>NC_141687.1:1143983153-1145183153 GCF_964263255.1 Lissotriton vulgaris | reverse complement strand
ATACGAAGAAGCACACACTAGAGCGACAGTGACTCTGTCACTGAGGTCACAAAACCCTTGAGGCCAGTCCACCTCGTCCATTGGTACCTCCATTGGACTTTTCAGCACCAGTAGTGCAACTTACCTGGGGTTGGTAATGTTGGATGTGCATGCACATTAAACTTAGGGGATGATTATAATGGTGGTGGGACTGCCACATCACCGCGTCGTTGACAGTCCCACTACCATTGATGACTGCATTACTGCCCGCCATATTACAATGGCGGGCGGTTCCCTGGCAGTCGGAGAGACCGATCGCCACACACACTTCTCCCTTCCATGGGGAACGGAGAAGGCTGGGATCCTTGTGTCTTGAAGAAAGGAGATAGAAAGGTGTACCTGCTCTTCAAGAAGGATATACAATGCAATAAGGGCCAGAATAGCCACTCTGGCATTTCCTTTGTGGGCTGCAAACTAATGATGCTTAATTTAAGTTGGTGTCTGAAGGTGAGGAGTAACTGTATTCTTTGTTAGAGACCGTTACATTATTTAAACCATCAGACTGTAAAACCGAACAAGAGAAAACAGAGAAAAAGGAGAAAGCAAAAATTAGAAAGAACCTGGAAGAGTGAGATAATGTGGAGGGAGAGTATGTTGGTGGATAAAGCAGGCAGGAGATGAAATCAGATAGACAGCCTTGGTATTCAACAACCCAGCTCCGCCATGAATTCCCTCACTACCACCCTTTAATAGTGCTGCTCAAGTCTCCATAACCACTCTCAGATGCATTTAATTAGTTATATAGCGCCACTCATACCAGTGCAGGGTGTCAGCACTTTACATCATTCACACTACACAGAGGCAGTTAATCATAGGTGTGTAAATCTGTGTATAGGAAATGTTAAATAAAACTACAGGGTGTAGGAGTTACATGTCATCCATACTTGTAGACAGTATTGTTTAAGAGTGCTTTATCTGGATGTTGGAAAGTGGGTTAATAGTAGGGGCAAATGTATATCTGTCCCTGGCAATAAGGACACTACCTCAACATATAGCTCCGTACCGGTCTTCAAAAATTATTCTTGGCTGTGAGCTGGTATGTAAAGCATTTAAAAACAACCAATTCAGTAAATAATTAAGACACAACACACAATAAAAATCCAACACCAATTTATAAAAATACAGAATATTTTTCTCTTTAAAATGAAAAAAAATCCAATGTAGGGAACCGGAAATATGACTTTTATAAACTTTTGCACGATATAGCACATAGAAACGTATATACCCTTTTGGTACATCTGGTCACGCTGGACCTGCTCAAAGTCAAAGTTTCAGACCGACCACGATGAAGCCCTGCGGGGCTACTCCTTGCGGTAGGTCTCGGTCACAGGTTTTACCTCCTGACTTAGTAACTTTTCTGGAGCTTTTCTTCACGGGGTCCATCAAAGCTCTCAGCCAGCCCTGATTCGGTGAGGGTTCGCCGGCTTGCCTTGCAACGAACTCCCGGTCAAACTTATGGAAGTCCAACCACCGGAGCTTTCCAGCGGTACGAGCTAGGGATGCAGGCTGGCACACAGTTGATGGTGGTTGGCTTGGCTCTCATATTTGGCCCCGGTCACCTTTTCTAAGTTCGGAATTAGAAATGTTTGCAGAGCTTTTTCTTGCAGGGTCCCTCAATGCTTTTCACTAGGCCGGATTCAGTGAGGGTTCACGAGCTTGTGTTTCCGCCTATGCCTGATCAAACTCTGGAAGTCGGACCTATGGAGCTTTTCTGCAGGAGGAACCTTGACGGCAGGTCAACTCATGGTTGATGGTTGTCGGCTTGGCTGGCCAGAGTGAATTGGTCCACTTATGGAGCTTTTTACCAAAGTTGCTCCAAACCTCTGGAACTTCTTCCTGAACTTTTCCAAAGGGTCTCACAGCGTCAAAAACTTACTCCAAGGGTCTGGAATCTCCAAGGTGGTCCTTGAAATGGACTTCAGTTACCACAATCCACTTTGACAAAACCCCTTCAAATCCACTGGTAGTTCTCCAGGCTGTGGATTCTTTGTGGTCCAGGTGTGCTCTGTTAACCTTCATCTTGCAGGGAGACCACTCTTCATTCCTTTTGAAGCAAGGTAGTCCATAGGACTGTAATTCCAGACTGTGCAACAGTCACAATCTTCAGTCCAGGGCCTGGTTGGTTCAAATCAAACTCCTCAGCAGGGACCCTTCTTCTCCCAAGTTTGAAGCAGCTTCATCTGAGAGGCTTTGTCCCTTTCAGATACTTATTCCAAGTTCTCTGGGTCAAGAAGGAGGACACTCCTGTCCAATGAGGTGCAGGGCAATGCTCCAGGGTATGACCACATCCTCTAAAGTGTGGCCTTATTTTCCCAAATAGAGCACAATTTCTCTAAAATTCATAATGGCTGGTTTTCCAGCAGAGGGAGCAGAACTAACTAAACCAGCCTACAGGATGGCTTCATCTATCTAGGTCCACTCCCCTTACATCTGGGAATTCCTCCTTAATCCCCCCATCTGGCTGTGGGAGAGGTGTAAATGAAAGTGATTTTTCCAGTTTGTCTCCTTCTCTTGAAGAGCGTTGTTTGCTACCCCTCCCCCTGGCTCTAGCATTCCTATGCCCAGCCACCTCTTCTCCCAGACAGTCCTCCTAACTCTAGGGGTCATTTATCACCTCTTCAAACAGCCAGTCCAATCCACTTACCTCTGACAAATCAAGGCAGGGCACTAGAGGGCTGATTTGTGGCTTGCAGGCAAGAAATTTTTATAACTTTTTGTCTCTACATTTTAGAATAAATTCAACAATACCACATTGTTGCATTTATCATTAACATTCTTCTGAGTCTTTTGATCCTAGTTGTATGGCTTTCCTTTATCTAGTTATTAATTAACCCTTTCTCTGCGGCGGCTATTCCGCCGCAGCGCTAAGGGGGCGGGGGCCACGCGGCGCGCCCATGCTCGTGACGGAACCGCTCCGTCACCAGCTGCGGTCACACTGTGCTCATGACGGAGCGGTTCCGTCACGGTCCCACCCGCTTAATGGAACGCTCAGCGCAGGCGCGGAATCCGCGCCGCGCAGGGGTGCCGAGTGGGCCGTGACGGAACTGCTCCGTCATCAGCACAGCGCGACCGCAGCTGATGACGGAGCGGCTCCGTCACCAGGAGGGGAGGGGTTAATAACCTCTTGCAATATTAACCTATGGGCTGGGGATCTGCAATGGAAAAATTAACTGGCCAATTTTTCCAATACCATTGACTATATTAGGATCCCAGGGCATATAACACTCATTTTATAAGGGTCTTCCTTGTAGATACCTGACCTCTAACCCCTGGGACACCTAGGGGAAACCCTGGGGATACCTAATATGCCCCAACATTGTAGGTTATCAATTTGTAAGTGCCCCAAAACCCAAAAGTCAAGATTGGGCACAATTTGCATTTTAAAAGCAGTCCTCAAACACTGGCCTGCTTTTAAACTGACCTCAGGCTACAGCAGTGCACACATGCAAGTGCAGGAAGGGATGCTGGCCTCTAAACCACTATGCCCAAATATATACTAGGGACTTTAAGGTAGTTTCAATTCCCATGCCCTATTATGTACTAGGGCCGTGTAGGAGAGGTCATGTCAATCATGGAGGTACCCTACCCATAGTGCACCCTAGTGTATGTAGGTGTTTTTACTGTATTTGTAAGTGTCTCTTTCAACATAGCACTGGCCCTGGGCCTGGTTAGTCAGAGGCCAGGGTCAGTCAGAGTGAGGTACCACCAGTACAAGTCAGCAAAAAGTTGGGAAGTGCCCAGGGCACAGATGGCTTTGCAACACTAGAGAAGCACAAACCCAGCATTTAAAACATAACACCATGGTTGGGGGTTCTCTTTAATAATCAGAATTGATTTCCATCCTAATGAACCTATTTTCCAACCTTAGTATAATGAAAGACTGGGTAAGAATTATAACATTCTAATCTATACCTTGCAGTTTTCATGCAGCTCTTTGATGACGGTTAATAGCTCACTGTTCAATGTTAGGATTTTAACTTATAAACTGCAAATAGCAAAAGAATCTCTCAGCCAAAACCAGTAACTCACTGACCTATTTACATTATATGCATTTTGTGATCTGCGTGGTACACGATCTTTGTAGCGGGCATATTACCCCACTGTGGCTACCTTACCTTGAGTCAAAACTTCCAGCAGTCAGACCTCTAATCTCTCTCAATAAAGATCATTAATCACCAAAGTTATCTTCACATTTTTATTGTTGCTTGAAAATTGCAGGAATGCATCAGCAGGTACTTTTCAAACCATAATGCACTTACATACATGACGCCCTCACCCGAAGTCAGTGACCTTTTTTGCTTGGTGCATGAAGATGCAAGATTCATATACATGTTTTTTTAACATTTGGTCTGATTACTATGTGAACGTAAATAACAATAAAGCATACATGCAAACTGTCACTACATGCCTGCTTTTCTCAATATTTCACTTCAAAACTATGCGACTGTATTTGTTTAACGGGTGGTGATTTGTATAGGGTCAACGGAAAGTCCACAATGTTGTCCCTGTCCCCCCCAGAATTTTAGTGTCTCCTACGCCCCTGGGCGCTAATAAGAGATGCAAGCTGCCTCCCGACGAGAGCCCCGGCACTTATTTTTTTTACATATTAACCGCTGCTGTACCATGATACTGTCCAAAAGTATATTAGGGTTTCATCGGGACTGAGAAAACGCTATACAAATGCCACAAGAAAACAATTCAAATCTCAGCATGAAGCTCTCCCGGTCCACCACTAGGTGGCAGGGTTCCTACAATTTGACAGTGGGATCGAAGTATGACGTACGAGTTTATTCCTATACAAAACTCTAAAATAAAATACCGCCTTCTATTCTAAACTGTAAAATAAAGTAAATGTAGGCCATCACTTTCTAGCCTAGTTGTCATGTTTTCAATGTTGTGAGATGTAATACTGTTTCTTTTGCTTTCCTGATTTTTTTAAAGATCCGGATAAAGAAAGTCCTTCTCGCCTAAATATAGCCGTCCTGCTGGAGCTGCCCGAACAGAGGGCCGAAGTCTTGTTCCGTCTGCAGCGCGCGAACTGCTAACAAAGAGTCACTAAAAGGAAGAACCACACAACCCACAGAAACTACTCTGCAAGGAGCCCTGAGCAGCCGAGGCGCAGTGAAGGACCACGTCACATTTTCTTGTTATACTTTTTTTATTTTATTATTTATTCAGCGAGCTTTGAGTGGAAACAGTGGTGTGATTTTTCGCATCGGAGAACAGAGGACCAAGTCAACACTGTGGCCTGAATCGTTTTTGAAAGAAAGTACAACACTGCCACACTGTGGCCATTGTGCGCTCAGCAGCGACTAACGCTGTTCTGACATTTTAGAAGTATTTTTTAATTAACCAAGCCCTATCGGCATAAAGAATGCCGAAGAGATCGCCAATGGACTATATCTGAATAACATTTTGTATTTGAGTTTGTAAACCTGTCTGTTTCTCTCGCCAGTATTGCCTCTGACTGGTTTGGAAGGAAATAACATGAAACACTTTGTGTGCGATTTGAATTACAAAACATCAACAAACAATATTCCAATTGTGGAGGTAGGAATGGGCGTAGGAGTGAGGTGCAGTTTTTCGATTCATGTGTGCACCTTCTGGGATTCGTACCACAACCATGTTGCGTATCACTGCCTTATTTTTCACAGAGACACACAAGAGGTATGATGGTGTAAGTAAAATGACCATATTTTGCCCTGTTGGCATGAGTTTAATTTCTCTAAGGTGCAGTCTGTCATATTTACGTTTCCCAGAATGGCCTCTGCTCCTCATTTCATCCACCACATTCGAGGGTTTTGGAATGGGATTGCAAGAAAACCGGTCTCAGAATGTCCTGAGGTAAATCTGCGGGGAAGTAATAGGTCCTTTTAACGCATGACCCTTTACGTCAGCATTAGTGAAAACCGTGGTGGCGAAGGATGATGGCCGCTCCCTGCAGGTGGCTACAACCACTCAGACCCAGTCATGTGATACACAATTGCGAGGTCTTACACCGGAGAGTTTGAGAGATTTGACATAATGGGGTGTCTGAGCTGACAGAGGTTACTCTGCATTGGGACCAAGATCGGCTGGCAAATGTCACAATATGATGCAGTCGTGTAGCAATCGTGCCCAGTACCCTAAAGCACAGGGACTCACGCCAGCCTTGCTGTGTACATCAAACAGTCATAATTTGGTTCCAGTGAGCACTAAAGTCCATGTCATGGTGGCAGTTCAAAAAGAATGAACCCCTTCAGCTATTCTTCCTATTTTGAGAACTGGTTTGAGTAGTTTTAGGCCATTCTGCTAATTTCAGAAATAGTAACATTTCAAAAGATAGGGTAGTCTACACCTCAAGAACGCCATATTACCTTCTTTCAAGCAAGAGTTAGGACGAGGATCTTTTTCAGCTCTGGAAGTATACATTTCAGTGACACTGTCCCAGCTTAACTTACAGAATACAGTAGAAATCAGCAGATAACCATATTTAATAAAACACGTATCTCTCTTTCTCGCTTTGAAAACTGAGTGAGACCTGCCGTGAAATTTGACCTGTTGTTTTTTAACTGCTTAGTTTCTGCAACTGTTTAACAAAAGCCATTATGAATTGTTCATCATTTTAACCTGTACACTGCATTGACCTGTCCTCCATTTGATTGTGATCTGCGTTGGCCTGCCACTCATAATGACCTTTCATCCATGCTGGCCTGTCATCCATTTTGACCTTTCCTCAGTTTTGACCAATCTGCTTATTCAACCTGTCCCCTGGCTCAGACTTTACATTTGATCTCTATTTAAACCTGCTCGACCTTTTGACATGTATTTTACTCCTGACTTTGACAGAGCAACATATGCTCCTTTTGGAATTGTGCTCCAAAATAACACATGCTCCATTTCAGCCTGTGATCCATTTCGACTTATCAGCGATTTCGACCTGTATTTCATTTTGACCAGTGCTCAGCGTCGAACTGGGGCAGAAAATAGGCCCAGACACCAAAATAAAAGTGCCCCCCACTTCTGAATCAGGTAGCGAATCAGGTAGCTAAAAAAGCAGCCCACATTATCAAACCAGGGCAGTTTTGAACTTGTAAAGACAAGATGTATATGTGTTTAGCAAAGATGTGGGCTAATATGTGCATTTGTGTTTGTGGTAATACCAGGCACAAACCAGCCCACCAGACAGCAAAACAGACCCACTAAGCCCAAAAAGTGGCCCACACTCGGACTTGTCAGAGCCGCCCTTTGCTTTGCGACCAAATGTATATTTTGGGTATGTACTCAATTGCAATTTATTCTCCGCTGTGATCTATTTTCTTTAATTCCAATACCTTCACCAGTATTATTTGATATGCAATCATGGGCAGTATGCTGACTGTAGTCCACAGCTTCACCAGAGTGAGGTTAGGAACCGGGATCGATAGCTGGATATCCCTTTCATCCTTGCCACACAAAAACAACAGGCGTTCTTGTTTCGCTTAGTTGCACTGCATGCATGTGTTCTTGGTGAAATGTGGGCTAGAGAGCAGGTGAGTTGGTTGTGATTGACAGGCACATGTATGCATTATGTGACATAAAACAGCTGAAAGGACAGCCTCTTTTGCAGGTGAGGTAGAAACAGCTTGTCTCTAAACCAATGGTGGTTGTAGTTACAAAATAAACAAGTGCCTGTCACTGTGACTGGATACCACTACCAAGACAGACCTGAAATTCCTGAAGGGTCCCCTTGAAGATTGTAAAATTTCCACTGAGCATAAGGGGGTAATGAGAATTGTGAGTTTCAGACTGCCTTGGTGAAAGATTGACCGAGTTAGCCATTAACCAACTGCAAGGACCTTTATTGTCCTGATGGACTTATTTTGGCGCAAGCCTCGTCACCACTGTGAGCTGCTATGAGCTGGGCAGTGATGTGGTTTGCAGAGGGCTTCACGACAGCATTCACCAGAAGTGACTGGTGAAAGAAAAAGAAACCACTAAATGATGGTATATATGGAGGCTGAGCATTTGCATGTCCTAGTGAGGTGCTTGGTAAAATTCTTAGATGCATTTACTGATTGTAGTGTGTAGCCGAGGTGTGTTGTTAGCCTTCTGTCAGGTAAGGTCAACCCTTTGCACAGGCTCTTTGTAAGGAACTGAGTAGTCTTGCTTGCCAAATACTTTGCACTAATTAAGGATTGGTGCAGGGAATGATGTTCTGCAATCGGCAGAGGATATCTCATGATGGTACAACAGACCGGGGTTCAGCAAAGGGCAACCGCACAGGTCATGTGCACCTCAAATGCAACCCTGTGCTGAAAGCTAGTGCCAAAGGCCACACCCGAACAAAATTTGTGATATTTGTAGTTAAACATGGTGTTAAATCAGGATCATTTATCTAAGATCCTTTGCTGAGGAAAGGCTGGGGAAAATGCACTCTTAGTTTAGCATGTACCAGATTGTGTGTTGCTACTGTTTCCAAAATGATTTTGTTTAGCTTCAGTTATTTTGCTAGTTTCAATTGACCATCTACCTACTTCACTCCAGAGGAGGCAGAATGACTATACACATATTGCTCTACTGACCAATTAACACCTTCATGCCACCATTGCAACGCCAGGCAACAATTTTCCTCCTAAGACACTGGATGCTGCTCCCTGTCCTTATGTTTATCTATTTTATAATATCTACACAACGTACATGATAGGGAAAAATGTGATTAGTAGTGTTTGTGAAGTTGCCACCGGTTTGTATATTTCTCAGACACAACTGACTATATCTGTTTTCTGTGAAACTTGGTGTCACTCATTGCCTGACAATAGATTAAACAGAGCTAGGGCAGCATTAATCAGAGAAATTCAGAAGAACTAAGATAGTCTGTGAACACTGTTCCCTGTTCAGCCGTATTTTCTCATCTTCCTCTTTTTGTCAAACTTTTAATAGAATGTTAACAACCGCAAGTAGGAAATTGACTACTACCAACACAATGTTGGGAACTACTAATGGGATGTTGCCAACTGCAACTAGAATACTGGTGACTGTCTGCCTAATGTTGCCACTGTGAGTAGCATGTTGGAAGCTGTCATGAGAGTTATTAGCAACTACCACTTTAATGTGGGTAGCTGTCTTCATCACTAATTTGTGTAGACAGCAGCTGCTGGTAGGATGCTAGCTCATTCATTTAAAATGGTGCCAGAGGAACCTAGAAGGGTGGCAGCTGTAGATAGTATGCAAGAGGCAGCAATGGTGATTGTTGAATACCTCTATTAGAATTTTGGCGGCCGCAATAGGTGGTTCATGGCAGCTACTTTTCTACAGTGCCTTACCGGACAGGTGTGGGTTTGTGTTAAGTAGATAATGTAGGTAGCTACATTAAAGCCGGTGAACATGATTTTCCTTTTGTTCTAGTGGGGCTTGGAGATTGGTGATTGAAACTTGATTATTCCTGCCTTGTCGTAAAGTAAAATCTTCCTGCATGGTCATATTGCCTTATTTATTCACTCACCCCACTTCTTAATGTGCCAATTTCAGTACAGCAAACATTTGCCATCTTCTGCTTTATTTTGTACAGTGGTTAACCTAAACCTATGATTTTAGGGTAAAACAAATAGACGTTGGGTTTCCCAACGATAGATCACAAACAATCTCTTGTGTGTCAGCAAAACTGCTCTAATGTTTAATTAAACTGTTTTTGACATAAAACACACATTTGTTTGACTCATTGATTTGTGTTGTGTGACTAATCGTGGACTTCTTTCATGTGATCTTCTTTGAACACTACACAAATGCACCAACCCAAAAGAAGACAAACAAGTTACATTAATTGCAATTTAAAGTAGAAGAACACTCCAATAACATCAATGGAACAAAGCCATCGCTAAAGGTGTTTTGCTGGATGTCGCCTCATCTTCAAGGGAGAGTAGTTAAAATGGAAAGTTGAACGACTAGTTCTAACTAAGATTAAAGAAGCTTTGGTTCGCAACTTAATGTAAAGAGAACTCGGCACATCAGCGTGTAAACTCCTTGCACTCTGATCAGAATGGAGTGTGAACACAAAGGCGCTGCAGACCATTGTGTCTAAGATGAAAAGGAGCTGCTCCTTGACGTGATTTTAAAAATAATATTTTTGCGAGGGCCTCCAGCGTGAGGCAGTGGAAGCCCCTAAAGTTTTCTTTTCATTGGTTTCTTCTCCTCAGATCTTGGACCAGGTTCACACAAAAAGCTCTTTACCTTCTGCAGCTTGACTGCTTGTTTTATTTATTACCCCCTAGAGAGGATTGGCACAATCCAATCATTAGTTAACAATTGGTCCAAGGATGGCCGCTCAGGACATTCACAATCATATCCATTGTTCAGCTGAGCTTGGAGGGTTAATACATACAAATATCCCCACTTCATCATTTTTTTTTAGCTACGGCAGGTTTTCTTCTCATTAGGCTCTGAGAATATTACATGTATGGGCTATCTGGATTCAGGCCCTCATTTTGAAGTTGGTCGGAAAGCATCCGACCAGCGGTCCAACCAACATATTCAGTTTCACTTTCGACCGCTGGTTTCGACCAGAGCACATGCTCCCATAGAGAAAACAATATGCGGTCACACAATATGCGGTCGCATCGTAATTGTGTTGTTGGGATCACCGACCAGAGGTCGGCCGGTTCCGAGACCGCGGCAATGTCGTTCAGGAGCAACTCCGACTGACATCGTAATGATGCCCTAATTGGCAAAAGATCTAGGGTAATCAGTTCAGATTAACTTGTTTGTTACAACAGGCCTAGGTCCAAGAATCAATGACTGTGTGACATGTTGAAAAGTAACCAAATGTGTGACAGCTAGGTCTCATTGTTAGGATCAGTGAAATTGGGAGCCTCCGCCTTTAAAGACAGTATGGTTATGCTCTATACCATAGGTTATGTTTCATATAAATCTTAAATAGGCCAGGCAATGGGGCGATTCATGGTGAATTCCACATGTTAGGGAAATATGAGCCAAAATGGAAGTTTGCACTTTAGACACTTGGATTTTTTTAATAGGAATTACAACAGTCACTTTCAAGAGATACAAAACACCCGCTATTTCAAAAAAGCCACAAAGAGATCTAGCATTATTTGTATAGCTGAATTCTTGTCCTCAACCAGGCTATGGATATAGTCCAAGACCTCATTTGGGATTATCATTATCCCACGGTGGACAAACATTGGACATATTAATATCAAATACAACATGAGTTTATTAATACGATGATACTGGAAGGTCACAGCATTCTCCAGTAACTTTTCACAACAGGAATCCCCAAAAATATATGTGGTAAGTATGATGTATGTGCCAGGAACATGATTAAGCTTTTATTCATATGGAAATAACTGCTCTGTGTAGGAGTGTAACACACTGTGTTAGTGAAGGGTTTAAGCGATTTGTAATAATCAGTGAGAAAACCCTGGAACTTTCTTATTCTCCATCCAAGAATGGCCGGTACATTGTAAGTCTAGGTGCTTCACACATGTTGTTGCATCTACACAAACATGACGAAAAAATGAACTTTCTATGTTTTAGGTGACAACCATAAGGCTACAATACCTCAGTACGTGACCACCCAGTTTTTCAGATTTTTTTTGCCACAATTCTGGAAGTTTCCTAAGGTTCAGAGTACACTTTTCAAGTCAGTTATAGAGGTTATTTGCTGGACAGAAGATCTGGTCCAGTGTTAGAAGTTAATTCATAGAGCACTCAAGAAATGTCAAAGATTTCAGAGAGTTTTCATGTTACTAGTTAGTTTTCAGTAGACTTCGAGAACAGCCTGTTACTTCTGAGGGGAAATATTTTCTTTGTGGGTTACTCAGCATTTTCAGAGTCTTGAAGAATGTACAAAATCTTTTTGTATTTGCAGACCCAGATATTTGCAAAATCACTGAGTTTACAACCATAAAAGGGCTTTTCTTGAGGTGCAAAATCCCCTTTATGAGTCAGAAAGTTCATTCAAAGTTTTATAAGGGCTTTTCTGATCCTTTCCAAATTGCAAATAGGAGGGACATGTGAAATAGGACTTCCACTTCTACTCCTATTTCCAAACTAGAGATGATTGTGCCAATAGTTTGTGATCTCAATTGCACCCTCCGCACTCCAGAGAGAAGTTCCAACTCATCTTGAAGTGGGCCCAGTGCAGTGACACAACAAAGGACTCCAATGAAACACACACTTTTGGCTTGTCTCAGCGACAACAACAGACACATAGCAGCAGCACAATTACTTTCAGTAGAGATCACTGCGAACACCATGTCAAGAAAATATTAAAAGCTAGGGGGCAAGAGTGATAAAGAGTTCAATTATCGAGATGAGCGTCTCAGGACAAAGACAATGAATACAGTTCATCAGCAATTATCTCCTATGAGTATCTTCATCAGTTCCTCTAAGAAATTAAAGAGTATAACAGCACTTGAAATGTATCTCCTACACTGTAAACTACATGTTTTGTTTTCATTCTTTTGGTTGTCCCAGTAAACTCTGTATTATAAAATCAATTGCAACTTGTAACTGATCTGAATGCATTATGTAAAACTGTTGAAAATTCAATTTCATAAATAAAAAGAGAATATAACAGCACAATCAAGGGGAACCTTAAAGGACCATCTGCTAGAGATTCAGCAAAGCATCAGGGTCCTGGGCAGGAGAGTCAATGATGTGAAATCTTCACTAGATGAAAGATCAGAGGAAATGCACCAACAAAGGATAGGCTGGAGGATCAGACAATTCATCTAGACTGAACTAGTGGAATGGCAGCAATGGAGCCTCGCTGTGAAGCGCCACCAAACATACTCACTTGGATCCATTTCTTCGATCGAAAGTAAGGAATCCTATCAATCATCAGCTTCAAGCGCTGCGTGGAATATTATAGTCACAAGCTGTGGCTTTACTATGATTTGCATGCCACAACTCTAACAAGCATTTGCAATGCAATAGGTCTCGCATTTACGTGAATTTAAGCTATTGGCATTATAAAAGGCATTGATATTTGCAATATCAATAGCTCAAACTCGCGTAAATGCGAGACCTATTGCATTTCAAATGCTAGTTAGATTAGTGAATAAAAAAGCTCCCTTTCTGCCTGTGCGGCAAATTAATTAAATAAACAAGCACGGCCGCTCAAGCGAAAGCGGACTGCGCCGCATGCATACTCTACTACTGTATGCCTCGCAGAGTGAGCAGTGCTTGCCCACTGGTGCTAGGCTCGACCTAAAAATTTATCTTTTACACAACCCTCCCCTTCTTTTCATAATACTTGAAACACTGAAGCAGTGCTTGGTGAAAAGTTGCAATTTGCAAATGTGGGTTACTTTTTTTGGGCGGGCCTGGGCTTATTTTGCATTCTACTTCAACCCTGCATACATATATACATAGATTCAAGGCTTTAAGTGGAATGAAAAAACTAGGGGGTCTCTCAAGGGGGCGTGACCTCTCAAGAGGGAGTGACTGGTGTTATTAAGTGCCAATACTGATCATATATTCATGGTATTATTCTAACAACCAGAACAAAGACATTTTATCAAAGCTGGGATATACTAATTAATAGCTTTTTATTACAACCAAATTATAAAGAGAGTACATTTGTTTTAGTCATATACTGTCAATCGAAACGGAACATTTTATCAATAACAAAAACAGTTTTGGACACAAACAGTGAAGCATTAAAATCAAACATGCATTCCATACTCAATCATATCTCAATCATACCATTCATTCATACACAAACAAAATACAAATACTTAGCGCTATTGAATATAAATAGACAAGCGGGTTGAGTATTAGGTCTGCTACAATATATACAATTATTTACAAAGAATTATACTGTGAACTCATATTTGTGGATCTGAATCAAATTAGTCATGAAAATCAAATCGAACAATCAAACAATATGAATGAAGAAATTCTAAACCAATAGTGTAACAGTATATTAACACTAAGGGAGAAACAAGAGGAGCAGACACTGAGCATGAAAGGGCCTACGCGTTTCGAATCCCTAAGGATTGGGAGGGATTCTCATCAGGGCCGGGTAGCTCTGAAAAAAGAAAAGGAAAAACTTTGTGTACATCTGTTTAAAAAAAGGAAGAATCTAATGAGCACTGTAGCACCCAAAGTTACCTATGCTTACCACTATGAAGAATATCCAGAGATAAATGTCACCTGTGTTGACAACAGAAAAGAGAAACAATATGTAAACAATGAAAAAGTGTGTATCTAGCCTGCTAATCTCGATTTTATGTAATGCCTACGTCACGATCATGTACACATAATTACCTTAGGTGTGCACGGAAAACGGAAGCCAAGCCTGTCTTTGTTAGGGCAAGTAAAGCTGAGTGGCCTGAAAAAAAAAATATATATAGGCTATTTAGTGTCTAGAAGGTTCCATGGAAATACCCTAACGGTAATATACAGGGTCGTCCTTCTTACCGGAAGATCGTAAACATCCACGTCCAGAGAAGGGGATCGGTAGAAAATCAGATCGAATAATAATTTCAACCAGCCTCTTTGAAAGAAAGGGGGAGAGAAGGAGTGTCAGACCTTGGTTAAGGACGCAAACGTTATCGGTCTGTAAGGTGCGCGATCTAGTGAAGGCTTACCGGCTGGGGAATACTGTTGTTGGAAGATAGTTGCCGGCGTCTCCAGTAGCACTAGTCTCTCGCGCATGCGTAGAGTGCAAAATGGCTTGGGAGGCTTCTCTATTTGTGGAGATACTATCCTGACGCGCTGATTTCTGGCGCATGCGTAAAGCGAATCGGCTTGAATGGCTTCTCTTTTTTAGTGGCAATGATATCCTAACGCAAAGACTTGTTAATCCATAGATGTGGCATCAGTCGAGAGATCCCGAGCTAGAGTTAAAAACGGATGGAGTTGCGGAGGCTGACAGTGTATTAAAATTATGAGCAGGGACAATATTTTTCTAGAGTTTATATATCTCTGATAGTTCATTGAGACCCTAACTGCTGTATCGAACTTAACAATAAAATAAGCTTCTCTCTTTGACAGTTTTTGGTCCAGATCCCCGCCGCGTGGATCTTTTTCAACGCGTGAAATGACAGTCCATTTAATGTCACTTATGAGATGTTTGCAACGTTTCCAATGGTTAACCAACGGGGCAGTTTCTACTCCATTTTTTATCCTGGATTTGTGTTGGGTGATTCGGTTGCGGATTTCTTGATTAGTCTTTCCTATATATAGGAGTCCACAAGGGCAAACAATACCATAGACTACATACTTCGATTTACAATTGCTGAAAGTTTCATGTTTCCATGAGATGCCACGATGTTGAAACAATGATCCTTCAATTGTCAGGTCACAGCATAAGCACGTACCACATTTGTGGTGACCGACAATGGGGGACAATCCCATCATTCATCTCAGGGACAGTTGTTCTTCTTTTTTTATTCCTGCTCTTATTATGTGGTTGGCCACACTGTTCTCTTTTTTAAAGGCAAATAACGGGGGAGCTTGCAGGCTTTCGTCCAAGTTTTTTATCAGGTGCCAATTTTGACCTATGATTTTTTTAAGGTTATTGGCATTGGGACCGTAGGTAGTTACACAAACTTGCCTATTGGAATTAGGTTTGGTTTTTCATTCAAGAAGACTGTCCCTGGGAACCCATCTTGCCCTTTTCATTGAATTGCGGACCAATTTTTTAGGGTAACCCCTGTCACATAGCTTAGAAACTAGATTTTCAGCGTGAAATTTGTAGTCCTCATTGGAAGAACAATTTCTACGAATTAGTAGAAATTGCCCAAAGGGCAAATTTTCCTTTAGACTCCGCGGATGGTTGCTGGAGAAAAGCAATGCCTTGTTGCGATCAGTGGGCTTAGTGAACAAAGATGTTGCTAATTTGCCGTCTAGAGGGAAAACTTTTACATCCAGGAAAGAGATCTTGGTTGCTGAATGCGATATACTGAATTGTATATCTAGTGTTCTCGTGTTGAGCCAATTGTAAAAAGATGTTAGATTTTCTTCTCCTCCAGTCCAAATCATGAAGACATCGTCTATAAAGCGCCACCATGTGGCAATGTATTCCTTAAAAGGATTGTTGTTGTGATTGTAAGTGTCCTCATAGAGCGACATAAATAACACTGCCAGCTCAGGGGCAAAGGGACACCCCATGGCGACTCCCTTTATTTGAAGGTAGAATTCATTTCCGAAGCTGAAGTAGTTCTTCTTTAGAGCAAAAGTGGCCAGATCCACTATGAATTTGGTTGGTACCCGGACCGGTCTGGGTCTTGAGTCTAAGAAATATTCCAATACTGCCACAGCTTCATCCTGTGGTATTTGTGTGTAAAGCTGTGTGACATCCAACTTCACTAGCAGATCATTGTCTCTCTCAAATTAAGCTCCTTCCAACTTGTTAATAAAGTCTGTTGTATCCTTTAGATATGACACAACAACGTCCATGAATTGTTTTAAGAAACAGTCGACATACTTAGCCAATGGCTCCAGCAGAGAATCGCACCCAGCCACAATAGGTCTACCCGGTGGCTTGGTCAGATGTTTATGGACCTTGGGAAGGACGTAAAACATGGGTGTTTTAGGGTGTCTATTCTGTAAGTATTCCAGTTCTTTCGGGCCTAGGAATCCTGCCTCAAAACCTTCTTTTAAGATGGGAAATAAGAGATTTTGGAATTCCGAAGTAGGGTCCTTGCCAATTTTGCGATAACAGGTCTGATGGTTTAATTGCCTCATTACTTCGGCTGTATAATCGTTGGTGTCCCAAATCACGATCGAGCCGCCTTTGTCGGCTTGTTTGATTGTTCCTGTGTTGTCGTTTCTTAAAGCGGTAAGGGCTTTTGTTTCATCTTTGGAAATGTTAAATTTAACGAACTTTTTTTGTTTCTCCATCTCAGAAATGGCAGAAAGGACAGTCCTTTCGAAAATTGCAATTTCCTTCGGTACTTTGTTTCCTGGAGGGCAAAAAGTGGACTTTTTTCGCAATCCTGTAACTTCTGATGGTGTTGTGGTGGGATTTGCTGAGAAAAACGTAGTGAGGCGTAATTTCCGGCAAAACTCTATGAACTCAGTCTTCATCTTAACAAAATCGTTTTTTTTGATGGAACAAATGATAGTGCTTTAGATAAAATACTTTCCTCGGCCGATGTTAAGGCTCTATTGGAGAGATTGAAAATTGGGGATACCGCTAGTTTTTGTATTGTTTTTGGCGGGTGGTCATTTCCCAGGGTTGGTTGTAGCGTTGCCTTCCCCTGGAGCTCGTTTGGCCTGTCCCTAAAAAAGAATTCGAAGACTGTCCCTGAGGCTGTTGCATCTGATTCCATTTACGGTTTTTGTATGGCCTGCTGTTGTTGGTGTCACTGTCTTCCCCTCAGGATGAAGTATCCGAAAATATGATGAACTTGTTGCGAGATCTACCTCGATTGTCGGAGAGGTATCTCCTAGAGTCCGTCTTGGTATAAAAATCAAGTTGAAGGAACGGATATACGTTTTCAATCAAAAAGTTCTTTTCATCTTTCTCAAATTGGTTTGTTCTTTGTGTTATAGTGAAGTCCTTGAATTCCTGAATTTCTTTATAAACTTTATCTAATAGAGCCTTAGAATCTGTGATAGTTTGGTTTGCACTGATTTCTTCCTCTAATTTCGCGATTTCCTCAAGTTCAGTTTTAGAAATTCTAACTGCTGTTTCAATAGTGAGGACCATAAGGTCCCTACTACACTTTGTTTCAATGAAACTGAACCCTTTCTTAAACACCGGATCTTCAGTGAATATAACAGGAATATTTTTTATTTGGAGCCCTCCTGGAATGGTACCCTCACGGAGGTATTTTAACAAGAAATGTCCGTGTAAGTCAGTTCGTATCTGTTTCTTTTTTAATCTTAGAAGTCTGTCAGATTCGTTCTGAGAGGTGGCCGAAGTACTTATGGAGACTGAGGAAAAGATGGGTGGGTCGCTCAAAAGATTCTTGATATGGTCCTCGCTATAAGCAAAGGTGTCCTTCTCTGCCATATCGTGTATTTATAAAATTTAGTGTGAAAATATAATCAAAGGGTGTAACAAACAAAACCCAACGAAGAACAAACATATAACACAATGAATGATAGTAGGTGCGCAGAGACATATGAAAACCGCCACCAACTCGAAAAAAGAGTAGAAATCCTCTTAGTCCTACTTGTTGTAGGATTTAACAGAACCTCGCGAGACAGCTCCCGCTATAACAACCTGAGAACAACTGGGGTTGGCTCTTAATCAGTAAGGCTGAGCCGTAATTATTGATCAACAAAAAACAAGTGCCAATACTGATCATATATTCATGGTATTATTCTAACAAACAGAACAAAGACATTTTATCAAAGCTGGGATATACTAATTAATAGCTTTTTATTACAACCAAATTATAAAGAGAGTACATTTGTTTTAGTCATATACTGTCAATTGAAACGAAACATTTTACCAATGACAAAAACAGTTTTGGACACAAACAGTGAAGCATTAAAATCAAACATGCATTCCATACTCAATCATATCTCAATCATACCATTCATTCATACACAAACAAAATACAAATACTCAGCCCAATTGAATATAAATAGACAAGCGGGTTGAGTATTAGGTCTACTTCAATATATACAATTATTTACAAAGAATTATACTGTGAACTCATATTTGTGGATCTGAATCAAATTAGTCATGAAAATCAAATCGAACAATCAAACAATATGAATGAAGAAATTCTAAACCAATAGTGTAACAGTATATTAACACTAAGGGAGAAACAAGAGGGGCAGACACTGAGCATGAAAGGGCCTACGCGTTTCGAATCCCTAAGGATTGGGAGGGATTCTCATCAGGGCCGGGTAGCTCTGAAAAAAGAAAAGGAAAAACTTTGTGTACATCTGTTTAAAAAAGGAAGAAGCTAATGAGCACTGTAGCACCCAAAGTTACTACATATTGTTCATATTGTTTGATTGTTCGATTTGATTTTCATGACTAATTTGAATCAGATCCACAAATATGAGTTCACAGTAAAAAAATAATTCTTTGTAAATAATTGTATATATTGTAGCAGACCTAATACTCAACCCGCTTGTCTATTTATATTCAATAGGGCTGAGTATTTGGATTTTGTTTGTGTATGAATGAATGGTATGATTGAGTATGGAATGCATGTTTGATTTTAATGCTTCACTGTTTGTGTCCAAAACTGTTTTTGTTATTGATAAAATGTTCTGTTTCGATTGACAGTATATGACTAAAACAAATGTACTCTCTTTATAATTTGGTTGTAATAAAAAGCTATTAATTAGTATATCTCAGCTTTGATAAAATGTCTTTGTTCTGGTTGTTAGAATAATACCATGAATATATGATCAGTATTGGCACTTGTTTTTTGTTGATCAATAATTACGGCTCAGCCTTACTGATTAAGAGCCAACCCCAGTTGTTCTCAGGTTGTTATAGCGGGAGCTGTCTCGCGAGGTTCTGTTAAATCCTACAACAAGTAGGACTAAGAGGATTTCTACTCTTTTTTCTAATTGGTGGCGGTTTGCATCTGTCTCTGCGCACCTGCTATCATTCATTGTGTTATATGTTTGTTCTTCGTTGGGTTTTGTTTGTTACACCCTTTGATTATATTTTCACACAAAATTTTATAAATACACGATATGGCAGAGAAGGACACCTTTGCTTATAGCGAGGACCATATCAAGAATCTTTTGAGCGACCCACCCATCTTTTCCTCAGTCTCCCTAAGTACTTCGGCCACCTCTCAGAACGAATCTGACAGACTTCTAAGATTAAAAAAGAAAGAGATACGAACTGACTTACACGGACATTTCTTGTTAAAAACACCTTTGTGAGGGTACCATTCAAGGAGGGCTCTAAATAAATAATATTCCTGTTCTATTCACTGAAGATCCGGTGTTTAAGAAAGGGTTCAGTTTCATTGAAACAAAGTGTAGTAGGGACCTTATGGTCCTCACTATTGAAACAGCAGTTAGAATTTCTAAAACTGAACTTGAGGAAATCGCGAATTTAGAGGAAGAAATCAGTGCAAACCAAACTATCACGGATTCTAAGGCTCTATTAGATAAAGTTGATAAAGAAATTCAGGAATTCAAGGACTTCACTATAACACAAAAAACAAACCAATTTGAGAAAGATAAAAAGAACTTTTTGATTGAAAACG
The DNA here is from genome assembly GCF_964263255.1 of Lissotriton vulgaris. NCBI lineage: Eukaryota > Metazoa > Chordata > Amphibia > Caudata > Salamandridae > Lissotriton > Lissotriton vulgaris. The sequence goes on along the minus strand of NC_141687.1, from coordinate 1,145,162,988 downwards.
TATATCCGTTCCTTCAACCTGATTTTTATACCAAGACGGACTCTAGGAGATACCTCTCCGACAATCGAGGTAGATCTCGCAACAAGTTCATCACATTTTCGTATACTTCATCCTCAGGGGAAGACAGTGACACCAAAAACAGCAGACCAAACAAAAACCGTAAATGGAATCAGATGCAACAGCCTCAGGGACAGTCTTCGAATTCTTTTTTAGGGAGAGGCCAAACGAGCTCCAGGGGAAGGCAACGCTACAACCAACCATGGGAAATGACCACCCGCCAAAAACAATACAAAAACTAGCGGTATCCCCAATTTTCAATCTCTCCAATAGAGCCTTAACATCGGCCGAGGAAAGTATTTTATCTAAAGGACTATCATTTGTTCCATCAAAAAAAACGATTTTGTTAAGATGAAGACTGAGTTCATAGAGTTTTGCCGGAAATTACGCCTCACTATGTTTTTCTCAGCAAATTCCACCACAACACCATCAGAAGTTACAGGATTGCGAAAAAAGTCCACTTTTTGCCTTCCAGGAAACAAAGTACCGAAGGAAATTGTAATTTTCGAAAGGACTGTCCTTTCTGCCATTTCTGAGATGGAGAAACAAAAAAAGTTCGTTAAATTTAACATTTCCAAAGATGAAACAAAAGCCCTTACCGCTTTAAGAAACAACAACACAGTAACAATCAAACAAGCCGACAAAGGCGGCTCGATCGTGATTTGGGACACCAACGATTACACAGCCGATGTCATGAGGCAATTAAACGATCAGACCTGTTATCGCAAAATTGGCAAGGACCCTACTTCGGAATTCCAAAATCTCTTATTTCCCTTCTTAAAAGAAGGTTTTGAGGCAGGATTCCTAGGCCCGAAAGAACTGGAATACTTACAGAATAGACACCCTAAAACACCCATGTTTTACGTCCTTCCCAAGGTCCATAAACATCTGACCAAGCCACCGGGTAGACCTATTGTGGCTGGGTGCGATTCTCTGCTGGAGCCATTGGCTAAGTATGTTGACTGTTTCTTAAAACAATTCATGGACATTGTTGTGTCATATCTAAAGGATACAAAGGACTTGATTAACAAGTTGGAAGGAGCTAAATTTGAGAGAGACAATGATCTGCTAGTGACGTTGGATGTCACACAGCTTTACACACAAATACCACAGGATGAAGCTGTGGCAGTATTGGAATATTTCTTAGACTCAAGACCCAGACCGGTCCGGGTACCAACCAAATTCATAGTGGATCTGGCCACTTTTGCTCTAAAGAAGAACTACTTCAGCTTCGGAAATGAATTCTACCTCCAAATAAAGGGAGTCGCCATGGGGTGTCCCTTTGCCCCTGAAATGGCAGTGTTATTTATGTCGCTCCATGAGGACACTTACATTCACAACAACAATCCTTTTAAGGAATACATTGCCACATGGTGGCGCTTTATAGACGATGTCTTCATGATTTGGACTCGAGGAGAAGAAAATCTAACATCTTTTTACAATTGGCTCAACACGAGAACACTAGATATACAATTCAGTATATCGCATTCAGCAACCAAGATCTCTTTCCTGGATGTAGAAGTGTTCCCTCTAGACGGCAAATTAGCAACATCTTTGTTCACTAAGCCCACTGATCGCAACAAGGCATTGCTTTTCTCCAGCAACCATCCGCGGAGTCTAAAGGAAAATTTGCCCTTTGGGCAATTTCTACGAATTCGTAGAAATTGTTCTTCCAATGAGGACTACAAATTTCACGCTGAAAATCTAGTTTCTAAGCTATGTGACAGGGGTTACCCTAAAAAATTGGTCCGCAATTCAATGAAAAGGGCAAGATGGGTTCCCAGGGACAGTCTTCTTGAACGAAAAACCAAACCTAATTCCAATAGGCAAGTTTGTGTAACTACCTACGGTCCCAATGCCAATAACCTTAAAAAAATCATAGGTCAAAATTGGCACCTTATAAAAAACTTGGACGAAAGCCTGCAAGCTCCCCCGTTATTTGCCTTTAAAAAAGAGAACAGTGTGGCCAACCACATAATAAGAGCAGGAATAAAAAAAGAAGAACAACCGTCCCTGACACGAATGATGGGATTGTCCCCCATTTTCGGTCACCACAAATGTGGTACGTGCTTATGCTGTGACCTGACAATAGAAGGATCATTGTTTCAACATCGTGGCATCTCATGGAAACATGAAACTTTCAGCAATTGTAAATCGAAGTATGTAGTCTATTGTATTGTTTGCCCTTGTGGACTCCTATATATAGGAAAGACTAATCAAGAAATCCGCAACCGAATCACCCAACACAAATCCAGGATAAAAAATGGAGTAGAAACTGCCCCGTTGGTTAACCATTGGAAACGTTGCAAACATCTCATAAGTGACATTAAATGGACTGTCATTTCACGCGTTGAAAAAGATCCACGCGGCGGGGATATGGACCAAAAACTGTCAAAGAGAGAAGCTTATTTAATTGTTAAGTTTGATACAGCAGTTAGGGGACTTAATGAACTATCAGAGATATATAAACTCTAGAAAAATATTGTCCCTGCTCATAATTTTAATACACTGTCAGCCTCCGCAACTCCATCCGTTTTTAACTTTAGCTCGGTATCTCTCGACTGATGCCACATCTATGGATTAACAAGTCTTTGCGTTAGGATATCATTGCCACTAAAAAAGAGAAGCCATTCAAGCTGATTCGCTTTACGCATGCGCGAGAAATCAGCGTGTCAGGATAGTATCTCCACAAATAGAGAAGCCTCCCAAGCCGTTTTGCACTCTACGCATGCGCGAGAGACTAGTGCTACTGGAGACGCCGGCAACTATCTTCCAACAACAGTATTCCCCAGCCGGTAAGCCTTCACTAGATCGCGCACCTTACAGACCGATAACGTTTGCGTCCTTAACCAAGGTCTGACACTCTTTCTCTCCCCCTTTCTTTCAAAGAGTCTGGTTGAAATTATTATTCGATCTGATTTTCCACCGATCCCCTTCTCTGGACGTGGATGTTTACGATCTTCCGGTAAGAAGAACGACCCTGTATATTACCGTTAGGGTATTTCCATGGAACCTTCTAGACACTAAATAGCCTATATATATTTATTTTTTTCAGGCCACCCAGCTTTACTTGCCCTAACAAAGACGGGCTTGGCTTCCGTTTTCCGTGCACACCTAAGGTAATTTTGTGTACATGATCGTGACGTAGTCATTACATAAAATCGAGATTAGCAGGCTAGATACACACTTTTTCATTGTTTACATATTGTTTCTCTTTTCTGTTGTCAACACAGGTGACATTTATCTCTGGATATTCTTCATAGTGGTAAGCATAGGTAACTTTGGGTGCTACAGTGCTCATTAGATTCTTCCTTTTTTAAACAGATGTACACAAAGTTTTTCCTTTTCTTTTTTCAGAGCTACACGGCCCTGATGAGAATCCCTCCCAATCCTTAGGGATAAGAAACGCGTAGGCCCTTTCATGCTCAGTGTTTGCTCCTCTTGTTTCTCCCTTAGTGTTAATATACTGTTACACTATTGGTTTAGAATTTCTTCATTCATATTGTTTGATTGTTCGATTTGATTTTCATGACTAATTTGATTCAGATCCACAAATATGAGTTCACAGTATAATTCTTTATAAATAATTGTATATATTGTAGCAGACCTAATACTCAACCCGCTTGTCTATTTGTATTCAATAGGGCTGAGTATTTGTATTTTGTTTGAGTATGAATGAATGGTATGATTGAGATATGATTGAGTATGGAATGCATGTTTGATTTTAATGCTTCACTGTTTGTGTCCAAAACTGTTTTTGTTATTAAAAAAATGTTCCGTTTCGATTGACAGTATATGACTAAAACAAATGTACTCTCTTTATAATTTGGTTGTAATAAAAAGCTATTAATTAGTATATCCCAGCTTTGATAAAATGTCTTTGTTCTGGTTGTTAGAATAATACCATGAATATATGATCAGTATTGGCACTTGTTTTTTGTTGATCAATAATTACGGCTCAGCCTTACTGATTAAGAGCCAACCCCAGTTGTTCTCAGATGGTGTTATTAAGGGCATGGCTTAAAAATATCCAAGCTAGAAATCTGTGCTTAGCATAGTGTGCCACCTGACTGGTAATTTGCTGCTTCTGTCGCTGCATCCAGATATAGAACACAACATGTAAAATGACACCTACAACAAGTCAGGGTGATTGGCTTTGGCAATGGTTGTTAGTTGTGTAAGATAAATAAGCAACAACTATGACTTCATAGAGCATTGAAAATGTTTCAGTTCTGAAATGATGACACAGTGAAAGATCTATTACTAGTCTGTTTGAAGTTACCTGAAAGGCAGTGAAATGTGGCACTGCTGCAGAGAAATGTTTTGTTTTTTTACCCCAAGGCAGAGGGCAAACATGGAGAGCCCACTATAGACCCGTCTCCGCACTTGCTTTTTAGAACTGCCAGTGCTACTGCCGGTGTTGAGCACCGGCAGGGCCCTGCCCACTAAAGCCCTGCATAGATGAATGAAGATTTACTCATTTAAAAAAAAATGTAAGCCTGTAATATTTACTGACGGGGCGATAGAACAGACCCATGGTGTGCACGCCAACATGGCATACACAGAATGACGCAGCTACTGCGAGAGAGGGCAGACTCATCCTGTTTACTGCGAGCTTTTGAGCACAGGGCCACACTGTGCACCACGAATGCTCACTAGGGTGACCAACTGGCATGGGTCCAAATTCAGGACAGTGAGTGTAAAAATTCAGGACAAAGGGTCAAAATTCAGGACAAAAATTCAGGACAGGAGGTCAAAATTCAGGACAAACCTTCGGGACAAAAGGTACGTTTTACAGACACATCAGAGGATGTCCGCAATAGTATATATTTAAGCCCATCCATATTCAAACATATTCAACCATTTGCAAACCAATCCAGCATGTATTCTTCCATCCATCATTTTACTCATCCATCCATCCACCCTTTCACTCATCCATTCATTATCCATCCATCCACCCTTTCACCCTATCCATTGGTACACTCATCCATCCACTCTTGTACCCATTCATCCATTCACTCATCCATCCAGCCTTTTCGCATTTCACCCATCCAGCCATCCTTTCACTTACTCATCCATTCACCCAGTCACTCATCCTTCCACCCATTCACCCTTTCAGTCATCCATCCATCCTCCCTTTCTCTCTCCATCAATCCTTTTACTTAGCCATCCTTCCTTCCACCCATCAATCTACTCATCCACTCATGAATCCACCCATTGATCCTTTCACTCCTTCACTCATCTATCCTTTCACTCCTTCACTCATCTATCCATCCTTTTGTCCATCTACCCTACCTTTCACTCACTCATTCATCCGTACACCCACCTTTTCACTCATCAGTCCATCCCTTCACCCTTTCACTTATCAATTCATCAATCCATCCATCATTGTTCTTATCCATCCACCCATTGACTCGCCCATCATCCACTCTTTAAGTTATCCCTCCATTCTTTCACTCATCCATCCATCCATTTACCAATCCTTCTACCCTTCCACCCATACATCTATCTTTTTACATTTTGTCTTATTCATCCTTCCACTCACTCACTCATCCATCCATCCTTTATCTCATTATCCATCCATTCACCCTCTCATTCATCCATTCACCCTTTCACTAATCTATCCAGCCATCCAACCACCCAGCCATCCCTTCACTTACTCACACACCCACCTTTTCATTTTAATTATGAAATGAGCCTTTGTCTGCAGAGTTGCAGACAGAAGTGGCCCATCAAGAACGTCACCCTTGCTCTAGATCTAGAAGTCATGAGTCACGCATGATGCACAGTGCCAGGTCATGAGGTGACTATGACATGGTGTTGTTTCCAGGGCTTTAAGTGGGATGAAAAAACTGTGGGGTCTCTCCAAAGTGGATATGTGATGTAATTAAGGGTGCAGCTTTAAACACCTAAGCTAAAAATCTATGCTTAGTATAGTGTACCACCTGACTGGTATTTTGCGTCTTCTGTCATTGTATCCATATAACACAACAAGTAAAGTTACACCTGCAGCAAGCCAGAACTATTGGCTTTGTCAATGGTTGTTAGTTGCATAAAATAGAAAAGCAGCAATCATGTATTCCTTTAATATTGAAAATGCATCAGTTCTAAAATGGCGATACTGTCACTCTAATAGCCTTTGATTCCAGTGGAATGAAATAAATGTATCCTTTGGCACGTGCAACCATGCACACAGTGCATCACATAGCCCCCATCTCACCTTTTATTTTTCACACTAACCAATATAAAAAATAATTACACAAGAGACTGGACAAACAAAGCTTTACTAACACAATGCATTGGTCAAAATTCCACAACTGTATTGAAATAATAGTGCTATCCTAAAGAAGTACTGTGCACCACAAATGGTATAAGGGTGCAAAGGCTGGTAGCAGAACTGGTCAATACATGGACACGTTCCAAGGAGCTAGACGATTTCCAGAACAACCTAAATACACTGTAAAAACCTCATCACTGCTTGGCCTGGCTCCGTTCTGTACATGTAAACATTCAAACCTGGATGGCTCAAAACATAATATTCTAGTAGGGTTGAATACTCAAAACTTCACAATGTACTATAAGTCCTCGGCATTCAGTGAAATGTTAAGAGAGAAGAGATCATCAATAATTCTCCTTGGATTCACAAACTATGGCGAAACCAATCTTCATTCAAGAGTATAATGCTTTATTCGATAGACTCAAATTATATTAAAAAAAAAACAACAGGAATTAGCCTTGCCAACACATTTTGTTCCTTACAGAAACTTTAGCATGGTAAAATCTATCATCGAAGGGACAAAAACACATATCACATGTCAGTTCCTAGATATGTGAACTATTAAAAAATCTTCATCATTCCATTGAGTCTCATAAGAATCTGTGGTTTTTCTAAAGGTGAGAACACGTGCATTAACCGCTGGATTGGATGCGTTCACTGCAGAGGATTAAACCCCAGATGCCAATAATGTTTAGAAGGTTATTCAGCAACGTGTGTATTTATATAATTAAGGGGGCACTCTATTGGGCATCACCCATTCCAAACTCCTCCCACTCAAAACTGCTCTACACTCCACTTGTCCCATTTTCAATTATATGTATTAATGTCACTACAAGCCTCATCTAGTTACATTGTCTTCTGTCTAGAATAAAATTGAAACTGAGAGCTCCTGCCTACAACACAATCCAAACTAACTTTCCAATTTACCTCTCTAATCTGTTCAAACTCGCTGCCAGCCTGAGAGGCCTGCTGAGTGAAAACAAAACTCTTCTGGAAACGCCAAGAAACAATTCCCCCCGCACCCCCACCCCCCCGCAAGGCTCCCCTTCCTCCACTCGGGCAGTCTTCTGTCTGACGGAATGCCCTGCCCTGGACAGAGGTTGTAGGAGGCAGGTCACCGCATGCTGTAACCCCCCAGAGGGGTCCATTGTCATTCTGAATGCATCATTCAGCCCCATACAGAATGACAATGGGCGGGAGGGGCTGCTCTTGTGCTCCGAGGAGGAGTGTGAGGCGCCCCATCAGGGGGCTGATGCTTCATGCAGGGAACAGTGCTGTTCCCTGCAATGCCCAAACTTACGGACAAAAGGCGTCCGTAAAAGGGATCCTCACGGACAACGGACGTGAGGTCCCAATTACGGACGGTCTGTCAAATTTACGGACGGTTGGTCACCCTAATGTTCACAATGCGCGATGATGAGAACAGGGAACAGTACTGGAGGATATACTCTGCCATGGGAGTGAACATATGAGAAAAATAGATGTGGGCCACATTAGTACGTCACGTTGCCTCCTCTTTGTATTCCTAAAGATAACTGATAGCTCAAGCACTCAACCGTGCTAGGATGGAAGCAGTCATGGGGAAGAGAGAGTAGCGGGATAACTCACCAGCAAGAGAGCCTCCCACAGCCCTTCAGCTCCCTCTGCCAAGATCAGGCAGACTCTCTCCTCTCACCATAGTGTGAAGTGGAAAGTCTTGTTCTCAGGGTCCAGCAAGGGAGAGGCAATATTGTGCTGTGTTTGTATCAGAGACGGAGCCCCACGTCCAGTGCCAGCTTGTCAGACGCACACCTGGGATCTCACACATGGACGGGAGAAGCATGGAAGAGCCAGCTGGAAATGACAAGTGAGAGGGGTGGGGGGAGTGCACAGAATAGAAGAGACGCCCTGTGATGGAAAGCTCCCGAACGCAGGCGCGCAAAATAAGCAAGCGTGCAAGCAGCAGCTGTTTTCACGCTCATGCTTGTGGCGGCATCCGCCTTGCGAAAGCAAGCAGCGGCCAATTAGCATGCGCGCCGCTGCTCGATCTCCCAATGTGGATGCCGCCACAAGCACGAGTGTGTGCTTGAAAATTAGCAGAGCGACTGCTAAAGGCCCGCATGCGCGCTGCGTGGGTAAGACCTAAAAAGGAGGAGGGACTTCTGACACGTCACTGACTTCTTGCGGAAGTATGACACACAATTCCACTGGGCACATCCGCTGTGCCACATCTACTGGGACAATACAAAGCACTTTGCAAATTGACAGCAGACATGCACTTAGAAGAAGCTAGGGCTCCCACCCCCAAGTGCAAAACAATTTTTAGTAATATTTTATGTGCATTAGCAAAGCAAAAGTAAAATTACTACGATTGATTTAACTATTTCATTAAAATATTCCAGACAGAATGACAGAAAGAGCAAGATTCATCACCTCATAGAAAGGCAAACAATTACTTTTGCACACGGGCTACACTTACAGCCAAGAAAGCACAAACACCAACAATGGTAATTTAAAATGTACAAAATACTACTCTAATGCATGTTATGGGAGGGCTACTATGAAAAATGAAGTTGTTATTAGCGTGAGAGAACACAACCACCCCCAAATGTCACTGAAATCGAAATAAGGCATGGACTTTAAGACTTAAAAGAGGCAAGCACTAGTTCTCAAGAGCCCGCTACTAAAGTTCTAAAATATATACTCCCTAATGTGCCTGAACACTTTGCAGGAAAGCTATTTGCTATATTCATTTTAAAACTGGCAATAGCACAAACTAACAAAGCCACCAGTGACACTCCTGCTGCCCTTAGAAGATGCAAAGATATCCTAATACCTGAACACTTAACCACAACACATAAGAGTGAACTCTCCCACCTACATGACTACCTAAATAATGAGAAACATTATTATATTTGCGACAGAAGATAATTTATTAAGACTAAGTCAATGTCAAATGTGAATGGTGGACAGAACATTCAAAATGTGCTCTAAACAATTCAATCAGATATATACCATACATGGTGAATATTATAACACAAATATACCCCTCATATGTGCCTTACTACCTAATCAACAATTATGAGTATTGTGGTGTATTATATGGAATGGTTGTGCACTCTAACCGTGTAATACACTCGCAAACTTGTCCTGCGACCAGTTAGGCTTGTTTATAAAACCTTTAGCTCAAACCTGGGTACCTGTGGCTTGGAGCAGTAAGGCTTGTGCAAAGAAACTAGAGTAAAGCATTTATGCGCACCAAACAATGAAATAAGAAAGACACACAACACAAAAGAAATCCAACACCAATTTATAAAAATAGATATTTGTATGCATTTTTAGACAGCAAGTTGAGCAGAATCCACCAGGGGGTTAAAGAGATGGAGACTTTAAAATGAAATGTAAATCTCAGCTTTTTAGTACAAAGTGCAAACAAGCACTGGTAACCAGAAAGTGTAGAAACTTTAAAAAAAAGTATGACAGAGCTGTGGTCGACGATTCCAGCCAAAGTGGGGTGATAAAACCCGGCAGGGAAAAGGTCAGGCCCACTAAGGAGCATTTGGACAGCTACCTGGTCACCAAACCAGTCTCCAGTCCAGTTCCACACTTTACATCAAAACCGCCATAGAGTTTTATGGAGGGGACCTGATGCTGTGTATGCAGGATACTGAGGATGCCCTGGGTGCAGTGCGGTCAATGAGGGTGTCCTTGTAGGTATTCCTTGGTCCATGGATGAAGTCGAGTGACTTTAACCATAGAGGTCGGGGTCCCTCCAAGTGCTTTTTAAGCCAGCAGAAGGTGAGTTGCTGCTGGACTCTGGTCTCCGTACACAGGGGGTCAAGGGATATCCTTTGGCTGAGGCTTGTGTCCCTTTCGGGTGACCAACACAAACTCAGATGACACTCCTGGGTCCAGCAGACGCGAGTGCAACTTTTGGTTATCAACCATTGGCCCCTCAGTGTGCCCAACGGTGGTTGGCGACGATTCCAGGAACATGAATGCCAACTTGCTGGATGGGGCTGCTTCAGCTTTGATGGCCTTGGTGCTGGGTGCAAGAGGTCAGCTGAATGACCCTTGGAATTACTTCTTTGGTCTGGGTCTCAGGAGAGACTTTCCCTTAAGTGAGGAGCCTCAGGCACAGTCTTCTCTTTGCTAGTCCAAAGTGCGGCAGGTGCAATCTAGCCGTCAGTGCAGCTTCTTTTGCCATGTCCAGGAGTCTGAACAGGTAGATGCGCCTACAAGGGATTTATTTATATAATTAATTTGGAATGATTCTTGCTTTTTGCTTAACGCAAGCTCTTGTATATTGCTTGCAGATTAATTTCTTTATGAATAGTTTAAATTGTTCATGCACAAATAACTCATATAATTTTGATTTTCTAATGAAATATGAAAACATTGGATTATGTCAGAATTTTATCGGACATATATCAAAACAATGGGTGTATACTAATAAAAATGAATTTTATCGTAATAAAAGGGTACTAGATCATTAAGCACACAATGAAACAGGAAGATGTAAAGTAATACAGATGTTTTATGTACTTCACAGTAACAATTGTGTACTCTTTTTTCTGATCAGACTAAGGCAAATCAACAAGTTAATAAAGATGAATATCGCCTATAATAACATTGTACAGAAAATAAGTGCAATTGTCGACTTTTCGGTGCTTGGGCGGTCGTCTGTTAGTCCATCTTCAGGACTATGCAAGTTTTAAATGGCTGACCCTCGGAAATCAGTGTAAATATCGATGTAACTGTAACATCCAAGTATACAGTAAGTTAACAGATATCCAAAGCGGAAGATCAAATCCAAATATCGAATTTCTACGAGAGTCTAGAGAATTTGTAGATACTTGAACAAAACTATTAATGGCTCCTTAAATCCTTTGTAACAAATCTCATCAAAGTGCACACTCACTTACAGAGTCTACGTGTGTTTAGAGAACGGTTGTGGCAAATCGCATCTAAGTGTACGCTCGCTCGCAGAGTCGATTCCAGGAACATGAATGCCAACTTGCTGGATGGGGCTTCTTCAGCTTTGATGGCCTTGGTGCTGGGTGCAAGGGGTCAGCTAAATGACACTTGGAGTCAATTATTTGGTCTAGGTCTTAGGAGAGACTTTCCCTTAAATGTGGAGCCACAGGCACAGTCTTCTCTTTGATAGTCCAAGGTGCTTCAGGTGCAATCCACCTGTCAGTTCTGCCTCTTGCCATGTCCAGGAGTCAGCAGGGCAGTCTTCCTATGGTCCTTTCTCCAGTTTCAGCGTGATCTGAGGGTCAGGGTGCAAGAGATGCCATATTTATGTCCAGAAAGTGCCCTAGTGGGATGATGTGGTCACTAGCCAATAGGCTACCAGGATCCCTCCTGCCCTGTGACTACTTACGGCTCTGTGTGGCATCTAGCAACCGCAGAGTGCACTATTCTGCATAATCCCAAGATGTCTGAACCCTTCCTCTGATGTTAGGAACTTGGTAGCCCACCCTAGAGACGGGGATACCTGTAGGTTGCACGCCCACAGGAAAACTGGTCTGAAAACTGGACTGGGCACTGGTCTCCAATCTTTGTTCCCACGCTAGTCTGTCTATCTGAACAAAATGGGCAACCCTTCAGGAGCGTGATCACCATTTGCCCACCAAAGGCAGCTTCACCTTAGAAGCATGTACATTTGGGCTAACACCCTGAGTGCATTCCTGCTAGATGGAATTAACACCTCCCTCTGTAGCAGGCTACTAGTGTTCCTGAGCCTGGGAGCCATTCACAGTACTCCACAGGAAGGCAGAAGGCTGTCTAATGGCCAGCAACCATGTGAGGCCACTGGATAAACTGGGCTAGAGAGTGGCAACTTTCTAAAAGTTGCTTTTCCTTAAAAGTGACATTATTTACGACTTGGGATTCAGGTTGGGTTTAATGCCACAACCAATTTGATACCTTGAAGTACATATTTTAGTACTACCATTCAGAAGTTAGCTGGGCTGAGTGATCAGCCGGTGACTCTGTGTTAGCCAATGAGGCTACTAACTTCCACAGTAAAAACACATTGTTTTACCTTTTGCTGTCAGGACAAATAAAAATGATATGTCCTGTTTAATAATACACAGCTCTCTGCCTAAAACCTTCCTGTGAGGAGACTTACATATATGGTTAAGGGAAGTGGGGGATTTGCCATTGGTTTAAAAGTCAAAGTTGAACTAGCAGTTTAAAACTGCCCTTTCAGGCTGCAGTGGCAGGCTGGGAAATATTTATACTTGGCCACACACAGGGTGGCCAACCAGTGTTGCAGTCCTAGGGGATCCTATGTCTTACATTCTCTGGTCACGTTTGGCACCATATCCTAGGAACTTATAAGTGAGTCAGCTTATTCCAATTGGGGGTTAGCCAATTGAACAAACTTTTTGTAAGGGATTAGAACACCGGCACTGAGGTCTGGTTAGCAAGCCTCAGTGCACTCTCAAGAGTAAAAAAAACAGCAGCATCAGTTCAAGAGGCATTTCCTTACAACAATGTTGCACTTACTACAAACTACTAAACCATATTAAAATTAAAACAAACAACCACTCTCCTCATTAAATCATAATCGACTACGAACAAGCCTTGATACATAAAAAATATAAACTATACCAACACACAGTAATTCAAGGCTGTTACTGCCACTTTAATCAAAGCATTTAGAGACATCTCCGACAATCTGTACTATGGGGCCAATTACGATGCAGCCTGGAAAGGCTCCGACCACCTGTCGGGGCCTTTCTGGGGCGCATCTTGGTTTAATTTCCGACCTCCGCATTATAATGCTGGCAGCGGAAACTAAACTGGCCAGTCATTATGGCTGGCTTCCGACGGGCTCAAGGAACTCGTCAGCCCTAGTCGGAGGCTGGCCCATAATCCCAAAGTGCAGCCTTTCCCCCCTTGGGATTACGATACTCGGCCTCCAGCAGGCTTTCCGTTCCGTGCTTTATGACATGGAAAACCTGTCTGCGAGTGAGTATGGGGGCCCCTAGCAGGGCCCCCTTTTCATGGCAGCCTCCGGTTGGTGGACGGTTAATCCCTGCACCCCATTGCAGGCACCTGGAGGTGCCTGCCACAGGGTGCAGAGATTAACACTGCCTCCCATTTCCCCCTTGTGGCATGTACTACAGCCAGTTTACATCTGTAACACATGTTCCCATAGGGAAATGTCAGAATGCTACCAAACAGTGTTCGTTCCCATCCTAATCAGGCGGTCAGGACCGCCGACCAGAGGTCGGTCGGTCCCGTTTACGAGACGGTGTCGAGCAGACGCAAGTCCGCCCGACATCGCAATAGGTCCCTAAATGTAGAATAGGCAACAAATAGCCTGTTTGCTTTTGAAATAAAAAAATAATTGCGCTAGCCTATTATCCTGTAAGCAAGGTAGTTAATCTCTACAACTTACTTATAGAAAGTACATTTTCCTGACAAAATGAACAGAAACTACGTCCCCCCTAATGAACTACTGTAGTGACCACGCCACGCTGCTTACACCACTCAAGTCGCTCCCCTCCTCCTCCCGGTATTTTGCACATTGCGACCGCCGCAGCTTAATGCCTATTGTTGCAGAGGGAAGACCTTGCGTTAGACAGTACTTCCGGGCACTCACATTAGGCCTGGTAGCGGTCCAGATTCCAGACGCACCTATTTAGAGGCACGCTGGAGAGGACGCGCAGCGGTCTCCTACTGCTGGTTTGTATGACCACGCCACACTGCTTACACCACTCAGGTCGCTCCCCTCATCCTTCTGCTAATTTGCATATTGCGATCTTGCACATCCTATTTGGGCTTCATTTTAAAATTAACTTTGAGATGCTTTTAACTGTAAATTATTTTTAACGTTGCTGCCAGTAGTTATTTGTTCGTTAAACTGTGTTACTCTGACATGCTTTGCATCCTTGCACACTTCCATTGAGGCGTCCCCGGTCAGCCGTGGCTTAATGCCGATTGTTGCGGAGGGAAGACCTTGCATTATATAGTACTTCCGGGCACTCACTTCCACCCTGGTTAGCGGTCCAGATTCCAGAAGCACTTATTTAGAAGCACACTGGAGAGCACACGCAGCGGTCTCCTACTGCTGTTTTGTATGACCACGCCACACTGCTTACACCATTCAGGTCGCTCCCCTCATCCTCCTGCTATTTTGCACATTGCGATCTTGCACAACCTATTTGTGCTTTATTTTAAAATTAACTTTGATATGCTTTGAACTGTAAATGAATTTTAATGTTGCTGCCATTAGTTATTTGTTTATTAAACTGTGTTACTCTGACCTGCTTCGCATCCTTGCGCACTTCCATTGGGGCTTCCCCGGTACGCAGCGGCTTAATGCCGATTGTTGCGGAGGGAAGATCTCGCGTTAGACAGTACTTCCGGGCACTCACTTCCGCCCTTGTTAGTGGTCCAGATTCCAGACGCACCTATCTAGAGGCACGCTGGAGAGGACTCGCAGCGGACGCGCCAAAGGCAAGCCCGTCTGCGCCCGGCCTCGCATGGACCGGACCTAGGGCCAGAAACCCTGGTTCAGGTACCAAAGATACGCCAAGGTTACACTACGTGGGAGAGAGTTTAAGAGCTCTATGCCCGCCTAGATGACAGGCTTGCAATGTGTTTACAGGTGAGGATCTAATAAAATCCGATTGCGCACCATGCTTGAGATGCAACATAAAAATACAAAAGCCCTTAAATCTGACATTAAATTCACACAATTAAGCTAATTCTTCAAATTCAATGCCGAGTGAACTACAGCTAGCTCTTATTAATGCCAGGTCACCTATAAAACATAGTTATGAAGTCGCCAATCTTATCACTGACGACAAAATTGATATACTATTAATAACAGAAACTTGGGGCAATGTTATCTCTGATCCTGATTTTAACATTGCAGTCCCTCATGGCTATAAAGTATTTAGACACGACAGACAATTGAACAGAGGTGGTGGACATGCTCTAATACATAGTATTGAACTAAGCTCCCACTGCTCAATTATCTGTTCATCTGACTGCGAGATTTTTTGTTTTCAAATTTCAACACAGGGATAAGACACAATCAATGGTCTTTTGATTTACCGCCCTCCCGGTCCGAGAACAAATTTTCTGGGTAACTTAAACTCACTACTAGAACTAAGTCTTCAATCCAATTACTTCCATTTAGAAGTGCTGGAAGATAAAGACACAAAGGAGCTTCTAGAAATGACATCAGAACTAGGTCTCAGACAGCTCATCCAAAAACCTACGCATCTAGCAGGGCATACTCTAGGTGGTATTTTTTCCAACAATCCCGCCATCTTTAACATATCTACTCTTCCACTAACTTGGTCTGACCATCACGCCATTCTCTTTAGATATAAGCTCCTTAGATCCAACACCACTAGTACAGCCCAGGCCAAGACCATTGGTAGATCTTGGCACAAAATTGATCCTTTGTCGCTCGCTCGTTGACCATTTACCTCAAACCCAGCCAGACCTGGAGCTAGATGCAGAATCCTCAGCCATAAACTATTCTACATGGCTAGAGTCTAATTGTTGGAAACATGCTCCTATTATGATGATTAATAAAAATAGAAAAATACCTTCAGCTCCGTGGTTTTCGGAAGCCTGAGACTAGACAAATAGGCTTGTAGAAGGCAAGGAAGAATCTGGCGAAAACATTACGAAGCAACAGAAAAAGATAGGTACAAAGCTGTGCATTCAGACTTTAAAAGAAAGTTGATTTCCGAGAAAAGCCACTATTACACATCACAAATAGAAAAAGCTGGTAATTGCAGTTAAGAACTCTTTCTGAATGTAAAATATCTGACCTCAGATACGAAAGAGGACTCCGCCAATCATAGTCAAGAGTTTTGTGATGCACTTGCTCACACATTTAAATCTAAGGTGGATCAAATCTTTAACCAGTTTGCCCGCTCTATGTCACACATTAATTCTATAGAGCAAGAAGACATTGCCGAACCATCTATTCTTAATTTTACTCCTACATCTTAAACTCAAAAAACTTATTCTTATGGCCAAATCAGGATCACCAGAAGATCCCTGCCCACCTAGAATTTTACATAGCATCAACCAATTCATGGGACCTTATCTGTCCAAGCTGTTTAATCAGATGATGACCCAAGGATCTTTTCCCACTGTGTGGAAACTAAATTGAACTCGACCGACCCAGCCAACTACCAACCTATTGCAAGAATTCCTTTGCCTGCAAAGATAATAGAGAGAACTATAAATGCAGAACTTTCTATCTTTATCGCGGACAGTCAGGTTTTAGGTCATAGCCAGTTCGGTTTCAGAACCAATCATAGCACTGAAACGGCTTTCATAAAAACCACAGAAGAAATTTGGTCCTCTCTAGATGACGGTGGGTCAGCAGTTCTTATACTGCTCGACCTATCCGCAGCATTTGATACTGTAGATCATGCTCTTGAGGTCTACTGATTAAAAACAATAGGGATAGGAGGAGAAGCCCTCTCCCTACTGACATCATTCTTATCAGAATGAACTCAAACAGTCCACCTAGGCAAATTCTAGTTGGCACCTTTTACACTGCCATGCGGGGTCACTCAGGGCTCCTCATTGAGTCCTACGCTCTTTAACATTTATGTGGCTGAATTGGCACCACTGATCAGAAGTTTTAATTTGATTCCTACCTCCTACACTGATGATAACCAGTTGGTAATCTCGACAGTGGATAAGGATATCAATCATTCTCTAAAACTTCATGATTGTATGATTAAGTTAAGTAACTGGATAAGTAAGCATTGCCTGAAATTTAATTCAAGCAAAACGGAAGTGATTATGTTTGGTAATCTCTTTCCACCTTGGTCCCCAGAGTGGTGGCCAGACAGTCTGGGCCCCCCTCCTACACTTGTTGTCAAAGCCAAGAAACTTGGCGTTATTATAGATGACAAATTGAGCCTGAAGCCCCAAGTATCCAAGGTGGTGTCTTCCGCATACTTTATGATTAAAACATTAAGAAAAATACTCCCTTTCATTCCCAAAAAATCCAGAAAGACGGTTGTGATCTCTCTAGTCTTATCAAAACTTGACTACTGTAATGGCCTGTACATCAATATCTAATCCACTCTTCTCAGAAAGTTGCAAACAGTACAAAATGCCGCTGTAAGACTCATACTGGATATCCCCAAACATCAGTCTGCTAGAACAGGGATTCAGGACCTGCATTGGCTGCCAGTCGGTCAGCGGGTAAAATTCAAGGCACTCTGTATTGCTCACAAGGCACTCCACAAAGAAGGTCCGAAATTTTTATGGGGCCTTTTCAGATGATATTCGCCCAACAGACCTCTACGATCAGCCAATACTAATCTGATGCCTACTGTCAGAATCAAAAAAATGAACTGGGATGGGAGGAGTTTTAGCTACACTACCACAAAGGATGGAACTCCCTTCCACCACATCTTAGGAAGATTCCCTCTCTCCTTGAGTTCAGAAAGCAACTAAAGACATGGCTCTTTTAGGAATAGTGGTCCAAAATATAGTACGGAGAAACGGATGTGCCAAGACACCTAAGGGTATATGTGCGCTATACAAGTCATAATATCATAACATAACTACTTTGAAGATATTTGGGTTGGCAGATTTCACCGCTATGGACACAGATGCCAACCCAAAGTCCAAATACCATGGTGGGTGAGGGCACCATAGTTCAAGAAGCCGAAACCAACAACTCAGTGGACGGATGGCACAATGCCTTCCAAGTTACACTATAGAGCCTATTCCGATCTCGCTTGGAAGGGCAACGAACGCGATCCGGCTGGAAAAAGTACGAGCTGTGCGCGTGTTTTCCGCCCAACTTGTACATCTGTACGAGCGAGCAAGTACGATGCGAGCAACGTGAAATTTGCCGACCAAGTCGTTTCCAGGTTCCAGCCGCTTCATACGTCTCATCCATAAGTAAACCATGCCGTGCAATGGATGCGATTTACGACCGTGCCAGTACGATGCACGCATCGGACAGCCAGTGCGAGCCGACGTTTACGGCTCGCAAAACGTCCGGAAAGTTGCCTTTGTGGGTCCGAGTCCGAGCTTGGCAATCGTATATTTTCAATCCTTTATTTTGTTTTGTCTTCAGGGCTCGAAAACCTGTCTGCTAAAGCGAACGGCATGGATTCAAAAGTCGCTACTTTTGAATCCATGCCGTTCGCTTTAGCAGGTCACCATGCCGTTTCCAAGTCATTTCTGAATATTCATCGGATATGACAGATCTCTTACAAGTTTTCGTGCATATTAAGAACTCGCCAGCCCATACTACATACCATAAAGACAGGTTTTTGAGCCCTGAAGAAGTCTCAGTTGATGAGACGAAACGCGTTGGCTAGAAAAAAAGAAAAATCCATTGTGAATTGGATCATTTTTCTACTGTGAAAACAAAATAAAGGATTGAAAATATACGATTGCCAAGCTCGGACCTGTTCATTTGATACGGATGTTTATCAGTGTTCTAAAGGACATTATTTGCAATTATATAGAAGTACTTTGTTGATGGGTGCTGATTCCACAGCTTATACTACAAAAGTAGACTTAGCTGTAAAAAATGGCTGCAAAATGAAAATAAAAAAGACTATCCCCAATAGAAAACAATAGAACTTTAATGATTATGTAAAAACATGTAACAATACTATAAAATATATATAAAATGTCAATAAATGTATTAAGAAAATATCAATAATTATGTTACGTACAAAACTAACAGTACTAGAAAAAGAAATAATATATTACTATTTCTTATATATTTAAAAAAATGTATCAAACATTTTATAAAATAAGAAATTTATGAATAACAAATGTATATTATTTAAAAAGATGAATCAAAATTTTAAACCATGTTAAAAATATAAACCCTGTTTTGTGTTCCAAAAAGATATGTTAAACAATGTGTTGGACACTAAAGTAGTCACATGGACTATTCTACTCCAATATAAGCCATTTAGGGGAAGATTTTGGACACTAAAGGCTGACATATACTATTCCAACTGCAACCAAAACCATTTAGGGGAAGGTGTTAGACACTAAAGTGGTTATATTTACTATTTCCACTCAAATCTAAGAACCCAGTTATGAGTTTGGCAGTCTCAAGAAGACTGCTGAGGCAGCGGTCTTCCATCTGCCATACTACAAGGTTTCTGATGGGCTGGCGGTCTCTTTGCGGTGGAGTCACGGCAATATGAAGTAAAGCAGAGGAAACTGCGTGCAATTACACTGTGGCTTCATAGCACAGTGAGCGTTGCATACCCCATCTCCTGTTTGGGTGCTGTATACAGTGACAGTGTGGTCCCATGGAACAGGCGACAATGCATTCCCTGCCACCTGGAATAGACACAGCACGCACTGTGAATGTGTTGCAAAAAGTTAGAGACACTTGGGGCCAGAATTTGCTGACTTGTCCCCTCATCTACTGCCTTTCTGCTGACTCGCGCATGGCGATATCTCCGCCAGGAAACCCTTTGCGAAAAGGAAGATCATAATTTGTATGGTAGGAAGCTTGGCGGCAACTCCCTCCATGAGCCACCTCTGGCTGTACTGCCATGGGAGCAGGTGTATCAGCGGAGGTGGCGGGACTGCAGCGATCTTGTGGCCGTGTTGAAAAGCCAGTGAAGTGGGCAGGAGGACCGCCAAAAAGTGACTGCGGTCCCCATCTCACCAACATCATAATCAGGCCCTAAGTCATTTAGGGAAAGAGTTTGGACATTAAAGGGGTGATATTTTCTATTCCCACTGGAAACTAAGCCACTTAGGGGAAGGTGTAGTACACTAAAGGGGTGACATTTACTGTAATCCAAACCCACTAGGGAAAAGTTTGTACACTAAAGTGATCACATTGCCTATTATCACTTCAATCTAAAATAATCATTTTAAAGTGTTGAACAGTAAATATACCACATTAAGGGGCTTTTTATGGTGTCAGTCAAAGTTGCCTCCGACTGACAATGTCGCGGTCTCAGGACCGATCAACCTCCAGTCGGCGGTTCTGACTGCCTGATTACGATGTGACCGAACACTGGTCGCATACTCCCATTTCTGTATGGGAGCCCATAAAGAAATGGGGGTGTGTGTACAACCCTGCACCCTGTGGCAGGCACCCCATGGTGCCTACCACACAGTTCAGGGATTTACAGGGGGGCACCCTAGTTACCCCCTCGGCCACCAACCGTAGGCCGCAGAGGCAAGGGGGCCCTGCTAGGGACACCCAAATTCTCTTTCCAATAGCCTTTTTGTGTCATAAAGGCCGGCACGGAAAGGTTGTGGGAAACTAACAGCGGAAATGCTGTCTATAGGGGTTTACGGTGCGCCCAGAAGACTCCAAGAGCCAGTCGGAACTGTGTCGAATGACCTCGTAATTCGGCGGTCGGACAGCAAACCGACTGGGTCGGTCAAAAAGCATCCGACCACTGTTGGAAAGCTTCAGACTAGCAGTCGGAGGCTTTCTGATCGACATCATAATCGGCCCCTATGTATTTAACACTGCAAATTTTTTAATGATATAACTAAATAATATTATTTTTAAAAAAATATTAAAATATTTTATATTAAACAATTAACTTTGAAATGTAAGCAAATATAAAACTCCAATTATAATAAATTATATTATTAAAAAAATATTTTGTTGCCAATAGTAAAGTAAATAAATATAATACAACCAATGTCAAAAAATGAAATTATTCAAAAGCATGAATCATGGAAATTATTTTAGTATGCTATTTCAAACATATAGCATAACACTGAAACCTATTCATTTCAGCAAAAATTCAATTACTTTTTCTACAACTCATGTAGGAATATTATTACTTTAATAAACGTTTTATTTATGTTTTTTAATCAAACACAAAAAATGATATTAAAAAATAATACACATGGAAAAAGGTATAAATTGTCAAATAATACAATATCAACATTTATAAATAATCGACAAACGTGTAATTATGAATAGTTATTTTTTTAAACAAATATAAAATACATATAAACATTGAAAAAATTTAAATATTATAAATTACTACATAATGAAATACATGAGTTTAACTTGCCAATACACTGTATATATAACCAGTTTACCAAAATACAATAAAAATATCATAATTATAACAAACTTGTAAAAAGAACTTTCAAAAATGTGATTTTGTGGAAATAATTATACGAAGCCTTATTTGTAAGATTTTGTACTAAATATATAACAAACTGACAAAACAATGAATTTTGTTTTATATTAGCAATATAACAACACCCAATTATTTTGCATAAACATAGTTTACAAATATTTTCTCATAAAATAAAAAAATACATTTAAAATTATTTATTTGATTAAAGAAATTTGAAATTATAATTGATACACCAAATTTTACAAGCAAATTATTGCAAACATATTTTAAAATTCCTCCCACATTTTTCCTCTAGAACCCCCAACTTCCGACTACTAGAGTATAAGACTTATAAAAATACAAAACTACTCAAATTAGTACTTAAACGTAATTATAACATTTATATTTAAAATATATCAAATAAATAAGAAACAAAAAATTAAGCAAAAAACATTCAATACTAATTAAATACTACAAAAAACATAATTAAATAAACATAAAAATAATATTAAATACGATAATTTCTAAAAAGATATTTTCTGTAACCATATTAAAACAACATTTAAAACAATATTCTTTCCTTTGATATTTCAGTCCACTATATTTTTTGACATCACAATATTCTTGACACAATGACCCTAATTACGATGCTGTTTGGACGAGCGTCCGACGGACATTGTTGCAGGAATGGGAATTGAGCACAGTCCCGGGCACACGTAGTAGCGATAACACAATGTTGTGGAAGTCTTCTAACAATTGCAGTGGTCGACACCAGTGTCAAGTTCAAAAGTTACTTAATGAAGCAACGACTGTATTGAAACAAAACGACCAGCACGTGTTTCGTCACTAGGAGTGGTCCTGTGACTGCTCAGGGCTGTGTTGCGTTTGCGTTTGCTGGGCTAAGGAGAGCAGGCCCCATAGAGCCGGTGATAATTCCAACCCGGTTTGGGGTGTGCGGTAGACTCAATGGAATGGCTGAGTAGAGGTGAAGGTGCTCTTGGTCGTTTGCCGGCACGGTGTAAGCGCCGCGTGAAGTTAGAGATGTGGATGGGGGTAGAGGCCACGGGCATGTAATGAGCCGAAGGCCGTTGAATGGTTAAGAGAAGCTGAGGCGGGTGCACCAGACGGCGGGTGGACACTTGTATGCCCAGGAGATGAGTAAGCATTCGTCCAGTGTCTGGCGGAAGGGAGGGTTCGAGCGCCTAGTGGAGGCGTGTTATGGGGGGACTAGGAGGAAGATAACCGTGGCAATCTATGATGCATAAGCGTACTGGTAGGCAGGTGCACCTGCTGTATGATTTGAAGGAGGCCGGAAGACACATGAACCGCCTGACTGCCGCGGGTGGGGCAGGAATGGGAATGCCCAACAAGTAGTCAGAGGTCCCACCTGCCGTATTAAGATGTGATTACTAGCACGGCAGTCAGAAACATGCCCTTTACTGTTGCGGCATGTGCTGGCGGTCGGAAAAGGACCGCAGCTCAAACCACAATGGTGAAGGGCATATTATCAAACATCCATTAACCATGTGGCAGGCACCACATATGCCCCACAGGCGTCATAGAGGAGACCAGGCCCCCAAAGTCAGTTTCCGACTGCCTTACTATGGCGGTCGGACCGGATATTGTAATCCCTATGGCTGTGCCTGAGCAGGAACCGCCCAATTGTAGGGTATTACTTTTCGGCTGACAGTTGGACAGGCTCCTTGAGCCCATCGGAATCATCAGTTGGACCCTCCACCCGCTGCCTCCGACCGCCGCATATCATAATGCGGCGACAGACCACGGCATAAGATGTTGGTCGGACCACACCCGACGGCCTGTTGTTTGCAAAATGACCAACACCGTAATGAGGCCCAATATGTTTTTTTCTCAATATTTTGTTTTTAATATTTTACCCAAACACCATTTATTACCATTGTTTAGTATGAGGACTAGCTGTGATTCATGAGAGGTGAATCACCAAAGTGTTCATGATGCCTCTCCCTCACAAATTGCAATGTATATAATAAATTATTCTCTCATCTGCACGTCTGCTAGTCCTACATGTGTAGTAGTTATAAAGACAGTTATTTAAGCAGACCTGGAGGGCAATCTTACTGATTAAATCCAAATTATGAAGCAGAGAAGATCAAGAAAATGAGAATCTAGAAGATTCTGTCATGTACTGTAGTAAAAAGAGATTAAACCTAGTCAATGCAGCAATAAACAGATGTGGTGAGCATGGGTGTCCGCAGGGGGGGCAAGGAGGGGCGCTTGCACCCCCCTGGAGTGCCCCTACTTGCCCTCCCTGCGGATGCCCATGACCATCACCACGCTGAGTCTTCAATCCCTCGTTCACCCCTCTTTTAAACTTCACGATAACTGTTCTCCCTTCTACCTCGACTTTAAACAGAGGTACAATTAGAGTCACATTTCGGGATGGGGGGGCTAATTCATCCAGCCATGTGCAGAGTGGAGAATCAACCAAAGCATAAGAACACAGCAGCAGACCATGGTCAGGCACAATCACTTATTTAGTTTCAAGTAAGTTTTTCTAGTGCAACAACTTCCAGAACCCACTGCCAGAAGGTACAATTTAACAATGAGAAAAGACAAAAGGAAGGTGCACTAAACAAATCAAAAAGAGTGTAGGATCTTTGGAAAATCTTCTTTATTATTCAGTTTCTTTTGGAAACAACAGCCGCACACAGCCAACGCGTTTCGTTCCCCAGTGTCTTTGGGAACTTCGTCAGGGCTTGAGATAATAGTAATCTGGGCTCCCAAATTCGACCCAAACACAGTATATGTCCGTATTAAAGTACCGGCAAGAACCGTCACACCCAAAGATTAATCACAGGCCTCGTATAATCTTTCGATCATCGAGGGAGACGCCCGCTACTTTGCCGTTTGGGTTCTTATTACGGAACTTCTGATCGACCGTTGCACGAGGATTTCTCTTTATCTATTGCCCTCCGTTATCGTTGTTCTGAGAGGAGCGATGGGGAAGATAAACTGCATACCTTAGGTGCCATTTGCACTGTTATACATACTTTCACATATTGTCTTCCATATATTTGGTTTCTGGGGAGTAGTTTATACTAGCTTTTACCTTACCATTTTATTGATTCATCAAACTACAAATACCAACATATTATCTCAAGATTATACGAGGCCTGTGCGCCGCTGTTGTTTCCAAAAGAAACTGAATAATAAAGAAGATTTTCTCATGTGCAGAATGAAGATGGAAGGGGCTCTAAGAAGGGGTGAAAACACAACAAAGCCTCATGAACAAGTAATTTTAAAGACCTGTGTGAAGTACTCAGGTGCGGCTGTGTATGTGCCCGTGAAGCTGTCTCAGCCGGGCCGACACACAGGGGGGTGCTGTAATGGCCATTGCGCGCCTGACTTTAAACACTCTTGGTGCTAAAATCTGTGAATTTGTTTGTTGCTACTTTAGTGTCAGATGGCAGCTTTGCTGGTGATAACAAATCAGGCACAAACTCTCATTTGCTCCCGATACAGCATTATTATTTGGGTACCGGCAATGCGGTTATGTATTTGCTCCCAATTACATGTGCCCTGAAATAAGGAATAACATGAGTAAACGTTTCCTGTGGCAAGTTTTGAATGTTGTTACTGCTAGTGTACAGATTTGTACATCACATATCCTCCAGGTAGGACCCTTCGACAATTGCATGAGCAAACATAAGAGCAAACGGCATGTATGATCAGCTCATAACAGGAGTAGGAACAAAAAATATAACCTTTTGCCTTTGTTCTCTCCACCCACCTCAGAATTAGGCCTGTAAGGTGCTGTTTCCGTTTAAACCCTCGGCGTAAGACCAAACTAATGTAACTGCGTGTGAGCGTTATTATTTATTTAAGGTAAACCCACGCCCTTCAGAGATTGGTGCACTTTAAAACGGGTGATTTACCACACACCTTTACAGTAAATTGAGAATGACCTCATGTGGGCTAATACTTGTGCTCAGTACAGTACAGAACATGAGGGTGTTCCTGCCAGATCCCGGGGCTGTTATTATGCATGGTCCAGGATCCAGGGTGCCCTCCCTGAGGTAATACTGATTTTGGCCTGGCGTAATTTGCCAACACCATGACACATTCAGCAGCACCCGCCACTGACAGCTCTTTATCCTGAGCATCAACCTGCAGGCAGTGAAGGGGCTTTTTTATTTTCACTTGTAGGTGGACCCAAAACAAGTGACTAATTTAAATGGCCATCAGCCCTCATTTTGTTTGAGTATCACCTGGTGGAACCCCAAAACAAGGGCCTAATTTAAATGGCCATCAGCACTCCTTTTGTTTGAGTATCACCATGGTGAGAACTACCTGGAGCCTAACACCTAAATGCTAATGCAATTGAGGGAAACTAAGACCCACAGCATGTGATCTGTACAAGGAAAATATGATTTGGAGGCAGGTTTTTGACGTTCTTCAACCTCTGTTTATAAGAGATGAGCACACATCGTAAATATGCCAGATCTGGGTAATTACACGAATTATGATTTTGAAAATGTTCTCATTTTTTTATTTAATTGTTTCATAGCATTTCTCATCCCAATGTAGGGTGTCAGAGTATTTTACATTACACGCACACGTTAAAAAAAGACAGTAAATCATAAGTGTTCAAATCAATCTACAGTATGTTACATAAAACAATGAGGATTACAGATTGTCAAGAGTGCCTGGTCGGGAGAGACACAAAGTCATGATTTAAAACCCTGTTAGACTTTCTTACTTCTGAATGACCTCTTTTAGCAATCTTGCTAACAGACAGATTTTGAAAATAAGGTTCTAAACCCATGCCTTGACACTTGCATGTAGCTCCTTGATGCCAATCCATAGCTCTCTGTGATATATTAGAATTATTGCAAGTTCTGAACAGCAAGTAACAAGAGGATGTCAAAAGCAGTAACCCGCTTACCTTGAGACATAAAATACAAATTTTAAATTTGCATGCTAAACTTCATGATTCTTAACTGGGTGTAGACAAAACACAGATCTTTGCATTAACCACCAGAGAAATCTTACTTTAATAAAGAAAGAGATGGCTGTGGCACAACAACTCTATGGTGTAAGAGATCATATGCAGCCTGCTTCCTGTCCCCCATGGCTCCTCCTGCTCCCCAGCGTTTCTTGTGCCCCACCTGGCACACATCATGTCGGAGGGTGGTGATGACGTTAACATTTTGCCCCCCCCCCCCCGGAAAAATTTCTGCGAACGCCCATGGTGGTGAGCTACTGAAGGCCCAAGCCTGACTAGTGCTAGTTGCCCATCTCAGTCAATCATCCTCTGGGAAGCTCCTACAAAAAGCAAGTCAACTTTTCTCATCGCTTCTCTGTCTCTTGTATCGACTCATTTACTCTCACTTCATTCTCCAAGCTCCTCGAAGTGCAGCAGAGGAGGAGCTGGCCAGCACCACTCATCCTCTTTGTCAATGAATTGAAAACTAGTAACAGTGGGTGAGGGCAGCAAGACTAAGGAGTACCATGAAATAAAAACACAGGAAAAAACAGGCAAGGCATCAGGACCCTTCAGAAAAAAGTGTACAAACACACTTTTCTTTAGTCCTAAGTCAAAGGAAAACTAATCGAGGGTGCAACAGCATCCCTCTAGAGCTCAGAGCCCTGGGAGTGGACCCACCTCGCACATGTTAAAGGCCGGCCCTGCTGCTGGCACTGAGCACAGGTCATGAATGCAATTACATTTAACGGGGATACAGATAGGTGAGAGAGGCACAGAAGAGCAGTGCATGAGCATATTTTGGTGTGGGCAAAGACAACAGTTAACGACGGGCTGAACTTAACCCTTGAATCCAAAATGTGGCACATGGGGGCTGGTAAATGAGTTGTAGAAGGGCGGGAGAAAGAGCAAGAATGACCGAAGATGAAACAAAGAGAAAGGCAGAGCACAATAGAGAAGGAGTGGGACATAGAGAGCAAAATCAAAAGAGGGAAAAAAGGGCAGATGAAGGGACGAGCAAGCGAGAGAAGGTAGAGAGAGAAAGTGTAACTAAGAGAGAGGAACATGGACAATGAGAAAGGGAGAGAGACGGAAAGAGAAAGATGAGGCAGTTAATGAGAGGAAGGGAAGATCAGAGAATGCAAGCGTTTCCACATGATGTTCATATCCACCGAATCAGCAGTGTTTCTTTTTTACTCTTAGAGCCACGCCGGGTCCCAGGTTCAGCCGTAGTCTGTAGTAACACATGGGGCCCCATTAGGATAGCAGGCGGAAAACCACCCGACCGCCATGGAGGCGGGAAACAACCGCCCGCCAGTACAGCGGATAAACCGGCGATCAAATTAGGATCAACCCCCCAAAAGGACCGACCGCTGTGGTAGCGGGCAAACCAAAACCGCCCGACGCGGGCGGTGACGTCCAGAAACCGACCGCGGCAGTCAGAAACGCAGCGGAAAAGCAATAATCCGCCGCAAGCAAAGCTGAGAGACCGCACAGGAAATTAGGATATCCACGATGGTCCCGCGGTACTATCCGCTGTTACCGACTGCTGCGGTCGCACATAGGAGTGAATGGGAGAGACAGCAGAACAGCTGCAGCATAGCCACCGCAGCGGACGGTGAATGAAAAACATGGCGGAAGATGCCAAAACACCGCAAAGATGCAAACATTTGCACAAATCAAAGTAGCCATGCCCTCCACCTACCCAAAACAAATACCAATGAAAAAACAAATGCCAAAAAAAAGTATACCATTCCATGGACAACACCCACAACACAACTGACATCAAAATCCCATTTGGACACACCCACACAGCTGAGTATAAAACCAGCCCCTTTACTGACCACAATCCTGTGCAACACTCCAGAAGAGAAGGCCATACACCTCATCTGACAGGAGAGGCAAAAGAACACAGCACACACACCATCACCATTACCACCATCACTACCACCATCACACCAGCACCAACTATCCCCCAACACACAACACACCTCACACATCAACACCACACACACCCCTGCACCCACAAACACTCCAAACACCACGCACCATGGCAGCACAGAAAATGCTCAAATTCACAGAGAGTGAGTTGACAGTCATGGTAAACGAGATAGTGACAGTGGAACCACAACTGTTTGATAGCCTGGTCCAACAGACCCCATTAGCCACAAGGACACACATTTGGGAAAGGATAGTACAAACGGTCAATGCAGTAGGGAGCACCTGGCGATCCAAGTAGGAGATCATGAAGTGGTGGCATGATCTCAAGAGGGTTGTCAAAGAGAGGAGCAGCAATAACCGGGAGCTGGCGGTGAGGACTGGCGGTGGCCCTCCCATTCCACCAAAAACATTCACACCATGGGAGGAGAAGGTACTTGCCATACTGCATCCTGAGAGCCTCACAAGAGTATCCGGGGGAATGGAGGCTGGTAAGTTCAAAGAAATGTTAACCAACACAATGATATGTACTTTCTTACACAACCCAATAACCATTGCACTGTTCACCCTCACCTAACAGGTAGGTAGCCATCTCGCCTGTGAGGGCTGTTTGGGGTGGGAGGCCTGTACCACTACTCCCACCATGCCCCCGTCCCACAGCCTACCAGGATGGAGCCCTCCTCCACCCAGGAGTATGTGGCAGCCATTGCACTGTTCACCCTCACCTAACAAGTAGGTAGCCATGTTGCCTGGGAGGCCTGTTTGGGGATGGAGGCCTGTACCACTACTCCCACCATGCCCCCTGTCCCACAGCATCATTAAGATGGATCCTTCTTCCACCCCACCCAGAAGCACTTGGCAGCCATTGCAGTATACCAAACGACATAACAGGTAGGTAGCAATCTCACCTGGGAGGCCTGTTTGGGGGTGGGAGGCCTGTACCACTACTCCCACCATGCCCCTTGTCCCACAGCCTACCAAGATGGAGCCCTCCCCCACCCAGGAGTATGTGGCATCCATTGCACTGTTCACCCTCACCTAACAGGTAGGTATCCATCTTGCCTGGGAGGCATGTTTAGGGGGGGAGGCCTGTACCACTACTCCCACCATGCCCCCTCTCCCAAAGCATCATCAAGATGGTCCTTCTCCCCCCCCCACCCAGAAGCACTTGGCAGCCATTGCAGTATACCAAACGACATAACAGGTAGGCAGCCATTTCACCTGGGAGGCCTGTTTGGGTGTGGGAGGCCTGTACCACTACTCCTACCATGCCCCCTGTCCCACAGCCTACCAAGATGGAGCCCTCCCCCACCCAGGAGTATGTGGCAGCCATTGCACTGTTCACCCTCACCTAACAGGTAGGTAGCCATCTTGCCTGGGAGGGCTGTTTGGGGGAGGGAGCCCTGTACCACAACTCTAACCATGCCCCCTGTCCCACAGCCTACCAATATGGAGCCCTCCCCCACCCAGGAGTATGTGGCAGCCATTGTCCTGTTCACCCTCACCTACCAGGTAGGTAGCCATCTTGCCTGGGAGGGCTGTTTGGGGGAGGGAGGCCTGTACTACAACTCCAACCATGCCCACTGTCCCATAGCCTAGCAAGATGGAGCCCTCCCCCACACAGGAGTATGT
Source organism: Lissotriton vulgaris (assembly GCF_964263255.1). NCBI lineage: Eukaryota > Metazoa > Chordata > Amphibia > Caudata > Salamandridae > Lissotriton > Lissotriton vulgaris. The sequence continues at coordinate 1,145,133,047 of NC_141687.1, read as the reverse complement.
GGCAGCCATTGCACTGTTCACCCTCACCTAACAGGTAGGTAGCCATCTTGCCTGGGAGGCCTGATTGGGGGAGGGAGGCCTGTACCACTACTCCCACCATGCCCCATGTCCCACAACATCATCAAGATGGATCCTTCTCCCACCCCATCCAGAAGCACTTGGCAGCCATTGCAGTATACCAAACGACATAACAGGTAGGTAGCCATCTCACCTGGGAGGCCTGTTTGGGGGTGGGAGGCCTGTACCACTACTCCCACCATGCCCCCTGTCCCACAGCCTACCAAGATGGTGCCCTCCCCCACCCAGGAGTATGTGGCAGCCATTGCACTGTTCACCCTCACCTAACAGGTAGATAGCCATCTTGCCTGGGAGGTCTGTTTGGGGGAGGGAGGCCTGTACCACTATTCCCACCATTCCCCTTGTCCCACAGCATCATCAAGATGGATCCTTCTCCCACCCCACCCAGAAGCACTTGGCAGCCATTGCAGTATATCAAACGACATAACAGGTAGGTAGCCATCTCACCTGGGAGGCCTGTTTGGGGGTGGGAGGCCTGTACCACTACTCCCAACATGCCCCCTGTCCCACAACCTACCAAGATGGAGCCCTTCCCCACCCAGTAGTTGTGGCAGCCATTGCACTGTTCACCCTCACCTAACAGGTAGGTAGCCATCTTGCCTGGGAGTCCTGTTTGGGGGAGGGAGGCCTGTACCACGACTCCAACCATGCCCCCTGTCTCACAGCCTACCAAGATGGAGCCCTCCCCCACCCAGGAGTATGTGGCAGCCATTGCATTGTTCACCCTCACCTAACAGGTAGGTAGCCATTTTGCCTGGGAGGCCTGTTTGGGGGTGGGAGACCTGCATCACTACACACAGCACCTATTGCATGCAATGCCTCGATACATGACATGTACCATTAATTTATGTTCCTCTGCACCATGTAATTATGCCCAGTATTGCACTTAATGATAATAGTGACGATCTCTCAATTGTGTAGTGTACAGACAGTCGATGACATGCACCAAAAAGAATACTTGCACAGCGCCCAACACTGAACATTCCCCATCTAATCCACAGGTGATGAAGAACTCGCTGCTGAGGACAACATCGACCAGCAGAGCCAGTCTCCACCCCCGGTACATGGACTCTCGGATGTTGACTCCCAGGATAGTTTGGACAATGAGCTCCAGGCCGGCCCATCTGGTGTGTCAGGGACCAACAGGTCCCAGACCCCCATCCTCCCCACCACCACGGCTGCTGCTCCAACACCGGCACCGCAGACCACAGCAGTCACGGCCTGTGCCTCCACCGCTGCCACCTCCGCCATCACCACCACCACCACCAGTACCACCTGCAGCACCCTCCCTGTCCCAGGGGATGACCAGGAGACAACAACAACTGTGGAGGGCAGGGAGAGTGTGCGTGGACCCACAGTGGTGAGGCAACAGGTCCATGGCAGCAGGGTAGGTGGGAGGGACAGGGTGATCCCCAGACCGCAGGAGGTTGGCACACCATCCCTGGACCACTTCACCTGAGTCATCGGGGCATATTAACAGGTCCATGGACAAAGTGGCCGGTCTGACGAACTATTGCGTGAGCTCATCCTGCTGATGAGGTCCATCGACACAGGCATAGGAGAAATGGTGGACCTCATGGCCCATAAAGTGGGTTACTGAGGGACAGGCCAGCGTCCCAAACAACACCTCCACCCCCCTCTGTTGTGCTTCAGGAAGACAGTGCACCATCCTCCCTTGCGGCCATAGAGAGGGGTGAGTTCTCAGCCGGCGCTGGCCATGTAGCAGCTCCCCCCGCCAAAGCGATCAAGGGGGCTTCCAAAGAAGAGCCTGGGAGTCTCTGGAGGCAAAGCACCAGCCACACGCCAGTCACTGAGCCAGCCCTGATGGCAAGTTGGCAACCCTCTTCCCCACTGCATTGACTGTTTGGACTGTCCTTCCCCACACTGCCTTGTCAATGGCACCTGTCTGTTGGACTGGGTCACCACATCCATGTGGTGTCTACTCTTGCATCTCATCTACCATGACTGTCAACTCACTGCTCCATCACCAACGTCATGTAAATATGCCCGCACCCCTCACGTGTCACCTTTGTAAATAAAATACCTTGCACACTTCAATTTGCGCAGTTTGGTTTTTACAGCAATATCTACAGTTTTGAAATGAACCATGATGTATCCAAAAGATGTACAGTAGGTACGCCTGGAGATTTTAGAGGTACCTAGGGAGACACAACAGAACAACAGTCACTGGTGTTAGTGTCGCATCACAGACATAACACTACACAAAATACATGTGAAATGTCACTGCCACATTTGCCACATTTCCACACACAGGTTACTCAACATGTGCCTGTATGTAACATCCGCGCATAGCCCTTCACAACAACTGCAATTACACCAGACAATGTCCAAGTCGTAGCTCGTCACCCACCTTCAAGTGAAGTAGCGGGTGATGAGCTGTTGACGCATGTCAACTCCTTCCTCCTCTCCACTGTCCTCATCACGGACTCAGGGCCCTGAACAGGCGGGGGCCTTGGGTCCTCACCATCATCCAGGAGAAGGGGAATCTCCTTGTGAATGGCCATGTTGTGCAGCGTACAGCATGCCACAACGATCTTGCAGACCTTCCCAGGTGAATATGACAGCGCACCTCCAGTCCTGTCAAGGCAGTGGAATCTTGACTTGAGCAGGCCAAAAGTCCGCTCAATGACACGTCGGGTCCTGCCATGGGCCTCATTGTACCTGATGTCAGCCAGGGTCCTGGGATTCCATAGTGGGCTCAGCAGCCATAGACGGCTGGGATATGCAGAGTCACTTGTGAATGGCAAACACGCATTACAATGTTGCAAAGGCAGAGGGCAGCAGGTCACACACATAGAACACCATAGCACTAGGCATACTCACTCACAATCCAAGCACGCTCGGGAAGCAGATTTGCCATCATCGGGGCACCATGCTGTTCCTCAGGATGTACGAATCATGGGCTGAGCCAGGGAATCTTGCACACACATGTGATATGGTCATGTCCGCAAGGCACACCACCTGCACATTAATTGAATGATAATGTTTACGATTTCTAAAATTATGCCCACTTGCCTGTGGTGGCACCAGACCTACATGGGTGCAATCAATGGCACCAACAACATGGTGGATGTGCCCACAGGGATAGAAGTCACCCTTCACAACAGCCAATTCTGCTCCCCTGGGGAAATGTATGTATCGATCCTTATATAACATCATGGCTGCAAGAACATCCCTCAGCACCAGGCTGAACATGGGTTGCGACATCCCTGCAGCGCTGGCCACGGTCTCCTGGAAGAAACCAGTTGCAAAGAAGTGGAGGGCTGCCATCACTTTGTATGTGGGTATGAATGCTGTTGGGTAGTGGCGATGAGGCTGCAGGTGGGGCTCCAACAGATCACAAAAGGTCTTCAGTGTCTGTCTGTCAAGGCAGAATTTGCAAATGATCGCTATATCCTCCATGCCCTCCAGCACTGTCAGTTGACGTATGAGATTAGGCCTCCTCCTAGTTGAGATGTAAATAGACAAATGCCACACACAACCATCATGAGATGGCCACAGCACATACCGTTAAGGATGTCACGGAATAGCAAAGACTGCCATGATGGATGCGTGGCACACCAGTTTACATGGGTGGACATTTGAGACACACAGAGGGCACACCTCTCCATTTACAATACACAAATGCCGCAAACAACACATAGGTCAATGTAAATGCAAACAAACTGAACCCCACAATTCACATGTGCACGCCTTGTACCGTACCATCCACCAATGTGTGTAAAATGACCATGACTGTTACATACCCATCTGCTGTACCTGTCACACCTCAATGCATCATGTCAACTTGTCACACATCCACAACCCAATGATCACAGTAGCTGGAAAAATGTCACTTGTGTGCATGAGCTGATAGGAAAGCACAAGTAAGTAACAACACCATACAGTGAGACAAGCCTTGCCAAGGTCTGTACTGACCCCCAACACATTGATTTCTTACACATCATTGACACCAGATTAACACTGTGAAGCATCATCAACCATCCAATGCATAAGTGACATGGCAGGGACCACAGAACAATGTGCGTCACACATGACGAGCGTTCACCTGTGGATCATATGGAATAATGGCATTGTGTGCACAATGATGTGCCCTTAACCATGTTGCTACTGTGTACTGATGCAGTGTTCACTATAGACATTGCCATTGCATTGTTGTAACGTATCTAGGGCTCTAGTGTAATTTTCCAGATTCATGCCCTTATATAGGTATAACTTATCATATCCTTATATAGGCATAAGAATCATAACCAATGCAGTCCAAATACGGCATGGCTACTTCCACTAAGCTCCTAAAGTACAATGAGTTCTTGAAGGCAACCAGCCTACAGCAGTACGGGAATTCCCCCTGCTTCAGTATTGATTTGTCCCAGAACTCCTAGAGTGTGTAAAGAACTTCGAGTTCTTAGTGACGTTATTATGTCCACCCTTACGTCAAACTCGTCAAACTATTTATACCTTCCAGGTATAAATATGCCCACATCTGCCCTAGCAAAGACACAGTGGTTTTGGAGCAGATCGACTAACTACTTGCCCGACGTCCTGCTGTATGCGAGTGCCGAAGGAAGCCCACCCTCCCTGGTGACGCACTGAGATAGACGCTGTTTTTTCCTCCTGCCGAGAAATCCAGCTCCAGTGTTTCCCTGCTACCCTTGCGGGTTACTGGGAGATCGAGTCCTGAGAGAGAGATACAAGTCCTCCTTCATTCTATAACCAAGGTACGGAGCTGATTAGACCCTTAGAGAATTCTTGGAAGAAACTATTTAACTCAAGCTACACCTCACTTACTTCTTCCCTTGTACTAGACTTAGGTTAGGTACACCGGGGTAGGCGTATTTTAGATGCATCAGTTGAGTACTTTTAGTCATTATTTATCATTGTATGTATTTTATCTATTTTATGTATCTTATGGCTTAGAAACCATATAAATGCTTTTACAGTATTATTTCATAATATTCCTTTTACTGTACGCACTTTACTTCATAGCAAGTATTACGATCGTAGCAATTCACTTCTCTTGCATGAGAAAGAAGACTGCTCAATAAATAACCTTTTTATTGAAAACACCCGTCTCTCTATTTCTCTTTACTTCTGGTGAAACGAAGCATGCACGATTGACTGAGTGAAATAGACATCTATTATTTCCTCGACTCTGGAGATACATTCCTTATTCTTGGGGAACAAAGTTGTCATGTAATATGGTTGTCAGAAACTAATCCCTTCTTGTGTATTCGAGAAAGTTTCTAGTGACCTCTGAGCTAGCTGGCATTCACAATTAAGTGTAACATATTCAATAGAGACCTAGTCGTCCTCAGTCCTACGTCTAAACTATCGTTTATGTTATTCCAATGCGCAGAGCCTATTGGGAATATAGGAACTACACTACATGGCGCCCAACGTTTGGTATGGCGATAATTTAACGCTAGATACTAGAGCAACTCAGTCGTGCTTTTCACACAGACCCCTTTTTCCGTAAAAACTCCAATAGACGTCTGGAGTTGGATAATAGGTTAGTATCCGCCAAAACTAAGTAGGACGAAAATCCTATGTATTCGTTTTTTGGTTTATTCAACATTGAAGGATACAGTGTTCCAAAATATTGTGCACCTAATCTTTGTTTCCTTGAAACTTGCTCTGCAAACTTTCATTAAACAATATCAACTAACGGTGACAACAACGCAACCGGTAGAGCTGCAGTAGATGCAAATCAACCGGGTTCAGACGTTACAGGGTTTAATGAAAATGAAGATGATGCAATAATCATCCTGATAAATGTAAGAAAGAATGTAACTTACAGACTAATAAATAGTGGTGTACCATCAAGAGTTGGTACAGTCATATTTGTGGTAGAGGCACATGAATATTGGCAGACAGAGGTATTCTATCCATGGATAACTTTTCCAGCAGCCACTGCTATAACACACGAGTTCCACTACTACAAAGCAGAGGAACCTCCAGCGGAATACGGTCCTTTCGAGGACGTTGAAATTCCACTAACTTACCAGGAGCATCAGCTCTGGTTTAATGGCGCCCTAAAACATCAAAATCACATTAGCAGGCTCGGTCCACTAGGTAGGCCAGGAGCCACATGGCCGGTTCTAGCCAGCTATACACCACATCCTGAAATTGAAGAAATGTCAGACAGAGAACTATTAGTTCAATTAAAACAATTAATTAAAATACATAGACAATTGGTCCAATATGTCATGTGGACTTTAACAGTCCAACCTGCAATAAAAATTCCACAACACACCCCTCACCAGGGGAACACAAATAAAATTACACTACAGACTATACAATCAGTCATTGGTAAATTACCCGCAAAAAGGGAACAAATTCCATTCTGGTTGTCTCAAAAGATTACTCAAATAGAGGCAGTATTCCCTGATAGTACACCTCATGAAAAACACAGAATTCTGACAATCTGTTTACCAATGGGGATCGCACCATATGTGGAGGACTGTGACACTTGGGGAACAGTCTTTGCTTCAATCTACACAAAAACACATGGTGTTCCGTCTATGGCGGTTATACCAGACGTACTAAGACAGATTCAAAATGAATACGGTCCAGAGCCTGCTTTAAATCTAGGTATGAAAATACTGAAAGACTTTAAGCAAGTCTCGGCTATACTACAAGCCAACATAAAAGGAGAAGCAGCATCTGTGGCGATCCGCCAAAAATTAAAAGAAACAGAAATAGCAGACCAGCCTTTTGAACTTGCCAGAATAATTGAAAAATCCTATGAAGAATTAGGTAGAGATAGTTTGGGTGGGAAACCACTAAAACCACAACTAACAGAAAATCCTGAAAAGACTTTCATTAAAAATAATTTAATTACTCCTAAAAAGAAATGGGAAACTACCAGACAGACTCTTCCCAGAGAAAAATAGTTTCAGTCCTAGGGAAGATCTCCCCAACGGAGAGATAGATCTCCAGAACGGGGGGTAGGTCTCCACAACGGGAGCCCTCTGAGAAAAGATATAACCTCAGAAATAGGGATAATTTGAAAAAACCTGACAGATATCAACATATTGATACACGTCCCTCTCGATCTTTTCATACTTTCTCGCAGAAATCGGAAAGAAGAGGACGGTCAGAACATAGAGAAGAGCGCTTCAAGTCCAAAGACAAGGAACCCGCTCACCAAAGAAAAAAATATCAATTTCCCAAAAAGAAGGTATCAAGCATAAAGATAAAACATGCAGAGGATCCTGAGGACACACCTCAAGAATGGGGAGTGGGCCCAAACAGTGCTAGACAGTGCAGCAGAAGTGACCATAGCTTGCAAGATCCTGATGAATCTTCTGGAGACAGTGGACACAAATGAATACATTTGAGTGGAAACTGCAGACACCAGAGTTAGTGTACCCCATAAATTATATGAAATAACATTGCGTATAGAAGGGGACATAACTAGGAAAATAAGAACTCTCTTTTGGGAGAAGCTATCTAAAGGCTATGATATTCTTCTAGCTGAGAAAGACTGGCCACCAGAATTTGTTAGGGAGTGCCCACATGGCGAAGAAATGATTATGCCTGCCTTCTCAAATCATATTCCAATTCATAAAAAATACACATATGCAAGAAAATGGGCAGTGGCCCAAGCTCCTGCATTATATAAAAATCATATAGGATGGGATGAGGAATCCCCTCACCATAAAATCCAGTTAAAAAAATCAACCTACTGCACAAAGGCAGTATCCTGTTAAGCAAGAAGCTAAAAAACAAGTCAGGAAGATCTTAGATCAACTTGAGTACCAGGGGGTGATTGAAACATGCACCTCACAAATGAACAATCCTTTGTTTCCTGTCTCCAAACCAGACAATTCATATAGTCTAGTATTGGACTACATACACTTAAACTCCGGTTGCAAAACATTTGCAGTACAAAATTCACACAGTGCAGCACTGATGAATAACATTGTGCGCAAAAAATATAAAACGACATTAGATATTTCAAATGGCTTCTTCTGTCAAAACATTGCACCAGAAAGCAGGTATTTGACCGCTTTCTCAAGTATGGGGGCCCAGGGCAATTTTGCCGTCTCCCCCAGGGATTCAAGAATAGCCCAGGATTATTTTCAGCCAGAGTAACAGAGTTACTACAAATATATGATGATGAGGCATTATCTTATGTCGATGACCTCTATTTAACAGACGATGATTTGGACAGGCACTTGAAAACAGTGAACACCATTATACTTGGGTTCGCATCTGAAGGGTACAAATTCAACTTTAAAAAATCACGGATTGCCCACCTCACGGTCCTATTTCTAGGATATGAGTTATCAAGTGAAGGGAAAAGCCTAGCAGCCAATTTCTTAGAGAAATCTGCGCTGCTCCAAGCACCAAAAACGCTGAAAAACTTACAATCAATTCTAGGTTTCCTGAATTTTGGAAGAACCTACGTTCTGAATTACGTAGAGAGGGTTAAACCTCTCTATGAATTAATAAAACCTGATTTCAAACAAACTAATTGGACTCAGAAACACACAGAAATTTTTACGTTCAATACAAACAGACATGCTAGCAAAAACAAACACGCGTAAACATACGCAACCTTGTAATCCGAGTCATCCCAGGAAGATGCAGATTCACGTACCTGACCTATAACGAAGGTGAAACGGTACCAATAGCTTACAAATCAGACTTGTACACACAAGCTGGAAAAAAAATTCACTTCAACTGAGAAAATTCTGACAGCGGTTCAAACTGCTATAGCAAAAGAAAGAGCTCTCGCACAGGGAAAACGCATATCAGTCGTTACACCTGTACCTGCCTTAGAGGCAGTGACAAGAGCGAGCATTACAAATGCTAAAGCTTTACATCCAAGATGGATACAATGGGTTAATTCTCTTGCTGCAACAGACGTTGAACATGCTTTTGATCTCAATATGAAAAAACTAGAATATCTAGAATATGAACACGAATTTCCTCTGGTGACCGAAATTCTGCCTCACAAACAGTACGTCTGCGTAATTTACACAGACAGATCTGCGCAACATTGGATTGTGGAAAAACAAGAATAAAATGCAGCAGGTGCGATTGTAAAAGGTCGTTGGCGCATAGGTAAATTCAGACCAATGGTCACTAAAACTCAATCACTCAGAAACTGACCAGCTCAGCGAGCTGAACTACAGGCATTAAAGAGGGCGCTTGAAAATGCCGATCGCGAATTCCCCACACTCATAGTGTGCGATTCGTAGTACTGCGTCCAGTCTTACAATGAATACTTGCAGAACTGGGTTCACAACGGTTTCAAAGATGCAAAAGGTGGCACAATCAAGCATAAAAAGCTTTGGGAACAAGTAGTTCTTTTACAAAAAGAACTACGAAAGACTCACGTGATCCATACACTGAGTCATCAACGTGACAGCGTTCACGTTGCAGGGAATTCATTGGCTGACGAAGCCGAGAAGCCAGCCATCCACAAGGCCTCCGTAGCTACAATTAAGCGTTCTAAAAAAAGAATAGACGGTGAAACGCTTCTAGCTGTAAAAGCCTCAATGGAAGGCAATTATACGGCGTTAACTCTAAATTATCCACTCGGAAATACATACATAATTGATGCAAACTCCGTTCCTTTTGCTCAAATCCCTGGAGTGGGGGACAGAGTCAGTCCAAACTGGAAGCAGAGAGTTTTCTTGATTCAAGAAGCACACATGGGAGTGGGTCTGAGGCACCAAGGGATTTTTACTTCCCTAATAGAATTACAACTGAAGTACTGGTGGCCAGGAATGAGCATGCAAATTTATAACTTTGCAATGGATTGTCAAAACTGCAACAGAGATCGCAGTCATGAACCGGACTAGGGGACTGACAATAGCACAGTCAGTCCAGCCCAGACACCTCTGTTAGATAGCATTAGACTGTCTACACGCAGGCGTCCCTACGGACGAATGCGACCCCACAACTACTAAGACAAGATTCATTTGGATGTGGCCACAGCGCTCGGCTGACTCCAGAACTGTTATAAAAGATTTGCGAGTCTTTATCGGCACATACGCAATCGGCACTCTACATTCTGACCAGGGTCCTGCGTTTAGCTCTCGGGCTTACAAGGAGGCCATGGCCAGCTTGGGCGTTGCATTGCAGTACTCTAGTCCCTTCCATCCTGAGGGTAATGCGGTAGTGGAAAGAAAAAACCGTGACATAAAGCAATCTATAACAGCAAGGGCATTAGGTTCGGGTGATGGGTGGGTCAAACATCTAATAAGTGTCCAACGTAGTCTAAATAATCTGCCAAGAAATTCTCTGGGTGGAATCACTCCGTATGAACAGTGGCATAACGATAATTGAGGGGGCCCCCCTGCCAGGTACATGGAGGGGCCCCCTCAGGACTCTATTCGGAGCTCTCAGGCCGAAGTGCAGTGCTGAGGGGGCCCCCTTGAGCTTGAGGGCCACCCCGCACTGCGGGGGATGCGTGGGCCTGTGTTACGCCCCTGCGTATGAACTTTTGTTTGGTACTAAAATGATAATCGAAGACCTCGATAGTCAAACTTCAGTGGTGGAACAAAAAACCTTTGATATCAAAGATCGTTTGGCTGTTTTACAGGACTTAAATGAAACAAGAAGAAGAGAAGTCTGATTAACACAAAGCTAAAGCCAACGGCCACTGAAGAAAAACCACCTGTCCCAGCAAGACCTGTCTGGATTCCAAAGATTGGGGATCTGGTCAGAGAAAAGATCGCGGTGAAGAAGGAATTTGGGCCTTCTTACAGAAAAGCAGTACCTGTCTTAGCAATCAACGGAACAAGAGCAGTAGTACTAAAACCCCTTGCTGGTAAAAAGGAGAACAGAGTTGTATCAATCAACCTGGTAAAACCACAACCATGTGGCCAATAATAAGTAGTAGGCCCAGTGGACTCCCAAGATGTAGCAGACGACCAAACCTTGCTACAATTCAAGAGGTTCAAACTGAAAGACTAATCACATTTGATAAACCTGCAGTGAATAAAAAAGGACTATGCAACAAAGCCATGGAACTTGTGCCTCTTGAAACCCAAATTGCAACAGTTCGTCAAGAAACACCTGTCTAGGATGATGTAGCCTCTGACTACACTAATATGGCAAAGATTAATAACAATCCTGATGCGATTCCAACAATTGATATAACTGCTTCTGGCTATTTCATCAATTTTGATGACTTTTCTGAAGATCCTAGTGAACATGAAGAAAAGCCAGCAAACAAGACACTCAAAGAAAAAATAACATAACTCTGTCATCAACTTGGAGAAATATATCTGATTTCACTATGGATTGAATTGTGGATTGTGTTAGGTGTACTTTTCCTCCTGCTCTGGCTCATTTTAATTTTAAGCTTGGGAAAAATGATTGATGGAAAATACAGTACAATGGACACAGCAAGTCAGAACATCAACTTGGTCCTAAAGCCTCACAAGTCATCTCATGTTGATAAAAGAGACCTGTCATCCGAAAACATCACAGCCATTCCTATACCTGGTGGTGTAGCATGGGACGCTACTGATTACGACATCTATGGCCTGGTTGCACTCTTGAAGTATCCACATCAGTTCAAGGTTTCATTAAGTGACTTTGTCTCACTGAGCAGTTTCTCTGATGATTGGGGCTTTGAGACTATTAATAATATGATGTCTGATTTAGAAATGTCAGCAAAATTTACAGATCATGATTATTTAGAAGGTTCGTCTGATTATGAAGAAATGTATTGCTTTAATCATTATGGGCATCACTATTTGCATAAATCTGCAAAACCTAGAAATGTTTTAACTTACAATCAATGGGAGCATTGTCCATCACCGCCAAAAGGCAGCTCTAAAACATTTTATGAGAAAATTCCATACTTCCCAGGTTTTAATATCACAGATCCAGAAACGTTTTATTTAAAAAATATGAATAAGACAGAATGAAAAATATGTTAACCAATACAAAACAGATGTATTCTGCAAAATGTTATGAAAAACTGTCCACATTTGAAGGGTCATTAGGATCGCGGACGGGCTTGCGTCCGTCCGCGACCCCAGAGCAGGAGGGAACCTCCGCATGGCAGGCGGAGTTCCCTCCTGTGCAATTAGGATGTGACCGCAAGGGTTGCGGTCACATCCTCTATTTGTAACATTGCGGCGGGAGGAGCTTCAAGCTGCACCCGCAGCAATGTTAAAAACGCACGCATTGTATTTGTATGTAGAAAGTGGCAGGCACTGCGCGGTGCCTGCCGCTTACTGCATACAAATGCAGGGGGGTACCATAGGTACCCCCCATGTGCACCCCCCAGCCCCCTCTTCACCTAGGGGGCCTGCAACGGGCCCCCGCAGTGAAGTTACACATGCTTTTCCACGGCGGAAAAGGCGCCGCGGAAAAGCATGTTTCCATGCACATCCTAATCTGGCTGACGGTGTCTGAGAGACGCCATCACCATATTAGTGCTTTTCCGCCGCGGTTGTAAGCCAACCGCGGAAGAAAAGCTGCGGACGGAAACCAGGACCCACCAGCCATCCTAATGTGGTGGTGGGTCTTGGTGGGTCCGCAGAGGATTTTCCGCATCCTCCAGGCCGGCGGTGGCTTCCGCCGGCCCGGAGGATGCGGAAAATCCTCCATCCTAATGAGGCCCTAGGTTTTGAATTCTGGAAAGACAACATTGAAACAAAAACAATCTGAGGTTCAAAAGATTTGCAAGTACAGGGATTAGAATCATTATTCAGAGCCTGCATGATCCCAGAACAAATAATGTTCATGAATGACACCATTCAACAAACAACCTGTCTTGGCCTAGCCAAGATAAAAGATTTAAACAACCCGTCTATACCAACGCCTGTGCCTCATAGAAATAACACTACAGATGAGGGGTTAGACGTGTCCCATATTTTCCGCCAAAACAGAACTAATCTTGATTGGAATAAATGGTTGATCTGGCCCACAGACACTAATAACTGTCAAGATAGATTCCTGGACAAAACACAGGGGTTCAAACAGAACAGGCCAGACCCAAGATATTCCCAGAGACAACATCCAGGGATAATAACAACATACAGCGTAGGAAAACTATGCCTCGAATGGCTACAGAAATCCACACTACCTGAAATTAAGCAACACTTGACCTTACTTAAAGAAGGTGCTGACTTGCGAGATTTCTTATTGGGACCTCGCAAACAGCGTCAAAAACGTTTCATATACGCCGGTATATATGCTGCTTACAAGGAAGCTTGGAAAATAACGCAAATCGAAACTGCTGAAAAAATATGAGAAATTGATCTTATTAATTTGGAAAAATCACTGTCTGTAGTGGACAATGGGTTAACGACTCTGTCCTCCAGAATTTATTCTTTGGACAGCATTGTATCATCTGCTATTGATATAATAGAACAGGATATGCTAATGTTACAACATGGCCAGTCCCAATTACGTTCTATTGTACAGTTAGGCTGGACGTTACAAAATCTGCGTTCAGGCTACGTGCCTTGGCGTCTAATCAACACAACGTCATTATTTTCTATCTTTAACCTTATAGATAAACAAATCTCTTTGGCACAAAAAGGATCAGACTATACGGTGCGGAGCATTGAAAAACTAGAAAGATTACCATTAACAGTTTCCGAGAAACCTGTCATTGAATGGATAATACATGGTACCATAACAATACCAATAATGAGATTCCAGTTTCAAAACTGCCTACAGCATATACCAGCGGGCCTGTATGAAAGGTTGGGTAAAGGATACATCAAGTCGACCTGGAATTTACCTTACACACATAGATGTTGGAGTGGGGTAACAAAGAGGTATTTCTTAGTGGAAAAAACTGTGAAAAATCACTAAGTGGTACACTTCTATGTCAATAAATTAATTTACATGGAGCCTGTGAGGGTTCATCTAATGGCCTTTCTTGCCACTTGCACGGCACTCCAGCAACACAAATAGAACCTGTTTTCAGGCAGCTTTCCAACGATAGCTGCGTTATGTTAAGTGATCACAGCTGTTGTGGCATGTTGCCAGGAACGCCCTATCTCGTCAGTGTTACATCCAGGGTCACTTGTTGTATGCAAGTATTGTATCCAAACAGCAAGCCAGACAAGAAGGCAACAATTTGGCCTTCATTGAACATCTCTTCTATTCGAATAGATAGATTAATCAGAATGAAAGCCATTCTTTTACAAAAAACTGTGCGTTTGACCTCGTCTAGAGAAACGTATGATCTGCAAGTTGCAAGGTCCTCAGCAGAGATACATACATTATTATCAACAAACTGCCCCGTACATTTCGTAGAAATGTTAGGTCAAATTTTAAACATGTCAGATACCAGTGGCATCGCACATGTATTTAAGACACTTTTTTTGGGACTGTTAGCACCCTTTGAAGCAGTCCTGAGCATTTTCCCGAATTTCGTGCACTCTGTGTTCGACGGTCTGCCTCTCATTTTGGGACTCGTAGCAGGAATTCTATTTTTGTTTCTTCTGCTCCGATATGGCAAGTCCAGTCACCAGCGATACCCAGGTTACCATGGAACAAGCGATCCAGGCACTGCGATACCGATATAGGATAACACAGGTCCTCGGCTTGGCTCGTCTAAGAGATCTGAATACCACATGGTTTCTATCATTCAGAACAATCTGGCAAGATTGCATCTTACCTGTTCTACGATGCCTGCTCTTCGGAGAAGAATGCGTGTTAGACATCTGTCTCTCACTTCCATCAGCAGTACCTATGGATGTCGATACTATGCTTGGTTCGGTGACCGCTCATGCAACGTGTTGTCCCCAGCGGCTACCAATTCTGATGACGGCATTTGTTGAGACCTCACCATTACGACTAGGTGGCGGTGAGGTACGAGATGAAAGTGGCACACAGGTACAACCTTCTGTGAACATTACTGATCCAGATCACGCTGACGGTAATGCATCTCACATATGCACTATTTCTACTTTTTCGGAAATGGCCCGACTTTCACCTACTGTGGTAGACGAATTCTTTGCCAGCCTATCTGAGTTAATGTTTTCTCCTAACAATGAGAATAACTCTTGAAAAACAAGCACACAGCGTTCCCTGAACTTTGATTTCGGCCTTCAGTTTTGATAAACAGAACTTCTAAAATTTGGAACTATTTTTTACTACAACGAAATAATTTTTTCTCAATACCAAAATATTTACCTTTTTTTTGGCACAGAGTAATCTGCTTAATGTAGAACTATTCTTAGAGAACAAGATTTCTTTTTTTAATACCTAGAGACAATATTTAAACTTAGCCTCTAGCACATGTACAGTATTATATAAATCTGTGATGAAATGGTCTCGACCTTCTCTTCTGTATTAAGAGCCATTTCATAAATGTAATTTTGTGAATCATTCAGCCAGCATTTCAAATGTAAAAACTACATGCATTATTTTGAATGATAACACTGCTTAGAAAACGTACAGTACAATGCTCATTTTTTGTGTACAAACCATTTCAAATGCATTTTATGTATTTTTTGGGGTGGGATTGTAAACACATGCTTAGGAATGTTATAACTGCTTAGTATTTAGTAAAGATGGACATTCTACGTGGAGAGGTTGTTGTAACGTATCTAGGGCTCCAGTGTAATTTTCACGATTCATGCCCTTATGTAGGTACTAGCAGCCCGCCCCGTCGTTGTCCGGGGGCAATCAGGCTTGCTAGTATTCCACCCGCCGACATGTAATTGCACTGGTCCTGTACTTTTAAGCAGAGTTTTGGTGCTGGTACTTATTCTTAACTCTGCTTAACCCCAGGCTCACTTCCATTCCCACGTTGTCCGGAGGCAATCAGGCTTGCTCCCAGTCGCCGAAACCCAGGCCCCCAACCACCTCCTCAGCCCAAGTTCACCGCCACCTTCAGTGCCCCCAATCATCCGCACACGCCCTGCTCCCTAACACTGTGGCCACGCATCCGACGCTGCAAACGAACAAAGCCAGTATACACGCCCCGCTGCAGCGCTAAAGTTTACCTGTCATCCCGCTCCAGTCCGCATTACTTCACCGCTCCTCCCCACGGTTCACGTACCTCAGGCCGCTCCAGTGTGGCTAAGTTCTCCGCTCCTCCCCGCGCTGTTGTCCGCCGCCGCTGCAGTCCAGTCCTCCTTACTTCACCACTCCTCCCCGCGGTTCACGTACCTCAGGCCGCTCCAGTGTGGCTAAGTTCTCCGCTCCTTCCCGCGCTGTTGTCCGCCGCTCCTCCCCGCGGTCCTGTCCGCCACTCCTCCTCGCGCTCCCGTTCTCCGATGATGATGTCAGCACGTATGTGGTTAGCGCACACGGCCGGCGCTACTTCAAAGGAACTACTTTTTTTGTACATTTTTTAAATAACATATATTTTTTTTATATAGCCTATGTCCATCTACTGGACCTCCCCTTTCCAACGCTGTATTGGGTGTTGCGATTGGTGGTGTACTTTTTGAGTTTACCTGGCTCAAAGGACACAGTTCTCTCTTTATAATAGTAGTATAGATAACTTATCATATCCTTATATAGGCATAAGAATCATAACAAATTTAGGCACAGCCAATGCAGTCCAAATACGGCATGGCTACTTCCACTAAGCTCCTAAAGTACAACGAGTTCTTGAAGACAACCAACCTTCAGCAGTATGGGAATTCCCCCTGCTTCAGTATTGATTTGTCCCAGAACTCCTGGAGTGTGTAAAGAGTTCTCAGTGAATTCCTGGAGTGTGAAAAGAGTTCTTAGTGACGTTATTATGTCCACCCTTACGTCAAACTCGGCACCTTCCAGGGATAAATATGCCCACATCTGCCCTAGCAAAGACACAGTGGTTTTGGAGCAGATCGACTAACTACTTGCCCGACGCCCTGCTGTATGCAAGTGCCGAAGGAAGCCGACCCTCCCTGCTGACGCACTGAGAGAGACGCTGTCTTTTCTCCTGCCGAGAAATCCAGCTCCAGTGTTTCCCTGCTACCCTTGCAGGTTAATGGGAGATCGAGTCCTGAGAGAGAGATACAAGACCTCCTTCATTCTATAACCAAGGTACGGAGCTGATTAGACCCTTAGAGAATTCTTGGATAGATTCTTGGCAGAAACTATTTAACTCAAGCTACACCTCACATACTCCTTCCCTCGTACTAAAGTTACGTTAGGTACACCGGGGTAGGTGTATTTTAGATGCACCAGTTGAGTACTTTTAGTCATTATTTATTATTGTATGTATTTTATCTATTTTATGTATCTTATGGCTTAGAAACCATATAAATGCTTTTACAGTATTATTTCATAATACTCCTTTTACTGTACGCACTTTACTTCATAGCAAGTATTACGATTGTAGCAATTCACTTCTCTTGCATGAGAAAGCAGACTGTTCAATAAATAACCTTTTTATTGAAAACGTCTGTCTCTCTATTTCTCTGCACTTCTGGTAAAACTAAGCATGCACGATTGACTGAGTGAAATAGCCATCTATTGTTTCCGCGACTCTGGAGATATATTCCTTATTCAGGGGGAACACAGTTGTCATGTTATATGGTTGTCAGAGACTAATCCCTTCTTGTGTATTCAAGAAAGTTTCTAATGACCTCTGAGCTAGCTGGCACACACAATTAAGTCTAACATATTCAATAGAGACCTAGTCGACCTAAGTCCTACGTCTAAACTATTGTTTGTTATTCCAATGCGCAGAGCCTATTGGGAATATAGGAACTACACTACATAGGGACCCTTCCTTCTAGTCAGGATAAGGGAGTTACACTCCTAAAATAACCCCTGCTCACCCCATTGGTAGCTTGGCATGTCCAGTCAGGCTTATTTTAGAGCCAGCGTGCAAAGCATTTGCTCATAACCAACAGTAATACAGTGAAGACAATACAAAAGAAAACCACACCAGTTCAGAAAAATATCCAATATTTTTGTATATCCAAAACAAGATCAAAAATTATAAAAATCCACCATACAGTTCTCAGAAATCTGCAGTCATCAAAATAGACTTGAAATACAGTTCCTTGAAGTCAATAGCTCCGTCTGGGGCTATCACTGTGTCGTGAACAACAAATCCAAACAGTTCTGGCTGACCGCGGCGTCGCGAGCCAGCTACGGTGTAGGGAAGTCCAGCAAAACAGTACCTTTAGAAATGTAGGGCGTCTGCAGCCTCTCGATGAGCCCCGTAAGGTCGGCGTTAAGCATGGGCGGAAAATCCGTTACGCTCTCGGATTTTGCGGATTTTCGGTAAATTCGCAATCCGCGAACGCTCGCGAATTTACCGAAAATCCGCAAATTCGCACGCAGCGGATTTTTTTTTCTTGGTGATGCAATTTTGCGGCGTGCGGTGTAAGTTCGCAATTGCGAACATGTAGGTGCGGCGGGCAGCAACAATCTCGCACTCGCGAAATTACAAAAATTGCAATTCTGCACAAGAAATCCACTAGCAAGCAGCATAGACCTTCTGAAAATGATGATTTTTATCAGAATAACTCCTCAGGTTGACATTTGCCTGCACTTTTTTGGATTAGAGGCCTTTTGACTTTCTTTGGATCACTTTTGGATTAGAAATCAACTTTCACAAGTAAGCTTGTTTGGGGCATTACAGTTGCTGTAATGCTGTTCTGCAGAAAAACGAGTTTTGCAAAAGTGAAAGCATTCAGCAGGTGCAAAAGTTCAAACTCATCATTAGTAACCATTCCCTGTAGTGCTTTCTGACTGGGGCCCCTCCAGAGTTCAGTTGCTAGTTGCAACAATTGTATAACCCTGCTCTGACCCTCACAGCAGGCTCATAGAATAGCTACAAGTAGGCCACAAAGGTCCTGGAAAAAAAAATTGCACTGCAACAGAAAGCAAATTACAGATAAGGAAGCAGGTGCCAGACTGGAATTTTAAAACAGTGACACATTAATAAATCAACCCCAAATTAATTCATGTCAGTTGAAGCAGAGCAGGTGTGCTTGCTTTTTCCCCCCATAATCTACAGTGATGATAAACCAGAGGGTGGCATTGATGTACCAGAGGGTGGCATGGGTGAAACACAGGGTGGCAGGGGTGAAACAGAGGGTGCTGGGAACCTGTGATGATGAACCAGACGTAGAAACAACATAATCGCGACCGTTGCGAGCCGACATGTAAGTTCGCAATTGCGAACTGGTACAAAACCCTCGCGAACTGGCAGAAATCCTTGCGAACACAAAAAAAAATCCGCAAATTCCCAGTTCAGTTGCTAATTGCAACAATTGTATGACCCTGCTCTGACCCTCACAGCAGGCTCATAGAATAGCTACAAGTAGGCCACAAAGGTCCTGAAAAAAAAATTGCACTGCAACAGAAAGCAAATTACAGATAAGGAAGCAGGTGCCAGACTGGAATTTTAAAACAGTGACACATTAATAAATCAACCCCAAATTCTTTTTCCCCCCATAATCTACAGTGATGATGAACCAGAGGGTGGCATTGATGTACCAGAGGGTGGCATGGGTGAAACAGAGGGTGGCAGGGGTGAAACAGAGGGTGCTGGGAACCTGTGATGATGAACCAGACATAGAAACAACATAATCGCGACCGTTGCGAGACGAAATGTAAGTTCGCAATTGCGAACTGGTACAAAACCCTCGTGAACTGGCAAAAATCCTTGCGAACACAAAAAAAATCCGCAAATTCGCGAGAATTCGCGGATTTTGCGGATTGCGAGTTCGCAAATTCGCAAAATTCGCGAACGCCAGATTTGCAAAATTTGCCCATGCCTGGTCGGCGTCCACAGGTGTCGGCTCCCGAGGTCGGTGCAGGAGTTGTCAGGCCCTTGAAGTCACACACGTTGCAGATCAAACTCCTCGCGGTTGAAATCGGGAGCTCGAGCGTCGGGGCTTCGGTGCAAAGTGCAGCGGTGCGACATGCGGTACCCTCAGGTCACGGTGCAGGCAGCGGGTTGGTGACTGCGTCAGGTGGGGTCATGGGTGAGACCAGGGTTGGGGTGCGGCAGTGCCTCAAACATGGAGTCAGCAGCGGTCTTGTAGACGGCGTCAGATTACTTTTTCTTCTGTTGCAGCACAAAAAACACAGTCCTCAGTGCTGATGGTAAAAGAACTTTTTTTTGCTGTTCCTGAGAATTCTTGAACAGGGGGGAGGTCTACCTCAAGCCCTTGGAGAAACTCACAAAAAGGAAGTTGCAGAAAGTTCAATCCAGTCCTTTCACTGCCCAATTCAGAAGCAGCCACTGCAGGCCAACACGACAAAGCGCACAGCAAAGTAGTAGTTTCTCCTCACAGCTTCTCCAGCTCCTCTTCTTGGCAGTCTTCTTGGTTCCAAAAGAGTTCTATAGCTCTGGGCCCCAATATTTATACCCCAAATTCATTTGTCCTCTTAGGCAGAGAGTGTCTGTGTTTAGTCCAAACAAGTTTGGTCCTCTCTGGCCCAGCTTCCCAGCAGGAGGCAGATACAGCATTGTCTGCACCAGACTAGGCCCATTCAGGTGCAAGGAAATCTGCTCCCACTACTCCAAATGCAGCCCAGGTCTATTCAGCCCAGCCCTGACTCATCCAGACTCTCTGGATCCACTGCACATCCCCAGCCACTGTCACTCCAAAGCCAGACAGTCAATACAAATCCTAGAAGAGGCACACAGGATGGCTCAGCAAGAAAATACCTACTTTCTAAAAGTGGTATTTATAAACGCAGAATGTAAAAATCACCTTTACTAAAAGATGCATGTTTAGTTTCTGAGTTCAGGCATACTAAACTTTATTTTCCTCTCTGGTCCCAATTGGAAGTTATATTTATAAGATGTTATAAATTAAGTACCATGCTTTCCTATGGGCCACATAGCTTTTCAATATTTCATTTCACTATCAGGACATGCCACACACACATCAGGGCATGCCCTACCATTCATATACACTGCACCCTACCCACAGGGGTACCTTGGGCCTACCTTAGGGGTGACTCACATGTAAGCAAAGAGAAGGTTAGGGCCTGGCAAGTGGGTGCACTTCCCAAGTCGACATAGCAGTAGTAGTGCACGGACACTGCAGTGGCAGGTCTGAGTTACCTTTGAAGGGCTGCTTGTGTGGATGGCACAACCAGTGGTGCATGCCCACTAGCAGCATTTGATTTACTTGCCCTGGGCACACACAGTGCACTGTACTAGAGACTGACTAGTAAATTAAATAACCAATCATGGAATCACCAATCCATAACAACAATTTACAACAGGAGCACTTGCACTTTAACACTGAACAGCAGTGAGAAAGTGCGTAGAGACACTAAACCAGCAAAAATAGAGCCAAAGCCAGGAGGTAAGAAAGCAAAAGGACAGAGGAAACACACCAAAAGATGCCAAGTCTAACATTTGTGTCCTTCAGTTGAAAGTAGGGAAAACTACCAAACTTCCTGGCAGTTCATTTCACTAAGGCGGAAGAACCTGGACAGGCCAACAGAGTTGGCGTGTTCTGTGCCAAGGTGGTGTTCCGCCGTAAAGTCCATTCCCTGTAGGGAGATGGACCACCTCAACAGTTTTGGGTTTTCACCCCTCATTTGCATCAACCATCTGAGGGGCATGTGGTCTGTCTGAACTCTGAAGTGAGTCCCAAACAGGTAGGGTCTTAGCTTCGTCACTGCCCAGACCACAGCAAAAGCTTCCCTTTCTATGGCACTCCCCCTCTGTTTACTGGGGAGTAGTCTCCTGCTAAGAAAGACTACAGGCTGGTCTAGGCCATCATCGTTCAGTTGCGAAAGCACCGCTCCCACACCATGCTCTGAAGCGTAGGTCTGCACAACAAATTCCTTGGAGAAGATGGGTGCCTTGACCATGGTGCTGTGCACATGGCTACCTTCAGGGCATCAAAAGCTTTCTGGCAGGGCTCAGTCCAGATCACCTTCTTGAGCTGCTTCCTGGAAGTCAGCTCTATTAAGGGGGCAACAATGGTGCCATAGCCCTTAACAAATCTCCTGTAGTAACCAGTAAGACCTAAAATGGCTCTCACCTCTGTCTGGGTCTTGGGCACCTCCCAAGCCAGAATGGTGTCAATCTTGGGCTGTAGGGGCACCACCTGGCCACTTACTACCTGATGTCCCAAGTACACCACAGAGCCCTGCCCGATCTGGCACTTACTGGCCTTGATCGTGAGGCCTGCTCTCTGCAGAGCCTTCAACACTTCCCAGAGGTGCTGCAAGTGCTCTTTCCAGCTGGAACTAAACACTGCAATGTCATCCAGGTAGGCAGCACTGAAATCCTCCAGTCCAGTTAACACCTAGTTGACCAACCTCTGAAAGGTGTCAGGGGCATGCTTCAATCCAAAGGGCATCACCCGGAAATGGTAATGCCCCCTGGAGTTGAGAATGCTGACCTCTCCTTGGCCTCATCAGTTAAGGCAATCTGCCAGTACCCAGACGTCAGGTAAAACGTGCTGAGGAACTTGGCAGCTCCCAACTGATCAATGAGCTCATCAGCTCTGGGGAAGGGGTGCAAGTCAGTCTTGGTGACAGCATGAGCCCACAGTAGTCTACACAGAACCGCAGTTCTGGAGTGGAACGGGGTGCAGCAGCCTTTGGGACCAAGACCACTGTGCTGGCCCAAGCACTGTTGGAGGGCTCTATCACCCCTAACACCAACATCTTAGAGACTTCCTCTTTGATGCTGGCCATGACCCGGTCAGTCAACCTGTAAATCTTGTGTTTTACTGGAGGGCTGTCACCAGTGTCCACATCATGGGTACACCAGTGAGTAACACCTTGGATCAGAGAGAACAGAGTGGCAAACTGTCCCAACAGCACAGTCACCCTGCTGCTCTGGTGTCAGTGTAGGGGAGAGGATCACACCTTCCACTGACCCATCGTGCTCATTGGCGGACAGGAGGTCAGGAAGAGGCTCACTCTCCTCTTTGACCCCATCATCTGTCTCCAAGAGAATGCTCACTTTGGACCTCTCAAAGTGCGACTTGAGGCGGTTCACATGGAGGACCCTCATAGGGTTCCAGGGAGTCTGCAAATTCATCATGTAGGTGACATCATTTTTGCGCTCCACCACCTCAAAAGGGCCAGTCCACTTGTCCTGCAAGGCACAAGGTTTCACTTGGACCATGAACCACACTTTCAGGTCAGGTCGAAACTCTACCAGAGTGGCATTCAGGTTGTACCAGAGTTTCATCTCCTCCTGGCTTCCTTTGAGGTTCGCCTGAACAAGTTTCCTGAAATGGGCAGTTTGGTTCCTGAAGGCCAGCATGTAGCTAAATACATTCTGGGGAGTTTTCCTGGGAGCTGCCTCCCAGCCTTCCTTGACCAAACTAAGAGTACCTCTCATAGGGTGCCCATACAGAAGCTCAAAATGACTGAACCCTAGAGACTTCTGTGGTACTTCCCTGTATATGCAAAGAGAAGGCATGGCAAGAGGATATCCCACTTACACCTCACGGGTTCTGTTAGAACCTTGATCATGCCCTTCAAGGTTTGGTTGAATCTCCCCACCAAACCGTTACCTTGTGGGTGGTAAGGAGTGGTGAACTTGTAGGTTACACCACACTCCTTCTTCAGGGATGTCATATACTTGGTTTTGAAACTGGTCTCACTGCCAGAAACCACCTCTTTGGGGAACCCCACGTGGGAAAAGATCCCCATTAATGCCTGTCCCACCACTGGGGCTGTCGTTGTCCTCAGAGGGATTGCCTCCGTGTACCAATCAATCAATCAATCAATCAAGGGTATTTGTAAAGCGCGCTACTCACCCGCTAGGGTCTCAAGGCGCTGGGGAGGGGGGGGGGGGGATGCTACTGCTCGAAAAGCTAGGTCTTTAGTTGCTTCCTGAAGGAGAGATGGTCCTGGGTGAGTCGTAGGTGGGTGGGGAGGGTGTTCCAGGTCTTGGCCTCCAGGTAGGTGAAGGATCTTCCTCCGGTGGTGGTTCTGCGGATCCGTGGGACGGTGGCGAGGGCGAGGTTGGCGGAGCGGAGCTGGCGGGTTGGCGTGGAGAACTTGAGGAGGTTGTTGAGGTATTCGGGGCCCAAGTCGTGGAGAGCCTTGTGTGAGTGGGTGAGGAGTCTGAACTTGATCCTTTTGCTGACGGGGAGCCAGTGCAGGTCCCTCAGGTGGGTGGAGATGTGGCTGTGTCGGGGGATGTCCAAGACGAGTCGTGCTGAGGCGTTCTGGATGCGCTGGAGTCTTTTCTGTAGTTTGGCGGTGGTCCCAGCGTAGAGTGCGTTCCCGTAGTCCAGACGGCTGGTGACGAGGGCCTGGGTGATCGTTTTCCTGGTTCCAGTGGGGATCCACCGGAAGATCTTACGGAGCATGCGGAGAGTGTTGAAGCAGGAGGAGATAACGGCGTTAACTTGCTTGGCCATCGTGAGGGAGGAGTCAAGGATGAAGCCCAAGTTGCGTGCGTGGTCTTGGTTGGGGGGCCCAGAGCACGGGGGCCACCAGGAGTCGTCCCAGGCGGAGATGGATGGGCCGTGGATGAGGACTTCCGTCTTGTCTGAGTTCAGTTTCAGGCGGCTGAGCTTCATCCAGTCTGCAATGTCTTTCATTCCGTCCTGGAATCTGGCTCTGGCGGAGGAGGGGTCGTTGGTGAGGGAGAGGATCAGTTGGGTATCGTCGGCGTAGGAGATGATTTTGAGGTTGTGCTTGCGTGCAATGGCTGCAAGGGGGCTCATGTAGACGTTGAAGAGGGTGGGACTGAGCGAGG
The DNA here is from genome assembly GCF_964263255.1 of Lissotriton vulgaris. NCBI lineage: Eukaryota > Metazoa > Chordata > Amphibia > Caudata > Salamandridae > Lissotriton > Lissotriton vulgaris. The sequence continues at coordinate 1,145,108,359 of NC_141687.1, read as the reverse complement.
AGCCTTGAGGTACGCCGCAGATGATCTTGGTGGCTTGTGCGAGGAAGCGTGGGAGACGGACTCTTTGGATTCTGTCGGAGAGGAAGGAGGTGATCCATTCCAGGGCCTTTCCTTGGATCCCGGCGTGGCGGGGTTGGGTTGTCAGGGTGCGGTGGCAGACCGTGTCGAATGCAGCCAAAAGGTCGAGCAGGATGAGGGCGGCGGTTTCTCCGTTGTCCAGCAGGGTCCGGATGTCGTTGTTGGCCGCGATGAGGGTGGTCTCGATGCTGTGGTTCGCTCGGAATCCAGACTGCGATGGGTCGAGGGAGTCGTTCGTCTCCATGAAGGCTGTCAGCTGTTTGTTGACGGTTTTCTCGATGACTTTTGCAGGGTAGGGGAGGAGCGAGATGGGGCAGAAGTTCTTCAGGTCTGAGGGGTCTGCGGTGGGTTTCTTCAGGAGGGCGCTGATCTCTGCGTGCTTCCAGCTCTCCAGGAAGGTGGCGGATATGAAGGAGTTGTTGATGATGTCCCGAAGTTTGGGTGCGATGATGGAGTCGGCTTTGTTGAAGATGTGGTGTGGGCAGGGATCGGCTGGGGAGCCCGAGTGGATGGTGTTCATCGTGTGGGTGGTATCTTCTGTACTGACCTAAGTCCAGGCACACAGGGTGGTAGTGGGGGATGTAGGTTCGGTGGTGGGGTACGTGTTCTGAGCGCCGAAGCTGTCGTGTATGTCGACGATCTTACGGTGAAAAAAGGTGGCCAGAGAGTTGCAGAGGTCTTGAGAAGGTGTGATGTCGTTGTTGCTGGCATTGGGGTTGGAGAGCTCTTTCACGACGTTGAAGAGTTCCTTGCTGTTGTGGGTGTTGTTGTCCAGTCGTTCTCTGAAGGATGACCTTTTGGTGGTGCGGATCAGCTGGTGGTGTTTGCGGGTGGCGTTCTTGAGGGCTGTCATGTTTTCCGTTGACTGGTTGTGGCGCCAGGCTTTCTCGAGGTCATGGCAGGATTTCTTGGAGTCTTTGAGATCGTTGGTGAACCACGCGGCTTTCTTGCTGTTGAGGTTGCTGGGAGGTTTTTTCAGTGGAGCAAGGGTGTCGGCGCAGTCGGTGATCCACCGTGTGAGGTTGTGGGCTCCTTCGATGGGGTCCGTGGTGTTGGCCCCAAATGTCCTGCTAAAGTGAGCCAGACGCAGTAGGAAGGTCCTGAAGCACTGGGGTACCACCAGCACACAGGCTGACCCAGGCTCAGGGACGCTGTGCAAGAGACCATTCTCCTAGAAGATCCAGTGGGATCCAGACTGATCACCAGCCGCCTGATTTGCAGCCTACTGCCGCAAAATCTCTAGAGAAGGGCATTCTTTATGCTCCCTGCAGATTTCTTCCCTGGTGGGACTATCTTCTTGCTGCCAATGGGTCCGCTCAGATAAGTCCCCCAGTTCAGCTACCTGCTATCCTGTAGGTACCGGGGCGTCCGCCTCTTGGTCAGCCTCCTCCTGGACCGCGGGAACCTCAGGGACCGGTTTCCCGTGCCCCCTGCCCTTTCTCTTGACAGGAACCGGGGCCACTCTTTTAGGCTCCAGGTCTTTCTGATCAACCTTTCCGGCCACGATTGACCAAGTGATAACGCAGCCCACTCTCGCAACCCAAGCGTCTCCAAGTGAGACCTGAGCTCAACATCTTTCCACAAGGACTACTCCAGGGCATTTTCCAGCAGACAATCTACAGGCATGGTAGGGTTCACAACCACCCTTAAGGACCCGAGACCCCCCCCAATCAAAGGGAACCTGCCCCACCTTACACTGGCGCTCTGAGTTGTCCACAGCAACTACTTGGTGGAATGTCCTGGGGACTACTTGCTCCTCAGAGACCAGGTGACACCGGACTCAGGTCAAACTGGCTCCAGTATCTCCGAGAGCCTGCACCCTTTTCCCATTGATGGTCACCCAGGTGCTTTATTTCTTTGTGTTAGAGAGCACATGGTTTCCTGGGACCATCTCACTGTCCCCTAGTGAGACGAGGGTCGTTTCTGTGGGATCCTCACCCTCCTGTGGGCACCCCTCCTCCCCAAGTGCTGCACTAGCCAACACCTTGGTCTGCCCACCAGAGAGGCACTTGGGATCCCCCCTTCTGTGACCTACCTTCTTATAAGCGAAGCACGTCTGGTGGCCAGTCCCAGCAGGCTTTCCTGAAGAGACCCATTGTTTCTTATCTCCTGGGGGATGGGAACCTTTACCCTGGGTATTAGTTAGGGGCCCTTTCGAGAACTCCTGTGCTTTACCCTTGTACCCCCATCTTTTCTGCTGGGGACCCTGCCCACCTTTGGCTGAGTCTCCCCCAAACGCTTTCTTGTGCACCCTAGTACTCACTCAGCGGTTCGCCTCCATAGCAAGCTTCCTGGCGTCAGTCAGCTTACTATCAACCAAGTGTTGGTGCAGCTCTGAAAAACATAGACCAGACAAGTGCTCCCATGCAATCAAATTGTAGAGCCCCTGTTAATCTGTCACATTACTGCCCTTCACCCAGCCATCCAGTGACCTGCAAAACGAATCCACACATTCCGACCAGGTTTTGCCATCAGTCTTCTTACTGGACCTAGACTGATCCCTGTACTTCTCAGGAGTGAGACTATATCTGGTGAGAAGGGCTCTCTTCATGTCAGCATAGGTGAGGTTACACCCCTTGCCCAAAGCCACTAAAGTGTCCCTTGCTTCTTCTGGGAAAAGGGACAACAATCCTGCCCCAAGTCTTCTCAGGGACCCCATTCATGTGAATACACACTTCATAACCCTGAAACCACCTTTGTGTGTCATCCCCCTTTTTGAATTCCTTGCCTACAATCTGCATGCCCTGATATATTGCTGCCACCATCAGTGCTGGATTTGCTCTTCAACTCCAGCTACTTGAGCCCATGCTCATTGTCTAATACCATCCTCTGTGTTTCCATCTTGAGCCTCTCAAGCTCCATCTCACGCCTCCCAGCTTCCCTTCTGTCCTCCAGCTCCTCTGGGGACAAACCACTGCTACCTGGCCTGGAGGCAACCTCCCCTCCCAACAGCACATCTACCCTAGGAGTACGCTCCTCCCCCTCCCCACTAAGATCTCTAGACTGCCTACGGGCATGTCTGGCTGCTACCCAGGCCCTCTGCACCTTGTGTAGCTTCTTCTTCCTAGTGAGGCCTCTGACTTAGACCTTTAGATTTTTACAAATAGCCTTCAACTCCTTGACGTTGTAGGTTTCCAAACTTTCCTCCTCAAAGGCCACCTCTAGGGATGCAATTGATGATGATGCTGTATCAGGCATGATGCAGTTGGAAGTTAAAGTTCCAAAATTATAGGATCACAAAAATAGACCAGAAAAATAAACAGTATGTGGCATGTTATGGTCTGCGATATGGTAGTACTGCACACCAATCACCGTAAGTCAAGTGCAAACACAAATCCTATCCTCACCGCTGACAACCAGTGTTAGTAACAGGGGTCTCTAGTTGGAAGAGTTTGCAGCTTTGTCCAAGTAGGGACCATTCCTTCTAGTCAGGATAAGGGAATTACACTCCTAAAATAACCCCTGCTCACCCCCATGGTAGCTTGGCACGAGCAGTCAGGCTGATCTTAGAGGCAGTGTGGAAAGCATTTGCACATAAACAGCAGTAATATAGTGAAGACACTACAAAAGGACACCACACCACTTTAGAAAAATATCCAACATTTTATATATACAAAACAAGACCAAAAATGATTTTAAAAATTCACCATACAGTTCTCAGAAATCTTCAGTAATCAAAATAGATTTGAAATACAGTTCCTTGAAGTTGATAGCTCCGTCTGGGGCCATCAAGGCATTGAGAACAACAAATCCAAACAGTTCTGGCTGACCGTGTAATGGACAGCTATGGTGTTGGAAAGACCCACAAAACAGCACCATTAGATATGTAGGGCGTTAGCGTCCTCTCAATAAGCCCCGTAAGGCCGTCGTCCGCAGGCGTCTGTTCCGGGAGGTTGGTGCAGGAATTGTTGGGCCCTTGAAGTCACATGTGTTGCAGCTCGAACTCCTGGAGGTTGAAGTTGGGAGCTCCAGCGCCGACAGAGATCGGGGCTGCGGTGCAAAGTACAGCGGTGCGGCGTGCGGTGCTCTCAGGTCGCAGAGCAGGCAGCGGCTCAGTGACGGTCATCCAGCGGTATCGGTGAGACCAGGGTTGCGGTGCCAAGTGATGCAGTGCTTGTTGCGGTGCTGGCAGGTTACGGTGTAAGCAGCGGTGTTGTCGTTGCTGAAGTGCTGTCGTCGCCTGCCGATTTGGAGTTGATGGTGCCGGCGTCGGAAGGCCAAGGCTGCGGTGCGGGATGAGGATGGTGCATCGTGTAACTTACGAGTGGTGCCCTAGAACCATGGTGCAAGCAGCGGCGTTGATGTCGGCGTGGAGCTGGATCATCGGGAATACCAAGGTGACGCCATTAAGCGAGGTCGTGCAGAGTGCGGTGCCCACAGGTCGCGGTGCAAGCAGTGGCTCGGTGGTGTCAAGTGGTGTCGTCAGTGAGACCAGGATTTCGGTGCAGCATGCCGCAGTGCCCGCAGGACACGGAGTCTGCAGCGGCGCGGTGCTGCAAGCCCACTATTACCTGTAATTTGCCTTACCTTTGCCTCATTATAATACCTTCAGTGACTTCCATATGTTTTGTTTTCCTTCCTTTTACTTCACCATTTAATAGATCTTATTTTCTACTATGTATTAACCTAACTCTGACGGCTCAACTTTCTCATTTTGATGATGAAAAAATACCTTCTCTCCATATATATTTTTTCTGTCACTACATAGTGATGGTATATTTATGTATGCAAATTGTGTTTACTTTATTGAATTTGGCAGCCCTAAGGAAGCCCCAGGCTAATAGGACATTGTTAGGGGGCAAAACCCCCATGTTCGCTGTATTACAAATGTTGTTTTCGACTTTTTCCTTTAAAAGACTACAGTGTTCCGCCTTCACAAAAAATACTGGATGCAATAAATGGATCTAATTCCTTATAGACTATGATTTTTCTTACTTGTCCTGGCACATCTCTAAATCTTGCAATTAAATGGGGCGGGGGTTTCCCATTGCTGAGGACAATCAGTTCCTTATAAACACCCTCAATTACACGCATGAGCGCGTAATATATGGACCCTTTAGCCCCTACTTTTCCAAAACCTGTTGCAGACTGGACATGGCCAAATATTGGAAAGACAGTAGACTGCTGTAACTTTGTCCGACAGCAAGGCACAGCAAGATCACAGACCAGTTAATAAAGTGCATTGTGCAACATCAAGAGCCTGGACACCAATCGCTGACTGATCTTGGGCTAAATTTGTAAAGGTAAAACAATCTGCAATTTTAACTAATTTTAACCACCCACAGAATTCATGTTAATTATCTTGTAAGCTTCCCTGAGAACTTTCTCAAACCTGGCCTAGGGCAGTGCATTTACGCCACTAAAGCATGTGGTTGTGGTTATATTACATTGTTTTATGCTTAAGTGACGAAATATTGGTTTAAGCCAGTAACACCTTAAACTATTTTAACTAGGGCAAAGTCACACAATATGCATTAGCGATTCGTGCTTGTAATTGCACAGTTTACAGTTGTGATGAGAAGAACCTTCTAAGCACCCACATTTGTATGCTTTTAAAGGGATTAGTCCACATCTCAGTCCCATGAATTCTTTTTTATAAATTAAGTTCAAAGTTCCTATTGGGTACGTGGCTTTCCCTAGCTCTTGATAGAAAGCTACGCACTCGTCCGCATGTGCGTCTTGTGCTAACTCTTGGCAATCTTCTTCACCCAATTTTATTTTTGCTTTTTTGGCAAGGATTTTGGCTCTTAATATCGATGGCATGTTTTTTTTAAGAAGACTCTGTGCACCCAATAATTCCACTGAGTCCTTCATGTAGAGGTACCATTGGAGCTTTTTATCTTGAATGCCTAACCTTATCAGATACTAGAGAGATCCTGTGGGAGCCACCTTAAACTTAATGTAATGTACCAGAAACCGAGCTTTAAGCATAGTTGATTGTTTTCACAGGTCAAATTCCAGATGTATTTGGGAAAAAGGGGTGGCATTTGACAGCTGGAACACGTGTCTGTAGCATCCAGTTTGGGGTTTATCCAGTCATGAGGCAAGGTGATCTTTGAATAACAACGAGCCAAAAGTCAAGACTGGCATGAACTTGGTGTCAATTACTCTACAGATGCCAGTAACATCTTGGACATGCATCTTTTTTAACAACATAACCATAAATAAGGATAATTATTTTAAGGTTGCCAGCTGTACCTAGTGTGAGCCACACTGATTAAAGTGGATGCTCAGATACTTTATGCTTGATATTTGCTGCAGTCTTACTTCATCCATAGCAAATTTGGCTTTGTTGATGCTTCTAGCTCCACTGATCATGATTTTTGCTTTTGATTGGTCAACTGTTAGCTTGTTTTCCTTATAGTACAGGGGCTTTGCAGGCCAACACCAGTATGAGCAAATAATAAAGTATCATCAGCATACTGGTGACAGTGGATCTGGGTGTCCGCAAATTTGAGGGAGGAAGGCTCTCACTGTGGCTAGTGCACTGTTTGGGTCTGCCAAATAGAGATCAAGTAGGAGAAGGGCTAAAATTCACCCTGTTTTAGACCTGTGTTTGTCCAAATCTTTTGTGTTGCATCTCTCTTTGCAGACATTTTGACCTTCAATCAAAGCCTCAGGCGATAAACACTTATAAATGCAGTGGTAAAGTTGATAAAAGCTGCATTGAGGGGAGGGGTGTCTTTGATGGTAGCGGCCTTGATCAGGGAGGTGAAGATGACAAGATTGTCTTCAGTACTGTGGTCAAATCTAAACCCTTATTGTGTAATGGAGACTAGGGCTGTCGAAGTGACCCATTCCTCGGCTCTTCATTCAAAACTTTGACAAAGCATTTGCAATCTATGTTGAGGAGGGCAATCAGCCTGAAGTTAGCCAGTTGGTTAGTTGCATCTTTTTTGTGGATCATTGATAATACGGAGCCTCTCCAGCACGTCATTCAACCTAATACAATACTTGAATAGGGGCTTTAATAAAGAGGCCCTTTTCTCTATAGCAGATTTGAATATACAGGTGGGGAGACTGTTTGGTCCTGGTGCACCCGCCGATCTAAATTAAGTAATGATTAGGTCGATGTTATCTTTACTGGAAATGGCCTCTCCCCATTGGTCAAGATTTTCACAGAGATGACCAGATTTATTGACAGACTAGAGGGTCAGTCCTGAGCCACCATCTGCTGTTTAGTACAGTTTAGAAATGTAATCTGTCCACTTGGATACTTGAATGGACAGTGCAATATTCAGATTATTTCCGATTGATTATTTCTGAACCAGTCACCAAGATTTGTTGGATTTTCATGGCGTTCAAGCCACTGTTTTTCTTCATTTGTTCTGTCAACTTCCCAAATATTGGGTCTATAGGTCTTCCTTGCCTTCTGAATCTCATCAACTCTTGAGGGGAAAATGCTGTTACTACAGGATTTTCCCAAGAGACTATTCTGTTTTTGCTTGAGAGGTCTAAATTCGGGGCTTGGGTAGGTTAATTGCCTATTTTCAGTGACACCTGCCCTGTGGGCGAACATGTTGCGAAGCTCTTCTGTGAGCGATGGCCAATGTAAGGGTGATGATAACTGCTCACTTGCCCCTGTTAGTAGGGCTTTCATCAATGCTTCTTTTTTTTAATTGTTGGGATCGGAGACCATTTTATTATACACTTGTCACAAACGTCCTCCTTGTCACCAATTGTTTTGACTTGTGGGAGTCTGCTGTCAATCATGGAAAGAGAACAGGTTAGTCTTGCATGGTCACTGATCTGTACTTGAAAATTGCTTACTTGGAGATAGTTCTGCATTGATACCCAAATCTAATCAATTAGCGAACAGCTGGAATTTGTTGTGTATATGCAAGATTAGGGCGATCCAAGGCAATTCTGCCATGTAAAGTTCTACAACCCAGTGGATGTTTTGTACTTAATGTCTGAAATATCAGCATTTGCCTCCAGACGAAATTGATACAAATCAAGTTATGGTGTAGTTTTTCAAGGCAGTAATTGCAGATTACATGATATTCACATACAGTGTATCTTCCACAAATTGAAAAAGAATATGTTTTCACCATGTCAAGTTATCTTTTTTCTTTTTGTCAAGGAGATGAGTTATTTTAACTTGCATCGTATATTGTGTTCTTTGACAACAAATGCAAATCTGATTAGGTATTTCCAAAACTGAGTTTTGAAATCGATGAATATTAATGTCCAAGTCCGTTAATTAATTTTCTGAATCAAGTCAAGTCAAGTCAATACAAGCTTTATTCGGTTAAAAGTTTAAAACCATCAAAGCACAGTACAACACAAAATTTCATAGCATAAAAATACATTACATACAATCATTAAATGTAATTGACAGAATACAAATATGCGTATCTTATGATTAATGCAAAAAGCTATTTAAATTGCCTAACCTCACAATAAAATAATACTAGGAGTTTAAAGAAATAATGAAAATAATATATATATTGTCACCCATTGAGTATGCTTTCTAAAATTCCCTAATCATTTAATAAATTTCATATGAATAAAAATGTTCTCTTTCATAAAGTCATTATATGTACAAAGATGGGGAATTTATGTCACATTTACTGCATCTTATTTCTTCGTCTAATTGCCCCGTGATGTAGCTAGCTACCCAAAAGCACACCAACGGGGATCTCAGGGATTGCAGATATGCTAAGGCCGTCCTAATCTGTTCAAAGGTGCAACCCTTTAACAATGGCAATATAAATTTCTTGCCTATTAAAACATAAAAATCGCAGAAAAAAAACATGTGTAAAGTATTCTGCTCTGAGAAGTTATCACAGGGGCAGGACCCAAGGACTCCCTCCTTGGAAAAACCTCTTGGGAAAGATAATAGCCACGGGAGCATGTTATACTTGAATCTTGTCAATACAAACAAATGAAATGGCTTGTTTATATAAGTCAAGTATGGCTGAATTCCTCTTCCTGTGCTCAGCATTACAAAGCTCCTGACTGAAGGTTTGACCAGCTCCCCTTCTTCCCTCAATAACATTGACCTGTTTAGAAACTGGGATTTTATGGCTTTAATAGCCACCTTGCTTAACGCCCTCAGGTTTGTAAACAGGTCGGGACTGCCCAATATATCCATTTGTGTTTTAATATATCTGAGCCACGGGATGTCAAGGGCTCTGTCTAGAGACATACAGTCCTGGATTATCAATTGATTTAGGTTAGGTGATTGTTGCGCCCAAATTCTTAGCCAACCTAATATTGGGGCCACACCTATCTGGTCTTGAATGTAAGCAATGCCTGCATCCTCATGTATGTTAAAAGTGGCAGCAGATGCTGGGAGCGACAGCAATTTTCGTAAAAAGATGTTTTCTACTATTTGTATTTCACTAGCATCTGTGTAGCCCCATACCTCACTCCCATATAACGCCATGGGGACACACTTTGCATTATATATTTTCATGAGGGCTGGGAGTGGCTTTGAACCTATCTGCCTTGCAAAACCCAAGACGGCCCCGTAGATCTAGATAGGCTGTTCTTTTTAAGAGTACGCTGCATAACCCATGACCTTCTTTCATCAAATACTATCCCTAGATATGGGAAGGTTGGTATTTTAGTGAGTTCCAGGCCTTTGCAAAAAAAAAAGTTCCTTTTTCGCCCGCTTCCCACCTATCGTCATAGAGTGTGACTTCTTGAAATTGGTTATTAAATCGAGAGAGTCCATAAAACTAATAAAACGATTTAAAATAAATTGCAGCCCTCTTGCTGTTCTGGCCACCAAAACTGCATCGTCTGCATATAATAATGCTGGGATCTTTTTAAAACCTACTCTTGGGATATCTTTGCAAGATGATATTAATGCATCTCCCAAGTTATTTATATAAAGCGAGAACAGTAAAGGGGCAAGGATACATCCTTGCCTTACTCCATGTTTAACTTGCCACCCTTCAGTTAAACTCCCATTTTCATTATAACGGACCGATGCAGTATTGTTCGCATGTATATCGACCAGGAAGGATACTAGAGTAGGTTCCAGCCCGATGTCAGAAAGAGAGTCCCATAGCTTTTGCCTATTTAAAAGGTCGAAAGCAGTGGACAAATCCATAAAAGCTAAATTGATGTCCCCCTGCTTTACAACCGTGTACTTTCCTATGACCAAATGTAAATTGAGGCATTGGCCTACCGTACTTTTCCCCTGTCTGAAACCATACTGCAAGTCAGAAATGATGGAGTTATTATCCAGCCAATCTGTGAGATGCGCTAGTACAACTTTTCCCACAATCTTAGCAGCAGAGTCCAAGAGTGAGATTGGCCTATAACAGGTCGGATCTTCTCTTGGACCCTTTTTATATATTGGGACTATGACTGCTTCCCCCAAGACGCTGGGAAACCAGCCTTGGTGCCAGCATTAAAAACACAAGTTAAAATCTTTGCCCACACACTTGGATCAGCCCTGTACAAATCCGCCGGGACCCAATCCGGGCCCATTGCTTTCCCCTTAGCTGTGGATGCAATTGCCTCCATACCTTCCTCCTCTCGGAAGATAATTTTTGGGGTCTGATAAAAATCCCTATGAGGAGTAGGTGACAGGTGAGTATTTACGGAGTACAGGCCACTAAAATGTTCCACCCATCTTTCTGGAGAGATGAGGCAGTCCTTAATAGTATTGGCTGCCTCATCAAAACTGGACTATTTATTACTTTCCAGAAATGGGTACTACTTTTTAGGGTACTAGCTTCACTCAGCTCGTCCCAAGCCATCTCCTTAAGCTCGATTTTCCGTGATATAATTGCTTTTTTTTATAAATCCTCCTAGCTTCACTGATCCTAATAGTATCCCTTACAGGATCCTTCAGGACCACCATTAGGGCATTGTGTGCAATTGTGCATACTTGTTCAAACCAATTTTTAAATTTCTTTGGCCTTGGTTTGCCCGCCGAGTCAGATTGACCGCTATTTAAATTAATTTTCTGAATCATTCTGAGTTAAGACAACCTCTGGAGAATAATGTTGTCAGGGAGTGCATCTAAGTATTTATATTGGCTGTAGTCTGTAATATTGTTGATTTGTGCTGGTTTAGAGTGAAGTAGAGCATAATTCAGTTGTAGTAATTGTAAGGATTGTGTTTTCACAAAGTATGATGCCTGTACATGTTTTCTTATTGTTGAATGATGTGTAGTGAGCATCTTGATGTTTTGGAATGTGGTGTCACACTTCTGAATTCTGAGGCAACCTAAAGAGTGCCCTTATATGTTACTAAAGGTTGAAATGGCCATACGTCTAAGATTTATAGTAGTGTAATATTTTAGTAGCAATTACTTTTTATATGTCATCAAAAATGCCCTTATCTTTAAAATGGGTGAATCTCTAATAATGTGAATAGAAGTGTTATTCAATTAATGGAAGTTTTCTTTTGTTTTCCTACACCAAATTGTCAGTAGATATAATTTGTTCTTTGTTTTTCCTTTGCCTACTACATTCCCACGTAAGATTTCATAACACTGACCTTCATTTGTGACTACAAGGTCACAACTTGTCTGTTGATGGCAACATTGTTCATGAAGGTATGGTACAGTGTTTGAGTTATCCTCCAATGCCTTTGAGAATGTTGCAGAAGTTGAGTAATGTTAGTTGTTTCTTACATAGTTTATGTTTGTGATAGTTTGCAATTATGCAATTTATAACCAAAAAGAGTTTGCTTTTCACAACAAATGTTTTTGCAACAATATGTTGAACACATCGTTTCTGTTTGCCCATCTTATTTCTTATGATAAGAAGTGTCTGAAGGAGAGTTTTGAGGACATGAGTTTTAAAATGCTTTGCAGTTATATTTCTATCTTGCCTCTTCTTGTGAAAGTGTATTTTTTTCCTGAAGGGCCAGCAAATGTTTGTTTGGAGCAGCTAAGTTTGAATAGTCTTGTGTTTGACAATTGCGCTCTACTAACCTTTTTGTTACTAAGGTTAATCTGTACAAAAATGGTGTTATCACTGTATTTCCTAGATAGTTTTGCAGCAGTAGCACAGTACTCTTTAAAATGTTTTTAAAGGTACAAATCAATAAAACTAACTTTCCCTACCAGTACACACTTAGGGAGATTGGCTGATTCCTTCCGCTACTCTAATACATCAGCAATCACCGATATTTCAGACTGAAGCACACAGCAGAGGAGAAGTGTTTTGTAATCAACAAAGCTGCCTTTTCACTTTGGAAGGGTTTTCATTAAACAATCATATTATGTATTGTCATCACTATGTACTACGGTACTACCCCGGTATACTGCAACGCAGGCCCGGCCCGTGCAGGGCGTTATACTGGGGCGGTGACGTCAGGCGGGGGAGGGGCAGGGTGGGGGTTTTAAAATGCGGGATATGGGCCATTACAGGTAAGTAACGAAAAAAATAAATAAAACAAATTTTGTTGCCTACGCTGCATCACATTTGGCGATTGAAGCGCGGGCAAGGAAATTCGTTTTATTCATTTTTTTCGTTACTTTCCTGTAATGGTCCATATCCCGCATTTTAAAAACCCCCACCCTGCTCCTCCCCCGCCTGACGTCACCGCCCCAGTATAACGCCCTGCACGGGCCGGGCCTGCTGCAACATGATATGGGTCTAAGATTTTGTGCCTTATAACTGAACAACTACTGAACCAGTTCACCTCAAAAACCAAAGGATCATCTAAAAGCAATAATGTATATTCAAGCCAAATTTAATTAAAATCCAGCCATTTTTTCACTATGGGTGAGTACAAAATCTTTGGAACATTAATTTGTTCAAACAACTGTTTTGAGGCACCCCATATTTCTTGGCACCCACCTAACAAATCACCATGAAACTTCCCATCATCAGCTAATGTACAAAATACTATAGGACTGCAAAGTGTGTGGACATTCAAAGTGTGTGGACATTCATCAAAACGGTCCCAGAGTCATTAGTAATCAAACATCAGAGGAATTCCTATGTCTGGGAATCATAACTATTACTATAGAGTGGCTACTGCCACTCTTTAATATATATATATATATATATATATGTATATATATATATATATATATATATATATATATATATATATATATATATATATATATATATATATATATATATATATATATATATAATTCAAATTGAATGGGTTGCACTGACCCAATGCTATTTAGTATGATAGTACTCATAATGCATAGGTGAAAATGTGTAAATCAGGAAACACTGAGTTAATCAAATTTAATTCACAAGAAGTATGAATTTTAATACTTGATGCTACATTTATTGTAATCAGTAAATCATGTGGTTTTAATAACAATACGTTTGGGTGTCTAATGCACTGTCGGATCGCATTACTTTGAGTGAAGAAGAAACCACTTTAATGTTGTGTTTTATGGCACATTAGTTTAATGCAACAAGTCACATGACAGTGACTGATGAGATGTAGTAATACTTTTTTAACACAAAATGTATTAACATGAGAAGTGTGTGAAATGCGTAGAAATAGTATTTCTTTTGCCTCTATAACATGTCCGTATACTTTTGTTAACCTTTATGTCTGTGGTTGAGGAATATCGCGTGTGTGTAAATATAAGCTCAAAACAATTGCCTTCCTTTGTTGTTAGCAAAGCCGTTATACACAGCCGAAACGTGTCAAGCAGTAGCTCTCAATAGACGGAAAACAAACAGCTCAAGAGTGTCAGTGCCTGCATTCTTTGGCTGAAATTGTGTACTATGTATATGGAAAAAACGTATCTTTTTACCTTGCCGACACACCCCATGGTACACCCCCATGATATAGAGCACAGCGGAGTACTGCATCCCGAGGAGAAACATGGAAGTAAATGCCACTAAGCACCTCTCTAGTGCGCTACTCTCTGCATACTGAGGTTTTGACGTCGGAGATGCCCGAAGGTCTGGTGTGCTCCTTCAGGTAAGTCATTTTTTATTGTGTAAGTGAAATAAAAGAAAAATTGGTCTAGCAAGAGGAAACATTGAAGAATCACAAAGTGGTAAAATACAGGAAAGACAAAATAGACTACGAGGGGGGACAAATCTACACATTTGTAAACAGATTCAACAATATCAGAAGACAAAGACTCTCAGATAATGGTAAACATCCATAGGGCAAGTTTGTACCTGACACTGGTTCAGAATTGAGTTCAGAGATAGATACAGACTTAGAGGAGGGAACATCAACAAGTAATAATCCTCAGTTTTCGAGATTTCATCAGTGATTGATGATCTGAATTTTTAAAGATTGGACAGGAGATGGAACCTGAGACCGAGAGGGTAACAGCAAAAGAAATGCATAAGGAGGAGGAAGTGGCAAAGAAGAAGGTTTTGCAAAAAAGACAGCAGCGTCATCCACCAAACAGAAGTGGAGTTGCAAGAATAAAGGGTACTATAGAAGTCCCCAATGCCATTATAAATCTACTGTACATTAATCTCACCTAAGCTTAAGAGCAAATTTTGGCACTTGCTCTCTCAATTTGGCTGGAAAAGTCAATGAATTATACCCAAACACGAGTTTATGTTTATAAGATCAGCAAGACTCAAATCTTTAAACATTTCTCTGTTTAAAGCCAGATACTCACCAAAGGAGAGCACACATTTGCTGCATTGAAACCAATTACATTTTAAAGGTCTATCCATTTGGCATTCATTAAAGAACTTAAAGAACTGGAAGATGAGAACATGGGAATAGCTGAAATTCTGATGGAAGAAAGTCTGATTATATCCCTAGGATTAGATGTGTTTAGAGATGCTCCCATGAAATTTAAACAGTTTAGTCACTATCCAATATATTTAGTGAGACACTATAAATTAGTCAAGTAAACAGTCAATCACACTGCTGCTAAATCCTCCATTAAGATATTTATATTTATGTATCCACTAATTTTTCAATGCAGATTGCTATATATATGACATATTTAAATAACAAATTAAACCACTTTCACTGGATGATGTCATCAGTGATGTAATTTGAGATGTCATCAGTGATGTCATCAGTGATGTCACTGACCATGTCATGAATGATGTAATATGTGACATCATCAGCAGTGGATTGCGGGTGCGCAAGTTATAGTTAGCAGAACTTCAATGGTTTTGTACGAGTGAAATGTCCAGCTAACTATAACACCCCTCAAACCTATGGTTTTTTCAGTGAATTTCTAAGGTTTTTTTAAATTCTAATTCCTAACTATAACATGTCTGAAAACTATGTTTTTTCAGTGTATTTCAAAGGTTTGGTAAATGACAATTTTTAAATGTATTAATTGTTGTTTTTATTTTTGTTATACTGATTTACTACACTTTTTAAAACTATTTATTTTTAGATATTTTATTTTTTAAATTACATTATAATTACATTATACATTACATTACAAAATATACTTTCTCCGAATGAATTACTTTAGTTTAAATACTTTTCAAATAGGCAATAGACTTTTAAGTATGGTAGTTACAGTTACTGCAATGGGCAACACAATTTCAAACACAATGCAACATTGAGCTCAATGGGAATTTCTAGTTAAATGCAATTAGTTACTGTATGGATTACTTTTGTAACCACAGGACTGGATCCTAGATTCATTACTGGGACATCTCCTGTAAACAGTTGAGTAAAATCGTTTTGGTTACAGTAGTGATTTTTAAGGAATATTATCGTATTTTAAAAGTTGACTCACTTAGCAAGTAAGTAGTGTTATTGTTACTTTTTCTTACTCAGTGGTGGATCCTGGATCTAGCACTGGTGCATCTCCTGTAAACAGTTAAATAATGTGTTTAAGTTATACAGGCGATTTTTAAGGAATATTTGTAGTTTGTGAAAATCCACAATTAGAAACTTTTCTTGTGAAAACCAGACAATGGATTCCTATGGAAAGAAATACAAGTTACTGGTAAGTACGGTTAGAATTACTTTTCAGGGCCAGTGCTGGGCTAAAAGATGCAGCACTGGGGTCTCTCCTGATAACAGGTGAGTAAATCAGAATTTGATGTTCGAATGATTTTAGGTGAATATTTTAAACTCCACACTTAAAAGAATTTCCAAGTGAAACCAGTCAATGTTAGCCAATGGAAGGAAATTCAAGTTACTGGTAAGTACGGTTAGTATTATTTTTCAGTATCAGTACCGGGCTCAAAGATGCAGCACTGAGGTATCTCCTGATAACAGGTGAGTACATCGGAATTCGTAGTTCGGCTGATTTTGGAGGGTCCCTAGAGTCAAATAAGCCCACCAGATACCTCCAATAAGCACCACAGAGCTGTGTTGCAGAGTGGTGTAAAAAGGAATGTGGCCTCTGAACACCTATCTGCAACGCAGCTCCCTGGCGCATACTGGAGATACCTATTGGCAACTTGACCCTGAGGGACCCTCAGTATTGAAAGAGAATTAATTCCCCAACTTAAAACCCGCAACGGGGTACAGTGGTGAAAGAAGGCAATGAGGCATGAGGTGACATGTCTACAAGTTAGAGAATTATTTCCTCCTCAATCCTGTTGGTCCCTGGGGGCCAACTAGCCCACCAGGTACCTCCAGATGTTCAGAGATGTGGCAAACAACTGTGTATAAGGGAAGGAACTCGGAACAAAAAAACTCCCTCTGACCTCCAGTTATTTCATATTAACATTGTTACAATTAAAAATGTGAGCCATCCAATAACACTTTACAAACACAGCCAATTCTCAAAAATATCTTTTTAATTAATTTCTTTTATCAAAAATATTTTTATCATCTTATTTTCTTTTTCCATATATAAAATGTTTATCTTTTTCCACAATTATAAAGAATCGATACATAGATTATTCAAAATCCAAATATACATGTACAAAAATCAAAAAAACATTATATACACAACAAGTAAACACCCCAAAGGAAGAGACACACAACAAAATCACACTACAACTTTCATACCACAAACTCACTAACCCCAACACACATTCAATCAATCTGGGAAGGTCTGCTACAGAATGATATAGTAGTTCCAGTAGACCATATCCAGTAACTGCACAAGGCAGGATCTTGATCAGGCTCTAGTCTGACATTTGTAAGTGTAACAATGTTAATATGAAATAACTGGAGGTCAGAGGGAGATTTTTTTGTTCTGATGTTTTTGTATTTCCCCTCTTCTCCCTGACCTTTTATTGCTCTTACAGAGGGGGTCCCCTTTATATTGCGTAAGGGAAGGAACTCACACATCAACAATAATGTATTTATTTTAATACTCGAATAAATAAAAAATAAAAAACGAATAGCACCTATTAAAAAAAATAAGGATAATAGGGTTTTGGATGGGGAAGTGTATTAAAATTGTGGACAGAAACTATACACAGTAACCAATAAATATACTTGTTTTCAAAAATAAATACAAAGATATTTATTTTAATACTCGTATAATAAAAGAGAGAAAGAATTAAAAGAAAAAGAAAGAGCGAATATATATGAGGATATAAAACAAAATTAATGCTGTTTAACAAGTTTCTCTTTTACAAAAACACATGCTCAAGTTAAACAATGGAAATGTGAGCACATGTCAACTGAAAAACATGACAAAAAAATGGGAGGAGCACTATATTGGTTCCATAGTGACTTCAATAATCAAAACGTATATAAACCACACCCGTAAGATGATTACTTTTGTTTCTGTGATTTAATTACGGGTGACCAAACTACGCGCAAGATAAAGTTTACGATCGTCGGATTCATCTTCAGTTTATCGTCCATAAAGTTATTGTATATATTGTAATATATAAAACATTATGCTCCCTCCAGAGGAGTTGGATGTATGTCGACAGAAGGGGGAAAGAATTTTAAAGAGAGGTATATTAATAGTATAAGTTCATGCTTTACATAGTTTTCTAATGCAAGTATATTATTATAATTTCTAAATGTAGTGTGTAAAAGTATAATTGTACTTTAGAAACGAAATGACGTAAAAACAGTTCATGTATTAAGGTCGCAAATTGAAAATACTACAAAGACGCAGAAAAAAGAAGGTTTGAAATATGTACAAATCAAAAAAAAATGATCAAGTAATTCTCTTTTTCTTCTAGAGAGAAAATGGGTTTATCAGAATGTATATTGTGTAGTATTGTGACCTATTTTCACTCATGAAGAACTGGAGGTTTATCATTGCAAGCAGTAAACATGTAAAAAAATAAACATGTAAAAAAATACTAATGTCAATGTTTTCATTAAGAGTAATTGAAAAGAAATGTACAAAAAACAAAAAAGAAAGATGAGGTAGTGAGGGAGTGTTTGTAGTAGCACTTCTATTCTACTTTATCTGAAAGTAAATCATGCCCTCTTATATTAATAAGAATTTGAGGCAACACTTTGAAAAAAGATTTGAATTGAAAATAGTGTTTGCGGAGAAAAAAGGGAGCGTGTGCATATTTATATAGCGTGAAGTTGACCTAAAACTATATCAGCAATTTACATGAGCACCGTATTTGCAGTACATTTTAAGGCAGGCGTAGATTATGTCATTTATCTTCAATAACAGGATGTGGACGCGACTCACTGATTTCCAGCACCAAGTTCTACAGTGTACCTGAATGATCACATACGTATATACATTAGCTGCCCTTCATGTGCCAAAAACTAAATCCTAAAGCTTACATAGCCCTGTATTACTACAGCTACAACACTCCACTGAATGTACAACAAACATTCATATTCGCAGAAATACGTCATCCCTCCACCATCTTTTATGTGTGCAACTATGGATGAATATACGGTCAGTGATACCCCATACTTTCCATGTTGGCCATGCTGTGGTACTTTACAGATATAATGACACATTTGCGTTTAAGAGCGGGTGACCTCAGCACTACAACACGGACACCCGAATCAGTTGATTTCTTATATAGCTCACGACTGAACCATGCCCATCGCTCCAGAATCATGGTTCACAGCCTCGCACAGCACTGGCATATGTTAGTCCAGCCCACTCCGCTTACGCTTCCAGGAAACCACATCAAATTTAACAACACTTTCCTAACGCTAAAGCGACGATAATTTTAACGCTGTCCTTGTAAATATGCCCCCAATATTGCGATAAATACAGCAAAAATCCATGTTTGCAAGTGAAAACCTTGTTAATATAAGACTGTGCACTTAACATATCAATCCACCTCGCATATTAAACATGTTTAAGTCTACTTCAGTACACATGTTAGGATCCGACATAAACCGCAATTAGCGAAAGTTTTCCTATTGGTCCTCAAATCCAGGAATCCAGGGCCGCCTTGTAAATACAACGCTGTTGTCATACCTCCCTCTTCCTTTTTATATTCTCATAAAAACACCTACCTTCCCACTGAGAACACCTACATTGCAACTCATTGGAGATACGAGGCGAGCCCTTAGCAAACCGGCTGCTAACATGCATTAATGCATCTTTGCGTCACCTAGTAAATAGGGCGATATCATTTTCACAGCATTTTTGGCTTTTTTTAAAATTGCGGTGAAATGGCACTTGTTAATATGTCCTCAAGTTTGCTATGACACAGCGAGAACCTCGACTCCTGCCCTGCCATAGCAAACAGCAGTGTTCTGCTCCTGTGGGGTGGTGTTCCACAAGGCTTTCCACTGCTCCAGAATTGAGACCACGCGGCCCCCCTCCCAAAATATAAAAAGATCCGGAGGGAGGTAATCCCCGGGGCTTAGACGGACCTTTGAGCTCCCTCACCCAGTTATTTTGTAGCTCTGAGGAATGGCGGTTCCCGGCCTACAGGGCCCCTGTAGTATTCAACATTCTAAACTACACACATCCTGGCTGAGCAGAATACTACAGCCCCTCTGGACCACCATAAAATTAAATTTTTTAGACCCCGAGATTTGACCATCCCAGGTAGCTAATTTTTAAACAAGCACAGGAGCCCGCGCTTCGTTTTTATTTTTTTTACGGTGGATCCATGCACCCAGCGCACATTCCTCAGGTTTTAAAAAAAATCAAAAACATTTTTTGGTGGGACCCCCTGAGCAGGTCGAGAGGGTCAATTTCTTACCTGCCCCCTTTATACATTTTGAACACTTGTTCCACTAATTTATAGACCCTCGCTTCTACCGAGGAACAAAATGGCTGCCAACACTTCCTGGTTTCGAATGTTGACAACCACTTGACAGCCAATTAGCATTCAGCGCATGATCGGGATGGTGCGTTTAGTGTGCGCACAAGATACGTGCATCCACTGAGGCCAGAAATATATATGTACTTTTACTTGTAATTTTCTCAAAAACTGCTGAACGTATTTACACCATTTAAGCAAAAGGCACAAGTCTGAACCGAGGACTACCTCTTTGCCAAATTATATATAATTCCATTCAACCGTTCGGGCTGTAGCCGCAATGAACGGTTCCTATGGAAAATTGCATGGGGAAAACACGTTTTGGGAACCCCCTTTTTTCTCTGCCCCGCTTCAAATGTAATATTTTAGACCACGGGATTGGTCCTTCCCAGGTAGTTAATTTTTAACCCCTTCGATGCTCATGACGAGCTCAGCTCGTCATGAGGTACACCTCTTGTACACTCATGACGAACTGAGCTCGTCATGAACAATGGGAATAAATAAGGGCCAGCACAGGAGGGGAATACCATCAGCATTAATGGTGTTAAACAAGCATAGGAGCCTGCGCTTTGTTTTTATTTTGTTTACGGAGGATCCATGAACCCAGCGCACATTTTTCCATTTTATCAACAAAGAAAAATCTTTTTGGGGCCCTATGGGTTCTTGTGGGACCCCCTAAACAGGTCTAGAGGGTAAAAATATTTCTTACCTGCCCCCTTTATATGTTTTAAACACTTGTTCCACTCATTTCTAGATCCTCCCTTCTACCAAGGCACAAATTGGCTGACAACACTTCCTGGTTTCGAATGTTGACAACCACTTGACAGCCAATCAGCATTCTGCGCATGATGGGGACGGTGCGCTTTGTGTGCCCGCAAGATACTTTCATCCACGAGGCCAAAAATATATATGTACTTTTACTTGTAATTTTCTCAAAAACTACTGAACGTATTTACACCATTTAAGCAAAAGGCACGAGTCTGAACCGAGGACTACCTCTTTGCCAAATTTGGTATAATTCCGTTCAACAGTTCGGGCTATAACCGCAATGAACGGTTCCTGTGGAAAATTGCATGGGGAAAACACGTTTTGGGACCCCCCCTTTTTTCTCTGCCCCCGCTTCAAATGTAATATATTAGACCACAGGATTGGTCCTTCCCAGGAAGCTAATTTTTGAACAAGCACAGGAGCCCGGCGCTTCGTTTTTATTTTTTTACGGAGGATCCATGCACCCAGGGCACATTTCTCAGTTTTTTCAACAAAATAAAATCTTTTTTGGGCACTAGGGGTTCTTGTGGGACCCCCTAAACAGGTCTAGAGGGTCACAATATTTCTTACCTGCCCCCTTTATACGTTTTAAACACTTGTTCCACTAATTTCTAGATCCTCGCTTCTACCGAGGCGCAAAATGCCTGCCAACACTTCCTGGTTTTGAATGTTGACAACCACTTGACAGCCAATCAGCTACTGCACGTGATCGGGACGGTGCGCTTATAATCCGTGCATCCACCGAGACCATAGATATATATGTACTTTTAATTGTAATTTTCTCAGGAACTACTGAACAGATTTACACCAAATAAGCAAAAGGCATGCGTCTGAATCAAGGACTACAACTTTGACAAATTTGGTGTAATTCCGTTCAGCCATTCGGGCTGTAGCCGCGATGAACGGTACCTATGGAAAATTGCATGGGGAAAACATGTTTTGGGACCCCCCTTTTTTCTCAGCACCTGCTTCACAAATCACCCCAAGACTTTCAAGATAGGAGAGGCTCTGAGCGCCCCACCAGTTTTGAAAATTTCGCGAAGATTCGTCAACCGGCGCCCAAGTTATTCCAAATAGAATGTTGCTGATTTCCTATGGAAAATAGGTCCTAACTATAACTACCTACTGGCAATATATATATTCAATGAAAAAACCATTGGTTATAGAACATATATAGTTAGGAATTTGCATTTACAAAACCTTATTTTACTCGCATAAAACCATTGAAATTCCATATATAGTTACATACGCTAACTATATATCGCGCACCCGCAATCCACTGCTGATGATGTCACATATTACATCATTCATGACATGGTCAGTGACATCACTGATGACATCACTGATGGCATCTCAAGTGACATCACTGATGACATCACTGATGACAACACCCAGTGACTGTATGTTTCTGTAAAGTTAAAATATGTCTCACATATTGAAGAATGAGTGGATGTATAAATGTCTGGATGAAGGATTTAGTAGGTGCATGACTGATTGTATGAGGGAGTGATTAAATGTGTCTCACTGAGTGCATGGGTTAGTGATTAAACTGTATTAATTTGTGCATCATTATGTCTGTTGTTCTGTAAAGTGCTGCATGTGTTGATCAGTAGCTATATGAGTAACTATATGGGTTATTGATTGGTTGCCCAAATATTTGAATAGGAGAGTGAGTGTGTGTGTGAGTGGCTGGGAGGTGTGTGACTCTGTGCATAGATGTGTGAACAGCTGATTCACTAGATGTATGGGTTCAAAACTGCATGTGGAAACAACTGTATGGGTGGTTGACTGTGTGTATGAGTGTATTGGTGAGTGAATGGATATCTCAGTGCTACATGTCAAAGTAAGTACATATGTAAAAGACAGTACATGTGAGAGTTGACATATATAAATAACTGTGCATAAGAGCCAGTGAATGTGTGAGTGGCTGTATGGATCATTGTGAACTTGTATCAGGGATTGTATAAGAGAGAAATATGTGTTAGTATATATTTGAATAAGTAAAGTTTGTATAACTGTATAGTTCAGGAAATGGAGGTGTGATTGATTGTTTGCATGACTGACTAGTTGTGTGAGTAACTCCATGGATGAGTGACAGTCTGTGAGTGTCTGTTTACACTGATTGTATCTAAGGTTATATTAGAGTCTGAAGAGGTTCATTGTATTATCACATGAATGATGTCATGAGTGATGTCACCAGTGATGTCATTTGAGATGTCATCAGTGATGTCATCAGTGATGTCATTTGATATGTCATCAGTGATGTCATCAGTGATGTCATTTGAGATGTCATCAGTGATGTCATCAGTGATGTCACTGACCATGTCATGAATGATGTAATATGTGACATCATCAGCAGTGGATTGCGGGTGCGCGATATATAGTTAGCGCATCTAACTATATATGGAATTTCAATGGTTTTATGCGAGTAAAATAAGGTTTTGTAAATGCAAATTCCTAACTATATATGTTCTATAACCAATGGTTTTTTCATTGAATTTTCAAGGTTTTGTAAATGCAAATTCCTAACTATATATGGACTATAACCTATGGTTTTTTCTGTGAATTTCAATGGTTTTTTAATAGCAAATATCAAAAGCTGTCAAATGTGAAGTACGTGATAGGTAAAAACGTTTTCGTGTTTATGCACGCTGATGTGCTTTGAACGCTGCCCCCCCCCCCTCCCTTCTTTTCTCTTAGTAGTACTCTCTCTTTGCAGATAGTGAACAGTAGTTAACGCAGACCTTTACCCCCGTTGTAATCCGTCGTACCTGCTTGTCTCTCCATTTGATTGATTGTTATCCAAGCATTTACTGTTTTAGAATTGGTTCTCTTTGGATCATTCTCTATTTACAAACAAGCACAAAGTCGCAATACTCTGTTTAGTCTTTGCAGATAGTGAAAAATCGTGCAAAAAAATAAAAGTAATCGAGCAAAATCAGTAGACCACTAATTCGATCTCTTTTTGACCTCGGTAAAATACAAACATTAGGAACAACCCTTCATGAGAAATACGAAAATAGTGAAATGAACTGAGCTCCACACCATGAGGGCTGCAAGACAGCTCGACTCCGCCACCCACCCCGCCCAAAATAACGACAAACCCTATGCAAATATTATAAATATAGACAACACACCAGCAAAGAAACAGGGTAAAACATTTTATTAAATAACTATTTACATAACTATTTTATACTTTTTATTGCCCGATCCGGCTAGCTCAATCGATCGAGCATGAAACTCATGCACTGATAGCAAGCATTGAGAGTTTGTAGAACGATGGCTTCAGATTTTCCACATACGGTGTAGTGGCGCAAACTGGGAGGGGGCGTTTGGATCCTGCCCCTTCCCCAAATAAGATTTTCATACGTGAATGTTCGTTCATGCTTTTTGTCCCTGAGTTGCTTCGATGTCACTGCCTTACACAAATGGCATAAGTCCTGGATGTTGAGTGCCATACTTCAGAGTTCTAAGCAGCGCTTGTAACACTGTTTAAACCTTATTTGCACCTGCTGCAGCTTCACTATTCAAAGTAAGTGGGGTCCGTTTGTGGACCTGACTGCATTGGAAAACAATGTGATACGGTGCCTCCCTAAACCGCTTGACGGAGGCCCCCGAGGGGCGGTGAGATGGCGCGGACTGAGAGGGGGCGCTTGGCTCCTGCCCCCTCCCCAAGTCGTGTTGCCCTGGTGTGGCCTGAGATCGCCCCCGACATAGGCGGCCGGCTCCCGGGGTCCGGCGGAATTTTTTCCCTTTTGATGACTCTTCCATTCTGGACCTTGTCCCACAATCCGTTTGACCTGAAGACACGCTGTAGTGGGGCGCCCCTTTACCGTTTTAGTTGCCATTCCGCCCGCTTTTGGTACTCTGTGCCTCTTCCGCCATTCAGCTGTTTACCGCCCGCTCTTGCGACTACAGCGTCTCGCTCACCATGTAGTTGAGTTGCTCCCGCTCTTAAAATTTAACCAAACTTTTTGGACTGCTGAAAGCGGTTGTATTCCGACCGCTGGTTGGTGGAGACATTTTGACTATATTCTGGACCTGCGTTCTCGCGTAATGCGTCATATGACGTGCCGCGTTAGCGCACCCGGAAGTGCTCCGGTGCGCAAGGCACAGCTTCCCGGAAACGATGCAGAGCGCGGCGCGCAGCGCGTAACGTAAGCATAACAGGTCATGTGACTTGTTAATAAAACTTTTCATTGGTTCATTTTACTTTTGTTTTCCTAATGATGTAAGACTAGGTCATGTGACCTAAAAATAACACTCTTCATTGGATTAAAACATTTTTTTTCCCAAACGATGAAAGCCTCACCTTGTTTCTGGATGTTTCAGACTGAAGCTGGCGTCACCATGAGAGCACCACCATCTCGTAGCTCCGTCGTGGCCATTCCGCAAGCAATCATGGCAGCCGCTCCCCACCGGAAGCCTGCGGGAGTCGAGGGCCCCCAAGACTTTTGTACAATC
Source organism: Lissotriton vulgaris (assembly GCF_964263255.1). NCBI lineage: Eukaryota > Metazoa > Chordata > Amphibia > Caudata > Salamandridae > Lissotriton > Lissotriton vulgaris. The sequence continues at coordinate 1,145,083,031 of NC_141687.1, read as the reverse complement.
TTCAAGGCTGAGGGGACGCTTTCGAGAATGGAACCCAAGCCCTGGCAGACAAGCGTCCGAGTTCCAAGGTGTCCCAGGGCCATTTTACTGGACCAGGCCCAAATCCGAAGAGCCGGCCGCCATTTTAAGAGTCCTGTGGCAGCCGCCTATCGCTGCACCGCAAGAGTGGGAGCAACTCAACTACATGGTGAGCGAGACGCTGTAGCCGTAAAAGCGGGCGGTAAACAGCTGAATGGCGGAAAAGGCACAGTGTAGCAAAAGCGGGCGGAATGGCGACTGAAACGATAAAGGGGCGCCCCACTACAGCAGACGAGCCTCCGCCATGTGCTTCAAAACTGCATACGTATCTCGTGATATCAAGGTTGGGCAACCAGTACACAACAAGCAGTTACGAGTCCCATTTACACCGGCGCCATTTTGGGCGCGGCCGGGCAGGTCCAGGATCTAGTCAAACATAACAAATGAGGCTGACGTCTCTGAAGCAGTTGACGCACAGCAGGACATAGCAAATAAACATGAAGTCTCTAAAGCTGTTAACTCACTGCAGGACAAAACAAGTGAACCTGAAACCTCTGGAATAATTGTCGCTCAAAAGAACAACACACAAAACTCTATAGAGCCTGAAGAAAGAAAAACAGAACGGCACTGTAGTTTCAGACACACTTAACACTAATGACTAAACAAAGATATCGTCTGTTTATGAAGCAGTTATCATGTTCACAGAATTGACAAAGAAGTGTGCAGACACCAATGCTATTAAGAAACACAAGGAAATCCCTAACGCATCAGCATTCTCGGAAGAGGTTGACACAGATAACATCTTAATGAACAAAGAAAGACAAAATAAGGATGAGGAAGTTATCACTTTAGTTTTTTCATCAGCTAGCGACAGCAAGAAACATATTGTAATGGAGATTAGAGAGGCTACGGATGGATAAATAAATTATCAAAAGAAATAGCGACTCCCCCCTTTAGCAAATTAGCTAAATCTTTGCGTAATTTGGACATTAAAGTTATATTATTGTTGTTGTTGTTGTTATAGTTATAGTTTCCTTTTAAGTATAATTCACCAATAGTTTTGTTTGTAGATGTTTTCCCATTAACAATCCCAGTTCCATCACCCGCCCAGGATATCACCACTGTTCCCCATGTCATAAAACCTTAGGATGTTCAATAACTGAAACAGCTAATATGGGTTTACTTACAGGGGACATCTTTTGTTCTGTTTTGTAAAGTAAAACTATTGTGAACGCAAGTATTATACATAGTAAGTGTTTAATATAGCATTTGTCAGTCATTGGTTAAGCAGCTAGGACCTGTTCACTCTTGACACCCCAGGTGCTGTGTATGTTGCACTATAGTGCTGCATCGGGAATACGGACAACCCTTTTGATGTTGATTTTTCATTATTGATTATTGTAAAGAAATGGCGACTCCCCCCTTTAGCAGATTAGCTAAATGTTTGCGTAATTTAGGCATAAAAGTTATATTATTGTTGTTGTTGTTGTTGTTATCGTTATAGTTCTAGTTAATTTCCATTCAGAGTGTCCTACACAGCACCACTGTAGGTAAACACTACTTTATGTAAAACCTGGGACATAGCACTCATTGAAACTATAGTTGGTCACCATGGGGTTTAAAGAAGGGATGGTTCTTCACCTGGGTGCCTTCCACAACTCAGCACGTTGTGCTGCCTTGGGACTATTCGCACAAAAGACAGCTTCTGACCATTGTTGTTTTTTTTTATCAAAAAATGTTTAAATATATTTACAGTTTTTGTTGCGTTCGTTATATTTAAAAGTTAATAAAGTTTTATAATCCAACTGTCTTGGAGTACTATATTTTTTTTACAAATCGGGTGAATGGGGCCTTGAATCGGGTTATTGTCATGTGTGGGCTTTGCAAGTGTACTGCTACAGGATCGGACATTTCAAACTCAAATGCACGTTCTTTTTCTTACCTTTCCGAAGCATGGAGCGCAATAGCAGGCAGAGAAAGGGTGATGCACGTGTTGAACACTGCCTGGCCTGGCAAGTTGCTGGCAGTGCCCCCCGCCCGCTCTTGAAAGAGGGCACACACACACCGCCGCCCCGAGTACTTCACAAATCTTTAAAAGACCATGCGCTTGTTCATGAGGCTTAAATGGTTTATCACCCCTTCTAGAACCCCTGCATCGACCCTCTGACGTTTCCTGGAAGAATTAGCACGTAACACAATACCAAACCCTGTCAGCTGAAACCCCCGAGGAATCGTGGGGCATATTATCAAGGGGGTTTATTTCCGCTTTTTTGGCTTTAAAAGCCAAAAAAAGGAGATAAAATTATCTCCCTATTACCAAGCTGTCGCTAACACCAGTTAGTGACAGCTAAAAGGAGATAGCGACCATCTTGGGCCCCGCTTTGCATGTCAGTGATATTTATCACTAATGACATGCAAAGTGGGCGTGCCAAGATGTTAGCGACTGGAAACAGTCCCTAACCATCGCTATCTCCTATTACCAACTTTTGGAGATATTTGCGCTAAGCGCGAATATCTCCAAAAGCTAACACCTGCCCTGAGCAGTTTTTAGCCATGTTATCCAATGGGAGGTGGATAACATGGCTAAGAGCATTTGCTGGATAATGCATGAATATCGCTGACTTTTCAGCGATATTCATGCATTGCGGCCGTTTTTTATCGCATTTGCGATAAACCTTGCTAATAGCAAGGTTTATCTGCGATAAAATTCGCCGATGTGCGGCGATAATTTTTGTCTCTAAACAAGTTAGAGACAAAAATTATCGCTAGTTGTTGGTAATATGCCCCCGGGTTTTTCCTTGCAGGAATCGGGAGGCGGAAGACTAGCACTGAAATCAGTAGTCTCACGCCTGAATCGGGAGGATTGGTATGTCTGGATTCTCTACAGCTGGAGCCATAAACTACATCCGCAGGGCTAGGTGATAGCCTGGGTCCGGCCTGGACAATCGGACACAGAGGAAGAGGAGTGTCAGAGGGTGCGGTAGTGAATAGGGTGAAAGGGAGGTGTCGGGCGGGCACAGGGTGTGATTCTCAGGGAAGAGCAGCGCAGATGGGGGGAAGTATATGGCCCATGCATGAGAGAGAGAGCGGGGGTGACCAGTGCGTGGAGGAGATGCTTGCGAGGGTGGGGAGCCGTGCTGAGAATCGACGGCGTGCAGAGAGTGGGTCTGGTCAAGGCATCTAAAATGGCTGCCGTGCACGACAAAATTGTGGCATTGGACAAAAAGGCAAGATGGCGCAGACAATGTTTATCAATAAGGATTCATTTATAACAAAATATTTACTCGCAGTGACAAAATGGTGGTCAACACTTCCTGATTTCCATCGAATCGAACGTTAACAGACGTCATGCAGCAAAAAAAAAAAAAAAAGCTCACGCACAGCCGCTGGAAGACATGTATCAACATATTCAGAAAACATAAGGGGTCAGGATACGTCTCCCGCACCCCCTTATACCTAGTAATTTAATTAAAACGAAACACAAAATGGCGAATTCCCGTTTCGCTACCAGTTTGCGGCCCAGTTCGCGGCTCGGGAAGCGCTTCTACCGTGAAAAATATATATTTTTTTATTTTCCCCACGAGACCCTTTAATAACCCCAACATCATTCCTAGGGGGTCAAGAGAGGTATACCTTGCCCCCTTTCATTAAATTCCCCCTTTGTTTTTCACCTCTTCTTCTCTCTCGATCCTACCGAGAGATAAGATGGCGGCCGCGCCGGACTGTTTAGAATGTTGACAGACACCGGAGGGCCAATCAGCTTCGCATCGCAAAGTTCCGATACGCGAAAAGTTCGCTAACCGGATCGCTGCCCGGAGCGCTGTTACAGATAAATATCTTGATTTAAACGTTAATTTCTCAAAATCCACTGAAGCACATATATTGAGACCTAGCAAAGGCACATCGGGCTAACAGTCCCTACAATTTTGCCAAGTTTCGTGGAAATCCATTCAGCCGTTCGAGCTAAAAGTGAGGCCAACCGCCCTATGGAAATTAACATGGGAAAAACATGTTTTGGAACCCCCCTTTTTTCTCGGCCCCCCCTTGACAAACCCCCCCCAAATTTTCAAGGGCTGCTCAGAAACAAAATGTGCCATTTTCCTGAAAATTTCAGCCGATTCCGTCCACAAACGCCAAAGTTATTAGACATAGAATTTTCAAAAGTTCCATAGAGAATTAATCCTAACTATATATACCTACTGTCTCGCCAGTAGGTATATATAGTTAGGATTAATTCTCTATGGAACTTTTGAAAATTCTATGTCTAATAACTTTGGCGTTTGTGGACGGAATCGGCTGAAATTTTCAGGAAAATGGCACATTTTGTTTCTGAGCAGCCCTTGAAAATTTGGGGGGGGGTTGTCAAGGGGGGGCCGAGAAAAAAGGGGGGTCCCAAAACGCGTTTTTCCCATGTTAATTTCCATAGGGCGGTTGGCCTCACTTTTAGCTCGAACGGCTGAATGGATTTCCACGAAACTTGGCAAAATTGTAGGGACTGTTAGTCCGATGTGCCTTTGCTAGGTCTCAGTATATGTGCTTCAGTGGATTTTGAGAAATTAACGTTTAAATCAAGATATATATCTGTAACAGCGCTCCGGGCAGCGATCCGGTTAGCGAACTTTTCGCGTATCGGAACTTTGCGATGCGAAGCTGATTGGCCCTCCGGTGTCTGTCAACATTCTAAACAGTCCGGCGCGGCCGCCATCTTATCTCTCGGTAGGATCGAGAGAGAAGAAGAGGTGAAAAACGAAGGGGGAATTTAATGAAAGGGGGCAAGGTATACCTCTCTTGACCCCCTAGGAATGATGTTGGGGTTATTAAAGGGTCTCGTGGGGAAAATAAAAAAATATATATTTTTCACGGTAGAAGCGCTTCCCGAGCCGCGAACTGGGCCGCAAACTGGTAGCGAAACGGGAATTCGCCATTTTGTGTTTCGTTTTAATTAAATTACTAGGTATAAGGGGGTGCGGGAGACGTATCCTGACCCCTTATGTTTTCTGAATATGTTGATACATGTCTTCCAGCGGCTGTGCGTGAGCTTTTTTTTTTTTTTTGCTGCGTGACGTCTGTTAACGTTCGATTCGATGGAAATCAGGAAGCGTTGACCACCATTTTGTCACTGCAAGTAAATATTTTGTTATAAATGAATCCTTATTGATAAACATTGTCTGCGCCATCTTGCCTTTTTGTCCAATGCCACAATTTTGTCGTGCACGGCAGCCATTTTAGATGCCTTGACCAGACCCACTCTCTGCACGCCGTCGATTCTCAGCACGGCTCCCCACCCTCGCAAGCATCTCCTCCACGCACTGGTCACCCCCGCTCTCTCTCTCATGCATGGGCCATATACTTCCCCCCATCTGCGCTGCTCTTCCCTGAGAATCACACCCTGTGCCCGCCCGACACCTCCCTTTCACCCTATTCACTACCGCACCCTCTGAGACTCCTCTTCCTCTGTGTCCGATTGTCCAGGCCGGACCCAGGCTATCACCTAGCCCTGCGGATGTAGTTTATGGCTCCAGCTGTAGAGAATCCAGACATACCAATCCTCCCGATTCAGGCGTGAGACTACTGATTTCAGTGCTAGTCTTCCGCCTCCCGATTCCTGCAAGGAAAAACCCGGGGGCATATTACCAACAACTAGCGATAATTTCTGTCTCTAACTTGTTTAGAGACAAAAATTATCGCCGCACATCGGCGAATTTTATCGCAGATAAACCTTGCTATTAGCAAGGTTTATCGCAAATGCGATAAAAAACGGCCGCAATGCATGAATATCGCTGAAAAGTCAGCGATATTCATGCATTATCCAGCAAATGCTCTTAGCCATGTTATCCACCTCCCATTGGATAACATGGCTAAAAACTGCTCAGGGCAGGTGTTAGCTTTTGGAGATATTCGCGCTTAGCGCAAATATCTCCAAAAGTTGGTAATAGGAGATAGCGATGGTTAGGGACTGTTTCCAGTCGCTAACATCTTGGCACGCCCACTTTGCATGTCATTAGTGATAAATATCACTGACATGCAAAGCGGGGCCCAAGATGGTCGCTATCTCCTTTTAGCTGTCACTAACTGGTGTTAGCGACAGCTTGGTAATAGGGAGATAATTTTATCTCCTTTTTTTGGCTTTTAAAGCCAAAAAAGCGGAAATAAACCCCCTTGATAATATGCCCCACGATTCCTCGGGGGTTTCAGCTGACAGGGTTTGGTATTGTGTTACGTGCTAATTCTTCCAGGAAACGTCAGAGGGTCGATGCAGGGGTTCTAGAAGGGGTGATAAACCATTTAAGCCTCATGAACAAGCGCATGGTCTTTTAAAGATTTGTGAAGTACTCGGGGCGGCGGTGTGTGTGTGCCCTCTTTCAAGAGCGGGCGGGGGGGCACTGCCAGCAACTTGCCAGGCCAGGCAGTGTTCAACACGTGCATCACCCTTTCTCTGCCTGCTATTGCGCTCCATGCTTCGGAAAGGTAAGAAAAAGAACGTGCATTTGAGTTTGAAATGTCCGATCCTGTAGCAGTACACTTGCAAAGCCCACACATGACAATAACCCGATTCAAGGCCCCATTCACCCGATTCTTTAAAAATATATAGTACTCCAAGACAGTTGGATTATAAAACTTTATTAACTTTTAAATATAACGAACGCAACAAAAACTGTAAATATATTTTAACATTTTTTGATAAAAAAAAACAACAATGGTCAGAAGCTGTCTTTTGTGCGAATAGTCCCAAGGCAGCACAACGTGCTGAGTTGTGGAAGGCACCCAGGTGAAGAACCATCCCTTCTTTAAACCCCATGGTGACCAACTATAGTTTCAATGAGTGCTATGTCCCAGGTTTTACATAAAGTAGTGTTTACCTACAGTGGTGCTGTGTAGGACACTCTGAATGGAAATTAACTAGAACTATAACGATAACAACAACAACAACAACAATAATATAACTTTTATGCCTAAATTACGCAAACATTTAGCTAATCTGCTAAAGGGGGGAGTCGCCATTTCTTTACAATAATCAATAATGAAAAATCAACATCAAAAGGGTTGTCCGTATTCCCGATGCAGCACTATAGTGCAACATACACAGCACCTGGGGTGTCAAGAGTGAACAGGTCCTAGCTGCTTAACCAATGACTGACAAATGCTATATTAAACACTTACTATGTATAATACTTGCGTTCACAATAGTTTTACTTTACAAAACAGAACAAAAGATGTCCCCTGTAAGTAAACCCATATTAGCTGTTTCAGTTATTGAACATCCTAAGGTTTTATGACATGGGGAACAGTGGTGATATCATGGGCGGGTGATGGAACTGGGATTGTTAATGGGAAAACATCTACAAACAAAACTATTGGTGAATTATACTTAAAAGGAAACTATAACTATAACAACAACAACAACAATAATATAACTTTAATGTCCAAATTACGCAAAGATTTAGCTAATTTGCTAAAGGGGGGAGTCGCTATTTCTTTTGATAATTTATTTATCCATCCGTAGCCTCTCTAATCTCCATTACAATATGTTTCTTGCTGTCGCTAGCTGATGAAAAAACTAAAGTGATAACTTCCTCATCCTTATTTTGTCTTTCTTTGTTCATTAAGATGTTATCTGTGTCAACCTCTTCCGAGAATGCTGATGCGTTAGGGATTTCCTTGTGTTTCTTAATAGCATTGGTGTCTGCACACTTCTTTGTCAATTCTGTGAACATGATAACTGCTTCATAAACAGACGATATCTTTGTTTAGTCATTAGTGTTAAGTGTGTCTGAAACTACAGTGCCGTTCTGTTTTTCTTTCTTCAGGCTCTATAGAGTTTTGTGTGTTGTTCTTTTGAGCGACAATTATTCCAGAGGTTTCAGGTTCACTTGTTTTGTCCTGCAGTGAGTTAACAGCTTTAGAGACTTCATGTTTATTTGCTATGTCCTGCTGTGCGTCAACTGCTTCAGAGACGTCAGCCTCATTTGTTATGTTTGACTAGATCCTGGACCTGCCCGGCCGCGCCCAAAATGGCGCCGGTGTAAATGGGACTCGTAACTGCTTGTTGTGTACTGGTTGCCCAACCTTGATATCACGAGATACGTATGCAGTTTTGAAGCACATGGCGGAGGCTCGTCTGCTGTAGTGGGGCGCCCCTTTATCGTTTCAGTCGCCATTCCGCCCGCTTTTGCTACACTGTGCCTTTTCCGCCATTCAGCTGTTTACCGCCCGCTTTTACGGCTACAGCGTCTCGCTCACCATGTAGTTGAGTTGCTCCCACTCTTCCGGTGCAGCGATAGGCGGCTGCCACAGGACTCTTAAAATGGCGGCCGGCTCTTCGGATTTGGGCCTGGTCCAGTAAAATGGCCCTGGGACACCTTGGAACTCGGACGCTTGTCTGCCAGGGCTTGGGTTCCATTCTCGAAAGCGTCCCCTCAGCCTTGAAGATTGTACAAAAGTCTTGGGGGCCCTCGACTCCCGCAGGCTTCCGGTGGGGAGCGGCTGCCATGATTGCTTGCGGAATGGCCACGACGGAGCTACGAGATGGTAGTGCTCTCATGGTGACGCTAGCTTCAGTCTGAAACATCCAGAAACAAGGTGGGGCTTTCATCGTTTGGGAAAAAAAATGTTTTAATCCAATGAAAAGTGTTATTTTTAGGTCACATGACCTAGTCTTACATCATTAGGAAAACAAAAGTAAAATGAACAAATGAAAAGTTTTATTAACAAGTCACATGACCTGTTATGCTTACGTGACGCGCTGCGCGGCGCGCTCTGGATCGTTTCCGGGAAGCTGTGCCTTGCGCACCGGAGCACTTCCGGGTGCGCTAACGCGGCACGTCATATGACGCATTACGCGAGAACGCAGGTCCAGAATATAGTCAAAATGTCTCCACCAACCAGCGGTCGAAATACAACCGCTTTCAGCAGTCCAAAAAGTTCGGTTAAATTTTAAGAGCGGGAGCAACTCAACTACATGGTGAGCGAGACGCTGTAGTCGCAAGAGCGGGCGGTAAACAGCTGAATGGCGGAAGAGGCACAGAGTACCAAAAGCGGGCGGAATGGCAACTAAAACGGTAAAGGGGCGCCCCACTACAGCGTGTCTTCAGGTCAAACGGATTGTGGGACAAGGTCCAGAATGGAAGAGTCATCAAAAGGGAAAAAATTCCGCCGGACCCCGGGAGCTGGCCGCCTATGTCGGGGGCGATCTCAGGCCACACCAGGGCAACACGACTTGGGGAGGGGGCAGGAGCCAAGCGCCCCCTCTCAGTCCGCGCCATCTCACCGCCCCTCGGGGGCCTCCGTCAAGCGGTTTAGGGAGGCACCGTATCACATTGTTTTCCAATGCAGTCAGGTCCACAAACGGACCCCACTTACTTTGAATAGTGAAGCTGCAGCAGGTGCAAATAAGGTTTAAACAGTGTTACAAGCGCTGCTTAGAACTCTGAAGTATGGCACTCAACATCCAGGACTTATGCCATTTGTGTAAGGCAGTGACATCGAAGCAACTCAGGGACAAAAAGCATGAACGAACATTCACGTATGAAAATCTTATTTGGGGAAGGGGCAGGATCCAAACGCCCCCTCCCAGTTCGCGCCACTACACCGTATGTGGAAAATCTGAAGCCATCGTTCTACAAACTCTCAATGCTTGCTATCAGTGCATGAGTTTCATGCTCGATCGATTGAGCTAGCCGGATCGGGCAATAAAAAGTATAAAATAGTTATGTAAATAGTTATTTAATAAAATGTTTTACCCTGTTTCTTTGCTGGTGTGTTGTCTATATTTATAATATTTGCATAGGGTTTGTCGTTATTTTGGGCGGGGTGGGTGGCGGAGTCGAGCTGTCTTGCAGCCCTCATGGTGTGGAGCTCAGTTCATTTCACTATTTTCGTATTTCTCATGAAGGGTTGTTCCTAATGTTTGTATTTTACCGAGGTCAAAAAGAGATCGAATTAGTGGTCTACTGATTTTGCTCGATTACTTTTATTTTTTTACACGATTTTTCACTATCTGCAAAGACTAAACAGAGTATTGCGACTTTGTGCTTGTTTGTAAATAGAGAATGATCCAAAGAGAACCAATTCTAAAACAGTAAATGCTTGGATAACAATCAATCAAATGGAGAGACAAGCAGGTACGACGGATTACAACGGGGGTAAAGGTCTGCGTTAACTACCGTTCACTATCTGCAAAGAGAGAGTACTACTAAGAGAAAAGAAGGGAGGGGGGGGGCAGCGTTCAAAGCACATCAGCGTGCATAAACACGAAAACGTTTTTACCTATCACGAACTTCACATTTGACAGCTTTTGATATTTGCTATTAAAAAACCATTGAAATTCACAGAAAAAACCATAGGTTATAGTCCATATATAGTTAGGAATTTGCATTTACAAAACCTTGAAAATTCAATGAAAAAACCATTGGTTATAGAACATATATAGTTAGGAATTTGCATTTACAAAACCTTATTTTACTCGCATAAAACCATTGAAATTCCATATATAGTTAGATGCGCTAACTATATATCGCGCACCCGCAATCCACTGCTGATGATGTCACATATTACATCATTCATGACATGGTCAGTGACATCACTGATGACATCACTGATGACATCTCAAATGACATCACTGATGACATCACTGATGACATATCAAATGACATCACTGATGACATCACTGATGACATCTCAAATGACATCACTGGTGACATCACTCATGACATCATTCATGTGATAATACAATGAACCTCTTCAGACTCTAATATAACCTTAGATACAATCAGTGTAAACAGACACTCACAGACTGTCACTCATCCATGGAGTTACTCACACAACTAGTCAGTCATGCAAACAATCAATCACACCTCCATTTCCTGAACTATACAGTTATACAAACTTTACTTATTCAAATATATACTAACACATATTTTCTCTCTTATACAATCCCTGATACAAGTTCACAATGATCCATACAGCCACTCACACATTCACTGGCTCTTATGCACAGTTATTTATATATGTCAACTCTCACATGTACTGTCTTTTACATATGTACTTACTTTGACATGTAGCACTGAGATACCCATTCACTCACCAATACACTCATACACACAGTCAACCACCCATACAGTTGTTTCCACATGCAGTTTTGAACCCATACATCTAGTGAATCAGCTGTTCACACATCTATGCACAGAGTCACACACCTCCCAGCCACTCACACACACACTCACTCTCCCATTCAAATATTTGGGCAACCAATCAATAACCCATATAGTTACTCATATAGCTACTGATCAACACATGCAGCACTTTACAGAACAACAGACATAATGATGCACAAATTAATACAGTTTAATCACTAACCCATGCACTCAGTGAGACACATTTAATCACTCCCTCATACAATCAGTCATGCACCTACTAAATCCTTCATCCAGACATTTATACATCCACTCATTCTTCAATATGTGAGACATATTTTAACTTTACAGAAACATACAGTCACTGGGTGTTGTCATCAGTGATGTCATCAGTGATGTCATTTGAGATGTCATCAGTGATGTCATCAGTGATGTCACTGACCATGTCATGAATGATGTAATATGTGACATCATCAGCAGTGGATTGCGGGTGCGCGATATATAGTTAGCGCATCTAACTATATATGGAATTTCAATGGTTTTATGCGAGTAAAATAAGGTTTTGTAAATGCAAATTCCTAACTATATATGTTCTATAACCAATGTTTTTTTCATTGAATATATATATATATATATATATATATATATATATATATATATATATATAATTTCTCAAAACGACCTGTTTTCACGAAGTCCATGGCCCGTTGATAGATGGCAAGTATGCGCTGGGCATGTCTCCCGGCAATTATAATCCCACAGCACACTTTCTTCAAAGAAGTACTCGCACTCGGAATATGCCAAAAGTTTATTTTTCAAAGGCTATGCGTTTTGACAGCAAGGCTGTCTTGATCACAACATTTGCGTAGTGATCCAGGAAGTCTTTACATAGGTATGGACACCAACAAAGGACTATTGTTGGGTAAATGGTGTCCTGCTAACATGGCGGCCATATTAAGATGGTAAAAAGTACATGTTAAAGAATGCATCTCCCCACATACTGTTAGAACCAGCATTGCTTCGCCTTTGGGAACAGCTGGTTCTGCATGTTCCCGCGGGCAGAAGCAATGTGTGTTACCTTGCCCACAAGTGCATGGGTAGGGAAACAGAAGTATGTTCCCATCTGAATGGAGCATTTTTAAAGCTCCTGCTGAGCAAGAGGAGATATGCCTTTTCTGCCTATGTTCCTGCGGGCAGGGAAGACGGAAGACATGTATGCTCCCACCAGGTATGAGTTTTAAAAATGTTCCTGCCAGTGGGAGCAGACAAATGTTTCCCTGTCAGCACTGAATTAGCCACCCCTGGGATGGGGTCTCCGAGGCCTTTACCTGGCTCAAGGACAGTGTTTTGGAGAGAATGAACGAAAAGCTGGGAAACTAATCTTCCGTCCTCGAGCTTCGGGTGAACTTTGAAACGTGAAGATTCATCCACTTTTCCCCCCGGCAGTGCAACTCAACCTGGTGGGAGGACACTGGTATACATCGTTTTGAGGATAGAGTGCAGACGTATAAATCTGTCGGTGTCGCACCCCGGTACGCGCCCCCTAACGGTGAATCGAATTGGTCATTTATTGGATACATTGGAAGAACGGCTTGCTTTTTGGAAAGTGAGTCTGGTCCTGATGAGAACCTGAAGACACTAGGTTCGAAACGCGTAGACCTTGGAATACCAAACAAACAGCGATCAACAACAGGCTTTGAAAAATATCCAATTGTTTGTGATTTATACAATATCAAATGTGTCAAACAAGACAAAATGAAATGTATATAGAATGTAATTAGAAATGTCACTGAGTGTGAATGCAGTTTGCTATACGTTTGTGTATTTGAATGTGTGGTGTTAATTTTGTCTCCCCCCCCCCTTTTTTTGTAAAATTGTAAATCGAGATAGTGTATGGCGTGTGTAGTTGTATAAAATTGTATATAGGTATGTGTATTGAGATACAACATTGTATCATGTATTTGTTCAAAAGCATTTAATAATTTTCCAAAAATAAAAACAAAATAATAAAAGCAATTAAGCCGCTTTAAATGGTTTGATGGTATTCCCGCACATTTTCTTTCAGATTCAGTTTCAATCAAACAACAGTATTGGCAATTTCTCCTTGTTGTTCAAGGATGGGACAGCATGGTCTCCCTCCTTTTAGGGTTGAATTCAGCCACATGGATAGGGTCCCCATTCCTCAGTACTATTACTGCTTGGGGTGGAGGGGGCTGCACGCTCCCCTCCCCAAAAATGTTGACCTCCCCCGAGCACTTGCCCCCCAAGTGGAAGGAGGAATTTTAAAGTACCACGCTTTTTGAAAACAAACAACCCACCACGAATTTGTGGCAATTTTTTAAAATAATTTGGGCCCCAGGTGGGGTACCTCTAGGACACCACTATCAGGCCTAGGGGGTTAGGGTATTCTTACCCTGCCTCAATATGTATTTTTTTGTGACTCAGGACTGAATCTCAAATCCTCAGATGGCTGCCCCCACATCATTGTTGATGTGGTGGTAGCCAATCAAATCTCTCCATGAGATCTGTCGCCCGCAGATCCTCAGAGGTATGAAATATAAAATGAATTTAGCATGGATTGCTCAAAAACTACTGAACAGATTTACACCAAATCTCACAAAGCCCTCTTCCTGGACCAAGATCTAGCTTTCTGAAAGTGTGGTGTAAATCCGTTTAGCGGTTTGGGCTGTAGCTGTGTCTAAAGGTCCTAAGGAAAACAACTGGGGAAACCGTGTTTTGAGACCCCCGCCTTTGTCCCGGACATCCGCTTGGGATTACACCAGAACTTTCTAGGAAGGAGCTTCTGGTGACTTTTTTTTGGGGGGGTGGATGGGTTGTGAATATTTGTCAAATGGTGCCAAAGATATAAGCAAACCAAAATATGCATTCTCTATGGAAACACGATCCTAATTATAACTACCTTGTGGCAACTGCCATTAGGTTTTATATGTATATATTATTTACCTAGTAGCGGATATATATATCTGAGATATGTGGGCAGTACCAAGCTTCAGGCTCACAAAAGGGTACCTTAGCACTACGGCCCATTAGGAATCAAGATCTAACTTATCCAGTGGCCCGACAATTTGGAGAACTACACAAAGCAGATCCACAAGGTCTCATATACTACTTAATTGACTCTGTCCTACAGAATAAGAGAGGTGGCAATAGGGAAAGAACCCTATGCAAATTGGAGACCAGATATATTTTGGAGCTTAACTCCAAATCTCCGGGTGGGATGAACACCACGGAGGAGCTCCATACCTGCCTGTAAAAATAAAAATAAAAATATAGCATTGAGGGAGATTAGTGAAAGCAGAAGTCAACATGACGGCATTTTAAAACCTATGACACAATTCTGAACAAAGCGCTGCGCTCTCCAGCGAGCTCTATTGTTAACGACTTGCTCTGGAAGTGGGACAAGAGATGTGCACACGCATAGCGATTTCAGCAGGTGTACGCGCACGTACACCCACGTGCTGTGCACATCTCCTGTCCTGCTTCTGAGGCAAGTTAGCCTCCTGCAAGAGAGCGCGTCCGTGCATACACACACACACATACACACACACACACACACACACACACTCTCTCTCTCTTTCTCACCCCTCCCTCCCTTAGAACTAACCCCACTCACTGGGCTCATGCTCACAACTCCCCTGGTGTCATCGCCACCGCATCACCTGGCACAGCGGGGCTTCCCTCACTCATGGGAGCCCCGCACTTGCATCGGCGGCCTCAGCTGCCACTTGCTTCTCTATGCCACGCACTCCGTGGGCGCGGGCTTCCCGCAGCAGGCGGAAGTCCCGCCCCACAATGGGCTTGACGCTCCCCAACTTCCGGTTTTCGGGCCGGTGGCGGTGATCTTTAGGCATCTCAGTGCATTTCCTAATATGAAACACACCAACTTGTAAATATTTGTCCAACTACTTACTTTTTACGGGCCAGACACATGCTTGCTATCACTTTGTTTTTTTTAAATTAAATTTTACTTTATTACAACTCCAGGTCACATACACAGCCAACATCGCCTACAACCCGGAGGCCGGCGGCATCAGGATCGGGAAAGGGGAGAAAAAACACACCTATCAAACCCCTGCGTAAAAGCAAATGACACAGCCGTAACATCCAACAGCCCAAGGGCCTGGCGGCAAGAGCGCAGGCGCAGAACCAGTGTGTAGAGGTAGCAGAACACATCCGCCACCACTGGGGAGCCACATTTCGTAAGCAGGATGCAAGCACCGCAATGCAAACAAAGTCAGACCCTGGCGTAAGAAGGCGTGTCAGAGTAGGAGGATCGACATAGCCATCCGGGAGGGACTGCGAAGAAACCCAGACCCAGTTCAGAACAAACCCACCCTCCCCCAAAGAAGAACCAGCCAGACTACCTAAACCCGTGTCCACCACCCACCCCCCACCCTACACCACTACCAGTAACCCTCCAGCAAGGCTGAGGGGGAATGAACAATCACCCGCGAAGGCGAGATGACGCTCCAAGAGGGGGATAGTGGTTACCGCCAATCAGCGCAGCCGTCACAGGTCACATCCATCTCAAACACCCCAAACGCCAGAAGAGAACCAACCTTCTGACACAACGTGGAGGTTATCAACCAACACACTCTTCCAGCACAGCCGCTGCAGCCCCATCTTCCTGTAGTACATCAAGCTCCACACTCTCTGGGTCCGATTCATCACTCTCCCTCGCATTCTGGAAAGCCCGAAACATACCCCAGAAGTTTTTGGGTCTACTCGTAGGCGGTAGGAGTTCACTATACACCTCCGACTGCGTGCAACAGTAAAGCAGGTCTGTTTCCCATCTTTTTTTTGTAGGGACCGGCCCCCGCATCCAGCATAATGCTAACAGGCGTTTCGCCATGAGCAGTGCCATGTCCGCGAGTCGTCGCAGAGCCACAGGGAGGGGTTTTGAAAAACCAAGTAAGGCGAGCGCCGGGTTGGGCAAGAGCACCTCACCAAGGATGGTACTGAGCTCCGCAAAGACTTCTACCCAGTATTTGTGTATTGCAGGACAAGTCCAGGCCATATGGAAAAAGTCCGCTGTGTGAAAGCGGCAACGCTCACACTCCGCTGAGTCTCGAAGGCCATACCTGTGCAACCTCTCAGGAGTGTAGTAGACTCGTTGCAAGAATTTAAAATGCACCAGTCGGTGCCTGCCGTTGAGAGAGATCTTCCTAGTGTTAGTGGCACAATACCTCCACATGTCGTCCGAGATAGGAGATTGGAGGTCAATCTGCCAGGCCAAGCGGGCCTTGGAGGGGGAGCACTGCCGCTGACCATCGCCCAGCGTCCTAAGAGCCGTTATCAATTTGCGCGCTGAGGGGGTTTTGACGACATAGGTGAGTTCCGGCACTACCGGCGGTTCGGCGAGGCCCGGGCCCAAAACGGCCAGAGCCGCTCCGCGGACCCTGTGATATTGGAAGCGATGCAGCATCGTCGCCCTGGGGCAAGACTGAAGGACGTGACGCAGCGTTCTCAGAGTGCCCTCTGAAAAGAGGTCCCCCATGGTAACAATGCCAAGGTCACGTAGCGCCGTCTGGACCCCCTTCTCCGTTAAAGGAGTCAACCAGGCCGCCCATTCTATCCGGAGCAAAGGCGAATACAGCAGGGGGCACTCGCGGGGGCCGATCAGAGCATGCCAAGCATGATTCGTGGCAGCTATGGAGTCCAGATTGCCGACCCGTCTATCGGGCGGATAGCACACCGTCGCCGGGAGTGGGACAGGGTCTGCAAAGAGCCGCTCCAACTTCACATGAGGTATGTCCGGGTCCCCATGAATCCACGTGTGAAGGTGGGCACCCTGTGCGAGTCTGTAGTATCGCTCCAGATCTGGCGCCCCCAGGCCTCCCTGTTCGTAAGGGAGGGTGAGTGTTTTCCACTGCACCCGCGGCTGTTTGCCTCCCCACGCTAGGCGGACAAGTGTCTGCGTAAGTTGCCGGAAAAAGGTTTTGGAAAGGACTATTGGTATATTCACGAATAGAAAAAGGAACCTGGGGAGCACCACCATCTTCATGAGTGCAATCCTGCCCATGAGTGAAAGTGGGAGCCTAGACCACACCTCGACGTCATCCGTCAGCCTGGAGTAGGCCACTCCGTAATTCTCGCGAATCAAAACCTCCGGATCTGTATGGATGTGTATCCCCAAGTAGCGAATGGAGTCCGTGGTCCATTGCAAGGGGTACTCCGAGTCAAAGGGGAGCGTCACCGGAGTCAGGGGCAGTGCTACTGATTTGGACCAGTTGACGCGGAGGCCCGATAGAGCCCCAAACCTCACAACCTCTCGCAGCACCGCAGAGAGGTTGGTCTCCGGTTCTCGGACATATAGTAGAGTGTCATCCGCGTATGTGGAGATACCAATTTGGTACGTCGGGAAGTTGATCCCCTCAAACCGGTGGTACTCTCGCATAGCGCAGGCGAGAGGCTCAGCTACCATGGCATACAGTAGCGGGGAGAGGGGACAACCTTGGCGCGTGCCCCTCCCAATTTCGATGGGAGCAGTGACCAGGTTACCCATCCTCAATCTCGCCGTGGGTTTGTAGTAAAGGGCTCCCAGCATTTGCAGGAACGGCTCCCCGAGGCCGAATTTACGGAGGACCTTCAGCATGAACGGCCACTCGACCGAATCGAAGGCTTTCTCCATATCCAAGAATATGGCCACAGCCTTGCTTTCGTGCTTGACATGCTGGATCGTGCCCAGGACTGTGCGGATATTGTACGTGAGATTGCGGGAGGGAACAAATCCAGCCTGCTCTGGGGCGACCAGATCCGGGACCAGCAGCGAAAGGCGAGTCGCAAGAATTTTAGCATACAGCTTCGCGTCCACATTGATCAGGGAAAGCGGCCGGTAAGAGCCACATTGGTCAAGGGGTTTGCCAGGTTTAGGGATGGTGATGAGCAGCGCCTCTCTCATGGATTTCGACATGCTGCCCTGCTGGCAAATATCATCGAACAAGAGCATCAGATATGGGACCAGTTGCGCCTTGAAGGTTTTATAGAATGATACCGTGAGACCGTCCGCACCAGGAGCGCTGCCGGATTTCATGCATTCCAGCGCCTCCGTTATCTCCTCCTTCTGGATGGGGGCCATGAGAAACTCCCTCTGCCAGTCAGCCAGGAAAGGCATCTGCAGGTGGCCTAAATAGTCGTCGATTTCCTCTTCGAGGTGTGCGTCCCTCGAGGAGTAAAGGGCAGTGTAGTAGGCTTGGAATTCCGCTAAGATATCTTGCTCCTCAGTAACCACCGCCCCAGCAGCTGTCACCAACTTCTCGATAACCAATGGGGGCCTACTGTTGCGCATAAGTTTAGCTAGGAGGGCACCAGGCCGCTCCCGTTCCCCATACGCCCGCGCCGTCGCGTATTTGCCCATATGTTGGATTTCCCTGTCCGCCTCCTCCTGAAATTCATCTAGCAAGGTTTTGCGCTCGGCTGCAGCAGCCGTGTCCCCCGAGTCCGCCGCCCGACCCTCCAAGTTCGCTAGCTGCGTTTCTAGCAGCTGTAGGCGCCGTCTGATGGCTTTGAGCACCCCTGAGTGCTTTGCCATAGTCATCCCCCTGATGTAAACCTTAAATGCGTCCCAGAGAACCTGAACGCTGTCCACTGAGCCCACATTGGTCGCGAAATAGGTCTCTATGTCGTCCGCAAGTTCCCCTCTGAAGACCTCATCTAGGAGGGAGTATGGGGGGAACCTCCACGTGAAGGGGGGGATCCTCTTGGGAGGAGCAACAAGCAACAGTAGCAAGGGTGAGTGATCAGAGAGCGTGCGCGGGAGGACCGAGCAACCCTTAACCAAGGCGAGTAAACTGTGGGAAGCAAGCCAGTAATCAATGCGTGTGTGGATATTGTGGTAGGCCGAGTAGTGAGTGAACCCACCCCGCCCCGAGTGTTTATGCCTCCACACATCAACCAAATCAAGTTTCACACATTCAGACAAAAGGAGGGACGCGGAGGGCACAGGGGACCTAGGGGGACCCGCAGATCTGTCAAGGGCCGGGTTCAGTACCAGATTAAAATCCCCTCCCCACAGCATTCTAGATCCCACAAACTGCCTGCAGCTGTCCGCAAGCGAAGAGTAAAACTCTGGGGAGTCATAGTTGGGGCCATACACATTCACCAGCAGGAGATCATGATCTGTTCCAACACAACGCGTAATCACAAACCTCCCCTCCGGGTCACCAGCCACTCGGGTCAGCGTCAGTCGGGACCTGGGATTGGCCCATGTGAGCACCCCCCTGGCATGCGTTGTGAACCCCGCGGAGACACAAGCGGGGCCAAGACCCCTCACCTGTAACATAGGGCTGGAAGGCGGCAAATGTGTCTCCTGTAACAAGGCAAGGTCAATGTGATGGCGTTGCAAATAGGCCAGGACCTTCCTGAGTTTGCGGTAGTCGTTGAGCCCCCTCACGTTCCAGGATAGCAGTCGCAAAGAGCTCGGAGAGCCCTCCGCACTCAGAGAGTCAATATTAGACATAGCAGAGTAGAAAGTAGAAGATCGCAGAGCAGGCAGCGTGGCAGACACAGTGTGGTAGTCAGCAAAAACAAACCCCCCACCCGGCAAACCCCGAACCCCAAACAGCATGTCAGCAACAATGCACAAACAGTCAAGGAAACCCCCCCCCCCCGCCCACAGCCGACCAACCCCAACCCGGTCAGACAGGAATCATCACCACCCAACATCCCCCCGTGTTCAACTATAAATTGTATAGAACCCCAAATGGCTCCCGAGGGAGCCAGAAGCCAAAAGCGCAGAGGCAGAGGGATCTAGCCAGCAAACTGCTCAGCCGGGAAACAGAACAAGTAACCTCTCGTGTGCCCCCATCCCGCCCCCCGCCAAAAAGTAATGAGCCCTGCCAGCTCTAGTCTTTACAGTTCCTCAATACCAGTCTCTCATGTAGAGGGGCCTACCCCCGACCTCCCCCGGCAAGTAGAGCAGCCCCCCACCCAATCCACGGTGTTACCCAACCAGATCAGGAGTAAACAGGTAGGTCTCACCCAAAAAGACATTTCACGGTGGGTCCACACCGGCCGTGTGTAAGCCTTTGCGCTGTCCAGTGCCAACAGTTCAGCAGCGTCCCTCATGTGTTGGGCTACTCCTGGTCACTCAAGTGGGAGGAGGCGCCTGGGTCCTCCCGCCTATTCCCCTGATTGTTGCGGTTGTCCCTTTCCCATTCCTTCAAGGATTTCTTAAGATCCGCTGGGTCAGTGAAGAAATGTGAGTGACCTTGCCTGTTGATGCGAAGTCTCGCAGGATACAGCATGGCGTAGTCAAGCCCCAGGTCCTTCAGCTGTTTCTTGTAGGGGGCGAAGCGCTTCCTCTCCTCTTGCACTCTCGCCGTGAAGTCCGGGAATAGGGAGATGGCCATGCCTTCGAACTGCAATTTCCCCTTCTCTCTGGCCAGCCGCAGCGCCAAGTCCCTGTCCCGATAATTAAGCAACTTTGCTACGATCGGGCGCGGCGGGAGGCCAGGTTGTGGTTTCGGCCCCAGAGTGCGGTGGGCCCGTTCAACAATAAACATAGGGGAGAATGCATCTTCCCCCAGCAGGGCCCGCAGGAGTTTCTCCACAAACAGCTCCATTTTACCGGTGCTAGTGGATTCCGCTACGCCCGTAATGCGTAGGTTGGAGCGCCTCGAGCGTGCCTCCAAATCTTCTGTCTTATCTTGGATAACCTGGAGCAGCCGATTAAACTGTTTGCGGTCCTTATCCCACTCCGTTTGAGCCTCTTCCGCCTCTGTGAGCCGTCTCTCTGCCATGTCCAGCCGCTCCGCGTGTTTGTCTACCCTCTCGGACATGCGGTCCATCCGGTATGTCAGTGCATCGATTTTGGTGCTAATCTCCGTCATGCTGACTTGAAGACCTTTTTCCATCGTCCCAAGCATGTCCCGTATCTCAGAGCATAGGGAGGACTCAGATGTCGCAGGGCGCGGTGGGGAGGTTTGTGTTGTCCCCTCGGCTCCTTTCGCTTTCCTCTGGTCGAATGTCAGCTTCGGCTGTGACCTGTCTCCTTTCACCATGGTGGCTCTGGTGGACACGTGGTCAACAGGGTCAGACGCGTGGAAACCACCACTCAGGATTCTTGATTAGGGTCAGCAGTGGGCGCAGGGTCGTGGGACTCCCTCGATTAGGGCGATGTGTCGTGGGGCCGGCGCCCAAGATGGCGACTCCCCGCCCCAGAAGTCCAATTCAAACGTTCCGCAGAACGTGGCGTCGGGCAATACCCTGTACTGTCCGGTCGCCCAGACGGTGAGCAAAGTGTCTCAGTGCTTGGGATCCGGGCGCCCACCGCAACTCCGAACTCCCTCCTCCTTGTGGCGCTAGGTGCCGGGGGTCGGCGGACGGTGCCCCACGCTGTCAATGTAGTGCCTCTCCTCGGGGCCTCCCCACAGGCGACAATGGCTCCGTGCACCTCCTGGCCGCCCTCTCCGCACGTCGCCACCAGACAGGGGGATGTCCTCTCCACAGCGCCTCAATGCCGGGCGCAAGCGCTTACCGCCGCCCAGGAGACTCCGTGGGTGTCCGGGTCCGCCGCGGGCACGCACGCCGCACGTACTGCGACGCAACCCGGGTTGCAGTCCAGGCTAGGTCGGGGATCGCGGCCTGGGTCCTCGTCGCTCCGGGTGCTGCGGTACAAAGTCGCACCGCGTCCGGTCTCCGCCGAACAAAGGGGCCGCCGTCTCACCGAGGGGTCGCCCAAGAGTTCCCCACAGGTTTCAATGCCGGCAGGGTCGGTCAAGGATCAATTTGCCGAAGTTTGGCGGGTTATCGGTAGGGAGCTCCGCGCTCGCGCGTCTTACATGGACGCCGGCTAGCTCCGCCCCCCGCTTGCTATCACTTTGTTTACTGTCTCAGAGGCTAATTTCTTAGTCTAATCTATACCCCCATCTATTGTGCGCCCTCAATTACCTGCTAAAAGCAGTGTTGTGGTTTGTGAAAGTGTTCATTAAATTGCAAACAACATAAGAAAAAAGGCTAGAGGAGGACTTGGCTGCATCTAAGTAGTATTTCCTGTTTGTTTGCATTCACCGTCTGTTATACGTCTGCTGCCATCTTCAGAATACTCTTACTTTAGTTTAAGAAGACATTCTTACGCTTACCATATTTACAGGCTGAAGATATAGTTATGGAAACGGAATGGCAACATGCAACCCATGGCACTTCATTATGTAGTATGTTTCTTTTTACACTTTTTAAAGTGCTTCCATTAACACATTTCCGTTCTTCTTTTTCGTACGCACCTTTTCACAACTGCTTTTTGCATTCACTTTACCAACAAGCAACACTTTATTTAGGATGTGTGCTTTTTTATTGTTATAGTGCTTTTGCTTTACTAGGTTTCTGTGCCGTTCTGTTCTTATTTGGTGTCTTTTAGTGTTAATTTTGCCCTTAATGATTTACAGCCACATGCATCATTGTGAGTGAATGCGATTCCTTATTTGCGATTTTTAGAGAATCGCAAATAAGGAATGTCAATATGGGATGCATCATGAAATTCGCATATTTTATGCGAATCGGTAAAAATCGAAATTTTTACCGATTCGCCTAAAATATGCGAATTCTTAAGTGCAAATTCGCATTTTGCGAAATCGCAAATTGCGAAATCGCACACATGATGCATCTCAATGAAGGTGCTGCCAGTGAGCCAGGAAGACAATTAAGTACACC
This sequence comes from Lissotriton vulgaris, assembly GCF_964263255.1. NCBI lineage: Eukaryota > Metazoa > Chordata > Amphibia > Caudata > Salamandridae > Lissotriton > Lissotriton vulgaris. The sequence continues at coordinate 1,145,060,211 of NC_141687.1, read as the reverse complement.
TGATGCACCATTTCAAATGCTTCAGAGTGTACTGGCAGTTGAAGCTGTGGCTGTTGGAGGTGGAGGAGCCTGTCTTTTTATCCCACTGCAATGGATCCTGTGAATGCCTCAGAGGATAGCAACAGTAGGAAAAGAAAGGTCAAATTCAGTGACCTCGAGTTGGAGATCCTAATAGAGGAGGTGACAGCTAGGCAAGATCAACTTTTTGGTAAAATGTCCCTAAAAGTGCCAGAAGGAGTGAAAAGGAAGCTGTGGCAGGCAATCCAAGCCAAAGTCAACGCTGTAGGAGTGGCACATAGGGACATAACAAATCTGCAGAAAAGGTGGTATGATTTGCGCAGTCGCGCAAAAGAAAGACTTGCGACGCGAATGAAGACGGCCAAGAAGACTAGTGGGGGACCTCCTAAAGACAAGCCAAACACACCCCTGGATGATCTTGTGGAAGGGACACTTACTACAGAGGCAGTCATTGGCTTATTGGATATTGACACGTCTGACCTACCAGGAACCTCTCAAGGTAAGAGTGACTCATGTCATTTGTATTAACATCTTTGCCCTTGAAAGACAATAGTAAATTATGTACAATTTTCCCTTCCCTAAAATCGTTCAAACTAAATAAAATCCTGGTGTATTTTGACAGAAGCAGCAATGCATTGTGGTACTTGTAGTTTTAGTGAATTGGGTTACCAAAAAATGAAAATCTTGTTCAACATACTGAAAGCACCTACTAATACAGTTTCAAAAGACACTTTTTAAAGAAATAGGAAACTTGTCTTACTTTTTCACGAGTTATTTATTTAAGTAATTAAATCAAGTGTTCCAAGTACACAAAGTAAAGTAAATTCTCCTAATCCTTTTCTTAATAGATGCTGATCTGGATACCCATTTTATAGACTTTGCAGAGTCATTCACAGATGATTTACTAAATTCAATTGATAATAACTCAGAGGCTTCCTCACCAATAGTGCAGAGAGCCAATGCACGTCAAAGAATACGCCAGCTGCCAGATTCAGACAGTGAAGGTACTCAAAATGAAAATGTTGTAGTCCAAGAGGCACCCCAAAATCCAACTCCAGTGAAAACACAAGGTCACAGACGCCATAGACTCCTGCAGTTTTTCAGGCGCAGGAGACGTCAGGGTCAGCATAGATCCAATAATGAGGAGGACACCAGTGCCAGTGCTGTGGAACTGAAACTCCTCAAAATTCAACGCCTACAAGGAAAGGATATTCATGTTATCAAAAGGAAAATAAGTGGCATGACTGATGATGTGAGTGGCATTAACAGAAGTCTAATGGAGATATCTGCGCACATGGATAATGCAAATGAAATGACTGCTCAGAAGTTAGACAAAATTGCAGCATCCTTGGACAAAATGTGTGCAAAAATGCATACTCAATCTTTAATGCACTTAAAAAGGACAAATCAGACAGTTTTGTCTATTCATACTTGTAGTAGGGTGATGAATAAAATGTGCATGCAGACTGCACAGCTGATTAGAAATGCAGTAGCTATGCAGAAGGGCCTTAGACAATGTTGTACTGAAATTTCAAAAGGTATGTCATCACTAATGTCTGCAAAAGAAAAATTGCATAATGTGTCAATCTTTGACAAGTCTGTTGGGAAGGCCTGTACTCCAAGTAATGATGATGTACCAATGGAAGGGAGTTCTGGGAAACATGTAGAACGCCGTAGTATGAGGAAACATGTTAAAGGTACAATAATGAACAAGGCTAAAGAAAATGTTACAAATGAAGCCTTAAGGGTCAGAGGGAGAAAGAAGTAGGTTGCTTTATAAATTGAGTATTGTCCTTTTCATTGAACATGTATTTGAGTTACTGCTAAATATTAAAGTTACAACAAGAAATATATTGATACCACCATGACTTATAATGGTGTTGGCCTAGATGTGAAATTCACTTTTTTTGAAAACATTAATAAAATCAATTGCAAAATTATCACATTGTCTTTGGCATACCTGTATTAAAAGTAATGTTGTGTGATCTCAGCCCGCCTTCTCCTTCCCTCTGCAGCGTCTGGCCCATGTACTCTGGCTTGGGGTTGTGGGGGTTGATTGTCATTGTTGGGCATTTCTTCTTCAAAATCCAATTCAAGGCCTCTCTTAGTTGCAACGAGGTGCAGCATGGCACAAGCAGCAACAATTTTACAGCACACTTCTGGGCGATATTGTAAGGAGCCTCCTGTTTTGTGAAGTATGCGAAATCTTGATTTTATCACTCCAAATGCTCTTTCAATTACATTACGTGTTGATATGTGGGCTTGGTTAAACAGTTGCTCTTTACGAGTAGTTGGAGTCAGATAGGGAATGATCTTATTCCATAAGCACTGTCACCTATAGGTCATGATGACACAGAATAGTAATTAGTACAGTGAATGTAAGATTATTCATCAACCATTGAAAAGTATTTAAAAAGTTGTTTCTTACCTAGCAAATAACCATCACCAAAATCTCCTGCCAACAGCCTTCCATGAATGCCACTTTGCTTGAAAATGTAGGAATCATGGGCACTACCAGGAAAGCTGGCTACCAGGTCAGTAATAATAGTTTTGGCATTACATATGGCTTGAATATTCAGGGAATGGTAACATTTTCTATTGCGAAAAATATACTCATTGTGTGAAGGAGGACAAATAGGAATATGTGTGCCATCTATGCAGCCAATCACATGTGGAAAATGTGCCAAATCATAGAAATCTAACTTGGTTTGGAGTAAATCTTGTGCAGTACTTGGAAATATAATGTAATACCTTATCCTATGAAGCATGGCATCTAGGAAAGTATTGAAAAATCTTGACAGTGAACTCTGGGACACACCACCAGCAATGGCTATGACACCTTGGAATGAACCTGAGGCAAGAAGGTGAAGTGAGCAAAGCACCTGAACATGTGTGGGAATGGCTTGGGTCCTACGAGTATGCTTTTGTAAATATGGGTCCAGATCAGCTATCAATTCCATGATGGAATCACAATTGAGCCTATACTTGTCATATATCTCTGGATCACTCTGGCCCAATAAAGTGATGCGCAACCTAAATATCCTTTCACTGATCATTCTCCTCCTAGCTGCAGCTCTCAATCTCCGCCTACGTCCAAAAATGATGACTGCAGCCATGGCAAATGCTTCTGACATCCATTGGTGCTCCCCTTATATGCCTTTATAATCACTGTCACCTGTTGTCCTTTAGCGAAAAGAAATACCACCACCTCAGACCACTTCTTATTTTAAGAAATGCAATTTGTGATGTTGACATAAAATGCAAATTGCGATTTTTGATGCATGCACATTTTTCTGACAGAAATGCGATTTCCACTTTTTGCGAAATATTTTAGGAATTCGCACATGACATAGCGATTCCTAAATTAGCGAATATTGAATGAAGTTTGATGCATCCCAAAACATAATTTTGCATTCGCAAACGGCCGAATTCTGCGATTCGCACCGTTTGCGAATGCAAAAAACCAATGATGCATGTGCCCGTTGATGTTAGTACCCTGCTACAGTCGTGCAGCAGTATCCGTATGGATTTTGCGAATGGAAGAATGCATTATTATTGCGTCTTCTTGCATGTACAACTACCAGTTAGTCTTCCATTTTCACCTTTAGGTGCTGGAACAATGCAATGTGCTGTTCCTGCAACTCCAGGACTGTATAAAGATTTAAGGGCCATATACAAAATCGGGGTGTGTCTGTATACTAACCTCTGCCGGTGCTCCCTGTGTAGTGGGAACATTTTACCTACGGACAGTACTGGGTTGTACAGAGCCCCCATAGTTGTTCCTGTTAGCTTCCGCATCACAGCTCTAGTAATTACGCCACATATTTGTGCTTTGGGGAGAATGCCTACTGCTATGCTGTATGCCTATGCTCCCTGTTTTGCCACTTCTTTTGCAGAGAGGGCTACTGTGTTCCTTATATTTTGTGCAGGATGCCACAATGATGCAGCGCTAGGTTGGGTGGCAAGAGGGTAGGTGTGGCAAGAGGGGGTCTGAGGACAAAATGAGGAGCATCAAATTATAAAGCCGTCACAAGTGTATCTTGCGTAGTGCTGTCTCTCTTATTCCTTTGTAAGCAACACGGTAAATACTCTATGCAGGGTACTGCCGACAAATAATAAAACAACTCATTAACTTTACTGACACGCAGTGCTTTGTTTAGGGGATGTTTTATATATTTTTATAGTGCTTTTGTTTTACCAGCAATACCCAGTGCTACAAAGTAACTCATAGTGTAATTTCAGCTGGTATTTCTCCTACATTTACGCATAAACAGCATCTTAAAACCATGCAAAAAAATATAAATGCTATACTCCATCCAAACACTATAACTGTTAACCCAGGCACACAATACCAATCAAAGGCCAGAAATGCTATATTTTAGTATTAGCTTCGTATAATCTTTTGTGTTGCACTTTCTTAAAGCAAACATACATATGCGGCATACACATGCAACTTATCCACCAATTCATGTGCTGAAAGGGATTTCAGCACATGCATGCAAACAACAGGCTTTATTACATATATACGTGCACATATGAAGTTCTTTATTACATACTGCCTTTTACAATAATGGTTTAATGTTAATAAACTTAACTGCTCTTGTTAATTGAGGGTGAGCATCCTCTTTTGTTCTACACATGTTTAATGCAAATCAAATAAGGAGACGAAACGGTAAGAAACCTAGCCGAGAACTATATAAAATCCATATTTTATTTCTCAAGCAGCTTATTGGAATTTCGTATGCAATTCCCTGATTCTCCAAAAATGCTTGAGACTTTTGTTAAAGATGGTGCCATGGTGAGTCGCTCGTCCATGATGCACCCTCTGCATTTCGTGCGTTTCCGAGTTGCCCCCCAGAGTCGCTGATAATAGATAGATGAGGTAGAGGCGTGCTCAGGGTCTTTAGGAAATGCATAACGTAGGTATTTTCTGTCCTGTGTTTGCACCATGGGTTCACTACAGCACTCGTTTAGTTTCCTTTCTCTGAGTAAAGGCTGATCGCCGTTCCGGCCCTGCGGAGAACTATTGCTGTGAGTGTTTTTTGAGTGACCCATTTTTGTAGTGCCGCATGGGGGGCTTGGGGGGGGGGGCGGCCGACCATCGGGAGGCTCCCCCCCCCGGCTGTTTGGGAGGGGCGGGGGGGTGGTGATTAGGGACCACTGCGGCCATTTTAGGATTTGGGCTGTAACTCGGTATAGCCCAAAAGTAGCCCAAAGGCAGCCCAGCGCTTAAATGCGCTGGGCGCCCACTCCCGGACACTATTTTGTCATTGGTGACCTGGTGGCTGGGAGTGTAGCGGAGATAGTTTTTGTCAGGGAGTTTGGGCCTTTTGTCAGATAGACAGTACTTTAGTCGTGTCAGCGCAGGTGTTTGACGCGGGTACACAGGTAGGGTTGTGCAGGTTTTTCAGGGTTTTTACAGCTGCGTGTGAGGTCCGTGGGGATAATGTCGGAGTCGGCTGTGGAGTGGGGCCGCCGAGTGGGCGGAAGACGGCCACCCCTGCGGCGCGGTGCGGCGAGTCGCGGTGCAGCGTTTCCAACGCTGACTTCTGCTGAGGTGAGTCGGGGGGGGTAAGGGGTGGGGGCGTTGGAAGGGGGGGGGCGGGTGGTTGGTGGCAGCGGCGGACTTTGCGCATGGTGAGCGGCGGGCGGCCTCTGTGCCTGGTGAGCGGCGAGCCGTTTCAGAGCCGGGGGAGGTGGGGAAGGCGGGCAGGGCCCGGGGAGGGAAGCGATCAGCTCCTGCGGCGCTGTCATCAGCTTCGTTAGTTCAGGGCGGGGAGCGGGGGGGAGGGCCTGGGCTGCTGTCAGGGGCCCCGGGGTGTGAGTAGGATGGTTGGCAGGAGCGGCAGGGGGTGGAGAGGCCTTGCACATCGGCGGATGGGGCATTGAGCGATGCGCAGGGGGGGGTCCCGTTTTGAGGGCAGAGGCCCCAGCTTTGGAGGGCGTGGGCTGGCAGGGGGGGGGGGCGGGGCTGTAATTACAGAGGAGGACCTGGAGGTTATTCAGCAAGTGGGCAGGGGGGCGAGTGGGGCCCTCCTGGTGTCCGGGGGAGGTAGGGCGGGATGCAGCTACAGGAGAGCAGGCCTGGGAAGGTTTGGCTGTTTTCCCGCTGGGCGGCAGGTGTGAAGGGTTGGTTGCAAATCGGCCCAGCGGTGCAAGAATCTCACGGAGCATGCCCCTCCCCTTAAGTTCCCAGGGCCTGTGCAGGAGGCGTTAGGGGTGGGGTCTGAGGCTCAGAGGAGGGCACGGGGAGTTAGAAAGGGGTTTCATATAGCGTACGTGTCGGCGCCAACAGATGGGGCAAGTCTGGAGTGGAGTGGGGGGGAGATTGAAAGGGAACCCCCATTCGGTTTGCCCGCGGGTGGGTATTGTTACGGACGGGGTTTCAGGGCAGGTGAGTACAGGTGTGCCAAGATCTCCTTGGTGGTGTAGTCAGCAGGATAGGGCAGTTGGTTCGTGGCAAGCTCTCAGTACACCAGTCCAAGGTTTTTCTTTACAGGGTAGGGGCCGTGGTTCGTCAGCAGACTCGGTAGGGCGTAGTACGGCCCAGCTGCGCAGAGGAGAAGGGAGGGGGAAGCCTTGCGCGGTCCGCCCCGTACCGGCGAGGGATCCCGACGCGGCCAGCGCACGAAAGTCAAGCGCGACTTCGCTGGCCCCAACAACCAGCAAGGCCCGTGCGAAAGTCAAGCTCGACTTCGCTGGCCCAACAACCAGCAAGGCCCGTCGGTCTGTTGGCTCCGTGGATGGATCTTTTCGACTCAGTCAACGCGAGGGGGAGTATCGGCCGGTACGGTTGGCTCCCCCATTCTGGAGCAGTTTCAGCACTAGGGCCGGTTTTTGAAATGATGGGTCAAACAAGGCCTGTAATGTCAGTTTTGTGGCGGAACCTCTACAGATAGAGGAAGTGATGGTTTTGGATTATGATGATGACAGCCCTGAAGAAGGGGAATTGAGGGATGTTGAGGAGGGGGGGTGCCTTCTCATCTGTTGCTAGTGTTTTACAGGAAAAGCACGTGGTGCAGCAGGCGGTGGCGTTGGGCGCCAGGAGAGAGTACGGCCCCACAGCAAAGGCTCCTCGGCGGTGGACCAGTTGAACAGTCGGCTTGGAGAGTGGCGCCGGGGGGGCGCCTTTGCTTGAGCCAGGTGAGCATGTTGTCCCACGGGCCAGACCAGAGTGGTGTCGGTGGGGACTGGGGGTGACAGGGTATGAGAGGAGCCGGGTGGTAAGCTCCACAGGGGTAAATACGCAAGGATCAAGGTGTGGGGACTTTGGGGAATGTTTTGCCAGGGCGAACGTGGAAACTGGGGGTGAAGATGGAACCGGCAGTGTCAGGTAAAGACCCAGTACCGGAGCAGGTTGTCCCACGGGGCAGAACAGAGGGTACAGGGGCAGTTCACGGGGTCTATAAGTGTTTTTTCCAGACCACGGATGGTAGGTGGGGACTGGGGGTGACATGGTGTGGGAGGAGCCGGGTGGTAAGCTCCACAGGGGTCAATACGTCATAGATCAAGACATGGTATGGGAGGAGCCGGGTGGTAAGCTCCACGGGGGTAAATACGTCAAGATAAGGTGTGGGGACTTCGGGAATGTTCGCCAGGGGCGAAAGTTGAAACTGGGGTGAACACGGAACCAGAATGTCAGGTAAAGACCCAGTACCGAGTGAAGAATACATTGGTAAGCTCCACAGGGGTCAATACGTCAAAGATCAAGACATGGTATGGGAGGAGCCAGGTGGTAAGCTCCACAGGGGTAAATACGTCATAGATAAGGTGTGAGGACTTCGGGAATGTTTCGCCAGGGGCGAAAGTTGAAACTGGGGTGAACACGGAACCAGAAGGGTCAGGTGAAGGTGAGGAATAAATTACCTTCCATGGGGGTGAGTAAGCCTTTGGGGGCTCATTTGATGCTGACCACGAAAGAAGGGATATGGAAAGGTGAATATGTTGAGAAGGGTATAAGGAAGAGGAGTATGAATTGGCAAAACGACCAAAAGTGGCGCTTACAATTGAAAATTGGACGGCATCCTTCCTAGGATATGCCAGTGTTTATTGCAGGAAGTACCCAGAGCGATGTGTGGCCATATTCGAATACGGGGATGTGATTCGGAAGGCGCAGATTACGGGGAGTGGTTATGCATGGGCCCAGTATGATGAGGAGTTTAGGGCCAGGCGGCTTGGGACCCAGAGGTGAAGTGGGGTGAACCGGATTCCGTTTATGGCAGCACACAATGGAAGGTTAGCTGGGGGGGAGACGGTATTCTCGGCTAGCGGTTTACCTTTAGTTTCCTGGCTCTTTCAGGGGAAGCCCACCCGGGGGAGGTGTGGGATCAGTAGCTGCCGCCCCAGGGGGGTCAGGTGCATGCTGGGAGTTAAATAAAGGCATGTGCACACGGAGTATGTACAGTTAGGCAGGAATGTTCCCAGGTGGGAAAAAGTAACTCTTGGTTAGATGTTGGGGACTCAAGACGTAAGGAAGCCAGCAGTGGCATCAGTCAGGGGAAACTCTGCAGGGTCTTCACAGCAGTGCAGGGGAATAGAGGGGCTAAAGGACCTCAAGGGTCGGGGCCCGAGGGCTCCTACGCCATTTAAGCTGGCGCGTTTGAGGGCTGCTCTGCAGGACTATGCTGTTTGAGAGCGGCACAGGTACTGTTGGAGGGTTGGAGGAAGGTTTCCGTTCGGGGTATGATGGGCCTCGTCAGAGGAGGTGGGCAGGAAATTTTGAAAGGTGCATTTTGAACATACGTCAGTGGTACAGAACAAGTTGCATAAAGAGGTGCGAGAAGGCAGGAGGGCAGGCCCGGTTCACGATTGGCCAGTGCCAGGGTTGTTTGTGTATGCAATGGGGGGGGGGGGTGTCCCCGAGAAGGAAGTCGGGCAGTACATGCTCATTCAACTCCTATCGTGGCCTGAGGGGTTTTCGGTCAATGATTTTATTGATGGGGAAGCAGCCTCAGTGTCTTAGTCCTCAGTTGACGTTGTAAGGTCACTTGTGGTGACCGCGGGCGCAACTGCAGAGATGGCAAAGTGCGGCATAAAATCTGCATTCGTCTGCTTCCCCTACATCCGGATGAGTGGGGGATGTTGGGAATCCAGTTTGACGGTCAGTGGTACGTGGATAAGGCTTTTCCGATGGGCTGTTCATGGTCTTGTCTTCGTTTTTAGTGTTTCGGTACCTTGCTACAGGGGTATTTGATACGTCATACTGGTCAAAGGCTGGTTAAACACTACTGGGATGACTTCTTTTTGGTGGGCTCTCCGGGCACGGCAGAATGCCAGTGGGCGTTGGACAAATTTCAGGATTTGATGGGCGAGCTGGGGTGCTTTTAGCACCAGAGAAAGCGATGGGTCCAAGTACGACTATGGCTCCCTTGGGCATCGAGTTTGATTTTGTCAGGGTGCAGGCGTGATTGCCGTGGGAAAAGAAGGGGACATATGTTGCCTTTGCTGGGATACACAGGCTAAAACCAAGGTGACAGTGAGGGTTATACAACTTTTGCTGGGGAGCGGGCTGGATCAGTGGAATAATGGTGGGTGGAGCATTGCCTTTTTGCAGCTTTTTACGGGGGAGCTGGCACATAAGAGAGTGTTGTTCAGGAGTGATGCATGGCGTGGTTCAAATTATCCGAGCAGGTTCTGAAGATGTGGCGGGTGTTGTCCTTGGTTGCTTAAGGCAGGATATCGCTTGTAAGCCCTGCATATTCCTGGTGTTGACAATGACATCGCGGATGCTTTGTCGTGTTCCCAGGGGAGAGATTCCATTGGTTGGCCAAGGAGGCGGTCGGGTCTCCGACACATATGCCAGAACATCTGTGGTATGTAGGCAACGTCGGGTTGCACAACTGGTGGTAGGCTCTTTGTCCATTTTTACTCATGCGGACTATGCTTTGGCAGGGATGGAGTTTTTGGCGTCGGGTGCGTGCAGGAGGGTGGAGTCGTGGCGACGCTCTGCGGAGGTACTTCAGTTTCTGCTTGAATTGGTTGATGAGGGCCTGTCAAAAGTCACAATTTCTGGTAAATTGGCTCGGATGGAGAACGGGGCAGGTCAGCCTTGTCTCGTAGGCAGGGTATTGGCGGAAGTTAGCGCGTCTGTTGGCAGTGCTTCCCTCGATGTGTGGGGATGGTTGGGAGACATGTTGTTTTTCACGCTTATGGTTTGGTTGTTTTGGTGCTTTCCGAGTTTCCGAGTTAGTGGGTTTCAGGTTGAGGGTTGGTTGGACGTGGCTAGAGGTTTTCTTCGCTGAGCATGGGGTTCATATTTGGTTGGCAAGTGCGAAAACTGATCAGAGGAGCGGGGGAATGGAGGTGTTGTGGCAAGGGGTTTTGGTTGGAGGCAGTTTCAGCGGGAGTCACGTGCCCTTTATGGTGGGCGAGGCGTTGGAAGAGTGTATCTGGGGGTAGGGTGAGTGCGCGGCTGTTCCTGCACATGGATGGGAGCAGTGTGTCGGATTTACAGCTTCTGATTGGGATGCGAAAGGCATTGAAGGAGTTGGGTTTGGATGGGGATCAGTTTGGGACTCATTCTTTCAGGATTGGGGCGGCGACGGAAGCCAGTAACCGAGGGTGGTCTAGGGGGGAGATTATGCGACTGGGGCGATGGTCTTCTAACTGTTTCCAGCGCTACGTTTGGAGCAATGCAGATGACACGCTTGCGACTTCCTCCTCTCCATGATGTTCATATTGTTTTTCTTGTTTCAGGTTCGGTTGCGGGCCCCCTTGCCCCGGCTTTGAACATATGGATCGTTGGGCATTCCTTTGTAAAGTGGGCCCAGGTGCAAGCTCGGGAGTGCTATTTCGGACAGGTGCTGGGTTTTAATGCTCGCTTTTTTAACATGGTGTGGAGAGGAAAAGGGGGCATGTTGTGGAGGGAGTTGGTTCAGTCCTTGAATTCCTGGTTGGTTGTGGGGCAATGTCCGGATGTCTTGCTATTACACCTGGGCGAGAATGACCTGTGAGAGGTGAAGGGGGTGGTGTTGCTGAGAGCTTTTAAGAGGGACCTGGCAATGTTGAAGGAGCAGTGGGCGGGTTGCCATGTCTTGTGGAGGGAATTGGTGCCCCGGAGAGTTTGGTGGGGGGCGCGCAATCCTAGAGCGATTGATCGGGCGCGCAAGAAGGTCAACCTGGAGTTTCCTCGTTGTTGCAGGGAGCTGAATTTTGGTAGGGTTCGTCACTAGGACATCAAGTTTGAGGCGGTAGAATTTTTCTGGGGCGATGGGCTTCATCTGTCCCGGTTGGGGATGGAGCTTTACTTGCTCGAGTTGAGAGAGGTGCTGTCACTGTGCTTGGTGGTGCGGGATCACCACAGGATGGCCTGAGGTGGGGGGACAGTTCCGGGTTGCCCTCTTTTAAGACGTTTAAGGTTGTTTCCGGTTTTGGGGGGCAGAAAGAGGGGGGTGGTTACCTCCCCCCCCCCGTCTTTCTGGGTGGCGGGGTTTGGCGGAAGTTTGGCCAGGGTTGGCAGAGTTTTTGATGGGATGGTTATCAGAGGGTCTTTGACAGGGATTGTTGAGTGGTTTTATGGTTGGGGCATTTACAGTGTTTGGGGGTTAGTAAATGATGAAAAGGCAGGCAGGGGTGTTTGCTTTAATAAAGATGTTGGTTTTATAAGCATATGTATTGTGTTGAATATGATATTGGATGTTATTAATGTTGTAATGCTGGGGCGGGCCGGGGCTCAAAAGACCAGTTAGGGGCGGGGGAGGGGGGGGCGGGGTTAGTACGTTAAAGTTAGTGAGGTTTAGTTTTGTAAGGCATTGCCGAGGTCTATTTATTGTAATGTGCACCTGTTCCAAAATAAAGCGGCCTTTTTCACACCTAGAAGTCGTCTGTGGTCTTCCTCCCCCCCACCCTGCCCTCCCAAGGGGAGCTTGGGGGGGGGCGGCCGACCATCGGGAGGCTCTGCCCCCCCCGGGCTATTTGGGAGTGGCGGGGCGGTGGAGATTAGGGACCACTGCAGCCATTTTAGGATTTGGGCTGTAACTCGGTATAGCCCAAAAGTAGCCCAAAGGCAGCCCAGCGCTTAAATGCGCTGGGCGCCCACTCCCGGCCACCATTTTGTCATTGGTGACCTGGTGGCTGGGAGTATAGCGTAGATAGTTTTTGTCCCCTCCCCCCTCCCTCTTTTCCCGTTTTGGGATTTTTCCCCGCCTGCGGGTGGGATTTCCCCTTGGGGTTTCTGGAGGGGGGGGGGGGTTGTATTCTTCCCGGATTTTATTTTGGCCCCTTGCCTTCAGGGGCCGTTTTTGTTGGTTCTGGTGCACAGGGGGGGTTTTCTGTCTTGTCGCTTGGAGCAGGTGCCTCGTTGATGGGTATGCGGGGTTTGGCGGAAGTTTGGCCAGGGTTGGCAGAGTTTTTGATGGGATGGTTATCAGGGGGTCTTTGACAGGGATTGTTGAGCGGTTTTATGGTTGGGGCATTTACAGTGTTTGGGGGTTAGTAAATGATGAAAAGGCAGGCTGGGGTGTTTGCGTTAATAAAGATGTTGGTTTTATAAGCATATGTATTGTGTTGAATATGATATTGGATGTTATTAATGTTGTAATGCTGGGGTGGGGGTGGGGCTCAAAAGACCAGTTAGGGGCGGGGGAGGGGGGGCGGGGTTAGTACATTAAAGTTAGTGAGGTTTAGTTTTGTAAGGCATTGCCAAGGTCTATTTATTGTAATGTGCACCTGTTCCAAAATAAAGCGGCCTTTTTCACACCTAGAAGTCGTCTGTGGTCTTCCTCCCCCCACCCCGCCCTCCCAATCCACGTGTTTTGTGACAGACGAACGACTGCGGTGCTCAGTGTATCGGCTCTGGAGCGGGGGTTGAAGCATGGTTGTGGCAGCTGAACTGTACCTTAGCAGTTGTGTTGTTTCGGCGTGGGTTGCAGTGTCCACACCGGGTCTGTGCTCTGTTTGGGCTTCCCATATTTTGCACTGCGGTGGCCGAGGAGCGAATTTTCAGGTGAAAATTGGGCCTAGTGACTTTAGGCTCGTGTCGTACGCTCGGGGGCAGCTTTCACTAATCACCAACAGGTTTGCTATTTGTGATTTAGGACATGCACAGTGCCAGAGTGGACATGACTATTTTGCGAATGTAACTGCTAAACACTGATGCAGCGGTGTGAGTAAGCTTTTACTCCCTTTCTGCACTGAGCCATCGATGATACTGCGCTGATGATTCTCCCGCCTCATCTCTTGGTGGCCCCAGACCTTCAGATTTTTGTTGGCTTTGTGTGGAGGGGAGGCATCATTTTGGTTAGGGATGCACATGTGGCAGCTGGAGGAAATGAAGCATGGAGGTCATGATTGGCTATAAAACTGGTGTAAAGAAGCTCCTGGTTAGGGAGTGGATATGCTGTCATAGAGCCCCACGCTAATTCTTCGACACAATACAATGGAACTAACCCACGGTCAACTTTCTGCAACAAACTACCCCACCACACCTACCACATCCACCACATCCACTACATCCACATCCACCACCACATCCACCACATCCACCGCCACATCCACCACCACCACATCCACCACCACATCCACCCCTACATCCACCACCACATCCACCAGCACCACATCCACCACCACATCCACTGCCACATTCCACCACATCCACCTCCACCACATCCACCACCACATCCACCACCACATCCACCACCACCACCACCACATCTACCATCACCACCATATCCACCACAACATCCCACCACCACCACATCCACCACCACATCCACCATCATCACCACCACCACATCCACCAACACACACCACCATAACCACCACCACATCCACCACGTCCACCACATCCACCACCACATCCACTACCATCACACCTACCACCACCTCATCCACCACCACATTCACCACCACATTCACAACCACATCCACCACATTCACCACCCCATCCACCACCACTTCCACCATCACTTCCACTACCTCCACCCCATCCACCACCACCACATCCACCACCACATCCACCATCACCACCACATCCACCACCACCACCACATCCACCACCACATCCACCACCACCACCACATCCACCACCACCATATCCACCAGATCCCCCACCACCACATCTATATGTGTGTGTGGCTCTGTGTGTGTATGTGGCTCTCTGTGTGTGTGTAGGTGTAAATGCAATGTTCTTGGATTTTCGTCACAATAAAATACACTGAACATAATCTTCACAAAAGTTATTTACAAACGTTTAAGCTATTGCCATTATAAATTACAATAACTTTTATTTAAGTATTATTAAAAAAATTAAAAGCCATTGTTATTTGTAATATCAATACAGCTATGTCACGTAAATACAACACACATTGCATTACAAATGCTATAGGTGTCACATTTGCAAAAGTCAATGCGAGACCTATTGCATTGCAAATGCTTGTTTTGTACCGTTTTTCTTGTGACTCGGTTCAACCGAGTTACAAGATGGCTGCCAACGCTTCCTGGTTGGAACTGTTGGTAGCCAATCAGAGTCAAGCTCGAGATCGGGAGGGTTCGCGGATCCACCACGGTCACCAGATATCATTATTTCTAAATATATGAATTTCTCAGGAACTACTGAATGGATTTACACCATTTAACAAAAAGAGTGTACTCTGGACCAAGAACTACCTTTCTGCCAAATTTGGTGTAATTCGTTTAGCACTTCGGGCTGTAGGTGCGATAAAAGTTTCCTATGAAAATTAACATGGAGAAAACGTGTTTTGGGACCCCTCTTTTTTCTCGGCCCCCTCTTGATGTATCACCCCAAAACTTTCATGACAGGAGCTGACCTGAGTGGGCCATTAGTTTTGAAAATTTCGCGAAGATTCGTCAAATGGCACCAAACATATTGGCAAACCAAAAAATGCTTTTTTTATGGAAACTAGGTCCTAACTATAACTACCTAATGGTGAGTAGGTTTTATAAATGTATACCATTTCAAAGCTGTAATACTGTGCCTGGAGTGGTAAATGGCTTTTGTCATTTTACAGCTCGGCAAGGGCAGCACTGTGTTAGCCATATGCTTAAAGACTTTGCTGTAGAAATGGCAAAAGACTTTGTCCTTTTCTATCTCGGCGTGGATGGCACTGTGCTAATCCTATGCTTAAAGACTTTGATAGAGAAACAGACATTTGAGATGAGCAGATCTAGAGTGTCACTGGTGTTGAGAGTGCTCTAACAGGAGCTGCTTTCCACCTACATTTGAGAACTATGCAGAGTATATATATATCCACAACTGCCACACCGCCAATCTCCTCCACCTAGCGTCGGTGGCCACAACCTTTAGTGGCCACCATCCACAATTTTTGTCAAAGGCTCCCCTCCAAGGAAGGACGCTGCACTCCATCGATGGAAGTCCCGTAAACTGTGCTACAAAACGCATTTCGGTTTTTATGAACCTTGTAAGCATGCCCAATAATCACTAAATATATACAAAAACCAGCATGAACATAAAAAAAGCAGTTGCTAGTGGTGAAACAGCATAACATTGCGTATATTTCGTTCCCATTTAAAAGCCTAGGTACCGTGAAAAAGACCTTGTTCTGCATTATTGAACAAGTAAATAAATCTCAAGAACATAAAAATCAATTGTGAAAACAATAAAATATGTTGTGATCATGATTTGATTTAGCCATAACTAAAAGGAAAAAGAAATTAAATATTTTTATTGTAAATGTATCCACAAATATTTCAAAATCTGGCAATAATTCATAATGTAGGATTTAGCTCATGGATACATGTTATTAGTTAATTCGACTCCTGGCTTATGAATGTTTTCTATATCACAATACACAAATGCTACATGCTTCGTACAGCATTGTCCCAGGTAAATGAGTAACCCAACACCCCCACAATGATAAAGTGAAAAGTTGCTAATACCCATTGTATGGCTTGTCACAAAGGAACATGAAATGTTTGATTCAAATTCAGAAAGTATGAAAATCAAGCAAGAGGGGTTGGATTACATCCGGAAGTTACTTATAGGAAGTCGAAACCACTATGGGACCACCTAATGCATAGCCATCTGGTAATCTCTATGTAAAACCAGGCCACAGACCACAAAAGGGTGTATTTTTAATGTGGAGTATGTAAGGCCTGTAAACATACCGCCAACCAGAGGAAGTACACATTACCTATGTGTAGAAAAAGGAAAATACCTAAATACATAACTTGTTCATCTGATTGCACAATATATATTCAAGAATGGTCATGTAAATTATTTTAATAAGGGAGTACCAAACTTCCACTGCAAAACATATGAGAGCAATAAGAAATGTAGGCGGGCTTATCCCTTTGCAAGACATTTCAATGAATTTCATGACAGTAAGGCAGAGATGCTTCATCTCTTTTGAAACAACAGGGTTGATGAGAATGCCAGAGGAGGCGAAAGAGATCAACTTTGCTGTATTATGGAATCACTGGCATATTTACAAGCCCTTATTGCCACCCTAATGTCACTTTGTTGTGGTGGCGTTACGGGCTTCGCCTTATTTACAAGGCAGTGTTAAGCGACTTAAGGTGACTTTTAAATAATGCACCCTTTCACGCTTTACTTAGCGTGAAAGGGGTGGGCAATGGGTGTTGCAATGGACGTTCCGCCTCAACACCCATATTGACAAGGGTGGCGTAAATATGGGGCAGCTCAAAAATTAAGACCAAGGAAAACCTGGTCTTATCCTGGCAAAACGAGGAAACATGCTTTATTTCTCCTCGTTTTGCTGTTTCTATGTGTGCTGTGTTGTGCTGCACACCTAGAAACAGCAAAAAGCCATTGTTTGTTTATGTCAGGAAGTTGTCCCTTCCTGCACATAAACAATCCTTTAAAAAAAATGACGAGTTGCAACTTCTATGTGTGCTGCATTCTGCAGCACACATAGAGGTTACAAAACGCCATTACTGACTGTTTATGTGCAGGAAGGCATAGTGCCTATGTTGACGCTAGGCAGCTACATTTAGTGACAGCACAGGGGGAAACGCAGGGCTGCACCGCATTGTTGTAAATACGCTGCAACCCTGCATTTCAGAAGAGGCGGAGCGTGCATAAAGCCGAGAAGGCTAATACCACGCTATGTCACTTCCTTGCACGTATGACCCCACATTTGATCTAATCATTGATTTAAGTACCAAGATCCCCTGGGGTATGAACAAGGATGAGGAATTGACAGTACATATTGGTATTTAATACTGTGATCGACCCATATTCAAGATTCAGCATTTTGTTTCGATGTATGTCTATATTTGGAACGCAGGCCTAAAATAGGCATCAATGTTTTTCCTTTCCCATTGTATTTTTGCATTTAAATAACCGGTAACATTTTTTTAAATTAATTTATAGACATCTGCTACTTCATTATCATAATATATTGAGATGTTGCATTAGCGCACTGGCCCGTGAAAGTTTCTTATTCTGTATCTAAGGATAAGAAACCTGGGTGGTAGTTGTTCCATGCACCATAGCCCCGTGTTCTGGTGTTTCCGTGTGGTGCCCGCTTCTTTTAGTGATCTATTTCACTTTTACATACATGTTTCCGTGTGTTAATCCAGGTGGGCATTCCTCCTTACTTCTCAGCCTGGCAGCTTATTTTCGTCATGTGCCTCTGGTGATTGTAAACTTGATATTAGATTGAGGCCTTTGCTTTGTTTTACTTTACCCTCCTTTTAGTTTGTCTTTTTTGAAGACAGAGAGGCCAGGCTTCAATGAGAGATAAAGAAAGAAACATCACGCTGATTCTCACTGAGGGAACAGGAGAGGCCTTGCTCTGCTGTCATTGACAGAGTTATAGACAGAGAGGTCCAGGCTCTGCTGTCATTGACAAAGGGAATCCAGGAAGCGTGCTATTGTAGCTGACCCATTTCTGTTCATCAATAACCTGATTTTTCATTCCAACCTAGTGGCTTTTTGTCTACATATGGTTTCTGGCGTTGCCATAGCAACTGATCTTCTCTTCTGAGTCTCTCGGAAGGATGTAATAGCATTTGTGTGCGCGTGCGCCACTTTAAGACAAAGAAATCCTGCATTCCCCCCGACACCGCCCCCCTCCTTCCTCCTCCCAGAGAAAGGTCTGAGGCATAGGTTTTAGCTCAGTGGGTTTTAAGTTAATAATTAAGGTGCAGGCATATTTTACACCTCAAAGTGACTGAGATCAGGTCATGTTTTTTAGCACGCACCACCAACTTAATTGGCTCTTAAGTAATAGATGTATTTATTTCTCAACGCAATGTAACCCGTTTTATTAATTTCAGAATGATGAAAGTGTGAAACAGCGAGGAAACCACAGACCTGCAGCCTGCTGATTGTGCGCGGATCTCCGCAGCAGGTGCTCCACCACTCTACTGTCTTGTGACTCATTCACGCTATGCAGTCTCCCTCTGATGTTGCGTTAAAGGCATTTGTATTAGTGCTCATTCTGCCACTGGTATGGCTTCTTAGCACTATGGGCATTCCGGTTACCTTCCACATACTTCCAGGTCTACCATCACAATGCAGAGTTTATTTCAGCTTGTGATGATGTGTTAGGGGTCTTTTATTTGGACCCTACTCTAGGTAGGTGGCTGTGCCTTTCTTATTCATTGAGCTGTGGGTATATGATTATGGTGTTCAGTGTTTAGGACTTAAGGGCTGCAGTATTTCCTTGCGCATCGTCTAAACCGATTGTCAGGGCCATTGCCTGGCAGAAAGGACGTTTATTTGTGCAGATGTTTTGTGGTGACCACTTTTGGATGTACAAGGACGGCCTATCTTGGTCTTAATTGATGTGTTTAATTTTTGTCTTTTTTTGTGTTATGCGTTAGCATGTGGTATACAATGAGGTCAGTGCTGTTACTACCAGTGCAATGTCAAGGATTAAAGCAGAGGGATGCAAGGACCATGATGCACACACATAAACACACGCACTCTTGACCCCCCCCCAGCTGTGCGAGTATTTCACCGGCCCTCCCTCCCGACAGTTATGCATACCAAGACCTTTGTGGTGTTAGAACGGCTGCAGATTATTTGCATCATAAGTTGGTACAGCACTTGTCATGATGGCATTGGTCATAATCATGCTCATTTCTAGTTTAGCTTAGATTACTATATAAGGCATTTCATAACATGTTATACAGCGTACTTTCTATACTTTATTGCCTATTAATACCCATAACTTGCCTAACCCTTCAATGCGCCAACAGGGGCGGCTCTAGGATCATGGCGGCCCTGGGCAGGGAGCGTAGGTAGGGGGCCCCGGAAGAGGATGCACCTGCCAGGGGCCGCCACGCAAATATGTATCCATCCTCAGAGGATTATTATATTAAGGAAATATAGTGACGTGCCGGCCGCTGGGGTTTGGCAGCCCTGTGCAGGTGCACAGCTTGCACATGCCTAAGGCCGCCCTGGCACCAACCTTACAGCCATGCTGTCTCTTCAAGGTTGTCATAAATCGCTTCCAGTTGCTGTGACATCTCTTCTTCTGTTACTTGGTACAGCGGGTCGCAGCTACGAGGCTTCAACTTGCTACCAAATGTGTGGCGTTCGTGGCCCTGTGTCCATGCCTGGGCTACAAGTGCTGTGTCCGCCCTGCATTGACCATTTCTTACTTACTTGTCTGCCCTCAAGTATCTAAACTGTGAGGCATTCCAAGGACCTTGTCCTAGCACTTATCTTTCGCGACAAAGCTAGGGACAGATTGTCTGCAGCACCTTTTTGGCCATGCTTCCCACCAGGCCCCTCTTCCTTGAACCCAAACTCCCCTGGTCATTTTCTGACACTTTCTTTGGCCCTGCTGCTGCTGTTACCTTTATCTGCCACCCACGAGGGCGAGGGGGGGTAAGCCTCCCTCACTCTAGGGTCAGCTGCTCCTCCTGGTTGGTGGTCATTTCAATAGTTCGGCTATCTCAGTAGCGTGATGTAAAATTATGTCCCTTCCCCGTAGAATGCGATAAGGGCACTGTAGTCCCACACATCTCCCAGATATTCCTTGACCTTGGGCTGAATGGGAGATTCTGAAAGGTTGAGGCCCTCCTGAAGGCTTTAGGGTCCCCATGTGCAGATGGTACTACAGAAAACTAAGTTATGCCCAGGGGCATAACTTTAGGTAGGGTGTTTGGGGTGTTACACACATCCCCCTATAAATGTATTAATGGATAAATAGTTGGGTGAAGGGGCTTTCAGTCAGGTAGGGTGACGTCTCCTGTCGGTTTTCACCAGGAATTTTTAAATACACACAGACAAATATACACACACACACACTCTGTTTTGAAAATCCTGAAAGTTATACACAATATTACGCTTTTTCTGAGTACTCCTACCAATCCACATTCCTATCTCTTTCCACTGCCCCATAGTGCCCTCTCAAGCACCCTGCTTGCCCCATAAATGTATTTGAACATTATATGCCAATGTGATTGTTGGGAAATCTGAAGCTCACAGCCCCCCCTGATCAAGCTACACCCTTGGTTACGCTCCTCCGTGGTTACGCTCCTCCGTGGTCTCTCTCTCTCTTTGACTCACCAGCCGACACTGGATATTTCCAGTTGGACAGTTGGACCGAGAGACAGAAAGTGAGGGGACAAAGGGCAGAAAGGTAGAGGGAGGGTGATGAAAGAATTGCAGTGTTGGAAGGAAGCTCCCACAGTAGTAGATGAACAATTTGATTGATACAGGCAAATGGAAATAAACAGTAGCTCAGAAGCAGTAGATGGTCCTGTGTCATCATTTTTGGCACTAGGAGGATCTAACAGCATGCTAATAGGCAACTACAAGTTATATCTCTGTAGTGTTGAATGTATACCAAGTTTTCTATCCAATGGGTTCTGAATGTACGGGGAATCATGGCACACATTTGTAATTTAACCAGATGACTTTGGGCATGAACACTGTGGAGATGGAGTTTGGACCCCTCAACAGCATGTCCATGGGATTACTGACCACCTATGTGATGTTGTTCGCTCCTGTCTACTCTAATGGTGTCGGAGTTGATGTAAACAGTTCAAACTGGAGGGTGCATCAGGAGCATTGGTGGAGTCTGCTGCAGAGGTGTCTTTTGAAAGTGCCCTGGCTCTGTGAAAGGCAAACCTGCAAAGGCTGGGACTTCATTGACAGTGTTTGGACATCTTCCTCTGGGGCCCGGTGCCTCCTGATACCTCTCTGTGGAGCAGCTTCAAACTCATCTCTCATGCCGGGATTCCATCACACGGAGACTACCTTGAGGCTCTTTTCACCAGGTTGCTACGGGACTGTGTGGGTGTGCAGGGGCTGCTGCAGAACCACCGACAGGGCCGAGTCACTCATGCAACCAAAAGGGTAGATGACACAATGGTCTGGTGTGCTCTTGTCAGCAGCACTCAGGTGCACATAGGGTCTGAAAGCTAGTGTCTAGATGGTTGGTCCCCACAAGTTAGGAGTGCCTCATCAGTCTCCTGATGGCTCGCAGGCACAAGGCTCTACTCTGGTGATGGGATGCTACTTAGATGTTTAGGGTGATGCATGTAGCAATGATGACATTGCTACCATTGACAACCTGTACAATAGGAACAGTGGCAGCTCCTCCGCTATGGCGGAGGAGCCTCGCCCTTCTGCATACTAGCAGCGCGAGAAGCAAAAACATAAAATGGTAATAAGTTTCAGTTATTACCATTATATGTTTCCTTTCTTGGTGGGCGGGGCTGCTCTGCTAACAGAGCAAGGCAGGGGGGAAGTGGGTTGCGCACTCCTAAGTTTACAATGACTGTTTGGTCGGCCCTCTCGGGCCGCCCAAACCAGTCATGCGCACTTTCTCCTTCTCCATGGAGGCTGCATTACAGCCTGAATGGAGAACATGCCTACCCCTCCAACACCTGGCAGAGCGCTGTGTCATGGTGTTCAGACCGATCACGATGCTGCATTGTAGTGTTGTGGTTGGCTTAGGGGTGGGAGCCTGGCTTGCTGTTCCTGGAGTAGAGACAGGAGAGCAGGAGCAGAGACGTGGGACCTGGAGGGAAGGTAAGTGTTTTTTATTTTTTTCCATTATGCTCCTTCCCGCATGACCCACCCTGTAACCCCCTGGCCCCCCACCCACCCGCGAGCCATGCCGGCCGCACTGGACAGGTGGCAGTGACTTGCTTGGAGTGAGGATGACTGGTGGGACTTTGTAGCCACGTTACTTGTTACATCGTTGGTGCGGTTCTTATTTGGCATGTGCAGTAGCTTGCAGGGATGCCATCTGCCTCAAGTAGCCGGTGCCTAGGATCAGACGGTCACACTGAAAGCGCGTTGCAGAGACGCAGTTCGTGCTTGCTGGCGGCTTACGTTTGGTTCGCCCACTGAGCTGTCACCAGGGACATTGCTCCACCTCAGTGGTTGGCTTGTGTCTGTAGGTGCACTCTCCGGTAGTGCCATGAGTACTCAGTCTTGTCAGATTTCTATATTTCTTCTGTGCACCCATGGCTGTCAGGATCTTCAGTGTGACAGGTCTATTACACACATGTCTCTCCTTTTAAATACTCCTGGTTTGATGTGGTGTTACGTGGTTACATTGGGCCCAGATAGAAGCGCCATTTTTACATGCTCAAATTCTTACGTTTTCTTCTGCTCCTAAACACTATGACATTTGATCCACATTCATTTGCTCGCACATACAGGATAATATTCTTCTAACTCAGTTTTACTTACACTTACACTTCATAGGCACCCTATCAAAAGACCTTGAACATTCTATACAAGGGATGAGTTCATAACACAAGATGTTGTTATTTGTTTTGGACACTCAGCGACAGAGCTATCGCGATCAAATAAACAATAGCGGCCTGACTGGGGCTTCGGCATGGTAATATGGATGATGTTATTATATATACAGAATCAAGCCTTTGTTTAGATAGAGGAGCATTTCACTGGCACTGAAAGGTGAACCCATGCCAGAATTCCAGCCCAGCTGATTCCGATTTACCTCATGTGAGGGATGCTGCCCAGCTCCCAAGCAGGATGGGCAGCTTGATGACACTAATCAACAAGTAACGTGGAGTTATTTCACCCTACAGGAATTTGGTAGATTCACTCACCCTAGAGATGATAGGTTAGGTTGCGCCATGTATGAGTACAATATATCACAGTATGTTTATGCAAACATATATTCTCTGTGTAAGAACTGGGACCGCCAGTTCCCCAGGGGGTAGCTTGGCTCGAGCAGGTAGGCAACCAGGGGCTTACGTGTAAAGCAGCTACATAACACACTCGTCCACTGAGACAAGAAGTGGGCGCAAAAATGAAGACCAGACCAGTACTTTTGATTAAAATCATTAGATTTTATATAGACTTAAAATCATGGCAATTAATTCATCAGCATTTCTTCAAGCGTTTTAATAAATAACTTCAATAAAGCATTTCAATAGGGCACTTCAATCAAGCATTTCAGTACAGACCTTCAATAAAGCGTTTCAATAAATAACTTCAATAAAGCGTTTCAATAAATACTTTAATAAAGCGTTTCAATAAATAACTTCAATAAAGCATTTCAATAGGGCCTTTCAATAAAGCATTTCAATAAATAGAAGTGAACATTACATCCATTAATCCATTGCATTAAGGCACTTCTTGTCATGAGGGCCAACGATTCCCTTGTGCAGGGCTCATTTGAAATGTTTACCGGCCTAACCAGGCAATAACTAGCAAGCCGGTCCTTAAGCCTAAATTGTCAACTAGGGCCTCGCAACTCTCGAGGCACATAGGGGCCAACCGGGCCCAGTCTCGCTTTCCCCGGGGGAGGGGCGGACACAGGACCTTCTCCGCCCTCCTCCCCTGGGAGGTTACTTTATGTTTTCGGCCCTCCGGGGCCCTTGTGCAGGCTTGAGGCGGCGGGAGGGGATTCCGCCCAACCGGGGTTCTTCAAGCTGCCTGGCGCGGTGCAGGGAGCAGTCACAGAGCACCGGCGCCGGGGGCGAGGCAACACAATGCGGGGCAAAGCGGAGGGGCGTTCTTCTACTCACGGCCCCCTCCGTGACGAGTCACGGCTTCCTCCGGGTGCCGGGCCTTCTCAGGACGGCTCGGCGGTGGCAGCCAAGGGGTGCGCGGCTTGGGCGAGGGTGCGGCCAATGACGCGGCGGCGCTCCCGCTCACGTGATGTGGGTCGGGGACGGCTTCAGGCCTACCGCGGCTTACTGCACTAAGAGCGGCGACCCTCTCCTGGCATCCGAGGGCCGCCGAGGGGGGTCACAATGCTGGCGCAAACTTGCCTGTAGCGCCGGGGACGGCAGGTCACGTGATGCACAACGAGGCCTGTGAAGAGTGCCGGCGGCCGTCTCCTGGCACACGGGGGCCACCGAAGGGGGCACAACGCTGGCGCTGAAGGCGCGCTCACCGGGGGGAGTCTCCTCAGACACCTCAGCAGGCACGAACTCCGGGCTGTGGCGGTGAGTGGGGGACCAAGAGCGCCTCGTGAAAGTGGTGCCCAGGCAATGCAGCGCTATTCAGGGGGCCCGACAGCAGAGCGTTTTGGGGGCGAGTTCAGACAGCTCAGGTGAGCGCTTTCTTCACGAGGTGGGGCACTCCCAGCAGATCAGCAGAGCCCAGGGAAGGAGCGCTAAGTATTTTAGGCAGTTTATGATCCAGCGTTTGACAGAGAGGGGGTCAGGCTACAGCGCTGGTGAGGAATTCCAGTCAGGAATGCAATTAGTTCAGTCAGGACAGCGCTGGGGGCACAGAGGGGCAACAGCACCAGTACCTGGCTGATCCCCCAGCAGTCTCTGGTTGCAGGACAAGTAGTCTTCTTGGTGCTTGGATGGCTCTGCGCCCTTATGAGGTGATTTCTGTGAGTGGGGGGGGGGGGTCTTGAGTTGAAGGCTGGTCAAGTTCTCTCAGGTCACTGAAGATGGTCCCTGGGTTTCCCTACCGCTGGGCCAGATCAGGGGGCTAGTCTAGGGTAACTCACTCAGCTTAAGAGGCAGTACCTAAATCCTGTCACTCCCAGTGGCATAAGTCCCTGACTAGGCCCCCCGCCTAAATCTCCTGCGTGGGTCCCCCAGGCCAGTGATGCCCCAACTGACTAGAAAAAGTTCCCTCCCTTACTTATATATGCCCAGGTCAGGTGACCACTCTCTAAGGCGGCAAAAATAGGCTACGCCTTTCTTCTGGGAGGTTCCAGGAGCTTCCCCACTCTACCTAGGGACAGGGGATGGCAGGCTGGTATTGCAACAATGTATGGGGTCCCAGCCAGCTCCTGGCAACTAGGGTGCTACACTAAAAGACCACCCTGTAGTAGCAAGGGCCAGTGGCAGACATGTTTGGAGTAGAGAGCACCTGCACCCTAACATTGATTAGCCATGAAAAGGTGCCCGAAGACCTAAGGGCCAACAAAAAGAAGGTGGGAAAAATGAGGCAAGGGCGGAAAAAAATAGGGAAGACCACCCTAGGGCTGACAGGTCTAACATGCGTCCCCCCCAGCCGAAAGAGGGGAGAGCTACCCAACCTCTAGGGAGTTCTAGTCACTAAGGCGAAAAAACCGGGAGAGACCGTCAGCATTGGCGGGGTCAACTCCGGGCCGATGTTCCACCCTAAAGTCCATCCCCTGTAGGGAAATGGACCACCTTAGCAACTTGGGATTTTCGCCTCTCATCTGCATGAGCCAGCGAAGGGGACGGTGGTCGGTTTGAATTAGGAAGTGAGAGCCAAAAAGGTATGGCCTCAGCTTCTTCAAGGCCCAGACCACAGCGAAGGCTTCTCGCTCGATGGTACTCCATCGCCGTTCCCGAAGGAGGAGTCTTCTGGAGATGAAGGCCACAGGTTGGTCTTGGCCGTCATTGTTGAGTTGCGATAGCACGGCGCCTACGCCATGCTCTGAGGCATCTGTCTGCACGATGAATTCTTTTTGGAAGTCCGGAGTGGCCAGCACCGGAGCGGTGCACATCGCGCGCTTCAGTGTTTCAAATGCCTCCTGGCAAGCAGCCGTCCAGCTCACCTTGCGGGGCTGCTTTTTGGACGTCAACTCGGTCAAGGGGCCACAATGGTGCCGTATCCCTTGACGAACCTGCGGTAGTAGCCAGTGAGGCCGAGGAAAGCTCAGACCTCAGTCTGTGTTTTGGGGGGCTCCCAGGCCATGATGGTCTCAATTTTGGCCTGGAGGGGTTGCACCTTACCCCCGCCCACCAGGTGTCCCAGGTACACGACAGATCCCTGTCCAATCTTGCACTTGCTAGCCTTGACGGTGAGGCCAGCACGTTGCAGAGCCTGCAGCACCTCCTGGAGATGCTGCAGATGGTCCTCCCAGGTGCTACTGAAGACAGCTATGTCGTCCAGGTACGCCGCTGAGAAGGACTCCAGGCCAGATAGCACCTAGTTCACCAATCGCTGGAAAGTGGCCGGAGCATTTTTGAGCCCGAAGGACATCACTCAGAATTGGAAGTGGCCCTCGGGGGTGGAGAACGCTGTCTTCTCCTTTGCTCCATAGGCCATGGCAATCTGCCAGTACCCTGATGTCAAGTCGATGGTGCTGAGGTACTTGGCTGCTCCCAGCCGGTCGATCAGCTCGTCTTCCCGAGGGATCGGGTGAGTATCTGTCTTTGTGACAGAGTTCAATCCCCGATAGTCCACACAGAACCGAAGTTCGGGTGCGGTGCCCAGTGGAGCGGCTTTTGGTACCAACACAACCGGACTGGCCCACAGGCTGCTGGAAGGTTCTATCACCCCCAGCTCCAGCATTTTGGTCACTTCACCCTGGATGCTGTTCTTCACTTTATCGGACAGCCGGTAAGACTTGGTTTTTACTGGTGGACTGTCCCCTGTGTCCACATCATGGGTACACAGATGTGTAATTCCAGGCGTGAGGGAGAACAATGAGGCGTGCTGCGCCAATACCTGGCGGCAGTCCCTCTGTTGCTCTGGGGTCAAGGATGGGGAGAGGACAACTCCCTCCACTGAATCATCCTTTTCCCGAGCCGCTAGAAGGTCAGGAAGAGGCACACTCTCCTCCTCCTCGCTCCCATCCATCACCATGAGGAGAGCCAGCTCCGATCGCTCATGGTGAGGCTTCAGGCGGTTGACGTGGAGCACCCGATGGGGCTGACGGGGGGTCTTCAAGTCAACGACGTAGGTGGTCTGGCCTCGACGCTCCACAATCTCGTACGGACCAGTCCACCGGTCCTGGAGGGCACTAAGCTCCCCAGGCTCTATGACCCACACCTTCTGTCCAGCGTCCAACTCCACCGTCCGCGCCTTGTGGTCATACCACTCCTTCATGACGACTTGGCTAGCCTCTAAGTTGCCTGAGGCTTCCTTCCACAGCTTGGCCATCTGGCTGCGGAACACCAGCATATAGCTGACAACATCACGGGGAAGCTTCTTCGAAGTCTTCTCCCATCCCTCTTTGACAAGGCTGAGGGGTCCCCTAATGGGATGGCCATAGAGCAATTCAAAGGGGCTGAACCTGACTCCCTTTTGTGGTACCTCACGGTATGAAAACAGCAGGCAAGGGAGGAGGATGACCCATTTCCGCCTCAAGTCCTCGGGCAGGCTCCGGATCATCCCCTTCAAGGTCTTATTGAAGCGCTCTACGAGCCAGTTAGTCTGGGGGTGGTAAGGGGTGGAGACCCGATAGGTCACTCCGCACTCCTGCCACATGGCCTGCATGTAGGCCGACATGAAATTTGTGCCCCTGTCTGACACCACGACCTTGGGGAATCCCACTCTGGTGAATATCCCCATCAGGGCCCGCGCCACCACAGGTGCAGTAACGGTCCTCAGAGGGATAGCCTCTGGTTACCGAGTGGCATGGTCCACTAATACCAAGAGGAACCGGAGGTCGGAGGGTCCAACGGCCCAACAATGTCGATAACGACCCTCTCAAAAGGGGTCCCGACCACTGGGAGTGGTTCCAATGGGGCCTTCACTTTGGTCCCCGTCTTGCCACTGGCCTGGCAAGTCTTGCAGGTCTTGCAGTAGGTGTCAGAGGCAACCCTCATCCTAGGCCAATAAAAATGTGGGACTAGCCTTGGAAAGGTCTTGTCCTGGCCCAGGTGTCCAGCCAAGGGCATCTCATGCGCCAGTTCCAATAAAAAGGCCTGGTAGCACTGGGGGACCACTAAGGCCCTCGAGGATCCATGCACCAGAACCTTAGACTCACTGTACAGGAGGCCATCCTCCCAATACACGTGAAAACTGCCGGCCTCCTGATCAGCCGCTTGGGCTTCGGCCTGTCGCCGCTTGCCTTTAAGCATGGGGCACTCCTTCTGCGCCCGACAGAATTCCTCCCGGGTAGGCCCTCCTTCCACATGCCACTCGGCAAGGGTCGGCAAGTCCCCCACGGGAACTACATCCACCTCCACGGAATCTGGGGGTACCTCCTGCGGGCTCCCCATCCATCACACGGGGCGTGTCCTCCACTCCATTTTCCTCTGGATCGGCATTGGGTTGGGCCATTGTCTCAGGCTCCAACCCAGGTTGAGCTCCTTGCCGGGCAGCCGTGGACCGCGTGACCACGCAAGTCCACCCTGGTAACCCCAGCATCTCGGTGTGGGCCTTAAACTCCGCTTCCTTCCATGCGGTATGTTCCAGGTCATTACCTAGCAGACAGTCCACAGGCAAGGCAGGGCTGATCGCAACTCTCAACAATCCTCGAACTCCTCCCCACTCAAAGGGAACTTGAGCCATGGGATAGTAGCTCATACTGCTGTCAGCCAACATGGCTGGATGGAGCACATCAGGTACTACCTGCTCAGGGGACACCAGCCGCCTCACTATGGTGGTCATGCTGGCACATGTGTCCCTCAGAGCGTCCACCTCCTCCCCATTGACCTTCACCCTCTGCTGGTACTTAGCAGTATTCGATGGTAAGGGCGTCACTGGGACCATCTCTCTATCCCCAAGTGAAACCAGGGTCAGGCCTGTCGACTCCCTTTCCCTATCTAAGGGCAGCTCCACCCGAGCGCTACACTAGCCACCCCGGGACTCTTGCCACCAGTGGGGGCAGGGGGTCGTTTGCGACACTGGGCATCTCCCTTGGAGTGTCCGACCTCTCCGTATTCATAGCACCGGACCACTTTTGGCTGCTGACTCTTGTCAGGGTAAGTGGGTTTCAGGGAACGGGACTGAGGTGGGGTACCTACTCCTCTCCCAATCTGTCTAGTTTGTGGGGCTTGTGAGACTCCGTCTTTTTATCTCCCCCCTCTCTCTTCTGGGTGGCGCTCTGTCCGCCTTTCTGGCCATCTCCCCCAGGGCCTTTGTGTGACACCCGGGTGCTTACCCAGATATCCGCCTCCTCCGCAAGCTCACGGGATCAGTAAGCTTGCGGTCTACCAGATGTTGGCGCAGCTCCGGAAAACATTTACCCAGGAGGTGCTCTCTCAAAAAAAGGTTGTACAGGCCATCATAATCACGCACCTCGCTGCCACGCACCCAACCATCCAGAGCCTTAGGGGCATATAAGCATGAGCGAATTTTGCGGATCTCGCGTTCGCGAATTTGCGGATTTTTGAACTCGCAATCCGCAAAATCCGCGAATTCTTGCGAATTTGCGGATTTTTTTTTTTTTTTGTGTTCGCAAGGATTTCTGCCAGTTCGCGAGGGTTTCGTACCAGTTCGCAATTGCGAACTTACATTTCGTCGCGCAACGGTCGCGAATTATGTTGTTTCTACGTCTGGTTCATCATCACAGGTTCCCAGCACCCTCTGTTTCACCACTGCAACCCTCTGTTACATCAATGCCACCCTCTGGTTCATCATTACTGTAGATTATGGGGGGGAAAAGCAAGCACACCATCCCTGCTTCAACTCAGATGAATTAATTTGGGGTTAGTTTATTAATGTGTCACTGTTTTAAAATTCCAGTCTGGCACCTGCTTCCTTATCTGTAATTTTGCTTTCTGTTGCAGTGCATTTTTTTTCCCCAGGACCTTCTTTGTGGCCTACTTGTAGCTATTGTATGAGCCTGCTGTGAGGGTCAGAGCAGGGTCATACAATTGTTGCAACTAGCAACTGAATTCTGGAGGGGCCCCAGTCAGGAAGCACTACCGGGAATTGTTACTAATGATGAGTTTGAACTCTTGCCCCTGCCGAGTGCTTTCACTTTTGAAAAACTCGTTTTTCTGCAATTTCGCGTGGTTCGCGGGGTGCGAACACGCGCAAGATCGGATTCGGAAGCCGCAAATTCGTGCGAATATGCAATTTGTTTTTTTTGCAGCGTGTTAGTTGGCAAGGTTTTGTGCGTTTTTGCGAGCCGCTCGTAGCGCAAGACGCGAAGTTACCCTCGCGGTCGTGCATGGGCGCAGCCATCTTGTTTGCCTGACGTATTTCCGTTTCCGGGCGCGAAGTGTAATCTCGCAAAGTCCGCGGTTTGCCAGTACAGTCTCGCGCGTGTTCGCAAGGAAAATCTCGCGCGAACTTACCCGCGCGGTCGTGAACGGGCGCGGCCATCTTGTTTCTCATTCATTGCTATGGTTCTGGGCATGGTCTTTGTATCCTCTGTCAATCTCTGCCATCCTTTGCTTGTTTGAAGTTTTTTTTTATCTATTTTACTTATTATCTATCCCTCTATTTTTCTAGCCCTATATTTTTGTGTTTACTGCTACTTTTGGTTAATTTTAAACTACTTTTGTAAACTCTTTTCTTTTCTTCTCTTCCCTATTCTATTTTCTTTATTCCTTTCCGCCCAGACCATGGTGAAGGGAGCCGGGAAGCATCCCGAGAAGGGGAAGGGTCCCGCACCCCGTGTCCGGCTCCCGTGCGGGCGTTTGAGGGGGGAGCTAGTGATGCCACGGGAGATCTTTACCCCGGAGGAGGTGGGCCAGCTCATTTTTTATGTTCAGCGCCGCCTCCCCAGGACCATCATGGGAGGCGGCAAGATCAGTGCCGGGTACGGGGCCCGGGAGCGCCGGAAGCGGTGGGAGAAGGTGTGCCAGGCCATTTACCACCACTCTCGGGTCTGGCGCACCTACAACCAGGCCACCCACCGCTGGACGGATGTCCTGACCCGTGAGCGAGATCTGCTCGACCTCCTTGGCCTTGAGATCCCCGGGCTTGGTGAGTAGTAGTAGCTATGTCTTTACTACTATGTTTTCTCCTGCTGTGTTATTATATTGCAAATTTTTGTTTTTTTTACAAGAGCAATAATGCTGCTCATTACATTGTAGGTACATTTTATTTCAAAATCTTCTGTGCATTTCAGGTACACTGCTCTCCTTCTCAGTAGTGTTGCTACTATGCTTATTTGTTTTAGATTTTGTGTTCATTTCATTGGCCTGTGAAATTATGTATGAGTGTAGTTGAAAGAACTGCGCAATGCTACACACTAAGGTTCAGATTTTTAATTACCGGCGCATCCCTGCAAAGTTGCAGGGATGCGCCAGTAATTGTGCGTCACGCCACCATCACCCATGGTGCGCCGTATTACAATGCGGCGCGCCATGGGCCCAAAACGTCACCAAAGCGTTACGCATCTGTGCCGTAAAGGTGGCGCATTGCTGGAGTTGCGTCGCAACGATGGTGCAGCTCCATCAATTCTCTGGGGTGCCCTATCTCCCCAATGCTGCGTCAAGCCGTACGTCTGCTTCAAGCAGGCGCAGGGTTTGAGTCACGCATCATTGTCCTCAAAGTGACTGATTGAAATCTTGTAGATTTCCCTCAGCCACTTTTAGGATGCGTTCCTGCGCAGGAACGCCCTCCCTTGCGCCGGAACACCCCTATTGGCGCAGGGCTTTACAACGTGATGCATCTCCCAGATGCGTCACGTTGTTAATATACGCCGCACCATTGCGCCTCTTATGTGCTGTCGCTGCGTCACAAAAGTCACGCAACAATGGAGCAAAAGAGCCGCAAGGGCCTTATAAATCAGCCCCTACAGACTCAAGTCAAGTCCTTCCTTTGTACACATGGCGATAAGAAGAAATAGTGGTGGTGGATTAATAGTTTGAGTATTTTAATGACTGGTGAATGTAGTAGGAAACTTTAGTGTTGTCGCTGATCTTCAATCACAATGGACTTTGGCTGTCACTTTGCGTGCTGCGGACTGCTGCCTGCCAATCCTAGGCAAACCTTTTTAGTACTTTGTTTAGTGAGTTACATAGGGTAGTTTCCAATTCGACGGTCCGCAAATCAAGCAATACTAAAGTAATGACGTAGTCGACCACATGAGATTGGTCAATAATATATCCCGTGGAGTCGTTCCCTATTTGCTATTTCGCAAAAATATTTTGTTACTTTGTTAGTTCTTTTTTAAATGTTTGATTTGGTTGAGAAATAAATATCATCCATGTTTTCTGTTTTTCTTTCTTTCATGTTGTACATCAGCTTCCCCCAGGGGCAAGAGGAGGACACAGGAGGAGGAGGAGGAGGGTGCTGTTGTCGATGCAGGCCAGGACCGGGCAGTCGAGGGCTCCTTTGCTGGCCCCAGTAAGTTTTAATTTTAATATAGAGTACTTATTTTTTCCTAGCGTTCCTCATTCGATTTTTTCTAAATCGTCTTTGATCTTCTTGTAGACAGGATCTAAATTCTTATCCCTATGACTCCGTGTGGTATTACTAGATTATTCTTATTAGTCTGTCTGTGTAGCTAACTAAGATTGCACATTTGGCATTTCCATTGGACTCCCATTCTAGTCAGCAATAGCTCTATGCACTGAGTGTAGTCCTCTGGGATTGTCCATATTGTCTTTTCAAGTATTCTAAATGTTTATGCTTTGACCATTGCCAACAATAAAAAGGTGAATGACCACCACCAAGAAATAATAAGATACTACTTTACTTTTGGTTTGGATAGGACAATCCATTCTACTACTGTTGCAGGGACAAATCTGCACAAACAGAACTATGGACACTAAATAATGCATCGCTTAGCTTATCAATTATAATAGGTGCTGTAACTGTTAGACTTTCCACATACCTCAGTGATAACAGACTTTGTAGTTGAACCCCGGCCCCAATCTCCTTACTGACTAGATAGTGTGGCAGAGTCATTTAGCTCCCAAAGTCACCGATGGCAGAGGCACGGACTCATGCTTGCAAAAATTCGAAAACCTTTAGCTCATCCACTCTAGTCTGGATGACCAAAAACCACAGACTCTATTTAAGTTTAAAAGCTTTATTAAAAGTAAACACATTTATTAAATTCAAGTTTGTCATAAAAGTGAACGTGTAACTGAAAATGGAAAAGTGCTTAGTGCTGACGATTAATTGGACACATTTCTTGTGGTCGAGCCGAGCTCTCACCTGGTTTGAACTTGATCCTGCTCGTGTTCTTAGAAGTCAAGGTTCTGTCTGTTAGGAGAAAAAGTGGTGCGTGTTAAAAAGTAAAAAGCAAACATTCATCAGTTGTGCCAAAAAGTGCAGCAAGACAACAGCCTTCCCTGGAAAAAGGGACCTTTTTACTCTAGAGTAGACAGTCAAAAATTATTAAATTGTACACTTTTTTCACATTTCTTTCTTCCTCCTAGACCAAATATTATATAGTAGTGAGTGGTGTATTCTAACATTATTAAATGTACTTTGTAGGTGGAACATCTGGAGACGGGGCCAGCGCGGAGGTGGTGGCATTGGACGAGGAGGACAACTCTGGGGAGGAGGCGGTGCAAGTGCCGGAAAAGGACATGCCTGTGAGGGTTCACACGGTGGTGGCGGGCAGAGGTAAGCTATACATTCCTTAGTCATTGAGATTGAAGACTGCAGAGTGTGCTTTCTGCACGGGTGTATTATAAAAAAAGCAGGTAGTAGCCTCCTCTAAATGTACTTCGACTTAGCTGTGAAGTTTTTGGCGAGAAGAATCCCAATCAGATCTGAGGTGAACTTGATGGATGGGATGAACGAAAAGCGAAAGAAGGGTGTAAGTAAGTGTGGAAGCACGAGAAATGTAATGATGACTGGCAAAGAAGAATGATATGTGTTTGCTTGGTCCCCGAGGTGGCTGGGAAGGTAAGAAAATGGTATGGTGCATGGCTGGGTGAATGATGAAGCAAGGATGGGTGGAAGGAGAACAGCCTGGGTGGGTGAGACAGAAACTGTATGTGTGCAATATACTTTGAATGGATGGATGCCTGGATCATTCATGGTACTATCTGACTCTTAGATAGCATATGTGAATCTAGAGAGAGTAGACGGTCACTGGATGAACTAAGTGTTACTTTGAAGAGCATGTAACACCGCACCCGCACGTCCGTTCCAGTGTAGGAAAGGCAAGGAAAAGAAGTTGTAACGTTGTCCAAAGACTACCATGAATAGTAGCAGTAGTTTGTATTGCAACTGCAAGCACAGCATATATCCAGTTATTACGGTGGGCACTCCCTACCTCCCTTAATAACTTTAGTTTAGTAGTAGTACGTCATTCATGTGTGGGGGTATCACTGTTCACTCAATAATAAGCAAAGCACCTAAAGTCATCCCATATGTCATCAAATACATCCCATGTGAAGTGATAGATAATCAGATAATTTAGCTTCTTCATTTTCCTTTTCTAATACTCATTTGCACTGTAGGGTGAAAGCTAAATTAATTAAGCAGTAGCCCTTTTAACAGAGTATTCTCAGTGCCACCCGTAATAGAAAAGTAAGAGCTTCACCACCTGCATGTACTGGACCGGTACAGTAACGCAAGTCTGTCTCACTCACCATGGTGTGCGTCTGTTTTTCTCGGGTGCAAGTTCACTGCGCTGGCATTATGCCGGCTTGCATAAGATAACGTACCAATTGTCCTAAACAAGAGAGAAGAAGAAGAATAAGAGTGGTGTACTGTCATAGTCGACTGTAATAGAAGTCCATAGTGCTCGTAGAATTTGTTCCTTAAACTCCCACTAATGTTAGAGCAAGGATGAAGAAGTCGGAGGTTACATAGATACTGTCCTCAATAGTTATGCACTGTGCTTTCAATTTGCTACTTGTACTGTGACAACTTTCTGCTCAATCATTTTGTGTTAATCTTAAGGAGCATTGGTTACAGACTATGTCTTTCTTTTTTCATGTAGTTGCTCCTTCCAAATCCAAGACACCATCAAGGAGGAAGGAGCAGGCTCGAATGGCCCGGCAACGGAGGCTGGATGCCACTGTTGCTGAATATCGGCGGCTGGTGGCCCTGGAGGAGGAGGAGACGCAGTCTGGAACAACAACAACGTCCACTGGGACAGCTGCCTCCTCCTCCGTGCGGGCTGCCAGCCAGCGCAGTGCTCCAGCGGTACGGAGCCGGGCTACCAAAGCCAAACGCCACCGCCCAGCAGCAAAGAAAGCAGCTGCCCCTCACAGGAATTGCAAGGCACACCGGCGCCGCTTATCCCTCAGACTGTCCTACCTGGAGCAGGAGGTCCATAATTATAAGAACGTGGTGGAGGGCCTCCGCTTCGAACTTGCCACCCTCCGCAAGGAGCATGATGCCCTGGCTGCTAATTCCAACAGCACCCTGCCATAGTGTCCCTTGCCCCTTTTTTAGAGACTTTTGGGGGGTGGGAATTGGGAGTTGTGATTTTTGGGGACTTTTGAAGGACAATCGTTGGGGTTAGGGAGGGTCTTGCGGGAGATTCTTTTGTTAGGGCTATAAAAATATACTTTTTGAAACTTTATCTGACCATACCTGTTTTTTACTGCTTTTGAGTCTGGTGGGTGGGGGTTTAACATAACAGTAAGTTTGTTTTCCTGAATAGTCCTAGGACTTTAGTAGTACTACCGTCAATCAAATCTCTCGTCTCTCCTAATACTCCATTATACTACCTCCAACCAAACGCCTATCTTACCTGTAATTTCTGTTTGCAAGTAGGGCTAGGCCCAGGGCTGGCTCCACGGGAAACAGCAAATAAGGTTGGCAATCCTGGGCGGATAAAATTTCCTCATAGCGGTGGTACTAGTGGTGTGACACAGTGGCAGTTGCTTGCCTATGAAAAAAAGAAAATGAAATCTGGTTTGTCCTCCTGAGCAATACAAAGGTACAATACAGAATATAGCAGGTGACAGAAGTACACTAGAACAGTGCCACGTTGTAGCCTAACAAATGTTAAAGTATAACTAATTCGGTTGAAGTTCTTTGACATTAGCCATGGGTCTTTGTCAAGCAGAGTAAGAATATATCCTCGGATTTCTTCACCAGCCTGTTGCTATCACCTTATCCTCCCCAGCAAGTGTGTGGATTTATTGCTGTAATTTAGTCACACATCAATCAAAACCACACAGCCCGGGGGAAGAGGGTTAGGGTTTGAAAAATGGATGGGTACGGGGGTTTTTGGGAAAGGTTTTGGGAGACAAGAAAAAGTAGCACAGCATGGACGAACAATTGTGAACATAAACAAATCTTTGGGTACAAACCTATCCATCAATCTTTGAAAGTGCATACACTACTGTAACTGCATGCATGTCAGTTAAAAGTAATTAGTACTTTCGACAACTGTGGAAGAAAGAATGCGACAGTACAGGGCGTGGGTGGAAATATTGATAACTATATTCAACATAAGGTCTCTGTAGCCAGATACCTGAGAGCCTTGCTGGTCACTATAAATCCATTCACAACAACACTCAATGGGGTTGGTCTGGAAGGTGTCAGGTTTACTCCCCGTGATCCAGTCGATGCAAATATGGTTCCACTTCCAAATGTCACCAACACCCAGAAGTGTAAACACAGGGTGTTCGAGGCATTAGGCGGGGGAGAAAAATAACAAACTAAAATAAAAAATGTGGGATGGGTAAAGGTAGGGTCAGCAGGGAAAGGATACCTGTAACAGAAGACAAGACAGGCATCAGTGAAGTGCTGTCCTAACATACAAGGGTACTCTCATATAGTCTCACTAAATAGTCTGCAAGTCTCCCGCCTACTCATGGGAAATGTAGTTTCATAGTACGGTAGGCGCTTAGGGGCTGCGTAACCTGACAGAAGGTATAGTAGATAGAAAAGGAGAAATTGCTTTTTTTCTAGGTGTCCCCTCACTCACCAGGGTTGCCCCTTGGTGACATGCTTCATCATTGGGGCCATCCCAGTCCTCTACGGCCTGGGGCGTGCTGCGACTTGCGAATTACGTAGGAGCACTTACAAATGACTATGTGTGGTGCAGATGTGATAGTGGAGTGGACTAAGTGATGTGTTAAGGGATCAATGTAGAAGCAGAGAGAGAGCCAAGAAATGCAGTCACAGTCAGAGAAAAAGGCAAGGGATACTGTATCTATGTGGTTGTAGTGGTCCTGTTGGAAGTGGTAAGTAAGTTGCCCGCAGAAAAAAAATCCTCCTATTAGCGGCACTCCTCCATTGCAGCCGACGCTTCGTCCATCGATGTTGGTCACCAGAAGACACCCTGTCCACTGCCTGCCTGATGCTGAATTGTGGCTCGCTACTGTGAAGCCTGACTCCATCCTTTTTTCCCCATTGCAGAGACTGAAACCCGGCCTGTAATTATTCAACGAAAAACAGGAAGTGATATAATATTACAACACCACTGATAAATAAATATAAGGCATGTAGGCTGTGGAGTGCAAAAAGTCACAATTTGTTTTTCCTAGTAGACAGTACAATGTTTTTGAAAGTGCGTACTCTGAGTCACCTTTTGAAGGATGTATGGGCAAATTAATGTATCGGATCTTGCCCCTCAAGCTAGGTGTACTGTAAACTGTGTTTTAGAACAAAATTAGATCTTCCTAGCAGTGCTTCCACCCAGACCCTTACTAAAGCCAGTCGCAAAAATGTAGAAGACCCCCAATCAAATCTCAAAAAACGAGGCCTAGCAGAAAACTGGTGACAAAACTTACTTTGAAAGTAAAAGTAGGCCGAAGTACCCTAATTACCCATTACCCACCGTGGATTGCATTGTAACCACTTGCAAGCAACCAAGCAAAAGTAGCCATAGCCAGCATCGCTCCAAGACTCGAAATCCCCCCCACTCAAACACATGCAATAGAAATACTGCTAACCCTAACGAACCCTAAGTTAAGAATAGTGGCAAAGGCTTTCTTTAACTATGCCAAATCCCCCCTTTCCCACCATGGATTTTCTTCAAATGACTTGCAACCAAAATTACACATTCTCACGAGTGCTCTAAGACCCCAGAACTCAGTTTGAAAAATCTAGAACACCCCGAAACACATGCAATCCTGCTG
Source organism: Lissotriton vulgaris (assembly GCF_964263255.1). Classification (NCBI taxonomy): domain Eukaryota; kingdom Metazoa; phylum Chordata; class Amphibia; order Caudata; family Salamandridae; genus Lissotriton; species Lissotriton vulgaris. The sequence continues at coordinate 1,145,022,231 of NC_141687.1, read as the reverse complement.
CTAGGGCTAACCCTAACGAACCCTAAGTTACAAAAAGTGCCAAAACTAAAGGCTTTTCCGCGCGGATTTTGTCCCAACCACTTCTACCCGGTATTAGACCTTCCCAGGAATGCCCCAAGACCCGGCAACCCACCCGCCAAGAAGCGTAACACCCCCAAACAGGCCAAAAGCAAAATCTCATACTTGCAATATTTCTGGGCCTTCGGTCCAAACGCGCTGCGTAGCTAGGCCATAAGTCGGGGTTGGCACGACGGATTTCCTGAAAAGCAAATGCAATCAAGATTAGAGTGTCCCAGCAGTGCTCCCAGACCACGAAACTCACCCGCAAACAGACGGAACCCCCCCTAAGAGCACCTCAAAGGCAAGCAAGTCATCAAAAACACAAAAAAAATTCCGCCTGGGATTTGGTCCAAAACACTTTTATCCGGTATTAGAGCTTCCCAGCAATGGCCCCAGAGCCGTCAACCCAGGAGAAAACGAGTAGAAGACCCCCAAACAGCCAAAGAGCAAAAGTACAAAAATGGGGACTTAGTCACTTTTTCACAAATTTCCCAAATCACTCCGCGCGCGCTCTGCAGCTAGGCCCTAAGTCCCCTCAGCCACCATGGATTTGCTTCAAACCTCTTGCAAAGTAAAGTATATATAGCCAGCAGTGCTCCCACACCACGAAACTCACCCGCAAACACCAGGAAGCCCCCCAAACAGGCCCCCGAAAACGCTACATAGAGCAAAATGTCAGAAATAGCCCAAAAAAAAATCGGCCTGGATTTAGTCCCAACCACTTCTACCCGGTATTAGACCTTCCCAGGAATGCCCCAAGACCCGGCAACCCACCCGCCAAGAAGCATAACACCCCCAAACAGGCCAAAAGCAAAATCTCATACTTGCAATATTTCTGGGCCTTCGGTCCAAACGCGCTGCGTAGCTGGGCCATAAGTCGGGGTTGGCACGACGGATTTCCTGAAAAGCAAATGCAATCAAGATTAGAGTGTCCCAGCAGTGCTCCCAGACCACGAAACTCACCCAGAAACACCAGGAAGCCCCCCAAACAGGCCCCCGAAAACGCTACATAGAGCAAAATGTCAGAAATAGCCCAAAAAAAAATCGGCCTGGATTTAGTCCCAACCACTTCTACCCGGTATTAGACCTTCCCAGGAATGCCCCAAGACCCGGCAACCCACCCGCCAAGAAGTATAACACCCCCAAACAGGCCAAAAGCAAACTCTCATACTTGCAATATTTCTGGGCCTTCGGTCCAAACGCGCTGCGTAGCTGGGCCATAAGTCGGGGTTGGCACGACGGATTTCCTGAAAAGCAAATGCAATCAAGATTAGAGTGTCCCAGCAGTGCTCCCAGACCACGAAACTCACCCGCAAACACCAGGAAGCCCCCCAAACAGGCCCCCGAAAACGCTACATAGAGCAAAATGTCAGAAATAGCCCAAAAAAAAATCGGCCTGGATTTAGTCCCAACCACTTCTACCCGGTATTAGACCTTCCCAGGAATGCCCCAAGACCCGGCAACCCACCCGCCAAGAAGTATAACACCCCCAAACAGGCCAAAAGCAAACTCTCATACTTGCAATATTTCTGGGCCTTCGGTCCAAACGCGCTGCGTAGCTGGGCCATAAGTCGGGGTTGGCACGACGGATTTCCTGAAAAGCAAATGCAATCAAGATTAGAGTGTCCCAGCAGTGCTCCCAGACCACGAAACTCACCCGCAAACACCAGGAAGCCCCCCAAACAGGCCCCCGAAAACGCTACATAGAGCAAAATGTCAGAAATAGCCCAAAAAAAAATCGGCCTGGATTTAGTCCCAACCACTTCTACCCGGTATTAGACCTTCCCAGGAATGCCCCAAGACCCGGCAACCCACCCGCCAAGAAGTATAACACCCCCAAACAGGCCAAAAGCAAACTCTCATACTTGCAATATTTCTGGGCCTTCGGTCCAAACGCGCTGCGTAGCTGGGCCATAAGTCGGGGTTGGCACGACGGATTTCCTGAAAAGCAAATGCAATCAAGATTAGAGTGTCCCAGCAGTGCTCCCAGACCACGAAACTCACCCGCAAACACCAGGAAGCCCCCCAAACAGGCCCCCGAAAACGCTACATAGAGCAAAATGTCAGAAATAGCCCAAAAAAAAATCGGCCTGGATTTAGTCCCAACCACTTCTACCCGGTATTAGACCTTCCCAGGAATGCCCCAAGACCCGGCAACCCACCCGCCAAGAAGTATAACACCCCCAAACAGGCCAAAAGCAAACTCTCATACTTGCAATATTTCTGGGCCTTCGGTCCAAACGCGCTGCGTAGCTGGGCCATAAGTCGGGGTTGGCACGACGGATTTCCTGAAAAGCAAATGCAATCAAGATTAGAGTGTCCCAGCAGTGCTCTCAGACCATGAAACTCACCCACAAACAGACGGAACCCCCCCTAAGAGCACCTCAAAGGCAAGCAAGTCATCAAAAACACAAAAAAATTTCCGCCTCGGATTTGGCACAAACCACTTTTAGTGCTTCCCAGCAATGGCCCCAGACCCGTCAACTCACCTGCAAAGAGGTAGAACAACACCCCCACAAGTGCTGAGTCTTTCTTCATTGGGCGTAAACCAGCCCTCTGCTTTGATGGAAATAGGAGTCTGGAGGAGGAGGATAGAGGAGCATGTTCTTCTGAACTTGTGAACCTGAGGAATGCAGACTGCGGCACCTTCAAATAAATTAGCAAACAAGTGAAGACAGTTCTGCTGATGGGCTTGTCTTTGTGATTATCTGATTAAAGTTTGAATTATATTAACTGTGCACAACAAAGAAAGACAGACACACAGGAATAAAAGTGAATAAGGATGAAAAAGAAAGTTATTGATTCGTTGTCTCATTTTCAGGGCTCGAAGTCGGAATCACGGTCCAGGAATAAGAATAAGGCTTCGTCATCATACTCTGCGAATTCAGCCCGGGTGAGGTCAGTGCCACCTGACAGAGTAGAAATTCCCTCATCTATGGTGCTGGCCACCTCCTCTTCATCCGGCACGCTCTCTCGTACTCTTATATCTGGTGGTATGAGGTGCTGATTCATCTTGATCATTGTTAACCTCTCCACATTTTTGGGCGAGAGGCGGCTCCGTTTGGGAGTTACAATCCCACCAGCCGCACTGAAAACCCGTTCAGAAGACACACTTGCGAGTGGGCAAGACAAGTAGTTTAAAGCCAGGTTGGTGAGCTGTGGCCACAATTCTTTTTTCCCATGCCAATACGCCAATGGGTCAGAATTAACATAGACCTCTGTGGAGTCATTCAGATAGTCCTTCACCATCGACTCAAGGTCCTCCTCCAAGGTTCCTCCACTTTGCGTAGCTCTTGCTGTGCCTCTGGCCTTTTGAGAACCAAACCCACGCAGAGCTAGCCAATCCTCTTCAGCCTCCAATGTTTCTGCTGCCTTTCGTGCAGATGATGCGGTTGCCGGTGTCTTTAACGGCTGAGAGGTCACTTGTGCCACAGCCACAGGTGCAGAAGTGGATTGTTTTGACTGGGGATGGCCTGCTGATGTACTGCCATTTCCTTCAATTTCCAGCCGTTCTGTTTCAAACTTCTTGGCTGACAAGGCTAGCCAACGTTTGTACTTTGTAACATCTTCATCAGCAAAAGGAAAGAATGCTCTGCCTGCCAGCGCCTTTTTGTAGCGTGGATCCAGAATAGTAGCACAAATGTAATGCTGTTCTGAGTGGATCTTTTGAAGACGTTCATCACCTTGTAGGAGCTCTAATAATGTCTCAGCCAGAAGCAAAGAGTCTTTCTTTTTGTCATCTTTTCGAAACACAGAACACACCTCCTTCAGTTGGTCCTCCAGCATGTACAACAATGGGATAGCTTTTCCCAAATTAGAGTCCTCCTTGCTGACTGCACGTGTGAAGACCTCAAAAGGACGAAGCATGCGTGTTAGGCTTTCAACTATGTTCCATTGCGGCCCACCCATCCTCAGCTCCTCTATACCCTCTTTCAAGAAAAATTGATCGAGTTGCGTATACTGCTCATACAGACGCTCAAGCATGTAGAAGGTTGAGTTCCAACGTGTTACCACCTCCTGGATGAGTGCTTTCACTGGCATTTGACTTTGATATAGCATGCTCCTCAGCTGCTTGCGGGCCTTAAAAGAATGCCTGAAATGCTTGCAAATTTTTCGGCAGTTGTCCAATACACTGTACGCTGCACTGCGTTTATTACCCAAGAATTTTTGGACAACCAGGTTTATACAGTGCGCCAAACACGGCACTCTGAAATAGTAACCGTCCCTCATGGCCTTAACTATATTGGATAATAATATACAATGAGACCCAATCCAACTGGCGAGCAAATCTATCAGTGACATATGGGGGGTCAACTATATCCCACTCCCCACTAATCTCTTATCCACATAATAATGAGATAATGCACTGTGCTCTGCCTTGTTAAAAATATCTGTTCTCCACAACAACAAAACAGAGCGACGATCTCAGAGTGACCTCACTCTTAGTTGTTCACAACCGTCCACAACACACATTGGACATTACTCTAAATAGAGGAAAAAATGTGCGAGGAGCAAGTGACCCCTCACGGAAACACCACCAAGCGGGGTAACTGGTATGCAATTTCCAGACAGGCCCCTGTCTCATCATCGGTGGTCACTTGCTCCTCGGGAAAATAAAGGTGATAGAAAATAAGACGTGTCCAAAACAAACAACATATAAAGTGCTGCAGTGAAGTGCAGAAAACTCTGCTAGTGACAAACACACACAAACAAAATGATAGAGTGCCTAAAACCACACACAACACACCATTCCCTTATCCACTTTTATTCGTAGGGTGGTGATTGCGTGCTATTGGGTATTAAAAAGGCTGGTAGCTAGTCATGCATACCATTACCTACAGTGCCGACATGTTTCACTGCTGTATAACGTAGAGCAGTTTCATCAGGGCTGCACTCAAGTGCTGCCACTTCACTCTTTTTGGACACTCAGCTCTATAACGTGCTGTGAATGGAGAACAGATACAAGGTTTAAAAACATGTAGACTTAGGCTGGCCAGAGGTATACTATGAAGGTATAAGCCAAGTGGTAGTGTGAGGAATATTTACCCAGGAGCAGCAAAGCATTGCATACCGGCCACTCCGTTATCAAACTGGGACCCTAAATACTCCAAACGTGAGTGTGTCCCTTGATTTGTAATAAAAAATTCTTATATCTGCAAAATGAAAGAAACAAATGTTGTAGTGTTCCTTATGCTGTTATGCCATGAAGCATCTCACGTATACTACACCTGTACTCGAGACTGAGCAACAAGTGTCATACATGCTTAGCGCTACTATTACAAACTGCATGAAAAAGGGTTATTCAATCTAAAAGAGATACACCACTAGGGTGCTGGTTGTAAATACCCCTCACTCAGCGACCCACATGTCAACCATAACGCAGCCAGAGTGACCCACATCACAGTAATAGCGCAGCCAGACTATATTGGAGCCATTGTCTGTGGAAACATAACCAACCTTGCGTTTTAGTGGGGACAGACAGTTAAGGACCTTTGTGTTAAAGACATCCAAAATGTTTTCTGCTGTGTGACGTTTCTCCAAACCAAACATGGCTAGTGTTGCATGTTTCCGAGCACCTTTAAAAACAATGTTAGTGTCAACACCTGAGTTTAGCTTTGCTTTAGCCCCTGAAAAAGAGACCCAGTGTGCAGTGATGCACATGTAATCAGCGCCTGCGCCACTGGTCCACATGTCTGTTGTCAGATGTATAGTGTGAACAGCACTCTTCTCCAAAGCTGCCCCAATCAACTTCAGAACATCTTCATGTAGTGCTGGAACCGCAACTCGGGCAAAATAGAACCGGCTAGGAACCTTCCATTTAGGGCAGAGCACTGTCACTAATTCTAGAAAACCAACCCCTTCTACAAAAGAAAAAGGGAGAAGGTCCAGAGCTAGCATTTTAGCCAGCTTAGTGTTATACAGACGGGTCATTGGGTGGTTGCGTTCATATTGCGCTTCTGTAAACAACATCTTTTTAATGTTGCCCTGGACCAATGATTTACGGGATGATGATGATCTCTTCGACCCAGTTACGCTCGCTGATGTACTTTTCCGCATTGATGTCTCACTCTCTCCCACACTCTTAGTGTGGCTCCCATGGGGTGTGCTGCTGACATGGGAACTGGGTGTAAGTGAAGTGTTTGAATCGTCTTCTTCTACCTCCTCGTCATCAGCAGATGACAAATCAACGTTTTCATTACGTGCAATTCCGGCTTTCTTGACCGCCTCTAGGTGCGGAAACCATTCGACAGGGTGCCTTCTCTCAAGATGACCTCTCTGGCCTCCGGTACCATAGTTAGAACCAAGCTTACCACGACTATATCGAAGCTTACAAAGGCTACAAATGGCTACGTTTTCCTTTTTTGGGCAAACACTAAAGAAGTCCCAAACTGGAGACTTGAAATGTCTTCGGGGGCCGGAGGAGGCGGCGATACTGGTGGTGGTGGTCCTGCTGCTAATGACAGATGAAGTGGAGGATGTGGATTGCCGAACTTCAGTACGTTTTGCACTTTCACCACCACGAATTGAGGTCGAGGACGAGGTGGGTACCTTCTTGCGAGGAAGAAATATGGAAGCGGTAGGTTTTGGTGTACTACTTAACTCCAAATCTAATGATTCCATTTCCATTGCCTCCTCGCCGACATCATCATCACGCTCAGCAGCTTCTCGGGATAGGGTCAAAATGTCTCTTTGCTGCATGCCCGGTGGGGCTGCAGTGACCTTTGTGATGACTGCCTCGTCGTCATCGTGAGAGGCTTCATCACCAGCAGTATCTGTCACTTCTTGTTGAGCCTCATCACACTCCATAGGTTTGAGTTTTTGGACGACCTTCCTTTTACGCTTAGGTACCGGTGGCAGATCATGGTGTGCCTCTGCCTCACTGTCAGACCGCAGTTGTCGTGGTTCCCAAGACAGATCACTTGCACCAGAACGAGGTGGGCTTGAAGAAGATGTAGACACCCCCCTTGATCTTTTCCTTGCTAGGGATGTGGAAGACAATGAATGATCATCAGGAGGAGTGGCTTCCAATGATACCTCAGCTTCATTGTCGATTTCCAAATGTGCCCCTACTTCGGGAGGAACAACTATTGTGGGCACTTGTGAACGTCCATGCACCTTTGCTTGCGCATCTCCTTTTGCTGCCTCTCCTTCCACATGTACTTGGGCGTGTACTTGCACATGGTGTTGTTGTTGCGGCTGTGGTTGTTCAACACTTGTCAGATGAGTTACAACAACCTGTGTTGATTCAGGGACATTGCTGCTACTTTCTTGCGATGAGCCAACATCACTGGTCGATGGTGATTGGAGAAGTACACTGACTGCCTCTGAAGCACTCAAGGGCTTTGACTTAAGTTGGCGTGGTGGTGGAGGCACTGAACCCAATGGAGCAGGGGTGCTGCTCTCAGGTTGGTCCCCAGCAGATCCTGCTGCTGCAGGCGTACTTTTTTTTTTGCTCCCAAAAAAAGTGGTGGGTGGCACACCAGCCTCCTTGGTAACTTGCTTCTTCTGCTCCTTACTAGCAACTTTCTTGCTAGAGGAGCTACGGAGAAGTTTCTTTGGGGCCATCTTCTTCAGAGCAGGTCAGACAGCAGGCCGCAGTTGCACGAATTGTAGAGTTGTCTGAGGCCAGACGTGACGTCGCGTGACGTTATGCTGCACACACACACCGCTGCAGGACTTCTTCCTGGCACTGGTGGTTCTCTTGAGTCTTGTGCACCTAAAAAAAATGGAAGACAGAGGAACATCAGTTCAGTTATAGAGCACAAAAAATCGAAAAACACTGCAAAATCAGCACAATCCCAATCCATCCATGCCCTCCATAATGTTTAAATTCAAGACAACCCACAGAAAGACTAGGCCCATGCAAGACTCACTACCCCTGGGCATAAATAAAGGTTGAAAAGTAGGCAAAATGGTTGGAGGCCTAACAACAAAGCCTGCATTCAAAATGGCCACTTGCCTGCCAGCACATGGCCAGTGCCTGTAGCTGCACTCAAAATGGCCACCAGCCACATGGCATGTCCCTCCCCATGAACACCCCCAAAAATCGAAAAACACTGCAAAATCAGCACAATCCCATTCCATCCATGATGTTTAAATTCAAGACAGCCCACAGAAAGACTAGGCCCCATGCACCACTCACTACCCCTGGTCAAGGCCCCAACAACAGGTCAAAAATCGAAAAACACAAAATTTTACAAAAAAAAAAAATTGAAAAACACAGAAAAATCAGCACAATCCCAATTCATCTATGGCCTCCATGATGTTTAAATTCAAGACAACCCACAGAAATACTAGGCCCATGCAAGACTCACTACCCCTGGCATAAATAAAGGTTGAAAAGTAGGGAAAATGGTTGGAGGCCTAACAACAAAGCCTGCATTCAAAATGGCCACTTGCCTGCCAGCACATGGCAAGTGCCTGTAGCTGCACTCAAAATGGCCACCAGCCACATGGCATGTCCCTCCCCATGAACACCCCCAAAAATCGAAAAACACTGCAAAATCAGCACAATCCCATTCCATCCATGATGTTTAAATTCAAGACAGCCCACAGAAAGACTAGGCCCCATGCACCACTCACTACCCCTGGTCAAGGCCCCAACAACAGGTCAAAAATCGAAAAACACAAAATTTTACAAAAAAAAATAATCGAAAAACACAGAAAAATCAGCACAATCCCAATTCATCTATGGCCTCCATGATGTTTAAATTCAAGACAACCCACAGAAATACTAGGCCCATGCAAGACTCACTACCCCTGGCATAAATAAAGGTTGAAAAGTAGGGAAAATGGTTGGAGGCCTAACAACAAAGCCTGCATTCAAAATGGCCACTTGCCTGCCAGCACATGGCAAGTGCCTGTAGCTGCACTCAAAATGGCCACCAGCCACATGGCATGTCCCTCCCCATGAACACCCCCAAAAATCGAAAAACACTGCAAAATCAGCACAATCCCATTCCATCCATGATGTTTAAATTCAAGACAGCCCACAGAAAGACTAGGCCCCATGCACCACTCACTACCCCTGGTCAAGGCCCCAACAACAGGTCAAAAATCGAAAAACACAAAATTTTACAAAAAAAAAAAATCGAAAAACACAGAAAAATCAGCACAATCCCAATTCATCTATGGCCTCCATGATGTTTAAATTCAAGACAACCCACAGAAATACTAGGCCCATGCAAGACTCACTACCCCTGGCATAAATAAAGGTTGAAAAGTAGGGAAAATGGTTGGAGGCCTAACAACAAAGCCTGCATTCAAAATGGCCACTTGCCTGCCAGCACATGGCAAGTGCCTGTAGCTGCACTCAAAATGGCCACCAGCCACATGGCATGTCCCTCCCCATGAACACCCCCAAAAATCGAAAAACACTGCAAAATCAGCACAATCCCATTCCATCCATGATGTTTAAATTCAAGACAGCCCACAGAAAGACTAGGCCCCATGCACCACTCACTACCCCTGGTCAAGGCCCCAACAACAGGTCAAAAATCGAAAAACACAAAATTTTACAACAAAAAAAAAATTGAAAAACACAGAAAAATCAGCACAATCCCAATTCATCTATGGCCTCCATGATGTTTAAATTCAAGACAACCCACAGAAATACTAGGCCCATGCAAGACTCACTACCCCTGGCATAAATAAAGGTTGAAAAGTAGGGAAAATGGTTGGAGGCCTAACAACAAAGCCTGCATTCAAAATGGCCACTTGCCTGCCAGCACATGGCAAGTGCCTGTAGCTGCACTCAAAATGGCCACCAGCCACATGGCATGTCCCTCCCCATGAACACCCCCAAAAATCGAAAAACACTGCAAAATCAGCACAATCCCATTCCATCCATGATGTTTAAATTCAAGACAGCCCACAGAAAGACTAGGCCCCATGCACCACTCACTACCCCTGGTCAAGGCCCCAACAACAGGTCAAAAATCGAAAAACACAAAATTTTACAAAAAAAAAAAATCGAAAAACACAGAAAAATCAGCACAATCCCAATTCATCTATGGCCTCCATGATGTTTAAATTCAAGACAACCCACAGAAATACTAGGCCCATGCAAGACTCACTACCCCTGGCATAAATAAAGGTTGAAAAGTAGGGAAAATGGTTGGAGGCCTAACAACAAAGCCTGCATTCAAAATGGCCACTTGCCTGCCAGCACATGGCAAGTGCCTGTAGCTGCACTCAAAATGGCCACCAGCCACATGGCATGTCCCTCCCCATGAACACCCCCAAAAATCGAAAAACACTGCAAAATCAGCACAATCCCATTCCATCCATGATGTTTAAATTCAAGACAGCCCACAGAAAGACTAGGCCCCATGCACCACTCACTACCCCTGGTCAAGGCCCCAACAACAGGTCAAAAATCGAAAAACACAAAATTTTACAAAAAAAAAAAATCGAAAAACACAGAAAAATCAGCACAATCCCAATTCATCTATGGCCTCCATGATGTTTAAATTCAAGACAACCCACAGAAAGAATCAGTCCACCCACCACTGAGTACCCCTGGGAAAAGGCCCCAAAACAGCCCAAAAATCGAAAATCCCAAAATTTTAGTTGCAGCAACTGTAATGCCCCAAACAAACTTACTTGTAAAATTTCTAATCCAACAGTGATCCAAAGAAAGTCAAAAAGGCCTCAAATCCAAAGATCCAGCAGCATCCACAAAAGGTAATCCTTCCAGGTCCACATCCGAATGAAAAGTGACCAGGAGATGGACAAAGCACTGGGAGGAGCCTGCTGAACAGGAACAGGAAGTTGAAGACTATGGGGCACTTCCTTCCTCCCACCCCCCTGCCCCCCTCCCCAAAATGGACTCCTCGCTAAAAAAGTGCAGGCAAATGTCAAACTAAGGAGTTATTCACATAAAAATCATCATTTCTAGAAGGTTTATGCTGCTTGCTGGTGGATTTCTTGTGCAGAATTGCAAATTTATATTTTCGCGCGCCGCATCTCAAATCTCGCAATTTGCGAAGTACCGCGAGACGTGATCTCGCCGTACTCGCGTTGACAAACTCTCGCTGGCAAGCCGCGATGACGTAATCGCGCTCGCCAATTCCCGCGGGATCACACAGCAAGATCCAAAATGGCGCAGCACTCGCAAACTATCGAAAAAAACAACTCGGCAAACGATGATAAACGCCGCGCGCCGCAAAAATTGTATCACCAACGCCGCGCGCCGCCAAAAAAATCCGCTGCGTGCGAATTTGCGGATTTTGCGGGAAATCCGCAAATCTCGCGGATTGCGGATTTCCCGAAAATCCGCAAAATCCGCGAGCGGAACGGATTTTCCGCCCACGCTTAGGGGCATAGTCAAAAAAATCCACCCAATTATGTGTGGACAGCTTATGGCTGCCACAAAACTTCTGGCGATACCTTTCGGGGTTGAGGCCAAACTTTATAATCAGCGCCTCCTTCATGGGGGGATACCTAAACTGGTCTGCCTTCTCCAAGTACAGGAGGGTGTCCCTGACGTCAGGAGGTATATAACGGTACAAGCCACCCCCCCCAATGTTTCTCGGGCACCCCATGGGCAGTCAAGGCCACTTCATATGCCTCCAACTACCTCACAATGTCACCCCCCTTGGTGTAGCTTGCTATCACCTCCTTAGGTAACCAGAATCTGGGCTCCTGCTGAGCCCCTGGTACACTGCCACCCTTAGGACTACCTGGCGCACTCAACTGTAATGCTCTCAGCTCCATTTCCTTGAGCTGAAGCTCGTGCGCCAACTTCCTTTCCTCCATAGCTAGTCTTTCTCTCTCCAAAGCAAATTTCTTATCTTCCCTTTTTCGCTCCCTCTCGTGCTCTAGCTTGGCCAGCTCCCACTTCAATCGCCTCTCCTCCTTTCTGTCCTCATACTCCTGCGACGATGCACTCCCCCTAGATACACTACTCCCTGCCCCGGAACGTCTTCCTGCAACACATTGTCAGTCATATCAATGCTGAGCAGGCCTGGGGGTTCTGGAGTGCCCGCCTCCCTTGGTGTGACCTGTCCCTCTTGTTCCCCATCCCCTTCCTCCTCTGGGTGGGCCCTTACCCATGCCCTCAAGGGGGTGCAAAGTTCTTCTTTTACAGCTCTCCTCCCAACCGGCACCCCATCCTCTGACAAAACTCCTTTAACTGCGTTACCGAATACTCATCTAGGTCAGCCAGCTGGAATTCCATTTTGTCAGGTGGGGACCCAGATAACCTGGAAGAAAGATACTAGGACGTAGGCAACAATGCTGGGTCAACACAGGTCCCTACACACTCTGCAGGCTAGACAGTGGGGGGCGGGGGGGTCAATTGGGTAAGCTTGAAGGCATGATAGGTGTCCAATTAATTGCAGCGCACTCTGTCCCACTGGAGGGTGTTAAGTAGCTACAGGTCCTGAATCCCACCGCTCGCCAACAATGTAAGAACTGGGACCACCAGTTCCCCGGAGGTTAGCTTGGCTCGAGCAGGTAGGCAACCAGGGGCTTACGTGTAAAGCAGCTACATAACACACTCATCCACTGAGACAAGAAGTGGGCACAATAATGGAGACCACACCAGTACTTTTGATTAAAATCATTAGATTTTATATAGACTTAAAATCATGGCAATTAATTCATCAGCATTTCTTCAAGCATTTCAATAAATAACTTCAATAAAGCATTTCAATAGGGCACTTCAATAAAGCATTTCAGTACAGACCTTCAATAAATCGTTTCAATAAATAACTTCAATAAAGCGTTTCAATAAATACTTCAATAAAGCGTTTCAATAGGGCCTTTCAATAAAGCATTTCAATAAATAGAAGTGAACATTACATCCATTAATCCATTGCATTAAGGCACTTATTGTCATGAGGGCCAACGATTTGAAATGTTTACCGGTCTAACCAGGCAATAATCAGCAATTCGGTCCTTAAGCCTAAACTGTCAACTAGGGCCTCGCAATTCTCGAGGCAAATAGGGGCCAACCGGGCCCAGTCTTGCTTTCCCCGGGGGAGGGGCGGACACGGGACCTTCTCCGCCCTCCCCCCCTGGGGGGTTACCTTATGTTTTCGGCCCTCTGGGGCCCTTGCGCAGGCTTGAGGCGGCGGGAGGGGCTACCGCCCAACCGGGGGATTCAAGCTGCCCGGCGCGGTGCAGGGAGCTGTCACAGAGCACCGGCGCCGGGGAGAGGCAACACAATGCGGGGCAAAGCGGAGGGGAGTTCTTCTGCTCAGGGCCCCCTCCGCGACGAGTCACGGCTTCCTCCGGGTTCCGGGCCTTCTCAGGACGGCTCGGCGGTGGCAGCCAAGGGCTGCGCGGCTTGGGCGGTGGCGCGGCCGATGACGCGGCGGCGCTCCCGCTCACGTGATGCGGGCCCGGGGACGGCTTCAGGCCTACCGCGGCCTACTGCACTAAAAGCGGCAACCCTCTCCTGGCATCCGAGGGCCGCCAAGGGGGTCACAATGCTGGCGCGAACTTGACTGCAGTGCCGGGGATGGCAGGTCACGTGAGGCCCAGCGAGGCCTGTGAAGAGTGCCGGCGGCCCTCTCCTGGCACACGGGGGCCGCCGAAGGGGGCACAACGCTGGCGCTGAAGGCGCGCTCACCGGGGGGAGTCTCCTCAGGCGCCTCGGGAGGCACGAACAGCTCCGGGCTGTGGCGGTGAGTGGGGGACCAATAGCGCCTCGTGAAGGTGGCGCCCAGGCAATGCAGCGCTATTCAGGGGGCCCGACAGCAGAGCGTTTTGGGGGCCAGTTCAGACAGCTCAGGTGAGCGCTTTCTTCACGAGGTGGGGCACTCCCAGCAGATCGGCAGGGCCCAGGGAAGGAGCGCTTGGTATTTTAGGCAATTTATGATCCAGCGCTTGACAGAGAGGGGTTCAGGCTACAGTGCTGGTGAGGAATTCCAGTCAGGAATGCAATTAGTTCAGTCAGGACAGCACTGGGGGCACAGAGGGGTGACAGCACCAGTACCTGGCTGATCCCCCAGCAGTCTCTGGTTGCAGGACAAGTAGTCTTCTTGGCGCTTGGATGGCTCTGCACCCTTATGAGGTGATTTCTGTGAGGGGGGGGTCTTGAGTTGAAGGCTGGTCAAGTTCTCTCAGGTCACTGAAGATGGTCCCTGGGTTTCCCTACCGTGTAGTGTAGTTCCTATTTTCCCAATAGGCCCTGCTCATTGGAATAACATAAACAGTAGTATCGACGTAGAAGTGCGGATCTTCCAGGCCTCCACTGACTATGTTAAACTTAATTGGGTTTGTTACCAACTAGCTCAGAGGTCACTGGAAACTTTCTTGACTGAAATAGGAAGTGATCAGCTTCCCTGGTATAGACAAGAAGGGATTCAGTTTTCCAACAACCGTGCAACATGACAACTTTGCTCCTCAGATCAAGAGTCAATCTCTAGGGTCGTGTGAAACAATAGACAGTTATTTTACTCAGTCAGTGGTTGTGCAGTTTACTTTCACAATATGTAGAGAATAGAGAGACGGGCGTTGTCAATAAAGGGTAACATTTATTGAACAGTCTTTCTTCTCATACAAGAGAAATGAATTGCCAGAATTGCAAGACTTGTTATTATAAAAAGTACGTACAGTAAGATAAGTATTGCGAAATAATACTGTAAAAGCATTGATATGGTTTCTTAGCCATACAATGGTTTAAAATGAATAAAACATATATACATTCATATATACATTAGGCTAAAATACTCAACTGGTGCTTCTAACTACGCCTACCCCAGTGTACCTGACCTAAGCCTAATACTTGGGAGGGGAGTAAGTAAGTAGCTTTTGGTTAAGTTGGTTTTGCCAAGGTTTGCTTCAAGAATTCTCTCTAAGGGTTTAGTCAACACCATACCTCTGGAATAGAATGATGGAGGTCTGGTATCTCCTTCAGGGGCTCGATATCCCAGTCACCCGCAAGGGTAGACTAGAAACGCCGGAGCTGGATTTCTCTGCAGGAGAAAGACAGAGTCTCTTCTCAGCGCGTCGAGGAGGAGGAGGAGGGGCAGCGTCCGCGGGCAGCTTGCATCTGCTGGGCTCTTGCAGGGGACGGCTGTTCAGCTCCTAAGTTCACCACACCATTGTTCGCTAGTTAGCAGCGATAGCAGTAGCGATAGCAGCTATGGTATCATCAGCATGACAGCTTCTTCAGCAGCAGCGAGATAGCTGGCAGCATCAGCTTCAGCGAAACAGCAACGAGACAGCAAACAGCTATTGCTTAAGGCAACGTTGGTAGTATTTATACCTGAAAGGTGCCTTGTTTGACGTAAGTTTTTGGACATAAGACGTCAATAAAGATGTCACTAGGAAGTGATCGTCTATCAGTGCTCATTAGAGTTCTATTACTAATCAAAACACAGCAAGCGGGGATTTCCAGGTTTGCTGAGTTTTTATCTTGTTGAAGAACTCGGAGTGTTAATCTAGGAATCTCAGATAGTAACTTCTGCTATGTCATTGCACTAATTGGTTGCAAAGGAAGTGGCAGAGAAAGCTATTCTGAAATGTGGCTCTGTTCGTGTGAGGCCAGAGACGAGTTTCTGAATATTGCACTTGAACGGTTATGCCAATATAGGGAATAAATGGATTTATAGCCGAATAGGGGCATAAGGTCACAGTATCGATCAGGGTCCTAGATTAGAACGCTACACCCACTCCACGAATTCATGTCCATCAAATTACTAAAACTAGAGCAATAAGATGCATGTGTAACATTGCCCACCCCAAAATACATATATGCATTTGAAATAGGCGTATTTGTAATACGTGAAAATTTAGGTACTGTACGTTTTTGAAGCATAGAAATCATTCAAAAATTATAGCATATGAAATCAATGAACGATTATGCAAAAAGAATTACACATGAAATATCTCTGAAACAGAAGAAGGGCGAGATAATTTCATCACATATAAATGCATTGCAATAAAATGTGCTAGAGGCTGGTGTAAAGATATTATGTCTCTAGATGTATTTAGAAATAGAAGTTGAAGCTTCTGTTTTCTATGAATAGTTTTACTTTAAGCAAAGAATTTTTCGTGCCAGAAAAAGGGTGAATATTAAAAAGTGTTCAATTCAAAAGAATTATTGCTTGAACGGGGAAAATAGAGTTCCAACGCTTTTAGCAGTTTTTGTTGGTCAAAACTGAAGGCCGAATTCAGAGTTCATGGGAACGCTGTGTGTCGGAATGCTTCTCTAAAGTTATTGTTTCTGTTCGGGTGAGAACATCATATCAGACAGGCTCTCAAAGAATTGGTCTACAAAATCAGGTGACAGTTCGACCAAATTCGATAGTGCTGTAACTTGGCAGGTGTGAGAATGATTGCTGTCATCAAAGGCTGGATCAGCACTGCTCACAGAAGGTCGTACCTGGGTGATGTTGCTTTTGTCACTCGCTCCACTGTTACCACCTAGTCATAGCACAGGAGTCTCAACGAATGCCGTCATCAGGATTGGTAGCCGCTGGGGACAACACAATGCGTGAGCCGTTATCGGACTTAGCAAAGTATCGATATCCATTGGTACTGCTGATGGAAGTGAAAGACAGATGTCCAACACACACTCATCTCCGCATAGCATACATCGTAGTACAGGTAAGATGCAATTTTGCCATATCGGTCTGAATGAAAGGAACCAGGTCATGTTTAGATCTCTCAGCCTGGCCAATCCAAGGACTCTAGTTATTCTGTCCCGGTAGCGGATTGCTAGGATTGTCTCTTCCATTCCCATAGGAGTCATGTCTGAGCTGTGGCTTGCCATAACGAAGCAGGAGGGTCAAAAATAAAATCCCTGCTACAAGTCCCAAAAATAGGGGTATGCCGCCAAAAACAGAGTGGACAAAATTTGGAACGATTCCCAGAATTGCTTGAAATGGTGTTAGCTGTCCCGTAAAAATCGTCTTAAATATGCCTGGGATGCCTGTGGCACTAGACATGTTAAGGAGTTGGCTCAACATTTCTACGAAATGCACGGGGCAATTTGTTGATAAAAGGTCATGTACCTCCGTAGCTGTCCTTGCAACTAGGAGATCATACGTCTCTTTTGATGACGTTATGGGCACTGTTGTCTGTAAAAGCACAGACTTCATTTTGCTTAAAGTATCAATTCGTGTAGAAGAGAAATGCAGACGAGGCCAGATGGGAGTCTCTATGTCTCCAGGCCCGCTCGGGAACAATGCTTGCATACAGCATTTGACCATGGAAGTTACGCTTACGAGATAACTTTTCCCTGGAACAAGGCCACAACATCTGTGATCCGTTCTTAGAATGTAACTCCCATTCGCGAGTTGCATAAAGAAGGGCTCTATCTGCGTTGCAGGTGTGGCAAGCTGGTGGCATGAAAGGTTGTTTGTATTACCTTCACAGGCTCCATGTAAATTAATACCCTGGCACAAAAGTATACCGCTTAGTGAACGTTTACAGTTTTCACCACTAAGAAATACATTTTTGTCGCTGTCACTATAGCATGAATGTGTGTATGGTAATTTCCATGCTGACTTAACATAACCTTTACCTAATCGTTCATACTGGCCAGTAAGTATGTATTCAAGGCACTTTTTAAATCGGAAAGTTGTTATTGGAATAGTGATAAATCCGTGTATTATCCATTCAATGACAGGACTTTCTGACATTGTCAATGATAATCTCTCAAGTTTTTCGATGCTCAGGATTGTATAGTCTGCTCCTTTCTGTGCCAAGCTGTTTTGTTTATCAGTAAGGTTAAAAATGGAAAACAATGACGTTGTGTTGATTAAACGCCAAGGCACATAGCCTGAATGAAGATTTTGCAGCGTCCAGCCTAATTGTACAATAGAACGTAATTGTGACTGGCCATGCTGTAACATTAGCAAGTCTCTGTCTATTATGTCAAAGGCAGAAGATACAATATTGTCCAACGAATATATTCTGGAGGACAGAGTCATTAACCCATTGTCCACTACAGAAAGTGATTTTTCCAAATTAATACGATCAATTTCTCGTATTTTTTCTGCTGTTTCAATTTGTGTGACTTTCCAAGCCTCGTTGTACGCAGCATAGATACTGGTCGCTATGAAACGCTTTTGACGCTGTTTGCGTGGTCCAAGAATGAAATCGCGCAAATCAGCACCATCTTTAAGTAAAGACAAGTGTTGCTTAATTTCAGCCAGTGTGGTTGATCCTAGCCATTCGAGGCAGAGTTTCCCTACACTGTATGTTGTTACTTTCCCTGGATGTTTCTAGGGTCTTGTCTGGTCATTTTTAACCCCTGTGTTTTGTTCAGGAATCTATCTTGACAGTTGTTTGTGTCAGTAGGCCAGATTAACCACTTTTTCCAATCAGGATGTGTTCTGTTAAAATGTAAAATTTTAGTTACGTCTATCTCAATATCTGCTGTTGCATTATCAGGTATTGGCTTCGGAATAGACGGTTTGTTAAGGTCTTTGATCTTAGCTAGGCCAAGACAGGATGTTTGGTGAATTGTGTCATTTAAAAACATCATTTGTTCTGGTATCATGCAGGTTCTGAATAGTGCTTCAAGGCCTTGTACCTGCCAATCTTTCGTACCCCAAATGGTTTTTGTTTCAATGTTATTTTTCCAATAATCAAAATCAAAGGTCATCATTTTTTCATAAAATGCTTCTGAATATATTAATTTAGTGTTTGTCAGCATTGTTTTCATTCCTGTTTTATCTAACAGTTTGTAATAAAACGTTTCTGCATCACTGGTGTTAAACCCTGAGAAGCTCTTGAATTTCTCAAAGAATGTTTTAGAACTGCTTTTAGGTGGTGTAGCACAATGTTCCCATTGATTATACTTAAAAACATTTCTAGGCTGTGCAGATTTATGCAAATAATGATCGCCATAATGTGTAAAACAGAATAACTGTTCATAACTAGACGAACCTTGTAAATAATCATGTTCTGTGAATCTAGCTGACATTACTAAATCAGACATCATGTCATTAATACTGTTAAAGTCCCAATCATCAGAGAATTTACTAGGTTTTACCAAGTCACTTAACCCTTTCGATGCTGATGACGAGCTCAGCTCGTCATCACCCACGGGTGTCGTGTGCTGATGACGAGCTGAGCTCGTCATGGTGCCACTAAAATGGCAATTTCCAGCACAGGGGGGGGGGGAAACGCCCAGCAGCCATGTGGTTAAGGAAACCTTCAGTTGATGAGGATACTTCAGGATCTCGACCGGACCATAGATCTCATAGTCAGTTTTCTCCCATACTACCCCACCGGGTATTGGAATGGCTGTGACATTTACTGTTGACAGTTCTCTTTTCTTCACGTGGGATGATCTGTGTGGTTTGAGGACTAGGTTGATGTTCTGACTTGCTGTGTCCAATCAATTGTAATAAACTTTCCTAAAATTAAAACTAAAATTAGGCATAGTAGGAGTATGAATACCCCTGAAATAATCCAATGCTCAATCAACTGTGAATCCAGATATAATTCTTTGATTTGTTGAAAGAGTTCCGTTGTATTTTCTTTTGAAGTCTTTTTAGTTTCTGGCATCACTTCGGGGTCACTTTGATCCTCGGAAAAGTTGTCGAAGTCGATGAAATAACCAGAGGCAGTTCTGTCAATTGTTGGGATTGTTCTTTCAATCTGTCTTTCGGTAGCACTTTCTGATGCCACATTATTGTAGACTGGTGTTTCTTGACGAACTGTTTCAATCTGTGTCTCAAGAGGCACGAGTTCCATGGCATTATTGCATAGTCCTTCTCTGTGCACTGCAGGCTGATTGAATGTGATTAGTCTTTCAGTTTGAACCTCTTGGATTGTTGCAACTTTGGGTATTCTGTTGTTTCTCGGGAGTCCACTGGGCCTACTGTTGATTATAGGCCACATGCTTGTGGTTTTATCAGGTTGATAGATACAACTCTGTTCTCCTTTTTACCAGCAAGGGGCGGTAGTACTACTGATCTTGTTCCGGTGACTGCCAAGACAGGTACTGCTTTTCTGTAAGAAGGCCCAAATTCCTTCTTCACCACGATTTTTTCTCTGACTAGATCCCCAATCTTTGGAATCCAGACAGGCCTTGCTGGGGCTGTTGCTTGTGGTGCCTCGTCAGTGGTATCTGGCTGTTGCTTTAACTTTATGTTGCTTAAGGATTTTCTTGTTTCATTCAGTTCCTGTAAAACAGCCAAACGATCTTTGATGTCAAAGTCTGTTTTCTTATCTTGTACCACTGATATCTGACTATCTAAGTCCTGAATTGTCATTCTAATTCCGAACAATAGTTCGTATGGGCTGAAACCTTTTAGAGATTTTCTTGGCAAATTGTTAAGACTGGTCTGGACACTTATTAAATGTTTGACCCCCCAGCGCCTGAACCTAATACCTTCGCTGTTATAGATCGCTTTATGTCCCGTTTTTTTCTTTCTACCACACTATTGCCTTCGGGGTGCGACGGACAAGAATACCGCAACCCAATTCCCATGCTGGCCATGACCTCCTTATAAGCTCGAGAGCTGAAAGCAGGACCCTGGTCAGAATGGAACGTGGTAATTGCGTATGTGCCGATAAAGACTCGCAGATCTTTTATAACCGTTCTGGCGTCAGCCGAGCGCTGGGGCCACATCCATATGAACCTCGTACAGGAATCCACTGCTACCATGATATATCTATAGTTGCCATCCCTTTGTAGGGGACCACAGTGGTCCAGGTAAACACATGCAAATGGTTTATCCGAGATGAGAAGGGGTGTCTGCGCTGGTCGTTTTACTGTTGATACTTTTATCCTTTGGCATATATCGCATTCTAATACATACTTTTTAGTTTGTATTCTCAAGCGAGGCCACCAATATCTCTGTTTTAATAGTGATATTGTTGCGAAACGCCAGCGTGTGCAGAAGCAAGCCCTTCGTGTGCCGCTTTGATTAGTCCTAACCTGTGTTCCATGTTTGGAATTACCCTATCCCCCACTCCAGGGATTCGGGCCAAAGGAACATTATTCGTATCTGTTGAATATAAGTACTTTCTGGAAAGCCTTTTGGGAGTGTTTTCTTATCATCTTTTACTGACGCACTGACAGCTTGTAGAATGTCGCTGTCTATGTTTGTTTGTGACCGAGTTATCGCAGCTACGGAAGCCGTTTGCACAGCTGCCTTCGCGGCTTCATCAGCCAATGAATTCCCTGCAACATGAATGCCATCACGTTGATGACTCAGAGTGTGTATCACGTGAGTCTTTTGTAGTTCTTTCTGTAAAAGAACTACCTGTTCCCAAAGCATTTTATGCTTTATTGTGCCACCTTTTGCATCTTTGAAACCATTTTCCACCCAATTCTGCAAGTATTCATTATAAGATTGTACGCAATAATAAGAATCGCACACTATTACTGTGGGGAATTCGCGATCGGTATTTTCTTGCGCCATCTTAAATGCTACCAATTCAGCTCGTTGAGCTGAGCAATCTCCTAGAGATTGTGTTTTAGTGACCATTGGTCTAAATTTACCTTCGTGCCAGCGACCTTTAACAATCGCGCACGCAGCACTATAAGCTTGTTTGCCCCCAACTGCGGGTTGTGCTGATCCGTCAGTATATATAATACTTCCGTATTCTTCGAGAGGCAGGATTTCAATTGGCAGAGGACATTCATATTCATATTGTAAAAATTCCTGTGTTTTTAAGTTAGGATCAAATTCGTAAACTACGTCTGTTGCAGCAAGAGAATTAACCCACTGAATCCATCTCGGATGCAAAGCTTTAGCATTAGGAATGCTTGCTTTAGTTACCGCTTCTAAAGCCGGTATAGGTGTTACGATTATGATTCGTTTGCCTTGTGCTAGGGGCCTTTCTTTTGCTACAGCAGTCTGAACCGCAGTTAGAATTTTCTCCGTTGAACTGAATTTTGTTTCAGCCTTTGTGTACAAATGTGATTTGTAAGCTATTGGTACCTTATCTCCCTCATTAGAGGTTAGGTACGTGAATCCGCATCTTCCTGGGATGACTCGGATTACAAGATCGCGTGTGTTGTCACGTGTATCTAATTTTGTTTTTGCTAACATGTCTGTTTGCAGTGATCTCAAAATTTCTGTGTGTTTTTGAGTCCAATTGATTTGTTTAAAATCAGGTTTAATTAGTTTGTAAAGAGGTTTAACCCTCTCTGCGTAATTTAGAATGTAAGTTCTTCCGAAATTCAGAAAACCTAGTATGGATTGTAAATTCTTCAGCGTTTTTGGAGTTTGGAGTACAGCGCACTTCTCTAAGAAGTTGTCCGCTAGGCTTTTTCCTTCACTTGATAATTCGTATCCTAAAAATAATACTGTCAGATGGGCAATTCGAGACTTTTTAAAGTTGAATTTGTAACCCTCTGCTGCGAACCCAAGTATAATGGTGTTCACTCTTTTCAAGTGAGTATCCAAGTCGTCGTCTGTGAGATAGATATCATCTACGTAAGATAATGCCTCATCATCATATATTTGTAGTAACTCTGTTACCCTAGCTGAGAATAGTCCTGGGCTGTTCTTGAACCCCTGTGGGAGTCGACAGAATTTTTTCTGCGACCCAAATGCTGAGAAAGCGGTCAAGTATCTGCTTTCTGGTGCAATGTTTTGACAAAAGAAACCATTAGATATGTCTAATGTCGTTTTATATTTTTTCCTAACTATGTTATTCATTAGGGCTGCACTATGCGAGTTTTGTACTGCAAACGTTTTGCAACATGCATTAAGGTGTCTGTAGTCCAAAACTAGACGATATGAATTGTCTGGCTTGGAGACAGGAAACAAAGGATTGTTCATTTGAGAGGTGCATGTTTCAATCACCCCCTGGTATTCAAGTTGATCTAAGATCTCCCTGACTTGTTTTTTAGCTTCTTGCTTAATGGGATACTGCCGTTGGGCAGTTGGTTCACTTTTTAACTGGATTTTGTGAGGAGGTGAGTCCTCATCCCATCCTACATGATTTTTATATAATGCCGGTGCCTGGGCTACTGCCCATTTCCTTGCATAAGTATATTTTTTGTGAATCGGAATGTGATTCGAGAAGGCAGGCATAATCATTTCTTCGCCACGAGGGCACTCCCTGACAAACTCTGGGGGCCAATCTTTTTCAGCTAACAGAATATCATAGCCTTTTGAGAGTTTGTCCCAAAATAGACCCTTTATTTTCCTAGTCTTATCACCCTCTATACGCAATGTTATTTCGTATATTTTATGGGGCTCGCTAAGTCTGGTGTCTGCAGTTTCAACCTGAATGAATTCATTCGTGTCCACTGTCTCCAGATGACTCATCAGGATCTTGCGGGCTATACTGATTTCTGCTGCACTGTCTAACATTGTCTGTGCCGACTCCCCGTTTTTCAACTGTGTCCACATTATTCTCGGCATGGTTGATTACTGTAATACTGGCTACCTTCTTTTTTGGAAATTGAGATTTTTTACTCTGAGCAGGTTCCTTGTTTTTGGACTTGGTGTGCTCTCCTGGGTCTGACCGTCCTCTTCTTTCCGATTTCTGCGAAAAAGATTGAGAGGGATGTATATCAATACTTTGATATCTATCAGGTTTTTTCAAATTATCACTATTTCTAAGGTTGTATCTTTTCTCAGAGGGCTCCCTCTGGGGAGACTGGTGTTCTCGAGTCGGAGTTCTTTCCCTCCGTCGAGGAGACCTTCCTCTGGACTGGAAAACTTTTTCCTTGGGAGTGGATTGTTCATTTCCATCCCAGCTCTTTTTAGGAGTGTTTGAATTATTTTTAATAAATAATTTTTCAGGATTTTCGAGAAGTTGGGGTTTAACCGGTTTTCCACCCAAGCTGTCTCTACCTAATTCTTCATAGCACTTTTCTATGATTTTGGCAAGCTCAATTGGCTGATCTGTTATATCTGTTTCCTTCAACTTCTGGCGGATCGCCACAGATGCTGCTTCTCCCTTTATATTGGCTAATAATATAGCCGAGACCTGCTTGAAGTCTTTCAGTAATTTCATACCAAGAGTTAAAGCGGGCTCTGGACCGTATTCATTTTGAATCTGTTTTAGCACTTCTGGTATTACCGCCATGGACGGAATACCATGTGTTTTTGTGTAAATGGAAGCAAAGACTGTACCCCAAGTGTCGCAGTCCTCCACGTGTGGTGCGATTCCCATAGGAAGGCAGATGGTCAAGATTCTGTGTTTCTCAATAGGGGTAGTATCCGGAAATACTGCCTCTATTTGAGTGATTTTCTGTGCTAACCAGAAAGGAATTTGTTCCCGTTTTACGGGTGTTTTACCAAGACATGACTGTATGTTCTGTGGTGTAACTTTATTAGTGTTCCCCTGATGAGGGGTCACCTGTGGTACATTAACAGCTGGTTGGACTGTTGCAGTCCGCATTACATATTGGACTTATTGCCTATGTATTTTAATTAATGTTTTTAGCTGTACTAACAGCTCTTCTCTAGACATTTTTGCAATGTCCGGATGTGGTGTGTAGCTGGCTAGAACCGGCCACGTGGCTCCTCTGGTCTACCTAGTGGACCGAGCCTGGTAATATGATCATTATGTTTTAGGGCGCCATTAAACCAGAGCAGGTGCTCTTGGAATTTTAGTGGGATTTCAGTCTCCTCGAAAGGAGCGTACTCATCCGGTGGTTTCTCTATTTTGTAATAGTGAAACTCTTTTGTTCTAGCGTTTGCCGCTGGAAAGTTTATCCATGAATAGAATACCTCTGTCTGTCGATATTCGTGTGCCTCTATCACGAAAATTACTGTACCACCTTGTGGTGTCAGTCCGTTTTCTATAAGTTTTAAAGTTATAGACTTTCTTAAGTGGACCGGGATGTCGATAGCATCCGGGTCTGTCTGTAGGAGACTCGAGTCTTCCTCTATTAGTAGGGTTGCCAGCCTAGCTGCTTCTCTTTCTTCTTCACTGTCTGACATTTTATAAATGCAGGCTTTGCAGAGTAGGTCTCCAAGGAGACAAAGATTAGGTGCACAATATTTTGGAACACTGTATCCTTCAACGTTGAATAAACCAGAGCTTTACATAGGAATCTCTTCCTACTGAGTTCGGGCGGATTTTAACCTTTCACCCACTCCAGACATCTATTGGAGTATTTACCGGAGAAAGGGTTCTGTGTGAAATATGCACGACTGAGTTACTCTAACGTCTTGCGTTAGTTTATCGCCTTACCAAACGTTTGGGCGCCATGTAGTGTAGTTCCTATTTTCCCAATAGGCCCTGCGCATTGGAATAACATAAACAGTATCGACGTAGAAGTGCGGATCTTCCAGGCCTCCACTGACTATGTTAAACTTAATTGGGTTTGTTACCAACTAGCTCAGAGGTCACTGGAAACTTTCTTGACTGAAATAGGAAGTGATCAGCTTCCCTGGTACAGACAAGAAGGGATTCAGTTTTCCAACAACCGTGAAACATGACAACTTTGCTCCTCAGATCAAGAGTCAATCTCTAGGGTCGTGTGAAACAATAGACAGTTATTTTACTCAGTCAGTGGTTGTGAAGTTTACTTTCACAATATGTAGAGATTAGAGAGACGGGCGTTGTCAATAAAGGGTAACATTTATTGAACAGTCTTTCTTCTCATACAAGAGAAATGAATTGCCACAATTGCAAGACTTGTTATTATAAAAAGATAAGTATTGCGAAATAATACTATAAAAGCATTGATATGGTTTCTTAGCCATAAAATGGTTTAAAATGAATAAAACATATATACATTCATATATACATTAGGCTAAAATACTCAACTGGTGCTTCTAACTACGCCTACCCCAGTGTACCTGACCTAAGCCTAATACTTGGGAGGGGAGTAAGTAAGTAGCTTTAGTTTAAGTTGGTTTTGCCAAGGTTTGCTTCAAGAATTCTCTCTAAGGGTTTAGTCAACACCATACCTCTGGAATAGAATGATGGAGGTCTGGTATCTCCTTCAGGGGCTCGATATCCCAGTCACCCGCAAGGGTAGACTAGAAACGCCGGAGCTGGATTTCTCTGCAGGAGAAAGACAGCGTCTCTTCTCAGCGCGTTGAGGAGGAGGAGGAGGGGCAGCGTCCGCGGGCAGCTTGCATCTGCTGGGCTCTTGCAGGGGACGGCTGTTCAGCTCCTAAGTTCACCACACCATTGTTCGCTAGTTAGCAGCGATAGCAGTAGCGATAGCAGCTATGGTATCATCAGCATGACAGCTTCTTCAGCAGCAGCGAGATAGCTGGCAGCATCAGCTTCAGCGAAACAGCAACGAGACAGCAAACAGCTATTGCTTAAGGCAACGTTGGTAGTATTTATACCTGAAAGGTGCCTTGTTTGACGTAAGTTTTTGGACATAAGTCGTCAATAAAGATGTCACTAGGAAGTGATCGTCTATCAGTGCTCATTAGAGTTCTATTACTAATCAAAACACAGCAAGCGGGGATTTCCAGGTTTGCTGAGTTTTTATCTTGTTGAAGAACTCGGAGTGTTAATCTAGGAATCTCAGATAGTAACTTCTGCTATGTCATTGCACTAATTGGTTGCAAAGGAAGTGGCAGAGAAAGCTATTCTGAAATGTGGCTCTGTTCGTGTGAGGCCAGAGACAAGTTTCTGAATATTGCACTTGAACGGTTATGCCAATATAGGGAATAAATGGATTTATAGCCGAATAGGGGCATAAGGTCACAGTATCAATCAGGGTCCTAGATTAGAACGCTACAACCGCTGGGCCAGATCAGGGGGCTAGTCTAGGGTACTTCACTCAGCTTAAGAGGCAGTACCTAAATCCTGTCACTTCCAGTGGCATAAGTCCCTGACTAGGCCCTCCCGCCTAAATCTCCTGCGTGGGTCCCCCAGGCCAGTGATGCCCCAACTGACTAGAAAAAGTTCTCTCCCTTACTTATATATGCCTAGGTCAGGTGACCACTCTCTAAGGTGCCAAAAATAGGCTCCGCCTTTCTTCTGGAAGGTTCCAGGAGCTTCCCCACTCTACCTAGGGACAGGGGATGGCAGGCTGGTATTGCAACAATGTATGGGGTCCCAGCCAGCTCCTGGCAACTAGGGTGCTACACTAAAAGATCACGCTGCAGTAGCAGGAGCCAGTGGCAGCCATGTTTGGAGTAGAGAGCACCTGCACCCTAACATGGTTTAGCCATGAAAAGGTGCCCGAAGACCTAAGGGCCAACAAAAAGAAGGTGGGAAAAATGAGGCAAGGGCGAAAAAAATAGGGAAGACCACCCTAGGGCTGACAGGTCTAACACTCTGTAATCAGCAAAATGCTTAACTGTTTATCCTTTTCACCATTCTAGTAATGCTAATCACATTATTCTGTTTCCTTCTATTGATTATTGCAGCACAGGTATTTTGATAAAAAAATCACAAAGCTTCAATAAATATTGAAACGCTTTACTGTGTATTTCTTGTGTATCACTTTGGGTATGCATAAGTAAATAAACGAAAGGGTCCTGGTCTGTTACCATGATTTTCTTGGCGAGTCAGGGTTGTCCTGTTCTGAGGTTGCACATCCATTTGTTACCTTGCAAGGTTAGGGGTAAAGATGGAGGCCTTTGAGCTAGCAGGGCTTCGGCCTACTTATCTAGACATTGTGTGAGGAGTCAGTCTTGTATAGTTCTGATGGTTATGTTGTCCAACAAATGCCCAGTTTTATTTGAAAAAGTATAGGCTGAGCAACATGGAACAGCCAACATTCTAGCTTTAGTTCTTATTTAATGGATCACCTGAGTAGTTTTCTTTTGTATAAACAAAGACCTCTACTCACCTACTAATAGGAGACATCCTTGCTGTTAGGGGAAACAAATCTTCCATCTGAGTAGGTAAACCCTATGTATTGGCTGTAGGTTGTTCAAAATTGAACCTTTCAACTGATCACCACATGAAGGTACCCTCTATGATTCCATATATTCATATGGCTGAAGATGCAGCAATAAATATACCAGCGAACTACAAATGTTGTTACAATGTGGACTACCCCAGATGGGTAGTGACGTTTCCGTCGTGGTTGAGGCCCATGGAGCATTTAGGACAGAGGTTTTGTATTCATGGGTTACACATTCCCAGCAGCTAATATAATGTCACAACTTTTTCAACACTGTAGATACAGTTGCTAACAACTACACAACTTATGAAGCACTAGAAATACCACTAACTTACCAAGAACATCAAAATAACAATAATATTAGACTAGATACCGTTACCAATGAGGTAGCAAAATGGCCAGTTGTGAGAAGTTGGCCTGGTATATGATGATCACTAATTTTAGTGAGCACCTTCCACCAGTCCAAGCGACCCTTATGATGATTGGTTGTAAATCAACCTTATAGACCAGCTGTCCTAGGGGTAGCACGTACAAAAGCAGTCTTAGGCTAAACTCAAGAGAGCATGTGAAGCCAGCTGTGTTACCATTTGCAATCCTTTAAATACCAAATGAAAGGATGCCACAAAAGTTATATATTACAAAATATATGTATTTATTTCTAGAATAATCCCCTATACTCTTTAAGAGCACAGAAGCACAAGCGTTAAACAAAGATCTTAATATAACATACAATAAGCTGCACAATTATGGATAGGCCGGGTGGCCACTCAAACCATATATTAAAAAAGTGGTATAAGTACCACGTCACAAACAATGGTAAGGCCTAGGGCCTTGGGAATCGCTGGGCCTACACTGGACTAACTAAGGTTAGGACATAGGAGGCCCATAGGATGCGGGTGCAGTGTCTATAGGCAATCACGTTTACCAAACAAGTCAATGGGGCGTAAAAATCAGAAAGTTATATGTTTAGGTGACTTACGACTGGACTAGAACTTAGCCACTTGAAACTAGGACACTAGGAATGTAAATCACTACAGGGGCACCGGAGTACCCTCGTTACCTCACCCACAGGAAGCGGGTGCATAGGTGCCAAAGTGCGTTGGGTTTCTTCGTGGAGTTCTATGGAGCCTGGAGGAACAGATGCTGCAGGCGGCCAGGAGAGAAGAGTCCGGTTGGATCCAAGGGTGGATCGAAGATGTAGAGTACCTGAAAGCTGAGGGGACAGAATCTAGGTCACTAGCCAGTGACCAGGATGGAACCAGGACGGAACCAGGCAATGTCGGGTTGCGATCAGGTGCTGTCGAGTAGTTTGTCTCCGCTGCCACGTGGACCAGGAAGGATTGAGGATGACTAGCTGGTGGACACAAGCTGTCCAACAAATGCTCTTGCTGTCGGCGGTGTCGGTTCTCAAATCGGAGTCACCAAGACTTGGCAAATGCAACCCAC
Organism: Lissotriton vulgaris; assembly: GCF_964263255.1. Lineage (NCBI taxonomy): Eukaryota > Metazoa > Chordata > Amphibia > Caudata > Salamandridae > Lissotriton > Lissotriton vulgaris. The sequence goes on along the minus strand of NC_141687.1, from coordinate 1,144,993,016 downwards.
GCAGGACTCGAAGATGGCTTCTGGATCGGACCGGGAAGGTCAGATCGGTAGCTCCTTGTCAGAGGAGCTAGGGCCAGTCTGGAGCAACCAGACCAGCAGTTTAAATTTGAAGGTTCATCGTCTCAGAGGCCACTAGCCAACGGGCAAGTGACCGGACAATGCGTCGAGCAGGACAAGTGCAAAAGGGCTCCATGCAGCACCTGGTGAGTGTGGAGAGGGGATCTTTGGTGCACAGGCTGCTCAGGGCTTGGGCTTTTCAATACCCAAAGCACAGCCTCAAGGGTGTCTCGGGAGCTGCACAGGAAGCACTTTGCTGGCTTTCCAAGATGGCCAGTCCCACGTCTCACGTCGCCTCCACGGGTCTCAGCTTTGCTAGGACTGTGGATCGGGCTGTTGGAAGTCTGGGAGTCCAGGTCTTGTTGGTCTCTGTCGTTCGAGCTCCGGCGGGAGCAACGGCAAACAAAACTTTTGAGCGCTGATGATGCCTGCTTGCACAGGGTGGCCACTCCTTGACCACAAGGGAGATTCTTCAGTCTTCTACGTCGAGTAGGATGTCAAAGGGTCCAGAGTTTTGTTTCAAAGTTTCAGTCAGGATGATCTGATGTACAGCTCCTACCTTTATTCCAAATTAAGGGGCTGGATCACCTGCTAGGTCTCTCCTATGGGTGGGACCCAGGCAGGGGGTGGTTACACCCCTTTCCCTTTGTCCAGTTTCGTGCCAGAGCTGGGGCTGGAGTGCCCCAACTCTGGTTTGAACTGGACTTTGCATGGGACACCTTGTGTGCCCCAGGCAGTGTCTAGTTTCATTCAGCCCTCCCTACCCCAATCCACTATCTCCTGTCTGGGGTGGTGTAACACCTCCCTGTGACAGGAAACCTTTTGTCCAAGCCTCCCCTGCCGGAGTTTCGGTCAGCAGCAGGAGGCCAGACTCGTGTCTGTGGCAGCAGCATCCATTTTGTGATGCTGAGGATCTGGTTAGATTTAACCGCGTTTAAGGAAAGTACCATGCCTTCTCCCTCTAGAAGGGTGGAATGCTACCCCCGTCACCAGGACAGGCGAGGGGGTAGTATTCCAAAGCGTATGACACCTTACAAGACATGTTTTGATAAAGCCAAACCAAAATTAGCAAGTAACCGCGAGGATTATAATGCACTTAAGAGTATATGGTATGGCAATATCCCAGAACAGCTAAGGGACATGGTTCCGAAAGCTGCAGACAGGCTCAGCTCATGCTAGAGCACCATCTCACATAAAACCAAATCTCAAGACCCAGTACCAAAGTGTTCTATTACAGCGTTGAGTTCGAACTTCATGGCAGATACCGAGGCCAGGACAATTCCTCTGTAATCAGCCCACCGTTGACAAGCCTTTGAGTGTTTTTGTGGACATCCTCGTACCTGAAATACAGCGAACTCCAGTCCCATGCAATGATCCACCCCCTTCTTCCAGACTGCCACTGACAGCGTGTCAGCAGCCTTCCATAGTCTGGCGATATCCCTTTTCGCTTACATGAGGCATGCAAGGGGAGGCACAAGGAGGAGACAAACACACCCATGCACCATAATAAATGTCTAGTAAAATATGCTTTGTGGAGATATTGGAGCTGAATTAGGCAAAGCCTAGATGAAATGGCCACCTAACGTGGGGCCTCTGGGACTCTGTCCAATCATCTTCATCGTTAGTAGATATATCCCCCTGCCATGTTGCCCAAAGGACAGCAATGTGGTAGTACTATGTGTAATCAAGGATTGTTAAATCTGTTTTATCTTATTAGTGCCCAAGTTACTCATTAGTAATTTGCCCTCCACTGGATTGAACTCTGGCAGGTCCTGAAGACATAGTATCAACAAGAGAGAGAGAGGTATAGTCACTCGTATTCCCCCTAAAGAATATACTAGAAAACAACAAAAGAGTGACTGATAAAAGCCATTTTACGCTTGAGGGGACAACATCCAAATAGCGCCTTAATTAACTGGGGTGCCCCAAACAGCGCCTTAATTAACTAGTATGCCCCATTAGTTCAAGCATCCAAGAGGCTATCAGTGTAATAACCCAGTGTTTGCAGTGTAACATCTATTCATTTTCCAACCACTATGGTTTCTTATCTAAACACTTTCAATGGATTAATCCTGTGTTTGTAGCTTAGCATTAAATCACTATGGTTCCCTATCTAGTCCAATAAAGTTGTCTACATATTCACAATTCCATGCGGTCTAGTGTTTAGGATCACGTCACCCAGAAGTAGCGCGTCACGCGCTTTCTCCTGGAGTCACATGACCGCCACCCGGCATTTCTAACCATTCGGGCTGTGGAGGACCAGCGTTAGGTAATGAGTGGGAGAGTGCCAGCGTAGAAGTAAGTGTACCGGGGGTTCTGGATGGATCGACCTGGCTGTAGCCCCTGTTTATTGCTTACTAGTATTAATTACGTTGACTCCCCCCTCTAGGTCCTATCAGCATCTCGATCCTCCCTCCCGGACCCATGACGTGAAACGAGTCTGTATTTCACATAAGCTTTTAAGTTTTCATGCTACTTTGTTTCTCCAGATGAACACCTTGTTTGTTTGTGTTCATACTTAAGCGCTTACACCAACCTCACTGCGCTTTACTTTTTAACCCGAGCATGCATCACTGAGCACCAGATCAAATTAAGGTATCACATATTTAAAAGCATAAATTATGCCTCAAACCGCCCAGATCTAAGGCGCTGAACACATTACAGGCTATCACCTGTAACTGGGAACCCTCCGACAAACGATCAAACACGGAGTGGCCGTATATGAGGACACGGGTGCCTGAGACAGGGGCACTTGTGGTGTAACAGTTTGGGATAATTGGCCCAAATACAGCACGGGATCACTTAAGTATTTTACACCCCCTGAATGCCTGATGAACAGAAGACCATTGATTTCACTATACAGTTGTCTGACTTTAGGTGTGTCCTGTTTGTTTTTCTTACTCCAGTGGCCTTTGGAAATTGCAGGAGGCTATATAGGTAGAGCCATGAGTTTTACCGTCCACACGTTCCCACTGGTTAGGGTTCGCCTTAGAGAGGGTATACCGCTGTGGAACGTTATCGCTCCTGATGAATGCTTAGCACAGTTGCACTGATAAGCAGAAACATGTCGACCACTTTTCACTTGTTGTACTAAACTGGGCGGGGCTGGTTAACCTAACCAGCCAACCAACGTCCATCTCACCTGTTTTTAATGGCCGCTGGATTTACACCATTAAAATTATTTTTCGATAAAACCAGCCACCTTTTAAATTTGCACTACCCTCTGCAGTCACATCCCTTCACAAAAAATATGCTCCGCTGTAATTCAGGTGAAGCATGTCACCAATTAGGTTGGTGAGTGAGGGTTCTTTTAAACAAATAGGTTTTTCCCTGTACTGTTCTATTCCCTAGTATTTTCTTGGGCATTGTTCAGTCACTCTTTTGCTGTTTTCTAGTACGTCCTGAAGACCTCATATATAGCGGTATAAGGCATGACGTATCTGCAGATATCTATAGAACTGGCTACGGTGTAATTGAAAGTCAGTCTGCAGCTCTTGAAATTATTTTAAAACTGTACCTGCATAATATCTCCCAGTGTGGAAATCACTAACATCCCACTGTTGAAACCCATGCAACTAGGCCAACTGGATAGGAAAGCTACCCTTCCACAGCAGCGTGTTCTGGGCCAATCTCCCCCACCACTCAATCCACTGGAGGGACCGCCTCCATGTAAGAGTGATGACTTGAGTTGCCGAGGGGAGGGAACCAATTTCTTTAAAATGTTTATTTGTATTTGTTGGGCACACGCAAATCATCCCCATGGGGATCTCTCGGCACCTCAATAACAGACAGAGCAGAACAGAGAGCACTGGTTAGTGACAGAACAACCAGGTTTTAAGAAGTTTTCTTAAACTGCCAGAGATTGGGGCATGCACAAATGTTGTTCGGCTGTCTGTTCCAATGAAAGGGGGTGAGATACGAGAAAGAACGGCCACCTATTCAGACTCTATTAATTCTCCAGGGGCACAGCAGCCATTGATCACTTGATCTCAATTAGCGAGAGGGGATATATGGTTTTAGCTTCTTCTTTAAGTAAGCTGGACCCTTCCCCTGGAGTGTTTTGAATACCAGACATAAAAGCTTGAATACTGCCCTTTTTTTGATGGGCAGCCAGTGGAGCTGTCGTAGAAGGGGTTCCGAGGGTGTTCAAATAGGCTGATTGAGGGCTAGACACGCAGCTGTGTTCTGTACAATCTGCAACCTGGATAGTAGATATTCCCTGATCCCTACCAGTAACCAGTAGGGAGTTTCCATAATCTAGTCTGCTCACTAGAAGTGCCTGTATTGGGGACTTTCTAGCTGAGAGAGGGATCCAGGTAAAGATCTTCCTAAGCATTCGCATCAGGCCTAAGCATGTGCCTGAGATGCTTTTCACATGTTCGTCCATTGAGAGTCTGTCATCAATTAGAACACCCACATTTTTCACCCAGATTTTGGGCGTAGGGTGTTCTCCAAGCACGGGGCGGCCACCAGTCTGAGGACCAGAGCTCCCCTGCTTTCCTGAACAGCAGAATCTCAGTTTTATTAGTGTTAAGCTGCAACAAATTCAAAGTCATCCATGCAGCCGTTTTTGACATGCAATTTTTTAATTTTTCTCTGGTCCACGCGGGATCTGTATCACTAATAACTATCAATTGGGTATCATCCGCGTACGAGATGGTATCAAACCCACAAGATCTGATAATTGTGGCCAGAGAGGACACATAGATGTTGAATAAAGTGGGGCTTAAGATGGAGTCCTGTGAGACCCCTTTGTCTACAGCCGTGGTCTGCAATGTAAACGTATCTAGTTGGATACGTTGTGTTCTGTCAGCCAGGAAGCTTTTGAGTCATTTTAATGCTATTCCACTGACATCACTCTTTCGTAGTATATTCAATAGGATTCAATGACAGATGATGTCAAACCCTGCTGACAGATCAAGGAGAATCAGCATCATAGGTGTCCCTTTGTCTAAGGCCAACCTAATCGTATCTGTTACTTCAGTAAGTGCGGATTCTGTACTATACAGCACACGAAAACCTGACTGGGAAGGATCAAGTAAGTTGTTCCGTCCAAGGTAACCAGTTAGTTGTTTGTTGATCAAAGCTTCCATGACTTTAGAAAAGAAGAGAGATAGGTCTATAGTTTTTCGGGTCCAAAGGGTCGGCCATGTTTTTTTTTAATAAGGGTTTTATTTGAGCCATTTTCCATTTCTGAGGGAAGGTGGCAGTGGCTAATGATATATTAAAGACTTCAGTAATTGGGGCCGCAAGGGCTGGGGCGAGAGCGGAGATAATAAAAGGGGGAGTCAGGTCTAATAGGGAGCCCGATTGTGTATGCGCCAGCAAGGACTGTACTTGCTCAGGGGTGATGGCCGTGACGGTCTCCAAAAGGGGGGCGATGGGATCTTCAGGATTGTGTGATCCCACACTAAAATCCCCCTCAGTGCCAAAAGAGCTCCCTCCCACCAAAGAGAAAGTTAAGCAACAAATTGTCTCCCATCACCCACAATTTTGTTGCATATACAGGGTCATCTTGCACATTATACCCCCCAATCATTAATGATTAGTAAGTGAGGCGCAGCGTAGTAGGAGTAGACGTCAGGTGTAGCAATACCATTACAGTATGTTGATTGAAAACATGTTTGGAGCACTATGTGCACAGTGCTCACACCCCAAAGGCACTGGGTCAGAACCAGGTTTATCTGTAGGAACCACACAAGGGGGATAGCGTAAGGGATATTCTGTAGTTGGTATAGCATACGGGGCAGCAAGACCATCTTAAAACTCATCAAGCATCAAAGCAGAGACACCGTAGCGGGGACCAGGTCTTCACCTCTTCTTTAATAAGAAATAGAATGGGTTTCAAATTGCGAACCTAGGATACGGCAGGGTCTGTAGAGATAAACACCCTTAGATACTTAAACACAGTTGTAGACAATGTCAACACCGATGCCCACATCATATTGCCTGTGGACCCACCCACGGGGAACATCACCAACTTCTCAACATTAATACAAAGACCAGAGGTCTCACCAAAGATCTGCATAATCTGCAGGATACGGGGCAGAGGTCTTAGGATCCATGATAAAAAACAGATCATCTGCATAAAGAGCTATTGATCAGATAGCTCCATGGACCACTCAAAGACTAGCACCTGTGCATCAACCCTCACCCAGGCCGCCAGCGGCTCCACAACCAAAGCAAACAGGAACAATGGGCACCCTGGCAAGTGCCACTATTGATCCCAAAGGGTTTGAAATGGAGCCAGCGACACGAACCAAGGCAGTTAAGTCAGTGTAAAGTAGTGGGACATAGGAAAGAAACAGCAGGTCAAGAATGATGCTCTGAAGGAGAGCAAAGAGGTACTCCCAGCCAACTGAATCAAAAGGTTTATTATCTATGTTGGAAAGCAGCACAGTGGCAGGTCTCTGCAATTGGTCCACCATAGCGAGTGTATTATAAACTCGACGAATATTATGGTGTGTGGCCCTATAGGATATAAATTCTGCCTGATCAAGATAAACAAAATCAGACATGTCCTTCATTAGTCAGTTTGCCAGGGTTATTATGGAAAGTTTCACCTCAGAATTGACAAGAGAACTCAGAAGATAAGAAGAGTGAGCTTCGGGGGTGTCCAAGCTTGAGAAAAATTACAATATCTGAGAGGCACCAGTCTGGTGGGAGCTGTGCATCCTTTGAGGCAGTGTGAATCTCTTCCAATAATTACCTTTCCATTTGCGGCAAATAGACTTTGAGAAATGAAATTCACTAGGAAAGCCATTAGGCCCTAGGGCCCTACCAATCCGCAGAACTGCCAGGGCCATGGTCAGTTCCTCCAAAGTAATCCTCTCATCAATCTGCGCACAGGCGTCATCGGACAGAGATCTCGGGGGAAGGATCTTAACAAACTCAAGGGTCTGGTTAGTGTCAACCACGTCACTCTGAGCATACAGCTCCCCATGATATACAGAAAAGCTCCGATCGACCTCCTTGGGCCCCAACAGCAGCTCACCCGAGCGTACCGCACCACTGGCACATACACAACTGCATTAATGGCCTGACATAGTCTGTGCAGCATTTTGCTGGATTTATCTTTCCACTGATATAGGCGGCTCTGCTCGGCCTGCCATGCCTGTTTGGCCTCGTCAAGGCGCTGCTGTTGATACAACTGCTGGGTTAAGCTCAGTTGGTGCCATACCACATCACTCTCCCGCCCTTGACTGCCTCTTCCAACGTACACATTTGCACCTCAAGCTCCACTAGCTCACACATTTAACACCTACATTTGCCTGCGTAGAAGCTGATATTCCTCAAAATGTCAGTTTAAGGGCTTCCCATAATGTTATCCTGGAGGGTATCATAGCAGCACTAATGGAAAAGTATTCCGTGATAGACCAGTAGATTGCCACCTTTTAAATGGGTTCTGCAGTTGCCAAGGCCACTTACGCCAGCAGAATGGAGGGCACCTTGGGCCCATATAGAGCTCAAGATACACTGGGGAGTGGCCTGACAGACCCCACGGTAAGATGTCTAAGCCTGATACCGTATGCAAATATAAAATTGGGACCAACAGATAGTCCAACCTTCAAAAGGAGCCGTAAACCATTAAATAATACATGTAGCCTTCCTCCGCTGGATGATAGGCATTCCAGTCATCAGCCCAACCTAGTGCAGACACCAGAGAAAACAACCTGGACACCTGTGGCTCCACCCTCCATCCCCCAGCACACCATTGGTCAATCTCTGGGTGAAGAACATCATTCAAGTCCCCACCCAACACAGAAAGACCACCTAGTATTTCTCCCCACAGGCCAACGATACAGTCTACAAAAATGTGCCCTAATTTTGGAGGGAGGGCATATATGCTACCTAATGTAAGTTGTTCTCCGTACAATGTACCAGTCACTATTGTATATCTGCTGTAAGCATTAACCCATACCCAATGCGTCTGGTAGGGGATCTTGCAATGAATTAGGATGCCTGGACCATGTGATACCCTTGTAAATCCAGAGTTAAATATTTGTGTATATCCATATCGTGCTAGGCATGGACCTGGACCCAAGAGGTGAGTTTCCTGTTTAAGGAGTATGTCCGCTCCTAGACTTTTAGCCTGCCTCAAGACAGCACTGCACTTAAATTTGTTGAGAACACCACGAACTATCCCGGTAAGAACCCGGAAATGTCCCACAAGGCATTCAAGGACTGCGTCGCTCAGTGTCTGTGGCATATACCCAGGGTTTCTGCTCACGAATCTTGTAAGATGCTGGTGTCAGGTCTGTGCAGAAAATATTGAAGTAAACATTCTTCCCCTCTCCCCAATACTTCAGTGAACAAGAAGTATCTGTCAGGGAAAACGCCATCCCTGGGGAAGGTGCCGCCAATGGAAAACATATAGATTTTTAACACAATTTGTCATGAGAATGATGACAATAAATCCAGCAAGGGCTGCCTAAGCTGCACAAACAAAATCGGCTACAACTGGAATTAATCCAGAAACCATCAATGCAGTCATGGGTAAAATTTCCTTCAGGCGGGAGGGAATTCTGCTTGGTACTGCACTTAAAGACAAGCCAGCTTGAAGTAGTGTTTCTCCATACTGGACCTGAAGAAAAACACAGAATTCTCACCATATGTCTGCCACTGGGGATAGCTTCTCCAGTGGAAGTTTTCATCACTTGGGGCACAGTCTTTGCTGCAGTATATGTCAGAACATACGGTACGCCCTCATTAACTGTTTTGTCAGAGGTACTTAAACAGATCCAAAATGCATATGGGGCTGCCCTGGATTTGGGGAGAAAAATGATGGGCAACTGCAGTATCTGCCTTATGTTGTGTAAGACTAACCACGAAGCAGCAGCGTTGGCCGTAAGCCAATGACTCACAAACTTGACACCCAGAGAACAGGAGCGTGAGTTACCAAAACTTATTGAGGAAACCTATGAAACAATAGGAAGAGATCATTTGGGAGCCAGATTCAGCAAACCACAAATTAAGAGTAATTCTGAAAAGGATAAATCGAAGCAGGCATCAGACTCCTCTAAGAAGAAGGGGGATAATGAGAAACAGAAAGAAAAGACTAAATTGCGAGGCATATCTCCTCAACAGGAGGCCACTGAAAAGCGCAATAATTTGCATAACCGTGATAATATTAAAATGCCTAATAGGTACCAGTAACCCTGGGCGAAGTTGTCATGATTTGCCAGTCGCGTCTGCCACACTACAGGTCCCAGAAGGCTCAGCGCTTGGGAGGAGCCAACAACAACATTTAGTGAGGACGCAGCTCAACGTAAGCTGTATGTGATTCATTGTCTGAAACCTGACCCGAGTCATCCTGTTTGATTTCTAGTACCACGTCAACTCAGCGTTCTCGGCGGAGACGCTGTAGGGTGAAGTTGACAAGTTCCCGTTTCTCTTGTCCTGAACGTTCGGCGGCTGCCAAACGCATTTACTAGATTTGGATTCCTCCGTCAGCGGCTGCGGCGGAGGTTGCCCGATCGTGTTCTCGGGTGAGACACAAGAGAATACAGCAGTGTGTGAGTTCGCGCGTTCTCGGCGGAGGTGCGTTGTAGCTTTTTCTGGATTGGATTGCCCAATTGCGGGAAACACTGGTGAACTTTGTTCCTTTTTGAGAACTGATGGCAGAAGCTGCTGCCATAATTATCAGAGATCGTCACATTCTAACATATGGGGTAAGCCTCAAGTGAGGTCCAAGAATCATTCCTTTTTTCCTGGATGGTTATCTGTGTTGGAGGATAAAACAATTATATCCTTTATTTTCTGGGATGTACTATTTCTTTGTGCAAGACTATGAAAACTGAGAGCAGTTACTGATTCTTTATTTTTTCATGACATTCCTTTCCAACGGTTATTGGAGAGGGGTTTTTTATTCTTTACATTTGTGTTGGGGAGACTGGAAGGTATGTCTGGAACATGGGGCGCTTTAAATTATCAACCGTGTGGAGAAAGCATGAATGATCGTTAATTTGTGGTTTTGTATTGTAGAAAACAAGTGATCAGGGTAGAGAGACGAATCTGCTACTTGACACAAAGGGAAAGGGACAGCCTCCAGAAAGCTGCTTTTGGTACGTGTTCTACTAGCGAGACTCTAATGAGAGTAGTTAGAGATATATGTACTTCCCCTTGTGTTTTTTCTCGTTTCAGTTGTCCTTTCCCGTTCCAGACCCTTCCTTACCTTTTCCCTTGCTTGATACCCTTTATGCTCTGTGTATGGTTTATCAGTCAGAGTGTAGGGAGATCAGGAGGTGGACCCCTTTTGAGCATCACCCTGATCCTGAGGAGGCGATGACCGTGACAGAATCACGTACCCACGTTATATCCTCCTCCCGGTCAGGGGTTGTCGAAAGATGGCCACGTTAGATGATGTATTACAGGCCTTAGTTTTGGTGCAACAGGAATTGGTAACATCTCGTGCAGAAACTACCGCCTTGAAAGAAAGGTTAGTTAGACATACCAGAAATCTTTTTGACGTTTCGACGGGGGCGTCCCAAATACAGGTGACAGTGCCTCCCCCTATACCTTTGGCTAGTCCAAAAAGGTATAGGTTAGTTCACAACGACGATCCTCTGTTGGCAGACTGGGATGATTTCCGAAAGGAATTTGAAAGGGTATTTGATAGGCGAGCAACTACTTTTAGTGCTGACCGTGAACTATTAGGGTTGCGTCAGGGGAGAAAAGAGTTGGTGTCATATATGACTACCTTTAACAGGTTAGTGGTAGAAATATCCTGGCCGGAAGAAAAAAGAATGGCCCTGTACTATCAAGGATTGAATGGGGACCTAAGGGATGTGTTGGCACAGATAGACCCTCAGCCCACCAACTGTACCGAAGCTCCACCTGATAGCAAGAGGGTTATGCAGGACCGTAGCCCAACCCAAGAGTGGAAGATTCCTTCATTGGAGGTTTCCATTGGAAAGAGCTCGGAAACCCACATTGTATTGTCTATGTTCCTAAATACGGAACAGCAAAGATACCCAGTATCGACAATGATAGATTCCAGAGCGACCGGAAAGTTTATTGATTATGGGTTAGTTGAACGGTTAGGACTAGTGAGTGTGCCTACCCTTCAGCCCAAAACTGTCCTGGCGGTAGATGGCACTCCATTAAACTCAGGTCCCATTGTGGAACACACTGAATTGTTGGAACTAACGATGCCTGGTGATCCAACGGACCATATCGAAGGGATTGTGTTGAACATAATTGAGGCTCCTTAATACGAGGTGATTTTAGGAATGCCTTGGTTGTGGCAACACAATCCTTCCATCAACTGGAAGCAGAAATCTGTTTGTTTTGATTCAGACATTTGTGTGACTCAGTGTCTGAAATCTCATGATTCACATGCTTTTTCCTTGGCCCACGCCTTTACAGTTGCCACAGCGGCAGAGAAATAAGTGGTTTTGCCTATAGAATATGCAGGATACCAGGAGGTGTTCAGTGAGGTAAAGGCAGAAATACTCCCACCTCACCGGGATTACGATTTCCGGATTGATTTGGTGGAAGGGGCAGTGGTACCTTCTTGTAGAGTTTATGCTTTGTCAGCTTCAGAAACCACCCATCTAAAGGCGTATCTGGATCACTTTTCTTCCATTGGATTTATTCGCCCTTTGCGATGTCCAGCAGCCTCTCCTCTTTTTTTTATTTAGAAAGCGAACGGAGAGCTGCACACTTGCATCGATTTTAAACAACTCAATAAAATCACTGTAAGAAACCGATACACTCTTCCGCTCATCCCAGTCTTGTTGGATCAGGCGAGGGAGGCAAACATCTATATCCGTCTGGATCTGCGTGGGGCCTATCATCTGGTATGGATCAGGGCGGGTGATGAGTGGAAGACGGCGTTTAAGACCCGTTTTGGTTTGTATAAATACTTGGTAATGCTGTTCGGGTTGTGCAACGCCCCGGCGGCATTCCAGTATTTTTTGAATGACATCATAAAAGAGTATCTAGACCGTTTTGTTGTAGTTTATATCGACGACATTTTGATTTATTCGGATTCCCCAGCTCAGCACGTTAGTCATGTTCTCTTGATATTCCAGAGGTTACAGGAGAATAGCTTGTACTGTAAGCTCAGTAAGTGTGAGTTTAATGTCTGCGAAGTGGAGTTTCTGGGGGTGATCCTAAATCCACGAGGGTTCAGAATGGTGGAGAGAAAGGTGGAAGCGGTCCAGGAATGGCCAATTCCCAAGAATGTGAGAGATGTTCAGTGTTTCCTGGGTTTCTCTAATTACTACAGGAGGTTTATCTCTCATTTCTCTCAGTTAGGCTCTCCATTAACTCGGTTGTTGAGAAATGGTGCTCCTTTCTATTGGACAACCGAAGCCATGGAGGCTTTCGATCAGTTGAAAAAAACTTTTAGCACCGCTCCTATCCTAACACATCCTCAAATGGATGTTCCTTTAAGCAGATGCATCCGATGTGGCAATTGGGGCAGTGTTGTCCCAGCGAGATAAACAAACAGGACAGCTGCATCCGGTGGCATTTTTGTCAAGGAAGCTCAATCATGCTGAAACAAACTACACCATAGCAGAGAAGGAACTTTTGGCTGTCAAGAAAGCTTTCCAAGAATGGAGACACTATCTGTGGGTGAGGGGGCAACATCCAATAACCGTGTACTCTGACCATCGAAACCTCCAGTTTATGAACACAGCCCGGCACTTGTCTCAACGTCAAATGCGGTGGATGCTTTTCTTTGCGGAGTATGAGTTTACAATAACCTATCGTCCAGGAGTGCAGAACAGGAAAGCGGACTCTCTGTCTAGGCAAGCGGATTTGGAAGGACAGTTGAAGAATGATCTAAGACGCATTCTATCCCCGGAGATCGTGTTGTGTACCATAACCATAGATCGTTTTTTGGAAGCGGTTGCTAAACATCATTCTCCTTTACAGTGGAAAGAGTGGGCTGATAAACACGTACAGCGTACGCTTAAACATGGCCTGCCAATGTATCAGAATCGGCTGTTCCTCCCTGTTCACGCCCTTAGGTTGATGGCGTTCAATTGGTGTCACAATGCGATGGTGGCAGGTCATCCAGGACATCAAAAGACTGTTCATGCACTACAAAGACATTTCTGGTGGGACGGAATGGCAAAGGATGTGAGACTATGGATAGATCAGTGTGAGACATGTGCACGAGCTAAGAGTGAACAATCAAAAGCCATGGGAATGCTAATGCCGCTTCCTACTCCTTCTCGACCATGGCAAGTTATTAGTATGGATTTTGTGTTGGGTCTACCTTTGGATAAAGGTAGTAACGCCATCTTGGTGGTGGTGGACAGTTTCACGAAGATGGGACATTTTATTCCCTGCAAGAATCTCCCTACAGCCTCGCAAACAGCACAATTGCTGTTCACTCAAGTGGTTTGCCTCCATGGGATACCCCAGGTCATATATCTGATAGGGGTCCACAGTTCATTGCCAGGTTTTATGACATGTGATGTAAAGCATTGAACATTTCGGCTGCTCTATCGACCAGTTTCCATCCTCAGTCCGATGGACAAACAGAGAGGTTGAATCAGACTCTCAAGAAGTATTTGCGCTGTTATGCTGACGAAGCAGCGGATTCGTGGGTGTCTTTGTTGTGGTTGGCTGAACTGTCCTACAGTAACGCCTGGCACTGTTCCACTGGTGAAACGCCTTTCAGGGCCAACTCTGGTTTCCATTCCGATACCCTGCCTGTGACGATTCCGAGTGATGTATTGAATCATCCCACGGTGGCCAGCAGGTGAAGGCCCTCTTGAAGATTCACCGACAGGTTCAGGCGCACTTGGATAAGGCCAAGATAATCTAAAAGAAGTGGAAGGATAGACATTGTCGAGATGGACCATCATATCAGGTGGGTGACAGAGTGTGGCTCTCCACCAGGAACATTTGTTTCCGTTTCCACAGCATATTCCATCCTCGTTTCATTGGGCCTTATGCTGTAGTTCGTCATATCAACCCTGTGGCATACAAATTGAAGCTCCCTGCTTTTTTGAGAATCCATCCCGTGTTTCACTGCAGTTTGCTGAAGCCTGCCCGGTCTGCCCATCGCAAGGAGGTGCCTCTTGTACTGAAGGATGGGCAACTGGAATATGAGGTGCGTCGGATTTTGGATTTCCAGTACAGACAAGGCAGACTCTGGTTCCTGGTATGTTGGAAGGGTTACACTACGGAGGATGATTCATGGGAAGCGTGCTCAGGGGTCCATGCCCCCGAGCAGTTCATAGGTTTTATGCTCGTCATCCGGAGATGCCTGGTGCTAGGAGGCGCTTGGGAGGAGGGCATACTGTCATGATTAGCCAGTCGCTCCTGCCACACTACAGGTCCCAGAAAGCTCAGCGCTTGGGAGGAGCCAACAACAACATTTAGGGGGGACGCAGCTCAACGTAAGCTGTACGTGATTCATTGTCTGAAACCTGACCCGAGTCATCCTGTTTAATTTCTAGTACTACGTCAACTCAGCGTTCTCGGCGGAGACGCTGTAGGGTGAAGTTGACAAGTTCCCGTTTCTCTTGTCCTGAATGTTCGGTGGCTGCCAAACGCATTTACTAGATTTGGATTCCTCCGTCAGCGGCTACGGCGGAGGTTGCCTGATGGTGTTCTCAGCTGAGACACAAGAGAATACAGAAGTGTGTGAGTTCACGCCTTCTCGGCGGAGACGAGTTGTAGCTTTTTCTGGATTGGATTGCCCAATTGCAGGAAACACTGGTGAACTTTGTTCCTTTTTGAGAACTGATGGTAGAAGCTGCTGCCATAATTATCAGAGATAGTGACATTCTAACATATGGGGTAAGCCTCAAGTGAGGTCCAAGAATCATTCCTTTTTTCCTGAATGGTTATCTGTGTCGGAGGATAAAACAATGATATCCTTTATTTTCTTGGATGTACTATTTCTTTGTGCAAGACTATGAAAACTGAGAGCAATTACTGATTCTTTATTTTTTCATGACATTCCTTTCCAACGGTTATTGGAGAGGGGTTTTTCATTCTTTACATTTGTGTTGGGGAGACTGGAAGGTATGTCTGGAACACGGGGCGCTTTACATTATCAACCGTGTGGAGAAAGCATGAATGATCGTTAATTTGTGGTTTTGTATTGTAGAAAACAAGTGATCAGGGTAGAGAGACGAATCTGCTACTTGACACAAAGGGAAAAGGACAGGCTCCAGAAAGCTGCTTTTGGTACGTGTTCTACTAGCGAGACTCTAATGAGAGTAATTAGAGATATATGTACTTACCCTTGTGTTTTTTCTCATTTCAGTTGTCCTTTCCAGTTCCAGACCCTTCCTTACCTTTTCCCTCGCTTGATCCCCTTTATGCTCTGTTATCAGTCAGAGTGTAGGGAGATCATGAGGTGGACCCCTTTTGAGCATCACCCTGATCCTGAGGAGGCGATGACCGTGACAGAAGTACTACGCTAGCATAGTTTGCGAAGTTTGCTCCACTTCGCACTACGCGAATTGCACGTAGCACAGTGCAAACACGCGTAGCATAGCGGTCATTTATTGCTTGCTCGCGGTCCTCAACATCAAGTTGGCGACCGCGAGCAAGCAAAATTACATCCCGGTGAGACTTTTTCCTCGTTCGCGATCAGCAACATCAAGTTGCCGATCGCGAGCGTGGAAAATAAACCTCCCGGCGAGATTCTCAACGCGGGGCGGTCCGATTTCTCATTGCGAGTGGTCGCATATGCTCGCAAGGAGAAACTACCAGTCTGAGTTGAGTAAGCTGCTGCTCGAGTAGAAATTACTCAAATTGCAGAAAACGACCGTTTGCACTGTGCAAGATGCTGTTAGCACTGATTGCACAGTGCAGACAAGCACCCGACACTGTGAAATCACTGCGAACAGCATTTTGCTCAGTTCACTACGCAGTTTGTGTAGCTCGCGTAGTGCGAAGTGCACTTCGCGTAGCTACGCGTAGCGCTACTACGAGAACTACGCCCAGGGTTAGGTACTAGGATACTGATACACATTCATCTCATTCATTTCAGGAGTCATCCAAAAAACACTCACAGAGAGGTGGATAAACAGAGCACAGATCATAGGAGAACATGAAACTGAAGAAGGACACACAAAGCTCTTATGACTTCATAATAAGACGGGAGGTAAATTAAACAGTCCAATCCTCAATTCAAAAGGAAGGTGGCTGGCATTAAAGTAAAAGCAATACATGGATTTTGAGGATACTGCTTCTGAGTGAGGAGCGGGCTCTGACCATGCTGGACCGCGCGGCATAAGTCACAATAGTTTTCCGGAGCCTGATAGATTGTCTGGCTGGAGTAGCGGTGAGTGTTTATATCCAGGTAGAGTCACTAGATACGAGAGTGAGTGTCCTGCATCGATTATACGAGATGCAGCTCCAAATGGAGGGGGATATACCACACACCATGAATGCTTTTTGGGAGAACTTGTCATTTAGCTACGACATTCTCTTGGCCAGAATTTGTCATGGACTACCCCGAGGGAGAAATGGTAATTTTACTTGCTTTTTCAGACATGGTCCCAGATGCAGTTAAACATTCATACGCCAGGGAGTGGACTTTAGTGCTAGTCCCTGCGTTATACTGCCACCATGTGGGGTGGGATGATGGTTCTCCTTATCACATCATACCAGTGAGTTCAACCCCACAACCTCAAAGACAACACCCCATTACAAATTAGGCTAAAAAACAAGTTAGAAAGATGCTCACACAACTTGACTACCAAGGTGTGATAGAAAGTTGTACCTCACCTATGAATAATCCTTTGTTTCCAGTAATGAAACCAGACAATTCATATAATCTAGTATTAGATTACAGTCACCTTAACACAGCTACACATACATTTCCTGCACAGAGCAGCCTTAATGAATAACGTAGTGCGGTAAAAATACAAAAACACTTTACACATTTCAAATTGATTTTTCAGCCAAAACATAGCTCCCAAAATCAGGTACTTTACCACATTCAGAGTGCTTGGCTCTCAATAGCAGTTCGGTCTATTGCCCCAAAGGTATAAGAACAGCTATGGTTTGTTTTCAGCCCAGGTTGCAGAACGTTTGCAAGAATATGATGACCAGGCATTGTCCCATGTGGGCAACATGATGACCTTTCAGCTCACTTAGCTAGTGTAGATCGTATAATTTTGGAATTTGCTCACTAAGGCTTCAAATCTAATTAAAAAAAATAGGACACCTCAATGTCCTATTTTTAGACTACAAGGTGTCAAGTGAAGACAGAAGCAGTGACACACTACCTTCAGAAGTGTGCTCTTCTACAACCATCAAATACACTAAAGAAACTCCAATCAATATTGGGTTTCCTGAACTTTAGCAAAACATACATTCTAGACTACGCATAGTGGGTAAAACCGTTCTAAGACTTGATACATGGGCGAATTTTGCGAATCTCGCGTTCGCGAATTTTGCGGATTTGCGAACTCGCAATCCGCAAAATCCGCGAATTCCCGCGAATTTGCGGATTTTTTTTTATGTTCGCACGGGTTTCTGCAAGTTCGCGAGGGTTTTGTACAATTTCGCAAATTGCGAAATTGTACAAAACGCGTGCGAACTTGCAGAAACCTGTGCGAACACAATGTGCCCAGTAGGGTATGTGCCTCGTCTTGTGTGAATAAAAGGTCAGAGAAAGATCAGTTCAGCAGATGAAGAGAAAGAAGATCCTGGTCACAGGAACAGCACAGGTATTGCGCTTGTGAAAGTCAAGGATGCAAAGCCTATCCAGCATCACAGCTGATTTTCCACGGTAGATTTGGGAAGAAGGCACACCTGTCCAGCCTCGACGACGCTCACGATTGTTTTTGGGCTAATGATTGAGTCACTGAATTTGAGCATCAACTAGTTTGAGCGTCCATGTGTGTGTTACTATGCAATCGTCCCGAAGGGCGCAGGGGTCCCTTGAGTGAGCTGTGAGCTGTAACTATTTTACAATGGCGCCAGCAAGCTGCCAGCGCCGTTGTAAAATAGTTACAAAGTTAGCTTGCACAGGAAGCACTTAGATAAAATAAAGCAGCACCTGCTTCGTTTTATCTAGTGGTTCCTGTGCAAGCTAACTTTGTAACTATTTTACAACGGCGCTGGCAGCTTGCTGGCGCCATTGTAAAATAGTTGCATGAGTGGGGGTTCAACTTTTGAACCCGTTACTCTCGCGGATTTTTTTTTGCGGATTTTGCGGGAAATCCGCAAAATTCGCGGATTGCGGATTTCCCAAAAATACGCAAAATCCGCGAGCGTAACGGATTTCCCGCTCACACTAAGTCCAGACTTTTCAAGCACACATTGGACAACGGAACACACACAGATTCTGCGTTTAGTACACACTGATATGCTAGCTTCAAAACATGGACACATACATGTAAACACCATGAATCTGGTGATCCACATAACTGCAGGGGCATCACGGTATACATATGTCATATTCAACAAAGGAAACACTGTACCAACTGCATGTAATCGCATTTATACAACAATGCGGAAATGCATATTGCACCAATAGAAAAGATTCTGGCAGCGGTACGGACTGTTATAGGGAGAGAAATATCCTTGGCTCAGGGAAACACGTTATTGTCATGACTCCGGGTCTGGCCTTAGAGGTTGTCACAAAGGTCAGTGTTTCAAACGTGAAAACATTACATCCAAGATGGATACAGTGGGCTAACTCTCTCACCATAACAGATGCAGACTACAGATTTGACTCTATACTACAAATACAAGCATACCTGCAATACGAAAATTAGTATCCTCTGCCTAATGAAGTCATGTCTGTAGATCAGTATGGTTACATCATCTATACTGATGGTTCATCACAGCCTAACCTAGGGACAAACCACCAATGCTCTGCAGCGTGCGCCAATGTTCAGGGTGGAATAGAGGATGGTTAATTCCGCCCTCACAAAACCTACACACAGTCACTAGGGGATTGCACAGCGCAGCTGGCTGAACTAAGAGTTCTAATTCTGGCACAAGACAATATGGATCCCGGATTCCCCACACTTATTGTTTGTGATATGTATTATTGTGGCCAGTCTTACAACAAGTACTTACACTGTTGGAGCCAGAATGGATTCAGAGTTTCCAAAATGTACACCATAAAGCACACGCTGCTTTGGGGACAGGGGGCAAAACTCAAAGAGGGCTTGCCACAGACTCATTTCACACACACACCAAGTCACCAGTGTGTAGGAATACACATTTTGTAGGGAGTTCCATGGCTGACGAAGCTGCAAAAGCGACAGTGCAAGCTGTTGCAGTCACTTCAATTACTTGTTCAAGTATGAAGATAGATCAAGACATCATGGTGACTGTCAACGCTGCACAAGATGGCACCCACCTGTCGAGTTTTCAACTAAATACTCCCACCAGTTAAGTACACAGAACATTCCATTTGCTCGGATTCACAGAGTGTGGGATTAAGTGATACCTAATTCAGATAGCAGGTTAGGTTTAATCCTAGCAGCACATAAGGGCCTAGCATCTGCTCATGCAGGGGTAGCAGCTACAAATGCATTGTTGTAGTAACAATATTGGTGGACAGGTCTATACAAACAGAATAAGGATTTTGTCCTTAAATGCGACATCTGCTAGTAGATGAAGGTTTCCATCACTGTGCGTCCACCACAGACACCTCTATTGATCTCAGACTAGCCTCTCACTTGTGTTTATCTAGGCCACTGCAGCGCTTTACAATTAGATGGGACTGACAAATATATCTTGGTAGCAGTGGATTCCTGCACTCGATTCTTATGGGTTTGGCCACAGCGATCGGCTGATGCCCCAACTGTTGTAAAAGATCTGCAAGTCTTTATCGAGTCACATGCAGTAGCCACTTTCCATTAGGACCAGGGTCTGGCTTTTGCCTCCAGGCCTTACAGAGAGACCATGGGAAAATTGGGTGTGACTGAGGGGTACTTCTTCCCCTATCATCCTGAGGGAAATGCGGTAGTGAAGAGTTAAAGCTGTCTTTAACAGCTAGGGTATTATGTTCAGAACACAGTTGGGCCCATCACATATATGGGGTCCAGAGAGCCCAAAATATTCTCCCTAGAAAATCCTTGGGTTGTCGGACTCCCTAGGAGATCCTTATTGGGGTTAAGATATGGGTTCCAGACCTCGACAGTCACAGTGCAGTGGTGCAAAAACACCATTTGACATTAACAAACGTTAAAAATACTTTACAGGATCTGAACAACTTTGGAGAAACTCTGCGCAACGGCCAGCAGAAACATTACGTAATTGGAGAAATGAAGGATGCACCAGAAAATCCTGGTTGGACCCCTAAGCTTGGTGAACTAGTACAGGAGAAGATTGTGGACAAGAAAAAATGTGGGCCATCTAGCCTGTTCCTGTCCTGACTGTTGAAGGTACAAAAACTGTTCTTCCACCCCCTTTGCTGGTTGAAAAAACAAAGGCTTTGTTTCAATAGATTTCATCAAACCACATTATGTGGGCAGTTCTACACAGTAGGCCAAGAGCGTCTGGGTAGTTACCTATCTCCTCTCACTCCCTTACAGGAAGTCTCAATGAAAGATTTGGTCAGCGATAAAGCTTCTTCTCCCCGGCTGGGCACAGCTAACACTAAAGTATCACTTCTTCCTGCTTACATCAACAACCTCCTTACAAACAACATGTACAGTAACACAGATTTCAATTGTGCAAACAGACAAAGATGGGGTCTACTGCACCAAACCACTATTTGAGTCAACTACCAGTTCTACACAGCCTCAAGAGCTGCCAAAAAATAGTTCGAACAACCTCTGACTACTTCGTTGACTTTGAGGACTTCTCTTCAGATTCGTATGACCCATCACCCCAATGGCCCAGAGGTAGGCTGCATGTATTTTACATTTGGCTAACAAAGATATACTTTATCCCACCATGGATATACATTTGGATTACAATAGCATTACTTTTCCTATTCATTTGGATTGATTTTGTGCAAGTCTTTTTATTGATTAAGAACAGATACTATCTCTCACGGTCTGCTGTTGAACTGGAGAACTTGGATTTAACACCCCACGCAAAGAATGAAAAGAACTTTCCCTGGGGAACATTTCTGCTGTTCCAGTTCCTGATGGAATTGTCTGGGATAAGGTATCCTACAATATAGTTGGACCTACAGACGTAATTCAAATTCCATACGTATTAAACATTTCTTTGCATGACATTATCACTCCTAGTACTATCTCTGAAGATTGGGACTTTTATACCGGGCATGAAATGCAAGATGATCTGCAGCATCCAACTGTTTTTAATGGAAATGAAATGTATGATGGCATGGCTAATTACGATGAAATGTTCAGTTTCCACCATTATGGTCACCATTTTCCTATTCCTTTACACATAATGGGAACACTGCCCTACACCACCTTGAGGTAGGACAAAACAATTTGCACAAAGATTACATGTTTTTCAGGTCATAATCCAGCTGTCCCAGAGTCTTTTAATTATAAACTCACACCTTCATGGGCTAAGAAAACAATGATCACTGACACCAAGCTGATTTATTCTGCATCTTTCATTTCCCAACTGCCTGTAGAAGGTGTTTGACTTTTGGAAAGACAATATTGATATGAAATACATTTGGGTAACTAAGAATTGGCAAGGTCAGGGGAACAAGGTTTTATTTAGAGCATGCCTTATACCACAACAAATGATTTTCCTGCACAAGATTATGCAGCAAACACCCTGTCTTGGGCTTGCTGAGATAAAAGATTTAAATGCACCAAACACTCCCACAATTTCACGATTTGCGAACCTCCCAGCAATTCACAAATAACATGGAGGAAACATTAGACATCATGCTGCGCAACAGAACATACAATTCTTCACATACCAATGAAGAGGAATGGTTAGTGTGGCTGTTAGACACTAATGGATGTCAGGCATATTTTCATGACAACACCAAAGGGTTTAGGAACAGTAGGCCAGATCCACGTTACATGCAGACACAACACTCGGGGTGGATTAACTTACAGTGTGCGGGAGTTGTGCCTTGATTGGCTTAAACAATCTGCATTGTCACAGGTGAAACACCTCTTGTCCCTGTCTGATGAAATAGGATTACAGGACTTTTGACTAGGTCCTCGAAGACCACGTCATAAGCACTTTCTGTATGCAATATACACGGAAGTGTGGAAGATTTCACCACAGGAACCTGCTGAGAGATTGGATGAAATTGACACGCAAATCTAGAAAGGGCTCTAGCAGTAGTATATAATGGTATGACCACTCTGTCCACTGGGATTTACTCTCTGGGTAAATAGACTTGTCTTCAATTGACACCATACAGAGTGACATGTCTTCTTCACAAAAAGTGAGATAATGCTTGGTGTGTGAAGACTTTGTCTCCTTGTGCACTACAATATGGCACTCAAGTAAGAGTGCAAAATCTTATCCAAATAATCTGTTCTTGCAAGTCTAATCTTGAACATTACAACACTTGAAATCAAATGTATTTAACAAATGATACAAAAAGCATATACAATTATTTGCCTCCAAAAATGTATTCTTTTATTGAGCTGGTTTTCAGTCCATCCAAATCAAGAAAACTTCAAGTCATGAATGACAAAATATTTAGATGTTAGCTTCTTGTTACGATACTCAGTTCCCAATGCGCTTCGGGCGATCTGCTCTGCCCTTCATCAGGGGAAATCTACAATTCAAATGAGCATAAATAACTATATGCATTATTACATTCTTAAATGAAAACTAGGACAGTATGCGTAAAGGGAATACACAAGCCCCCATGAAAGGAATTGAATAGGAAGTACCAGGTCTAGATGAAAATGATGCCGACAGCTGAGTGAGAAGAAACATCGAACAGAATGGAGCCAAGAGAAACAAATAGCCATCACCAGTGATACATCCGTCAAATGTGCGAGAAAGATGTGACTTGAATCAGTGTTATCAAGTAACCATTCCTTAAAGTAGTGCTCGTCCAGACCGATAGTCAAAATTCAACCGTACCTCAGAAGCTCATATGAGGCGACCTGGTTAACAGGAAACCGTCAACACACGGCACCACAAGTATCTGTTGAGGACGACTAATGTCAGAAGAGCTATGCCCAAAATGAACAAGGCTGTGCTGTTAAGTGACTAGAGTCAACTAGCAACCATAATAGGACTGTTAAAATGTTGTAATAGGGAGACTGAGGTGGGACTACCTGTGAGAGTACCTTGCGACATTCCTTAGTTTGCCGGGAAGTTTCGCTTCATGGTGCATGTAATGTGTCTAAGACAAACTTGTCATGTTATTTGAAGGGTTCTCCAGCTGCTGTGACCCGTCCAGCTTTCAGATTACTCTTGAATGGGAGTTACCTGGTGCTGAATGATCGAGGTAGCTGTGGGATGAGACCAGGCATCGCCTATCTGGTAATGGTCTCTGCAGTTGTGACCTGTTATACACAAGTACTGTTTCCACCTACCAGAACAGTTAGGGATGCAATGCTTTGGCCTTCAAAAAAGCTTACAAACGTGCACTTTGATGCTTTAAGCAGACTGAAAGCCTTATTGTGACAGAAAGATGTAGCCTTAACATCTGCAAGGGAGATATTTGATCTTCAAGTTGCAAGGTCCTCTTCTGAGATACAGTTGCTGCTATGCACTCATTATCAAGTCCATTTTGGGGAGCTTGTGCTTTGCATTTTAACATGTCTAGTACTGCAGGGGTAGTGCACTTTTTTAAGACAATATGGCTCCAGGTAGGTTAGCACCTTCCAGATGGTCTTCGGAGTTATTCCATCATTTATACAATCTGTGCTTGGAAGCATTTTTGAAGGCTTACTTGACCTGTTCCTAGTTGTTACAATTGTGTTTTTATTTTTTCAGCTTCGCAATGGATGCCCCATTTTTAGGCCAACTGGTGATAGCACTACAACACATGCTCCTGTGTCGTGAATGCATGATACAGTGCTTTGGCTCAGCCTTGCTTCAGGAACTTTATGACCACTGGTTCTTGTCTTTTCAGCCTGTCTGGCTACATTGCGTGCAGCCCATTTTCCGCTGTCTGCTGTGCACCTTCGACTGTGCCCTAGACATATGCTTGGGAACACAACTGGTTCAATATCCAGACTTTGACCTAATGGTCAGTCCCCTGACAGCTCACTTGTACCGTTGTTCTTTGCGCTTGCCATTGCTTCCAAATGCATACAGTGAACCCTCCTGGGATGCTTCAGCACCTGGCTCCTGGCTCGTCTTCTGCGGAATCAGCACTGGCTGTTCCTCCCTTGGGGGATGCTGAGGGGGATGGACTAGAACATGTTTTTTCTATAGACTTGATGCGTTTGTCACCTCTGGGAGCAATATCTGAGGTTGCTGGGAACAGCAATGTTTCGTCTACTCCTCGGAACACATAAACAATCTGGCAGTTTCAAGTTGTGGGAACTTTTAAGACGGACATGTTTTTAACATCCCAAAAAAGTTTTTTAAAAATTGCATCACTTTTTAAATGAGCTTTTGTACTTTTAAATTTGACTTTCTGAATGTTTTTACCTTAAAACTAGCATGGTGCCTTTTTATACTTTTAGGATTTTATGCATTTATGTATATGTTTAGCACTGTTTTTATATAGCATTTTTTGTGGTCGAACATTGAAATAGTAGGTGTCACTTGGTTACATTAGGCCCGGATAGAAACGCCATATTTATATGCTCACGTTCTTAAGTTGCCTTCTCTCCCTAAGCGCGATGATATTTGACGCACATTCATTTGATTGCACATGCAAGATAATATTCTTTGAACTCAGTTTTGCTTACACTACCACTTCGTAGGAACCCTATCAAAACACCTTGAACATTCTGTACAAGATGTTATTTTGTTTTGAAAACACAGCAACAGAGCTATCACAATAGAATAAACAATAGCGGCCTGACTGGGTCACTGACATGATATCACTGGCCCAAATATCCCCATATCAAAATATCATGTCCAACATATTGATGTCAAAAATATCGTCATCCTATACTTATAATGGTAAGAACAAAAATATTGAAAATAAAATATCAATGTCATTAATATTGTTGTATTAACTATTGTTTTTTAAATATATTTAAAAATAAATGATAAATATTAAATATATTAATTGTTAAAATTAATTTAAAAAGTTAAAAACATATGGGGGCTGATTCTGATTCCGTAAAATCCCTTACAAATAGCCGTACGGAGCATATTTCCTGTACGAATTGTACCCTTAAACGTCCCGGTACGTACGATGAAGTACGATTTGGACCCAAAGCAGATCTCCGTACGAATCGTACGAAAGACCATACAACTTAAAAATCCATACGAATCGCATTCGGAACACGCAGTACGCGGCGTCCGTACGTACGGGTCGAAGCAGCATTTTCCGACCCAGCAAGTACGATTAGTCTCGCCAACACTCCGTACAACTCTTTTTCTACGGGAGCTCAAAACGTCCGGAAAAGCAGATTTCGACTCGAACCACGTACGAAACGGACCCCCCCCGGGAACGGTGCATACACCCCATGATTTCAGGGGTACGGTGCGTACACTCCATGATTGCAGGGGTTTGGTGCGTACACCCCATGATTGCAGGGGTACGGTGCGTAGGAGTACACTGTGTACAAACCATGATTGCAGGTATGTGATTGTGTGACTCTCCGTACGAATCGCTCATACCCGACGTTTTCCGTACGAATCGCGTTTTCATTCCCCGGTCCGGATCGTACTTGTCGGATCGTACAGCATGTTTACGATTCGTACGGTTCACTGTGAGGGTCCGTGTTGTACGGATTTTTCCTTGCTTTTCGTACAGTTCGCAATGATTCGGTCTTATATATTTCAAACAAATCGTACTATGCGATTCGGACGGAATTGTACGAGTCGTACGGAAAGGGCAACAGATTCGATTTGGTCATACGATTGGTTTACCGAATCGGAATCGGCCCCACAGTAAATAATGTATATATCAACAAATTGCTACTTAAAAAACAATTATTAAATAAATGAATTTGAATTTATATTAGAATTTAAAAAAATTTAAACAATATAAATATATAACGACAAACAATAAATAGATATATACATTTACCAATAAAATAAAATCTTTAAAAAACAAACCGTTCTAATTAAATAAAAATAGTAAGCAACTTAAAATTCTTTAAATTTAGTCAAAACTATTTTACACATTAAAAACATTAATAGTTAAAAATATAAAATTTTAAATAAACAAAAGCATAATAATATAAATTATAACAATATAAAATAAATTATAAAATAGAAAATGTAATACTAATACTATTCCCACTACAATTTATGCAAAGCTACACAAACTATTATAATAAATATATAAAAAATGTACTACTCCCACTTCTTGCAACAAACAAATAATAAAACTCTGTAAAATTTACAAATCTCCCTCCAGTGAATTCAACAGTAAGGAAAGTGATTGCGGATTGGTAATATTTACTATAAACATTCCAGTCAGTACAACAATAGGGAAACTGTTGGAATGCAGAGGAGTAAAATTTACTATTACAAAATTCTTTGTTGATATAGTTCTAGGGCTTATACACTGGACCAGGTTAAAAATAGCCCTCCTTGGTTCCTCCTTTTGTTGAATAAAATTTACTATTCCCACTCCAGTCACTGCAACATTAGGCACAGTGTTGGATAGTGGAGGAGTAAAATATGACTATTGCCACTCCAGTCAATACAACAGTAGAGAATGTGTTGAATTGAGGAGGCGTAAAATTATCTATTCCCACTCAAAAGAGAGTAACAGTAGGGAAAGTGTGAAATTGCAGAGGGTGATATTGATTAGTCCCACTCCAGTCACTAGAACAGTAGGGAAAGTGTTGGATAGCGGAGGGGTAAAATTGACTATTTCCATTCCAAACAGTACAACAGTAGGGAAAGTGTTGAATAGCTGAAGGGTAAAATGTACTACTTCCACTCCAGTCAATACAACAGAAGGGAAAGTGTTGGATTGTGGAGGGGTAACATTTACTATTCCGACTCCAGTCAGTTCAACAGTAGTGAAAGTGTTGGAAAGTGGAGGGGTCAAATTTACTATTCCCACTCCAGTCAGCACAACAGTAGGGAAAGTATTGGATAGTGAAGGAAGTGACCTGAATAGGGTCACCCGGGTCACTCACGACCACCTCTCAGCCTCCCATACAAAAGACAGTCTGTCAGACAGTAGAGAATACAAACCAAGTTATTTATTAGTTTTGCACTTGAGCGGAGTCCAGTCTGACTATCCTCCTAAGATGCTATTGAGGGGACTGACCCTCACCGATGTAATATCAGATGTTATACATTTCCAATGCCCAGCAAGACCAGCCTGAAAAAGGAAATTTCCAGTTGGAGCAGGTTAACAAAGGAGACTCAGAAGATGAGCTACACTCCTGGGTTTGGGAACATGTTCTCTCAGCCCCAAGGTTACTCTGCCCGTCCCAGTCACTGTAAGCATGAGAACAGGCCTATCTAACAAGCAAGGTATGCAAAGGCACATTCATGTATTCATTGAAACAAAGAAGCTCAGCCTTGGAGAAATACAAAAAAAATATCGAAGCTGCTTTCTGCTGAGGCAGACAAAATGAGACAGAAGTTAGTTTTCGATCAGCACAGAAAATGGCAGCTAAATGCAAAATGGTGCTGCAAATGCTAACTTAACCATAATGCCAATAGGGGGAATTGATTGGATGTATTTTTCCAGTCTAACAATAGTGGAGGGGTAAATGTTCCTATTCCCACTCCAGTCAATACAACAGTAGGGAAAGTGTTGGATTGCAGATGGGTAACATTTACTATTCCCATTCCAATCAGTACAACAATAGGGAAAGTGTTGGGTTGCAGAGGGATAACATTTACAAATCCCAATCTAATAAATGCAACAGTAGGGAACGTGTTGGATTATGGAAGGGTAACATTTACTATTCCAATTACAGTCAGAGCAACATGAAAAACAAAAAACGTAATCAACAAAAATTTAATTTAAGAACATAGTAAATATATAAAAATATCAATATGTTGAAAAGAAAATGCAAATATAT
Organism: Lissotriton vulgaris; assembly: GCF_964263255.1. Classification (NCBI taxonomy): domain Eukaryota; kingdom Metazoa; phylum Chordata; class Amphibia; order Caudata; family Salamandridae; genus Lissotriton; species Lissotriton vulgaris. The sequence continues at coordinate 1,144,964,973 of NC_141687.1, read as the reverse complement.
TTAATATTAAAAATAAAAAATAAAAAACAAATTTTAATGTTAACATCACAAAATATCACAAAATACATATCACAAATTCCAACAAATATTTTTTATAAATAAAATACAAAAAAAATTTCTTACAAATATTTTTATTTAGAAATTATTTATTAACAAAAAAATAATTATTACATATATTTGATTTAGTTACTTCCACCCTTTAGCCCCACAAAACTCACAACCTTCACCCAAAACGTAACCTAAAAAACTCCACATTACATACACTATTAATATAAATATTAATCAACTAATTATCATGAATTAATTATTAATGAATTATAATAATGTACTTTACACAATATACCACCACAAAACACACAACACACTCATATCATTTTGCACAAAATTATTTACACACTGAACATAATTAATTTTTCAAATTAATAATTATTATTAATTTAAAAAAAAATCAGAATTACTTAAAATTGATTTACTTCCCACCCCATACCACTACAAAACCCACAACCCGCATCTAAAATCAAAACAAAAAAATAATTGCACAATTAAAATAAATATTTATCAATTAAACAAATATTAATTATTAAAAAACGAAATATTAATTATTTAGAATTAATTAACTTCCCAACCTTCACCGCTATAAACCCCACAACCTGCACGTAAAATGAAACTAAAAAACAAACATTATTTCACAATTAAAATAATTATCAATTAAATAATGAATAGGATTTAACAACAATATATTAATTAATTAGAAATAATGTACTCCCCATCCTTTACCCACATATACCTCACAACTCACATAAAAAAGTTTTAAACAATTAACATAATTATCAATTAATTAATATTAATTAATGACTAATTATTAATTATTTACAAATAATTTACTTCGCACCCTTCACCCCTATAACCCCTCAATCCACAACTAAAAAACTGAATGACATAGTTAACATAATTAATGATCAATTAATGAACTAATATGGATTGACAACTCATTATGAATTAATTAATGAAAAATAAATTACTTCCCACCCTTGACCCCAATAAACCCCACAAACAGCACATTAAAAAACATTAGAGCACATTTATCATAATTAAATATCAATTAAATAATAAATATTAAATGCAAAATAATAATTCATTTTTTTAGGTTTCAACCTGGCGAGGGGCACGTCAGTGCCCCTCCCAGTTCGAAAACTTTTGTTTTCAGTAGGGATGTCGGCACCGCCTCTGCCTCTCATTGGCTAGCTCCATAAATGGAGGCTAGCCATTGGGAGACAGAGGCTGTCAATCGCGCTTTCTCTTGAAAACGCGATTCGGGGGCGTTTCTGGTGCTTTTTTTAAGCCCCGCCCCTTTGTCCCGGGCTGCGCTGCGATTGGCTGCCGGCCCTGGACACCCCCGTGACGTCATTCCCGGGCCGCGCTGTGATTGGCTGCCGGCCCGGGACACCCCCGTGACGTCAGCCAATCACAGCGCGGCCCGGGACCTGACTTGTTAAGACAGTAGCCCAATATTTCCCAATTCAATAAATGGGACTAGTACCACATTCACGTTAACTACAAGTCCCATGATGCACTCTGATAATACACTGACGAACCCGTCATGTGCATACTCAGATCGCACGCCTATTGGTAAAGTTTTTTTCAATTTTGACCAACCAAATGTGACATTACTACTTATATATAACCCACCTGGCGGGCTTTCGCAGACTTTAGCAGCAGGAAGACGCGAGGACGGAGCAAAGTCGATGCATTACCAATGCTTCTTTTTTACTTGAATATGTTCAGGAACTCATCACCCACCTCAGTTAAAGTACTGGTGGTTTACATTTAAAGTGAAACCTTACACTGATTTGTATTTAAAATATTTCAAGCCTACTAAGGTTTTAGTTGTCTTACAGACAAGTCCTAAACAAGAAAGTGTGGAGAAGGTGCTGAGTTTTCAAGGCGCTGTAAGGTTCGTAGCTTCTGGTCGGAAGCCGCCCTGCTTGCCCTGTCAGTAAGACCGTGGACTACTGGCTGACGTCATAGGACTGGGATCTAAGTGCCGCGCTTTCACCCGAGCTCCCCCTTATCCTGGCGCCGCCCCCATCCAGGTGCATGGCGGGATTTGGGAGGGATGCGCGAGGCCAAACAGCGAGTTGCATCATTAATGATGATGATGGTGGGTTTGGGAGGGCGTCCCTAGTCTGTAACCGGCAGGTCGAGGTCTGTTTTTAGTCCCACATACATATGTCTCTAAAGAAAGTCCTCCAATAATAATCTCTTTCTCCACTGCTTATGAAGTGGTCTTGGGGTCTCTAGCCAAGAAGCCACAACGTCTGCTACTTTGAAAGCCAGCATGGCAACATTTTTTATCGACAAACATACGTGTATTTAAACGCACGGCCTTATCGTTACGGTTGACTCTTAGGAAACAAAGGACTGGTTTAATTGCCAATCGATTGTCGCACTCAGAATAAGATGCTACTTACCACATAGCACATGATTCATTTAAAGGATCTATGTCCTATTTGTATTCAGTTCATAATGACCTCAAATTACATAAAACGGCCTTCATCTCAACTACAGTTATTGAATGAGACCACGGCTATATAGGGCTGGTGCTCCAGGTCTGGATTTTCCTTTCATAACCAAATCCTGATTCGCTTCAGTGGGCCCACCTGAGCTAACTGACCTGAATGCATGCTGCGCATCTCTTAGAGTATAGTTGGTGATGTGCGCGTTGCCACGTGGCAGTGATGTGTGGACTGAGCACGGCGGGGGTCCAGGGGCTGCAGGCTTCTGATTTCGTCCAGGAAGTCGCACCTGAGGCTTGCACGCTCATTGAAGTCAATCAAAGGCTCTGGGGGACGCAGCCCCTGGATAATCACCAGTTAATAACACATTAAGAGAGAGGCTTGTGCAGGTCTGCGCGGCCGCTGGAGGTAAGTGTGCGAGAGAGTGTTGGTCTCCCTATTAAACCTTACTAGTTTTATGTTTTAAACTTAGTTTGCTACTCTGTGCTTCACACTTCTTCCATTCATAAGGAGTCACATTTCATTGCTATTCGTTGTAACATATGTTTCGTTCTGAGTCGGTATCTTAAAATGCTATATTCGTTTGTGTAATAGCCAATGTTTTAGGACACGCGGAAGGGAGTTTTCGACAAGCGGGAATGCTTGCATTTTTCCAATTCCTTTTTACTGGAGCTGGGTACGTTTTAGAAGGAGAATACCATCGTCACTTGTGACTGGAAGCTCGGAGTATCTGGTGAGCCCCGGAATGCAGGGCCTGTCTCCGCATCTCAATGACTCTCTCTGTGACCGGCTGAGGTGTTCCTTCCTTCCCACATTCTGTTTTCTCATTCTGCCCCCCCCCCCCCCCCCGAAAAGCATCATAATCTCGATTTTATTCGCGGTGTGTGAAGAGTTACTTAAGCAGCATGGTCCTTGTTCTAAGTAGCATGCTCTTTGGCTGCATACTGCGATAAAAAAAGAACAAACTTGCCTGTAAAAATACATAATACAACATTTTATGTGGTGTTCAATCTCACCCAAAGGTTGTGATGTTATAGCCAGTGCTTTAAGTGGGCCGGCAGTTCTAAAAAGCAGTTGCCGAGAGGGGCCCCATCGGGCTCCCCATTTTTATTAACCTCGGGGTGAAAAAGGATGAGTTTCCGATAGTACCATCCGTCACGGCTTTTGATGTGACTTCAAAGAAACTCGTTTTTCTGTTTTATGTGGGGCAAACTTGGAGCGGTTTACATGAGCGCCAGATACATTACATAATGGTATATTCATCTTTTGAGGCACAGGACGTCAAGCTTGAATTTGTTTTCTCAGCACGAAGGTCGGCTGCTCTGGCCTTAGTCACAACCTCGCCCACAAGAGCAGAAACCTTTTCAAAATGATATACGACGAAGTCCTAGGTGTTGCTTAATTATTCAAGGCAATTTACAATCATTGACAAAGACAATCGTCCTGGATTGTTGCAGGTGTAATGATACTTGATATATGTCTGGACGAATGGACCGAAACAGCACACTATGCTAAGTGCAGATTTTTAGCTTTGGTGTTTCAAGCCCCACGTCTTTAATTAAATTGGCCGCGCTCCTGTGAGACCCCCCCCCCTTTTTCATCCCACTCAATACCCTGGTTGTAACACACGTAGATACCAGAGGAGCAAAACAGGGTCCCGTATTAGACGTTTGGAAACCTAATTTGAAATATTATTTAGCATTACGAAGAAAGGTTACTAGTACGATGCGCTCCCCACTTCTGATGCCAACCCCAAATTTCGTAACTAGGGTCTGACGCTTCCAGGAGACCCCAGAGGCAAACTGGGGACCAGGGGCCGGGCAAAGCTTGGGTAGGTCCATGAAGGCTGTGCACATAAGACATAACTCCTTCCTGGTGGCTCCTAGCACTCTTTGCAGAACAAAAATTATTAATCATCACATAGGTGAAACCTATTGCATTTGCAAGTGCTTGTTATTAAATTACTTCCCACCCATTACCCCTATAACCTCATAACCCACTACCGAACAAAAAAACACATTTAATTTAAAATCATACCTACTCAAAATGTAACAAATATATTTTAAAATAAACAAAAATTCAACAAAAGAATGACATCATACACATTTAAGATATATACTAAAATACATAACAATAATTAAAAAAACAATATTTTAAACAACTATGTATTTGCTAACAATATAATGACTTCGATATTTAAAAAATCGATATTACTTACCTTAAAATTGATATTCTTGACATTGATATTCTTGCTGACGATATTTCCAAGTCACAATATTTTAGACTCGATATTTAGGTAAGGAGATATTTTAAACTCAATATTTTATTTGAATACCACCTGACTGTGGCTTTGGCATGGTAATATGGATGATGTTGCTCCCCAGCAAGTTGGGCAGCTTGATGATACCTACCTACGGGTGACAGGGAATTACATCTCCCTACAGGGATTTGGCAGATGTGCTCACCCTAGGCATGATATGTTAGGATGCACTAGCTAAGAGTACAATACATCACAGTACTTGTATGCAAGCATATATTCTCAGTAATCAGCAAAATAGTTGAACTGTTAATCTTTTTCACCATTCTAGTAATGATAATCACATTATTCTGTTTCCTTCTATTGATTTTTAAAAAAAATATCTTTATTGGTCTTTTCCATATTATTCAAATCCCTTACAATACATGGCAAAGCAATAATTGTAAAGAATACAGTAAATATATCCGCATGCAATCTGCATCAAAACCTCATTATAGGAAAACAGCTGCTCCTTCTACCGCAGCACGATTTCACATGCACACTCTCATATCAGCTTATATCTAATAAACAGTTTCCCATATATTGATGCAACCGCCTGCCCACTATGTTTCCTTCTTTCGATTATTGCAGCACAGGTATTTTGATCAAAAATCACAAAGCTTCAATAAATATTGAAACACTTTACTGTGTATTTCTTGTGTATCACTTTGGTTATGCCTAAGTAAGTAAGCGAAAGGGTTGTAGATCTATTACCATGATTTCCTTGAGACAGGGTTGTCATGTTCTGAGGTTACACATCCATTTTTTACCTTATACGGTTAGTAGTACAGATGGTGCACTGTTGGCTAGCTGGACTTTGGCCAACATCTCAGGACGGTGAGTATGGGATCAGTCTCCCACAGTTCTGATGGTTATGTTGTCCAACAAATGCAAAGCTTTCCTTGGAAAAGTATAAGCTGTACACCGGTGACGTCATGTCATGCTTGCCTCTTCTTCTGTCCAGGTCTGGTCTCACGCACTCCTCTCTTCTCCTTCTCCTGTTCTCTCACTGTGATGTGGCGTCCTGACCCGTGTCGCATGTTCACTTCACATGGACCTCTCCCTGGTTGCATCCAATTCATAGGACTGTGCAACTTCTTCCACCTTGGACCTTTCGCCGGTCCTGTCCTGTTCAAAGGATGGCACATCTTCTCCGGTTGGGTATGTGGCAGCCACCCACACTCTGCCTGTCCCTTCGTCAGGGAACTTCTTGGTGCTCCGCTTCAGAGATGGAGGGTCCTCTTCCTCCCACCTTCGCTCATTGTCACAGTGTTTGTACTTCAAGGCTGCGCTAATGCAGCGCGTGGTCCTGTCTAGTTTTGTGCATGCTTGGCAGGATTGGTCACTCCATGTGACATTCCTAATGGCAGCCAATTTTTGCCATTCAGTCCTGGGCTCTTTTAGGGCTCTCTGTTTCCAGGGTCCTGCCCTTGCTGTTAGATTCTCAGGTGCAGCTCTCTGGTGTAATCTTACATTGTCTCTGTGCCCCCTGAATTTACACTCTATGTGTGTTTTTTTCTTTGATAGGGTGTGCCCTGGTGAGCTGATACCCTTTGCTGGTGCCTTGCATGTTTGCTCTATCTTCTGGCGGTGGTGGTGATTCACTACCAGGGGTGCAGTGCTATCTTCTCAATTGCGGTGGCGGCAGATGTGTTTAGGCAAGATCCTTGGTGGAAACCCTTACTTCTTCTTGGGCACTGCCTATTTGACTTTGCTGCTTTGGGCTTAGCTGCCTTTGGTTTAACTACCTTGGTTGGACTTTTCTTTGCTGCTTGTGGCTTCACAACCTTTGCTTTCACTGGACTCTTGGTGTTTTCTTGACTGGGCCGCTTGGGCTTTTTGGGGCTCTTCGTGGGGGTTAGCAGTCCCTCCTCTTGTAGTGGAAAAGACTGGCAACCAGTAGGGGGCATGTGGCTCTCTCTTGGCCAGTCTCTTGCCCTGGTGGCTGAGCAGTAGTGGCCTTTCGCCACTAGGGGGCACGCAGTGCACACCCTCCCTGTCTCGGTTTCACATTGCAGACTGCCAGCTCTGAGGTAGAAGCTGGGTGGCTGCTATATAGGGATGAAGGTTTGCAGGCACTGCATGCTATTATTTCCTTTGCTTTGTTCAGTGTGGCAGGGGTGCTTATGTCGTGCATGCTGTTGAATCGGGGCTTGTCTTGTTGCCATACACCCTTGTCCGGGTCGGGTGTGGTGCAGCGAGCATCCGCTAGGTGGGGCTGCAGCCACCTCTCCTCACAGGTTGCGGCAATCTTCCCTGAAACTGCAAACCATGCAGGGGTTGGACATGCAGGTGCGGGTGGCCACGTGATGCATGTGCAGCATGGCGGCTTGTCTCTCTACAAAGTCAGCTCCGGTCGAGCTGCCACCACGAGTCACTCAGGTAAGCTGCCACTTCAAATACGGGGCACTGCAGCCTTCCCAAGACTGCAGGACGTTTCTTTCTTTGCGAGTCTGACGCTGGATTGCTGCCCTGCTTTTTTTTCCAGATGAACTTCTGGAGCTGCTTTCTCCCTTCTCTTCGCTGCAGGCACAGTCTTCTTCCCCACACAGGTGTTGCAGGTGCAAGAGAGGGGCCGCTTGTCATGGTACTGGTCGGCAGCGTACCGGCACCTCAAGCACTGTGCTGGCTGCAACACATTACTCCCTTTTAAGTGGGTGGCTGCAGGGAAATGAGCATGCAGGCGCCTGCAGGGGCATTACCAGTGATGCTGGCTTACTCACTTACAGGGAGGTTTTTACTGTGCCCTGTCCTGGAATGCCATTTCCCCGGTGCCTTGGTCATTGTCCAGCTAACAGCAGGTGTAGGGGTGCCTCAGACTCAGGCAATGCTTCCCCTATGAGGAACTGCAGACCCGCTCCTCATCATTGTAGGCTTCTGGGCGCCAGGCCTGCATGCAGTGACAAGGATGACACAGACACATATGTATGGTACATACAAATTGTCAGCTTCGCTTTCAGCTTCCAGTCTTATTGGAGTTAGTCCGATTGCCAGTCGTTCGAGCTCGACTTTGTCGTTGGGGTCCTCCGTCCCCTTGTCTTGCCTTGGTTGTCATCCTTGGTCCCACACCCCGGCCACATGCAGGAGAGAATAGAGAAAGAGAGAGAGAAAAGAGGAGCATCGCAGGTTCCGTTCCTGGAGTGTGCACTATCAGAAAGAGGCAAGGTACTCTGCAGCTGTTGGCTTTTGTGTCTAGCTGCGCTGCCTATGGGGGTTTGTGCGACGATAGGTAAGTGTCTAGGGACTCCCACATGTTTGACTGCCTGTGTGTTTTGGGTGAGTGTGTCGCTGTGATGGAGTCAGCCCCTCGTAGGAAAGTGACCCAATTGAGCCATGCTTTGGGCGTGGCTTTCCCTGTGTCTTTCCAATTGTTCAGAACTGTTTTGACTGCCGCTGTCAGCAGTAGGTCGATGAGGTCGCGGTCCTCTTTAGTTGTTATTGAGGGGGATGTGAAACCCAGTGCCAGGCTATGGAAGTCTAGTTGCATGGTATCCCCTGTGATGTCGTTTATTAGTGTTTCAATTGTGTTCCAGAATTTTCTAACCTTGGAGCAGTGGAAGAGTAGGTGTGCGAGGTCTCCCTTTTCCTTGTTACAATTCCAGCAGGAATCGCTGTCGCGGATTCCCATGGATGCTAGGCGGGCGGGAGTCCAGTATGCTTTATGTATGAGCCAGAATTTTGTCTGGTTTAGAGCTGCTGTTACCTTTTTCCTGGATGTGGATCTCCATAGCTCGGATCTCTCCTCCTTGCTTAGCCCTCTACCCACTAGTGTGCCCCAATACATCGTGACTTTTTCGTTGAGTTTGGTGGATTTTGGGCAAAGGGCCTTGTAGAGGTGCGCGACTTGGTGTCCTAGTATATTTAGGTTGGTGGCGTATTGTATGATTGATGGTGTTAGTCCGTTCAGGTTTGCCTTCCTTATTGCTACCTTGATCTTCAGGAAGTTGTACAGTTCTATGCTCTCTAGGTTGTGTTCTTCCTTAAGTGTGTCGAAGGTTAAATTTGTGCCTTGTTTCTGTAGGTTGCTGGCAGTGGAGATGCCATGCCTGTACCATGAGTGCATGTTCAGAGTCTTATCCCTGTATTTTATTGTAGGGTTGTGCCAAATGGACTCGAACTGGGTTTTCTTTATGCTTGTCCCCATTAGTTTATCAACACTTAGGAGCGCTGTTTTAGTGTTCCTTAGGACGGGGTTTTCTTTGATTGCTGGGTGTCGGGTAGCGGTGAGACGGGCGATGGGGTTCACCCCTTTTAGTAGTCCTCGCTCGAGTGTCAGCCACGCCGGGGTGTATTCCGGTCTCGGGGTGAGCCAGTATAGCCCCTGTCTGGCAATGCACGCTTTTTGGAATGTTTTGAAGTTTGTTATGTTTAGTCCGCCTAGGTCTTTCGTCAGTCTTAGCTTATGTAGGCTTATTCTGGGCTTTTCCCCCTCCACAGAAAGGTATTCAGCATTTTGTCTAGTCTCTTATGGAAGTCTTCTGTGTTTATCAGTGGCAGCATGTTCAGCATGTAATTCACCATTGGTATGAGCATCATTTTAATCGCCTCCACTCTCCCCCACCACGTGGTGAATTTGGGAGACCGTCCTTCTACTCTTTCCCTTATTTTCTGTAGTATGGCTTGCTCATTGTGTTCTAGTGTGGATCTCAGGTCTCTCTCGAAGAGGAAGCCCAAGTATTTGATAGGTTTCTGTTGCCATGTTAGGCCGGACGAGCCTAACACAGTCTTAGTGGTGTGGACGTTCAGAGGTTTGCACTCGGATTTGTCCGTGTTTAATTTGTATCCCGAGACCTTGGCATATTGTTCTATAGTTTCCATCAGTGCCTTGATTGATTTCTCTGGGTCTTCGGTGATTATTAGCACGTCGTCTGCATATGCCGCTAGCTTAAAAGTTTCTCCCTCTACTGGTATCCCTGCTATGTCTGTGTTGGTTCTGATCATGTTTAGGAGTGGTTCTATCGCCAGCTGGAACAGGGCCGGCGAGAGCGGGCACCCTTGTCTGGTCCCCCGGCCTAGATGGAGTAGTTCTGATGTCCCTCCGTTTACTACCACTCGTGCTTTGGGGTCATTGTAGAGGGCCAGTACCATCTTCCTATAGTTGGGTCTGAGCCCGAATTTCACCATGCATTGGTCAAGGAATGGCCAGGACACCCTGTCAAAAGCATTCTCAGCGTCTAAGGCTATCATGACCGCTGCGTTGATGCTCTTGGAGGAGTGGTTTATGATGTGGCATAGCAGCCTTTTGTTGTCGTGGGACATACGGCTTTTAAGGTATCCTACTTGCGAGCAGTGTATGAGCTTCGGTAGGTGTGCGTTGAGTCTGGTTGCTAGTATTTTGGCGTATATTTTACAGTCTACGTTTATGAGTGAGATTGGTCTAAAGTTCTTTGCCTGGTTTGTGTCCTTGCCTTCCTTTGGTATTACTATTATGTTGGCTTCAGCCATTGACGGTGTCATGCGTCCATTCTGGACGCACTTCGTGAAGACTTCCTTAATTGTGGGCCTGAGAATGTGCAGGTATTGCTTGTAGAAGCCGGCCGTGAAGCCGTCTGGCCCTGGTGCCTTGTTCTCTTTGAGGCTTGCTGTGGCTCTCCCTATTTCGTCCTCTGTTATGTCTAGGTCAAGGATGTCTCGTTCCTTATCTGATCATGTCGGTATGGATATGCGTTCTAGAAGTTCTTTGCCCCCATCATCTCGTAGGGTTTCGTCCCTCGTGTAGAGTTTTTCATAGAAGTCTCTGAAGACCTCCAGTATCTCCTTGTTTGCAGTCTGGGATTTGTTATTTCTGTCTTTGATGGCCTCTATCGAATGCTGTTTCTGTTTCCCCTTTTGGTAGGATGCCAGATTTTTCCCTGCTTTGTTTGCGGTGCATAGGTTGATAGCTTTGTATTTATTTATCCAAGTCCCTGCTCTTTCACTGAGGATTTTGTTACGTTCATACTTCCGTTTAGTTAGGCTGGTGAGGGTGTTCTTATCTTCTAGGTTGGCTATGTGACCAATCTCTAGGTTTTTGATTTCTTTTTCTAGATCGGCAATCTTTTTGTTTCTGTCTTTGTTCAGCCTCCCCTTGATTGTCATAACTGTCCCCCTGATGGTGGCTTTTAAGGCATCCCATAGTAGGTCTCTGTCTATCTCGGGGGTGTTGTTGATTGCCAGGTACTCTTTTATTGCGGTTTCGATCTCTGCTCTCGCTGAGATGTTGGTATTCAGATTGTCGTCAAAGCGCCATCTACGGGTTGGCTCCTCATTGTGTTTCCCTGATAGGGTTAGGCTTATGTGCGAGTGATCTGAGATGCTCCGGGGCCCAATTTCCGTGTGGTCTAAGAGATGGGTATGTGTTTCTGATATGAGGATGTGGTCTATTCTGCTGTAGGAGTTGTGTGGGTTGGAGTAAAAAGTGTATTCTCTGGCGTCTGGGTTTTGGAGGCGCCACGGGTCCTTGAGGCTAAGTTTGGAGCACAGGTTTTTCAAGATGTTTCCCTTGTGTGTTGCTTGGCTCGGTCTGTGCAGGTGCTTGTCAATGGCCGGGTCTAGGGCCTGGTTCATATCTCCTGCGACGACAAGAAGGTCGCCTAGTGGTAGAGTGTGTAGTTGTGCTCCTACCTTGTCCCAGAAGGGCCTGTCGTCAGTATTTGGGCAGTAGATGTTGGCCACATATATAGTTTCCTCAGCCCTCCTTAGGCTAGTTACTAGAATTCTACCCTCGGTGTCTACCTGCGTGTTCACCATTGTTAGCTTGGATTTCTTGCTGGTTAATGTCACTACCCCATTTTTCTTGTTCTGTGCTGCTGACCCTCTTACTTCGCCTATCCAGCTGGCCTTGAGGCGCTCTATGTCCTCAGCTTCTAATCTTGTCTCTTGCAGTACATAGATGTCACTTTTAAGTTTCCTCAGGTGTTCTAGTACTTTCCTTCTTTTCACCGGGCTGTTAAGACCTTTGACGTTTAGGGATACTATCTTGATATCAGTTGAGAGGTTGGTTTGGTTGTTATGTGTCATTTGTGGTGGTGTGCATCTAGCGATCTATGTGGCCTTGATCTCTGTGGTTCCCTATGGCTGCCTCTCCCTAGCCCTAGGCTTGCTTGTGGGTTCTTGTGCTTATACCTGCGCTTGCTGCTCCGAGGTGGAAGTGTGGAAAATTGGAAGATAGAGTAATAGAGATAGAGAAAAAGAGTAACCCCATGTATGTGCTCCCCGCACCCCCCTCCCTCCCCTGGCCCCCCCGCTCCATCCTCCCCCCCTTACTTGCTGAGTGGGTGTGCGACGACAAAGTTCCTTTGCTCCGCATCATCCCTGAGGTAGAGTTTGTGCTTTGTCGATGGTAGAACGTTGAAAATAGAAAAGGCATAGTCATTCTTGTTTGCTTGGTTGTTTCCGTTCTCGTCTAGTCTTTCTTTCACAGTGTTGAGGTAGATTTAACAAACATGTAAACGTGGCTGTTGATAACCCGCAGTTTTGTTAGCGACAAGAGGGAGAAAAGCTCAGCCTTCCTGCTTGCTTGGTCTTTCTCGTCCATGTAGGGTCTTGTCTGCACTGAGGTTGATTGTTCAGAGCATGTAAACTGTTCCATTCTCTTTATGACCATGGATCATACTTCCGATTTGTCACTTTGTCACTTGGGAGAAATTACTTGCTTGAGGTAGACGTGTTGTCCTGTTGCTTGGGTTGTTCCTTATTCCGAGTGTGCCGCTTCATCAGGTGAGGCGCATCTTTTGGGTGCTCCGGGGCTTTTTGTTTCCATCTCCTCTGCCGGCGGCCCCTGCATGTAGCTTCTCAGGTCTTCCGGGTTTTCAAACACCATTGTTCTCCATTTGTCCGTGATTTTGAAATGGGCCGGGCCAACGAAGCTGAAGCTGATACTTCTTTTGCGCAGGGTCTCTCTGAGGGCCAAGAGACCTTTCCTGGTCTCGACCGTTGGTTTTGAGTAGTCTTGGGTCAGCACGATCTTGCTGCTTGCCCATGTGAGGTTCTGATTCTTCCTGGCAAATGCGAAAATGGCGTCAGTATGGCTCGTTCGCAGCGGATTGCATATTATTGGTCTGGGTCCCCTTCCCGTCACCGGTTTCCCTGCCGGCACTCTGTAAGCTTCTTATACTTCGAACCGCCTGTCAAAGTTGATGCCTGTGAGCTTTGGAATCATTTCTTCCAGCATGGCTGCGCATGAGCCTGCTTTATGCTCTGTTCCTTCCGGCACCCCAAGGATCCTCACGTTGCCTCTTCTGGTCCTGTCGTCCTGCTCCGCTAGCTGTCTTTGTATGGCCTTCGTGGCTTTCTGACATTCTGCTATTGCCTTGGTGTTCTCTACAGTTGCGTCCTCCACTGAGCTTATGCGGCCTTCTGCTGCTTCCATTCGAGTGTTGGTGCTGTGCAGGTTGGCTCTTATTGCCGCCAATTCAAGTTGCATGTTGTCAATCTTTAGTTTTGTTTCCTTCGCCACCGCGTTCCCTTCATTGATCTTCCTAAGGATAGTCTCTAGGGTGGCCGTTTCGCTTTTAGATTTCAGCGGGGAGTCGGGAATGTCTTTTTTTACCTTCTTTTGGTCTCCTGCTGTTTTGCCCTCATTGTTTGCCATTGTTCCTATACCACTTCTTGACAGAATGCTGCCTAGGCGCCCCACTTTTTGAGCAGATGTTGGGATGCTGGAAAGGATCGCTTTTGAGGTCGGGGCAGTTGCATGCATTCTGTACCTACTTGGCTCTCTGATGTGTCTTGTTCGTGTTTTGTCTTTTGGTCCTGCCAGCGTGTGCTTTGTCTCGTTCGCAGCCTAAACCGGCTGCTTTTATGAGTGACTGGCTGGGGGTTTGGTGTCGGTTGTCTCTTCTGGCAACTGGTTGAGACTGATATCAGTTAACGGTTTACTTGGCCCTTGGCTCTTTTTGGCTTGTGCTCATGCCTTGGTATCACCCCCCTTCAGGAGTCCGAGTTTATCTCCTACCTTGGAGCCCACTAGGCACGCTTCCGCTCGTTCGCCGGTGGTGAGCGTCGCTCTGTGTGTCACTCTGGTCCTTGATCGTCCCTACGATTGGCTCATTGAGGTTTGCGTGCCCTTTCCGGTTGGCCCCTGGCGCCTTGGAGCCTGTTAGCACGCACTTCCCCACATTCACTGGCGGTGCGTGTCTCTTTGGGGTTGGCCCCTGGTGTTCCCCTGGCGTGTGCTTGACGCGGTCCGCCTCCGCCGTCTCCTGCTGCCGCCCTTATACCTTGGAATAGTCTGCACTGCTAAACGTTTCGCTTCGGTTGGTGAGCGCTTGGCTGCTGGGATTAAAACCCGCGGTGGATGCCTTTCTGCTTGGGCGTCTTCCGTTTCCTGTTAGTTGTTGTTGTTCCGCTTCGCAGCTTCCTGTAATGGCGGCACCCATGCGTGAGGTTGGTTTCACTTTCGCCTCTGCTCGTTGGTCTCCGCTGGTCTTCCCTAACGGCGATCAATGCCTGTTCGAGCCCCCTCGCGGCTTTAGAGACTCCCTCTCCGAGCCTTCCGGGGATGCTCCTAGCTTCTCCAGCCCTCGATGCTCCTTTGTTCTCCGTCGCCCCTTTGCTCGTCGCGCTGTCGTGCTCAGCTGACCGGCGTGCTTAAGAGCTCACCGAGGGGCCGGGGGGTGGTGGGGGTGGGTTAGTGCAGGCGCTCGACTTACCCCTTCTCCTCTTCGCTGGATCGCTCAGTTCGGTGCCGTAGTAGGATCGCTCTTCCTACCGTCTGGGCGCCATTTTGTCCTCCGCTCTGTTACTGGGTCCCCGGAGCTTCTGGATGTTATATCTCAGTCTAACACTGCTCCCGTGGTGCGCTTCTCAGTTCTTCATGTAGCCTCACTCTTCCCATGCTTAATTCTTGTTCTCTTAGTCAGAACAAACTAGTTTGGCGGGTAGTTATCGCCGTAGTTGGCCTCAGGGGTGCGGAGCGAGTGGACTCAGACGACCATCCACATTGCCGTCCAAGCCACGCCCCCTATATGAACTTCTTTTAACAAACAAACAAGCACCTCCGATTAGCCCAGTTTTGATCCAGCTTCAGTTCTTGTGCCGTGTGGATTATCCCGTCCCCCACCCCACCATCCCCAGGTTATTAGTTATTAGGTGTCAATTGTGCATGGGCCGGTGCCCATGCTTGTGTCATCTATCTGGTGGGCTCGGACCTCCCACCTCCCGTGTCTGGAGCATGGACAGGTCAGGGGTCAGTCTGTGGGGTGCAGTCCTCTACTACCTGCTCAATGTGTTGCATTGCTGCTCTTATTTTATCCCAGTATTGGATTTTAGGGTATTTGCGCAGACCAGCAATATCCTCAATATGCAATGCGGTACTTTCCACTTGGGCCTACACCTCTAGTGAGCGTCTCCAATTATCGGTGGTGGGGGATGCTTGCTTTTCCATCGCCTGGTGACCAATCTCTTTGCAGCTACAAGTCCTAAGTCTATAAATCTGGAGGTAGTGCTTCTTGGATCTAGGGAATATTTACAGAATGCATTCTTCTCAGGTGTACATTTGCGGGCGATCTGTGTATTCTGACAGGCTCCCTGTCACTCCCTGCCAGTACTGTCGCAGAAATTCTGACACCTTCATGGGCGGTACTATACATAGAAGCAGCTCCTCTGCCACAGAGATCCTCTTCATTGAGTTCCAGGCCTCACTTTGGAGGTGGGCGCCTTTTTGTTTTATCATAGGGCACCATCCAATGTATGTGTCCGTCGCAGCACAACCACACTCTTACTCAATTGCACAGCTTATTTCCAGTCAAGCTACTTGGGGAATACACTTAGCTAACTCTGTGTGGCTGTTCTACCATTCTTTCATTAACATCACCATTACAGCACATGAACATTTCATTAATATCAACAAGAGTATTTTATTGACTTCTTTAATTAACTTCCATTTCTTTCACTTTATGGGGCCGATTCCGATATTGTCCACCATTAGTTGGGAACTGGAACCAAACGACCTCCTGTCATCGGTTCCAGCCCCACAAGTATCCTGTTTGGTCGCAATCCTATACTTTACAATGGGAGCATGCATTCCAAACGGAATGCATGCTCTCATTGCAAAGAGCAGAGGTGCAGTTCATCCCTGCACCCAGTGGCAGGGTGCAGGGATCGCCATGGGGGCACCATAGGTGACCTCTAGGCAGGCGGGCAACAAGAGCCAAATTTCGGGGGGGGGGGGGGGGCTGAAAAAGATTTGGGGGGCTAATTCTTCCAGCGGTAACCAGAGAGGTTGTAAAAAGGGATGAAAACACAACAAAAGCCTAATTTAAAAGTACACAGTCTTTTAAAGACCTGTGAAGTACTCGGTGAGGCTGCAATTAGACGTCGCCAGCCCGCGAAGCTGTATCAGCCCGGGCTGACACAAACGACGGGGGGGGGGGCTGAAGCCCGATGAGCCCAATAGGTGTTGAGCGCCTGCCTCCAGGCAACCATTCGGAGGCCTTGCGCACATAGGGGCCCTGATGGGGGGCCCCCAAAGTAGGATTCCGACAGCCTTTCTGTGTCGGAAAAGCCAGCACAGGAAGGCTGTAGGAATCTTCCATCAGAATCCCTCGGCCGGAAAGAGCCGCCTGAGGGATTGATGGAGGATTTCTCATTGGCAGCCGGGCTATCCGAGCGCGTTGCAAGTCATTTGGAAATCCGGTTTGGATTCCTTTCCGACCGACCCCATCATAATGGGTCAGTCAGAAAGCAATCTGAACAGCTGATTCCGATGTGGTCGGAACGGCTCACTTCTTCCTTGCACTAGTACATCCTGTGTCCATTCCAACATGCAGTTTAACACCAGTCAGTGATGTTTATGGAAAAGAAACCATTCTGTCTCCTGGAAAAGATAGAATGATAAATTCCACTCACATCTTATGTCAATTGAGGCTTGTAAAATGTTGGAAGAGCTTAGGAAGGGCATGCAGCTCCACTGTGCTGGGTACCAGGGTCCGGAAATATATCAAACATTACCCACAGTAAATGTACCTGAGTATGACAAGTTCCAAAAAGAAATGTGTAGTATACTTTCCCACGCGTCCCCCCACTCCGGTGCGAGTGACACTATGGTTTGCCCCGACGCGCGCTGCCCTTTGGCATGCGACCTGCCGGGGACAATGACAGTTGATAAGGAGTTGCCTGTGAGAGACTCTGTTTTGTGCTTGCATGCATGCTGATGTTTGCCTGTGGGATCTTGTCATATGAAATAAACTCATGTTATTTACTTCGTATCCTGTCATCTTTACATCTTTGAATGGCGACGAGGACTGGACAGATCCCACAATAACCCAACGTGTGCAAGAAAGGAAGAAGGAAGATTATTTTCATTCAAGCTTTCAGGCATAGAGAAAGGTAGTTTGAGAATCTTTCTACATTCGTATTTACCTTGTCGGCAAGTGTTTTCTCAATTTATGTTTATAAAGAAAAGTTTGTTTTGTCAAATTGTACTGCCCTAGTGTGTGGTTTCACAGTCTCCGAGTTTAAACTACCCTGTTTAAAAAATAATTTCAGCACATGCTTAGTGTTAAAGTGACCATTTTCGAATGATATTTTGACCTGAATAGAGGAAAAATATATATTTTATCTACAGAATAGGCAGAGATGCAATCAGTTCAGGCACCTCCACCTTTTCTGGACACACCAGGTGAGCCACCAATAAAATGGTGCAAATAGATTGATGCTTTTGAGAATTACCTGGGTGCCATTGGGGCACACAGGTTCAGACCAGAAAGAAAAAAATTCCTACTGTTAAACTCTTTGGTATTTGAGGGAAGAGGCACATTAAAGCATTTACCAGAAGCAGATCCTATTGCAGGGGAAGAACCTGATGAATATGTAAGCACCATTAGAAAATTAGCCAAAAGATACGACAAACAACCAAGTATAGTTGTTCTGAGACATACATTTTTTAAACGGGTGCAAAAAAGTGACGAACACTTTGACACTTACATTACAGCATTTAGGAAAAATGATAGCAGACTGTGGGTATGAAAAATTTAGTGAACAAATTGTTTGTGACCAATTCATAAGTCAATGTTCAGATAGAAGCATCAGACAGAAATTACTCACCTTAGAAAACCCTTCTTTAGAAGAATGTATTCGTATTGCTAAAAGTATTGAAACATCACAAGAATCTGTGAAGGAATTGGAAAATAAGAACAATGAACATGTAAATGCTGTAAAGTTTGCAAATGTAAAGAAAAGAAGAGAAACTCAACAAAACAATTTCTTCAAAAGAACTGACATTTGTTTGAGATGTGGTAATCTACCTCACAAAAAAATAGTAGGCCATGTCCAGCTAACAATGTTATCTGCAGATCTTGTGGTAAAGGGGGTCATTTTGATAAGGTTTGCAAAACAATGAAGATTGAAAAAGTGCGTGTTAGTCATGTAAAGGATTACAGTGACAGTGAAAATGATGATCCTTTGGAGGAATTGAAAGACATGGTTCTGGTGGTGAATGAGTGTGATATCAGAAGTGGTGACCCCAAAGAATGTATTGATCCATATGTTGACATAGTTGTTGGTGATAAGAGTCTATGCCTCCTGGTAGATTCTGGTGCGCAAATTACTATGATCACTGATGCCCTTTTTAAGAGCAAATGGAAAAATAGAGAACTCAAACCTCCTGATCGTGCGCCAGTATCGTATGAAGGACGCAAAATTCAATTGTCAGGATAATTTAAAGATGTGTTGGAATTCAAAAACAGAAAACATTTTGGTAAAATATATGTAGCTTTACATGGTTTAAATATTCTTGGGTGGTTTCACCAAGGTCTGTTTAACGTGATGCTATGTCCAGGTAAGAGAGAACAGGTTCTGGCAATCCGAGATGTTGCACATGTGGAAGAATTACTCAACTATTATCCAAACGTTTTTTCATGAGAATTGGGAAAGATTAAGGGGTTCAGACATAAAATAAAGGTTATGAAAGAAGCTACACCTGTAAAACATAAATTAAGGAGTGTACCTTTCAGCATAAGAGAAGATTTAGAAAAAGAACTGTCATCCATGCAAAAAAGAGGAGTGATAGAACCCATTGAATCGTCTGATTGGGCATCACCCTTACTTATTGCTCGAAAAAAAAACAATGAGTTGGCAGTCTGCCAAGATTTGCGCAGTCTGAACAAAGTAATATGGGTAGACAAACACCTGTTACCAAACATCAATGAGATGTTAGGAGTAGTTGCTGGGGCAAAGATTTTCACAAAACTGGACCTAGCGTCTGCATACCACCAGGTGGAATTAGATAGAGACTCACGTCATCTTACTGCTTTCAATTCACCTTGTGGCATGTTCCAATTCTGTGGTATGCCATTTGGCTTGGCTTCGGCAGCTTCAGTCTTCCAGAGGCTTATGGTCAACCTACTCAAAGAAATCAGAAAAGTAGCAATTTTTCAAGATGATGTTCTAATATATGCTGAAGATCAGAAAGAACATGATGAAATCTTGAAACAGATCTTATCCATATTTGAAGAACATGGCATAGTTCTCAAACGTGATAAGTGTGTGTTTTCAAAAGACTCGGTTGAGTATCTGGGTCACACGATATCAAGTTCCGGAGTCACTCCAAAACCTAGCCTGGTTCAAGCAATAGTGGATGCATCTCCCCCTAAGGACAAGGTTGGGGTGAAGTCACTTTTAGGGTTTACAGAATTCTATTCTCGTTTTATACCTGATTATGCTACCTGTGTTCGTCCCATATCAAATCTCTTAAAAAATCACACAGAATTTGTATGGGATGAAGAATGTATTCATGCATTTTCTTGGCTAAAAAAAAAATTGTGTGAGGTTCAAGGATTAAAACCTTTTGAACCCTCCGTACCATGCACTTTGACGGTTGATGCAAGCTGCTATGGATTGGGAGCAGTTTTGACACAGGATGTTGGCTCTCAGGAAAATACCATTGGTTTTGCTTCAAGGGTACTGAGGGATTCAGAATCACATTATTCTGTAATAGAAAAGGAATTACTTGCCTGCTGGTGGGCTATTGAAAAGTTCAAAAGCTACCTGTGGGGTAGGAAGTTTAATTTAAAAACAGATCATAAACCCCTGGTAAGCATTTTAGGAAACACCAGCCATAACAACACCACACCACATATAGCCCGCCTAGCATCTAAACTCCTTCAATACAATTTTGATATAACACACATCGCAGGAGGAAAGAATGTACGTGCTGATGCTATTTCACGTCTTCCTTCTACAACATATGCATCCACTCATCGTCAAGATAACTTTGAGGATGATGAGGAAGAGAATTGCATTGTTACAAGTGTTGAGCTTCAAAATGTGTGCTCAGTGTCAGAAAGCAGCTGGTATGCAGCGATGGAGTCTGATGTTACTTTGAAGGATGTTAAATCTTACATTGCTAAAGGTTGGCTGAAAGAAAGGAACGTCAATGAAGATCTTCAACCCTTCGTAAAAATATGGGATGAGCTATCTTTAGAAGATGGTCTCATTTTGAGGGGTGAAAAAATAGTTCCACCAAATAGAGTAAGGAAAACACTTTTGACTAAGGCACATGAGGGACATTTAGGAGCCACTCTCACCAAAAGAAGAGTTAGAGAGTACTTCTGGTTGCCCAAAATGGATAGAGACATAGATGACATGGTACTTGAATGGGCAATATGTGCTAGCAGTGACAAAGGCCTCCGCATTGCTAATCCTCCACTAACTCCCATTCCTTATCCTGAAAGACCTTGGGAGAAGTTGGGAATAGATGTGTTAGGCCCTTTTAATGTTCTAGCTCATCAATCCAAATTTGCCATTGTCCTAATAGACTATTACTCCAAATGGCCAGAGGTTGGATTTGTTTCCAAAGCTGACTCTAACGAGGTTATCGGATTCATGAAAGAGATTTTCATGAGAGAAGGTTTTCCAAAAACCATCATTTCTGACAATGGTGTACAATTGTTATAGTCTGATGTAGAAGAGTTTCTAAGAGACTCTTCCATTTCACATCTTAAAAGCTCACTTTACCATCTTCAGACAAACGGTCTTGTGGAAAGACTTAACAGAGTCATCGTAGATTGCATAAGATGGGTCATACAACATAACAAAGACATACCTGCAGCGGTGAGAAGCATGTTGTGGTTTTATATAACCACGCAACACTCATCCACTGGGTCATCGCCATTCGAATTACTAAGAGGAAGAAAACCTTCCACCGAATTCACCCCTGCATGGATGTCAAAATGGTTTAAAAATAAAGAATCACTTCAGGAATTGGACACTAGGGCTAGAAACAAGGTCCATGAGGTGCAAAACAAGCAAAAAATGTATTTTGACAAAAGAAAACATGTTTCTGTAAAAGACTTGGTAGTAGGTGATGTAGTGAAGATAAAGAAACAGAGTTTTGTAAAAAAAAAAAAGCAATGCCTAAATACAGTGAGCCAGTGGTCATAAACAAAATATGTGGAAGTGCAATACGTGTCAATGGAGGTAACTGGTGGAACATGAACAAAGTGGTAAAAGTTAATGAGAATTCCGGTTTATGAAAAATGTGAACAATGAAATGGAAGTGAAACGTGCAGGAGTACTTTAGGACTGTTATCTTGGTCGTCCTCAGCGCATCATACTTGATGCGAGGAAAAGCTGTAGAGTGATAAAGTTACCAGCCAGATACCATTGATACATCTCTACCTTTTTCTACGGTTCTTTTCCTTTTTCTGTTCCTTTGTTCTCTCTCTCTCTCTCTCTCTCTCTCTCTCTCTCTCTCTCTCTCTCTCTCTCTAAATCTTTCTCTCTATTCTGTTTCCTTCCTCTTCTTCTTTCCTTGTCTTTCTTCTTTCTCATCTGTTCCTCATTTTTCCCTTCTTAGGAAAGGAGATATATGTTGTATCCTTTCCCACGTGTCCCCCCTCTCCGGTGCGAGTGACACTATGGTTTGCCCCGACGCGCGCTGCCCGTTGGCACGCAACCTGCCGGGGACAATGACAGTTGATAAGGAGTTGACTGTGAGAGACTCTGTTTCGTGCTTGCATGCACGCTGATGCTCGCCTGTGGGATCTTGTCATTCGCGCAAGAAATCATTGTCCACACCTCTTTTAGGAGCAAGAAAGGCCACTTTATTTTAGGACAGGTGCATCATAAATTTCATGAACACATTCATTATTTATTTATTTACATAATTCAACTCTACAGTGAGCCTACGAAACCTAAATCCCAAAACCCCAAACAAACTCCTGCCTACTACCCCTAGCCTACCCAACGAGCTACCCTTCAGGATGGCCAACCCGCTCCAGGCTGCCCACCCCCACTAGCAAAAACCCGCCTCTAAAAAGAACAAAGGCACCCATCCCAACAGTGGCAAACCTACAAAACGAGCAGCACCTAGCGCACCGCAAAAGAAAAAACCCACCCAAACTAAAAGAAAAAAGAGGGAGGGTGGGTGGGGCAAAACAAACCTCCCTACTAGCCTCCCGCTACGCAGTTCCCAACCGCCAGCCTGTCTCCCTTATATCTGCTCGCTAATCAGTCCCCCACCTGATTCCCTGATTCTCACGCGAACCTACCCAGGAAGAGACCGGCTCGCGCCTGGCTCTCCCTGGGTCCCCCCTCGCGCAAGAAATCATTGTCCACACCTCTTTTAGGAGCAAGAAAGGCCACTTTATTTTAGGACAGGTGCATCATAGATTTCATGAACACATTCATTATTTATTTATTTACATAATTCAACTCTACAGTGAGCCTACGAAACCTAAATCCCAAATCCCCGAACAAACTCCTGCCTACTACCCCTAGCCTACCCAACGAGCTACCCTTCAGGATGGCCAACCCGCTCCAGGCTGCCCACCCCCACTAGCAAAAACCCGCCACCCAGGAAAACCTTTAGCGTTTTCCTGCCCCACCTAAAGGAAAGGAAGGAGCACACCACAACTGTACCTGAAGAACTTTGCTAATCAAATCCCTGAGTTCCAGAAGGTAAAAAGAGATGCCCAAAGCAGATAGATGCACACCGTCCTCACAAAATAAATGATGTTCAGATACTTTTAAATGATAATGATCCAAACTGTAGATACCCAAATGGTGACAAAAAAGTCGCATTGTCCTGTTCACTTTCCTTCTAGCCTTTTCCAGGGCGGAATGGTCCCTCGCCCCACGCCATTGCAAACGAGGCACAAACTCAGTCCATATCAGCATGGTGCTCACCCATGTGGTTTTGATGATTTCCAGGTCTTGCTTCATTAGTTTTAACAAAGTCAACCCAGAGAGAGAAAGCAAGTCATTCTCGCCCAAATGTAGCACCAGGAGATCCGGAGGGCCCCACAAACACTGAGAAACCAAAGCAGCCAAGGCGGGAAAGACCCACCCCAGCGCATGCCCCCTGTTCCATGCCAGGAGACTTCGTGTGTCATGCTGTTTAGACCAAGTGATCTCCCACAGAGCTGACTGGCAGCGGCTAAAGCTGCCCGTTTAACAAAAGAGTGCCCCAGTATCCACACCCTCCGTTTGGATCCGGCGACTGATGGCCAAGGACCTAGGAGAAAAAGAAATGTTAGACAAGCAAAATTGCACTATTTTCTCACATATTTTTCACAGCACTTGGAACGCCAACGACCAATGCGACGAATCTGTGACCAGTCCCACCCCAACCGAGCGGCCTCCGTCGCCGCACCAATTCGGAATGAATGGGTACCAAATTGAACAGGATCCTTCCCCAAGCGCAACAAAACCTTGCGCAATACAGCCAACAATTGAGATGCAACTATGGGACTACCATCAGCATGACAAAATATGGGCCCCTGGAGAAAATGTTGGGAGGACACACACACTTCCCAATTCCCCCACCGGGCAACATGCAGAGACACCACTCCTGCCAAGGAACACCCACTTACCCCTCCCCATCTGGTCGGTCTTGGATGCCCGCAGCCAAAGCCGCACTCTGTCACTTTCCAACACCACCTCACTACTGGTCATACCTACCCTGCCCCGTAACCCCAGCAACTCTGATGCCCGAAATGCCCCAAAGAACAACCAAACAAAACACAAACGAAATTTGGCACACTCAAAAGCATCATGGCAACACACCTCCAATTCCGGCAACAGCATCTGGAGCAACTCAAAAGTCACTGGCTGCCGGAGTTGCTGACCACCAGCCCGAAGCCTAGCCAAACCTTTCAACACTTTAAGAACCAACACCCCCCCAACCGGATCCCTCCCCCACCAAAGCTGCCCATAAAAAGAAACCCCAGCCAATTTGCCAGAAATAGTAGTGGGCGATAGGCCTTTGTCCGCCAAATGTAAAACAAACTGCAAGATGCATTGTTCATCAGACCAACCAGCCCTGATCGATCCCATCAAATCCTTACCGAACTGCAGAAACTCATTCCAGGCCTTCACATAACCCCGCCGTGTGGAGTCAGCCACAGAATTTTCCACCAATTGGTGAACCCTCAATCCCCCAGGTCCCATACGTACTGTGGGATCGCTGTTGGTTCCAGGTCCGCCCCAGGAGCTAACTTGCGGAACTCGGACCACTGAAAGCGAGACAAAGAGTCAGCGATGCAATTAGAAGTACCAGGAACATGCCGTGCTTTAAAGACAATATTTAATTGCAGACACCGCAGCATGAATGCGCGCAGGAGCCGCAAAACCCGCAAGTCGCGAGCCTTTTGGTGATTGACAAGGTGTACTACTGCCAAATTGTCCACATGGAACAAGACTGAGCGATTCTGAAACTCAGCCCCCCATAGAAACAAAGCAACCAGCAGCGGGAAGAGCTCCAGAAACGCTATGCTGCGACCCTGTTCCTTCCAGTGCGCCGGCCAGCCGGCCGCGCACCATCGACCTTCCCAAAATACACCGAAGCCGTGAGCCCCCGACGCATCAGTGAACAACTGTACTTGCCACACCATGTCCTCATCCGCAAAAAACAAGGACACGCCATTGAACTCCTGCAGAAAACGAAGCCAGACAGTCAAATCGGCACGCACAGCGGTGGTAACACGCACCCGGTGATGGGGAAGGCTGGCGCCGGACATGGAAAGACCCAGACGTCTGCAGAACGTCCTGCCCGCCCGAACAACCCGGCAAGCAAAATTGAGGTACCCCAAAAGCTTCTGGACAGTCCTCAAAACGACTTTCCGCTCCCCCAACACCAGATGTATGAAAGCAGACATTTCCTTCACTTTAGCCTCAGGCAATCTCGCCACCATAGACAGAGTATCAATTTCAATCCCCAAGAAAGTCAGGGACGTACAGGGACCTTCTGTCTTGTCCGGTGCCAAGGGAACACCCAATTCCTCCGCCAGAGCCTGAAAGATGTTCAAAGCCGACTGACACTGCCCAGAGCGACCTTCCCCAATGAAAAGAAAATCATCAAGGTAATGACAGACCAAGACGTGGCCACTAACAAAAGTGAAGCGCCACTGCAGAAAGGTACTGAATGTTTCAAAAAGGGAGCATGACACTGAACAGCCCATGGGCAACACCCGATCCACGTAGAAACTACCATCAAAATGCATTCCCAACAGACTGAAATCCCAAGGATGGATGGGCAAGAGCCGGAAAGCCGACTGAATGTCGCTCTTTGCCAGCAAAGCCCCAACACCAGCCGTGCGCACGAGCCGTAAGGCATCGTCCACCGAAGCATAATTGACAGTTGAGTCAGCTGGATCAATAAAATCATTAATTGATGCACCCTCGGGCCAGGACAGGTGATGGATAAGATGAAACTCCCCTTCCGCCTTCTTGGGCACCACGCCCAGGGGTGATACAATCAAGTCAGGCAGAGGACAATTCACAAAAGGACCCGCAATCCTACCCGCCGCAAGCTCGGCATCCAGCTTTTTTCGCACAACATGGGGACTCTCCTTCGCAGACTTCAAATTGTCCGACCACCTGCCCACCCTGGGTCCCTGATACCCAATCTGAAACCCGATTTTGAAACCCCAAGACAAAATCTTAGCAGCCTCAAAATCCGGATAATCCACCAGCCAGAGATCGAGAACCTCCTGCCTAATAGGAGTAGGAGCCCTTGTAAACAGACTATTGCGGCTGTCCCCTACCCCCTGAACCTCTTCCCTGATCACCAAATCGCTGTCCGGGAAACCACTGGGTGAGCGCATGCTTCCCCCCACACTGCGAACACTCATGTTTGTACCTGCAAGCTGGTCTGTTACAGGAACCCCTGTTAAAATGCCAGCATGTGCCAG
Organism: Lissotriton vulgaris; assembly: GCF_964263255.1. Lineage (NCBI taxonomy): Eukaryota > Metazoa > Chordata > Amphibia > Caudata > Salamandridae > Lissotriton > Lissotriton vulgaris. The sequence goes on along the minus strand of NC_141687.1, from coordinate 1,144,939,048 downwards.
AGGCGGCTGATTGACCTCTGCCCCAAACCCCCGCCCCAGACTGAGCGGGGCGAGCTGAAAAGGGCCGATAATACACTGGCTGCCCGCTAGCCGTGTGGGTCGTAGCAGGTGGATTTGCCGATGCCATCCATTGCAGCCATAACTCGGAATCGACCTCACCCCACGAACGCTCAGGAAAAGCGCTCATGCGCGCCCTGAATTCGTCATCGTAGGACAACCATGCAAAGCCGCCAAAATAACTGTGAGCCTTGCGTATGACATCTGCATATTTAAACATGTCTATTGCCTTCTCTGGATGACGTTGGCAATAAACGCTGGCATAAATAAGAAAGGCCGAAGTCCAATTCTCTATGGACTTCGGAACACGAGGCCTCCGAGCCAATTCTAATTCCTCCTCCTTTGACCCTTCTTTTGCCTGGACATCCCTATGGAGAAGCCGAAAAACATCCACAAATGCCCCAGACCATATCAGATTCTTTGTTTTTTCGGACAAATGGGACCCCAAAGGCATCCCCACCCCAGAATAAGGCAACTTTTTCGGTAGGATACTATCCTCCGTGACCCGTGTGGCAGCCACCCCGCCATCCCCTGCAGTAGAAACCACTTTTGCAACTTGCCCAGTAGAAACATTCGAAAGTACAGGCCGCTCAAGCCTCGGTGCCAGAGCGACTCGCTCAACCACAACCCCATCACCCGTACCAATAGATCTTGTACTCTTAACAGGGAGACTCTCCCTAGGTTGCCACACAGACCACCACCCATCCTTACCTCTCGGCAACTGCTCCGACTGCTGTGTGACAGCCCCACGATCCCTCTGAGAAGGTCCAGACCGCACTGCCCCTCGTACACCTGCATGGTCCGCTCGAGACTCCTGCAAAACACGAGAAACAGTGGGTTGCCCCAACCCACCCCCCTGGGCCCGTGCTGCCAAAAGCCCAACATCTTTGTCTCTCAATTCCCCTTCTTCCAAATCCTCATCATGAAAAGTCCCACAGAAAGCTTCATCAGAAAATGCAACTTGGTCACTGCCACTGGGCATAGCCCCATCACCAATACCCCCATCATAAAACTGCCAGTCAATGTTCTGAAAGCTGTGTGCACTGAAAGCTGTAGAAGAGCTATCCGCTCCAGACAGCCCCCCTATAAGCCCACCACTGGAAACAGCCGTGTGGACAGTTCCCGGGCCCGTAGAAACAGCCGACAGCCGCCCAGCCGAAGGCGCAGAGTGAAAACTGCGGCCGCTCGAGCCAGACAAGGAAGAGGACCCAAAAACAGTCTCACCTAAAGCGGAATCGCCATCACCCCCCAATGAACGACCCACCGACGCCAGACCATGGGCACCCCCCGACCCAGACTCAGGACCACCCAGAATGACACCCGGCTGACCCCTAGGGACCGGGAACAAAGATGGACCAGTGGCCGGGGGCGCCCCCCATTGCAACAAACCCCTCCCACCAGGAGCCAGGGGCTTGGAGGTGGCAGGCCGGGGGCCAGGCACACCGGTGACCGCAGACTTGGTGGCCGAGGGGGGCAGCACGTTGGGTGCAGCACCCGCAGAAACAACAACATGGGCAGGGGGCGGGGCCTCAGGGGTGGGGCAGGCCGGCAGCGCAGCCGTAAGAGGCCGGACATCGGCACCACCCAGGGGTGGGGGGCCAAAAGAGTGGGGTGGAGCAGTACCAGGCCCCGTCGTGGCGGGGGAGAGCAGGAAACATTGCCCATTCAACCACAGGCAAGGAGAGGCCCCATCCGGCAGAGGCGGGACTGTGGGGAAAGGTCAAAAGGCACCGCTGCAGGGGGCGGGGTTTGTACGCGCCCATGCATATCCAGGCTCCGCCCTCGCTTAGGTTTGGGGCCCGCCTGAGGCTTCACCGACTTCCCCTGTGCCAGCCCGCCGGAGCGCGGAGCCTGCCTGCCCACTGAACGCCCCCGCCTCCCCCCGGGCGCCCCACGTGTACCAGCACTAAAAAATGGTAAGTCACATACCTGCTGGAGGGCGCCCGGGGCATCCGGCGGGGGCTCCACATCAACGGCGGGCAAAACAAGCCCAGGCCCGTCTGCCGGCATGGCCGCCTCGACGTCTTCCTCCTCCTCCAGGCCCGGCGATAAACACGCCTCCACTGCCCTTGAGACGCCTTCCGAAGCCTTGCGCGGGGGGCGGGCCATGCCGACCCACGCCTCCGCCGGGACACCGGGTCGTAGCAGGTCTTCACGCCCGGCCTCACAAAGGATCTGCACCGCCCTACGGACCTCCGCCGCCTCCTCCATGAGCCCAGGAAAAAATTAACACGAGCGCCGCAAAACAAACCTCCCTACTAGCCTCCCGCTACGCAGTTCCCAACCGCCAGCCTGTCTCCCTTATATCTGCTCGCTAATCAGTCCCCCACCTGATTCCCTGATTCTCGCGCGAACCTACCCAGGAAGAGACCGGCTCGCGCCTGGCTCTCCCTGGGTCCCCCCATGAAATAAACTCACGTTATTTACTTTGTATCCTGTCATCTTTACAAAATGCTCTGACTAGAAAACTGTTTTAAAACATCAATAAGCTCACATTCCAAAGGTACTACGTTTATACCAGGAGGCAAAGGGTAAGTGAGACTTTTGATAAGTGTCTCAATGCTTTCTTAGGTTTTTGACAACATACAACAACCACAGACAATATGATAAGAGACCACCTTATTGTCAATACTAACAGCAAGCATATCTAGGTAACGTTATGGGTCATTGCTGACCCCACAATACAGGAAGCAATCAAATTGGCAAATACTGTTGAACAATCTGTGTTCAAGGTGAGAGAAGTGAATGAGGACAAAGGTGATCACAAAGGAAATGAGGTGCGAAGTGTCAGTGGCAAACAGGGAAAATGTGAACCAATGAGAATGAGAAGCTCCAAGCCCAAGTGGTCTTGTTATCATTGTGCCCTGCTTCATATATTGCTTCTTCAAAGCACTGCCCAGCCACAGGGAGAAAGTGCAATACTTGTGGGTGCCTGAGTCCCTGTGGAATAATTTGGAATGAGAGCAAGCAAACTGTGAAACCAAAGTGGCGCAAGTGAACAATATATCAATCCTGTCAGGAAACAACTAAAGGAGCATGACCCAAGACAAAGTAATATAGTCCTTGTGATTTGTGAACTCGATAACAAACTAGAGAGTAGTGCAGATAGTCCTCCAACGTTTGTACTACATGTTTTGGGGTGTGACCTCAGTGTTATTGTAGATTCTTCTTCTCTATACATGATCATCACTCCAAGTTTAATTCCTGACTTGAATCCCAAGTTGGTGTGCTATCTTCCCCAGATATGAGAGTAGTTGCTCTTGATAAATGCAGGCTAGACTTACATGGCTATTTCTTAGCTGAAGCCATATTCAATGGAAGGACTGCAAGGATCAAAATATATATGGCACCAGGGGGGGTGTGTGTGTATCTGAAAGGGCCAAAGACGGGAATGGGTTGAAAAGAATCCTAGCACAGCAGATCCAGAGTTAGTAGTAAGTGAACAGGATTATAGTCAGGATTATAGTTCTATGATTCTTAATGCCTTCCCAAATGTATTTGCAGGAAGCTTAGAAAAAAATTGAAGGTTCTACTCACCAACTAAAACTCAAGCAGGAGGCCATTTGTGTACAGCAAGGATTGAGTAATTTGCTAATTTGTGTGTGACAGGATTAGCAAAATGTACTTGTAGAGCTTATCTGAGAAAGCATTTTAGAGGAAATTGAATCTTTGGAGTCAGTACTGATTGTATTGGCCAAGAAAAGTACTCGAGGTCTGTGCTTATGCATAGGCTTGAGGGCACTATACTCGAACATTGCCATGGATAAGCACCCACTGCCCAAGGTGAATGAGCTAATCTTTGCTTCAGACTGTGCCTCTGTGTTTTCAACTCTCGGTCTGTGGCACATGTATCATCACATTGAATTGGCTGAAAATTCAAGACCCATAACGACCTTTATTACACCCTTTGGGGTGTTCCAATACAGAAGGATTATGTTCAGCCTCGCAGTGACATTCATTTTACAGTGTACCATGCACCACCTGTATAAAGACTTGAAATATAATATCAGATATTTCTGATACATAGTTTGTTTCTGTTACGATCCTACCTGTGCGGCTGACCGTGATGCTGACTTGACGCTTACGTCGACTTGCTCACTTCCAGGAAAGCAATGCTGATGGCTGGGAACGCTGCACCACGAAACTGAGCAAGGTACTGCGGTGCATCCAATTGCTTGGAATTGGAATTGCTTTGAACGTTGCACCACGGCAAATTCAAGCCGGGAGCCAGGAGCCGTGACACTGCCATGGGATTTTGAATCCCCCAAACCCTGTTCCCTGAAGTAAACCCAAATGTCCATATACGTGGCTGCTCGGCAGGCGGGAGAGGCAAAAGGCCCACGGGCAAGGGCAGGGTATCCAGGTAGAAAGGGGTGTTCAAGTAAAAAGAAAGACCCAAGGCAGAGGGGGTGAAAAAGGAAGGTGTGCCACTGGGAAAAGGAAGGTACAGGGGCCATAGCCTCTGGCACTGCACACCCAGAGCCCAACGTCACTAGCCCCACTTGTCCTAGCCCTATTTGATCCAGCCTTAGTACAGGGCCAAACTGTTTTCAGGTTGCTACGGCAGGTGGCGGCAGGTGGCTAGCAGTTCGGTACCAATCCGGCGCTGGAAAGTTGGGAACCCTTGGAAAAGCTTGGTAAAGTTTTAATGCACAAAGGAGTGTGAGACCCGTGTCGAGAGGTCTATCCAGCGTTGTAACAGAAGACACAGTCAGTCAGCCATTGCACAGTGGAGGTAAGTGTGTAAGTGTGTCTTGCACCGTGTATAGGATACTTGTTTTTAAAAAAAATCAATTTTTAATAAATGGCATAGAAAATTCTTACGCTAGGTAATAGTCTGAAAAAAAGGGTGGCGGAGTTAAAACAGTGGAGCAATACACTGGCAGGAAGGAAGCCTGAGCTTCACACCATCAACATAATCAACATATAAGTTTATAAAGTCAAGGGATACGGAAGGGCCCCCGAAAGATGGCAACAAGGAAGCCAAAAGTATGTAAAGCCTGAAAAGACCCCAACATCTTTATTAATGAGTCTACAATCGAAAATGGGACTTTAGCAGAGATTATGGGCTCCCCCGAAGAAATTGTAAAGAGGTCCTCAAAGAGAAAAACAAGGAAGAAAAGTACAGTCGACGATGACCGATCAGGAGTGAAAGGGAGGGCGCTAGTGTCCAAATCAATAAAGGACTTCGTAGGTTAGTACTTTAAGAGAATGCAAACCCCTGTAAGAACTCCGTACTCAAGTAAAGAACTGTTATACTAACAAGAGGTATTGGGACACTGTGCCTCTAATTTGGATGCATCCTTCTGTAATCAAACGAACTTAAGCCGAATTGATCCCAACTTGGAACCCAGATTATTTTCTTCTCGCCGAATCCTCTCCATGTCCGATGGCGTTGACCAGGATTGTGAAGGGGAGGCCGTAAACTGTATAAGGAGTGATCAGAGAAATGACTCTGCCGAGGCTATAACATCTACGACCACCAAGAGCATGGGTCAATCTGTAAATCAAGGAATGGAGTCCATAGAAATGTCAGCGCACAACATTACACTGGGTATAGACATATCAGCAACACCTTTGGCCTCAATGTCCTTAGTCCATCTTTGCAGGGCATCAGGTGGCTTCTCCTTGGGGCGTGGATTGAGCAGCCAGCATGGAGATCACGCTCTAAGAGAGCTCTGCTACTCACTCCACTTATCCAGTAATCATCCTCCTGGTAGCCCGCCAACACAGCTCCTAACCTGTCTCCCCGCGTTTCCAACATAGCCTGATTCTCCTATAGTCAAAGCTGCCGCTGTGGGAGGCGGGGCGAGATGCTACTGCTGCAAAATGCTGAGGCCTGAGATTGGCCTTGCCGCCCATGAGGTGCGGACACCGGGGAGGCATCCCCAGTTGCCGATAAGGAGAGGATGCGATTGACACTGTGGACCGCTGCTGATGACTGCTTAAGGTGAGCCAGGGGTGCGGTGAGCGAAGGAGCTGTGAGGACGAGAAGCAACCTCATGACATGCTAAGGTCTAGTGGTGAGTGGTGTCTATGGAGGAGGGAGACAGGCTGCCAAGCCCACTACTGCATGGGAAGGCGGGGACCCTCAGCCCTCGCCGTGGTGGATCAGAGGCCAGCCAGAAGAGGCCATTCACAGAGGGTGGCTCATTGCGCTTGTATCATGTGCTCAGTATTGCCACACTGTTCCCACCCAGCTTCTTCATGCAGCCTACTGATTACTGGGCTGGCACAGGTCAAGCTACCACTTGCTGAGAGGTGCCGCCATTTTATGTGAACTACTTTGTTTGCTGCATGGTGAGGGGCGGCCGCGTCTGTCTTGATGCACGCGTGAGTGCCTGGTCCTCTGCAAGACCTGCTGATGCCAGGAGTGGACTGTGGGGCCCTGCAACAGAAATTTGTGGGGCACTCCTACAGAGGAGCACCGATATCTACATAATTGGATGCACATTTGTATGCACCTGCAGCCCCTCCTGACTGTATGATTGAACCTGTAGTGCAGTAATTTTCTGGCTGCCGCTCTTTCTCCTAGCAGGATTGCACGTAGCACAGTGCAAAAACGCGTAGCGTAACGGGCATTTTTGGCTTGCTCGCGGTCCACAACGTCAAGTTGGCGACCGCGAGCGAGCAAAATAACACCCCGGTGAGACTGTTTCCTCGTTCGCGATCAGCAACATCAAGTTGCCGATCGCGAGCGTGGAAAATAAACCTCCCGGCGAGATTCTCAACGCGGAGAGATCAGGTTTCTCATTGCGAGTGGTCGCGTATGCTCGCAACTGCTCGCGATGAGAAACTACCAGTCTGCGTTGAGGAAGCTTCCTTTCGAGTACAAATCTACTCGAGCGGCAGAAAAGGACCTCTTGCACTGTGCAAGATGCGGTTTGCACTAATTGCACAGTGCGGAAGCATCCACGTAGCTTGCGCAGTGCACTTCGCGCAGCTACGAATAGCGCTACTATGCGAACTACGCCCAGGGTTACTTTTGTAACCTTCCCAAACCTGCCACAGGGACAGATACTGTGATCTTGTGTTACTGCCCCTGCTGCTATTCTCTTTGGAGCCCTCTCCCTCATAGCCGCTCTATCTACTGTTGTGTCTAGCAGTTGGTGTCTGTTTGGAGCTCCCTCAGCGACAGCCACAACACAACCTGTGCCACCACGTCCTACATTGCATCCGCCCTGTTCAGCATGTGCAGTAGCCGTTACTACGAACTGAAGTTTTGGGTCTGTACTTTGGGTCTGTACATGTGTATTGAATTTGCTTTTCACAAAAAGGACGATCCTAACTGCAACACTCCCTTAGGCCAAGGCAAATCCCAGCACTTCCCCAAGGCGAGGTAATAACACCAATCCAAACGTATGGAAGATAACACATATAAATGTATTAATACACCGCTTCAAAAAGGCAGGCCGAATGCATTAGTCATGGCAGACTCCCAAGTAACAAATGGATAATTGAAATAAACTGTCAAAATAGAATGCATTATATATATATAATTGGCAATTGCGAGGAAATAAACCACCTTTGAATTTGTAAATCCTGCGCTGTGGAGTGGTCTGTACCTGTGGTTTCCGTTGGTTGTTTATGGAAAGCTTTTCCCTTGGCAGAGAACGGAGCAGGACTGTGAAGCATATATATATATATATATATATATATATATCTTCACACGCCGGTTCCTGTTTTCCCAGCCACTGCGAGCGCTCAATGTGGGTGCGTTTCCCTACGGCGGAACCTCGCCGTTCAATATTGCACACTCCTCCGAATTCACGAAAGTAATGGGCGCACACGCGCTGCCTTTCCACAATTAAATTTATTAAATTATTCCAGCATGGAAACAAACAAAACGATCAACGCGTTTCAGTGCTCCTGGCACCTTGCTCACGATCGTGAGCAAGGTGCCAGGAGCACTGAAACGCGTTGATCGTTTTGTTTGTTTCCATGCTGGAATAATTTAATAAATTTAATTGTGGAAAGGCAGCGCGTGTGCGCCCATTACTTTCGTGAATTCGGAGGAGTGTGCAATATATATATATATATATATATATATATATATATATACGTAGCAATGAATGGAAAAGAATAGGTAAATAATAGAAAGAAATAGAAAAGGTTGGTTAGGAACACCTCACCGACTGATTCAGCAACATCCTGTCAGCCCAAGCTGAGGGGAGTCCGGTTCTGCAACCCTGGTAGGAGTTCAGTCAGGACACAAGTGCTGACGCCGTCCACAGCAATAAGTCTATTCTGTGGTGAACTTCCACCTGGCCCGCGGAGGCCACTTGCTTTAATACCATTTCTAACATGAAACAAAGCTTCTAGAAATCCTTGCCCCTTTCTCATTGGAGAAAACCGAGCTGGCTCGTACCAGTCTGTATCAAGGTCAAGACAGTGCCTGGCCAAGCCCCTGTATTTTGGCTTTGAGGCAGAGTTTGTACATTCTACAGATAATATCCAGTTCACTCTGGTCAGTGAGGTGCAAAAACAAGTGAGGAGCAAAACATGTCCTCCCCACCTTGTGAAGCACAGAAAATGGTGACAGTCGAGAAAATGGAGTCAGTTATGCAAGCGCTATCATGCACATAAAGAAGCTTAAAGCAAAGCAAAATTAGAAATCAAGGTGACATGAGGTCATGTCAAAGCCAATAGCAAGCTCTGCCGTGAAGCACGCTAAAGTCAGAGAGCAAGATTGACATGAAGCCATGTCAAAGTCAATAGTGAGAGCTCACATCGATAGGTACTGTTCTACTTCATAATTGTTCTCACTAGGCAGGCATATATAAGATTGTTCTACATAGAGGCTAGAATAAAATAACATGCTAAAGTCAGTTTAAGATGTTGATAGTTGACGGTCATCACCAGGTACTCAACCACAAGAGTGGCCCATTCATAACATTATGCTGTAATTTTCATAGTGCTGCTGGTACCTGGCAAGCAGGCCCGAGGGGTGCAACCGTATTCCCTAGGCTGGACAGTTGAAGTTCGGCACAATGGGTCATACTCCTTCGAAGCCCCCCGCAGATAATGACTGGCTGGTGAATGGTGCTGGTTCCTATATGGAGCTACTTCCCCTCTCTCTATTAGTGACAAACGTGACCTAGTTCTGGCAGCGGTGGAGAGTATTGGTACCACTCAGGGGATCACTCGGACCTCCCTGGAAAGCAAAATCGACACAGTAGTGACGAATCTGACACTCCTTCATGCGGATCACCGCAAACTTACAGACAAAGTTCACATAGCTGAGCTCAGCATTTCAGAGCTTCAGCCAAGGACTTGCGAAATTGACTCTCCGATGCCTCTGATGGCGGAACGAGTTGAAGTCCCGTAACGCCGCGTGGAGGCTGCAGAAGGTCGATCATGCCGCAATAACATACAGGTGGTGGGTTTACTAGAGGGAGCAGAAAAATCAGATGCTGTTGCCTATGTGAAGAAATGGTTGCAGCAGCTGTTACCTCTAGATACTTTTTTACCGTTTTTCTCGGTGGAGCGTGCCTAGCGTGTTGCAACAAGCTGTTCGCTATAGGGCTCCAACCCCAGACTGTGTTTGTTTCACTACTACACTACAAAGATAGAGACACTATCCCTCGCAAGGCACGAAAACTGCAGAACATCAGGGTGGACAACACAAAGATCATGCTTTTCCCAGACTACAATGAAATGGTGCAGAAATAACAGAACTCCTTTCTCACAGTTAAACACCGGCTTGACATTCTATATGCCGTTCTCTTACTGATGCACTTAAGGGTGGTGGTGAGGGGGAAGATGCACTTTTTCAGTTCTAATGAAGATATATGGGACTGGTTGGAAGCAGCAGGGCACTCCACAGTTGACTTCCCATCACAGGCTGGTGCGGTGATTCGGCCGGGGCAGCTGTGAGGCTTTATAGCAGACATCCCTGATCATGACACTGTTCTCAGTTGAAACAAGTTATACGGGAAAGGCATCAGGTTTTGTAGAATGCTGCATTGAAATGCAAACAGGGTCGGGGCTTGGAGTCAGACGATAACTCTGACAGCGATGATGGCTCCTTACAGAGCGGACTCAGTGGCCCTCCCTGACATTACACAGTAAACATCTGAAGACATTATATGATACCTAGAATTCCTGGCTGCTACTGCCTGATATTTGCCCTTTCTGTATGGGGCATGCACTGGCACTCCTCCACTAATTATGTTATGTAACCCATCTGTCTTTTCTTTTACTGGAATGTGAGGGAGTGACGTTATCTGCTTGCCACAAGGCCTGATTCTTAGGCAGCCTTTCTTATGCCTATTGGGGGCCTCAGTGAACAGACGGACCATGTTTGATGCATATATGGGCTCCTGCAACTTCCTCCTCTATTGTACGGGGTGCACCCTCATTGGCTGCCTAGCTTTCACCCCATCAGTTCCTTTAATGGTTAACTCTTGCCGTGTTTTGGTTCTCTCTTTCTTTGGGTGGAAGCATGTTCCGGTTCATATTTTTTTCATTCTTGTGGGAAAGCGCCCTTTCTTTGCATGGCTACCCCCTATTTTTGCCAACACCTATTGTGCCACCCTTAGAGGCCCTGCACCGTAACCCACACGCTCTGCCACAAGTAGGCTGCATTTTTGGGTGCAGAAATAAGTGAAGAGTCAAAATGACACGGACCCATGCATGCCATGCCTACAATCCACTGCCTAAGGCCTAGGTAAGTCACCCCTCTAGCAGGGTGCACTAGTCCCAAGGTGAGTCTACAGAGCCATGCGCCCTGTATCCCTACAGTGTCTAAGTTAATTCATATACATTGTAAATGTTGTAAAGCCGTAAAGAATACATGGTCTGGTAGTTGGTCACTACGAATTCCACAGCTCCAGAATGGCTTTACTAAAAACTCCGAAGTTTGGTAGCAAACTTCTCAGAACATTACACCCACACTGATGGCAGTGTGGGAGTTAATGTAAAATGCACTCAGAGGGTATCTTAGAGATGCCCCCTGAAGATACACCAGCCCTGGTGTGGTTCCTGAATGACTGCCCACCATTGCCACCACCAGACAGTTTCTGTACCCCTGGGTAGAGGGCCTCCGCTCTGTGGGTTCAGAAATAAAGGCCATCTTGGGCAGAGCTGTTATGCTTCCTCTCTCAGGATGGATTGCGCCCAAAAAAGGGGAAGCCTCAAAGGCCTCCCGCCTTTGGACACTGTCCATGCCTTTTGCTGCCCCCAGGAAATGGCTCCCACCGGTTCTGTCTCCCACTTGGGTAGGAGAATCTGTGGGAAATCAAAGTTAGGAAGAGAGGTGGCCCACAGTTGCCAACTTCACACCTCAGGTGAAGGAGGGGAGGTGAAGCACACATCTCAGTCCCCTCCATCTTGAAGATGATAGGACTCAGGCAATTAGAAAGAGGCTCATGCCCCCTCCCTCGGGAGGGTAGTACGATAAGGGGTGTACCCACCCCAAGGAAGTGACCCAATAGTCCCAACCTACAAACCCCTCTAACGCCCCTAAATTTTGTATTTAGGGGTGACCCTGAACCTTGTCTCTTCAGATTTGAGGAAGAAAGCAGAAGGACAGAAGAGATGTGTTGACCCAGGAAGAAACAGAGGACACCAACTGACTTGGCCCCAACCTTACCGGCGAGTCCCAACCACTACCTGACTACAGCAAAGAGACCAGCGTGCCCCACAACAGCAGCAGACCCCCAGAGCCCAGAGGACGTGCCCTGCATTCAACTAACAGACTCTGTCTCACATTAGCACTGGATTTGCTGAAACCAAAGACTAACCGTCAGAATCTCGACCCTGCATTTCTACACCACTCTGCACCCGCCAGCCACGGTCCATGGTCAAGTGGACATATACTCCAAAGAGGTCTCTCCTAAGCTGGGATCCGGTGACCCCTGACTTATCAAGTCAAGTCAAAGGAGCTTTATTTCGATATAATTATATCTTTAAAAGAAGACAGAGTAAGAAACAATAACATTTATCTAAAACAGCCCGCAGTTAAAAATGTTAAAAAGTTACAAAGTTAAGAAACCCCCCCCGTGAGCATATTTATCTATAAAGACGCTACATAACGGTTGGGTAATAAGTTGTCTAAAACAGTCTCTGAACGAGACCTAATTAAACAATTTGCTTAAGCCACTTTGACCTTATGCGCCAAGTCAACCCTAAGAACTTGGCTACAGCACTAACAATTAAAACACAAGTATCTGTCTGGAGAATCCTCAGTGCGTCGGCACACCGCCTAGCCCCCAGTATCGAGCATACTTGCTTGATCCATTTGCGACGAGGCAATTTATAGGCGGGGTATTCAAAGAACATATGTCCAATGGATTCTGGCCTGGTAGGGCAAAATGGGCAAGACGAAACAGTTTGGTAGGGCGGCTTCCAACGGGAGGTAAATTCCCTGATTGGCAAAGATCCAGTTCTAAATTTAAAAAATAACGCTCTGTCCCAGGGAATTGAGATGATGTCTAGGTAAATCTCACTTGATGGGGCATCCTTAATCAACAAAAAGGACCTGGTTGCTCTGCACATGTTCGTTTTGGTGTTCCTTTTCTCAGTAATCCAGGACCAGTACATTTTTTTAAGTGTTGACTTAGGTGGAGCGGACCTCTGTTCCCATGACTCGCCCAATCCTAAGTTCAGAAGGAGGGCTTTAATGTCTCTGAGCCACCTCACTTTGGCCCAGCTCGATGAGTCCAGGATTTCCCGTAGGCCCTCTGCATAACTGGTGAGAGCCTTCACCCTCCAGATACGGGCCCACAAAAGAAGGGGGCGAAGCCTTGCCTGATCCTCGATGGTACGACAACCCAAGTCCAATTGAACCGGGATAGTAGGGGCAGATGCTTGAAGGCTCATGAGATTTCTGAAGAAGTTGTTTTCCGACAGGGTGAGCTGACTCATATTCGATGCTCCCCAAAGCTCAGCACCATAGAGCGCCGAGCTAACTCCTCTTGCTGCATAAATCTCAAGAACTGTGCCTATTGGCTTCATTGAAGATGCCCTCTGCTCTTTCAGCAATGTTCCAGTGATTCTCTTATAGTTAAGGAGCATTTTGTTTAAATGGCTATCCCACTTCATGGAGTCAACCAGACGAATCCCCAGATAGTCGAACTCCCTAGTACGTTCCAGAGGGATGTTATCCAGCAATGGTGGGACACCCAGTTTTTTGGGGGGATTTAAGATGAGATATTTGGTCTTATCTGTATTTATTTTGAGCCCCCTCGAGTTACAGAAAAGCTCAAAGCTGGACAACAAGCGCTGAAGACCAGCAGGTGACTTTGAGATCAGCAGAGTGTCGTCCGCAAATAGGAGAGTGGGTACAAGCTGCCCAGCTAAACGGGGAGCGTCAGCAGGAGCTGACAGCAGATGGTCAACTACCCCGTTTACGTAAAGGGAGAAAAGAGTGGGAGCGAGTACGCAACCCTGGCGGACTCCTCTGCCGACCTCAATACGCCCGGTCTTCTGGCCCTGTGTCCCCCAACGCACCTGGGCAAAATTGGACGTGTGGAGCCTGACTATAAGGGACAGAAGGTAGTGAGGCATACCCAACTCTTGTAATACCCTCCAGAGTTGTTGGCGTGGAACTAAATCGAACGCAGTGCGCAGATCAATGAAGGCTAGGTACAAGCTTCCCTTCCCTAGCACTACCACCTTCCAGTACAACATCAATAAGCGCAGTGACTGTTCGATTGTTCCTGTGCCTGCCCTAAACCCGGCTTGGAGGTCAGACAAAATATTATTGTCATCAATCCAGTCCAGGAGACGGCCCAATACGACTTTACTGGCCACTTTTTGAGAGCAATCAATAAGGCTAATAGGCCGGTAGTTCGCAGGGTCTTCTCGACTGCCTTTTTTATAAATCGGGACAACCTCGGCGCCCATCCAAGAATCAGGTAGGGGGGCACCTTCAGCAGAAGCATTGAGCAGGGATGCGATTAGGATTCCCCATTCAACAGGATTCTTCCGGAGTAGATCCCCCGGTATGCCATCAGGACCTGCGGCTTTGAGAGGGACTAAACTGGTCACAACCCTTTCTACTTCCTTAGGCGTGAAAGCGGTCTCGCCACATGGGGTTGTATCAGGGGAGGAACCAATACCTGCAGAGTCTAGCTCAAACCCTTCCCCGACATTATACAACTTGGAGAAGTGACTAAACCAGGCTTCTTCAGGAATGTTACAGGTAATAAGGGAATCGGTGGGTCTCGATTTCTCCCTTATGAGGGTCCAAAAGCCTCTGGCATTCTTTTCCCCACTAGCTATTTTTAATTTGGCCCAGAAAGCATCCTCCCAATCCCTGCGCGCCATAATTAATGCTGCTTTATACAGTTTCCACTTAGAGGTTATGGTAGCCCCTTCCCCCTGTTTAACCGCAGTAATGACAGCTTTTTTGGCCGCCCGACAGGCCGGTGTATACCAGCCCTCTTTGTTTGCTGCACGGGATTGCCCGTTCGCCTGCCTCGCTTTCCTTGTCACAGTAAACAAATCCCCTATTAGACTAGTGGTTTTGCAGAATAGGGTTGAAATATCCCTTGGGTTTAGTGTGCCTTGTCCAAGCTCTGACATGGCATTCGACATAATCTCCCCAATGTTAGTAATCTTAAGGGGATCCAGGGCTACCCTATCCCACTTCAGGCGCCTCAGGCAGTTAGCAGGAATTACCTCATTGGTTTCCCTCACAGCTGGTGGAATGGACACTCTCACAGGGCATCCCCTAGGTTTCCATACGGGGGTAAGGGACAGGCACAGGGGATTATGGTCGCTGTCAGTTGTTGCAGCAACCTTCATGTCAACAAGATGGGCCCATAGATTTAGACTAAGAAGTATATAGTCAATTCTTCAGGTGGATCCCACCCTGTTGAAGGTATGAGCCCCATTGGGATCTGAGGTTGTTCTCCCATTGCTGGCTCTCAGCCCAAATTCAAGTGTCAGGGCGTTTAGTTGCACAACTCTTGGTGTCCATCTTTTTACGGGGGGTAGGTTGAGGGAGGGAATACCTTTCCTAGAGTCTTCCTCACTGAGGTCTAAAATATCCTCATGTGACAAAGGCTCATAAGTGCAGTTAAAGTCCCCCATTAAGAGAATGAGAGAGTTGGCAGGGCAGTCCCTTAGCTCTGAATCTAGGACAAGCAGTGTGGGAGATATGGCACTACCTGTGTCCCCTCTGGTGTAGATATTAAAGAGTTCTAGGCTAATGCCACTCCCTAAACTCTTAAGCGAAAGCCTCTGTAAATCGGGGGATTTCGGACAATGCACCTTAATTTGGAGACCCAACGCAATATCTACCCAGATCAGTAGCCCGCCCGATGGCCGGCCTCTACCTGATTCAGAGATACTTGCAGGTACAAAGTAAGAAGTAGAACCTACTCTATACTGCGGGGTTAGTGACCACGTTTCTTGGAATGCACAGATTGCAAAGTCTTCCATGAAAGAGGTCCAGTCGGGGAGATCAAGGTTGACGCTCAATCCCACAATATTGCAGCTTACTATTTTCAAGACAGGGGTTAGTGGATCGTGGATACCTGTGCCTCTGGTCAGAGATACATCATTACTTTGTTCATCCAAACCAGAACTAAAAGGGCTCTTAGGAGCTCCCACATTAGCCCTGCTGCAGTGCTTGGTCCCACTGAATCGCAACAATTAGATGCTAGAGCAGGGAAATGGGAGAATGAAACCGAAGAGGCTGGATTGGTAAGTCAATATCCCCACCCATGTGGACTAAAGGTTTGAGGGTGGTTCCCAACCATTCTATCAGTGCCTAGAGTTGCATGTCGTGGGTACCACACCCCTCTTCCCCCTTCTAAAGATGGCTGATTTGGCCACACAGTAGGCAGGGGACGATAAAAGTATCCCAAGTCCCTTGTCTGTATACCATTAGAATCATAATGGTTAGCTTGTCTGTTAATCAGCCCTGCAGCTCTTGGGTCCCTGAAATTCACCAATACACAATCATCCTTAAGGTTTTTGTGCCTATTTCCAACCCACCCCACCCGTCTGACGTTGATGATCCTCCCATCAATATAACCTGGGAGGGGTCTATTTTGCCTGAGCCAGAAGGAAGTTTTATTTTTTAGATTCTCAAAAGACTCATTTTCCCCTGTTTTGAGGGCTGGAACCCCTGTTAAGACAACAACAAATGGCTGACACCCCGGAGGAAGACTTGCAAAGGGAGCCTGCTTATTTTTCCGTGCTTGTGTCTGGGCTAGGGGCGTAACTGCAGGAGTCGCCCTAGGGGCAACTAAAGAGGGAGCAACTACCAGGGGATCTGCTAGGGGACTGGGTGACACAGACTGGCTAATAGATGTAACCGAAGGGGGGGGAGTTGAGGGATTTTTGCCTGATACAGCCTTCTCAGAGGATCTGGCAAGAGGGCTCACTGTCTTAGGGTGCGAGTGGATTGTATCAGCTGTGATCACGCGATTCCGGGTGCCTGGAGGGATTGAAGGCAGAGGGCCAGGGGAATGATCTTGGCGGCCCAAGGTTACAACGGGCACCTGGGTAGAAGTTGCTGGCTTATGGGTGACACCACTTCCTTCCGTTCCTGCCCTATCTTCTGCACAAAGTTTCGAATGAAGCTTAATCAGTGATTTAATGGAAAAGAAGCCATCCAACATGGTTTGCTCTATGGAGTCTACCCGTCTAGAGAGCCCCTCCATCTTATCCATAATAGGTAAAACCAGTGATTTTAGTAAGCACTCAACACTGTTCAAAAGTGAGGAATCACCCAGAGGAGTCTGGAGCGCTGTGTTCTGTGAGGAACCGGGGATAGAATCCTGGGCACAAGAACTCTTCCCCCTTGCCACCTGGGATTTAAAAAGGTCTTTCCCTGGTTTACTAAAAGTGTTACAAAAGCCCCCCTTAGCTACAGCTTTCCTTCTGGACTTACAACAGGGTTTAGAAGTATTACCCTTCCGTGGACTAGGAGGGCGTTTCCTTTTGCACGGGATTGTGAAAGGGGATCTCCCAAAGACTGCCACGTCCTGAACAATAGTGTCGGGATTAGTACCGACCCAGGCGGCATTCCCTATATTTACCGCAGATTCTACACCAACCCTATTAGTATTGATAGGGGTAGAGGGCGCTATGCTACAAGAGACCAGGGGGGCAGGAATAGGCGATGGGGTTTTACCATTAGCGATGGACGACAATCTATCAAGACTAGCCCTGATCCTCGAGACCCGCTTATCAACCTCAACATCAGGTGGTACTTCTTCTACAAGTACAGGGGTTGAAGAGTGGGCAGGTGAAGGGACCAGAGCCAGGTTGCCCATAGAAGAACGTTTTTCTGGCAAGCCTAACGAGTTTCTGGATAGTCTGTGTTCTGTCATGGCAATCTCCTTTTCCACAATAGAAAACGCCCGAGTGATAAATTGCTCCATGGTTCCTGTCACTGGATCCCCTCTAACTTTACGCGATTTAGTCGATTGCGTGCCTGAAGCCATGGTCAGTGCAACAGAAGGAACCTTAACCTGCGACCGAGAGGGGTGGCTAGCAGTTGCTCCAGGAAATGAAAGAGAAAACGCACAAAGGTCCAACAAACAGCCGGTAAGCACACTCGGCGTTTGTAAAAGGGTCCCACCTACTGCGCAAGACACTGCCGCTTTTCAGGAGCACAGAGCGGCTTGGGGGCGGGGCAGCAGGACAGCATGCGTCAGGTGTGCTGAGAGAGCAGGGACTCCTGGTAGAGCGAGTCCCTGCTACTGCGCCACCACTAGTACTCCACCCCAGGTCTTCCGGTGACCGTGATGGTAAAGGTGAATGATTCCACCAAGGCTGCGAGCCGAAAGTGCTCCCAACAGCCCCGAGGTCTCTGGTGGCGTCGCGGCACCCGCGAAGCGGGTGCGGCTAGCAGTTGCTCCAGGAAATGAAGAGAAAACGCCCAAAGGTCCAACAAACAGCCGGTAAGCACACTCGGCGTTTGTAAAAGGGTCCCCTGACTTATCACAATCTACGAAACTAAACCTGAAGACTTTACTTGAAGGGTCCCCCGACCAAAGGCGGTAAGACAACCGCTCCCTTGACCGAAGCGGTCCAGGAAGTCCAACCGCATCTGTCCGGCTGACTCCGTCCACAACCGATCGCAGCCTAAGGAAACCAACGCCTAAGACACCTCAGCCCTCGACGCCTTCCTGGCTTTGGGAGGTCCAACCGATGGTGTCCAAGCATCCTCCCAGATCCCCAGTTGCATTTCCAGTCATTGGGCGCCTCCAAAAAGTCCTCCCAGCCAAGCCTGCAACTTTCCAAAAACTGACAGTCTCCACTTAGAAGCCCAGGGACTGTGACGTCAGCTTTACCTCCTGCAACCAACCGTCTTGGTGCCGCTGGTGGTGCAGTTCTTGTCGTTGGCTCCTGCAGTGCCGACCGCAACCTCATGAGCTTTGCTCTCACACTCAAGTAGCCTGTTTGCCAGCAGACCTTACCAAAAGCCCTCCCTAGTCCATTGGCTAACGTTGGGCCCCTGCAATCTGCACCCGACCGCTCCAGTGTCACTGGTGGTGTAATAAGAGTGTCCACTCGTAAGTCCAATACTTACCTCCGGGCTCGATAACCATTTTTCCTCCCACAGGGACTCATAGTATGAGATTTTGGGTCTAGAAAGTGTTCTATGTAGAACTGCTAATGTGCGGGGAAAAGTGAGCACTATTGTAACGTAATCTGAAAGTAATCAAAGAGTTTTTACTGCCAAGTATTCTGAAAAGTGATATCAACCTGTAACTGTTAGAAGAACAGCTGCATTTCCTTGAACAGTCATGCATTTGAAAATATGTATTACTTCCCACTACCAAGTCCTGCTTGGTTCTATAAATAAGCCATAAGTATACCTTTTTTATACTTACCTATTTGGTCTGGATTCTGTCTCTGAGTGTGTGACATCATCCTTGATTAAGTGAATACAATAAATGCTTAACACACTCTCCTGATAAGCCCAACTGCTTGACCACACTGCCACAAATAGAGATGTTAATGATTATCTAATTTAGTATCTGCTATACCTCTAGGGATCCCCTGGACTCTGAGCACACTATACCTTACTTTGGTATAGTATCTGCAGAGCCAGCTTCCTACAGTTATGATCTGCAGCGCCTTCTGTCCCAGTTCTCCACTAAAAGCTAGTCTCATGCTCAGTATACAGCGATACACACTCCCTGACACTTAAGCTGTGTCCAGTGCTTGGGCTGCATGCTCCACCTTTTATGACCTATTTTAAAATACTTACATGGACCGTGAGTGGCATGCAAACACCTTTGTGCCGCTACTCTGCCTACTCCTACCTAAAGCGCTGCTTGACGCACATTGCATTGTTACAGGCAACTCATCTCATACAAACAGAAGCCCTCCAGCTACAAAGGCGCTGTCATGGGCAGGTATTTGCCACCAATTATTACACTTATGCCTGGGGTGGTACTAGGGACCAAGCCTGGGACCCCATTTGTAGCAGAGGACACACTACTAGCCCCAGAGGGCCGGGATGTCCAGAGTGCCGGTATGTCATAGTTTCGGGTTGCATTTATGCCCCTAACGCTGATCAGACTACCTTTTTCCACGCTCTCTCAAGCCCACTATCTTAATGGAATGATGTGCCTTGGCCTATTGGGGGGATTTTAATAGTGTCCTAGACACCACCCTTGATCGTTTCTTCCCCCCATTACACCGCAAAACTGCGACTTCCAATGCACAGATGTTGACTGATTGCCTCCAGCAATTACAGCTAGTTGACTTTTGGCCATTCCAGATCTTGGATACAAAGGTATACTCCTTCTATTCTATACCACACAGATTGCACATCCATATTGATAGATTAGTTGGTGCACCAACTTTGGTCCTTTCTATTACACAAGTGGAGTACATGGGGCATACTCACTCTGATCACAACCCCCAACTTTCACAAATACACCTGGCAGTTGCCCCACCTACCATTCCTACCTCGCGCTTGCTTCCTACATTGTTAGAAGATCCCCCATTCAAGCCTCCCTGGGGTCAATGATCACAGAGTGCTTTGATAATAAAATCCAGCTTCCACTAAATTGATAGAATGCAATGCCTTCAAAGTGACACTGCGGGTACACAGTCTGGTTGTACAGGGCAACATGAGACAGCTAATTTAGTGAGACATTTCTAGGTTAGAACATACACTACTGGACCTGGAAACTCAGGTAGCTGATGATCCCAGTGTCACACGGGAGCTGGCGGAAGCATGGTGTGAACATGTTGCACTACTAGAATGATTGAGTTGCCTTAATTACGCTGCACATTCAGTTTGTACACATAGCACAGCCGATAGAGCTGGACAGCCACTGGCATGGCTTATCAGGCAGGATCAGCCGCAACGGCCCATAACAGCACTACACTTTGATGTCAGATCCATCCTTTACACACAGCATGCTATCCATGATGAATGAACACAACCCTATATGCAGGTGTATCAAAAATGTACGAACACTAGCCCAGAGAACTACAACTCCTTCTTTGCCGACCTGACACTGCACCACATTACCATGAAACAACAAATGGGCCTAGATTGCCCAATTACTCCGATTAATTAAATTAATAAAGCAATCAAGGCGTTGACCACTGGTAGGCCCCCAAAACGCGATGGTTCTACAAGGTGTAAAAATCTCAATTAGCCCCATACTTATTGACAATGTACGAAGAGGCCCTGTCCATCAGCAGTCTATCTGCATCCCTTGCCTATACCAAACAAAGACCCAATGCTTGTAGGCGCCTACAGATCACTAGCTCTGTGGAATACTGATTATAAGGTCTTAGCGACTGGCACCTCTGGTCCCATGTTTGATCCACCCTGATCAAAACGAGTTTGTCCGTGCCCGTAATACCTCCCTAAATGTATGCTGTTTCTTTACAGTTATGATTTATGCCCACCACGCCTGGCCTCATGCTGGATGTCTAGTCTTAGATCTTGAAAAGGCCTTTAACTCCTCGGAATGGGATAACCTCTTAGCTGTGGTGTCCTGATATGGCATTGGTCATTGCTTTTTACACTTAGTAAAGTTATTATATACTGACCCCCTAATCTGGGTCAAGATGGGGTCCCTTCTATCGCACACCATTTCCACACACAGGGGGACCTGACAGGGCTGCCCGCTATTGCCTCTGTTATTTTCCCTAGCGATTGAACCACTAGCATTGACCATGCGAACCTGGGAGGTGCAATGGGGCATCCCACTAGGCGATGGGACTCATGTGATATCTTTATATGCAGACGATATGCTGCTTTACATCAGGGACATGCACAACATTTACAACACAATTGCTTCTACTCTGACCTGCTTTGCGCCCATTTCCGTCTGCAGGTAAAAAGAACAAAATCATGCCTATTCCCTTTTTTCCCTGATGTCCCCAATCCATGCTTTGCTCTCGACGGGGTGCTATTGGAATGGCAGCAACACACATATTAGCACAGAGGTCTTCAAACTGGGGACGGGCCCCCCTACGGGGGCCTCAAGTGATCCCAGGGGGGCGGCAGACTCTGGCCAGAAGAAACATTATGCTTTGTTTTCATCCTAAAAAAATGAGCAGCAGTAAGCACGTCTGTAATGGGCCATCATTAACATCCTTTGTCATTTAAATCCTGGCTGGGAGAAGGTGTCAAAAGGGAATGGACTTCACATTTTCTCCAAGACCCACACTACCATTTCGAATAACCACACTGTGGATCCTTTGCACATTAGCAAGGCCTGCCTCACCGGAATAGTATGTTTGGAATCATGTATTTGTTTGCATTTTTAAAACAGTGACAGAACGTAACTGCAATGTTTAAATAAGTCTAGACATATTCAAACATTGCCAGTTAAATAGAATAATTGTGAAATATTTTGAGGGGGGGCCCGGCAAATAGTTTTTCTACCCTGTGGGGGGGGGGGGGGGGGGGGGGTAATTAAAAAGTTTGAAGACCACTGTATTAGCATTTGGGGTGCGGGTATACCATTCCACATCCAACCTTTTTGATGGTAAGCTCACTCTTGGAGTAACATCACTATGCGCTCAGATGGCTTTCTAGAACACACTGCCACTGACGGGGAGGATGGTATTGTAAACAATTGTGGTTTCGCCTCGCCTTCTATATTTCTTTACCACCCTTCCTATTCACATCCCTGTTGCGTTCTATCATACTCTTGATCAACAGATTCAAGGATTCATTTGAAACAAGTCGCAATGCCAGGTGGCATTAGCAAAACTCTGCTTACCCACGGACAAAGGGGGTCTGGCAGCTCCGCATTTTGTGCGGTACTACCTTGCTGCCCAAATTCAATGGATCGCCAAGTGGCTGAAGGGTTTGCACTTGTCAGACACAGACACATCTTCACCTGGTTCGAGCTTGCCAGCCATTCTGTATCTATTTCACTCTTGCATGTGAGCGCAAGTGCCCGACTCACTTCTGCTATGGATCACATATCGTTGCTATCGTAGATGCCTCTGCATCACTAAGCAAGTGATTCCCTATTCCCCAGGGTTGGCCCTATTGGGTACACCTAGGACTGTTAGGCCCACATCATCAACTGAACTGATAAAATCAGCGGTAGAAGTGGGCGGGATCGGAAAGGCACGGCGTGCCCCTACTTTTAAAAATGATTTCAGTCCATTCCCCTACTTCTTTCTTTCAAAAAAGCATCCTGGAACGGCAAGAATAGTCCTACTTAAAACAATAATTTTATTTTCAGCTTCCAGGGGCTGCTCGCACTTCTCTGTTGAACTCCAGAGGCTGCAGCAGCCCCTCCCTGAGCTCGCACAGACCGTGGCAGGCCCATTGTTATTCCGATTGAGGCTGATTATTCCCTTTGGAATGACAATGCGCCCTCCCGCTGCCTGCCGTTTGCATATGCCAGTGAGATCTGCATGAGGTGTCTCTGGCATCTGGGTGCAGGCCATGGCTCGTTGTGCAACAAATATGCCAATGTACACTCAACTGTGATTAGAACCAAAAATAAGTATCTGTACGTTGCCGAACATAAGTGGCGGCCCTCGCATATGTCTAACTCGAAGTCATCGGCATGGATTCAGTGCTGCTCCCAAGGCTGTTCCTGCTAGAAGGTTACCTTCGGAAAGTCAAAAATGTAAAGTCCAGATGCAAAAACAATCCACTAAATAGGACTCAACCCTACCACACAACTGTTCAAAGAGAAGGCACATGGGTGCCACAATGTCAAGTCAGTCTACCTTAAGGACCTTGGTCGTGAAACCGATTCCCCAGCTGATTCCGATGCGCCCCGAGTTTTCTGGGCTATCGATGATGCCTCAGCAAATTGATGCCTTAAAGAAGGCTATGATGCAGATTTTTGGCACCCTCTGTTTAGCATGCATTCAGACCCCAAGGAACATCAGGAGCCTCCAGTTGGGTTACTGTCAGCAGATTTGTCTTCAGCAGCAGCTGACATTTTGGGAGCCACGTCAGGCCACATACTAACTTTATTAAAAACATCAAATCCTTCTCCAAGACCTGCACCGGGCTATCATGAACGACTCTGGTGCCTTTGTGGCCAGCGTCGGGAGAGAATCTGGTGCTATTTCTGATGTCAAACACTGTACTGATTCCAGTTCGATTCAGCCAATGTCCCAATTTAAGATTCCAAAAGAGCTCTTCATACAGCTTGACTCTGAACCAGTGTATGTACCAAGGCGGATGCAACAGCAGAGGCTTCATTATCTTTTTTGGCTCTCATTCCGTGCCCCAAGAGGGAGATGATGATGGGGATGTTTTTGATGGGCACTTGGTCAAAGCCCTGTTTCTGCTCACAGGTAGATAGAGATGTGTCCAGGCATCACAGACCAGTTCCTGACAATCCTGATTTTTTTTTCACTAAACATACTACTCCAGAGGAGAGGCTTCAGTCAGCAAGAATAATCGTATTTCATTCCCTACAACTCCTCTGGACTGGGTGAATTGGGAGTCTGAGATGAAAGCAGCTCTCCGAAAACATATGTTATCTTCTGCTAGCCAGGCAATGATATCAGTCAATGTTGTTTGTTTATAAGGTCGCTACACGCATGTTCTCTGGGACATGGCCATTGGAATCTTACTAGGGGTCCTGGAAAACCTTAAGACCTCTCTTGCTCAGACGAATCATTGCTGACGAGACGCAGGCAAGTATGTGATTCATGCCGTCCTAGATACTTCTGATAACTGACGCTCTTGAAATGTTTTCTTTTTTACTGATGTAATTTGTAACTGATGTAATTTTGTGGAACCTTATGTAAAGCGCTCTGATACCTCCGGGTCTAGCCAGCGCTATATAAAACTCAACAAAAAAAAAAAAATCCTAGTTAGTGATTACAGAGCTTTCCCCAAGCAGAGTACTGTGGGGAACTTGCCACCTTGTGTAGTTTGTCAATTTTGTACACAGAGTAAACTGGGCAAGAGCAGTGATGGGAGAGAATAGGTGACTAGACAGGAGAGGTGACTGGGCAGGAGAGGTGACTGGGCAGGAGAGGCAACTGGGCAGGAGAGGCGACTGGGCAGGAGAGGCAACAGGGCAGTAGAGGCGACTGGGCAGGAAAGGTGACTGGGCAGGAGAGGTGACTGGGCAGGAGAGGTGACCGGGCAGGAGAGGTGACCGGGCAGGAGAAGTGACGGGTCAGGAGCAGTGACGGGACAGGAGAGACGACAGGAAAGGAGAGGTGAACGGGCAGGAGCAGTGAACGGGCAGGAGCAGTGAACGGGCAGGAGCAGTGAATGGGCAGGAGCAGTGACGGGGTAGGGGAAGTGACGGGGCAGGAGAAATGACAGGGAAGGAGCGGTGACGGGTAGAAGAAGTGACCGGGCAGAAGAAAGTGACAGGGCAGGAGAAGTGACTTGTACTTATGTTTCTTGCCTATTTATTTATATGCTATTGCATGACATCTACTGATGTGTCTGCAAAGCATACCTGTTACCCCAAATTTTTGTCCTGAATTTTGACCCCTTGTCCTGAACTCTTACACTCACCATCCTGAATTTGCACCCATGCCAGTTGGCCACCCTAGTCTGGAGTGACCACAACCTCCTCCCCCTTCCCTTCTATCTACAGGCACACAAACTAGTTTATTTTAACAAACTGACTACACTGAACTGGGCACCTGTGCGCCCTAAACTGGAAACACATTGAAAAACACAAGAGACTTGGGATTAGACAGTGCCGCCAAATCTGGGACTAGTAGAAAGGCCATGAAGAGGCAGAACACACAGCTTCTATTCTAAAGAGCTGGGTGATCCTCTGCCTTGACAAAGCACTGTCTGGGTCACGCTGATTCCAATCCACTTATGGCAAGCATGTCTCTGAACCAGCAAGAGGAGAGCTTAGCCTCTGGCACAAAACAGGAACCTCTGCCTCACTCAGCAAGGGTTCGGCTGGGAGTTACCCCGGCCTGGACCTAAACCCATCTCTGCACAATACAACTTCTCTTCAACTCAAAGTCACAGGACTGCAGATGCCATGAATGCAATCTGCCTATACTTCTGTTCTGTTTGGCATGGCCCTAAAAAATGTACAAAATTGGCTAGAAGTTAAAAAAACATTATATTGCTTGTTAGAAAGATGCAAACTATAAAACATCTGCCAAAAGATTATGCATAGTTAAGTACAGGCAGGAATTGTACAGGAAGATCAAAAGGGTAAGTGGTCCTGTGTGAGGGTCCTTATGAATAACATTAATGTGCTTACCTCAGAGGTCTAACCAGATACCTTCTTTTGTGTACCAAACATGCTCATGTGTGTCATTCAGGCAGAAACCCAATTCAAAGGATATTCAGGAAGAATCTGTATCTTACACTAACAGTGATCCATGACGTTTATATCTAATAAGTAAACATATCTGCAGTATTGCATTGAAAAAGGTAACTATGCCGGACTGGCCGTTCTAGGCATCAGGCGTTTCCCAGGGCTAATGGAAGGGTAGGGGCCAGTTTAGTTTGGGGGAACCGGTTTTGTACAAGTGCAGGTGTTTTAAAAACACAGCAAAGTTCTTTGTATATTCAGCAGGTTTTGGCCAACAATACAAGTGCCAAGATAACTTTGGTGAATAATGTACCTGCTGGAGAGAGATGGGAGCGTGTTTTGTCTAGTGGCTGTTTACTCATCTAAGGTAGCACAGAGGGGTAATATGCCTGCTGCAAAGAACGTGTACCATGCATATCAAAGAGCAATATTTTATGTGCATAGTTCAGTGGGTACTGCTTTGCGTTCACTTCCCGAATGAAAGGACACTTGAATACATATGACCTGGCAGTTTGGGCTGGACTGGTCCCATTGGGTGCAGGATCAAGACTGATCTGCATATGGCTGGGTCCAAACTGGAATGGCATGGTGAGCAAAAAACGATGGATTTAGGCCCAGATCTCTGTACTGGGGTGAATGTATGACATTGTTCTGCATTCTGTCCATAAGTTGTTCTTTTTGCTTTTGTCACCCCAAGTGGGACGGGTATGCCCAGATGTGGGTCTCGTGCTCTCCATGCCACTGGAATCATGCTATCCTGGCTGATGAGGGCTGAAAGCCCGAAACCGGTCCTAAGATGCTTGTTTCCAGTCCAGGGAGGACCTGGCCTGGCAGTTTGGGCTGGACTGTTCCCATTGGGCGCAGGATCAAGACTGATTTGCATATGTTGCACGCTTTACATAAACCTGCATTCCCTATGAGTGTTTGCTTTTTCCTGATTTAAACCTCAAATAAACATGTTTATCCTTTGTTTGAATTAAATAATGTTATAAGCTGTAACTGGTCAGTGAAATGCTAAACGTACTAAAAATTGGAATGTTTTGCTATTTCTAGCCACACCACTGACTCCACCCACTGATCCAATCTTCGGTTATTCCCGCCCCCTGATTCTCCACCCACAGTTCCCCTACTTTTTTTTCCCCACTTCGACCACTGGATAAAATGGAACGCTGCAAGTCTACACACGCTGGGGCATCTGTACAGGGAGGGTACCTTGGCGGCATTCAAGATGTTGATGGAGGAGGATGGCTTACCCCCGGGTCCATGTTTATTTCACAATTCCTTGATTGCCACAATAGGGAATCACTGGGGAGATCTGACCAATGAACTACCCATCCATCTCACAATCCATTATTTACACTTGATGAGTAGGGATAGACACCTAATACGTTGGTTTTCTGATTTACTCTGCTCCCACACTATTCCACAGCTCCTCAATCTACGGAAACCCTGGAAAGCGGACTTAACATGCCCCTGCACTTAAAAGGAATGGGCTACTTTGCTAGAGGGCCCAAAGCATGTGCCGCGCAATGCCCATTTTCAGCCTATTTAGCTCTATATAGTCCACAGGTCTTGTCTCACACCTGCCAATGTCAATCAATATTATCACATAGAGGATTCAGCATGCCTGTGATGCATCCACATGGACGCTGATTTGCTTCATATCCTATGGGCTTGCGCCCCTGTTTACATACCTACTGAACTAGCATCACATTGCAACTATTTGCTTGCACTGAGCGCTCAAATCTGCACAAATGAGAAATATGCTTCCTGGGGTTGTATCGTAGACACAAGAAATACAAGGTGACTTCTTGTTCTTAGACTTAGGTTTCATAGTGTCTAAGCGCCTTATTAACCGCAGATGGAAATCTTCTGAACATCCACTGTTTGCAGCTTGGGAATGAACAAAGCTTAATTGGTAGCAAGCTGAAAGTGTAGCCCTGCATAGAGAAGTCACACTCGGGCTGAGAAAGTGGTGAGGAACATGTCCAGGTTCCCATTCCCCATCTGAACGCCGAACCACGGCGCTCAGACAAATCACAAAACTGCATTGCACCATTATGATTGACGGAGGGGAGGGAGCCTGTGTGCTTCCTGCTTACGCTGAAGCTGAGGAGAAGGCAGCTTGGAAAGGGACCAAAGTGGAGCCGAGATGGCGGCCGGCAAAAGGTGTTATTTTTTGTCACCACCCATGTTCTCTGCCAGCCGCCAATGTTCCTGCATACAGTGCATTGCCGTATTCCTGCCGGCTGGTGCTTAAAGCATGCATGACTATATTTCTCGTGCTGCTGAGGAGCCACTTGAAGATTCTTCGGAGCATGCATAGGGTGTGGAAGCTGGTGGAGGAGACTACAATAATCTTTCGTTTTATGGTGAGTTTGCTGTCCAGGATGATGTCGAGGTTGTAGGCATGATCTTTCAGTGTGGGAGTGGGTCCAAGTTCAGCAGGCTACCAGGTGTCATTCCAGGGGGAGGTATTGCCAAAAATCATCACTTCAGTCTTGTCAGTGTTGAGCTTTAGATAGTTGGGTCTGCAAAATTCTTCATGCAGTGTGGAAGTTGGTCTTAGTGGTGGTGGGGACTGCTGAGAAGAAGTGGATGAGCGTAGGATATGATGCTGATATTGTGGGTTTCGACAATGTTGGCTAGACGTTGA
Organism: Lissotriton vulgaris; assembly: GCF_964263255.1. Classification (NCBI taxonomy): domain Eukaryota; kingdom Metazoa; phylum Chordata; class Amphibia; order Caudata; family Salamandridae; genus Lissotriton; species Lissotriton vulgaris. Next base: position 1,144,910,662 of record NC_141687.1, on the reverse strand, counting down.
AGAGGGTGGGGCTGAAGGATGAACTATTAGGGACATCGCAGATTGCGCTCTTCGGCTCCGAGGTGAATGAAAGAAGGTGTATTCTCTGCGTTTGTCCCATGAGGAATGATGCAATCCATTTAAGTGTGTCTCCCTTTATCCTGATCTGGTGCAGTCTCTTGATGAGTGTATGGTAGAATATGGTGTCAAAGGATGTGGAAAGATCGAGGAGGATCTGGACCACTGATTCTTCTCTGTCAAGTAGGGTGTAGATGTGGTCCGTAGCAGTGATCAGGGTGACCTCGGTGATGTGGTTGGCGGGGAAACTGGATTGGGAGGCATCTACCAGGTTGTGTTTCTCCAGGTGTTCGGAGAACTACCGGTTAATGGCCTTATCCAGGATTCTGGCGGGGAAAGGGAGCACCGAGATGGGGCGGTAGTTTTGGAGTTTGCTAGGGTCAGCAGAGGGTTTCTTGAGGAGAAGTCTGGCTTCTGCATGTTTCCATGCGTCGGGAAAGGTGGCTATAGTGATGGATGCATTGAGGATGGTGATGAGTTGGTGGTTGATCTTCTTACTTCCTATGTTGAAGAGGCGGTGGGGACATGGGTCAGTGGGTGCTCCAGAGTGGATGGAGTTCATGATGGCTGTTGTGTTCGATGTGGTGAGCTGTTTCCATGAAGTGAGATGCTGTTTAGGAGAGGTGGCTGTGGAGGTTGGTGGATTGGGGCTCGAAGTTCCTGTAAATGGCGGATATCTTGTTGTGGAAGTGATTTACTAGAGAGTTGTAGAGTTCCCGTGAAGGAGGAATTGTGTTCTTGGTTGCCGTTGAGCAGGAGAATTCTCTGAAAATGGTGAAGAGTTCCTTGTTGTGGTTGGCGCTTGCTTAGATGTGGTCTGCAAGGGCGTCCTTTTTTGCGTCTTTGAGTCATTGGAGGTATTCATTGAGGTCTGCCTTGAAGGTGGCTCTGTTTGTAGCATCTCTGCTGGAGTGCCATCTTCGCTCCAGTAGTTTGCAGCTGCGTATCATTGTACTGAGTTCTTGTGTGTCCCAGCTGGCTTGCTTGGGGGATCTGTGAGTTTTGACTGGTTTATTGCGGGGGACTAGGTCAGCGGCGTTGGTGATCCAGGTGTTGAAGTACTGGGCTGCTTGCTTCATGTTGGTTGCGGAGTCGGGCTGGGTGGTGTTGAGGGCGGCCATGCACTGGGTCTGTGACACTTTGCTCCAGCTGTGGAAAGAGGTGTTGGGGGTTGGTGTCGGTGGGCGGTGGTCCTGCGACGGTGAAGTGAACAATGGAGTGGTCGGTTCTGGTGAGTTCTGTGGCATGGCAGTATTTGACGGTCGCTGGACATGAAGATAGGGTCCAGTGTGTGTACTGCTCTGTGTGTGAGGTCTGTAACCATCTGGGTGAGGCCGATGTTGTTCATTTGTTCCAGGAGGTTGATGGAGTTACTGTCTTTGAGGTCATACAGGTGTAATTGAGGCCTCCGCGGAAGATGTAGTGCTTGGACTAGATGGCAAGAGGGGCTGTAATGGTTTTGCAGAGGCCGGTGCGTGGTCTTGGGGGTCTGTAGGCGAACATGCCTTTCATGGTTGTTTCGTCATTGGTGTGGAGTTGAAGATTGTGGTATTCCATGATCTGTGTGGTGTCGTCTTCGGTGGTGGATGATGGCGATGCCCCCTCCATGTTTGTTGGTGAGGTCCTGGTGTGTCATCTTGTAGTTGTTGAGCTTTGTGATGGCGATTGTGGGTGCGGAGGAGGGTTTAAGCCAGGTCTCTGTTGGGGGAGAGTAGATATGGTGTCCCAGACTTTGGTGGCATTTACAGTGAGATCTGGCATTGATCAGGAGGCACTGAATTGGTTCTGGGGTGGTCCGGGTTGGTGGAGTGGGCGTGGTACAAATATTTGTGAGAGCGGGACTTCCTAAGTTGCAGGAGAAGAGACAATAGTGGCAGGTGAACGGTCCTGCTGTAGAACAAGAAGATGCAAGGCAGCGGTTGTTGCAGCGTTAGAGGTCTAGGGCTCGGAGATCTGCGATGAAGTACCTGTGGATGCCCAGCTGCAATGCGGCCTTCATTAAGTAGGACCGGGCAGGGGCACTCGGAGGCGGTCCGTGGGAAGTCGGTGGCAGGAAGCGGTGGCAGGAATAGGGACGATGTAACGGCCAGAACAAGGCAGCCCAAGAGGCTAGATAAAAAAGGGGAAATACAAACAAATTCACTATAGTAAAAATGTGGCGATGATAAAGTAAATAACTGTAGATGATTATATTACAATGCAGAATAGATTAGATTAGATTACATTACATTACAGAGTAAGCAGCTTCCATCCACCTGTTCTAGTCAGGATTCCGCCACCATTATGGCTTTTTTAGGTCTACGCAACTTATTCAAAATAGTCTTTACAGCTGAATCATATCTTGGTGACCCTCAAGAAAATCTACAGTTGCTTATCCTCTCCCCCCCTCTTTAGTTCTCTTCTTCTTTTATACAGAAGGTCAACAAAAATCCAGTGTTTCCCTTTTCTTGTATCTCTTAGATTGCATTACAATATAGTGGTTTCTAATTATTATTATTCAGGCTCTCTTTAAAGGGACGAAATGGGGGGTGTGGCTAAGATGGTGACCACATTGGACTCTCCTTGAATGAGCTCCAAGCTAGACCCATTCATAATCCTACAATGTTAGAGGCATGATACCCGCTAGAGCATGTTCTGGAAGGCGAAGTCCTGCGAAGTTGTATTTGGTATGTACTTTAGTCACGACTTGAACCCAGTACACAGCGCTGGAGAAACAACATGCATTTGCCTCGTCCTGGCTTCTTCTCTGTCCTCTGGTGACCTCATAACATTCCACAGCACAGGAACCACAAACCCTGGAGTCCCAAGAGCTCATCCGCAGGCACAAGTTAATACAACATAACACTTCCCCTTGCCCACAAAACAAATAAACAGCAAAACAAATACAGATTTACCAACAAATTGCCATGGGACATACGGTTCCTACGTTACATAAAGTATACAAAAATACAACATTGTTAGGTAGCATTAGAGGCGGTAGAAGAATTGAACAACCAATTAATCATGCACAAGAGTAATGTAATCTTCTAAACATTTGGGTTTAACACAGATCCTTCCAGCCCTAGTGATCTCCCCACACTTGGAAATACTAGTCTGTTCTCCACACTTACCACTCCTCCCTTCTGGCACGTTCACACTAACCCCCTGTAGTGCAGGCAAAGGTTGAGTACAGATCTCAGGATCTTGTGGTGAATGGACCTTTAAATGTTCATAGTGGTCACTCTACCCCCATGAAGGAACACAATCATCCACCCAATCATACTCTTTTTGTTGAGCACCCACCACAGTGTCAAGATGAGCGTCTCTTTCTGGAATAGCACTGCCAATACCGTTGAACAGTGCAATCTAGTTTGCATGCCACACTTTGCCATCGCAGAGCAGAGCTGATTTGCACAAAATCTTATCTACTTTAAGGGAAGAAGATAATTTACTTTCTCCTTTACGTGTCAACCTTCCGTTTTTTACTTTGACAACATCACCCACACGCAAACAAATCTTCCTTGCCCCATGTGACTGGTCATACTCGTTTTTGTATTTAGACTGATTAAATTTAAGAGAATCTCTCACTCTTCTTGCTGACCATGAGACAGTCTTGGTACTATTCAGCCACCCCATATTATCTGTAGTGTGTGGAGATATGCCCCTCATCATTTCAAAAGGAGAATGCCTGTGGATTCCACTGTGTGATTATATATGCACCCATAGTCTTCCTCAAGTCGTCCTCCCAATCCATGTGATTGCTAGTTGCCAATTCAATAATTCCTTTTATCACCCTGTTGAAGCGCTCAACATTTTGTATTTCCTTCTGGATGATAAAGGGAAGTGGTCCTATGTATTATTCCGGCTTCCTCAATAAACTTCTTGAAAACCTCACTAACAAATTGTCTTCCGTTGTCTGAAATCAAATCCTTTGACAAACCTTTACGACAAAATACTTCTCCCAAGAACTGCAACAAGTTCTCAGAATCAGCCCTCTCAACTACTTTGATCTCTTGCCACTTTGAGAAGTGATCTATAAGTACCAGAACACATTTTTGTAGCCCATGGATGTCTCTTACCGGATCAAAAATGTCGACGCCTACTCTTTCCCACAGCATGGATGGAATTACAATGGGGTCTAACAGTGGTTTGTAAGTAACTAAACTCTTATCGGAATTGGTAAATTTTACACATTCTATGACTACCCTTTCAATATCCTTGTCAGCACCAGGCCACCAGTATGACTGTTTGATCCTGCACTAACTCTTAACAATCCCAAGGTGACCCTTGTGGCATGGGTTGGTCACTCTGTCGCGAAATGTCTTAGGAAGAATCAACCTGCCACTTGTGAGTAACAAACCTTCTTCTACAGACAATTCGTTCTATACCTCCCAAAAGGGAATCAGAACTCTACCTAGTTGGGCTTTCTCTGGCCATCCTCCTTGAGTATATTCAACGACGGCTACTAATTTTTCATCCTGAGAAATGTTCTCAATCCATTCACTATGAAATATGCTGTGTTATTCTTCACCAAAAATAGTTGCTACCAATCAATCATTCACCTAGTTCTTAACTTCGTCACTAGCTGGTAAATGACATCTGCTTAAGAAGTAGGCTATTCTGTTATGTACCTCTGGCACAAACTTAATTTCGTACACGAAATCCAACAGTTGCACAGACATGGGTGAAATTCTAGGAGACACCTTATTCAGATCATTGGGTGGAAGGACCTTAATAAGGGGCTTGTGGTCTGTTCTCAATGTGATGCAAGTACCCCACACATACTGTCTAAAATGTTTGAGTCCCCATGCACATCCCAGGGCCTCTCTCTCAATAACCAAGTACTTTTGCTACGTTGAGTTGAGAGTCCTGGAAGCAAACGCAACTACACATTCTGTCCCATCCTCCTGCACTTGGGATAATACATCACCCAGTCCCCTCCTACTACCCTCCTACTACCATCCGTAGTGATATAACTCTTGAGTTTAGGTTCAAAGCCCTGAAGTGCTGGCGCTGTGCAAATATCCTTATTGATGCCGTCCAAACTGAGCTGGCACTCCATACAAATTTGCACCCCATTTTTAGCAGCTGCCTAATGCTAAACATTTTCTTAGAAAAATTGTAAGTGAATTTTGAACAAAATTCGGCTAGACCTAAGAAAGATCTGACCTCATCTTTACTTTGTGGAACCGGTGTGTTTGTAATGGCATCAACTAGTTCGGACTTTGAACGAATCCCTAGAGAACTGATCTCATGCCCCAAGTATGTCACACTTTTCATTGCAAACTTGCACTTGGACTCTTCCGCTGTCAACCCGTTCAACTCCAATGTCCTAAGTACTTCCAACAAAACTTTATCATGCTCCTCTCTATTTAAGCCCATGACAAGAATATCATCCTGAAAGAAGACTACATTCTTCATGTCCTTAAATACCAGGTGCATGAGACGTTGGAACATGGCAGCAGCCGATGCCAATCCAAAAGGAACATGTTTGAACTGAAAAATACCAATTGGGGTGACAAAAGTGGTGAAGTGTCTCCTGCTCTTATTCAGGGGCACCTGGTGGTATGCACAGAGGTTAAATCTATTGGGGAGAACCACTCCATATTCCTAATGACTGACAACAATCCTGAAATTCTGGGTAGAGCAAATACATCCACGTAAATGTTTTTAATGAGTTATCTTAAGTCCACACACAAACGGATCTGGCCGTTTGCCTTGTGCTCAACGACAAGGTGAGCCAGCCAATCTGAGGACTGAACATGCTCAATTATCTCATTGTCAACCAACTTATGGATTTCCCTGGTCACCTTCTCTTTAACACTCATAGGTATGTTTCTCACCTTGTGGATACATGGGCAAGTGTCTTTTTTAAAGATTATTTTGTGAGAGAATCATTTCAGTTCTCCTACACTCCTCAGTAAACACTCTTGGAAACCTTGGATATAAGTCCACCACTCTCGTCTGCCTTCTTTTCCCCACACTTAATACCAGATCTGGGCTGTTGGGATCAAGTAGAATACCCAAATCTCCTTGATCCCAACATCCTAAAACACATAGTCCAAACTCAGACACATAAAGTTTGCATTCTGCTCGCCACCCTTTAAACTCAAATTCAAATTCAAATTCAAAAATACTTTATTCGGTAGTTCATTTGATAAGAACACCATAAAAGTTCATAAAATACAATTTACAAAGTTGGTCATGTTTTAAGATCACAATTTTAAAATGCTAAAAACAATTTAAAAAAAATAGAATTCATTTAAAAAAGCAGGTCAGATAAATAGGAAGCAGCAAGATATATCATACAATTTATATTCATCTTAGAACCTAGAAATTTGTGCGCCTTCATTGTATCTCTCCTAATCAGATCAATTCATAGGTTGCGACGATGTTGAATACAAAATTTAAGAAAATGTACAATTGCTTTAGCATATTTTTCATTTTCTAAATATTGTAGTGCCAAGAATGCAGGACGGCATTGGCGAAGCCCCCAAAGTTTTAGGATGGGGAGTAACTAACGTCTACGGGGTTCTACAAAGAATTTGCAGAATAGGATAGTATGTATGGTTGATTGTGTAGATACCAAATCACATGGACAGCATGTCCGTGTGGACGCCCAGTCGTTTTGGGTTGGAAAGGAAACTAGCAAATGAAACATGTCAAACCTTAAGCGAGTTAGCAGCATTTTTTCGTATTGGGTTAGATTATAAAACAAATAGGGTTCCGATTCAAAGACAGTCTGCACTAGTATGGCTTTCTGAACAGATTGTTTGTGGATCTCGGTTACTAGGCGTATCTGCCTCAGATGTGCAAGGCATTCTTTTTTTAGATCCGCCTTAGAAATTTCATTTATCCTAGAAGGATAATCAAAATATTTCTTGTAGCCCAAGTCCTCAAGAATTGCTTTGACGTAAGTTAGCCATTTGATTTTTTTACACTGATCGAGACTCAAAGTGTCTTCAATGATGGATCTCGTTAAATGGCATTGATCTGTAACCCATATTCTACGCCACAGCATTACTGGCTGTAGTTTTATGATGTCTGTTATATAGTCTAGTCCCAATTCTGTGTGACATGCGTATGTGGAGGTATTCCTTGGGACCGCAAGTAAATATCGTAAAAAGGAATTCTCAATTTTTTGAATGGCTTCCACATTTACATATCCCCATATTCCTGCCCCATATATTGCCGTGGATATGCATTTTGCATTATATATTTTTCTCATTGCTTGTATTGGACGTTGGCCCAGCTTTTGTGAAAATGCTTTTAATGAGACAGTTTCCCTCAAGAAGGCAAGTTTCGGGGGAGGAGCCAAGATGGCGACCGGAGCGGACGTGTAGTCGCCCGGCTCCGCCGGCCCTTGAGCTCCGCAACGAAATCCTGTTGTCCTTCCTGACTGAATCCGGTGGCGGAACGCGTATGAGGACGAGCTGAGCGCATGGATCCTTTTTTGACCTTCTAGCGTGCTCGGGTGCTGGGGAAACTCGAAGTACGGTTCCCCGCCCCGGACCCTCGCCTGCACTGCCGCTCGTCGTCGGCTCCTGGAGGCTCGGATATGGTCCGCTCAGCTGGATAGCGCAGACGACTCAGTGGCGGCGCCTTTCCAAGTGAGGCAATCGCCACCGCACTGAAGCTGACGTCCATTGCAGACTACGCCTGTACCGAGACGGCCGAGTTGAGAAGCCCATGGACTGTGTTTTCTTTTTTTGGTACTCCTAGTGGAAGGTGAGCGGCGCATGGTGTCCGGCGAACCAGCACAGCGAAGTCTATTGACCTTTCTCCGCTGCCCAGCCTGGTGGGAGATGGCTTGTGGGAGGTGTGCTTGTGTTGCCTTCGGTGCTGGCGGTGTCGAGGTCTCCAGGAGATACTCGCCTATGCTGCGCCCCCCCCAGCTCCACAATCGTGTGCCCGGCGCCATGGCTCCCTTTGTTCTTCCGCGGCCGGAGAAAGCTTGTACATTCCTGCCCGTGGACAGCCTTGCCCTGCCGGCGCGGGACACCGACTTGCGAGCACCGGTGCTGGAACCCGCCTCAAGGGAACTGCAACCTGCACTATCATATGGGACTATCCTTGCCGCCCTCCGTGAACTCCGCTCGGAGATGTTTGATGGCTTCCAAGCACTGGGTGCTCAACTGGACGCCATGATGACCGCCGGGACTCGCGAACGCAGCGTCTGCCCCCAGCTGAGTGTGAGTCTGCCTTTGCCAATCCATGATGCTACAATGTTTCACCGTGCCTGTGCTGATACTACACTTGCGGTTGCCTCTGCCGAAGCCGACAGCTGGCAGCCCTCCAGTCCCGTGACAGCTACATTGTTTCCCCTTTCCTCCGGGCGTGACTTCTTGCCGCCTGCACCACCGAGTTTACTTGGGGACTGAGCTGAGCAACTTTTGTCCTACGTGTCGACTTTTAACTGGTGGCCTTCACCCTTCTCCCCGTGGACTCTCTACTCTTCAGTGGCCTTTATGGACCTATGCATGGAGGACAAAGGAACTTATACCGATGGTCGGTGGCCATTTTGGGATCCTGCTTCGTCTTCTTCTTTCAGGCGGCCATGTTGCCCTGATGTGCACGGGGGAAGGGCTCTCCCGGGGAAGTCTGCGGGAGGTTACATCCACGATCGGGTCAGGGCTAAGCTGCTCTCTCGCTGCTGACTGATTTAGCTGGCTGAAGGGGATGGGGTTGGAACTGGCTAACGTGTTTAATGGGCACGCATCGCACGATGTTTTTCCACAATTGCATTGTAAGACTATTTGATTCTGTACTGACTTTCAGTAATGCCGATGTTTATGTTGTGGGTCTCTGTGGAGGGCCGGGACCTCCGGGCGATTTGGTATCGAGTGGGCTCCTCCCCGCCTTTTTTCTTTTTGGGACGGTAGATTGATTCACTCTCTCTCACTCCCTATATCATAGGTATTAATGTTCTTTTTCCTTTCTCCTTCTTTCCTTCTTCTTCCTTGTCTATATTTCGGGTTTTACGGGGCGACAGGCACTCTGTGGGGGGGGGGGGGCAGGCCGTAGCCTCCACAATGTTGCAGGGTGGGTGGGGTAACTTGATATACTCTTAGTTCTATGGGCCTTCCTTTTCTATTCTCTGCGCTTTTTACTTTGGTTCGACTCCGGGTCTGGGTTGGGTATGGTAGGGATGGGGCGACGATGTTTGGGGTGCATGAATGATAGTAGATTGTTTGCCTCTGATTTGCACCGCCACACTGCACTTGATGTTAACCTCCGTTGATGTTTTCAGATATAACGTCGCCTACCCATAGTGTGAAGATACTGTGCGGACTCGAATCCTCTTATTATTTTTTCTTCACTGACTTCTCTTTGATGAAAACGCAAAAAAAAAAAATTTAAAAAAATTAACCTTCACTTCCCCTCTCCCCCGGCGGCGCGACTCTTTCCAATGTAACGTTCATTGCTTGCTAATCTTACTTACAGCTGCGGGGGGACTGTATTGCTTGCACTTGTGCTGATGCCGTATCGTGGCCGGCCTGATGGTTGTAGGCCCGTATTTGTTCTGTTATTCAGGCACAATAAAGGTTTTCAAAAAAAAAAAAGAAGGCAAGTTTCCTGGCATTAACCGCTGGGATCCACTTGAACTTCTCGTCTATTACTATCCCCAGGTATGGGTAGGTTGCCGTTCTATCTAGTGATTCACCTTTTACAAACAACCTTCAGTGCTTCCCGGACCCCTTCCCGGCTTGCATAGTGTAAGTTTTCTTAACATTTAGTTTTAAGTTCAAGGTGGCCATGAACGCACAATATCTGTTTACTGCACATTGGAGTTCATTTGGGGTTCTTGCTAAAATGACGGCATCGTCGGCATATAATAATGCAGGTATTTGCCGACGAGCTGTTGTAGGTAAATCTTTACTGCCTTGAAGCATCGCAGCTTCCAGTCCGTTAGTGTAGACAGTAAATAGAAAGGGGGCCAGCACGCAGCCCTGTCTGACCCCCTTTTCCACCCTGAAGCTTCCTGTAAGTTCCCCCTTAGTCCCAAATCTTACCCTACCTGTAGTTCCTGTGTACATTTCACGCAGGAAATCAACAATCGCTGGGTCAACGCCCATTTTCAGCACTATATTCCATAATGCTGAATGAGCGACACAGTCAAACGCCGCTGATAGGTCGACGTAGACCATGTAAAGTGTGGACCCCTTAGCCTCCATGTATTTACCCGCTAGGAGGGAAAGGTTAAGTGCTTGGTCGACTGTTCCTAGGCCTTCACGGAAGCCGTATTGTATATCGGATATTACTCCTTGGTCAGTTGCCCACTCCTGAAGTCGATTGAGAAGGATCCGCCCTGCCATCTTCCCAAGCGAGTCCAGGAGGGAGATAGGCCTATAACAGGACGGAGTATTTCGATCCCCTTTCTTATAGATCGGGACCAATATTGATTGTAGGAAGGTACCTCCTGACTATGGTTGCCCCCAACTTTTTGCCCTGTGTTTTAGCTGGTTTTTGACATAGTCGACCTGGGACCCTGCCAATCAGGACCCCAGGCCTACTGCTCTCTCTGTAAAATGGATTCCATGTACCCTAGGTGCATTTCCAATTGGTACTGGGCCACCTTATCAGACCCTGTAACTCAGGGCATAGGTGTACCCAGGGCCTACCAGGGGCTGAAGCATGTATTATGCCACCCCTGGCTGGCCTCCTAAATTTGACACAACTGGCTGCATGACAGCTGGGGCAAAGTCGTGTAATCACCCTTTGCTGTAGATATAGTATACCTATATCTAACCCTAAAAATGGACACACAGATTCCTATCAGTCACTCCTATGGCAGGCCTTGACAATACTAAAGGCAGAGTGCTTGGAATCGTGTGAGATGGTGCTCTGGCATGAGCTGAGCCTGTCTGCAGCTTGCGGAACCAAGTCCTAATAGCTGTTCCATGATAACGCATACCATATACTCTTAAGTGCATTATAATCCTCGCGGTTAAATGCTATCTTTGGTATTGCTTTATCAAAACATGTCGAGTAAGGTGTCATACGAATTGGAATACTAACCCCTCGCCAATTCTGGCGACGGGGTTAGCATTCCACCCTTCCAGAGGGACACGACATGTATGTAACTGTGAACCCCGGTTAAAGTTAATCGAAGCCTCAGCTCCACAAAATGGATGCTGCCACCACAGACACGAGTCTGACCCCCTGCAGCTGGGAGTCCTTCCAGCGAGGGGAGCCTGGACAAAGGGTTTCCTGTCGAGGGCGGTGCTAGCACCGTCCCAGACAGGGTTTTGTGTATCCTGGGTAAGCAGGGCTTTACAGGAAGGTGACTGCTGAGTGGCACCCCGGTGCTCACTACGCATAGGCCAGTCAGAACCAGTTCCAGGGGCACACCAGCCCCTGGCCTGGGGAAAGTCCGGCATGGGAGAGGGGTGTAACCACCCCCCTCCTAGTCCCACCCATAGGCAGGACCTAGTCACCGGGTCAGCCCCCTTTTTTAGTATAAAGATAGGAGCGGGCCCCCTGTTAAAATTAGATCATCTTTGGAATCAAGACACGACTTTCTGCGAAAGGACATCAAGATTTCTTCTTCAAGATTCTCCCTTGTGGCTAAGGAGTAGTCACCCTGCATCAAGCGGGCACCATCCTAAGAACACTGCGGTCTGCTGCAAGTCCTTCCTCCGGAATCCGACCACCCAGCTCGACGAGACCCGGCTTCCCTGGCACCTCTGACCTCTACTCACCTCTACAGCCAAGCTGAGACCCGTGAGTGCGACGAGACCTCGAGGGACCGACGATCGCCAAGACTGCACGACTTCTTTGCAACAAGCCCACCGAGTGTTCCACTGGTGAGTGCTTTGGGGTCCGAGAAGCCCCAACCCTGAGCAGCTCCAGCACCGAAGATCAGCCCTCCAGCATCTCCACGATCTGCGTGGGGCCCTTCTGCTTTTGCCTGCTCACCGCGTTGTTTGGCTACTAGCCGGCTGGCTTGTGGCCTTCTTAACGACGCCCGACGACATCACTACTGCTGGTCTGGTTGCTCCAGACTGGCCCTTGCTTCCTTCTTCAAGAGAAGCACCCCGGACCCTCCTGGTCCACTCCAGACGCCATTTTGAGTCCACCGCGTGGGCTTGAATTTGCCAAGGCTTTGTTGCCCAATCCTGGGTCCAGCGACGCCAACAGCTTCATCCATCGTGGGACAGCTCGCTCCTCCATCCTGGTCGCCGACAACGCCTCCTGGTCCGTGAGATCTGCAGAGCACAGCGTCACCCACTCACCTAGTCGAGGTGACTACCATCCGGTGCCCTCCTGGTGCCACCTGACTACTGGCTAGTAGTCACGAACTTGGTCCCCTCTGCTTTCAGGTATCGTCCATCTTCAAGATCCAGGCTTGGATCACTTCGAACTCTCTTCACTGGTCGCCTGCCAGCATCTTTCTTCCAGGCTCCTGGTCCGTCTACGAGGATTCCCGACGTCTTTTGAGACCTATGCAGCTGCAGCCCCTGGGCTAGGTAACTTCGGCATTTCGGTGCCCCAGCATAGCCTCACTATCCAAGGGTCAGAATCCACTTTCGTTTTCCTCCTACCAGGTCGGGTTCGCCCGAGAACACTAACTCTGTGAAATCTAGCTACCATAGACTTTGTCCCGCATCACGCGTGAGAGTGCACACTCTGCACCCGAGTCCCCTGGGTCTCCTAGAAGTAATCTGAAGATTCTATAGTCAAGATCTAGCGATTCCAAAGCCTATTAGTACTGTACTTACCTGCTAGTAATTTCGCATTCCACTTCCAGAGTATATGGTTTTCCGTGCCCCTCGGGCATTTGTATATACTGTGCTAACTTAAGTATTTTCATAAGAGTTTTGTTTTGTGCTTAGTACCCTGTCCTCATAAAGAGTACAGGGCTGTTGTGATTCTTAATAAATTTACTGTTTATTTTCACAAAACTTGTGTGGTGTCCTTTCACTTGGTGTTCAAGGGGTATATGTGTGGTATAACAGCTGGCTTAACACGCCCTCTCGAGTCTTTAGCCTTAGACTGCTCGTATCCACGCTACTAGGATAGCTGGTCTATAAGGTTGACTTACAACCAATCATCAATAAGGGTTGCTGGACTGATACATAGTGTTCACTAGAATAGTGAGCACTGCATATCAGGCCACCTTCTCACATTGGTGAGCAGCGGTTGGGATTTGAGCTTGCTGTTGTTCTACCACACGTATCCTAAGAATATCTTGTTGAAAGATCACATAAGTACTTCAGGTACATATAACTTAGCTTAGAATACTCTGAGTTCTACTGAACCAGCTGTTGTAGCTCCTCAAGGCTTAGCACACCTTGGCTACAACTCTTAGCAAGGGATCAGTAGGTAAACACATAGTGTAGGTAGGTGCATCACTTACACCACACTAGAATCAGCATGTCAGACAAAGGAGGAAACTCTGAGTCTCCCCTTGTGTCAGTGGACCCTCCACAGGTCCCTGCTTCCAGATATGCTGCTCTTAGCTTCCAGGAGATGAGACAGTTGTGTACCTCCAGGAAACTAAAACAAGGGGCTAACCCTACAACTCCCATTCTGATTGGTCTCTTAGAGGCTTATGATGCCAGGAGGGCTGGTAACCCAGACCCTTCTAATCCAGATGGGAGTATGCCCTCCTTACAGGGTCCCTTTGATAACCATGACCATCCCCTCCAGGAGGCAGATGATGCTGAGAATGAGGATGAGTTATCAGGGGAGGAGGCAGATAAGGGACAGGTAGAAGTCAGCAGACTAACCAGGTCCAACTTAAGCAGGCATGAGAATGGTACTAGGGGACCCCTGGGGCCACTCTCAGGCCAGCTTAACATTGGGAATGGACGAGTTAGGTCTCTATCCAGAGGCTCTAACAGATCCCTTCAAACCAATGGCTCTCACAACTCTTCTCACAGAGGGATGACTTCCCCTCAGAGGAGAGTGTATGAAGCTAAAGAAAGGGCAGTCAATCTGAGGATTGAAAGGGAAGAACTTGCCCTGGCCAAAGAGAGGCTTGCCTTTGCTAGAGAGCAACAGTTAAGTGGGGTAGTCCCCACTGGTGGCAGCAATATACCTAGCAATAGGGAAAGGAGTTTTGATACAAAGCACCTGAATAAGATAGTGCCCCCCTTTAAACAAGGGGATGACATCCACAAATGGATCACTGCTTTGGAGAGGGCCTGCACTGTGCAGGGTGTTCCCCAAAGTCAGTGGGCAGCTATCTTGTGGCTCTCCTTTGAAGGTAAAGGTAGAGATAAGCTCCTCACTACTAGAGTGGAGGATGCTAACAATTACCAAGTCCTGAAGAATACACTGGTTGATGGGTTTAGTTTAACCACTGAGCAGTACAGGTTGCTGTTCAGAGACACCCAGAAAACTCAGTCTCAGGATTGGACTGACTTTGTTGATTGTGCCACTAAGGCTTTTGAAGGCTGGCTACTGGGTAGTAAGGTTACTGATTTTAAAGGATTGTACAATCTAATTATGAGGGAGCAAATCTTAAATAATTGTCAGAACCAGTTATTACACCAGCACCTGGTAGACTCTGATCTGACCTCTCCACAGGAATTGGGTAAGAGGGCAGACAAATGGGTCAGAACCAGGGTCAGGCCTAAGAACCAGGGTGGTGACCAAAAGAAGGAATCAACCAAGCCTCAAGAGAAGGGTGGGGATAAATCCACAGAGAAGACTTCCCAAGGGCCCCAAAACTCCAACAAGGGTGGTGGGTCCCAGAACACTCCTTCAGAACAGAAGAAACCTTATTGCCATACCTGTAAACAGGTGGGCCATTACAAAAGTGATGCCAAGTGCCCTAAAAATAGCAATAAGGAAAACATACCCCCAAGTAACACTCCCAGACCTCCTGTTACCACTAGTGGTAATCCCACAGGTGGTGGGAGTGCCTCCAAGAATGTGGTGGGCATTACTTTGGGAAACCAGGAGGACTATGGCCTAGCCAGGTCCCCTAACAACACTCTTGTCTGTGAGACTGGCTTGGGGTTTGCCAACTTCACTACTGGTTCCCACATTTTGGGAAAGTATAGACAAGAGCCCTTTATCAATGGTCAGAAAGTTGAGGCATACAGAGACACAGGGGCCAGTATCACCATGGTGATTGACCATCTGGTCCCCTCTGCTCAACTGACCCCTGGTTTCCTTTACCAGGTGACAGACGTTCATGGAGTGAAGAGAAGGCATCCCATGGCAGTAGTCGAGCTCAGTTGGGGTAATGTCACAGGACCCATGAGAGTGGCAGTGACAGACAACCTACCTGTAGATTGCTTACTGGGGAATGACCTGGAAATCTCAGCATGGGCTGAGGTGGAGCAAGAAACTCACTCCAGAATGATAGGCCTACCCAGAAAGGTTAGTGGGGCAGTAATAGCTACAGCCCCAGTCCAAGCACCAGTCCTCCCTGAAAAGATTGGAAGAGCAGTGGTAGCCACTGCCCAGGCTCAGACAGACTTTCCTGAACAGGATAGGAGGGCTGTGACAGTCACAGCCCAAACACAAACTGAGTGCCCTCCTGAAAAGGTTGGCAAGGCTGTAATGGTCTCAGCCTCCACTCAAACAGATAGTGTTGTGAAGCCTGAAACAATGGATCACTCCACTCAGACAGAGAGCTTTGAGGAGGAAGAGAAATCTCCCTCCCACCAGACTCTAGGAAAGGATCAGCCTCCTCAGGGAACTGATCTGACCCCTTGTGAAGGAACTGCCCCAGAGGTAGTCAGGCCTAGCCTGGCAGAGCCCCTGATGTCAGTGGACCCTTCCAAGGTGGGACCCAGTCTGGAGCAGGTAACCTGCCCCTCTCTACCCTGCCTCAGTCAGCCCAGGGCTGAAGAGGTCAGGGAGGCCAGTGGTGGACCCCAAAGGGCCCCCTGTCCAAAAGAACTCCTTAATCAGCAGATTAGGATCACTGAAGCTGGTAAACCTAGCCAAGTGAAAATAAATAAGACTCCTGAGGGATCCCCCTTAAAATTAGTTAGGGACCTCCCACAACTGGACACTGTTGGGCACAGCCAAACATGGGGCCTAAAAACCCCAGACCTGACCTGTCCCTCCAGTAAGCCAAACAGAGGGACTCAGCCTCCAGCTTTAGGTAGCCAGAGGCTGACCATGAGAGCTCAGTGCATCTCAGCTGAAGAAAGAAAGGCACACATGATGGATGGTGATTGGAGGAAGTTGAGCCCAACGGTAGAGGAGCCTCACTTCAGTACTCCATCCCAGCATCAGCCTTTTACTTTCCCAAGACACACCAAAGACAGAGATTCCCTATGGTGGAGACCCTCAGATACCCTTAGGGTGAGGGGTTGCTTAGTGGACCATGACACAGGGGGAAACCAAGCCAAAGCTGGTCCTTCCTTATATGGCCACTTAGGTAATAGAGGCTTACCTGGACAAGGATAGCCTTATCTCCTTTCGTTTGGGGGGGGGGGGGGGGATTGTGTAGGAAGGTACCTCCTGACTATGGTTGCCCCCAACTTTTTGCCCTGTGTTTTAGCTGGTTTTTGACATAGTCGACCTGGGACCCTGCCAATCAGGACCCCAGGCCTACTGCTCTCTCTGTAAAATGGATTCCATGTACCCTAGGTGCATTTCCAATTGGTACTGGGCCACCTTATCAGACCCTGTAACTCAGGGCATAGGTGTACCCAGGGCCTACCAGGGGCTGAAGCATGTATTATGCCACCCCTGGCTGGCCTCCTAAATTTGACACAACTGGCTGCATGACAGCTGGGGCAAAGTTGTGTAATCACCCTTTGCTGTAGATATAGTATACCTATATCTAACCCTAAAAATGGACACACAGATTCCTATCAGTCACTCCTATGGCAGGCCTTGACAATCCTGAAGGCAGAGTGCTTGGAATCGTGTGAGATGGTGCTCTGGCATGAGCTGAGCCTGTCTGCAGCTTGCGGAACCAAGTCCTAATAGCTGTTCCATGATAACGCATACCATATACTCTTAAGTGCATTATAATCCTCACGGTTAAATGCTATCTTTGGTATTGCTTTATCAAAACATGTGGAGTAAGGTGTCATACGAATTGGAATACTAACCCCTCGCCAATTCTGGCGACGGGGTTAGCATTCCACCCTTCCAGAGGGACACGACATGTATGTAACTGTGAACCCCGGTTAAAGTTAATCGAAGCCTCAGCTCCACAAAATTGATGCTGCCACCACAGACACGAGTCTGACCCCCTGCAGCTGGGAGTCCTTCCAGCGAGGGGAGCCTGGACAAAGGGTTTCCTGTCGAGGGCGGTGCTAGCACCGTCCCAGACAGGGTTTTGTGTATCCTGGGTAGGCAGGGCTTTACAGGAAGGTGACTGCTGAGTGGCACCCCGGTGCTCACTACGCATAGGCCAGTCAGAACCAGTTCCAGGGGCACGTCAGCCCCTGGCCTGGGGAAAGTCCGGCATGGGAGAGGGGTGTAACCACCCCCCTCCTAGTCCCACCCATAGGCAGGACCTAGTCACCGGGTCAGCCCCCTTTTTTAGTATAAAGATAGGAGCGGGCCCCCTGTTAAAATTAGATCATCTTTGGAATCAAGACACGACTTTCTGCGAAAGGACATCAAGATTTCTTCTTCAAGATTCTCCCTTGTGGCTAAGGAGTAGTCACCCTGCATCAAGCGGGCACCATCCTAAGAACACTGCGGTCTGCTGCAAGTCCTTCCTCCGGAATCCGACTACCCAGCTCGACGAGACCCGGCTTCCCTGGCACCTCTGACCTCTACTCACCTCTACAGCCAAGCTGAGACCCGTGAGTGCGACGAGACCTCGAGGGACCGCCGATCGCCAAGACTGCACGACTTCTTTGCAACAAGCCCACCGAGTGTTCCACTGGTGAGTGCTTTGGGGTCCGAGAAGCCCCAACCCTGAGCAGCTCCAGCACCGAAGATCAGCCCTCCAGCATCTCCACGATCTGCGTGGGGCCCTTCTGCTTTTGCCTGCTCACCGCGTTGTTTGGCTACTAGCCGGCTGGCTTGTGGCCTTCTTAACGACGCCCGACGACATCACTACTGCTGGTCTGGTTGCTCCAGACTGGCCCTTGCTTCCTTCTTCAAGAGAAGCACCCCGGACCCTCCTGGTCCACTCCAGACGCCATTTTGAGTCCACCGCGTGGGCTTGAATTTGCCAAGGCTTTGTTGCCCAATCCTGGGTCCAGCGACGCCAACAGCTTCATCCATCGTGGGACAGCTTGCTCCTCCATCCTGGTCGCCGACAACGCCTCCTGGTCCGTGAGATCTGCAGAGCACAGCGTCACCCACTCACCTAGTCGAGGTGACTACCATCCGGTGCCCTCCTGGTGCCACCTGACTACTGGCTAGTAGTCACGAACTTGGTCCCCTCTGCTTTCAGGTATCGTCCATCTTCAAGATCCAGGCTTGGATCACTTTGAACTCTCTTCACTGGTCGCCTGCCAGCATCTTTCTTCCAGGCTCCTGGTCCGTCTACGAGGATTCCCGACGTCTTTTGAGACCTATGCAGCTGCAGCCCCTGGGCTAGGTAACTTCGGCATTTCGGTGCCCCAGCATAGCCTCACTATCCAAGGGTCAGAATCCACTTTCGTTTTCCTCCTACCAGGTCGGGTTCGCCCGAGAACACTAACTCTGTGAAATCTAGCTACCATAGACTTTGTCCTGCATCACGCGTGAGAGTGCACACTCTGCACCCGAGTCCCCTGGGTCTCCTAGAAGTAATCTGAAGATTCTATAGTCAAGATCTAGCGATTCCAAAGCCTATTAGTACTGTACTTACCTGCTAGTAATTTTGCATTCCACTTCCAGAGTATATTGTTTTCCGTGCCCCTCGGGCATTTGTATATACTGTGCTAACTTAAGTATTTTCATAAGAGTTTTGTTTTGTGCATAGTACCCTGTCCTCATAAAGAGTACAGGGCTGTTGTGATTCTTAATAAATATACTGTTTATTTTCATAACACTTGTGTGGTGTCCTTTCACTTGGTGTTCAAGAGGTATATGTGTGGTATAACAGCTGGCTTAACACGCCCTCTCGAGTCTTTAGCCTTAGACTACTCGTATCCACGCTACTAGGATAGCTGGTCTATAAGGTTGACTTACAACCAATCATCAATAAGGGTTGCTGGACTGATACATAGTGTTCACTAGAATAGTGAGCACTGCATATCAGGCCACCTTCTCACATTGATGACTTCCAAGAATCTAATAGCCCTACCTTTAGTGTTGCATTTAAAACATTGGTCAGTATGGGGGACCAGAGATCTGGTAGATGTTTAAAAACATCAGCTGGGACCCCATCTGGACCAGGGGCTTTGCCAGTTTTTGAGTTTTTTAATGCCAGTTGAACCTCCTTGTGGGAGAATTGTAGGTTTATTGGGTATGTAACCTGCGTTAGAGGGACTGGGTGGTCAATGTCTATCGAGGTGTCTTTACTAAAAACTTTTGAAAAGTAAGCCACCCATTCATCTTCGCTTATAGCGACGTCGATGGAGGGTGTTTCATTTTTATTTGTTAAAAACGGTGACCTTACTATGTGCCAGAACATTGCACTATCCTTCAACTCTGTGCTTTTGCTGAGGCGATTCCATAGATCGACTTTTAACTCTTGTTTTCTTAACCTGATCGCGACAGCGTACTCTTTCCTTAGTCTGCCAATCTCAGCTCTGTCCCTCTTATCCTTATTCAAGGCCTCTTTTAGTTTTGTGTGTGCCTTTGTACATGCCGAATTAAACCAGCTGTTATTTTGATTTATTTCTGACTTTTGCTTACAAGTCCTAGTTAACTCTTTATGTATATTTTTCAAAATGGCGTTAAAACTGTTAATGACCACCTTTGGTTGTAGATTCAGATCAAGAAAGTTCCTAATTTCGGCACTACAATTTTTGACTATTTTATTAGTTGTGGCTTCCTTATCAATTTTCCCCCATTTAAGTGTATAACCGTTCATGGAACCAATTGCAAGTTCTTGTTGGGCTAGAACGGTCATTATGTTAATGGGTTTGTGTGGTCTATTTTCCGCAAAGGATGCAACTATTGGAAAATGGTCACTCAGTGGGTTTTTTACTACTTCAAACAAATCGATAGCTGTCCCATTCAAGGGAGAAATTAGTATGTAATCTATCAGACTTGTTAATCCTCTTCCGTTGAACGTTGGCAAAAAGGGAGCAGGAGGATTTTTTTTTTCATTTAGAAAACCTAGCTGTAGTTCAGCCATGACCTCGTTCATTTTCTCACCTTCAACGGAATGTGAGAAATGGGTTATGCCGATGTCCTCCTCATCGGTAATGCCACATTTGGTATTTTTACTGTTCATACATAAGTGAAGATTGAAGTCTCCCCCCCAAATTATTATACATGAATTATTTGCATATTTTGTGGTTTGTTCTTGCAAAGCTGTTGCAATCTCAGTGAGGGTATTTAGCAAATTAGTTTGCGGCAACTTATTGTAGAAATTTACTAATATGTACACTTCTTGTTTTCTCCTTTTTAGAATTATGAGTTGGAAGTTGTCTTTTATTATGAAGGGTGCAATGTCCTCCATTTGTATAGTGTTTGAAATGTAGGTGGCGAGGCCACCACTGTTTCTGCCCGAAGGGGGTTTCCTTGCAGGGGACCAGAATGTTTTGTACCCCGCTATGTGTATAGGGGTGATTGCCCAAGTCTCCTGGAGGCAGATGATGGTACTTAAATTGAATTGAGACAAAAAGTTGGGATTAGTTTGTTTATATGCTAAGCCAGCAATATTCCAAAAAGTAAAATGTAGTTTAGGACTAATATTAGTTGGGTCTATAGCAGTAATTAAGTTGTCCACACAAACCTGTGAGCCGGAACTATTAGGAGGAGATGATACGCTCAAGGCGTCCTCTTTTTCTGGTTGCCCCAGTGAGATTGAGATAGATATTCCCCCGGGTTCTGAGTTCTCCCCTAATTCTAAGGTGGATGCATCTTCCCAGTTGACTATAGGGGTAGGGAGTCAATCGTTACTGTCTAAGCCAGAGAATGCATTGTATCTGTTGTAAATAGGAATGTTGTAGGAAGTAGTTGGCAACTGTACTGCTTGATTCCAACGATTATCCCCATAATCCTGGTGTAGAGTAGTAGAAAGATAGGGATGAACTGATGGAAGCAAGCGATTTTGGGTCTGATGCCATTGTACTGTTTCTGTGGGATAAATAAATTTGGGATTTTGTTGGAAGAGGGGAGTCTTCATTTCTGGCTGAAAGTGACTACATTCTTCATGTCCTTAAATACCAGGTGCATGAGACGTTGGAACATGGCAGCAGCCGATGCCAATCCAAAAGGAACATGTTTGAACTGAAAAATACCAATTGGGGTGACAAAAGTGGTGAAGTGTCTCCTGCTCTTATTCAGGGGCACCTGGTGGTATGCACAGAGGTTAAATCTATTGGGGAGAACCACTCCATATTCCTAATGACTGACAACAATCCTGAAATTCTGGGTAGAGCAAATACATCCACGTAAATGTTTTTAATGAGTTATCTTAAGTCCACACACAAACGGATCTGGCCGTTTGCCTTGTGCTCAACGACAAGGTGAGCCAGCCAATCTGAGGACTGAACATGCTCAATTATCTCATTGTCAACCAACTTATGGATTTCCCTGGTCACCTTCTCTTTAACACTCATAGGTATGTTTCTCACCTTGTGGATACATGGGCAAGTGTCTTTTTTAAAGATTATTTTGTGAGAGAATCATTTCAGTTCTCCTACACTCCTCAGTAAACACTCTTGGAAACCTTGGATATAAGTCCACCACTCTCGTCTGCCTTCTTTTCCCCACACTTAATACCAGATCTGGGCTGTTGGGATCAAGTAGAATACCCAAAATCTCCTTGATCCCAACATCCTAAAACACATAGTCCAAACTCAGACACATAAAGTTTGCATTCTGCTCGCCACCCTTTAAACTCAAATAATAACTTACGATAACCCAGTAACTCGATGGGTTCACCAGTATAGCTCAAAGGATGCACGCCAGGGGTTTCTAACCTCTCTCCACACTTGCCCTTAAACAAATCTACCCATGAATTCTTATTGATGATAGTATATGGTGACCCTGAATCAGACATAAGGGTTATTAACACGCCACCCACTAAAATCTTGCATACTGGCTTCTTATTTTGTCTGTCCTCTGCACTATTGGACACCCCGTATAGACACAGGACTTGGGAATCTTCCCCTTCTGATTCTAAACTCTCCGCCCCCTGCTCCAACTCCTCAACCATGCATTTCACCAACATTGCCTTGCATAAAACATACGCATAATGACCAGTTAATTTACATTTGGCACAGCTCTGCGCTAAAGCAGGACACTTCTTATCATGTGCCAAATGTGAACTGCTTCCGCATCTGTAACATTTTCCTTTTAAATCAGAAAATTTGTCTTTCTGGATTTGTATGTACCCCCTTTCATGTGTTCTTCCCCCCCCCCCTTTTTTAGACTTCCCCTTAACAATTCTGACCATCTCTTCAGTATTCCCAACTGTGCTTGAAGCCACCACGGCTTTGGCCCATCTGCAAGTTAGTTCGGCTTTGCTATTAATAGCAGTTATCTTGCGTAGGTTAGTCACCCTTGGTCCAAAGTTTGTCTTGAAAATGAGTGTTATTCCAATGCATAACTACCTGGTCCCGAATCAGTTCCTCCTCCATCACCCCAAATTTACAGGACAGAGCTCGCTTCCTTAATGCTGCCAGGTAGTCTTCAATTTTTTCACTGGCCCCTTGTTTGTGGTGATAAAAATTAAATCAGAGGACTTTCTTTTGAAGAGTCAGCGCAAAATATGCATCCAAATCTGCAATTGCCAGGGTGAATGCATCTCCTTCATCTCCTGAGTGAGGCTTCTTCTCTATGCGGTTGTGCACCCTTAACCCAGATGGGCCAAAATAATGCAAAAGTATCCACTGCTGGAGCTGCCGCATTGAGCCTGCGGAGCACTGGGGCCGCCCTCATACCCTGATGAGCTGTGCCAGTCTGGATCGAGACTGGAGGCCCTGCACACTGGGTGCTACCCACAGCGACCTGCGCCTTTAAGGGGCCTTTTTGGTGACACCCCAACCAGCCTGTGGTGGACCACAAGTGACTGGGAGTGTAGGTACTTTCTGGGGAAGTGAGTTGCTCTGTTAGTGCTTTCCCCCACACATTAGCTTACAGTGGCCTACATCTCTTGGGCACCATACTGCTGCAAGCTCTCCCTGGTTGTGAATATTTTCATAGTTCCCGGCCAGCTTATAAGGCACATGCCTGGCTGCTGATTCCAAGAAATAACTTATCCTTGGCCCATTGGCACTGCTATCCAGCCATCCCAGGGCATTCTGACTTTACCAACTAGCCAGGGTAATTACAGCTGCCCGTGTCGGACCAGGTGTGCCCCTTAAAGTGTGACCAGCCACGCACCACAGTGCACGTCTTTGCGGCATGTACCATCAATGCACGTTGCCACAAGGAGTTAGCAGCATTTTGGGGTATCACCTCTAATTATATCACACCATCTCCTGCCTGCCTAAAGTTAGCGAGCGACACATCGGACATCCTTCCTGGCACTGAGCGTGCAATTGGACTCACAACATTGGTTGCATCACAGGCTCTCACTGTCCCAGACATCGCACTTACCTCTGCAACGCAGTGCACCTTTCTTCTGCACACACCTTCAAAGGTATGTTCCCCACCACTTTTTGAAGCCCAGCAGCAATGCCCTCCTCTGTTATGCCTGACCTGAGGTGACCTGCTGTACGGGAGGGCCCAGGGTCCCAGTTGGGACGCCCACCGCACTAGATTGCTTGTGCAGAGACACCTATCTTTTTGAGCGGGCCTCCCTGCGAGTCGCATCACAGGCAAGACTCCCTTAGCACTAGGGGCACATGCCCGGTGGACTCAGAAACCCATGTTACCACAGACAGTGTGTGCATGGCATGACCTGCCTCCTCCTTTTCGCTTTCTTTGCACTAAGATGGAAAAAACTTGGACTGCCAAATTGAGGATCCCGGAGCTCCACACCGCAGTGCCACCCCCAGCACCTGCTGACACCATGATGGGCACCATGCAGCACCTAGAATCTACCATGAGTAAACATTCGGAGCAATTTGAGGAAGTGTTGCACGCCATCCTTGACACTAAAACGTTGCTTGAAGGCAAAATGTACCGCGTATCTCTGGATGTGAACTTGCTGAGAGCAGATCACCATAAGTTAGAGGACCATCTGGACAAAACAGAATTGTCTCTGTCCTCCATGCGCCCTATCACGAGTGATCTTCATATCCAGCTGCACAGTATGAGGGAGGAGGGAAATCCTTGCAATGCCACAGAGGCACAGGCAGAGCAACAACATTCACTTTCTGGGCTTTCAGGAGCGAATGAACATCCCAGGGCCGAGCTCTTCCGTGAGGACTGGCTGATGGCCATCGTGCTGGAGAATGAAGTCCCAAGCTGTTCTCGGTGGAAAGAGCACACTGCATCCTGGGCCGCACATCCCCTCTCCATGCACTCATATTGCAGCTCTTCTGCACCAAGGATCCCGGACAGTATGAAAACATGGAGATATCTGCATATCTGGATTTCAAAGCTGAGGTCCAACATCTTCGGGGCTCCTATATGAAGGTGAAACAGCGTTTGCGAGAGCTGCAACTTCACTACGCATTGTTGTTCCCAGCAAAACTCAAGGTACTGGACGGCCAAACATCCCCAATCTTCTACACTCCCGAGGGTGTGTGGTCCTGGCTTCATACAAAGGGCCTCGCAAGCCCAGTCATCAACGATGAAACAGATGAGGACTTGTTGATTCCGAAATCCAAACGCAGAAGAAGCAAGGCAATGTGGACGTGACCATCCCAGGACCAGGCGGTCGCAAAGCGGGCCGATGCGGTGGAAACTGGCACCCTCCACAGTGCACATTATTTTACAGCCCTTCACCATGAACTGACCAAGAACTCTGGCTCCGCTAATATCGCCTCCGGCGCTTCTTCCACGGGCCGCACTTGACTCATCGCTGGACTTCTCGCCCAGGGGGGCCTCAGGGCTACGCCGGCCCTCCTGTGCCATAGGTCCCTTCGGTGAAATCACTGGGTCGGACGCTCAACCTCGTGAGATCGGCTCGATAGACATAAGTCAACCCCAGCTGCCAAACCATGTCCCAACCGCATACCAATGAGGACTTCTTTGGCTGTTTTAATGAGCTTTTTTGCTTTTGTTCACAAGTTGGGGATTTCTGGATCAGAGTCTATGCACCCACTGTCCTGGGAGGTTTGAAGCTGTTAAGTTCGGATTTCATTCCAGTATACACAGTTATGTTAATGGAGTCTGCAATAGGTTTTGTCTGTCTTCTGTGGGCTGTAGTGAGGTTTCCTCTAACAATGTTACATGTTTCTGCTACTGATGTGTTGCTATTTGTAGGGTCCAGGTGGGGGTGCCACACTGTCCATAGTGCATACCACTACCTGCCCTTTTGATGGGGTCCACACCTTACACACCACACAATACCACATATCGACATGGAACGTGCACTGCATTGATACCCCTGCCAAAAGATATTGCATATATGCATACCTCAAACACTGATACACACACATTGCCATGCTACAAGAAACACACCTCATAGCGACTGAACTACAAAAGGTCAGAACGAAGTGGCGAGGACAGATGTACTGTACTTTCATGTCAGCCTTAGCCCAAGGGCTACTCATTTGGATCACACGGCGGATCCCATTCATAGTAGACGATCACAGAGTGGATGCAGAAGGGTGCTTCATGATCTTAGAAGGGCAAATTGACAGGCCCCCCTCTCACTTGTGGCGCTTTACGCTCCCAACACTAACTTGCCGGGTTTCCTGGATTCACTGCCACCAACTCTTTCTAGGAATCCTTTGCATCCAGGCTCAGGGGAGGAGACTTTAATTGTGTGGCTTAAATTAACCTAGGTCAGTCTACTCCTTGCATGGTGCCACTTGTGTTTGTACCACACAACACTTTTGCACCTGGACTGCACACCGCTGATTGCACAACATCTAGTGTCTCGGACTTCCAACACTCCCGAAATACTCCTTTTACTCCCCAGTGCAAGATTTGCACACCAGGATTGATCATTTCCTGTGAATGGAACAACTGGGTCCTCTCCTGACCTGGTTGGAATACTTGGTGCACACTCATTTGGACCATTGCCCGCTCTTGGTTACCTTATGCTGGGGCAAGCAACGTCTGACTATACCAACCTGGTGATTGCAAATGGATGCTCTCTCTGACCCTCAGTTATGCTAGGAGTTGGTGCAGTGTATCCCACAGTACTTCAAGCTTAATCAGGGCACTGTCTCACCCACAGCCTTAGAATGGGAGGAGGACAAAGTTCTTACATGTGGCCACTGTTTGGCGGCCTCCTGGGGATATGCTGTTGCCTGTTGGAGGAACTGGTGTCCATTTAATGGGACCTGCATCCCTTAGAGATGTGGTTAGCCGCTCGCAATGGAAGAGTGATGCAACTCCAGCAACTGCCCAAGCAGAGGGACGAGGCTGAAGCAACGCTAGGCAAACATGATTAAAAGCTGTGCATGGCTCAATTACAAGCGGAGGGATGGGGAGCTTATTGGCATGGCTCATGAAGGAAGACCACTAATGCGCCCCGACTGGGCTGCTCCATCTGGATGATGGCACAATAATCACCTCACAGCTGCCATAAGTGATACCTTTCATGAGTATTACCAGGAGTTATATGGATTGCCTGCTCCCCTCACATGCCAGAGTGCATGTGCTTTTTCTTCCGCCGATCCACCAGAGGCCAGAATGAACCCACTACAGGGAGCTGAGCTTGATGGGCCCCTGCAATAGCCAGTAATAAAACTCCAGGCACCAACGGGTTGCTGATCGAGTACTACGCCATCTTTCACACTCAAATTGCTCAGCATTTAGTGGAGGTATTTACTGAATACAGAACTTCTCCCAGCCTCGCTACACAAGGCCCTGATCATGCTTCTCCACAAGCTGGGCAGGGACATCCTTACATGTTTACTCTTACCGCACTCTATCATTGTTGAACTCGACTGTAACCTCCTAGGTAGAGTCCTTCCCACCATCAACACTCTGGTACACACTGAACAGTCTGGATTTATCCTCGGGCGTTGTATCTTCACCAACATATGCCAGCTCATTCACTTATACAAGGCATCCCGTCAATGCCTCCTCCCTGATTGCAGTGCTGTTTGACATTGAAAAGGCATTCAACACGTTGGAGTGGGATTTCCTCCTTCTCACCCTTGACACCATAGGATTTGGATCAGGCTTCCTAGGGTGGATTAAAAATCTATAGAAGAGCCCATCAGTGAGGGTCAAGACTGGTCAGCTGATATCCAACAGTTTTACCATGCAAAGAGGCACCAGTCAGGGTTGCCCACTCTCCCTCTTTATATTTTCCCTCGCCATGGAACTTCTGGCCCACCTTCTTTGCCAGGGAGCACTAGACTGGAGCATACCTGGGAGTACATCCTTTCATCTCGCTATATAGAAATGATGCTCTGGTATACTTGCATGATGCCGTTTCCACCCTCCCAAATCTCATGCAGTTACTAGATGATTTCTGTAAACTTTCAGGGTTGCAAGTGAACTGCCCTTAATCCTGTGTGTTCCCCTTGGCACCACGACCCACCATGCAGAGGACTGCCCCCTGGGAACTTGTCTGAAGTGGTGCTATGATACCTAGAAGTACCTGCTAGTCCAGATTTACCATTCAGTGAGAAACACCAGGGGAGGCAATCTCGATAGAGCAGAGGGCTCCATTGGTCATTTCCTGCCTTTTTGGAGGTCACTGCCCCATCCTATTTGATACGAGTGGCAATATCCAAGATGCTGGTGCTCCCCAGCTCCTTTACTTCTTAGACTCCCTCCCCATAGTGCTCCCTATGAGCTTTTTCTGTGAGCTGCATGGATTGCTGCTCAAATTAACAGAGTCACGCTCACTACCCTGCAGTGCCCGTTGACTGAAGGAGGTCTCAGTGCACTCAACTTTGAGTTGTACTATGCTGCAGCACAACTACAGTGGCTGATGGCCTGGCTACATACCACCACATAACCCCGAACTGGCATTGGCTTGTGCGGTACTCGTGACGTACCTACATACACGTGGTTATCTGATCCAACTATTCGCCTTCGCCATGAAACTCACAAGATGGACCGTACATTCTGGTGCAGATTCGTACACAGGAAAGGGCTTCATCTTTGTACTCCCCTGCAATAGGGATCTGGAACTTGCCTCACCTAGGCGCGTGGTGCAGTGACACAATGCTGCCACTTGGAGAGAAGCAGGGCTAGGTCAACTGGGGGAACTTTATCAGGAGGGTTCCATCATGTCCTTTCAAGACATCATGGACACATATGGCATAGGTGGCAGTCAATTTTCGACACACCACATCATACAACTGGCACTACACACCACTTTGACCACTGACAACAATGAACATCCCACATCTGCTATGTTGCATGTGCTCCTCACACCCGGCGGGACACGTTACGCGATTACAGTTCTGTACACAACCCTTAACTCAACCCTGCTGGAACACTCTGAGGGGGCACAAGCCAAGTGGCATGCGGTGTTACCCCAGCCCATCTCAAATCTTGGTCCCGAGCACTCCAATTGTTGAAAAAGGTTTCCCATAACCCCAGTTCCTGATTCACACAATTTAACTACGTGCACCACGCCTACCTCTCTCCTCAGTGGAAAAAGCGCATGTATCCCACCCTGAGCCCAGATTGTCCCCAATGTCACCTAACAGATGCCAGATTTTATCACATGATATGGGATTGCCCGATACTACACCCAGTCTGGCAAGCGGTAAATGCCACAGTGGCACAACTTGCGGAGCACTCACTCGAACCAACACCTGAATTCTGCTTACTGGGGTACATGTCTGACACAAGGGTGACAGACACCTCCACAGATTTATCGATCTGGCCTTCATCCTCTTGAAGAGGCTAATGGCTATGGCATGGAAGGCGCCCATCCTCCTGACCTACACCGCAGGCTGGCCACACTGCTCCCATGGACATGGGTGGAAACCACCATCCTAAGGGTACTCTGCTTGCGTAGACTCACACACAGGGTGGAGAGTTCTAGGACACTTTTCTGCTACATGTAGAGGCACAAAATGACACCCACCCACCCTGATTTGCCCTGACTGAATTAGTGACTATTTTCACACTCATTCAACTGCTGTGGCTCCCCTGGTCCTGCGTCAAACTCACAGGTTTGGATACTAACACGACACCCACTACCCTCTATGCACACAATGAACGGTCCTCCGCAGGCCCCCCTCACTTCTTCTTATACGCCTCCTTATACAAATGGGTTCCATCCTCTTCCCTTGCATTCTGCATACTTGTACCCCTAGTGCCCCCCAGCGCCCTTGTAAGACAACCCCGGCAATGATGGTTGCCTCCACTCTGACCACATCAGTCACCACACGACATACCCGCCCAAAGCAGACTCCACAGTTTTTACTAGTTCTGTTTAATTACTAAAGAGTTTTGCCCACTCTGACATAAGCCATGTCATGACATTATGGATATTGTAAATTGTAACAAAATAGACAGTTTTTTTCACTGTAGGGATGTTGTGTTTCACTGTAATGCCTTATATATATATATATATATATATATATATATATATATATATATATATATATATATATATATATATATATATATATATATAAGGATTCACAGTCCTGAGGTGCCGAGAACAACGAACGGACACAAACCAGGTACAGACCACAAGGCAAGGAATTAAAGATGAATGGTGTGCTTTATTCCATCAATGGGGATGGCAACATGACGCGTTTCGTCCGGGAAACCCGGACTTGATCACATGACAAGACCCAGAGACATGAGTGGTTAAATACTAGTTTTGACGAGACTCCGCCCATAAATTAAAAGACATAGAAGAAATATCCTTCAACATACATAGTGGTCAACCAATGTACAGTTTAAAATACAAGTATATGCATAAAATGCAAAAATTGTTGAACATTCAATTAAAAATTGAAATAAACTGTTTGATACATGTAGGGCAAGTGCCCAATGGTCAACCACAGTATAGAATATACATCATGGCTATTCAATATAAATTGATGTCAGGGGGACATGGTAATGAACCAGTAAATAGAAGTAAAAACCACAATAGAATATAAGTGCAAAAAGTGCAGTGCAAAATACATTTATCCCAAAATTAGGGAGAGAGCAATGTATATCCAGGTAAAAACCTAGAGCAAGATGTAAACAATTGTGATAAAGTGCATAGTGCGAAAAAAGTGCAAAATACGGCAGTACATTTATCAGAATGGGGGGAATGAAGTGATCAATGATTAGCAGCAAGAAATCGGGCATACCTTAAAAATCATAGTAACACAGCTGGACTATAAATAATGTGTATATAAATCTATTATAAATAATTCACAGAGTAAAACAATGTATTCAATCTTAAACCATCCTCAACATGAATAAAATAGATTAAAACCATATAAATAGGTATAAAATCCACTTAAAAGATCATGCATATGATGGAATAAAATATTTACAAAAAGTTATTAAGATCTTCTCCCATGTTAAGGCCATTAGGGATCTTACTGTTTAACCTCAAAATGTATTGGCTTTCCAACTGTCTTAGTCTCTTTTCTCTGTCTCCACCTCTTTTATTTGGAGGGACTGCATCAATGACAAAATATTGCAAATCATTAAGGTTGTTATTGTGCACCAACTTGAAATGGCGTGCCACTGGATAATTGGGGTCAGAATTTACGATGGCACGGAGATGCTGTAAAATTCGATTGTATACTTGCAACTTTGTGCTGCCAACATATTGCAACTCGCACGTACACTTTAAAACATAGACCGCATGGTCAGTTTTACAAGTATACAAATTGTTAATTTGGATCACAGCATCCGTCAATCCCTCAACAAATTCGCTGGTGTTCACACCAAATTTGCATACCCGGCATGAACTACACTTTCGAAAACCTGTTTTGTTTGGGAACCAATTGGGTTTGTGATGGTCTCAGGACTAGTTCTGACTAGAGCATCCCTCATTGAGGGTGCTCGACGGAAAGTGATGTTGGGCATATCTTCCAACAATGGGCCCAAGATAATATCAGTTTTTAAGATGGGCCAATTAGATTTAATGATTTGCCTCATCTTTTTATGTTGATTATTGAAAGTAGTGATAAGGCGAATGGTAGATTTCTCAGATGTAATAGCAACCTCCTCTGATGTTATTATAGTGGGTTGTTCTACCATTGCCACTGTCTGATTGGATAAAGCCCTTTTAAGAGAGTTGGTGAGGTTGTTAACATCATAGCCTCTGCGTAAGAATCTCTGATAAGATCCATTCAGACAATTCATGAGGTCAATCTCGTTGTTACATATGCGTCTAATCCTTAAAAACTCCCCATAAGGGATGCTTTTGATAAGATGATGTGGATGGTTACTCTGAGCATGTAAAATAGAATTTCCAGCTGTGGACTTTCTGTACATTCTAGTCATGATCTTGTTCTCTCTAATATAAACCTCCACATCTAGAAAGTTAACACTTACATTGTTAATGTTGGCAGAAAATTCTAGATTTAAAGAATTGTTATTGATGTTACTAACAAATTCTTCGGCTGATGTTTTACAGCCTTGCCAAATTATGAAAACATCGTCAATGAAGCGCCACATTTTCACAATACCTGTTTCATCTTCATCCAAACATATATATATATATATATATTACACAGCAAATCCGTACGGAATTTTTTGAAGAACGCACTCGCAGGCTTTTTCGTTTCCCAATAATTTATTGCAATCACATCAAGGGTTGAGGAGACAACCGACGCGTTTCGCTATCCCTGATAGCTTGTTCATGGTTCAAGTTGGAAACATTCAATTCAACCAATAAAAAACATTTCAAAACATCATGTGACTTTTGGTGGTCATTTTGATTTACATAGTGTGTTATGGGAGATGTAGTGTGCTCAAATGCCACATTATCTATGTGCGCAGTGAATTGGGGTTTTACAATTCATTTTATATAATGTGATTTATCCACAAGTGCAAAACAATGATTTATAACATGTTTTTGCCAATTTTAACCCAATAATCTTTTTTTGTTTTATTACTTATTTTTAAATTTTAATTTAGAAATCGCCCTTTGTAACTCAAATCCTTGCAACCGTTTTAGTTTTTAGACATGTTTATCCCTATATGGACTGCATTTTTAAGTCTTTTACATCAGAGAGTCCCATTACCTACACTCTGTTTATTAAAGATATTTTTTGCCTGGTTTTTATATATGGCACTATCTCATTTCACACATTTTCCAGTTTAATCACTGGGTGCTGATTTTATTGCTAAGCCTGAACTTAGTCCTTTTTTAATCCGTTTTCCTTGTGGAGATTCCTATATTAACGGCATTTTGCTGTGTGCACAGTGATATAGTGGTGTGATTAAGGCCCTCCGGTGGGCTTTAGTGTTCATAATTGTTAACTATTCTTTTGACCTTTGTTTAGTCGCTGTATCACTCCAATATGACAGTTAAATTTTTTTAGTTTTTTAATGTCTATTTAACCAAATTGTGGTTGATTTAGCGGTTTTGGGTAATCGTGGCTTAATTCCTTATTTTATTTTACGTGTATGTATGTGTGTATAAACATGACACAGTGTTTGTGAACAGAATTTTTTCTTTCTTCTGCCCCAATTCATAATTTTCTTAGGGATACTTTAAAAAAGTCTTTTATACCCAAACAAGCAAATTCCTTTTTGCAAATGAATGTACAGTTCTTCACTCTGGTTTAGACCAAAGGGAGTAAATGTCCTGAAATTGAGAATTTGTCTTGACTCTCTTTGTCTCAATTTTTTCCCTCTGTTTCCCCCTCTGTCACTCGGGTGAACCATTTCAAGTGCACAGAAAGCCAATAGTTTCAGTCCCCTTCATGTTCCATCTCCATATGTTTGGCTATCACATTACTGCGATCCTTGTTGACAGTTGCCCATACATGCTCCAAAATTCTCTTTTTCAGTTCACATATGGTGCTTCCTATGTATTTGAGGGAACATGGACACTAATCATGTAGACCACAAATTGACTCTTGCAAGTTATCAGATCCCTGATTTGCCATATCTTGTTGTTGGGTAATGCTACTTGATTAATATTTTTAGCAATCTGGCACACCTTGCAGTTATGACATTTTCTGAACCCCTTTGTTTTTAACCATTCCATTCCTTTTGATTTCTTTATTGTTTGATGGTGACTGTGTACCAATTTGTCTTTCAGGTTCTGCGCTCTCCGATAAATTATATTGGGATAATTTCCCATTATCTTCCCTGTAGCAATTTCCAGTTTTTTCGCAGTACCTGCATAATTTGTTTTGATTCACAGCAATAATCCATGATTAACCTTACAGGTTCTTTGTTTGATGATGCCACATCTTGTGGTTTTTGTTTTATCATGAGTGTATCTTGCCACATATTTTGATTTGCTTTTATCCATCCTTTCTTGATAATATGTTCTTTGTACCCACGATGTTTGAACCTGGAGGCAGTTTCCATACTATATTCTTGCCACTCCAGTCCTTCTGAACATATTCTACGAATTCTTAGGAACTCTCTGTATGGAATATTTTCAATGATTGAGGTCTAATGAAAACTTGTGGCGTGAAGGGTTTAATTTGTGGATGTTTCCTTACGATGTAAAGTAGTCTGCAATTCATTGTTCTGCACATAGATTTCAGTATCCAAATATACTATCCTCTCTTTGATGATGATATATGTAAATTTGATCTTTGTATCCGTGGAGTTTAGTATATTAAAGTATTCCTGAAACTCCTCAGCTGTACCATCCCACACAATTAGAAGATCATCTATGTAATGTAGCCATTTTGTGATTTTATTCACATGCTTGTCATTGTTGGGGTGCCAAGCCACCTGTTGTTCCCACCACTCCATTACAATGCATGCATACGCAGGGCTGAAGGAAAAACCCATTGCACACCCTTTTGTTTGTAGGTAGATTTCTTCACAAAATAAGAAAACATTCTGAGTTAAACATATCTCAATCAAATCCATTAGCATCTGATTATGCTGAGTGCATTGTATATTACGTTCCCTCAGAAAGAAACTGCAAGCAAGAAGGCCAATGTTATTCTCAATATTGGTGTACAAAGAGATGACATCCATTGATACCAGCATGTAGGAGTCCTGCCATGTTAACTCCTGAAGATGTCTTAGGAGATCGGTGGTGTCCTTAATATGTGAGTTGAGGTTCATTACAAATGGCATCAAGAAGAAATCAATATAACTCGCCATGGGTTCCAGCAGTGATCCTTTTGCCGACCCTATTGGTCGCCCTGGTGGTTTTAGTGGGTTTTTATGCAGTTTTGGCAGAAAATAAATGGTGGCTGTAATCGGGTAATCAGTAGTTAGGAACTTTTTTTCTTCATCACCGATCAGATTTTTTGATAACCACTCACCAATTTTTTTATCCAATTGTTCTTTGTAGATTTGGGTGGGATTTTTATCCAGTCTACGGTAATATTCACGGTTCTTCCATTGTGAATGTGCTTCGATCTCATAATCAGATGTATTAAGAATGACAATGTTGCCACCTTTTGCCATTTTTATGGTAATCGTTTTGTCTTCTGTTAAATTTTTTAGGGCATTTCTTTCCTCCTTTGTCAGGTTGTCTCCCAAATTGGTCTTTTTTATTTTGTAGAGATCTTGCATGACCGCCTCCTGAAATATGTCAATTTTATTCCCTTGTGGGAGTTGTGGATAGAAACGGGACAATGGTTTCTTCCTATTTAGTCCAGCTCCTTTCTGGGGACAGATTTCTTCCTGCCGAATGAGCTTGTGGTCTGATGGAACATCCAAATTCACTACTGTCTCCAAGGCAGTCATATTACCTGTTGCTAAAGTTTGCTCTGTACATTTTATTTAAACTTTCTTTGACTTCATTTTAGTGTAGTTTGCCATATCTTGATTGTCTTGAAAGATTTGAGCTAATTTGATTTTCCTCACGTATTTGTATGCATCAATATGTGTTTGTGCGACATCTATGTGTTGTTTTGGACAAAAGTTTATTCCTTGCTTCAATAGTGATATTTCATTTTCCAGCATATTGGGTTTAGATAAGTTGACAACTGCCATTTCATGGCTCTCTTCCATTTTATCCATATTTTTCTGTTTCATTATTGGGGCAATTTATTGACGCATACTTCTCGTTTTTGTTCCAATCCTTTCCTCTGAACCACTTTCTCCTTTTTCCCCTCCTGATTGTTTTCTTGGTTCCCATTTGCGTCCTCTTCCTCTTCCTTTTGGGGTATATTGTTGATTGTGGCTTTGTTCTCACTGCCTCTGCTGCAGGACCAGCCTCATATCCCCTAAAAAATTCTGTGGTCTCCGTTCTGCCCCAGATCCTGTTCTCCTTCACTGGTTTCCGTGGATGTTAGAGACGTAATACTGCTTGAGCCAATGGAGTGGTTAGTGGTATCCCATTCCTTCTATGAGGTGGCATATTTAGTAGGGACCGGATCTGTGATAAAGTCCTTTTGAATGTTCATAATTTTTCTTCAAAGAAGATTGATATTTGATCGCATAGCCTCTGGGAGGGAGGTAATTATTTTTGTAGTGCTTTGGTATTGGTAAAGGACTTTACGACCGAAAAAAAATCTTTTTTTGGTCTAGTTTGACCTCCTGTATTTTGTTTGAGTAGTATTCTTTTTTAGCTCGTTTTTTTGTGTGATAAAGCTTTCTGCTTATTTTATATGCTGGTTTCTATACTGCATCATAGCACCTTCTACACTTACGTTTTTGTTGTTTACATTGAATATGTGCTTGTCTAAGAGCAGGCATACACCGGATCATAGAATATCGATAGATACCAGCTTTACAAACACCTTGGAATGGACTCGGCTCTAGTGCAGGGGTCTTCAAACTGGGGGTGGGACCACCTAGAGGGACCTCAAATGATCCCATAGGGGGCGCCAGGCTCTGGCCAAAAGAAGCATTATGCTAATAAAAGTGCTTTGTTTTCAGCAGAAAAAACATGAGCGGCAGTAAGCGGCTCTACAATGGGCCATCCATAACATCTTTTGTCATTTATATCCTGGCTGGGAGAAGGTATCAAAAGAGAAGGGACTCCAAATATTCTTCAAACCCCAATCCCCATTTCTAATAAGCACACTGTGGATACTTTTATATGTTGGTAAGGCCTGCCTGACCAGGATAGTATGTTTGGTAATCATGGATTTGATTGCATGTTCAAAATGGTAACAGAACTTAACTGTAATGTTTAAATAAGTTGAGATATATTTAAACATTGCCAATTTAATAGAATAATTGTGAAAAATTTAGAAGGAGGCACCAGTGATTTTTTTCCCCCTGAGAAATAAAAAAGTTTGAAGACCACTGCCTAGAGGCACCTTCGCACCACACATAGATGTAATGAAATCAAAAGGCACTTCCCTGACCTCAAGATTTTACACTCTTTCGCGATCTTTGCAAGACCCTATTTTAGGGCCACTACAGAAGGCTAGGGCAGCAAAGTTACAACTGACCATCGGGTATGTTTCCGAAATCACAGGGCGAGAAGTAGCATGACTGTTAGATCCGTTGGCTATAAAAACAGGAGACATTGTTTACAACGCATCCATTTCAACGTGGTACTATTACATCGTGGTTTTCACTACGCAAGTGGTTACACCGACTTGCACTGGAGGGCGGTGTGGACTAAGGAATAGTGTAAATTACTGTTTCCAACACCTTCCCTACTGTATGCAGACTGGAGTTGGAATAGTAATTCACACTATTCCTAAGTCCAGCGCCCCTCCAGTGCACGTTTATATAACGACTTGCGTTGTGAAAACTGCGATCTAACAGACCGCGTTGAAATGGCCCTCGTTGTATCGCCATACATCCAAAAACGGGAGACATCGTTTACCACGTATCCATTTCAATGTGATACTATTACATCGTGGGTTTCACTACGCAAGTCGGTTTACAAGCTCCCAAATTGTACATTGCAGGCACAGCTGCGCCTGGAGGTGGGGTTGATAAAACTGTAGTGTAGTTCCTATATTCCCAATAGGCTCTGCGCATTGGAATAACATATACTATAGTTTAGACGTAGGACTGAGGTCGACTAGGTCTCTATCGTATAGATTAGACTTAATAGTGAGTGCCAGCTAGCTCAGAGGCCAATAGAAACCTTCTCGAATTCACAAGAAGGGATTAGTTTCTGACAACCGCATAAACATGACAACTTTGTTTCCCAAGAATAAGAAATCAATCTCTAGAGTCGCGGAAACAATAGATAGCTATTTTACTCAGTCAATCGTGCATGCTTCATTTCACCAGAGGTGCTGAGAAAATAGAGAGACGGGCGTTTTCAATAAAAAGTATTTATTGAACAGTCTTCTTTCTCACGCATAAGAAATGTACTGCTACAATCGAAATACTGGTTATAAAGTACAAGGTATATAATACGAAAAGTATTATAAAGTAGTACTGTAAAAGCATGATATGGTTTCTAAGCCATAAATTGCCTTAAAACATATAAAGTACATATAGTGATAAAATAATGACTAAAAGTACTCAACTGGTGCTTCTAAAATACGCCTACCCCGGTGTACCTAACCTAAGTCTAGTACGAGGGAAGAAGTAAGTGAGGTGTAGCTTAAGTTTTGTATTCTTTGCCAAGAATCTATTCCAAGAATTCTCTATGGGTAGGCTTTCCTGTTTTCAGTGTCTATTTTTGGTAAATTCTGGTGGTGTTTTTTCAGTGTTTTCCAGTGATTTCCATACCTAAAAAAACAGTGGTTTTCAGTGTTTACTCATTTTCGCGCCATAAAAAACAGCTCAAACGGTGTTTTGTCGGTGTTTATGGAATGCTTTGCTCTTATGATTGCTTTTTCTATTGTTCTTCAGCATATTGTCTGTTAGTTTAAGTGATCATGAGCCACTCATGAGGAAAAGCTAAGCAAGGGATGTACACACGAGTATGAAATACAGGTATATTGCTGGCGCTGTTAGAGTACTCCTTAGAAAGATCTAAGGAGGGTACTGCAAAAATTCAAACTACTGACAAGTAATACTGATGCAACAGTTTCACAGTACTCCCGATAAAACGCTACGCAAGGCAAACACCTGTGAGTTACTATCACCTTCTAAGAAACATAAGAACAAGCAATATATAAGTGTGTAGGCCAGTGCTTCATTTGTGAGTGTCAGGGTCTGAAACTCTGCTCAGAAGCCCGCTGCCGGTGCAGTGAAACATGGGCACGAGGAATACCAAGGCTGGTAGTTTTAAAGCCACCTCATACCTCTTTAATCCACTACCAGACACTCCCCTCCCCTTTATCTCACTCCTTGAGGTTCCTGAATTTTCATTTTGTGATGGTTTTGCCGTCTTCCCCCGTCTTTCTGCTCTGTGTAATAGGTACATAAATGATGTGGAAAAATAAGTGTGGGTTCCCCAAGAATAAGTGTCCCCACTGGTAACCACCAGCTCAAATTAGGCACTGGTGTAGTCAGAGGAACTGCAAACTACAGGTAGACCAACATTTAGAAACTTCATAAGCCTGCGCTAGGGTGATAAAGAAATTTGCATGCGCCCCTACCTCTGAGGCAGATTGGTTGACATTTCAGGTGTCGTAAGGCAGTCCACCTGCGCCAAAGCAATGAGGGGATATTGGGTGACACTCAGGGAGTGGTGGGGTGGTTCCAGTGCTTTAAATGGACTGAGTTTCTCAAACTTTTTTGTTGAGAGAGAGAGTACCTGATCTCAAGAGTGACATAATACGTTTAATTGGAGAGTAACAGCACTTCTCAGAAGCAAGCAGATACTTTGGTACAGGGTACCAGCACTTCTATTTTTCCATTTCAAGCACTGGGTGGTTCAAAGTAAGCATGGGCGAATTTTGCGAAT
This sequence comes from Lissotriton vulgaris, assembly GCF_964263255.1. Taxonomy (NCBI): domain Eukaryota; kingdom Metazoa; phylum Chordata; class Amphibia; order Caudata; family Salamandridae; genus Lissotriton; species Lissotriton vulgaris. The sequence continues at coordinate 1,144,871,724 of NC_141687.1, read as the reverse complement.
CTCGCGTTCGCGAATTTTGCGGATTTGCGAACTCGCAATCCGCAAAATCCGCGAATTCTCGTGAATTTGTGGATTTTTTTTTTTTGTGTTTGCGCGGGTTTCTGCCAGTTCGCGAGGGTTTTGTACAATGTCGCAAATTGCGAACTTACCTGTCGGGTCGCAAGTTTCGCGAACTTGTTGTTTCTACATGTCCAGCCTGTTTGGGACACTCTTCTTCACCACTGCCACTCTCTGTCACCACTGCCACTCTCTGACTACTCATGCCACCCTCTGGCCCACCCATGCCACCCTCTGTTTCATCACAGCACCCTCTGGTTGTCCAGTCAGTGTACATTATTGTGGCAACGCAAGCACACCTTCCCTGCCTCAAGTGACCTGAATTAATTTGGGGCTGATTAATGTGTCACAGAATATTTTTTTAGCTGGCACCTGCTTCCTTAGTGCTTCCTGATTAGTGATCTTTTGCACTTGCTAAGTGCTTTCATTGTTGCAAAATTAGTTACAACACCTGCCCTGCCCCAACTGACAATAATGAATTAGGGGCTGATTAATGGATTTGAACTGCCAGCCTGGCTCCTGCTTGTCTCCCTTAGCTGTAATTCAGGACCTTTGTGGCATATGTGTAACTATTCTGAGGTTCAGAGCAGGGTCACATAATAGTTGCAACTGGCAACTGAACTCTGGAGGGGCCCCTCAGCAAGCACTACAGGAAATGGCTACTAATGATGAGCCTGAACTTTTGAACCTGGTAAGTAGTTTCAGTTTTGCTAAGATCGTATTTCTGCAATTTTGCACTTATTCGCGGGGCGCGAAGTTGTACTGGGAAGCCGCAAACTCACGCGAACAGTGCGAGCAGTGCGAGCAAAATCCGCTGCTCGCGGATTTGCGGATTTTGCGGGAGATTCGCGAATCTCGCGGATTGCGAATTTACCGAAAATCCGCAAAATCCGCGAGTGAAACGGATTTTCCGCCCATGCTTAGTTCAAAGGGCCAGGTTACATGTTCAACTAGTCTGCCAAATGGCAGAAAATTCAGATTTTCATGTTTTTATTGACACTATGGTAACAGGATTTTGTTACCCATATAACAGCTAACAGAAACATGGTGCCCTAAATATCATACAAAAATACCCCCGACTGTGGTTAATATTAGTAAACCTGCACCCAATGTGACAAGATGTTTTTTAAAGGAAATTTATGACAGGATACTTGGATGAGGTAATATTTTTGCTAATGGTATTCTGATACCTAACCCTTAGAGAGCATGCCCAGGCCTATGGACAATAAACTCAAGCACGCCTCACGCTCTCCAGTTTGCAGCCACTTTGCGTGGAGTTTGCAATCTGGAAATTTGAAGAGTGTACGTTTTGCTGGAGGCGCAGCGTGCCAGGAATGTTGGCAGACTTTATCTCAAGCTTTGTGCAGTGAACTCTTGCAGTCCTGCCCCACCTCAGCCTCAGGATCTCCCTTGACGTAGACCCTCGTAACTGCGCGCGCCTGGTGAGCTCTGGTGCAGGAGGCGCCTCCTTAAAGCAGAGCACTGTGAGGGAGAGAGAGGAGGCTGCACCGTGTGTGTTTGTTTATAAAACTTAACATGTATTTTCCTTCAGCGTATCCGCTGCGGTTATATTTAGACATAAGGTGAGGAGACTGCAGCCCAAAAGGCTGCATTCAGGCATGTTTACCCTTTTATTATGTAAAACCTGGGGGTAAGAACGAGAATGTGAAAGGGAAGAACAAAGGGAGGTGAATAATAAAAGGAAGAGTGTGTAGAGGAGAAGAAAGAAAATAAAGGGTGGGAAAGGGGAGAATGGGCAAAGGAAAGGAGGGTGGAAAGGGCAATGGGATTTGGATCGTGGAAGAAGAGAAGAAACAGAAACATAAAGGTATGAAGAAATATTGGGCAGAAGGCATTCGCTTGTGAATAGAAACATCCTCCCCACATATCAACAGAGCATCGAGAGCAGGACTTGAGCTTGGTTGTCACAAGTGTCAGTGATAAGGCAAACTAGAGGGCCCGAGCTCCTTACAGGTGGGCAATGCAGCTATTCATGGCACCAGAGCACAAGAGAGGGCAGGGAAAGAAACGGAATGGAAACAAGGAAAGGATAGAATACCCAAAAATGGAAGAACACAAAATATGAAATCATAAAGTCTGAACAGGAAGGCAGAACGGAGAGAAGATCAGAGGGAAAGAGGGCAGAGGGTTGATGTTATGCTCTTTATTCGCACTTTGTTGTCGCCACATCCCTGTCCAGATCCGGGAGAGAGGACCGCACCCAACAGAGGAGCCGGCAGTTTGTTTCATAACTTGCCACAACTACATGCTGCCCTGGTACTTGACTCACTGCCTGGCAGCAGTAGCATTGCCTGGGAGCCGCACCAAGCCCTGGGTGCCACCAGAGCTGGCAGCTGCACCCTCTGAGCCCGGGGAGAAGGCTGTGAGGCAGCCGGGGCTGTCACCCGAAGGAAGTGAGCTCTGCCCTGAGAGCCCGTCTGCTGCAGAGGGCAGGCAAAGAGAGCACGGGGCGCTGAGACACCATCATCACCTGCGATAGATGCCAGTGCATGCCCCGCCTTCCAATCCAGCTCTAACACCCAGCTGAGAGGCCAGGCAAACCTCTGATTCCTTCTCTAACTTCCAGCTGAGAGGCCCTGCGCCACCTCACATCTGAGAGGCCGTGCACCCTCTACCATTCCAGCTCAAAATCCCAGCTGAGAGGCCCTGCACCACCTCACAGCTGAGAGGCCGTGCACCCTCTTCCATTCCTTTCAGCACGAAATCCCAGCTGAGAGGCCCTGCGCCACCTCACAGCTGAGAGGCCCTGCGTCACTTCTCATTCAGAGCTCTGACCCCACAAGAGAGGCCTTGCGCCGCTTTCCGCTTCCCTCCCTCCCTGTTCAAACTCCAGTTGCCCCGTGTCTGAAATTAACAGGTCTCACTGCTTCCCAGGTCAGCAGCACTTGAAGATACACTCCCCCAGCTGAGTAATGCAAAATGGGGCCCCACGGGCTGGCAGGAGCAGCCGGGCGGCGGGTGTCCACCCCTCAAGATTCCCCCGCGATGCCCGGCATAGCACTAGCGGCGATGCCAGGGGGGCCAGCTCTGGGGTGCAGGCGAGATGGGGGGGGCTCCTCGAGGGGAAGACGGTGGTCTCGAGGTGGCAGGGATAGGGGGAGGGCGGAACCGCCAGGCGCTTCTAGGACTCGGCTTTCCTCCTCTCCCTCCCGCAGGCTCAGGGGCCTGGGAGAGGGGGCATCAGAGCAGGCTGGGGTGTGGTGGGGGGCACTCCCATCTGATTCCCCCATCCAGCGCTCACTCTCTCCCCTGCCCCTACTGAAACCACTCCTTCAGCCTCAAATCCCTAGGTGTGGTGGCAGGGGCATGGTGGGCGCCCACCCCTAAACACTTCGGGGGTCTGCCACCCTATGTCAGATCCAGCAGATGATGAAAGAGGCTGGAAGCTCGAAATTTGGAGATAATCGCAAACACACATCATGTTAAAAAAAACAAGCAAGAAACGTGGGTGCCGCCTCTTTCTCTCCCCTCTTGTTCTCCAGATCTGTAGTCGTATAACCCTTTCCTCTGTACCCACTGGTCTTCTGCCTCTAGCGCCATGAAACCGATTTCGGTATAAGAGCGCTCTACAAATATTTTAAAATTCAAATTCTCCAGTGGCCGTCCCCCGGCGCCCACTCCTTTATTAACGCCTTTAAGTAAATGGTCTTTCTAAAGACCTGTGAAGTACTCGGGTGCGGCCGGCCGCAGTTAGACAGCAGACCACAACAGCTCTTCTACCCCCACATGAGCCAAGCAGGGGGTCTGGTGTTGCCCTGGCCGTTGGGCCATTCACACCTCTGCTCCCCATGAGCAGTAAAGCAGTGTTTGCCCCTGACACCTCCACGCCAGGCGACCACAGGCAGGCCAATGTTTTTAATGCTTTAGCTCCATCAAGTGGCAAAGCGGAGCAACAACGGAGCAACAACTATGAAAATCAGTGACACTCGGTTTAAACTGGGTCAGCTGATTTTCATCCGGTAGGGTACTGTCGGGGACAGTCGGTTTAAACCGAAATCCGGACAGCTTATCTATGGGTCTAATCAGCTCCGTACCTTGGTTTAGAATGAAGGAGGTTTTGCATCTCTCTCTAAGGACTCAATTTCCCAGCAACCCGCAAGGGTAGCCTGGAAACACTGGAGCTGGATTTCTGGGCAAGAGAAAAGACAGCATCTCTCAGTGCGTCTGCTGGAGGGTCGGCTTCCTTTGGCACTTGCTGCTGCAGGCGTCGGGCAAGTAGATAGTCGATCTGCTCCAAACCACTGTGTGTTTGTCTGGGCAAATGTAGGCATATTTATACTTTGAAGGTGCCGAGTTTGACGTATGATTGGACTTAATTTAATTTAATTTAATTTTACCATTTATAAAGCGCGAACGAATACCCACAGGCGTCTCGGCGCTAGACAATTCACATAATTTCCCTAGATGTTAATGGCTCCAGAAAGTTATTTTTAGGTATTACTGATTAAAAAGCCAGGTCTTCAAGCTCTTGCGGAATTGCAGGAGTGAGGGGCTTAGCCTGATGTGTTGAGGCAAGGTGTTCCATAATTTGGGTGCTGCGACTAAAAAGCGGCCGTCACCCCAGGAAACTGTTTTGGAACGTGGGACCACAAGTTGGTTAAGAGTGGTGGATCGAAGCTGTCTAGCTGGTTTGTAGGGTATCAACTGATCCTTAAGAAAATGCGGTCCTTGATCATTAAGGGCCATATGTAGGTAAATGGCGAATACCGAATCCTTAATACCAAATTTTACCGAATCAGTATTAAGAATTCGGTAAACGTGATGTAGATAAAAAGGGCCATATGTAGGTAAATGGCGAATACCGAATCCTTAATACTGAATTCTATCGAATCGGTATTAAGAATTCGGTAAACTTGATGTAGATAAAAAAATCGTTAAACTTTACCGATTCGTTACAATTCGGTATTAAATACCGAATCTGAACTAATCGGTAAAAATTCAAAAATACCGAAAGCCTAATACCGATTCGGTGTTACAGAATCCATTACCGAATTCGTAAATACCGAATCGGTAATTCAGAAAATCGTAATTTGGTGAATCAGCCAATCCTGATTCACCCAATTACCTCCCAAACAGGAAGTGGCCACACCCAGCCAGGTGCACAGGACCAGGAGCTCACTGTGAGGCAGGCAGGAGAGCTGAGGAGCCAGCAGCAACACAGCCACACAGCCACAAGCAAGACAGAAAAACAACATAACAAGCATTGAAATGGCAAGCCAGGACAGGGAGAAGGAGGGAGGTGACAGAAAATGAAAACTCAAGTTCAGTGACAAGGAGCTTGAGGTCCTAATCCAGGATGTCAGCCAAGAGCACCACAAGCTTTTTGGAGCCCAGTCCCACCAAGTGCCAGAGTCACAGAAGAGGCAAATCTGGAGTGGCATTCGGGACAAGATCAATGCCATAGGCGTGACCCTGCGCACCATAGAGGACATCAGGAAGAGGTGGTACGACCTATGGAAGACAGCAAAACTGAGGATGGCAGAGAGACAGAGGCAGGCTGGAAAAACAGGTGGAGGTAAAAACCGAGCCCCAGCACCAACACCACTGGAACAGATGGTGGAGTCCACCATCCAGCCGGAGAGTGTGAGTGGCGTGGGAAACGCAGATAGCTCCGCCAGAGCAGCAAGAAAACAAGGTAAGAAGCATGCCCAGCATGCTGCGCTACCCCCTCCCCAACCCTAATCCCCATAGTGGTAAAAGGGCTCCCACTCCACACCATGTCTTACTGGTTATGGGTGATGTAGTCAGTGTGAACTCATGATCAGGACAGTCAGGCCAGCATACACAATAGCATGGTAAATTAATTGGATAGGTCAGGACAACCACTGTGCACTGTAGGCATATAGTTTAATGTAATTCCATTGCAGCCAGAGCATTGAGTATATTTACATTTGTGTCATTACAGGCGAGTCATCTCGCAGTGCAGCAGAGGGCAGCAGAGGCAGGTCAGCCAGAGGGGAGGCAACATGATGATGACAGCATTCCTGCAGGGACCACCAGCTCTGCGCCATCACAGCCACCCAATCCTCCACCACAGCCATCACCACAGCGCCAGGGAGGGCCGCAATCCCCTCTCACTCAGTCACCACTGCGACGTTCACCAACACCAACACCACCACCACAGTCAGGCAAGAGGCATGCCGTAGTCACCCTCCAGCAGATGGAGGAGTCGGAGGAGGAGGGCAGATTGGGCGAACAAAGTCCCATAGGAGATAGATCCAACAGGGAGAGGGCTGGTTCTGCATCCAAGGGCGCCCACATCTCATCAAGACGCCTCAGGGCAAGGCCGGACAGTCCAGAAGCATCCGAGCAGGGTGACAGTGTGTTTGCTGGACTGGAAGGCAACATGCTGAAGGTCCAGCACCTGCAATGGAGGGAGATGAAGTCAATGCACAGGGAGGTGGCAAACATAAACAGGCATATGCACAGGATGGAGAAGGGCATCAGTGCTATGGGGGAGAACTTGTGTGCGGGAATGGAGAGAGTAGCTACCTCGGTGGACAACCTCTGCAGCCAGCTTGAGCAGGACCGTGTTGGCAGGCGCCGGGAGAGACAGAGACTCCAGGCCTATACCAAGTCGGTGAACCGGCTGGCAACTACAACATCACTGATGTGTTGCAGGTCCATCGCCATGCAGGGGGAGATGGCACATTGCAGCAGGGATGTGGCCAGGGGGATGGTGTCCATGACCTCAGTGCTAGAGCTCATGCAGAATGCCAAGGCGTCCACAATGGAAGGGGGGGGGGAACAGTGAGGAGGCTACCAGCCGTGGTAGCATTACACCCTCACCCACCGAGTGCAGGAGGCGAAGTGGACGAAACGTGCCAGCACAGGAACAGTCCAACACACCAGACAGTGTCGATGGGGAACGTGCACGTGCAGCACGTGGACGCAGGAAGTAAAGGACTATGGCTGTGTACATGCATGTGATGGGTGATGTAACCCATGTCCAATTGGACAATGCTCGCAATACTGGAGGTGTGCCCAATAAACACCTCTACATGTAACTGTTAATGGCTCAGTGTCGTTACTCACTCAGAAATAGTTTGACGTAATCTCTGCCCGTCTCTGTCTCCCATCATGTTCAATTGCAACACCAGCTGCACAGGGCTCTGGCTGAGGGTTGTCCTCGTCCTCTGACTCAGTTAGTTCCACTGCTGTTCCTTTTTTAGTGGCCAGATTGTGTAGCATTGCACACGTAGCAATTATCTTGCAACATTTGATGGGGCTGTACAGACGTGCACCTCCTTTTTTGTGGAGGCAACGGAATTTGCTTTTGAGCAATCCAAATGTGCGCTCCACCATGTTGTGTGTGCTCCTATGTGCCACATTGTATCTCCTCTCCCTTCGGGTGGTTGGGTTGAGATATGGTGTGAGTAGATACGGCCAGAGGGCATATGCGCTGTCACCTATGAACAGAAGTAAGTGGCATTGATTTGTGTGACCAACAGCTTGAGCCAGGGTGTACATCAGGGTGTGTCACATTTACTTACCTAGTATGTATCCGTCGCCAAATTCACCAGCAAGCAGATGTGTATGTATGCCACTGTTCCTGAAGATGTACGCGTTGTGGCTACTCCCGGGGAATTTGGCCACGATGTCAGTTATAATGTATTTGGCATTGCAGATCACCTGCACATTGATTGAGTGGGTGGATTTGCGATTTCTGTATATGTATTCACTTGCTGCAGGTGGGCAGATGGGAATATGGATCCCATCGATGCAGCCAATTACGTGGGGGGAAATGGGCAAGTTGGTAGACCTCCAGCTTGGTTCTCTGCAGCTTCGCCTGTGTACTGGGGAAGGAAATATAATGTTCCATTCTGTCCATCATGGCGTCCAGGAAGGTGTGGAAGAAACGGGATAGACAGCTCTGTGACACTCCACCCACTGCAGCTATCACACCCTGGAAACTTCCTGATGCAAGGAGGTGCAGGCATCAGAGTACCTGGACATGGGTGGGGATTGCGTGGGCCCTTGGTGTCTGATGCTCCAGATAGGGTCTTAGGTCCCGTATCCTGGTGTCTGGGTGCAATCTGTATCTTTCATGTATTTCAGGGTCTGTCAAGGCGTGAAGGGTTTAATTTGTGGATGTTTCCTTATGATGTAAAGTAGTCTGCAATACATTGTTCTGCACATAGATTTCAGTATCCAAATATACTATCCTCTCTTTGATGATGATATATGTAAATTTGATCTTTGTATCCGTGGAGTTTAGTATATTAAAGTATTCCTGAAACTCCTCAGCTGTACCATCCCACACAATTAGAAGATCATCTATGTAATGTAGCCATTTTGTGATTTTATTCACATGCTTGTCATTGTTGGGGTGCCAAGCCACCTGTTGTTCCCACCACTCCATTACAATGCATGCATACGCAGGGCTGAAGGAAAAACCCATCGCACACCCTTTTGTTTGTAGGTAGATTTCTTCACAAAATAAGAAAACATTCTGAGTTAAACATATCTCAATCAAATCCATTAGCATCTGATTATGCTGAGTGCATTGTATATTATGTTCCCTCAGAAAGAAACTGCAAGCAAGAAGGCCAATGTTATTCTCAATATTGGTGTACAAAGAGATGACATCCATTGATACCAGCATGTAGGAGTCGTGCCATGTTAACTCCTGAAGATGTCTTAGGAGATCGGTGGTGTCCTTAATATGTGAGTTGAGGTTCATTACAAATGGCATCAAGAAGAAATCAATATAACTCGCCATGGGTTCCAGCAGTGATCCTTTTGCCGACACTATTGGTCGCCCTGGTGGTTTTAGTGGGTTTTTATGCAGTTTTGGCAGAAAATAAATGGTGGCTGTAATCGGGTAATCAGTAGTTAGGAACTTTTTTTCTTCATCACCGATCAGATTTTTTGATAACCACTCACCAATTTTTTTATCCAATTGTTCTTTGTAGATTTGGGTGGGATTTTTATCCAGTCTACGGTAATATTCACGGTTCTTCCATTGTGAATGTGCTTCGATCTCATAATCAGATGTATTAAGAATGACAATGTTGCCACCTTTTGCCATTTTTATGGTAATCGTTTTGTCTTCTGTTAAATTTTTTAGGGCATTTCTTTCCTCCTTTGTCAGGTTGTCTCCCAAATTGGTCTTTTTTATTTTGTAGAGATCTTGCATGACCGCCTCCTGAAATATGTCAATTTTATTCCCTTGTGGGAGTTGTGGATAGAAACGGGACAATGGTTTCTTCCTATTTAGCCCAGCTCCTTTCTGGGGACAGATTTCTTCCTGCCGAATGAGCTTGTGGTCTGATGGAACATCCAAATTCACTACTGTCTCCAAGGCAGTCATATTACCTGTTGCTAAAGTTTGCTCTGTACATTTTATTTAAACTTTCTTTGACTTCATTTTAGTGTAGTTTGCCATATCTTGATTGTCTTGAAAGATTTGAGCTAATTTGATTTTCCTCACGTATTTGTATACATCAATATGTGTTTGTGCGACATCTATGTGTTGTTTTGGACAAAAGTTTATTCCTTGCTTCAATAGTGATATTTCATTTTCCAGCATATTGGGTTTAGATAAGTTGACAACTGCCATTTCATGGCTCTCTTCCATTTTATCCATATTTTTCTGTTTCATTATTGGGGCAATTTATTGACGCATACTTCTCGTTTTTGTTCCAATCCTTTCCTCCGAACCACTTTCTCCTTTTTCCCCTCCTGATTGTTTTCTTGGTTCCCATTTGCGTCCTCTTCCTCTTCCTTTTGGGGTATATTGTTGATTGTGGCTTTGTTCCTACTGCCTCTGCTGCAGGACCAGCCTCATACCCCCTAAAAAATGCTGTGGTCTCCGTTCTGCCCCAGATCCTGTTCTCCTTCACTGGTTTCCGTGGATGTTAGAGACGTATTACTGCTTGAGCCAATGGAGTGTTTAGTGGTATCCCATTCCTTCTATGAGGTGGCATATTTAGTAGGGACCGGATCTGTGATAAATTCCTTTTTGAATGTTCATAATTTTTCTTCAAAGAAGATTGATATTTGATCGCATAGCCTCTGGGAGGGAGGTAATTATTTTTGTAGTGCTTTGGTATTGGTAAAGGACTTTACGACCGAAAAAAAATCTTTTTTTGGTCTAGTTTGACCTCCTGTATTTTGTTTGAGTAGTATTCTTTTTTAGCTCGTTTTTTTGTGTGATAAAGCTTTCTGCTTATTTTATATGCTGGTTTCTATACTGCATCATAGCACCTTCTACATTTATGTTTTTGTTGTTTACATTGAATATGTGCTTGTCTAAGAGCAGGCATACACCGGATCATAGAATATCGATAGATACCAGCTTTACAAACACCTTGGAATGGACTCGGCTCTAGTGCAGGGGTCTTCAAACTGGGGGTGGGACCACCTAGAGGGACCTCAAATGATCCCATAGGGGGCGCCAGGCTCTGGCCAAAAGAAGCATTATGCTAATAAAAGTGCTTTGTTTTCAGCAGAAAAAACATGAGCGGCAGTAAGCGGCTCTACAATGGGCCATCCATAACATCTTTTGTCATTTATATCCTGGCTGGGAGAAGGTATCAAAAGAGAAGGGACTCCAAATATTCTTCAAACCCCAATCCCCATTTCTAATAAGCACACTGTGGATACTTTTATATGTTGGTAAGGCCTGCCTGACCAGGATAGTATGTTTGGTAATCATGGATTTGATTGCATGTTCAAAATGGTAACAGAACTTAACTGTAATGTTTAAATAAGTTGAGATATATTTAAACATTGCCAATTTAATAGAATAATTGGGAAAAATTTTGAAGGAGGCACCGGTGATTTTTTTTCCCCCTGAGAAATAAAAAAGTTTGAAGACCACTGCCTAGAGGCACCTTCGCACCACACATAGATGTAATGAAATCAAAAGGCACTTCCCTGACCTCAAGATTTTACACTCTTTCGCGATCTTTGCAAGACCCTATTTTAGGGCCACTACAGAAGGCTAGGGCAGCAAAGTTACAACTGACCATCAGGTATGTTTCCGAAATCACAGGGCGAGAAGTAGCAAGACTGTTAGATCCGTTGGCTGTAAAAACAGGAGACATTGTTTACAACGCATCCATTTCAACGTGGTACTATTACATCGTGGTTTTCACTACGCAAGTGGTTACACCGACTTGCACTGGAGGGTGGTGTGGACTAAGGAATAGTGTAAATTACTGTTTCCAACACCTTCCCTACTGTATGCAGACTGGAGTTGGAATAGTAATTCACACTATTCCTAAGTGCAGTGCCCCTCCAGCGCACGTTTATATAACGACTTGCGTTGTGAAAACCGCGATCTAACAGACCGCGTTGAAATGGCCCTCGTATCGCCATACATCCAAAAACGGGAGACATCGTTTACCACGTATCCATTTCAATGTGATACTATTACATCGTGGGTTTCACTACGCAAGTCGGTTTACAAGCTCCCAAATTGTACATTGCAGGCACAGCTGCGCCTGGAGGTGGGGTTGATAAAACTGTAGTGTAGTTCCTATATTCCCAATAGGCTCTGCACATTGGAATAACATATACTATAGTTTAGACGTAGGACTGAGGTCGACTAGGTCTCTATCGTATAGATTAGACTTAATAGTGAGTGCCAGCTAGCTCAGAGGCCAATAGAAACCTTCTCGAATTCACAAGAAGGGATTAGTTTCTGACAACCGCATAAACATGACAACTTTGTTTACCAAGAATAAGAAATCAATCTCTAGAGTCGCGGAAACAATAGATAGCTATTTTACTCAGTCAATCGTGCATGCTTCATTTCACCAGAGGTGCTGAGAAAATAGAGAGACGGGCGTTTTCAATAAAAAGTATTTATTGAACAGTCTTCTTTCTCACGCATAAGAAATGTACTGCTACAATCGCAATACTGGTTATAAAGTACAAGATATATAATACGAAAAGTATTATAAAGTAGTACTGTAAAAGCATGATATAGTTTCTAAGCGATAAATTGCCTTAAAACATATAAAGTACATATAGTGATAAAATAATGACTAAAAGTACTCAACTGGTGCTTCTAAAATACGCCTACCCCGGTGTACCTAACCTAAGTCTAGTACGAGGGAAGAAGTATGTGAGGTGTAGCTTAAGTTTTGTATTCTTTGCCAAGAATCTATTCCAAGAATTCTCTATGGGTAGGCTTTCCTGTTTTCAGTGTCTATTTTTGGTAAATTCTGGTGGTGTTTTTTCAGTGTTTTCCAGTGATTTCCATACCTAAAAAAACAGTGGTTTTCAGTGTTTACTCATTTTCGCGCCATAAAAAACAGCTGAAACGGTGTTTTGTCGGTGTTTATGGAATGCTTTGCTCTTATGATTGCTTTTTCTATTGTTCTTCAGCATATTGTCTGTTAGTTTAAGTGATCATGAGCCACTCATGAGGAAAAGCTAAGCAAGGGATGTACACACGAGTATGAAATACAGGTATATTGCTGGCGCTGTTAGAGTACTCCTTAGAAAGATCTAAGGAGGGTACTGCAAAAGTTCAAACTACTGACAAGTAATACTGATGCAACAGTTTCACAGTACTCACGATAAAACGCTACGCAAGGCAAACACCTGTGAGTTACTATCACCTTCTAAGAAGCATAAGAACAAGCAATATATAAGTGTGTAGGCCAGTGCTTCATTTGTGAGTGTCAGGGTCTGAAACTCTGCTCAGAAGCCCGCTGCCGGTGCAGTGAAACATGGGCACGAGGAATACCAAGGCTGGTAGTTTTAAAGCCACCTCATACCTCTTTAATCCACTACCAGACACTCCCCTCCCCTTTATCTCACTCCTTGAGATTCCTGAATTTCATTTTGTGACGGTTTTGCCGTCTTCCCCCGTCTTTCTGCTCTGTGTAATAGGTACATAAATGATGTGGAAAAATAAGTGTGGGTTCCCCAAGAATAAGTGTCCCCACTGGTAACCACCAGCTCAAATTAGGCACTGGTGTAGTCAGAGGAACTGCAAACTACAGGTAGACCAACATTTAGAAACTTCATAAGCCTGCGCTAGGGTGATAAAGAAACTTGCATGCGCCCCTACCTCTGAGGCAGATTGGTTGACATTTCAGGTGTCGTAAGGCAGTCCACCTGCGCCAAAGCAATGAGGGGATATTGGGTGACTCTCAGGGAGTGGTGGGGTGGTTCCAGTGCTTTAAATGGACTGAGTTTCTCAAACTTTTTTGTTGAGAGAGAGTACCTGATCTCAAGAGTGACATAATACGTTTAATTGGAGAGTAACAGCACTTCTCAGAAGCAAGCAGATACTTTGGTACAGGGTACCAGCACTTCTATTTTTCTATTTCAAGCACTGGGTGGTTCAAAGGGCCAGGTTACATGTTCAACTAGTCTGCCAAATGGCAGACAATTCAGATTTTCATGTTTTTATTGACACTATGGTAACAGGATTTTGTTACCCATATAACAGCTAACAGAAACATGGTGCCCTAAATATCATACAAAAATACCCCCGACTGTGGTTAATATTAGTAAACCTGCACCCAATGTGACAAGATGTTTTTTAAAGGAAATTTATGACAGGATACTTGGATGAGGTAATATTTTTGCTAATGGTATTCTGATATCTAACCCTTAGAGAGCATGCCCAGGCCTATGGACAATAAACTCAAGCACGCCTCACGCTCTCCAGTTTGCAGCCACTTTGCGTGGAGTTTGCAATCTGGAAATTTGAAGAGTGTACGTTTTGCTGGAGGCGCAGCGCGCCAGGAATGTTGGCAGACTTTATCTCAAGCTTTGTGCAGTGAACTCTTGCAGTCCTGCCCCACCTCAGCCTCAGGATCTCCCTTGACGTAGACCCTCGTGACTGCGCGCGCCTGGTGTGCTCTGGTGCAGGAGGCGCCTCCTTAAAGCAGAGCACTGTGAGGGAGAGAGAGGAGGCCGCACCGTGTGTGTTTGTTTATAAAACTTAACATGTATTTTCCTTCAGCGTATCCGCTGCGGTTATATTTAGACATAAGGTGAAGAGACTGCAGCCCGAAAGGCTGCATTCAGGCATGTTTACCCTTTTATTATGTAAAACCTGGGGGTAAGAACGAGAATGTGAAAGGGAAGAACAAAGGGAGGTGAATAATAAAAGGAAGAGTGTGTAGAGGAGAAGAAAGAAAATAAAGGGTGGGAAAGGGGAGAATGGGCAAAGGAAAGGAGCGTGGAAAGGGCAATGGGATTTGGATCGTGGAAGAAGAGAAGAAACAGAAACATAAAGGTATGAAGAAATATTGGGCAGAAGGCATTCGCTTGTGAATAGAAACATCCTCCCCACATATCAACAGAGCATCGAGAGCAGGACTCGAGCTTGGTTGTCACAAGTGTCAGTGATAAGGCAAACTAGAGGGCCCGAGCTCCTTACAGGTGGGCAATGCAGCTATTCATGGCACCAGAGCACAAGAGAGGGCAGGGAAAGAAACGGAATGGAAACAAGGAAAGGATAGAATACCCAAAAATGGAAGAACACAAAATATGAAATCATAAAGTCTGAACAGGAAGGCAGAACGGAGAGAAGATCAGAGGGAAAGAGGGCAGAGGGTTGATGTTATGCTCTTTATTCGCACTTTGTTGTCGCCACATCCCTGTCCAGATCCGGGAGAGAGGACCGCACCCAACAGAGGAGCCGGCAGTTTGTTTCATAACTTGCCACAACTACATGCTGCCCTGGTACTTGACTCACTGCCTGGCAGCAGTAGCATTGCCTGGGAGCCGCACCAAGCCCTGAGTGCCACCAGAGCTGGCAGCTGCACCCTCTGAGCCCGGGGAGAAGGCTGTGAGGCAGCCGGGGCTGTCACCCGAAGGAAGTGAGCTCTGCCCTGAGAGCCCGTCTGCTGCAGAGGGCAGGCAAAGAGAGCACGGGGCGCTGAGACACCATCATCACCTGTGATAGATGCCAGTGCATGCCCCGTCTTCCAATCCAGCTCTAACACCCAGCTGAGAGGCCAGGCAAACCTCCGATTCCTTCTCTAACTTCCAGCTGAGAGGCCCTGCACCACCTCACATCTGAGAGGCCGTGCACCCTCTACCATTCCAGCTCAAAATCCCAGCTGAGAGGCCCTGCACCACCTCACAGCTGAGAGGCCGTGCACCCTCTTCCATTCCTTTCAGCACGAAATCCCAGCTGAGAGGCCCTGCACCACCTCACAGCTGAGAGGCCCTGCGTCACTTCTCATTCAGAGCTCTGACCCCACAAGAGAGGCCTTGCGCCGCTTTCCGCTTCCCTCCCTCCCTGTTCAAACTCCAGATGCCCCGTGTCTGAAATTAACAGGTCTCACTGCTTCCCAGGTCAGCAGCACTTGAAGATACACTCCCCCAGCTGAGTAATGCAAAATGGGGCCCCACGGGCTGGCAGGAGCAGCCGGGCGGCGGGTGTCCGCCCCTCAAGATTCCCCCGCGATGCCCGGCATAGCACTAGCGGCGATGCCAGGGGGGCCAGCTCTGGGGTGCAGGCGAGATGGGGGGGGCTCCTCGAGGGGAAGACGGTGGTCTCGAGGTGGCAGGGATAGGGGGAGGGCGGAACCGCCAGGCGCTTCTAGGACTCGGCTTTCCTCCTCTCCCTCCCGCAGGCTCAGGGGCCTGGGAGAGGGGGCGTCAGAGCAGGCTGGGGTGTGGTGGGGGGCACTCCCATCTGATTCCCCCATCCAGCGCTCACTCTCTCCCCTGCCCCTACTGAAGCCACTCCTTCAGCCTCAAATCCCTAGGTGTGGTGGCAGGGGCATGGTGGGCGCCCACCCCTAAACACTTCGGGGGTCTGCCACCCTATGTCAGATCCAGCAGATGATGAAAGAGGCTGGAAGCTCGAAATTTGGAGATAATCGCAAACACACATCATGTTAAAAAAAAACAAGCAAGAAACGTGGGTGCCGCCTCTTTCTCCAGTGGCCGTCCCCCGGCGCCCACTCCTTTATTAACACCTTTAAGTAAATGGTCTTTCTAAAGACCTGTGAAGTACTCGGGTGCGGCCGGCCGCAGTTAGACAGCAGACCACAACAGCTCCTCTACCCCCACATGAGCCAAGCAGGGGGTCTGGTGTTGCTCTGGCCCTTGGGCCATTCACACCTCTACTCCCCATGAGCAGTAAAGCAGTGTTTTCCCCTGACACCTCCACGCCAGGCGACCACAGGCAGGCCAATGTTTGTAATGCTTTAGCTCCATCAAGTGGCCAAGCGGAGCAACAACGGAGCAACAACTATGAAAATCAGTGACACTCGGTTTAAACTGGGTCAGCTGATTTTCATCCG
Organism: Lissotriton vulgaris; assembly: GCF_964263255.1. Taxonomy (NCBI): domain Eukaryota; kingdom Metazoa; phylum Chordata; class Amphibia; order Caudata; family Salamandridae; genus Lissotriton; species Lissotriton vulgaris. Next base: position 1,144,855,414 of record NC_141687.1, on the reverse strand, counting down.
GTAGGGTACTGTCGGGGACAGTCGGTTTAAACCGAAATCCGGACAGCCTATCTATGGGTCTAATCAGCTCCGTACCTTGGTTTAGAATGATGGAGGTTTTGCATCTCTCTCTAATGACTCAATTTCCCAGCAACCCGCAAGGGTAGCCTGGAAACACTGGAGCTGGATTTCTCGGCAAGAGAAAAGACAGCATCTCTCAGTGCGTCTGCTGGAGGGTCGGCTTCCTTCGGCACTTGCTGCTGCAGGCGTCGGGCAAGTAGATAGTCGATCTGCTCCAAACCACTGTGTGTTTGTCTGGGCAAATGTAGGCATATTTATACTTTGAAGGTGCCGAGTTTGACGTATGATTGGACTTAATTTAATTTAATTTAATTTTACCATTTATAAAGCGCGAACGAATACCCACAGGCGTCTCGACGCTAGACAATTCACATAATTTCCCTAGATGTTAATGGCTCCAGAAAGTTTTTTTTAGGTATTACTGATTAAAAAGCCAGGTCTTCAAGCTCTTGCGGAAGTGCAGGAGTGAGGGGTTGAGGCAAGGTGTTCCATAATTTGGGTGCTGCGACTAAAAAGCGGCCGTCACCCCAGGAAACTGTTTTGGAACGTGGGACCACTAGTTGGTTAAGAGTGGTGGATCGAAGCTGTCTAGCTGGTTTGTAGGGTATCAACTGATCCTTAAGAAAATGCGGTCCTTGCTCATTAAGGGCCATATGTAGGTAAATGGCGAATACCGAATCCTTAATACCAAATTTTACCGAATCGGTATTAAGAATTCGGTAAACGTGATGTAGATAAAAAGGGCCATATGTAGGTAAATGGCGAATACCGAATCCTTAATACTGAATTTTATCGAATCGGTATTAAGAATTCGGTAAACTTGATGTAGATAAAAAAATCGTTAAACTTTACAGATTCGTTACAATTCGGTATTAAATACCGAATCTGAACTAATCGGTAAAAATTCAAAAATACCGAAAGCCTAATACCGATTCGGTGTTACAGAATCCATTACCGAATTCGTAAATACCGAATCGGTAATTCAGAAAATCGTAATTTGGTGAATCAGCCAATCCTGATTCACCCAATTACCTCCCAAACAGGAAGTGGCCACACCCAGCCAGGTGCACAGGACCAGGAGCTCACTGTGAGGCAGGCAGGAGAGCTGAGGAGCCAGCAGCAACACAGCCACACAGCCACAAGCAAGACAGAAAAACAACATAACAAGCATTGAAATGGCAAGCCAGGACAGGGAGAAGGAGGGAGGTGACAGAAAATGAAAACTCAAGTTCAGTGACAAGGAGTTTGAGGTCCTAATCCAGGATGTCAGCCAAGAGCACCACAAGCTTTTTGGAGCCCAGTCCCACCAAGTGTCAGAGTCACAGAAGAGGCAAATCTGGAGTGGCATTCGGGACAAGATCAATGCCATAGGTGTGACCCTGCGCACCATAGAGGACATCAGGAAGAGGTGGTACGACCTCAGGAAGACAGCAAAACTGAGGATGGCAGAGAGACATAGGCAGGCTGGCAAAACAGGTGGAGGTAAAAACCGAGCCCCAGCACCAACACCACTGGAACAGATGGTGGAGTCCACCATCCAGCCGGAGAGTGTGAGTGGCGTGGGAAACGCAGATAGCTCCGCCAGAGCAGCAAGAAAACAAGGTAAGAAGCATGCTCAGCATGCTGCGCTACCCCCTCCCCAACCCTAATCCCCATAGTGGTAAAAGGGCTCCCACTCCACACCATGTCTTACTGGTTAACTGCAATGCATTATGGGTGATGTAGTCAGTGTGAACTCATGATCAGGACAGTCAGGCCAGCATACACAATAGCATGGTAAATTAATTGGATAGGTCAGGACAACCACTGTGCACTGTAGGCATATAGTTTAATGTAATTCCATTGCAGCCGGAGCATTGACTATATTTACATTTGTGTCATTACAGGCGAGTCATCTCGCAATGCAGCAGAGGGCAGCAGAGGCAGGTCAGCCAGGCCAGAGGGGAGGCAACATGATGATGACAGCATGCCTGCAGGGACCACCAGCTCTGCGCCATCACAGCCACCCAATACTCCACCACAGCCATCACCACAGCGCCAGGGAGGGCCGCAATCCCCTCTAACTCAGTCACCACTGCGACGTTCACCAACACCACCACCACCACCACAGTCAGGCAAGAGGCATGCCGTAGTCACCCTCCAGCAGATGGAGGAGTCGGAGGAGAAGGGCAGATTGGGCGAACAAAGTCCCATAGAAGATAGATCCAACAGGGAGAGGGCTGGTTCTGCATCCAAGGGCGCCCACATCTCATCAAGACACCGCAGGGCAAGGCCGGACAGTCCAGAAGCATCCGAGCAGGGTGACAATGTGTTTGCTGGACTGGAAGGCAACATGCTGAAGGTCCAGCACCTGCAATGGAGGGAGATGAAGTCAATGCACAGGGAGGTGGCAAACATAAACAGGCATATGCACAGGATGGAGAAGGGCATCAGTGCTATGGGGGAGAACTTGTGTGCGGGAATGGAGAGAGTAGCTACCTCGGTGGACAACCTCTGCAGCCAGCTTGAGCAGGACCGTGTTGGCAGGCGCCGGGAGAGACAGAGACTCCAGGCCTATACCAAGTCGGTGAACCGGCTGGCCACTACAACATCACTGATGTGTTGCAGGTCCATCGCCATGCAGGAGGAGATGGCACATTGCAGCAGGGATGTGGCCAGGGGGATGGTGTCCATGACCTCAGTGCTAGAGCTCATGCAGAATGCCAAGGCGTCCACAATGGAAGGGGGGGGACAGTGAGGAGGCTACCAGCCGTGGTAGCATTACACCCTCACCCACCGAGTGCAGGAGGCGAAGTGGACGAAACGTGCCAGCACAGGAACAGTCCAACACACCAGACAGTGTCGATGGGGAACGTGCACGTGCAGCACGTGGACGCAGGAAGTAAAGGACTATGGCTGTGTACATGCATGCGATGGGTGATGTAACCCATGTCCAATTGGACAATGCTCGCAATACTGGAGGTGTGCCCAATAAACACCTCTACATGTAACTGTTAATGGCTCAGTGTCGTTACTCACTCAGAAATAGTTTGACGTAATCTCTGCCCGTCTCTGTCTCCCATCATGTTCAATTGCAACACCAGCTGCGCAGGGCTCTGGCTGAGGGTTGTCCTCATCCTCTGACTCAGTTAGTTCCACTGCTGTTCCTTTTTTAGTGGCCAGATTGTGTAGCATTGCACACGTAGCAATTATCTTGAAACATTTGATGGGGCTGTACAGACGTGCACCTCCTTTTTTGTGGAGGCAACGGAATTTGCTTTTGAGCAATCCAAATGTGCGCTCCACCAGGTTGTGTGTGCTCCTAAGTGCCACATTGTATCTCCTCTCCCTTCGGGTGGTTGGGTTGAGATATAGTGTGAGTAGATACGGCCAGAGGGCATATGCGCTGTCACCTATGAACAGAAGTAAGTGGCATTGATTTGTGTGACCAACAGCTTGACCCAGGGTGTACATCAGGGTGTGTCACATTTACTTACCTAGTATGTATCCGTCGCCAAATTCACCAGCAAGCAGATGTGTATGTATGCCACTGTTCCTGAAGATGTACGCGTTGTGGCTACTCCCGGGGAATTTGGCCACGATGTCAGTTATAATGTATTTGGCATTGCAGATCACCTGCACATTGATTGAGTGGGTGGATTTGCGATTTCTGTATATGTGTTCACTTGCTGCAGGTGGGCAGATGGGAATATGGGTCCCATTGATGCAGCCAATTACGTGGGGGAAATGGGCAAGTTGGTAGAACTCCAGCTTGGTTCTCTACAGCTTCGCCTGTGTACTGGGGAAGGAAATATAATGTTCCATTCTGTCCATCATGGCGTCCAGGAAGGTGTGGAAGAAACGGGATAGACAGCTCTGTGACACTCCACCCACTGCAGCTATCATACCCTGGAAACTTCCTGATGCAAGGAGGTGCAGGCAGCAGAGTACCTGGACATGGGTGGGGATTGCGTGGGCCCTTGGTGTCTGATGCTCCAGATAGGGTCTTAGGTCCCGTATTAGGTCCAGGATGGTGTCTGGGTGCAATCTGTATCTTTCATGTATTTCAGGGTCTGTCAATTGGAACAATGTGATGCGTAATCTGTACACCCGCTCTTCACGTCTCCAGAACCTCATTCCTGCTGCTCTCAAGCGTAGCCGCCATGCTATGAGGTAGAGGCCTGCTATTGTGTTCACACAGATGCATTTTGGGCCTGTTTTTATGCACTGCACCTGATTACCACATGCTCTTGAAACGTGGTAAATACTGATTCGTTATTACCGATTATGGTCATATTCGGTAAAAACGAGGTTTGCTACATTGCATTTTTGGGGGGTTTTCCGATTCGTTTATTCCGAATCGGTATTCATTGTTTCAGTAATTACAAATCGGTAAATAATGAATCTGTAAGTTTTTTACTGATTAGTTATTATCGATTCGATATTATGTACATCTCACATGGCTAAATAAATGTCGTAACACCGAAAACAGCCCATTTTCGGTGTTACCGACCAGTATTTGTTCACCTACATATGGCCCAAAATCGTTAAACTTTACCGATTCGTTACAATTCGGTATTAAATACAGAATCTGAACTAATCGGTAAAAATTCAAAAATACCAAAAGCCTAATACCGATTTGGAGTTACAGAATCCATTACCGAATTCGTAAATACCGAATCGGTAATTCAAAAATTCATAATTTGGTGAATCAGTCAATCCTGATTCACCCAATTACCTCCCAAACAGGAAGTGGCCACACCCAGCCGGCTGCACAGGACCAGGAGCTCACTGTGAGGCAGGCAGGCAGGCAGGCAGGAGAGCTGAGGAGCCAGCAGCAACACAGCCACACAGCCACAAGCAAGACAGAAAAACAACATAACAAGCATTGAAATGGCAAGCCAGGACAGGGAGAAGGAGGGAGGTGACAGAAAACGAAAATTCAAGTTCAGTGACAAGGAGCTTGAGGTCCTGATCCAGGATGTCAGCCAAGAGCACCACAAGCTTTTTGGAGCCCAGTCCCACCAAGTGCCAGAGTCACACAAGAGGCAAATCTAGAGTGGCATTCGGGACAAGATCAATGCCATAGGTGTGACTCTGCGCACCATAGAGGACATCAGGAAGAGGTGGTACGACCTCAGGAAGACAGCAAAACTGAGGATGGCAGAGAGACAGAGGCAGGCTGGCAAAACAGGTGGAGGTAAAAACCGAGTCCCAGCACCAACACAACTGGAACAGATGGTAGAGTCCACCATCCAGCCGGAGAGTGTGAGTGGCGTGGGAAACGCAGATAGCTCCGCCAGAGCAGTAAAAAAACAAGGTAAGAAGCATGCCCAGCATGCTGCGCTACCCCTCTCCCCAACCCCAATCCCCATAGTGGTAAAAGGGCTCCCACTCCACACCATGTCTTACTGGTTACCTGCAATGCATTATGGGTGATGTAGTCAGTGTGAACTCATGATCAGGACAGTCAGGCCAGCATACACAATAGCATGGTAAATTAATTGGATAGGTCAGGACAACCAGTGTGCACTGTAGGCATGTAGTTTAATGTAATTCCATTGCAGCCAGAGCATTGAGTATATTTACATTTGTGTCATTACAGGCGAGTCATCTCGCAGTGCAGCAGAGGGCAGCAGAGGCAGGTCAGCCAGGCCAGAGGGGAGGCAACATGATGATGACAGCATGCCTGCAGGGACCACCAGCTCTGCGCCATCACAGCCACCCAATCCTCCACCACAGCCATCACCACAGCGCCAGGGAGGGCCACAATCCACTCTCACTCAGTCACCACTGCGACGTTCACCAACACCACCACCACCACCACCACAGTCAGGCAGGAGGCATGCCGTGGTCACCCTCCAGCAGATGGAGGAGTCGGAGGAGGAGGGCAGATTGGGAGAACAAAGTCCCATAGGAGATAGATCCAACAGGGAGAGGGCTGGTTCTGCATCCGAGGGCGCCCACATCTCATCAAGACGCCGCAGGGCAAGGCCAGACAGTCCAGAAGCATCTGAGCAGGGTGACAGTGTGTTTGCTGGACTGGAAGGCAACATGCTGAAGGTCCAGCGCCTGCAATGGAGGGAGATGAAGTCAATGCACAGGGAGGTGGCAAACATAAACGGGCATATGCACAGGATGGAGAAGGGCATGAGTGCTATGGGGGAGAACTTGTGTGCGGGAATGGAGAGAGTAGCTACCTCGGTGGACAACCTCTGCAGCCAGGTTGAGCAGGACCGTGTTGGCAGGTGCCGGGAGAAACAGAGACTCCAGGCCTATACCAAGTCGGTGAACCAGCTGGCCACTACAACATCACTAATGTGTCGCAGGTTCATCGCCATGCAGGAGGAGATGGCGCATTGCAGCAGGGATGTGGCCAGGGGGATGGTGTCCATGACCTCATTGCTAGAGCTCATGCAGAATGCCAAGGCGTCCACAATGGAAGGGGGGGGACAGTGAGGAGGCTACCAGCTGTGGTAGCATTACACCCTCACCCACCGAGTGCAGGAGGCATAGTGGAAGAAACGTGCCAGCACAGGAACAGTCCAACACACCAGACAGTGTCGATGGGGAACGTGCACGTGCAGCCCGTGGACGCAGGAAGTAAAAGACTATGGCTGTGTACATGCATGTGATGGGTGATGTAACCCATGTCCAATTGGACAATGTTCGCAATACTGGAGGTGTGCCCAATAAACACCTCTACATGTAACTGTTAATGGCTCAGTGTCGTTACTCACTCAGAAATAGTTTGACGTAATCTCTGCCCGTCTCTGTCTCCCATCATGTTCAATTGCAACACCAGCTGCGCAGGGCTCTGGCTGAGGGTTGTCCTCATCCTCGTCCTCTGACTCAGTTAGTTCCACTGCTGTTCCTTTTTTAGTGGTCAGATTGTGTAGCATTGCACAAGTAGCAATTATCTTGCAACATTTGATGGGGCTGCACAGACGTGCACCTCCTGTTTTGTGGAGGCAACGGAATCTGCTTTTGAGCAATCCAAATGTGCGCTCCACCACGTTGCGTGTGCTCCTAAGTGCCACATTGTATCTCCTCTCCCTTCGGGTGGTTGGTTTGAGATATGGTGCGAGTAGATACGGCCGAAGGGCATATGCGCTGTCACCTATGAACAGAAGTAAGTGGCATTGATTTGTGTGACCAACAGCTTGAGCCAGGGTGTACATCAGGGTGTGTCACATTTACTTACCTAGTATGTATCCGTCGCCAAATTAACCAGCAAGCAGACGTGTATGTATCCCACTGTTCCTGAAGATGTAGGCGTCGTGGCTACTCCCGGGGAATTTGGCCACGATGTCAGTTATAATGTATTTGGCATTGCAGATCACCTGCACATTGATTGAGTGGGTGGATTTGTGGTTTCTGTATATGTATTCACTTGCTGCAGGTGGGCAGATGGGAATATGGGTCCCATCGATGCAGCCAATTACGTGGGGGAAATGGGCAAGTTGGTAGAACTCCAGCTTGGTTCTCTGCAGCTCCGCCTGTGTACTGGGGAAGGAAATGTAATGTTCCATTCTGTCCATCATGGCGTCCAGGAAGGTGTGGAAGAAACGGGATAGACAGCTCTGTGACACTCCACCCACTGCAGCTATCACACCCTGGAAACTTCCTGATGCAAGGAGGTGCAGGCAGCAGAGTACCTGGACATGGGTGGGGATTGCGTTGGCCCTTGATGTCTGATGCTCCAGATAGGGTCTTAGGTCCCGTATTAGGTCCAGGATGGTGTCTGGGTGCAATCTGTATCTTTCATGTATTTCAGGTTCTGTCAATTGGAACAATGTGATGCGTAATCTGTACACCCGCTCTTCACGTCTCCAGATCCTCATTCCTGCTGCTCTCAAGCGTAGCCGCCTTGCTATGAGGTAGAGGCCTGCCATTGTGTTCACACAGATGCATTTTGGGCCTGTTTTTATGCACTGCACCTGATTACCACATGCTCTTGAAACGTGGTAAATATCGATTCGTTATTACCGATTATGGTCATATTCGGTAATAACGAGGTTTGCTACATTGCATTTTTGGGGTTTTTCCGATTCGTTTATTCCGAATCGGTATTCATTGTTTCGGTATTTACAAATCGGTAAATAATGAATCAGTAATTTTTTACCGATTTGTTATTATCGATTCGATATTACGTACATCTCACATGGCTAAATAAATGTCGATAACACCGAAAACGGCCCATTTTCGGTGTTACCGACCGGTATTTGGCCACCTACATATGGCCCTATGTGCCTTGTACACTATACAAAGGGATTTAAACTTAATCCGGTTTCGGATGGTCAGCCAGTGATATTTCTTGATGGTGGCCGATATGGCCGAGAACTTAGGTGTTCTAGAAAGCAGCCGTGCTGCTGCATTCTGTATCGTCTGTAATTTCTTAGTGACCCTGACCTGGGCATTTAGAAATAAGCCATTGCAGTAATCGAGGGACGATATAACTAGAGAACTGACCAATGTTTTGGCAGCTACATCTGGCAAAAACAGGATAATTTTTCTGATCATTTTTAGTTTATGGTGGGCTATTGTCGCTATTTTGTTTGCATGTGCCACAAAATTAAGACCCTCATCAAAGATTACTCCCAGGTTTCTGACCTTGGGGGCCGGGCACTCCAAAGGCTGGTGGCCACCAGGATGCTGACCAACTTGGTAAGAGGGGTCCAAAAATAACCACCTCCATCTTCTCGGAGTTCAGCTTAAGGCAGTTAGCCGCCACCCACTCTCCGATTTCTAACATTCCCTTTTGGAAGCGTTTTGCCACCTCGCATCCGTCGCCTTTGATGGCCAGAACCAAATTGCGTGTCGTCAGCGTAGGAGGTTAGGCTCATCCCATGTGGTTTGATAACATTAGCAAGGTCTGACACATAGATATTAAATAGTGTCGGACTAAGGGATGAGCCTTGAGGAACCCCGCACGGTAACGAAAGCTTGGCAGATTGGTAAGGCCCTAAGGTGACAGCCTGTGTTCCATCGGCCAGGAAAGATGCGAGCAAGTCTCTCGCAGTATGGTATATGCCCATCTTTCCGACACGGTCGACCAATATCTTATGGTTGACTGTGTCGAAAGCTGCCGATAAATCGAGCAGTACAAGTACTGCTGTCCCTCCCTGGTCTCGAATTGCTCTAACATCGTCCGCAGCTTTGATTAGAGCGGTTTCGGTTCTGTGGTACTTGCGGAAACCGAATTGTGTATCATCCAGTAGTCGATATTTCTCAATATGTTCGGTTAGTGGTTGGTTCATAGCTTTTTCAGCCACTTTGGCTAAAAAAGGGAGGCTTGCTATGGGCCTATAGTTCTTTAGTTCATCTTTGTCCAGACTCGGTTTCTTCAATAGTGGTTTCAACAGGGTGTTTTTCAGGGAGTCTGGATATGTCCCAGAACCCAGTATTGAGTTACATACTTGAGTAATGACTGGGATGATAGTGTCCATTACTGGTTGGAGGACTGAGAAAGGACAAGGATCTAATGCAGATCCAGTTTTGATTGTGGAGACAATGCTCTTTATTTGGTCGGTCGTAAGAGCTTTGAACCTAGTAAAAGCATTTGCCCAGGGCATATCGGTGGGGGAGGCTTTTGTCATATTAGTTTTTGAAGTGAAAGCTTGGTAGATGTCATCTACTTTAGAGAAAAAGAAGTTGGCCAGTGCATCACAAAGTAGTTGTGATGGGGTGGGGTGAGATCCGGAACGTTACCTGACAAAGTTTTGGTAGTATCATATAATTGCCTACTTGAATTTTTAGCTTTTTCAATTTGCTCTGAAAAGAATAGTTTTTTTGCATCTACAATCATCGCTTTGTAAACGGCCAGTGATTCTTTATACTTGGTCTTACTCTCTGTATCATAGGTTTTCCTCCAATGCCTTTCCCTATTCCTGCTGAGTTGTTTTTGCATTCTTAGTTCCTCTGTGTACCACGGGGCGGTCGGTGTGGTTCTATTCCTGGATTGGGATTTAGTAGATACTAGGAGATTGGTGGCATGAATAACGTCATTGAAGACTCAGTTCTTCAAAAACTCCATGATTTCCTAGATAAATTAGTATTCAGGCAAGGGGATGTCCCTAGCTGCTGAAGGCGGGTTTCTCTAAGAAATTGTTGTTGATTCTCGGAACTTTGTGGAAGTAGCCATGCCGTATTTGGGCTGAATAGGCTGAATCGGGAAAATTACGCTAGGGTCCTATATTCATTTACAACACCCACTCCACGATTTTAAGTTCAGTAGAACTAAACGTATAAGCACTGAATATTTCAAAAGCTAGTGTTTACAATCCCACCCAAAACACAAAATGCAAAATGCATTTGAAAAGGCTTGTGTACATGAAACTAGTATAGAGAGTATGGAAAAATAAGTCTCAAACTGATATGAAGCATATTATGAGAGCATACATTCTAGCATAATACAAAAATTACATTCATGAAATGCCTCTTAAGTTTATAGAAAAGAAATCAAGACTATCCCATAATATAATATTTAAACTGTTTTGTGATGATGATTAGGCCAAATATTGTCACTAGGAAGTTTTCAAAAGAAATCTTCTTCTCTAAGAATAGTTCTACTTTAAGCAGATTACTCTGTGCCAAAAGTTCTATTTCGAAAAAGTTCACATTGTTAGCTAGTTTGTTTTGAAAAAACGAAGGCCGAATCTCAGAGTTCAGGGAACGCTGTGTGCATGAATCAAAAGTTATTCTCGGTGTCAGGAGAAAACATCAGATCGTCTAGGCTGGCAAAGAAACGGTCTACCATAGTAGGCGAAAGTGGGGCCACTTCAGTTAGTAGGTCAAATGTGCACAGATGAGGATCATCGACGTCAGCGTTTGAAGCATTAGCAATGTCCGCAGTAGGTGGTACCTGTGTGCCTGTAGTGTCACGTATCTCACCCTCAGTGAGACTTGCCGGTGAGACCTTAAAAAATGCTGTCATCAGAATTGGCAGCCGTTGGTGGCAACATGATGCATGAGTCGTTACCGAACCTTGTAAAGTGTCAACATCCGATGGCAGGCCTGATGGAAGTGTAAGAAAAATGTCCAACACGCATTCTTCTCCACAAAGCAGGCATCGCAGAACAGGTAAGATGCAATCTTGCCAGATTGGTTTGAATGATAGAAACCAAGTTGTGTTCAGATCTCTTAAACGAGCCAAGCTAAGAATCTGTGTAATTCTCTCACAATACCTCATGGCAAGGAGGCATTGTTCCATGGTAGTCTGGGTATCGCTGGGGACCGGACTTGCCATATCGGAGCAGAAGGAATAAAAATAGAATTCCTGCTACGAGTCCCAAGATGAGAGGCAGGCCGCCAAACACAGAGTGCACGAAATTTGAAAAAATGCTGAGGACTGCTTCAAATGGTGTTAACAGTCCCGAAAAAATCGTCTTAAATACATGTGCAATGCCACTGGTATCAGACATGTTCAAGATTTGACTTAACATTGCTGCGAAATGTACTGGGCAGTTTGTTGATAATAATGCATGTATCTCTGCAGAAGTCCTTGCAACTTGCAGATCATACGTTTTTTTAGACGAGGTCACTGGCACCGTTTTTTGCAAAAGAATGACTTTTATTCTGCTTAAAGTATCAATTCGTATAGAAGAGATATTCAGTGAAGGCCATAACGCCATCTCCCTGTCTGTCTTGCTCTTTGGATACAATACTTGCATACAACAAGTGACCCTGAATGACACACTAACTAGATATACACTTTTCCTGGCAACATGCCACAACAGCTATGGTCATTGAGCATAACGTAGCTGCCATTAGATAGCTGCCTGAAAATTGGTTCTATTACTGTGAAGGGTGTACCGTGCAGGTGGCAAGAGAGGTTATTTTCAGAACCTTCGCAGGCTCCTTGTAAATTAATACCTTGGCAGAAAAGTGTACCACTTAGTGAGTTCTTACAATTTTTACCACGAAGGAATACCTCTTTTCCCCAATCCAACATTTGTGTGTGTAAGGTAAAGTCCAGGTCGACTTAATGTATTCTTTACCCAACCTTTCATACAGGCCCGCTGGTATATGCTGTAGACAATACTGAAATTGGAAAATCGTCACTGGTATCGTAATGGTGCCATGTATTATCCATTCAATGACAGGCTTCTCAGAAACTGTTAATTTCCAGTTTTTCAATGCTCAGCAGCATATAGTCTGCTCCTCTTTGTGCCAAAGACATTTGTTTATCTGTAAGGTTAAATACAGCAAACAATGACGTGTTGATTAGACGCCATGGCACGTAGCCTGAACGAAGATTTTGTAACGTCCAGACTAGCTGCATTATAGAACGTAATTGAGACTGGCCATGTTGTAACATTAGCAAGTCCTGCTCTATTATATTAATTGCAGATGATACAATGCTTTCCAAAGAATATATTCTGGAGGACAGAGTCATTAACCAATTGTCCACTACAGAGAGAGTTTTCTCTAAATTAATACGATCAATTTCTCGTACTCTTTCTGCAGTTTCCATTTGCGTTATTTTCCAAGCTTCGTTGTACGCTGCATATATACCGGTGTATATGAAACGTTTTTGCGTAGTTTGCGAGAAATCTCGCAAATCATTGCCTTCTTTAAGTAAAGATCAGTGTTGTTTGATTTCTGGAAGTGTAGATTTCTGTAGCCATTCAAGGCATAGCTTTCCTACACTGTAAGTAGTTACTATCCCTGGATGTTGTCTCTGGGAGTATCTTGGATCTGGCTTATTCACTTTGAACCCTTGTGTTTTGTTCAGGAATCTATTTTGACAGTTATTCGTGTCTGTGGGCCATATTAACCATTTATTCCAACCATTAATTCCAATCAGGATTAGTTCTGTTTTGTTTCAAAATATAGGGTAAGTCTATCCCCTCTTCTATAGTTTCATTACTGTCAGATGTGTGTTTAGGAATAGATGGTATATTTAAGTCTTATCTTAGCCAGGCCAAGACAAGAAGTTTGTTGCACAGTGTCATTTAAAAACATTATTTGTTCTGGTATAATGCAGGCTCTGAACAGGGCTTCTAAACCTTGCACCTGCCAGTCTTTTGTGCCCCAGACAGTTTTTGTCTCAATGCTGTCTTTCCAAAAGTCAAAACCTAATGTAGACAGCTGAGCATAAAAGTTTGCAGATTAAATTTGTTTAGTATTGGTCAACATTGTTTTCATTCCTGTCTTATTCACATTTTTTAAATAAAACGTTTCTGTATTTGTAACATTGAACCCTGAGAAGTATAGAAACTTTTCATAAAATGTTTTTGAGCTACCTTTTGGCGGCGTTGGACAATGTTCCCATTGATTGTAAGTAAAAACATTCCTAGGGCTAGCAGATTTATGCAAATAATGGTGACCATAGTGATTAAAACAATACATTTGTTCATAATCTGATGAACCTTCTAAGTATTCATGTTCTGTAAATTTAGCTGACATTTCTAAGTCTGTCATCATGTTATTAACAGTTTCAAAGTCCCAATCATCAGAAAATGTGCTGGGTGATACAAAGTCACTCAAAGAAACCTTGAACTGGTGTGGAATCTTCAGCAGTTCCAACGGGCCATATATGTCATAATCAGTTCTGTCCCATGCTATACCACCAGGTATAGGAACAGCTGTGATGTTCACTGATGACAGGTCTCTTCGTTCAGGATGAGATGATTTGTGAGGTTTCAGGAGCAAGTTGATGTTCTTACTTGCTGTGTCCATTTTACTGTATTTTCCATATATCAGTTTTCCCAAGCTTAAAACCAGAATGAGCCAGAGCAGGAGGAAAAGTACACCTAACACAATCCAAAATTCAATCCATGGTGAAACCAGATATGTTTTTTCAAGTTGATGAAAGAGTTCTGTTATTTTTTCTTTGAAAGTTCCATTTTCTGGCTTATCTTCAGGTTCACTGGGATCCTCAGAAAATTTATCAAAGCTGATAAAATAGCCAGAGGCAGTTTTGTCAATTGCTGGAATTGCATCAGGATTGTTATTCATCTTTGGAGCTGCGTCTTCCTTTGTCATATTGGTATAGTCAGAGGCTACATCAATGTAGACAGGTGTTTCTTGACAAACTGATATTTGGGTCTCAAGAGGCACAAGTTCCATGGCTTTGTTACATAGTCCTTCTTTTCTTACTGCAGGTTTATCAAAGGGGATAAGTCTTTCAGTTTGAACCTCTAGGATAGTAGCAAGATTTGGTCTTCTGCTACATCTTGGGAGTCCACTGGGCCTACTACTTATTATTGGCCACATGATGTGGTTTGACCAGGTCGATGGACACAACTCTGTTCTCCCTTTTACCAGCAAGGGGCGGTAGTACCACTGATCTTGTTCCTTGGATTGCCAAAACAGGTACTGCTTTTCTGTAAGAAGGCCCAAATTCCTTATTTACCGCGATCTTTTCCCTGACTAGATCCCCAATCTTTGGAATCCAGACAGGTCTTGCTGGGACAGGTGGTTTTTCTTCAGTGGTCGTTGGCTTCTGTAGCGTGTTACTCAACTTCTTGTTTCATTTAAGTCCTGTAAAACAGCCAAACGATCTTTGACATCAAAGGGTTTTTGTTCCACCACTGAAGTTTGACAATCGAGGTCTTCGATTATCATTCTAGTTCATATGGAGTGATTCCACCCAGAGAATTTCTTGGCAGATTGTTAAGACTACGTTGGACACTTATTAGATGTTTGACCCACCCATCACCCGAACCTAATACCTTAGCAGTTATGGATTGCTTTATGTCACAGTTTTTTCATTCCACTACCGCATTACCCTCAGGATGGAAGGGACTAGAATACCGCAATGCAACGCCCAAGCTAGCCATGGCCCCTTTGTAAGCTCGAGAGCTAAACACAGGACCCTGGTCAGAATGTAGCATGCCGATGCGTATATGCCGATAAAGACTCGCAAATCCTTTAAAACAGTTCTGGCGTCAGCTGAGCGCTGGGGCCACTTCCAAATGAATTTTGTCCTAGTAGTTGTGGGACTGCATCTGTCCATGGTGACGTCTGCGTATAGATAGTCTAATGCTGTCTAACAATGGTGTCTGAACTGGGCTGGCTACACCGTAGTCAGGTATCTGGTGGTCCTCAAAGCTGTGGTATCTGTAACAGGTATCACAGTTTATTCCAAATTCGTAAACTTGGACGCTCATTTCTGGCCACCAGTACATCTGTTCTAATTCTATTAGAGATTTTAAGATCCCTTGATGTGTTTGACCCTCTCCCATATGTGCTTCTTGAACCAAAGCAGCTCACCGCATCCTGTTTGGAATTACTCTGTCCCCCAGTCCAGGGATTCGAGCAAAAGGAACGGAGTTTGCATCAATTATGTATGTATAAGCGAGTTGATAGTTTAGAGGTAACGCTGCATAGTTGCCTTCCATTGAGGCTTTTACCTCTAGTAACGTTTCACCGTCTATTACTCTTTTTGAGCGAGCAATTGTAGCTACGGAAGCCGTTTGTACAGCTGCCTTCGTGGCCTCATCAGCCAATGAATTCCCTGCAACGTGAACGCCATCACGCTGATGACTCAGTGTGTGAATCACGTGAGTCTTTTGTAGTTCTTTCTGTAAAATAACTATTTGTTCCCAAAGCATATTATGCTTGATTGTGCCACCTTTTGAATTTTTGAACCCGTTTTTAACCCAGCTCTGCAAGTGTTTGTTGTAAGATCCAACGCAGAAATACGAATCGCAATCGGTATTTTCAAGCGCCATCTTGAAAGCCTGTCGTTCAGCTCGCTGAGCTGTACAGTCTCCGAGTGATTGAGTTTTAGTAACCATAGGTCTAAATTTACCTTCGTGCCAGCGACCTTTAACAATCGCGCATGCAGCACTATAGGCTTGTTTACCCCCAATTGGGGGCTGTGCTGATCCGTCTGTATAGATTATACATCCGTAATGTTCTAGAGGCAAAATCTGGGTCGGCAGAGGACATTCGTGTTCGTATTGTAGGTATTCTTGTGTCTTCAAATAGGGGTCAAAGACGGAATCAATGTCTGTTGCAGCAAGAGAATTAACCCATTGTATCCATCTTGGATGTAAAGCTTTAGTATTCGGAATGCTCGCTTTCGTCACTGCTTCTAAGGCAGGTACAGGTGTAACGATCATTATGAGTTTACCCTGTGCGAGAGCTCTCTCTTTTGCTACTGCAATTTGAACCGCTGTAAGAATTTTTTCTGTAGAAGTGAATTTTATTTCAGCTTGTGTGTACAAGTGCGATTTGTATGCTATTGGTACCTTTTCACCTTCATTAAAGGTCAGGTACGTGAATCCGCATCTCCCTGGGATGATTCGGATCACAAGATTGCGCACATTGTTGCATGTCTCTAACTATGTTTTTGCTAACATGTCTGTTTGCACTGAACGCAAAATTTCTGTATGGCTTTGAGTCCAATTAGTTGGTTGAAATCAGGGTTGATTCGTTCGTAAAGAGGTTTAACCCTTTCTGCGTAGTTTAAAACATAAGTTCTTCCAAAGTTCAGGAAACCTAGAAGTGACTGTAAGTTTTTCAGCGTCTTTGGAGGCTGGAGCAGTGCACATTTCTCTAGAACGTTTGCTGTCAGGCTTTTGCCTTCACTTGAAAGTTCGTATCCTGAGAATAGGACATTGTGGTGTGCAATTTGTGATTTCTTAAAATTGAATTTGTACCTTTCGGAAGCGAGCCCATGTATTATGGTGTTCACTCTTTTCAAGTACACGTCCAAATCGTCGTCTGTAAGATAGAGGTCATCGACATAAGATAATGCCTCATCATCATACATCTGTAGTAACTCTGTTACCCTGGCTGAAAATAACCCTGGACTATTCTTGAATCCTTGGGGGAGACGGCAAAATTGTCGCTGGGTCCCCATAATTGAGAAAACGGTCAAATGCCTGCATTCAGGTGCAATGTTTTGACAGAAAAACCCATTTGAAATATCTAATGTGGTTTTATATTTTTTCCGCACAATGTTATTCATCAATGCTGCACTGTGTGCATTTTGTATTGCAAATGTTTTGCAACAGGAGTTTAGATGTCTGTAATCCAAAACTAGACAGTATGAATTGTCTGGTTTGAAGACAGGAAACAAAGGATTGTTCATTGATGAGGTGCATGTTTCAATCACCCCTTGATATTCAAGTTGATTTAAAATCTCCCTGACCTGTTTTTTAGCTTCTTGCTTAACTGGATACTGCCTTTGTGCAGTGGGCTGATTTTTTAACTGGATTTTATGGTGAGGAGAGTCTTCATCCCATCCTGCATGATTTTTGTATAATGCTGGAGCTTGAGCTACTGCCCATTTCCTAGCATATGTGTATTTTTTATGAATTGGAATGTGATTTGAGAAAGCTGGCATAATTATCTCTTCGCCATGTGGGCACTCCCTGACAAATTCAGGTGGCCAGTCTTGTTCAGCTAGAGGAATGTCATAGCCCATAGAGAGCTTCTCCCAAAAGAGTACTCTTATTTTTCTAGTTATGTCCCCCTCCATCCAGAGTGTTATTTCATATAACTTGTGGGGTACACTAACCCTGGTGTCTGCAGTTTCAACTTGAATGTATTAATTCAAGTCCACTGTCTCCAGATGATCCTTCAAGATCTTGCAAACTATGGTGACTTCTACTGCGCTGTCTAGCATTGTCTGGGCCCACGCCCCGTTTTTTGAGTTGTGTCCTCAAGATCCTCGGCATGTCTGATTTTTATGCTTGCTACCTTCTTCTTGGTGAATTGAGTTTTCTTATTTTTTGGAACGTGCTGTTCTCTTTTGGACTGCACGCGTTCCTCTTTCTGTTCTGATCATCCTCTTCTTTCGGATTTATGCAAGGAAGTCTGAAAGGTATGAGAGGAACCTGTATCAGTATCTTGTATCTATCAGGTTATCTCAGATTATCCCTATTTCTAAGGTTATATCTTTTTTCAGAGGGCTCCCGTTGTGGAGACCTACCTCCCCGTTGGGGAGATCTTCCTATGGACAGAGAAATTTTCTCTTTAGGAAGTATCTGTTTAGTATTTTCCCACTTCTTTTTAGGAGTAGTAAGGTTATTTTTAATAAAAACTTTTTCAGGATTTTCTGTTAATTCGGGTTTTACTGGTTTCCCACCCAAACTATCTCTTCCTAGCTCTTCATAAGATTTTTCAATAATTCTAGCAAGCTCATATGGTTGGTCTGTTATATCTGTTTCTTTTAATTTTTGACAGATTGCCACTGATGCTGCTTCACCTTTAATGTTGGCTAATAGTATAGCCGAGACCTGTTTAGAATCTTTTAGTAATTTCATACCAAGATTTAAGGCAGGTTCTGGTCCGTATTCATTTTGAATCTGTCTCAGAACATCTGATATTACCGCCATGGACGGTACACCATGTGTTTTTGTGTATATTGAAGCAAAGACTGTACCCCAAGTGTCACAGTCCTCCACATGTGGTGCGATTCCCATTGGTAAACAGTTTGTCAGAATTCTGTGTTTCTCATGAGGTGTACTATCAGGGAATACTGCCTCTATTTGAGTAATTTTCTGAGCTAATTTATTTATTTATTTATTTATTTTATGCTCTTGTATAGCGCAAGAATCGACCCCTTACGAGGTATCTCCGCGCTTTGCTCGCAGGATGGAGTAGCTGCCATAGAACAGAGAGTGAGGATGTAAGCTGATGTTTGGAACATTTATTCTTCCTGGAATAGGACGGTTTTTAGTTTCTTCCTGAAAGAAGAGTGATTATGGGTTTGTCTGAGGTCAGTTGGAAGATTATTCCAGAGCTTGGGCCCTACCACAGAAAATGCTCTGCGCCCTTGTCTGGTTTTTTTGACAAGAGGGGTTTTAAGTAGCAATTGGTTGCTTGACCGTAAGGCTCTGTCAGGTTTATAGATTTAGGTTTAACCAGAACGGAATTTGTTCCCTCTTTGTGGGCAATTTACCAATGGCTGATTGTATTGTCTGTGGTGTGATTTTATTTGTGTTCCCCTGGTGAGGGGTGTGCTGTGGAATCCTTACAGCTGGTTGGACTGTTAAAGTCTGCATGACATATTGAACCAATTGTCTGTGTATTTTAATTAACTGTTTCAGCTGAGCTTACAGTTCTGGACCTGACATTTCGTGAATGTCAGGATGTGGTGTGTAGCTGGCTAGCACCGGCCATGGTCTACCTAGTGGACCGAGCCTGGTAATGTGATTTTGATGTGGTAGGGCGCCTTTAAACCAGAGCTGATGCTCTTGGTTAGTGGAATTTCAACATCCTCGAAAGGAACGTATTCCGCTGGAGGTTCCTCTACTTTGTAGTAGTGGAACTCATGTGTTCCTGCATCTGCTGCAGGGAACTGAATCCATGAATAGAATACCTCTGTCTGCCGATATTCATGTGCCTCTATAAAGAAGATTACTTTACCACCTCTCGATGACACCCCATTGTTTATGAGTTTGTAAGTTATAGTTTTTCTTACATTTGCCGGGATGATTATAGCATCATCCTCATTTTGTTGAAGACCTGTGTCTTCTACGACTGGTCGAGCTGCTGCTGCAGTTCTACGCCTTTCCTCTTCACTATCCGACATTTTTGTCGACTGGAAGTTTTTTCAGAGCAAAGTTTCAAGGAAACAAAGATTAGGTGCACAATATTTTGGAACACTGTATCCTTCAATGTTGAAAAAAACAAAAACTAATACATTGGATTTTTCGTCCTACTCAGTTATGGTGGATATTATATCCTTTTACCCACTCCAGACTTCTCTTGGAGTATTTTACGGGAAAAAGGGGTCTGTGTGAAAAGCACAACTGAATTACTCTAGTATCTAGTGTTAAATTATCACCTTACCAAACGTTAGGCGCAATGTAGTGTAGTTCCTATATTCCCAATAGGCTCTGCGCATTGGAATAACATATACTATAGTTTAGACGTAGGACTGAGGTCGACTAGGTCTCTATCATATATATTAGACTTAATAGTGAGTGCCAGCTAGCTCAGAGGTCACTAGAAACTTTCTCGAATTCACAAGAAGGGATTAGTTTCTGACAACCGCATAAACATGACACCTTTGTTTCCCAAGAATAAGAAATCAATCTCTAGAGTCGCGGAAACAATAGATAGCTATTTTACTCAGTCAATCATGCATGCTTCGTTTCACCAGAGGTGCTGAGAAAACAGAAAGACGGGTGTTTTCAATAAAAAGTATTTATTGAACAGTCTTCTTTCTCAAGCATAAGAAATGTACTGCTACAATCGTAATACTGGTTATAAAGTACAAGGTATATAATACAAAAAGTATTATAAATTAGTACTGTAAAAGCATGATATGGTTTCTAAGCCATGAATTGTCTTAAAACATATAAAGTACATACAGTGATAAAATAATGACTAAAAGTACTCAACTGGTGCTTCTAAAATACGCCTACCCCGGTGTACCTAACAAGTCCAGTACTAGGAAAGAAGTAAGTGAGGTGTAGCTTAAGTTTTGTATTCTTTGCCAAGAATCTATTCCAAGAATTCTCTAAGGGTCTAATCAGCTCTGTACCTTGGTTTAGAATGAAGGAGGTCTTGTATCTCTCTCTCAAGACTCGATTTCCCAGCAACCCGCAAAGGTAGCCTGGAAACACTGGAGCTTGATTTCTCGGCAAGAGAAAAGACAGCGTCTCTCAGTGCGTCTGCTGGAGGGTCGGCTTCCTTCGGCACTTGCTGCTGCAGGCGTCGGGCAAGAAGATAGTCGATCTGCTCCAAACCACCGTGTGTTTGTCTGGGCAAATGTAGGCATATTTATACTTTGAAGGTGCCGAGTTTGACGTATGATTGGACTTAATAACATCATTGAAGACTCAGTTCTTTGAAAACTCCATGATTACCTAGATAAATTAGTATTCAGGCAAGGAGATGTCCCTAGCTGCTGAAGGCGGGTTTCTCTAAGAAATCGTTGTTGATTCTCTGAACTTTGTGGAAGTAGCCATGCCGTATTTGGGCTGCATAGGCTCAGTCTAAATATGGTAATGATTTCTATGCCTATATAAGGATCAGGTAATTTATACCTATATAAGGGTATGAATCTGGAAAATTACACTAGGGTCCTAGATTCATTTACAACAAAACAAACAAGGGCGACCAAAAGTTATTTTCTCAAAATGTACCATTGATTCAGATTGGCCGAAGAAAACTCATTAGCTGCATGCCTTGGGCTTGAAATAAATATTCAGAACTCAAACTCAATGGTCAGACACTTCCTAGATGACGTTTTGCAGTTGTTACAAGGCACCAATCTAGATCTATGACACATCCAGGTGCCAACTAACAAATTAACAAAAGTAACTTGGCAGAATGACCAAATTCTTTCTCTTCCTTGCAAGAAGAGGACAAAGCGATTCTGGTAAAGCTGAACTCCTAAACTGAGAAAAGTCCTAACTTTGAGACTTTCGATATTCACAAAAGGCATTTAGGAATCCTAAAGTTAGGAGTCCTAACTTTACTATTCCTAAACTGAGAAAAATCCTAACTTAAAAACTTTTGGTATTCACAGAAGGCATTTAGAAGTCCTAAAGTTAGGACTACTAACTTTTGTGAATACCGAAATGAGTAAGTGCCTTCTGTGAATACCAAAATGGTAGTAAGTTTAGGATTTTGTCTTAAGTTAGTTCTGTGAATCAGGCCCTAAGAGAGCATCTTTGAGGAACTTGTATCTAACAGCATAAGTGGAGGAAAGATCAAATTTAGATTGAACTTTCAGAAAGAAAGACGAGTCATAGCACACATTGTTTACCTTGAATTATACCCTTAATTACCCATTGCTTCCAAAAAAAGTATGGTTTGAGATTTTGATAAGTTTATTATGCCAAATAGAAGATTCCAAAAAATCTTGTACCGGAGATGTAGAACTTTTAATAATACGGGAAGATATAATGCTACAATGCTTAATAGTCGGAGCAGAAAATGCCAGAGGAGGGTTTGGAAAATATATTAAAGAATAAAAGGGGAAGGCTGACATAAGTGAGTCCTCCAATTTATGTCAAATATTGTTAGGTGAAGAATCTACATCTCTGATGCAAGGTAAAACTTGCTTTAGAACAAAGACGGTATGATATTGCTCAAAATGTGGAAAACCCACACCACCCAACTCTTTAGGTTTACAAAGAGATGCTAAGGAGATGCAAGATTTTTTCCCATTCCTTAAAAACCCAGAAATCAATTTATTTAGCACTTTAAAAATATTTTGTGGAAGTTTAATAGGTAACATAGACAAATAAAAATTGATGACCGGCAGAAAAATCATTTTTATCGTGGCTAACCTGCCCCCCAAGACAAATATAAAGGGGACCATTTCTCTGTCATTTGACGAACTGTATTTTGAACATCATCTAAATTAATCTGAATAGTCTTGGCCAAGGAAATGGAATATTTAATTCCCAAACATTTAATAAATTGCGGAGAACATTTAGGTCCATTGCCATTAAACATATCTTTCAAACAATATTTATTAAGCGGAAGTACCTCAGATTTGGAAAAATTCTATTTATATCCAGATAGTTTCGAATAGGATGATATGAGACTAGCAAAGATTGGTACTGATGATTCTGGATCAGAAACATAAAGGACCACAGCATCAGCATACGTGGTAAATTTAATCTCTAATAAGCAGAGGAATTCCGTAAGGTATGTAAAAAAGGTTCTAAAGATAAAACAACGAGCAAAGGAGATAAAGGAAATCCCTGTCAAGTACCCCGTGAAAGAGGAAAATATGAAGATTGGATACCATTTAGCAAAACAGAAGTCATCGGAGAAGAGTATAATATGGCAATGTATTTAAGGAAAGTTGAACTAAACCCATGCCATTGAGAGCCCACATCATAAATTTTCAATTGACTCGGTCAAATGCCTTTTCGGAGTCCAAAGTTACAGCAGCCGTAGGTGTGTTACTAGTGGAGGCCACGTGTAAAATATCCAAAAATAGTCTAAAGTTATCAGTCATGTGCCTTCCTCTAATAAATCCAGTTTGTTCAAATCTAACCATATCAGGAATAAGAGCAGAAATCCTAATATATAAGATCTTAGCAAAGAGTTTGTAATCTAAATTAATAAGGGAAATGGGTCTATAACTGGCACACAAGGTAGGATCTTCGTCTTTTTTGGGGATTAAGCAAATCATAGCCTCCAAGAAGGTGTCCCGGGCTTCATTTTGTGAGAGAAAATATTCGTAGAGAGTAAAATGTGGGAGTAGAAGGTGTGAAAAAGAAGAGTAGAATTCAACAGAAAAGCCATCCGGACCAGGCGCTTTATCTTTTGGTAGAGAGTTAAGAGCAGATT
Organism: Lissotriton vulgaris; assembly: GCF_964263255.1. Lineage (NCBI taxonomy): Eukaryota > Metazoa > Chordata > Amphibia > Caudata > Salamandridae > Lissotriton > Lissotriton vulgaris. The sequence goes on along the minus strand of NC_141687.1, from coordinate 1,144,832,152 downwards.
TTGACTCAGAAATTAAAATGGGCTCATCTAGATCTTGTATCTGCTGTTGTTTGGGTGATGAGAGAGAATGGAAATAAGTATCCAGTTCATCTGTGGGAGAGTAATCCGGTGTATAGATGTTTGTATAAAATTCAGAGAAACATTTTAGGATTTCAGTGTTTTTAAAGCGAGGAGTCCCATTTTTGTCTGTTATCTTCACTATTTTTGACTTCTGAGATTTGACCTTCAGATAATTAGCAAGTAATTTTCCTGCCTTATTACGCCCTCTATAGAACTTAGAATTCATTTTTAAGAATGTTCCAGCAGCTTCCTATTGAATTCAAATTTAACACTCATTAAGTACCATAACACATCATCCTTTTTAGTTTAGGAAATATGTATGCTCTAATTGTTTAATAGAAGTGATAGAGAAGTTTCTTTAATGGCTTTCTTCTTTTAGCCATGGGCAGATGCCATAAATGCATCCCAAATTATATGAAATGAAACATTGGGTGTGATGTTATGTGAAAAATACTCCTGAAGAAAACATTCAAAACATTCTAAAATGTTCAAATTCTTTATCCTTTAGAAGACTATTACTAAATTGCCATCTACTTAGTTTAGAAGCCTCTGGTAGTATAACAAGGCCAACTATAACTGGAGAATGATCTGAAATTAGTATTGATCCAATTTCAGCATGAGTAAGTGTAGGAACTAAAGGAGGAGAAAGAAATACGTGATCAATTCTGGATTGTGATTTATAAGTAGGTGAATAGAAAGTGTATTCCTGTGCATCTGGAGAGTACAATCTCCAGGCATCAACCAACCCTCTAGAGTGAACAAACCTTGTAAATGTTTTCTGCATCTCATTAGGAACATATTTAACCTGTGATTTTCTGTCTGGAAAGGGATCTACAATCTGGTTACAATCGCCACCTACTATAAAATTTGCATTCTGGTATGAGCATAACATATCTGACATTGGGACCCAAAATTGCACATCAATACCACTAGGGCCATAAGTATTTAGAATAGAGATGGGTGTATGATGAACAGTAGAATGCAATAGTAACCATCGCCCCTCCGCGTCTCTTTCCTCCCTCTAAATTACCAAAGGAAGAGATTTATGTATCAAATTAATTACCCCATTTTTGTGATCAAGGGCTGGAGAGCAAAATACCAGACTGACCCAGTTTCTACGCAACAAATGTAAGTCTTTGTCAAGTAAATGCATTTCCTGTAATAAAGCAATTATACATTTGCTTCTTAACCCCTTCGCCGCGGGGCTAATTCCCTCGCGGCACTGGGGGGGGGAAGGGGGGGGCGGGGCGAGCGCAGCGCCATGGTCCTTGTGACGAGCTCGGCTCATCACGCTGCACGGTGAACTGTTCTCGTGCTTTCACACTGCAGTTCAGTAATTTCCCAGAGTGCACTTGCCCACAGGTGTGTCCTTTTATTTCTTTACGCCGACAACAGCATGCTGAAACTTTATTGATCCATACTATAAACATGCTGAAAACTTGCCTGGCGCTGATGATTAAAGGTAAGTGCAGTGTTCATTTTAACCTGTTCTTTGCATTTTTCTTTCCATCACATTGTCATGCACCTTCAGCCAGCAAGTGAAGTTTTCGTCTTGCATTCCCTTACCCGCACTCCTGGTAGATTTTCGTATGGAGTCCATTTCCGTTTCAAATCCAACCACAATTGCTCCAATGAATGAGAACCGGCTGGCTCATTCATCGGAGCAATTGTGGTTGGATTTGAATTTTCAATGAGCCCGGTTCACCTTGCCTCCTCCATGATAAAAAACGGAAATGGACTCCATACGAAAATCTACCAGGAGTGCGGGTAAGGGAATGCAAGACGAAAACTTCACTTGCTGGCTGAAGGTGCATGACAATGTGATGGAAAGAAAAATGCAAAGAACAGGTTAAAATGAACACTGCCCTTACCTTTAATCATCAGCGCCAGGCACGTTTTCAGCATGTTTATAGTATGGATCAATAAAGTTTCAGCATGCTGTTGTCGGCGTAAAGAAATAAAAGGACACACCTGTGGGCAAGTGCACTCTGGGAAATTACTGAACTGCAGTGTGAAAGCAAGAGAACAGTTGCAAGGCAGAGAACTTCTACCCGTGATCAAGCCTTTTCAAGGAGAAATGCGTTGGGTTTTAATTTACCTGTGCAGCTTTCCACAATGAATTAAATAATTTTCTACAACCTTCAGCAGGGGTCGGTGTACTTCACTACTAAGCATGAGTGAGGAGGTGTTTGGATGTTTTAACGGTGAGCTCCGGTCCCGTTTTTACTGACCCACCCTGCAGAACCGGCTGGCTCATCCTTCGGAGCAATTGTGGTTGGATTTGAATTTTCAATGAGCCCGGTTCACCTTGCCTCCTCCATGCTAAACAAGCATTTGCAATGCAATAGGTCTCGCATTAGGAAAGTTTGAGCTACTGGTCTTGTAAATGACATTTTTTTTATTTATGTGTTGATTTTGAAAATAGCTAAATTAATAGCTTTGTCATTTACAATGCCAATAGTTATAACTTTCGCAAATGGGACACCTATAGCATTTGTAATGCAACATGTTTTGTATTTACTTGACTTAGATGTATTGATATTACAAATCACAATGGCTTTTAATTTTTTTAAAGAATTAATACTTATATAAAAGTGATTGTAATTTATAATGGCAATAGCTTAAACTTTTGTAATTAACTTTTGTGAAGATTATGTTCAGTGTATTTTATTGTGACGAAAATCCAAGAACAGAAGTGAAATATTAACATCTTTTTGTGACATTTGTAATAAAGCTTGAAATATTGAGGGAACATATTTGAACCAGTTGTTGTTGAATGGTTGCAGAGATCGATGCTGTGATGGCGCAGAGTGATGCAGGGGTTGCGCTGAGTGATGCAGGAGTTGCGCTGAGTGATGCAGGGGTTGCGCTGAGTGATGCAGGGGTTGCGCTGAGTGATGCAGGGGATGCGCTGAGTGATGTAGGGGTTGCGCTGAGTGATGCAGGGGTTGCGCTGAGTGATGCAGGGGTTGCGCTGAGTGATGCAGGGGTTGCGCTGAGTGATGCTGTGGTGGCGCTGAGTGATGCTGTGGTGGCGCTGAGTTTGCTGTGGTGGTGCTGAGTTTGCTGAGGTGGTGCCGAGTGATGCTGTGGTGGTGCTGAGTGGTGCTGTGGTGGTGCTGAGTGATGCTGTGGTGGTGCTGACTGATGCTGGGGTCCAAGTGTCGGATCACAAACAGTGAGAGCAGCTTGATCCAACCAAAGAAGCGTAGTGCCATTCAAGCCTGGAATATGAAGCCCAAACAGGGCCACCACAAATGTGGAGAATGCATTGTCTGCAACCAGACAATTGAAGGATGAACGTCAACTGAAAAATGAACTGGAGCCACAATGAATTCTCAATTGCAAAACCAAAAATGTAGTGTACGCTGTGATTTGTCCATGTAAAAGACTGCATTGGAAAAATTAATCAAGAAGTCAGGCAATGATGCTAATCAATAAAAGCACTGCAAAATGACCCTCTTCCTGTGGCAGTGAGCTTTCTTCGACGTTTTAGCAGCAGCCCTTCGAGCTCAGAAGTGTTTCTACCACCGAACTCATGTGCTCCTAGAGGGGAAAGGTTACCCACTCCCCGTAAAATATGGACAGGCCGGTTTAGCTGTGCATGAGGCACAGGTCAGGAAGAACAATGAACTGCTGAGCCCAGTGTTATGCGCCCTGAAATCCCTCGGCCCCGGACCCAGGAGTGGCATTGGGGTGTACAAGTTGTCCCGGAGCAGGCACTGATCTCAGGCCGAAAACGATGCTCAGCGAAGTAAATACAGAGAAGGTTCAGGAGAAAAAAACATGAGGAAGAAATGGCAGCCATTCCCTCCCCCACCATGCCTGCTGCCTGGAGCAGCCCTATGTACACAAGGCCAGAAACCGCTTCTCTTCACAATTCAAACCAACCCTACATTCAAACACAACAAAAAACATTCACGACCGAGCTTGTAGCAATAAAGAGGGCCCATCCAATGAACCAGTTTTGCCAAATGGGCTTTTAGGAACGAGTATATAGCTCGGTACTTTAAAAAGAAAAATACATCGGATAGATGTTTAGGCAATGAAATAAACGTCTATTTTAAAGCATAGGCAAGAGTGATCATGGACTTTCTTTTCAGTTAGCAATGGACGTAAAACAAAAGAATACATGTTAAAAACATCGTGTTCCTGGTACAGGGGGAAACGGGTCAAAAAAGGGGCGCAGGTGCGCCGGCAGTAACCTTAAGTAATGGAATAAATCAATAGGTGGTCATAGTATCTGGAGCCTTGGGCCGACAACTCCCTGGCGACCGTACTTGACACTTCAAAATCTTAAAGCACTGTGAGATACGATTGCACAATACAGGTTTAACAAAGAGTAACGGAAGGGTTGCCATTCAAAACCATGTGTCCACATAGAAAACGTATTTATTCTTTACAACACCCTATAGATGAGCCAGCATTGAGCCTGAAAAATAAAAATCATCAAAAATAAAACAGCTTAACTAAATTACAATTAAAACAAGCCACTGTACTACGGTATTTCAAATGCCCACCTTTTTTATGTGGCAGGCTGGAATACCATAACCAAAGTCCAAAGAGAAACACCTTGTGCAAGGGTGCCATGGGGCTAATGCAGGCAAGGAAATAGCTTCTCTGACAACGGCTTAGGTAGTAAAATATAACTGCACTGCAGTACAGTGGGCCCCGTGCACGCATGGAGCCAGGTGCAATTTCATTTGTTGCACTACTAATGATTTTTATGGGCGAGTGACTGAACTATGGAGATCCGGAGCAAAGGGTGAAGAAACTCCACCTAGGGTAGCACCAAGGCGATCTCCACTGTGCACACGCTGCCACGACCAGTTTTATAACATAAACAACTGGTAAATTGTAATCTAATGTGCGGGTGCCGTGCTTGACACTGAAGTTGGGGGGGGAGGGGTGTCAGACGCTGCTTGGGCCCTTAGCCTCCTCTATGATATATACTTCACAGAAACAATGGTGGACGATTCTCCCACGCAATACAAATCTGGAAAAGCTCTGCTTTGTAGATAAACATACTGCGTAGGTTTTCCTACATGGCCGGGTTTGATTGCAGTAAAAAACAAGGGACTGGTTTAACCGCAGTAGGGGGCGGCTGCCGGCTGGGTGTGTAGCCCTGACCTCAGGAAACATGGACGGCACGCAGATAACGCAAAGGAAACGCTAACCTGATTCTGAGAGGGGTGGAAAAGCCCAGCTGAACCTAGAGATCCAACCCCCAAGACTCAACTAGGAACAGAAGGAACTTCTCCATAAAAAAATAAAACATTCTCCTGTCCTGTAAATTTCCTCTGATAGGAATTCAGAGATCTGGCAGCCGTGGGATGGCTTTTCTCAGGTGTGTGAGTCAACGGATTATTGCTCTGTGGAAGCTAGCCAGATCAGTCAAATGTCAAGTTTATTAGAAAATGTTAGGCTACCAGCGCATGCTTAGAACTCTCTGCTTACTTTTTTACAGTTTGACCACCGACCTCGATAGTGCGCACCAGGTAAAGAAGCAGGCCGCAGCTCCCCAGCAGCAGCAGCGGGAGGCCCGGTAAAGTCCGGTCGAATGGCCAGTCACCGCATCATCACCGGCAGCGAACAGCAGCAGGCCGCAGCTCCCCAGCAGCAGCAGCGGGAGGCCTGGTAAAGTCCGGTCGAATGGCCAGTCACCGCATCATCACCGGCAGCGAGCAGCAGCAGCGGGTGGCCCGGCTCCATGGCCGCCTCAGGCTTCCATCAGGCTCCGCCCCTCCCGCCCGGCGTCGAAGTCACGCCCGGCGTCAACGTCACTTCCGTTGCCAGGCAACGGCCCCACCGGCACCAATCCCAGCGCGGCTCCTCGTCTGACGTCAGAGGAGCTGCGCTTGGGATTTGTAAGGCTACCGAAGTTCCCGGGCTGCGGCGGTGTTTACGGGAAGGCAAGTTTTAATTTCCATACAATGCCGCTGTGGGAGGCGGCGGTGATTTGAGACAGCGCACCTTCTAGCACAGTGCCTTCCCATGCGTAAGGGGACAGGAGCCCGGTGAGTGGGGTTGAGGGTGGAGGTGTATGCGCGTGTGTATGTTGGAGTGTGTTTGTGCGTGCGTGCGTCTGTTTAAGGGGGGTGCGTGTGTGTATGCAGCGTGTGTCTGTTTAAGGGGGGTGCGTGTGTGTGTATGCAGTGTGTGTATGTGCGCATGCGTGACTGTGGCTTTGTTTGAGAATGGGAAAATGAGGCACGGCGACGTGCGCGCTCACGAGGTAGAATCTCCGGCAGGAGACGCTCGCTCGTGATAGTCTGCTGTCCACATTCCCCGGAAAGTGGCGGCATAAGTTGTCGAGCCCTAGACAGCAAAGATTCGCTTTGCTTTCGTCTAGGCTCGACCTAAAAACGGAAATGGACTCCATACGAAAATCTACCAGGAGTGCGGGTAAGGGAATGCAAGACGAAAACTTCACTTGCTGGCTGAAGGTGCATGACAATGTGATGGAAAGAAAAATGCAAAGAACAGGTTAAAATGAACACTGCACTTACCTTTAATCATCAGCGCCAGGCAAGTTTTCAGCATGTTTATAGTATGGATCAATAAAGTTTCAGCATGCCGTTGTCGGCGTCAAGAAATAAAAGGACACACCTGTGGGCAAGTGCACTCTGGGAAATTACTGAACTGCAGTGTGAAAGCACGAGAACAGTTGCAAGGCAGAGAACTTCTACCCGTGATCAAGCCTTTTCAAGGAGAAACGCGTTGGGTTTTAATTTACCTGTGCAGCTTTCCACAATGGATTAAATAATTTTCTACAACCTTCAGCAGGGGTCGGTGTACTTCACTACTAAGCATGAGTGAGGAGGTGTTTGGATATATATATATATATATATATATATATATATATATATATATATATATATATATATATATATATATATATATATATATATATATATATATATATATATATATATATTCACAGAAAAAACCATAGGTTATAGACCATATATAGTTAGGAATTTGCATTTACAAAACCTTGAAAATTCACTGAAAAAACCATAGGTTATAGACCATATATAGTTAGGGATTAGCATTTACAAAACCTTATTTTACTCGCATAAAACCATTGAAATTTCATATATAGTTAGTTGCGCTAACTATATATCGCGCACCCGCAATCCACTGCTGATGATGTCACATATTACATCATTCATGACATGGTCAGTGACATCACTGATGACATCACTGATGACATCTCAAATGACATCACTGATGACATCACTGACGACATCTCAAATGACATCACTGATGACATCTCAAATGACATCACTGATGACATCTCATTTGATATTACTGATCACATCACTGATGATATCATTCATGTGATAATACGATGAACCTCTTCAGACTCTAATATAACCTTAGATACAATCAGTGTAAACAGACACTCACAGACTGTCACTCATCCATGGACTTACTCACACACCTAGTCAGTCATGTAAAGAATCAATCACACCTCCATTTCCTCAACTATACAGTTATACACACCTTACTTATTCAAACATATACTAACACACATTTACTCTCTTATACAATCCCTGATACAAGTTCACAATGATCCATACAGCCACTCACACATTCACTGGCTCTCATGCACAGTTATTTATATATGTCAACTCTCACATGTACTGTGTTTTACATATGTACTTACTTTGACATGTAGCACTAAGATATCCATTCACTCACCAATAGACTCATGCACACAGTCAACCGCCCATACAGCTGTTTCCACATGCTCTTTTGAACCCATACATCTAGTGAATCCACTGCTCACACATCTATGCACAGAGTCATACACCTCCCAGCCACCCACACACACACTCAGTGTCCCATACAAATACTTGGGCAACCAATCAATAACCCATATAGTTACTCATATAGCTACTGATCAACACATGCAGCAGTTTACAGAACAACAGACATAATGATGCACAAATTAAGACAGTTTAGTCACTAACTCATGCACTCAGTGAGACACATTTAATCACTCACTCATACAATCAGTCATGCACCTACTAAATCCTTCATCCAGACGTTTATACATCCACTCATTCTTCAATATGTAAGACATATTTTAACTTTACAGAAACATACAGTCACTGGATAATGTCATCAGTGATGTCATCAGTGATGTCACTGACCATGTCATGAATGATGTAATATGTGACATCATCAGCAGTGGATTGCGGGTGCGCGATATATAGTTAGCGCAACTAACTATATATGAAATTTCAATGGTTTTATGCGAGTAAAATAAGGTTTTGTAAATGCTAATCCCTAACTATATATGGTCTATAACCTATGGTTTTTTCAGTGAATTTTCAAGGTTTTGTAAATGCAAATTCCTAACTATATATGGTCTATAACCTATGTTTTTTTCTGTGAATTTCATTGGTTTTTTAAAAGCTAACATCTGTAGCTGTAAAATTTATTCTTCTTTAAATCCCAAAATATATTTTAGATGTTTTTTGATAATTTTTTTAAATATTTTTTTTCTTCGCTTCTGGTAAGCGAACCGGGAAGCTTTCCGTTAGCTCATCTTGATGCCGCGACCTAGTCCGCGAACCGGTAAACGTTTCGTTAGCGGAACTGTGACGCGTCGCGGAAGCGCGACGTATCATTGTCGCGTAATGCGTCTTATGACGCGCCGCGTTAGCGCTCCCGGAAGTGCTCCGGACCGCGAACCGGAAACGATCCGGGACGCGGCGCGCACCGCGTAACGTAAGCGGAACAGGTCATGTGACTTGTTTATCAAACTTTTCATTGGTTCATTTCACTTTTGGTTTCCAAATGATGTATGACTATGTCATGTGACCTAAAAATAACACTTTTCATTGGTTCAGAACTTTTGCTTTTCCCAAATCATGAAAACCCCTCCTTTCCTCACTCTGACTTTCATCTTGGTGAGAGAAAGACCATTTTCCAGTAGTTCAGCAATGGCTTCTATCCTTGCTTCAGCTGGTGGACCCCCACCACCACCTCAACCTCCTCATGAGAAGAGAGGACCACCATCTCAATTCATCTCCAACAGAGAGGAGGAAGAGGAGGACCTAGAAGAAGAGGACACAGATGAACCACAGTTTATACAGGAGTTGCCCCGTGTTTCCCGAAGGAAAACAAGTTTCATATGGCAGTTTTTTTCAATCCCTCGAGGGGAGAAGAAGGTCAATGCGAAGTATGCCACCTGCCTCATTTGCAAATACAGATTATCTAGGCACTGATAAAAAGTATAGTATGGGCAACTATACTATGCATCGCCATATGGCCAGGTGGCATCCATTAAACTACAGGCGGGCAGAGTTAAGGGACCTGCAAGATAATCCCCCGACAACTCCTGTGGCCAGGTCAACGTCAACTATCTCTTTGACAGGAAGAGAGGCACAGGAAACTGTGCCAAACATACAGCAAAACTTCAAACACATGAAGTTTACCTGCATATATTGTGGTGCTCTGCTCTCATGTGGGAACATGAGCGTGAAATTAATCAACATTGCGTACGAAAACCACAATTGCCCTAACCCACCCAAACACTAATTTTTTTTTTGCTCCTGTTGAGCCCTTTTCAATGCCTGTTTTTTGTTGTTTCCCCTCCATGAAAAACACAAAAAAACCATAAAATTGTTCTAAAAATACAAAAAAAAACAAAAAATGTTCAGAAAGAAAAAAAAAAAACAACAAAAACATAAAAAAAAAGTTCTTTTCAGAACTACCTCCCCTTTCAAATAAAATTGCTAGAATGTTTAGCACTCTGGCAAGCTCTATTTCTTTTGGTTCGCTTTCCGGTTCGCTGCCCGGTTCGCGAACTTGAAGCGAACCAAAAAAATATTTTTTTTTAAAAAAAGAAGAGTTAGTATAAGGGAAGTAAACAGAGAGTAATGTTAAAAGAAAGACAGCTATAGGGAGTAAACCAGAGATACTGTTTAATAGATCTATTTATTAATTCAGGATGACGATAAGGTGTGATCTCTCCTGAGGTTTGTTTAAGGTGAGACTTACTCAGGGTTACAGATCAATTTTACACTTGTTGAAGAATACAGAGCAGATAATGCATGTGAAGGCCTACCAATGAAGTAAGTCATGTCCTCTTATTACATCATTCATGACATGGTCAGTGACATCATCAGCAGTGCATTGCGGGTAAAAAGAGTAGAAAACATTTACCTTATAATTCTTGTTAACTTTTTAAAATATTTTTTCATACTTTCAATCTGTAAAAGAGAGAACAAACATTTCCAAAAATATTAAAACATGTATTTAAAAATTAGAAAAGAAAAGGGAAAAGGTTCAAGAAGAAACAGTTTTTCAACAACTTTGACATTTACAGAAGCCTCTGCTTCTCTACGTCCCCTACACAATCCTAAAGATATATATTTTAAACAAACAGTATCTTCATGCTGATGAACTGAGGCCTATTTTGGAACATGGTGCTTCTTTTGCACTGCTGATGTCTCACAATAGTGATGCAATAGCAGCGCAAAAAAGATGTAAAGCCATCATAAAATTGTGTCTAACATTTTAAATGATTGTTTCAGGATGCAAATAAGATGTGTGCTTTCAAGAGCTTTCTTTGAGGTGAGGCCTATTCCTTTTTTTAAAAAAAAAACAGTACCCAGAAGTACAGCACTGTAAGCATTAAAATTGACACTTACAGAAGACTCAGTTTCTCCATATCTACCTCACATTTCTAAATGTATATCATAAGTACAAAAAGCAGAACATTAATTATACATGTTAAATGGTTTATTTTTGCTGTTCTCAGAATGTATCAAATTTCACTTAAATCAGTGACTTGAAGGTATTCATCATGTAACAGCGGGGAAAAAAAAAACACAATCAAAATGATTGTGTTTAAAAAACCCATACAACCTAAGAAATCTGAATTCAAAACTCCTTAAAATTAACTTACTTTCAATGACGTCGAAGGATGTCCTATGAACAGCGTCCACTCTGTTGTGCTATAAATATTTTCAGCCCGCCACTTTCTGAAAGAAAACCTCCATCGTTTTGAAAAATATGTTACATACAAGAAAAGACTTCTCACATTCTACCACATGTTTCCACTAGGCCAAATCATGTTGCAGCGATTCACAACTCTTGTAATTCTTCCAATCAAAATACCGTCATTTTCTATTTTCGCAACTTTCAAAAAGAAAACATTTAAGATTATTTTCACAATCCTGGACTACTAATATCTTACCCTTCTTTGTCACTCATGTTCTCCATTTCCTATGACACTGATACTGCTTACTATGAAGCAGACTTACTTGCATCAGGTTTATATAGTTGGATTTTTAAATTGACATTATAATTAAAAGTTTTGGACCAATAATCTAGACAGCATTGCAGACTTACATTCCCTCTACTTGATGAACCTTTTGCAATTCCTCATAGGAAATCCCGAGATTCTTTCTTTAAAATTTTGGTTTTAAAAACACCAGATAAGAATTTTTAAGGTCAAACGGCAATTTTTTTTTAAAAGTTACAACGGAATCATTGCAGAATGACCAGCCGTTTCGAGACTTTAAATAAGCTGTATAATGTCCTGATGTTGTTGAAGGACCATCGTGATAGATAATTGCTACAGTTACAAAAGTCCTTCCTGATATTGACAGCTGAGAAGCCACAAAATGTTTTATTAAAGTTGACAATTTTGATCCATCAGGCCTACATCGTTGGATCATTAAAATGACATACTGGCCATATCTACGTATAAATAATGTTGACATCATTTCAGATTTACATTGGCTACACTCCATGTTGTGATCCGCTGCATTTACTAGCTTATTAAAGGAGACTGATTTACTGTCTGGCAAAGTTAAATATATAAATCTTTCTGAGTCTACACTAGTAGTACTTGATACCATACAGTTCTCCCAGTCATGCTGCCATTGATAAGAAAGCCCAAACAGGTGATCTACATCTACACCCTCATCTTGCAATACATCAAGCATATACATTAAAAACTCTTGACAATCTTGCTGATTATTTTCAGAGAAGTCTGTTTGACCTGAACATTCATCTAACAGATAACGAACTTCATACACACTTTCTACTTTTGTTCGATCAGTGCTACATTTCTCGAAAACAGAATTCAACAAACAGCATAAAATTTGTTCAGAATTCAACAGAATCTGTTCTTTTAAACTCTCTAGTGAAAAGAGAACATTAACCACTACATTTGCATAGCAGTTGACACCAGAACTGTTTTCAAATTGAAAACCGACAACATCTTCAACAGAATCCACTTTCTTTCTGCTAACAATTTTCGGTTCATTGACTTTTAGTCTTTTTGCTACAACCTCCCTACTATTACTGATATTTCTACGTTTCCGGCCTACCACACGTTTCTCAAACAAAGGATATTGAGGCAAATGTGGCGCATACTCTCTTCTTAACCTATTGTATTCCTTAACACAATCTAGATCCGCACAAATGTTTGTGACATCACAGTCAATCAAGTACAATCCCGATAAAGTTCTAACTCGTGACAATGCCACATATGCCATACCCTCCTTGAACACAGAACTGCCAATATTCACCAATGCACTGTCTACACTTAAACCTTGCGATTTATGGATTGTCACCGCATATGCCAAGCAAACAGGAAACTGTTTACGGCGAACATATAAGTCTTTAACAAGCAAAAACCTAGCAGAACAACGACCAATTAGCTGTACTTCCTCAATGCCATCAAATTTAATTTTTAAAAATTCTATTCCATCTCTATTTCTGTATTTCTCAAAATCAACAACATTACCCATTGATCCATTTACCAGACCTCTTTCAACATGTAAATTCCTTCTCAAAATGATTCGGCAATTTAAACACACATTCAAAGTCTTTTCAAAACCCGCTGTTTTAGATATAGTCTTCTCTAATGAATCCAATTTTGATTTCAAATTCTCTGACAAAATAATTGTTGATCCCATATGCTCTATTTTGTCAATAGCTTCAAGTTTCACAATCTCTTGCTTTTCTAAATTCAACATTTTGTTGTTGAAGATGGCACATTCTGCAAAAGTTGGCATCAAACATATTCCGGATTTCTTCTCAGTAATTTTCTGAAAAATATTCTCAGGCACAATCTCTTGTTCGGGATATAAATTTGAAAGTAATCGTGCATTTAAAGCTTCTTTTCCATGCTCGGTCACTTTTCCAATTCTAATATCTTGTAGAATATTCTTGTAATCTTCATCCTTCGCCTGACGCATATTTTCATGCAGTTCAGCATAATTGAAGTTTAACCATATATTGACGTTGCCAATGCTCCCTAGGCACTTCCTGGTATCTTCATGCGTGAGTATTTTGAACACAGGTTGACCTTTTACTGGTGTCAGCTGCAGAAGATCTCCGAAAACAATGATGTGTTTGCCACCAAATAACACATCATATTCAGTTTTAAGTACTTCTTGCATTCTCAAATGCACAAAGGCAAGCATGACATTGGAAACCATGCTTACTTCGTCAATGATAAGTAGTTTCATTTTCCTCAAGACTCTTGAAACTTCACAGCAAGCATCCCCAGATAACTTGTGGTATTGTAATTTGTTGTCATGCTCCACTGGCAGCATCAGTAGACGATGCAAAGTAATACCTTTAATGTTATGTGCTGCGAGTCCAGTAGGAGCGGTGACAACACAAGACAGCGATGACTCAGTCCTTTCCTGCAAATAACAAGAAATTGCTTTAATGAGGAAACTTTTTCCAGTTCCCGCTTCTCCACTCACGTACAGTCGGACAGGCTTCAACGATGTACATGAGCACTCTTTCTTCTCATGACTTAATCCGTGCTCAATTTGCTTGGTAACTTCATCATATATTTTCCTCTGCTCAACGTTGAGTTGTTTTTCCAAGTCTTCTAAGTTAACTGAATTCTCCTGAGCATGTGCCATGGCTCTTTCCACTTCATTCATAGCAGTGGCAGCTTCATTTTCGATAATAGGTCCTCCAAGTGGATCTTGACTCAATGAAACAGAACTCTGACTGTCCTGAGAACTGTCTCTGGCAATCTCGGCTGCAATCGTTGCTTCCTGCTCAATTTCCAAAGTTAGCATTTCTTGATATTTGGGAAAAGCAGGACATTCTATGGTCTCCTTAGCAGCAGTGAAAGAGTCTTCGTAACAGAGGAAATCTCCAAGCAGTTCCTCTTCTGCACGCCAAGGCTTGAAAAGTTGCAAAAGTGCTAAATAGAAAAACTCCTTTTTTTCTGGAGATTCGCCACTCAATTTTCGATGGTTTACTAATTGGCATTTTCTTTGCTTGACCAGGCATCCCTCACTTCCAATTACAGCATACACTCCTTTCTCAATATCTTCTTTGATGTTCCTCTTGAATATATAATTTTGTAGAACCTCATATAGACAAACATTCTCAAGGTGACTGCTTCGATTTGGATAATATGTATCCAACATGTTGGTCTTCAAAATGTCGGTACTGTTTGGTTCCTTTTCTGCCAAATACTCAATTTCCCGGACAGGTTTTAGAACTCGATTTCGCGTTGCAGCAAGACCAAGACTCGCCCAAACGATACTCCTGGATTTGGCATAGAGACTTGCTGAAGACAATCGATCAGAACATTCGTAAGCTCCGATTTCTCGATGCGACAACATCTTCAGACTGAAACTGTACAACTTCTTGCTGAGGCTCTTTTCATGGGAAATGTCCTCCCACATATCCTTCAGTTCTGTCTTTTCTTTTTTGGTGATGTAAGATGTCACATACGGAGCCACAGCCATACAGTTGTCAGCCACAAACTGTATATCCATGTTAGCATTCCACATGGACAAAGTCACTGGGTTGTAGTCGTTGATGTACTTGGACTCTTCGTTCCTTTTCAAATTGTATGTATTTTTGGGTGATTTCCTCGTCACATTATGTCGCAGTGAAGACATCAAACTGTTCACTCTTCCTTTAGAAATCACCGGTCGTGGAAAGTTGAAACGACATTTGGTGTAGAACTTGTCCTTGTTTCTGAATTTACGACGACAGTACTTTCCACAACGATGGCTTTGGAAACGTAGAACTTGTTCTCTTAGGCTTTTCTTCTCCGTTGCGTTTGGAACAGCACACGTAGAATACTGTTCTATGAAATTCATCACTAAGTCATCCGGATCTGTTCCAAATTTAGGTGCATCCTTGATCCACAACAACATATGTATATGAGGAGCACCTCTTGCTTGGTACTCCTTTCTCCAGAAGAAATCCAACACCTCTCCAAGAGGTGGATTCTTCTTATTTGTGATGAAAGACATCATAGCTTCAAATCTATGATTGAAGTACCTGCATACATTCACTGGATCCAAAGAACACAGTTCTCCAGGTGTCTTGAATTCAATGTTTTCAATATTTCCATTTGCCTCTCGTAGAAATTCAAGTAAGTCTTCCCAGCCATACTCGGCACAGCTCAGAGTGAGGAACCATGTCGGAGTTCCTAAGTTCCTCAGCATACATTTTAAATCACCATGACGACGGTACCAGTACTCATTAGTACCACGCTGACACACCATGAGATTAATTAAGTGAGAATCCAAAATACTGTCTTGGACATTGACTTTATGCATAAAATCACTTGCCGAGATGTTTCGCATCTGTATACCACTTTTTAAGATGTGGTTCACTGCATATGACAGTCCAGACAGATCGCTTTCAAACAGGAGATGAAACAAATAGGGAATGCATTGACGAAACCTAGGATCTTCTGCATACAATCGTAAAGTCCGGTATTCAGATGCAGGAATTTGATGAGGTCGCTCATCATATCTTCCTCCTCGACCTGTGGGAAATAGCTGTGGGAAACACCGAGCTTCCAAACTTTCCTCCCAAACACTAATGGGACTCCCGTGGGCTTGTTTCATTTGAAACAACTCAATAGCATTCCCCATGACTTCCTTGGAATGAAAAGGATGAACACTATAATGTTCATACATTTCTTCACTTTTAGAGGCCTCTACTTTCTCAATTTGGCCAGCACACAAATCGCTATCCTCTTCATCACTTACTTCCTCTTCTGCAACATATACATTCTTATAGTACTTATTATTTTTCTTCAAATACAATGTTGCCTTTTTGACTTTCCTAACATCCACTAAATCTTGCCATATTTTCTTACTCTATTCGGAACCCCATTAACCAAGATAACCAGAGGTTCCTCTTCCACTTTTTCTACTCCAATTGTGTTAATGTTTTTGTTCAAATCTAGAGGCAAATAAACAACTCTTCCCTTTAATCCTCTCTGTAAATCTGCTGGAGGCAACTTCCCTGTCTTTGGCTCCATTCTTACAATAGCCTGAAAGGGATGGATACTTTGAATCAAAATAGATTCATAAGTATTTAAATCCTTCAATTCAGAAGGAATCTCAACCAATTCCAGATTATTATGAACTGCCCTAGCAGGCATCTGGTTTTGGTTTAATTTATTACAACAATAAGTACACACACGTTGATCCGATCCCAAATCAAAATAATTTTCTACCATCAAGTATGTGGCAAAATCCTTCCATTCACCATTATTTTCCCTTTCACTTTTTGCATATAAATCCACTAACTTAGTCTGATTCTTATAATAAGTGCGTCGACAACATACACAAGTGAAATTAGGCCTCTCACTTGATTTCATCTGAAACGTGGCAATTTCCTTCTGAAAATTATCTGTACTGGAAACCTGTACATTATCTTCAACATTACCCTCTACTTCTGGGTCAATTTGAACATTCTCATCTTTACTACCAAAGTAACAAAACTCAATTTCTTCACAAATATTCTTCACATCTATTTCAGAACCATGCAAAAGAGCAGCACATAATTGTTTAAGCATAATTGCTGGACTCTTAGCATAATACAACATTCTCACTAATTTTCTCACTTTATTATGATGCACTGCTAGCATCCTGAAATGATGAAAAACACTCTGGCATACTCTCCTGGAAAGACAAGCCAGTGAATGACCACGCAAACCTGTCATTTGTCTCACTCTGCAAGGATCTAAATCTTGCAACAACTTCATTTTCTGCTTCAAACTTTTCTTATTAAATGTCCGTATAAAATCACAAAGCAAATTGATGGAAACCTGTCGCACACTGCAAATAGAACTACACTTCCAAATGTACACAGGACCCTTAGGACGTCTTCCTAAAACCTCATCACTTAGCGCCTCTTCTGTCTCTGTTGTCACAAGTTTTTCTTTTTCAACTGGACAACCATCCTTCACTTCATAAGCTCGACCACTGGTGTCAACTGCAAACACCAAATCATTATCCTGATTATCCTGAAAATAACTCTCCTCATTAAAAAATGCCTCACAACTTGAACTATGCATCCATTCTCCGGAAAAAACTTCACAAAAGTTACTACGATTTAATACTCTCTTCCATCTACTTTTTGTTTTGAAATCAGAAATTACCTTGCTTAGTTTCCTAATTCTATTGATTACCAAAATAAACAACTTTCGCTTAATTTCAAAAGCATGATCAATAATTTTCTCTACATTTTTCTTCTTCTTATAAAATGCCACTTTCTGTTGGCCTTTCTTAATATTTTTTAATAAATTAACTATTATCCTGTTACGGAACATTCGTTTTCGAATGTCCCTAAACTGTTGTTTCCTTCTACTATCATGCACAGAGTTATCTCTTCCTCTACCAGTAACATTTTTGATGGGTCTTTCCTTTCCATTTAAATTGCTTTTCTTTTTCTGAACTGAAACATTTTTGGGATAAATACTTTTTTTACTAAAAATATTTCTTAAGAATGATTTTGTGCTCTTACCCGGAGCTTTCTTGGTGTTTTGAAAAGTATTTGGGGAAGAGGACTGCTGCAATAAAAGATCATCCTGCTGTCTTTGACGTTTTCTAGCCTTTCTAATTCGATTTTTCGTTGGCATTTTTCAAATTAAGAAAAGATCTGCAGTTGAATCTGTGGAAAAATATAATAAAAAATGTTATTAACCACTATTACCAAACAGTAAATGAATAACAGTCATCAAAAACTTAATGCCCTACTTATTATTTAACATAGCAAATCTTTTGCACCAGCACTGCATCACAAAAATGACACACAGTGGTACAAAACAGGCATACAACAATCATAAATCTCTCCCTAATATTTTAAATGATTAATCCAGGATGACGATAAGGTGTGGCCTATCTAAAGGTTTGTTTAGGCCCAGATCTTTGGACTGGGGTGAATGTGTGTCATTGATCGACATTCGGTCCATCACCTGTTTTGTTTGTTTGAGGTGAGGCCAACACATGGTTGCAGATAAGATTTTCACTGAAGAAAACAAAGGAGATAATACATGTGAAGGCCTACCAATGAAGTAAGTCATTATTTGAAATCAATTACATTTCTGGATATGTACTGCTAGAGCTTCATAGGTTGTTTTGGGTCATATTTATAAGGCATATGAGTGTCTATGATGTTATTTTTCCTTTTTAAATGGAAAGCGTTCTTCATGGTGCAAGTTTCTTGTAAATACGCTCCCACTTGCGCTTGGCAAATTTAGATTTTGATTATGGGAGTTACATAGCCATGTTAATAATGTCCAAAAAATGGTGCTAGGGCATTCCAGAAAACGCTTTCATGTGTCTCAAGGACATTTTCAGTCATTTCCTCTTGAATGCAGGTATACAATTGATTTATATGCTGTGTTTAAAAACGATTTTTTGAAATCAATTACATTTCTGGATATGTACTGCTAGAGCTTCATAGGTTGTTTTGGGTCATATTTATAAGGCATTTGAGTGTCTATTATGTTATTTTACCCTTTTTAAATGGAAAGCGTACCTCATGGGGCAAGTTTCTTGTAAATACGCTCCCACCTGCGGTTGGCAAATTTAGATTTTGATTATGCCCTTACACCATTTTTGGGACATTATTAACATGCCTATGTAACTCCCATAATCAAAATCTAAATTACCTGCATTCAAGAGGAAATGACTGAAAATGTCCTTGAGACACATGAAAGCGTTTTCTGGAATGCCCTAGCACCATTTTTTGGACATTATTAACATGGCTATGTAACTCCCATAATCAAAATCTAAATTTGCCAAGCACAGGTGGGAGCGTATTTACAAGACACTTGCCCCATGAGGAATGCTTTCCATTTAAAAAGGAAAAAATAACATCAAAGACACTCAAATGCCTTATAAATATGACCCAAAACAACCTATGAAGCTCTAGCAGTACATATCCAGAAATGTAATTGATTTCAAAAATCGTTTTTAAAAACAACATATCTGTTTCAGCTTACATAAGAGACCATGGAATGGGCTCCATGTACAACAATAACTTGTGTTACTGCATGCCAGAATGCTACACCGAATATGCAATTACAATTTCTCAAAGAAACAAAATCTATTTGTATATCACTAGAGACAAAGCCACATTTTAAAAACACAGCTTTCTTCATCATTTTCTCCTTAAATCATACTATTCTCTATCTAAATTAAATAAATCTTTTCTCACCTTAGCAAATACTTTTTGAGTTTTGAAAACAGTCTCAGAAATACACCAAATTGTCTTCAGCAGAAGAAAAAGGATGCACTCCAGAGGCTGCAGCTATTGAAAGCACAGAAATACAGATATTCATTTCACATATCTCTCATATTAGCCAATCATAACTCTTCCCTCACTTTTTTCAAATCAAAACCCTTCCCCCCTCTGCCCTCTCTGCCTTTTTTCCATAGCAACCACCTCCTGGAAGACCTCTCATGTTTGCAAATTCACACAACAATGTTTCAATTGAACTCTGAACTCTCAGTGCACCTGCGTATCCAGTGCAATCTTTCATTAAATGTTTCTTCCTTGACCATTCAAATTACATCTTTCAAAGAACACATCCATGCACCCTAACTTTCTGTTTTCAGAAATGGAAATGCAACAATCACTGCTAATGAATCATTAGCATTGGAAATCCACAGTTTTTTTTCTTTACAAACTCCTACTGTTTCAACTGCCCTTTCATTACCACACTTCATCTGACTGCAGCACAACCTTCTCCCACCATGTTTAATGTCTGGATTGTTGGACATAGTTACATCCACTGGGCTCAAAGGTATGCTGAGAACAGAAATTTACCTAACCTCAATTTACAAGATGTGGAAATTAAGTGGTTGGGCCAAAGAGGATTAAAATGTCACCAATTGATACCATTGGTGAAAACCTTTATGCATTTGCCAAAACCTGACCTGTTAATTGTGCACTGTGGAGGTAATGATTTGGGCACTTTGACTGGGGTAGGTCTGGAAATGCTTTTAAAGGACACCTTTGAGCAATTAATGGCACTTTTTCCTCAAACTGCCTTGGTATATTCCAATATATGCCAAAGACAGAAATGGAGGTGGTCCAACCAATTTTGTCCACAAATTGAGAAAGCGAGGAAGCATGTAAACAAATCTGTTTCAGCTTTCATGAGAGACCATGGAATGGGCTCCTTGTACAACAATAACTTGCGTTACTACATGCAAGATATCTACAGAGGAGATGGAGTTCACTTCTCAGATGAGGGCAACAGAATTTTCATTCTGAATTTAAGACTGTGCATTGGTACCTACTTATAAGTACCTAAATGTACCATAAACCCAAAAGCTCTTCTCAGAGCTACCCTTCATCTGATCACTCACAATTATTATTTTTTTCTAACTTTTTTCACTAATTTTCCACAAAATACGCTCCCCGGGGCGCTACCCGGTTCGCTAACCGAAAGCTAACCTCGCGAAATTTTTTAAAAAAATGTTTTTTTTCCGCACATATAAGCCTCCTCAGCCACCCTCAGAAAACCTAGGGGGTCAAGATAAGTCTACCATGACCCCTTCTACCCATTCTAAACATTATTTGCCCTCCATCTTGTATCTTAATGCGACCGAAACACAAAATGGTGGACTCCCGTGACGCTTAAGGTTCGCTAACCAAGCCGCTTTCCGGGAAGCGGTCCTAAAAAAAGGTGGGAAAGTAATTTACAGAAAAACGACTAGAGACACTCTCACCAAATATAGATTAGCTCATACTACATAACAATCCCTTTCATTTTCACAAATTTGATTGAAATTTCATTTAGCCATTTAGCCTGTAGACCTCTCTAAGTACCGTGAGGTAAATTACTTCACAAAACACATCTGAAGTGTTGGAATTGACAACCAATGAAAATGTTACTTTCATTTTCTACTTTTATTACCTGACATTTGATTGGTTATATACCTGAATATATATAAAGGAAGAGAAGGAAACACAGCCATTTTGACTGCTACTTCGTGAAGTGCACAACAAAAAATCAACTGATAACTTCAACTTATATTTAAAAGGTAAGATATTATTTATAAAACTTAAGTATGTTCTGTACTGAAACCTAATTAGAAAAACATTTTCTGAGAATTATATTCTATCACTCTGTAATACTTATAGAAAAAAATAGACTACTCTGTTTTAGTTATGGCAGAGCCATTCCAAGAATTTGCAAGACCATAGGCTAAAAAGGAACGTGCGCGAAGCCCCCTCCAATTTACATAAGTGGCCCCTTGCAAGGAGACCATTCACAGGCACTGAGGGGGCCCCATTGTCCAGCATTTAGACGCCCCCACAGTTTTAACTTTAAATCCACACGCATTTCTCACACCTTCATAGGTGTGAGAATTGATTGTGGTCTAAAAGTTAAAACTGTGGGTGCGCAAAAATGCTGGACAATGGGCCCCCTCAGTGCCTGTGAATGGTCTCCTTGCAATTGAGGGAGCGTCTCCTTCTCCCTCCCCTATACCTCCTGACACCATCCATGGGAGGCCCAAGGAGGGGGCCCCCTGCAATAGACCTTAATTGCAGGCGACACCTTTCTTTGTGAAAAAAACACTATATAAATAACCAAACTGCCAATCTGTACTGAAACCCAACAATGCCCTTTCTGTACTGATATATTTTTTAAAAATTCATTTTTCAGAATTGAAAATGGAAGAACAACAAAACAACATGAAAACTGAAACAGAAGAAAAAATTGAGACACAAGATGACATGGATTTCTACGACGACACAATAAATAATGAACTTGTGCAATGCGTAAATGCAGTAGATTTTCTACTAAAAAATGAAGAAAAAAATGATCACGATTTTTTAGATTTTCTTTTAAATTTTGAAAAACAAAATGAAAAATAAATTTTAATTTCTTAATTCAAAAATTGTTTGACACATTATTTATTTTTATATGTTTATTGAATGTTAAAAGTTTAATGAATTATGACACACAATCAAAATAAAAAAAAAAATTTAAAATAAAGAAAACAAAAAAAAACAACAAAAACAACAAATAATTAACATACAGTATTAGAAAAGTCTATCATTCTTTTATTCTTATAGTACGCTACCCAGAACGCTTTCCGGTTCGCGAACTTGGCGCTTACCACGCAAAAAAAAACATTTTTTTTTTTTTACCCTCCTGGGCCCTTTTAAAACCTCCACATAAAACCTAGGGGGTCAACGAGGATCTACTATGCCCCCTTATGGTAATTTCCCCCTTTGTTTTGGCCTCCTCTTGTCTCTCGATCCTACCGAGAGACAAGATGGCGGCCACTCCGGACTGTTTAGAATGTTGACAGACACCGGAGAGCCAATCAGCTTCGCTTCGCAAAGTTCCGATACGCGAAAAGTTCGCGAACCGGAGCGCAGCCCGGAGCGCTGTTACAGATATATATCTTGTTTTAAACGTTAATTTCTCAAAATCCACTGAAGCACATATATTGAGACCTAGCAAAGGCACATCAGGCTAACAGTCCCTACAATTTTGCCAAGTTTGGTGGAAATCCATTCAGCCGTTCGGGCTAAAAGTGAGGCCAACCGCCCTATGGAAATTAACATGGGAAAAACGCGTTTTGGGACCCCCCTTTTATCTCAGCCCCCCCTTGATGAAACCCCCCCAAATTGTCAGGGGCTGCTCAGAAACAAAATGTGCCATTTTCCTGAAAATTTCAGCCAATTCCGTCCACAAACGCCAAAGTTATTAGACATAGAATTTTCAGAAATCCCATAGGGAAAAAATCCTAACTATATATACCTACTGGCGACCGCCAGTAGGTAATATATATATATATATATATATATATATATATATATATATATATATATATATATATATATATATATATATATATATATATATATATATATATATATATAAGTATATATATATATATATATATATTACCTACTGGCGGCGCCAGTAGGTATATATAGTTAGGACCTAGTTTCCATAGGAAATCCGCAACATTCTATTGGGAATAACTTTGGCGCCGGTTAATGAATGTACGCGATTTTCTCAAAGAAGATAGCCCGTTACGCTCCACTCCTTCCCTGAAAGTTTCGGGTGGATTTGTGAAGCGGGGGCCGAGAAAAAAGGGGGGTCCCAAAACGTGTTTTCCCCATGCAATTTTTCATAGGACATCTAGACAAGGCTACAGCCCGAATGGATAACCAGAATAACACCAAACTTGGCAAAATGGTAGGGATTGGTACGCAGTATGCCCTTTTGGTAAAATGTTGTAAATCCCTCAAGTAGTTGTTGAGAAAATCGGATTTTAAAAATATATATATCTATAGGCATTGCACCGTGCGTGCACTGTAAGCTTACTGTACTCTGTACCTTCCAGAGTACGAGCTGCATGCTGATTGGCTGCCACTGTCTGTCAACACTCCAAAACAGAAATTGTTGGCAGCCATCTTGTGCCTCAGTAGACTGAGGCACAGGAAAGCAGAAAAACAAACGTGTAGAACTCAAAAAGGGGGCAGGGTAGAAGTACCCTGACCCCCTAGGCCTGCTCAGTGGGTCCCACAAGGACCCGCAGGCCCCCCCCAAAAAAATATTTATTTTAAATCGTGGGGGTGCACGCACGGTATGCGTACGGTGCGCGTACGGTGCGCGCACCCCGCGATTTTTCAAAAAAAAATTTGTGGGGGTCCTTGTGGGACACCCTGAGCAGGCCTAGGGGGTCAGGGTGCTTCTACCCTGCCCCCTTTGCGTGTTTTGCACCTTTGTTTCACTGCTTTCTTGTGCCTTGGTCTCCGGATTTCTGTACAATTGTTGTAATAAGCGTTGGTTAAAATGCTTGCTTTCACTTCCCATGAGAACATAGATGCCCCGCTGTCAATACCTGACATTACTATTTTTAAAAAATTTGTTTGAATTTAATATGTATGTGCTGCTGATAGATACATGTGTATAACTGTGTACAATGTGTTTCCGTTTGAATTTGGTTTCTGATTGTCATTACTATTGTTGTAACGTGCTTTGGCGAAAATGCTCGCATTCACCGCCAGGGAACTTCCTTCCATTCCGATCACGTTAACTACATCCTCCAGCATTCTTTGGGGCCGCATCATTAAGTCACGGCCACCACTCTCGTGACCGGGCGGTGTTTTAACTATGCGTTTTAGCGCGGCGCCCCATTGCTAGTCTACGCTCGTCCCCGAAACGCAGGATTGAATACTTTCCAAGTAAGTGTCCCGCGCTGATAGACGCGCTTTCCGTTTCAATTCCGTTTCAATCCCGTTTGTGCAAGACGCTTGTCTGTTACTAATTCGAGCCTACACTCTTCCCGTGACAGGTCCCAGCAGAAGCAAATAACCTCGCTCTCTGGCGTGGACGTCACTTCAGGTAGGCACTTGTCTCCTTGGGCCCGTGACTGTCTGCAGTGCATTTGTACACATGTCACAAAAAACCTAACCCCTGGGCATGTTGTTTTCTATGGTCTCCCCCAGCCATTATTACAGACGCCGCAACATGTGAGCTGTTGCCTACCTTGTCCGTGCGCCGCATCGCGGGCACCACACCCCCAATCTAAACCCTGGGTGAAGCACAGGTAGGACCCGTAAAACATACCATGGTGTGATGTAACCATTCTGATCATTCTTTATCCCTGGTGTGCAACCGCGCTAAGCCTACCCTCTCACTTATTGTTTCAGAAACTGTGCCCTGTTGAGAGTTACCGACTACACGGCCTTCCCTTTGCCTTTGTGCAGGTAACCATTTTTTCGTTGCCCCCCGGAGTCAGATGAATCTTAACAGTCCTATGATAGATACAATTGACACCCACTCTGTATGTCTTTTACAGAATCACGATCCCCAGTCCCCGTCCTGAAGAGAACCTGTAATCAAGCCGGTTCGAAACGCGTCGACACTTCCTCCCTGTGGCAAACACCAAGGGTGCCCCTAGGATAGAACTTTACCAATTCTCTTGGATCCTAGTTGAGCAACCCGGTTATAAACATTGAACCACAGGACTGGTTGACAGGCAGGCTCTTTATTCCATCATCTCCGCCTGTCCCATGGTCCCATAGTCCGATGGACTGGTCTCTTATTTGCTTTAAATCCTAAAGTTTTTGCACTGTAGAGTATCACAATTCACATTGTTCACTGAATTTTGTATTGTTTTGGTGTGTCTCGCCTAATTGTGTTGCTTGATTCATGTTTTTAAATGTTGTAAATTTGTAAAAATTGTATATTTGTAGATACTGTTTCCATGAATCCACTGTCGTAACAGTTGTTTTGTTTGTGTTCGTGCTCCTGAATCCTTAATAACTTGTGATAAAAAAAGAAAATAAATTTGCTTTGGGATTCTTGCCCGGTGTTCACGTGGTATATATTGACTACGTGTCAATAAATTGTTTTGCTAAATCTTCCTGTCCAGCCACCTAGTTCTGTTTTTCCCTTGGTTCTACCGAGGCACAAGATGGCTGCCAACACTTCCTGGTTTGGAGTGTTGACAGACAGTGGCAGCCAATCAGCATGCCTTTCACAGGAAAGCAGCATGCTCATTGGCTGTCAACACTTCTAACCAGGAAGTTAGAAGTGCCCGGGGGCTGCATTGCAGAGAGGTGTAAAAAAGGGTGTGGCCTCATTACACCTCTCTGCAATGCAGCCCACTGGCTTATACTGGAGGCTCTTGGTGGGCTAGTTGCCCCCCAGGGAACCCCAGTATGCAAGGGGAATTAGTTCCTCCTCTGCAAACGCGCCAGGGGTTGTGCTGCAGAGTGTTGTAAAAAGGGGGCGTGCCCTCTGAACACCTGCCTGCAAAAATGTAGTAAATCAATATAAAAAAAATAACAATTAATACATTTAAAAATTGTCAATTAATAAACCTTCAAAATTAAATGAAAAAACCATAGGTTTCAGGCCTGATATATTTAGGAATTAGCATTTTAAAAACCATTGAAATTCATTAAAAAATCATAGGTTTCAGGCCTTATATAGTTAGGAACTAGCATTAAAAAACCCTTTGAAATTCACTGAAAAAAACCATAGGTTTCAGGCCTTATATAGTTATGAATTAGCATTTAAAAAACCTTGCAAATTCACTGAAAAAAAGCATAGGTTTCAGGCCTTATATAGTTAGGAATTAGCATTTAAAAAACCATGCACATTCACTTAAAAAACCATAGGTTTCAGGCCTTATATAGTTAGGAATTAGCATTTAAAAAAACCTTTGAAATTCACTGAAAAAACCAGAGGTTTCAGGCCTTATATAGTTAGGAATTAGCATTTAAAAAACCTTTGAAATTCACTGAAAAAACCATAGGTTTCAGGCCTTATATAGTTAGGAATTAGCTTTTAAAAAACCTTTGAAATTCACTCAAAAAATAATAAGTTTTAGGGGTGTTCTAGTTAGCTGGACATTTCACTCATACAAAACCATTGAAATTGCTCCTATATAGTTAGTTGTACTAACTATATTTTGCGCACCCGCAATCCACTGCTGATGATGTCACATATTAGATCATTCATGACATGGTCAGTGACATCACTGATGTCATCTCAAATGACATCACTGATGACATCATCCACGTGACAATCACATACACCTTTTCATACACTAGTAAAATCTTTCATCACTCTTTGTAAAATACAGAGTATCATATTTGAATCCATTTTCACAGCAATACAAGTATCTAAAAACCCACTCAGTGATTCATAGATGTATACACACATCTAATCACTTACCTGTAGATTCACTCATACATGCTGTCAATGAACAATAGAACACTATCAAAAATACTTGTACACCTATATCGACATTATACCCGGCGGCGAGAGGAGAGCCGCTCCAAAAGTCAGAAGAGCCGCGACCCGAGCACAAGATGGCGGCAGCCCCGATCCGAGTAGAAAGGGCGGAGAGGAGCGGTGCGGCGTAAGAGTGAGGAGCGAAGAGAAAAGAAACACGAAGGGCCAGCGGAGCGGGGACCACACCACGGCGGAGCCTAGAGAAAATCTGAGGAAAGTTGGAACCCCGCCGCGGCCCCAGGGAACAGTGAATGCAGATAAGACGTCTGCTCCCCAAGAAGGCAGCCGCAAGGCAAAAGACCCGAGTCCCGAGTGCAGCCCGAGACGACTTCTGCTGAGGAGGAATTGGTCGCTGACCACCACGGAGCTGATGCGGGGAGAGGCGCCGGCTCCGTGAGGGCACGGACGGGTGATCGCCTAATACCGCCGCTCCAGGACTGAGAGCGGTTGGCGGTTCCCAGCCGGGACATCAGCAAGACTTTGTGACCCTGCGAGGAGCAGCGGACCGCAGGAACTACTGAAGGCCAACTGAAGGCGGCGGGCTGCGGGACGTTGGGAGATCCGTCCCGGTAAGTGCTGCGCTGCGGGCCTGCACCCGATCACGAGAGTGGCGGTGTGGGGCGGCTCTGTGGCGTGACCGGGTCAGGAGGTGATGCGGCTGTGGGACATACGGCGAGAAGGCATAGAGGCAACCGAGAGGCGGCATCATAGGACCGCGCTGGGCCGATCCCTGGGCATTAGCGGGCATTAAATGGACCTGGCATACATGAACAATACTGTCGTCCCCTAACTGGATTACCTACCCGAACATGTGCAGTGATACTGCGGGGTCCCCTACGGAACATCGATCTTTTGGGGTGCCGATTGCACGTCGAGGAGGAGCACCAGAGTGAGGAGCATACACACACCGTTGACCCCCTCCTTGAGAGAGGTGAAGAAATATCAGGGAGGATAAGCTGGCCAGCAGAGCAAGGGGCATGCAGAGGTGAGCGGCCCTTTGAGACATGGGAGCTGGGGTTCGGATTGGACACACCTGGATGGCTGAGTGCTGTGTCAACCTACAGCCAGGTTCTAGTGGCAGAATACAGCGCTGCTGAGAAGTGGCCAGGGCTAGCACAGGAAGATAGGCGACAGGAGAAGAATGCTGTCTGATACACATATATGCTGAAGGCCTGAAGGGAGGTCACCCTGCTGAGGATAGAGTGGTGGGAGCAGCTAAGTTTTGCGGACGGCTCAGGTACCTGGAGTGGTGCAAGCGAGCGGAAGAGAGGTCGAGGTTGTTGCGGAGAGCTGGCTGGAGAGGTGCTGGCCTGACGCTGAATAACTGACGGGCGTGTTACAAACACTCGTGGCAGAAGCGGTGGCTTTGGTGACCGGGATGGCCACGAACAGCCGAGAGATGAAACCGAAACCAGGGCAGGATCAGGCGAAAGGGCTGGAAGAAGACCGCAATGCTCAAAACGACCCGGAGGGAACGGCGCAGGAACAGAGACTGAACAAACGCCTGGATGGAATACTAGAAGCCATAACGGCGACTAATGAGTCCCTGCATCAGGATATTGCGCAGGTCGCAACAGGATTGGGTCTCCTGAGAGCTGATCATTCCAAGCTGGTGGACAGGGTGAAGGAAAATTAGCTACTGCTCAGGATCTCAAGCCTGTGGTGGTGACAGCGGAACATAAGCTGAATGATGTACTAGATCGCTTGGCAACACTGGAAAAGAGGACGGAGGATTCCGAAAGTCTTAATCGAAGAAACAACGTACGGGTAGTAGGTCTGCCCGAAAAGACAGAAGGGGATGATGCGGTCGCTTACATGGAGAACTGGTTCAAGACGGTAGTGGCCCCAGAAGGCCTGTCCTCCTTTTTTTCCTTGGAAAGGGCGCATAGGGTTCCGGCCCGGCCGCCCCTGCCGGGTCGCCCGCCTCGGCCAGTGGTAGTCAAGGTTCTGCACTTTAAAGACAGAGATTTGCTGATACAGCGGGCGCGTTCGGCAGGTCCTTTCCAGGTGGCAAACAGTGCGGTCACAATCTTTCCGGACTACACCCAGGAAGTTAAAAAACGCAGGGCCTCTTACTTGTCCTTGAAAAAAGAACTAAGAGATGAAGGAATACAATATTCTCTGCTCTTCCCAGCTAAGTTACGAGTAATTCTGGATGGGTCGACACACTTCTTCCAAACTCCTGAAGAAGCATGGACTTGGCTTGAATCGTACAGGGCTGGCACGGACCGCAGAGGTAGGGGGGACTGAGGAAAGCAGAAGCCTACCCAGGTGCGCAAATCGCAACGCATCCGCAAGCGCAACAAAATCCAGAAGACGCTGCAGGGTACCCAAATGGCAGCGGGCAAAAGAGGGGCGACAGCAGTGATAACAGGCTCACAACAAGAGGGGCAGTCGATGGGCTCGGAATCTGAAGATGGAGGGGGAAAATCTGGCGCGGACCTCTCAGATGCAGACAGTGCTGGGGGACCGTTGGTCACCCCCCAAACGGCAGATGGGATTTTTAATGAGTGACACCGCCGAGAGTGGACTACTGGTAGCTGGCCCTGGTGGGACTGTTGAAACCGGTAAACTAAAGGACAGCAGGTACTGTGGCGGACTATTATATGGGGTCTTGGGCTCGGGGTGAGGGCATGGTCTGCCTCCTGTTGGCCCTGAACCACCCTCCTATTGCCCGTAAGGCCATCTGTAGTGGCGACTACAGAATAGAAGTGTGTGTGTTGTGATGGAAGTTTGGATGGGGCTGATAATGTGTTATTGGGTCCTGTTCTGGGGGGGTGGGGTAAGGGAGTTTTCAGGGGAGTTCTGTGTGTGGGGTTGTGCTGCAATGATGTGGGCAGTCGAGAGACGCAGTTGGGGCGGATGAGGGATGACTACAATGGGGACGTTACCTAATTTGAAATGTCTCACATGGAACGTCTGTGGCCTTCGAACCATGTCAAGGCGTTATAAGGTGCATGCATATTTGGTGAGACGTGGAATTCAGAGAGCGCTGCTGCAAGAGACACATCTCACCAAACAGGAATGTAATGCTCTGCAGAGGCGATGGCGTGGCCAGGTGTTTTTGCACGACCTATTTGGCGTTTGCTAGAGGGGTGCTGATCTGGGTGTTGGCGGGAATCCCTTTCCAGGCCACGAACCATCTGGTGGACCCTGAAGGTAGATTTGTGGCAGTGGAGGGGAGGTTGTTTGGCCGTGATGTGGTTTTATGCAGTGTGTATGCTCCAAATATGGACCAAGCCCGCTTTTTTGATGGATTAACTGGTTTCTTGGCACACTTTCTGGCGGGACCGGTGATACTAGGGGGGGACTTCAATTCCATTACAGACGTATTGTTGGACAGATCGCACCCACCACCTGACCTCAGGGATTATTCCTTTTTCTCGGCAATACATGATTTACATGTGCGAATAGATTCTATACTATGTAGTGGGTCGATAGCTGCCATGGCGACACATACGGAATATTGATCTAGGACCATATCCGATCATAATCCTCTGTTGGCTTCTGTTCAGTGGCAGCGAGTAAGATCAGCGGTCCCCACATGGAGGTTGCAGCCCGACACATTGGAGGACCGAGTGTTCAGCGATACTGTCCGTCAGGGTATCGAGCATTACTTTGGCGAGAACGGGGGTACGGCTACTACTAGGTCAGTGAAATAGGATGCATTTAAGGTAGTGGTGAGGGGCCTCTGCATTGGTAGGTTCTCGGGCGAACGATCAACGGTCCTGGCTGACGTGGGAAGGGCGGAGGGTGCATTGAGAGACCTAGAACAGCAAAGATCAGAGTGACCAGAACTACATGCTCGGTTGCAGGAAGCGAAGGAACTAGTTGCAGCCGAAACAGAACGATTGAGGAGCTATGACTATAGGTTATATACTACCAAAGTACATGCGGAAGGGGACAAGGAAGGCACGTTGTTGGCGAGACTAGCAAATCCAGAGCCTAGAGGGAGCCCAATTATGAGCATACGGAAGGCAACGGGAGAAGTGGTCTATTCTCAGGTCGCAGTCCTATCACGCTTTTTGAGTTACTATACGACTCTATATAGGAGCCAACTGGACGCTGAGGCTTCTGACATAGAGAACTATCTGGCGGGCGTTCAACTTCCGGTGCTAGATGAGGACAACGCGGAGGAATTGGGCCGCGACATAACGATGTCGGAGATTAGAGAAGCCATCAAGCAGATGGCTAGGAACAAGACGCCGGGAGTTAATGGCCTGCCGGTCGAATTTTTTGCGTAATACATTGATGTTTTGGCGCCCAAGTTGCTGGAGGTATACTCAGAAGCTTTGGAGCTGGGGCATTTGCATCAATCGATGAGAGAGGCGCTGGTAGTTCCGTTGCTGAAGCCTGGGTGAGAAGCTAACGATGTAACCTCATATAGGCCGCTGTCCATGCTGACGGTGGATTATAAAATTCTAAGTCGCATTCTAGCCACCAGACTGTTACCACACATGACCACACTGATTCATACAGACCAAGTTCATTCCCACTAGGAACCCCTCAACTAACATCCGTCGCCTAGTTTGAGTACTAGAGAGCCAACTGGAGCCAGATCAGATGCCGGCAGTGCTGTCTGTGGATGTCGAAAAAGCTTTCGACAGTCTAGAATGGGAGTACCTTGATAGGGTACTGGAGAAGTTCGGTTTAGGGGAGCAATTCGGGCGCTGGACGAGGGTTCTCTACTCTTTAGCGACAGCCAGGGTGAGATTGGGGTCTGTGATATCCTCCGAATACCCGGTGTGCAGAGGGACGAGGGAGGGGTGCTCGCTTTCACCATTGCTGTTTGCGCTGGCAATAGAACCCCTGGCAGCCCGGGCGCGTTCTGGGGAGGCGTACGATGGGATCATAAACGGCGGGACGTCACATTATATCGCATTGTATGCGGGCGATCTGCTGCTGTTCCTGGAGAACACAGGGACGGAGTTAGAGGGAGCAGTTACAATGCTATCGTGTTTTGGGAGACTATCGGGCCTTAGGGTCAACTGGGACAAGACATGCGTCTTTCCGTTGCGAGCGAATACGCCCCGTCCACCCCTGACAGTAGATGTCATTTGGGAAGGATCGTGCTTCACCTACCTAGGGGTCCGCATGTATCACACGGCTACCGACATGCTGGAAGGAAACATAGGACGCTGTATTAGGGCCCTGAAGGGTTGCATGACCTTCTGGGCATCCCTCCCCCTCTCGGTGCAGGGCCGGGTGGCACTGCTCAAGATGGTGGCTTTGCCCCGATTGCTCTATTATTTTCGCACGTTGCCGGTGTGGATCCCGCAACGGGTTTTTAAAGAATTGAGAACACTGACGACTGGCTTCCTATGGGGACATGGGAGGCGCAGGGTGGCACTGAATACGTTGATGAGACCTAAGCTTGAGGGGGGAATGGCGGTCCCTGATTTCGAACTATATTATTTGGCGGCGCAACTACAGATACTAACACAGAATGTCGCTAAGGAATTTAGGGGTCCAGACCAAGATAGAGGAACAGGCATTCAGAGACATATCCTATCATATATTATCATGCAACAGAGGCTAGAGTTGCGGGGCCTAACCATGGAGGAGAGGACTTTGCGGCTATGCTGGCATAGAAGCTTAAAGAGGGTGACGCGCACGTACGCACCAGAGATCCCTCTGGGGATGCTGACGGCGTTGCCGCATGGGGGGCATTGGTCCCCATTACTGGAATGGGAGGACTTGGGCCTCCAAGTGGTGGGGGACCTGTATGTTGATGGGGTGTTAGTGCCCTTCAGAGTACTCCAAGATCAATTTGGCCTCCCGGATGGGAGTTTCCTGTTACATACGGCGGGGACCGCGGCGATGCGGAAGCACTGGAAAGCAGGGTTATCAGAACCCTGCACAACCATGGCCTGCCAGTATGTTGTAATGGCTGCGGGTACATTTAAGGCGGTTACCTGCCTTCACTCTAGAATGCTGCACAAGGGGCTGGGGCCGCTCACAGCCTTGAAGGAAAAATGGGAGGAAAGTATAGGAAAACCCGTACCAGACACGACTTGGGGCCACATCTTGAAGAGAATATGGAAGGGGTGCAGGAATGCCCGATTTCAGCAAGTGCATTTCTTTGTAATACATAGGGCTTACTAGACCGGGGGAAGATCCGGAGGTATTTCCGGGTGCAGGACGCAGCATGCCCTAGATGCTTAACACCTGAGGTGGAGTTGGACCACTTACTATGGAGTTGCCAGAAACTGGGGGCGTATTGGTCAGAGGTGGGGGAGCTCCTTAACGCAGTCATTGATCGACAGGTGGAGTTCGACATGGCGACATGTCTATTGCTCTGGTTCCCTCACACGGCCAAGACGAAAATCACAAGTAAATTCATTGACTTGGGACTTATTTTGGCCCAGAGAGAAATCACTTGGCATTGGAAATCGAAAGAGGGCCCGTCAACTAGGCGATTGACGAACGAATTGCAGAAATGGGCACGGAGTGAAAGTGTGGTTAGGCTTCGACAAGCCACTCGTACAGCAAATGTGAAGGGCTTAGAAATGCGAGGGCCTGGGAGGCAATAGTGCAAGCCCTAAAGGACTATTTAACTGAAGACGAAGACTAGGGGATGGTCAGTGTAGGAGGTTCCATGGGACACGGAGAAACATATGTATAGATCCCTCAGGTCGCGAAAGATTCGATTGAGAGTATATGGATGTGGCCCACATCAGCAGCAGTTGAGGGGGGAGGGATAAGGGGAGGGTTAGTAGGAATCCGATACAGATAGAGGAGAGATTTAAGCGGAAGCTAGACTCAGATATGAGAGAGTGTAAGGAATACCTGTGGAACAGATTTCCAACAAAGTGCTTAGATTGATTAACTGTAGAAGGTCAGGAGATCTCGAAGAGGGGCGCTATGAAGGATGACTGAGTGTGGTTGAGTCGCATTTGTATTGATATTATTCGCTATTTGTGGAACACTGTATTCGGCTGATTGTATTTGGGGGGGGGGTTGGGAGTTATAGAAAAGCAGATACCAAATTGTGTTGCTGACCAGATGCCTCTGTGAAATGGTTTTCTTTGATATCTCTGACAGATCTGTAACTAACGCCGCCCGGCCTCCGGGATGTGGGCTGAATGGCTGTGTGCAGTTTCATCGCTGATCGGTGACTTACGATGGTCAGAGACGGGAAGGTCGAAATATTTTATTGTTTGTCTATGAATCTGCAATTAAAATATATTTAAAAAAAAAAAATCAATGATGTCACTGGCCATGTCATGAATGATCTAATATCTGACATCATCAGCAGTGGATTGCGGGTGCGCGAAATATAGTTAGTACAACTAGCTATATAGGAGAGGTGGCGTGGCCGAACAGCCACAATGGCGGACGGCTCCTACTAGAGCTCCGAGCCCGGCCGGGGCTTATCCGGCGAAAACGGAGCTGTGGGCGCCACCTGAGAGTCAGTAATAGGAGGATCGGTGGGTGAAGCCGATCTGCGGTGCCGAGACCTCGACTCGGGAAAGGAGGGGCGGCGATACGGCCCGTTACCGAGGTTGCCAAAGACTGCGGAGAAGGCCCCAGAAGCCGGGGAGTAGAGTGCTGGAGTGCCCGGGAGCTCGGAACTGAGGCCCTGTGATCTTATTGGCGGCTGACTCCGGGACTGCGAAGGGGGAACCCTGAGCCCTGCGGATGGTTGCGGGTGTCGCCTGGACCCCCCGGACGTCGCTGGACGCAAGGGGAGCTGAGATGTACTGTGGGGATTGCGCGGAACGGTGCGCTGTGATCCATGTAAAGGCCTGTGGGACACTAGCGACGTCAGGCGGCGCCATTTTGGGGAAGCGGACCTGATTAACACCCCGAGGCTGCGGCGGTGCCCCCCTGGTGCGGACGACTTCTTTTTCCCCCATTCCTTCCCCCCTTCCCTCGCCTGCTGACTGGCCTCTCTGAGAGACAAAGGGATAGACGGAGAGAGGGACTGCACGATGAGACTCGGTGGGGCCCTCGAGGTCCTCGGGCACAGGTACCACGCAACGGGCATAGCAGGGCGCCGCAACCCATCACCCTTTCAGGATTGACTCGGCCTGGAGACTGAGGAGTGCTCACACCGCGGTGACGTGGTGGTCCGCCCGGTGCGGCCCGATTGAGAGACTGCTGGGGCGACGGCCTGGACCCCTAAGTAGGTGACCGCGAGCTGGGCCAGATACACCTGCCTCTTGGATTCCTGTCCTACCGCACCCTTCGCACGCCATCGCCCGGGAGATCCCTGTGGGGAGAAGAAGGCCTACCACCCTCGGGCTGCGACGCCCCCACGACCAGAACGCACACACTAGGGGTGAGTACCCCAGGATTGGGACAGTATGGTGTGGAAAGGCCCGAGGCCTGCGGAGGGCCAAGGAGAACAGGTGGGACCCGGCCCGCAGGCGGAGCTAGTGCGGGCGGCAGCGGAGCAGGATCTGCTGATCACGCGGTGCCGGGAGATCGCCAACCGGACAAGCTGGACCTTATTCTTGAGGAAATCCGAGACTCACGACAGCAATGGAGCTGCAATTGGGGGCCCTCACGAATAACATCTCTCCTGAAAGCCGACCACGGCAAGTTAGCTGACAAAATCAAAGACCAAGGACTAGTGCTTGGACCTTGCGCCCACCGTGGCGGACCACACTATGTCTATCCGGGAACTCCAGGGCCAGGTCACCGCCCTGATGGACAGGGTAGAAGACGCGGTAGGGCGTAATCGACGTAATAATGTAAGGGTGATTGGCCTGCCGGAAAAATGCGAGGGATCGCAGGCCGCGGATTTCATGGAGCAGTGGTTCCGAGATTATGTAACGACGAACGGGCTCTCCCCACACTTCTGCATGGAAAGGGCGCACAGGATTCCAATGGGACTGCCCAAGCGGGGTCACCCCCCATGCCCTTTAATAGTCCGCATCCTCAATTATCGTGACAGGGAAGTACTTTTAAGGAAAGCCCGTGAGAAATCCACCATTCACTTTGAGAACCAAAGGGTGCCATTGTACCCGGATTACACGAATACGGTACAGAAACAACGAGCTTCTTATCTGGAAGTGAAAAAGAAACTGAGAGGCGCACAGCTGAAATACGCATTACTCTTCCCGGCCCGTCTGAAAGTTATCCATGGACGGAAATCCCACTTCTTCGAAAGCCCTGCTGACGCTGAAGAATGGCTGGAAGTAATGGGACTAGTTGGTGGTTGGGAGGCCTCCCAAGACGCTGCCACGGGAAATTCAGAGGAAAGATCAAGAAGTAGCCGCCATCCATCTTCCGGATCCGGGACAGAGAGTAATCGGAGAGCACCGTCGCGGGAACGACAGAGAAAAGAATAACTGGTGGCCCTCTCGATCGCAGGTACCTTCAGGGAAGAATCTGCGAAAATAACTACAGACTCGGAAGACAGCACGATGCACTCGGACAACAGTGTGATTCTATTCCCCACAGTCACTCCTCGAGCTGTGGACGAACTAATAGACAATTGATTCGACCGATGGTGACCAGTGCCAGGGTCTCCTTTGCAGACACTGTATTGTATCCTTTATTGCTGTAATTGTGCACTTAGTACCTATTTATTCTTGAAAGATTATATGTGGGGGCGGAGAGGTGCGACTGGGGAGTATGTCAACGACCATTTATCCGGCATACATCGGGCCTCCAGAACCAAATTGCAGAAGGTACCTTTGGGCAGTGTCCAAGGAGACTCATTGATAATCCAACAGATACCGTATGGACACCCTATTGAACTCTTCTTATGTGTAATATGAATCCCGGCCGGGCCGCCGTTGAGCCGGTGGAGCCTGGAGTTGGTAACAACATGAATAGGCGAGTACTAGGCCACCCCCCCAATGGCGAATGCACAGGACCATGGATCTTTATGTTTTACTTGTTAATGTTGGGCCCAGCTACGTTTTACGGCTGCGCCGAGTTAGTTTTGCTTAAGTTTACAGTATTCAGAGGTGTACTCTCCTGGGTTCTACTCTCCAGTGCTCCTAACCCATGACCGCTGACAGACTCAGTTCCGACGCTAGATGATTATGGCTGAACAGGCTAGATTATACAAAGTTCTTACCTGGAATGTGCGAGGGCTGGGGGCAGTGCAGAAAAGACACAGAGTCCACTCCTACCTCCTTAGGCAACAGACACAAATTGCGTTTCTGCAAGAATCACACCTCACGGCATCTGAGACACAAAAGTTGAGGAAGAAATGTAGAGGCGCTATATATTCCACGTCATATTCCGCCTTCTCCAGGGGAGCCACTATATGGGTAAGACACTGGGCGGCGTTTGTAGAAATAGAACAGAAAGTGGATGACCAGGGTAGGTATATTCTAGTCAAAGGCACCCTGGATGGCAGACTCATTGTCCTGGGTAGCATTTACGTCCCGAATTATGACCAAGAATCGTTCCTACAGAGGGTGGGACGGGCATTATCCGCTTGGGCCAATATACCCTGGATACTTGGGGGGTGGGGGGGGGGACTGGAACGCTGTGCTGGATCTAGGCATGGACAGGTCACACCCACCTCTACAGTCCTCTGGCGCTGCGAAGTTGGCTGGCCTCTTTAACACATGGGCGGAGGGCTGCGCGATGTCTGGCGGGTATTACACCCGAAGCACAAGGAATATTCCTTCTACTCCCCAGTACACGACCTACACACGCGCATTGATCGATTCTTATGCTCCCACACACTGACCACAATGATAGGCTCCCCGGAATATTTGGCAAAAACCTTCTCGGATCACAGGCCCCTACGGTGCACCATTTCCTGTGGCAGAGTGCCGACTCCAATACCTACATGGAGGCTCAACCCACAACACTTAGAAGATGGACCGTTTAGAGTGACCCTACTAAACACTCTGACAAGATATTGGGAAGCTAACTGGGGAACTGCTTCCTCCAACTTGGTGGTTTGGGATGCAATGAAAGTGGTGATACGTGGGGCTGCAATAGGGCAGTTGGTAGGCGCTAGACAGGAGTTGCACTGGAAGTTATGTGAGGTGGAGGCCCGGCTAGTGGTGCTTGAGCGGGAAACAGCAGGGGACCCCGACAAGAAACAGGCCCTACAAGAACAACACATACTACATGCAGAGACGCTGGAATCGCTACGTGTCATAGATTATAAAGCTGATCTGCAAAGGCAACACACAGAGGCAGATCGCTCCGGCGCGCTGCTAGCCTGCTTGGTGCGGGACAGGCCAGAAACCCTGATCATTACCCAGGTCCATAACCAGGTGGGCACCATAGTGAGTACTCAATCCAACATCAACCTAGCGTTTCACGATCACCTAAAGGCACTGTACGCTCCGGCTGGGATGGAAGACCCTACACAAATAACTGATTTCATGAGGGATCTCCCCTTCCCACTCTTAACAGCAGACGTACAGAAGACAATTGAGGGGCCTATAACTCAACGATAAAACACTTAAATAAGACACCCGGCATGGACGGGCTCCCGGTGGAGTTCTATTCCACTTATGCCGACATTCTGGTACCGATCCTAGAAAAAGTGTATAGGATAGCCTTCGAAGAGGGCCATCTGCCACGATCAACTATGCAGGCATTGGTGACCTCAATACCTAAACCGGGTAGGGTTGTCTTGGAATTGGCAAACAATAGGCCTCTGTCCATGTTGTCAACTGAGTATAAAATACTGAGCAAGGCTATTGCTCTGCGTATTCAGCCCCATTTGACTGCACTTATACACCGAGACCAGTGTGGGTTTCTTCCCGGGCGTAGTACCTACCTAAACACGAGACGCCTACATGCACTAATGGCGGCAACACCGACAGACCTGAAACAGGCAGGATGCATAGCGTTGGATCTCAAACAACCGTTTGATTCCCTTTCTTGGCCCTTTATGGTTGAGGCCTTGCGACGCTTTGACTTCCCGGCCCCT
The DNA here is from genome assembly GCF_964263255.1 of Lissotriton vulgaris. Classification (NCBI taxonomy): domain Eukaryota; kingdom Metazoa; phylum Chordata; class Amphibia; order Caudata; family Salamandridae; genus Lissotriton; species Lissotriton vulgaris. The sequence continues at coordinate 1,144,793,180 of NC_141687.1, read as the reverse complement.
TTACTGCAATGGTTCAAGTTGTTGTACATCGACCCCACAGCTCGGGCGAGAACGGGGCACTATGTGTCGGCAGAATACCCGGTCCACCGAGGCACCAGACAGGGATGCCCCCTGTCCCCGATACTGTTTGTCCTGGCGCTCGAACCATTGGCCATTGCTCTTCGTAAGTGTGCGACCGGATCAGGTATTCCAATAGCGGGGTCCTCCCATATACTCTCCATATATGTGGACAATATGTTATTATATCTCGGGGACCTGGAGGCAGACCATACGCAATTACACGACACCTTTCGTAAGTTTGAAATGGTGTCGGGCTTGGCTATAAACCCAGAAAAGTCGGTGGGATTCTACTTCTGGGACGCACCTCACCCGCCCTCTATACCTTTTGCCACCTACGTGATCCCGGTAGCCCAGTCTAATTTTAAATACCTGGGGATCCGTATACATAGAAAAACAGAGGACCAGTTAGATGGCAATATCTCCAGGGCCATTGCTGGCCTCCGTGGCAGTATCGGTTTTTGGACCTCACTGCCTTTGACAGTCAGGGGCCGCATTGCAATAGCCAAGATGGTAATGCTACCTCACTTATTGTACCACTTCGTGAATCTGCCCATATGTCTCCCGCACCGAATTTTCACAACAATAAATACGTTACTGACCACTCTTATATGGGGGTCAGGCAGACGACGGATTAGTCTGCGCAAACTACAACTTGGTACTAAACTAGGGGGTCTGGGTGCCCCTGATTTTCAAGGGTATTATTTTGCCAGTCAACTCCAATGGTTGTCTTACTGGCAGGCCGGAAGGAACCTTCACGAGATCGGCTGGACGACGGAACAATTAGAACAGGGCGAACTACATAACCTATTGCTACCCAAAAGTAAGATACCAGAGATGTGCCACCCACTGCTTCGCACTGCCCTTCTCTGCTGGAGAAAGGCACTAGCTTACACGTCATTGGCAATACCATACGCAGGTAATATCCCCTTACTGGGCATCCCAATACCGCAGGGAAAACTTACGAAACATACACTACGACACTGGACGGAGAGCGGAGTGGAGGAGATAGGCAGTTTCTTTGGAGATGACACGCTGCTAGACCATCGCACCTTCGTTCAGGTGACTGGGACCTCGGACAGACATTATTTATTACATGCCTCTATATCCCACTATATTAGGACAACATTGGCGCCGCACCGCATTAAACCACAGCAACATGAGCTAGTACACCTGATACACTACATGGGGGCGGGGGCTCACTTAGTGCGCTGGCTGTATACAGGGATTAGAACACATGCAGCGCTGTCCCTTACCGCATTACGAGAGATCTGGTCGCAGGACACGGGGGAGGAAATTACAGAAGCTACATGGAGGGTGATCCTGGCACACCCAAAAAGGGTCTCACGAAATTTGAAATTTAAATTTATCCAGACTATGGTGCTTCATAGAGCATATCTCACCCCGGAGAGAAAACACCGGATGTTTCCAGACGCCCCCCATCATTGCCCGCGATGCAGGGTGGATGAGGCGGGCCTCTTACATATGCTTTGGACATGCCCACAGCTGGGCAACTATTGGAGGGAGGTATGCCAGACAATAGGAGAGGTTTCGCAGATACGGGTAAAGGAGAGTGCATTATATTGTTTAGTGTGAGCTCGCCCACGTCCCAAGCCGCTAAAAACCAAACTTAGATTTGTGGATCTTGCCCTCCTTTTGGCAATCAGGAAGATTACGATGAGATGGAAATCCCCTAGAGACTAGAGAGCCCAGGGTAGAGACATGGAGGATGGAAGTGGTGAGGTGGGGAAAAGCAGAATGCATTGCCCTTAGGAAAGAAGAGGAGGGCGGGGGGCGGAAAATTCCCATGGCAATGGACTGGGAGTTATCCTACTGGAGTTAGAAAGATTAGACCTACCGCTGTCCCAAAGCGAATGACAGCACATTATACACTGAGTGAGGAGTGCTGGGCATAACAGACGCTAAGATGGAACAGATGTGTTTTGTATATGTTTTTTATCGATTATCATGGAATAAGAGTGGTCATCACCGGGGAACGGAGACTGAATTATTGAGAGACTGTTAACACCTAGGACTGGGGTTGGGGGAGGGATTGTTGGGGAGGGAATGGGTGGGTATGAGATAAGTCCTGTCACTAGCGGATGACTCCGATACCATGCATTTATCCATACATATATGATCTGGTTTACGTGATACTGTCCTTTATTGCGGAATGGGGTTAAATTGAAAAATCGTGATGTATTTCATGCCCAATACTTAATGATGTATGCTATTGCACTGAATGTACAATCACGAATAAAGTTTTTGAAGAAAAAAAACTATATAGGAGCAATTTCAATGGTTTTGTATGAGTGAAATGTCCAGCTAACTATAACACCCCTAAAACCTATAGTTTTTTGAGTGAATTTCAAAGGTTTTTTAAAAGCTAATTCCTAAATATATAAGGCCTGAAACCTATGTTTTTTTCAGTGAAATATATATGTATATATATTCACAGAAAAAACCATAGGTTTTAGGCCATATATAGTTAGGGATTAGCATTTACAAAACCTTAATATACTCGCACAAAACCATAGAAATTCGCATATATAGTTAGATGCAATAACTATATATCGCGCACCCGCAACCCACTGCTGATGATGTCACATATTACATCATTCATGACATGGTCAGTGACATCACTGATGACATCACTGATGACATCACTGATGACATCTCTAATGACAACATCCAGTGACTGTATGTTTCTGTAAAGTTAAAATATGTCTTAGATATTGAAGAATGAGTGGATGTATAAGTGTTTGGATGAAGGATTTAGTAGGTGCATGACTGACTGTATGAGTGAGTGATTAAATGTGTCTCACTGAGTACATGGGTTAGTGACTAAACTGTCTTAATTTGTGCATCATTATTACTGTAGTTCTGTAAACTGCTGCATGTGTTGATCAGTAGCTATATGAGTAACTATATGAGTTATTGATTGGTTGCCCAAATATTTGTATGGGAGAGTGAGTGTGTGAGTGGGGGTGGCTGGGAGGTGTGTGACTCTGTGCATAGATGTGTGAGCAGTTGATTCAGTAGATGTATGGGTTCAAAAGTGCCTGTGAAAACAGCTGTATGGGCGGTTGACTATCAGCATGAGTGCATTGGTGAGTAATTGGATTTATCAGTACTATATGTCAAAGTAAGTACATATGTAAAACACAGTACAAGTAAGAGTTGACATTTATAAATAACTGTGCATAAGAGCCAGTGAATGTGTGAGTGGCTGTATGGATCATTCTGAACTTGTATCAGGGATTGTATAAGAGAGTAAATATGTGTTAGTATATGTTTGATTAAGTAAGGTGTGTATAACTGTATAGTTGAGGAAATGGAGGTGTGATTGATTCTTTGCATGACTGACTAGGTGTGTGAGTAACTCCATGGATGAGTGACAGTCTGTGAGAGTCTGTTTACACTGATTGTATCTAAGGTTATATTAGAGTCTGAAGAGGTTGATCGTATTATCACATGAATGATATCATCAATGATGTGATCAGTAATGACAAATGAGATGTTATCAGTGATGTCATTTGAGATGTCATCAGTGATGTCATCAGTGATGTCACTGACAATGTCATGAATGATGTCATCAGTGATGTCATCAGTGATGTCATCAGTGATGTCACTGACCATGTCATGAATGATGTAATATGTGACATCATCAGCAGTGGGTTGCGGGTGCGCGATATATAGTTATTGCATCTAACTATATATGCGAATTTCTATGGTTTTGTGTGAGTATATTAAGGTTTTGTAAATGCTAATCCCTAACTATATATGGCCTAAAACCTATGGTTCTTTCTGTGAATTTCAATGGTTTTTTAATAGCAAATATCAAAAGCTGTTAAATGTGAAGTACGTGATAGGTAAAAACATTTTCGTATTTATGCACGCTGATGTACTTTGAACGCTGCCCCCTCTCTTTTCTCTTAGAAGTACTCTCTCTTTGCAGATAGTGAAGGGTTGTTAACGCAGGCCTATGCCCCCGTTCTAATCCGTCGTGTCTGCTTCTCTCTCCATTTGATTGATTGTTATCCAAGCATTTACTGTTTTAGAATTGGTTCTCTTTGGTTCATTCTCTATTTACAAACAAGCACAGAGTCGCAATACTCTGTTTAGTCTTTGCAGATAGTGGAAAATCGTTAAAAAACAAAAGGAATCAAGCAAAATCAGTAGGCCACTAATGGGATCTCTTTTTGACCTAGCTAAAATAGAAACATTAAGAACAACCCCTCATGAGAAATACGAAACTAGTGAGATGAACTGAGCTCCACACGATGATGGCTGCAATACAGCTCGGCTCCGCCACCCACCCCACCCAAAACAACGACAAACCCTATGCAAATATTATAAATATATACAACACACCAGCAAAGTAACAGGGTAAAACATTTTATTAAATAACTGTTTACATAACTATTTTATACTTTTTGTTGCCCGATCCGGCTAGCTCAATCGATCGAGCATGAGACTCATGCACTCTAATCTCCTTGGCCTCAGTCAAGCATCAATACTAAAATTTTAATACACGAGTGTTCGTTCATGGTTTTGGTCCCTGAGTTGCTTCGATGTCACTGCCTTGCAGAAATGGCATAAGTCCTGGATGTTGGGTGCCATACTTCAGAGTTCTGAGCAGCGCTTGTAACACTGTCTAAACCTTATTTGCACCTGCTGCAGCTTCACTATTCTCATAGTAAGTGGGGGCCGTTTGTGGACCTGACTGCATTTGAAAACAATGTGATATGGTACCTCCCTAAACCGCTTGACGGAGGCCCCCGAGGGGCGGTGTGATGGCACGGACTCGGAGAAGACGCTTGGCTCCGACCCTTTCCCCAAGTCTTATAGCACTGGTGTAGCCTGAGATCGCACCCGACATAAGCGGCCGGCTCCCGGGGTCAAGCTGTCTTTGACGTTTTGTAGCCTTTCGAATTCTATCCTTAGATGGCATTGTCTAATTTCCAAATAATCTGCAGTTGAATCTGTGGTGAAATATAATAAAAAATGTTATTAACCACTATTACCAAACAGTAAATCAATAACAGTAAGAACTAGATTCGACAATGCTATAAAAAAATAAAAAAAAGTATGCACAAGGATGCAGGGGGTATCACTTTGACACCCTCTGACACCCTCAAAACAGGCACAAGTGCCATGTAGCAAGCAAACCAGCCCTAAGGGCAGGTCTGACTTTCACATGACATAGATGTGCGAGCACACATGTGCATGCACACCGGAATCGGTATTTTACCATGAAGTTTGATTTCATGCTAAAATACAGATTCGTTAAGGCCTTTGGGACTCAGAAGACTCCCCCCTACATAACAAATTAACAGAATCGGTAAAATTACCGATTCGGTATTTTACCGAACAAATCATTTTTCCGATTCTGTAAATGTAGATTTACCTACATGTGGCCTTGGATTTAAACCCCTACATACCGATTGGCCATTTACCGGTCGGAAACGGACGAAATTGGCCGTAACCGGTCGGTAAATGGCCTGAAACAACCACCTACATCGGGCCCTAAGTGTGCATGCATTTGATTTCAAAAAAAGTTTTTAAACCTTTTATGTAAAACAATTATACACCTACATTCATGGGAAACTGACTTAAAATGCCCTAATACACTTGAAAACGTTTTTTAAGGTACTTGCACCTTTTTTTCAATAACTTTTAACATGGCTATGTAACTCAAACAATCAATCATTCCTATGGACTTTGAAGCCCATAGGAATGATTAGGCATTACCGATTCGGTATTTACCGAATCGGTAATTAAAGAATTCACAAGGGTGCAAGGGGTGTCACTTTGACACCCTCTGGCACCCCCAAAACAGGCACAGGTGCCATGTGGCAGGCATACCTGCCCTAAGGGCAAGTCTCCCTGTCACATGACATAGGTGTGCATGCACACATGTGCATGCACACCGGAATCGGTATTTTACCATGAAGTTGAATTTCATGCTAAAATACCGATTCGTTAAGGCCTTTGGGACTCAGAAGAGTCCCAACTACATATGGAATTTACAGAATCGGCCGTAACCGGTCGGTAAATGACATGGAACGACCACCTACATCGGGCCCTAAGTGTGCATGCATTTGATTTCAAAAAAAGTTTTTAAACCTTTTATGTAAAACAATAATACACCTAAATTCATGGGGAACAGACTTAAAATGCCCTAATACACATGAAAACGTTTTTTAAGGTACTTGCACCTTTTTTTCAATAACTTTTAACATGGCTATGTAACTCAAACAATCAAAATGAAAATGTGCCAAGCACACATGGGGGCGTATTTACAAGGGCCTTGCACTACGAGGAAAGTGACTTCAAATGACCAGACACACATGGGGACGTATTTACAAGGCCCTTGAACCCGGGGGAAGTGACTTGAAATTGCTAAGCACACATAGGAGAGTATCTACAATGCCCGTGCAACACTTATGCATCATTTTTTACATGTACACCGTAACATTAACAACACAATTGCATCATATATCTGTTCCGCAAAAGCGACGCATTGCAGGAGTCACATCATTTTACCATCAAAAACAATTTCACCAATACCTTAAGAAACATGGAAGTGGTGAAAAAAGCCAAGCTTGACGTTACGGCAGCCACGAGGTAGCTAGGCTCCGCCACCCCCCCACTGCTCCAAGCATGTCTGTCCCACCGCCCGCCACACCCATTAACGGTAACATGAAATAGATACAAATCAGCAGATACCTACCCCCATTCCGGAAACTCCCGAAGTGCAACAGGACCACGGTTACGCCCATCCGGAAGATGAGGCCTCGACACGTGCAGGGCGGGGCCCGGCTAATCGCCATCAGCCGTGGGGTGGAAGGCCCAAAATGTACTGGTCTCCCGATTCCCTTCTTCTGCCGCCTTGCAGGCCACGGGGGGGATGTCTTGCCTCTGCCTCCGACCCCCCCCCTCTTATCGCCTGGTCCGGACATCACGGATATCAACACCAGGTGTCGGCGTGGTGTGCGCTGGGAGGGAGAGGCGGCGCGAACGAGCCTCTCCCACCCCCCCAGGTGGGGGCCCCTCAGCTGCACCCCCAACGCTCCACTCACCCGACAAGGGTTCCTCCACTCTTGCGATGCAGCGGCGCTGCACTCACCCGACAAAAGGTCTCGTCCACTATTGCGAGGCAATGATGCTCCGCTCACCCAGCGGGGGTCTCGTTCACTGTTGCGGTGCAACGACGCTTCTAGTTTCCTGCGTCCAGAAACCTTCTCCTCAACTTTGAAGATTCTATAAGAGCCACGGGGGCCCCCAACCCCCGATGGGGAATGACTGCCATGATCACCCACGGAACGACCACGACGTAGCCGCGGGACGTCGGCGCGCTCATGCCGGCGCCGGCCTCAGTCTTGAAATCACCAAAATCCTGCAAGACTACCAACTTGATCAGTTCCGGTGGGACACCAGTATGACCCGGTAGGAGAGATTGTTGCCTCCCACCCCACTTTGACTGATGGTTCATGTCGGCAGTCCCCTCTGCTACCCTTCAATGAAAACTTTTGGACTGCCGAAAGAGGTCCCGGTCTAACCACGAGTTGGTGGAGACATTTTGACTATACTTGGACCTTCCTGACCTCACCCAAAATGGCGCCGGTACAAATGAAACTCTCAACTCCTTGTTGTGCCCCGATTGCTCAGCCTTGATATCATGAGATATGAATGCAGTTTTTAGCACATGAATTGATATGGGATAAGACTGATTACACGTTCGAACAATGAATTGATATTAAGTTCTAATGCATCATTGATTACTGTATTTATTATTGAAGGTTCGAATTGTCGACACTTTTGATACTTGCTCACAATGAATTATCGATATGATTTTGTTGCACTTGTCGCACTTTTTACTAAGAAATCAACGACCACTGACTCTCTGTTATGTTTTCCACAAATAAATAACCCCCCCCCCCCCCATTTACAGTTCCAGCCTGCTCCGTGGCCGGCCCACGGGGTTGTAAGCCCGTATTTGGGCACCAACATTTTTATTAAAGGTTTTTGAAAAAGCAAACGTAGTTGTAACGCGTAGATTGGTAAGTTTAGAAGAAATGGCCACTGTTTCCGATTTTTTTTTTTGTTAAAAAAAAGCAGGTGAAATGAAGCAGCTCAATTAGTTAAGGGTTAAAAAGTATAGTACGCAGAAACATTGAAAATATGAATGGTCCAGGTTTGTTGTGTGTTTTTTATTTTTCTGCAGCATAAAGCAATCGATAAAGATCCTGGTATTTAGCCTCTACTTTATATGCTACCTGTATCAGGGAAGTTGTTTTAAATGCCCCTAAGCAACCCCGAACGAATGTAACCTGGCCCCCCTAGTACGAACGAAAACGACCCCGTACCACTGTAGGTTATCTCTCTTCCTCAAAAATGACAAAAATTACTTTCTAGAACGTTTTGGACATTGATGATTTTCATATGATCTATTTATTAAAGTAATACTCATCTCTCCGCATGAAATTAATTTTCCACATGCTACACAAGTCAATCTCATCTGCCTAAAGTTCTTTTACAGATTTGGGACCGTTTCCCTTGCCTCTGACTCACTTATTGCTAAGTCATTGGTGGATGTTTTTGCCGGTCAGGGATTATCCACCAAATCTCGAAGTTGTGCTTTAGAATAATTAAAAGGGTGCCACCTCTCCATGTGCCGATGCATGACATGATTACCATAGCTATATTTTTTTTCGGTCCCTCTCGAGAGTTTTTTTTTTGGCAGATGAGGCAGGTAACAAACCTGGCATTAACTTTCTTTTCATGAGAAGGAAAAGAAAAAAATTGCCAGATAAAATTCACTTTCACATGGGACGTTCTTGGCATTTCTTTCAGAAACTTTTACATCACTGTGTCATTTCTTTGTCTATCCTGCTTAAAGCAATGTCATGTAAATAGTTGTTTAAAAAGTTTTTTTAACGTGTTTACTTTGTTGGACGTTGTATATATTTATAAGTTATTAAAGTGTTATAATCCTACAACTTTGTTGGAGTGCTATATATTTTTAATGTGACACATAATTGTGAAGACTTTGATGTACAAAAAGGCATCCCTGGAATCTTCCGCTTCAGGCTCGGACCCACACACCCTCACAGTGAGAATCCCCTCCCCAAGCACAATACAGGATGGTTATCAGATAGTAGGAACGCGTGTGGTGTGACGGATCTCATCAGGTGGGGGCCTTGATCTACTGTAACTCCTTTGAACAGGGGTGATTCTCTACAGCTAGAGCCATAAACTACATCTGCAGGGCTAAGTGATAGCCTGAGACCGGCCTGCACAATCAGACACAGAGGAAGAGGAGTGTCAGAGGGTGCGGTAGTGAATAGGGTGAAAGGGAGGTGTCGGGCGGGCACAGGGTGTGATTCTCAGGGAAGAGCAGCGCAGATGGGGGGAGGTTTATGGCCCATGCATGAGAGAGAGAGCGGGGGTGACCAGTGCGTGGGGGAGATGCTTGCGAGGGTGGGGAGCCATGCTGAGGATCGGCGGCGTGCAGAGAGTGGGTCTGGTCAAGGCATCTAAAATGGCTGCCGTGCTCAACAAAAGTGTGGCATTGCAAAAAAGGCAAGATGGCGCAGACAATGTTTATCAATAAGGATTAATTTATAACAATTATTTTTAACAAAATATTTACTTGCAGTGACAAAATGGCGGTCAACAGTTCCTGATTTCCATCGAATCGAACGTTAACAGACGTCACGCAGCAAAAAAAAAAACGCTCACGCACAGCCGCTGGAGGACATGTATCAACATATATGAGCCTCCTCAGCCACCCTCAGAAAACATAAGGGGTCAGGATACGTCTCCCGTACCCCCTTATACCTAGTAATTTAATTAATTCGAAACCCAAAATGGCGAATTCCCGTTTCGCTACCAGTTTGCGGCCCGGTTCGCGAACCGAGAAGCGCTTCTACCGTGAAAAATCAAATTTTAATTATTTGCCCCACGGGACCCTTTAATAACCCCAACATCATTCCTAGGGGGTCAAGAGGAGTCTACCTTGCCCCCTTTCATTAAATTCCCCCTTCGTTTTTCTCCTCCTCTTGTCTCTCGATCCTACCGAGAGACAAGATGGTGGCCGCACCGGACTGTTTAGAATGTTGACAGACACCGGAGAGCCAATCAGCTTCGCTACACAAAGCTCCGTTACGTGAAAAGTACGCGATCTGGTGCGCTATCTAGGACGCTGTCACAGATATATCTGTTTTTTTAAACGTTAATTTCTCAAAATCCACTGGAGCACATATATTGAGACCCAGCAAAGGCACATCGGGCTAACAGTCCCTACAATTTTGCCAAGTTTCGTGTAAATCCATTCAGCCGTTCGAGCTAAAAGTGAGGCCAAAGGCCCTATGGAAAAATGAATGGGAAAAACGCGTTTTGGGACCCCCCTTTTTTCTCGGCCCCCCTTTGACGGAACCCCCCCCCCCCCCAATTTTATGGGGCTGCTCAGAAACAAAATGTGCCATTTTCCTGAAAATTTCAGCCGATTCCGTCCACAAACGCCAAAGTTATTAGACATAGAATTTTCAAAAGTTCCATAGAGAAAAAATCCTAACTATATATACCTACTGGCGACCGCCAGTAGGTAATATATATATATATATATATATATATATATATATATATATATATATATATATATATATATATATATATATATATATATATATATATATATATCTTGATACCTCCGAACCTCTCTGCAGCGCCCAGCCAGAACACCACCAAAGGACGAAATACAGACTCCAAATGTTGTGGAAAATGCAGGTCTTTAATTCACCAGTTTGTCAGACGCGTTTCGAATACCTTTGTATTCTTTCTCAATTTACAAACATGTAGTCCACTTTTAGTTTTTATACAGTTTTTTTCAGTATGTGATACTTTCACCTCCTCCATGTGATGTATAGAAATAGAGGAAATACTTAACAGGTATGCATGCTGGTACTTGTAGTTTTTAGTTTTTACAAACCTCATTCAATTAATTTTATACTTGATTTGCACAACATTACAGCATGAATGCAGTATAATGTAAGATGTAAGAATAGCGAAATGCACATTTTATATCAATTATCATGACTTTGTTAAAATGCATGTTTTGATTTTATAGGTTGCCATTTTCACCATATATTTTCCAATGAGTAAAAATAAATAAATAAATATATACATTGATAAAATATACCGTACAAAAATATATTTTTAAATATATATCTATCATTCTTCATGTAGCAAAAAATAACAAATAAATAAACATTTTACATATACGGAATACAATATAAAAATAGAAATAAGCTATTTAAAATATTGTCACTCTAAAATTCTGTATAATTATCACGGAATAAATTCCTGATTTCATTATTGGCTAACCTCATCAACCTAAGTCAATCCGTTAAATAATGTGCAAAATCACGCAATGTGCAAAAGTACAAACGAAGTGCAAATTTTGCATTGTTTTATAGCAGCATGATAGTATTTCCTTAATAAAGTGCAAAAAGTGATATAGTAGTTGCAAAACTTCACCTAATCTGTGCTACTTACTAATGAAGATCTTGATTCATTCAAGATACTGTGTTTTAAAACTTATAAGCAAAAATAGATTATACTTATAATGTGAAAGACTAAAAACAGTATTGAGACAAAAAGAAAGGGCAGGGGCCAGAGTAATGTTATCAAAATTTCAAAGACATAGGAGTTTGGAAACATGTTGGGAACATTTATAACTGGTGGATAGGACATCAGAGGAAATGGTGCAAATCCTCAGTATTGTTCAATCCATTTGGCTGTCTACTATCCAGTTCTACAATAAATTTAGATTCCAGCTGCCGCAGACACTTTTCTCGGTTTCCACCTTGCGAATTATCCTTCACTGCAGCGATGACAAAATATTTTAAATCTGCTAGTTTGTTTTGGTGGACAGCTTTGAAGTGTCATGCGACCGGGTATGTACTATCGTTATTAACAATAGCCCGCAAGTGTTGCAGGATCCTGACGTGCACTTGCTGCTTGGTACTACCTACATACCTAAGCCCACAGGTGCACGTCAGGATATAAACTGCATATTCAGTTTTGCAGTCATAGCACCCCTGAATTTGGAATTCCTTCGGGCTGAATGGTGTAGTATATTTCTTGGCTGTTACACCAAATTTACAGGCCCGACATGAAGAGCATTTGTAGAAGCCCTGTTTTTCAGGTAGCCAAGGAGTACATTTCTTTTTGCTGCTAAGATCTGGGATACTTTTAGCTATTTGGCTTTTCATAGAGATACCTCTTCGATATGTTATTGTGGGTTTATCAGGTAACTCCGGTGTCATGACTGCATCTGTCTGTACTATCGCCCAATTTCGATTGATTATGGACCGAATTTGGCGATGCTGGTTATTGTAAGTTAGGATTAACCTAGGTGTATTAGAGGTTTCCTCACTTTCCTGCGGTTCACTTCCCTCCATGTTGGACAACAGTGATTCCCTGGATCTACTATTGGCTTTCTCCAAAGCCCTTTGTAGACTGTATGCCGTATAGCCTCTTCTACGGAATCTCTCAATAGCTTCTCGCATGCATGTGTTCTGTTGTTCCTCACTGCTACATATGCGTTTAATTCGGAGAAGCTCCCCGTAGGGAATGCTATCAATTAAGTGTCTCGGATGAGCACTCGAGGCATGCAACGTAGAGTTACCGGCAGTTGATTTTCTATGCAAAGTTGTTCTTAGCCCGCCATTCTCTACATATACTCTTGTGTCCAAAAAATCTACTTCAGTGCAGCTTATATTTGAAGTAAAATTCAAATTGATCTGATTTACATTGATGTCACATATAAAATCATTGGCACTTTCATTAGTCCCCTTCCATAAAACAAAGACATCGTCTATGAAACGTAACCACAATTTTATGTGGTCTCCATGTTTTGAGGACAGTTCTTGTCTTAGTGTCTGCTCCTCCCACCAGCCAACCACTAAACCGGCATAGCTGGGGGAGAAGCAAGACCCCATAGCCACACCTCTGCATTGTCTATACATCTTTTTTGCAAATACAAAGTAGTTATTGTTTAAGCACCAATCAATACTTTTCATGATCATTTTGTTATGTTCATAGTTCTCAATAGATCTTGTTGATAGGAAGTGTTTTACTGCATTCAATCCTACTTGGTGATCTATGCAAGTGTATAGGGATTCAATGTCCATTGTTATCATTTTCATATCATCTTCCTATTCAACATTACTAATTTTAGTTAAGAAATCACCTGTGTCTTTTACATATGACGGTAATTCTTTAACCAGATCTTGCAAGTAATGATCAATGTATTGTGATAGGTGCTCACTGGCACTTTCAATTGCCGATATTATTGGGCGTCCTGGGACTGGTGTCCTCTCCTTATGGGTTTTGGGGAGAAAGTATATGGATGGCAGTACAGGTGATTCATTCCATAGAAAGGTGTATTCATCCTTTGAAATCATGTTGTCCCTTTTACATTGGAGTAGATGTTTCCTCAATGTTTCCAAAGCTCTCATATATTCTTTATTATTGGTTTCCACATAGCACTTGGTATCAGATAACTGTTGATTCGCTTCCATCAGATAGTCCTGTTTAGGCCACAGGACTATGTTGCCGCCTTTGTCTGAGGCCTTCACAATTATTTCAGTGTTGTTTCCTAGTTTAGTCATTAATCGATTATATTGAAACTGATTGGAACTCAATTTTTTGGGATGATAATTGACACGATGGTACAGATCTTTTATGTCTTCCGTTATCCTGTCATGGAAGATGTCGATTGCGTCCTTCGGCATTATTGGCACAAACACTGATTTTGGTTTGAAAGGGCTTCTGCCAGCCCCCAGCTGATTTATTGATGCCAATTGTAACTGTTGTTGAGTAGACATATCACTCTCAACTTCATCATTGGTGTTTCCCTCTAGTGACTGTGCCGCCAACACTCCTTCCACATCAGTTGCTGCTAATCTAATGTCACTTATTGAGGATGATTGTCCTGCGGATTGTTTTTTAGCTAATCCGTTCTTTATTTTGAAGAACTTAAGTAGTTTTAATTTTCTGATGTAGCTGAAAATGTCAATTCGAGTCTGTGCATAATTGAAATTCCTAGGGGGGCAGTATGATAACCCCAGTTTTAGAATTTGTTCTTCGTTTTCATTTAGCTTTAAGGTTGTCAAATTGATGATTGTTTTATCCATTGCGTTATTTACTGTTGATTGCCCCAAAAGTTTCTGTTTCCCCTTCCTATTGTTTTTGCTACGCCTTTCCCTCCTTTTTGCGTTTCGGGTTTTTGCGTTGTTTGGGGTTGAGGCTATTGTTGTTTCCGTGGTCTTAGTGTTTTCAGCCTGTCCTCGACTAAAAAATCAATTTCCTCGCCGAGGTTCAAGATTCTTGATACAGAGTTTTCATCATCAGAACTGTTTATACTGCTGACACTGTACACTGAGCTATTATCGCTTTGTTCGCTCGCTGGAGTGTTTCCGCCGATAGCTTGTTGATTTGAACATGTTGCTTGTTCCCCCATTTGCTGCCCTTTTGCCTTTATTGAGCTCGCTTTAAGCTGTTTGGCCATGTCAAATTTCCGGGCGAACGTGTAAATTCTGCCTTGTTCATAGTCTGCCAAATCACTAGCGAATTTATATACCTTGCGCTGTTTGATTTTTTCCTCTTGTTTCTGTAGCCTGTCTTTGATTTCTTTTCGCGTTTTGGCAATGTAATCATTCGGTTCCAATTTTGCTAATTCCTCATTGATTACCTTAATTTTGTCCAACAGTTTCATCCTATCAGATTCTGCATATTTGATTAGCAAGCAGACTAAATTCATCGATACTTCCAGGTTCATTGTGCCCCACTCTTTTAACATCTGAGGATCTGGATTTTCGTAACTTGGAGCGAGTAAAATTCTCAGCCCCCATGGGACTCTGCCGGCTTCAGCATACTTGCTTAGCGACGTCTTCTCCCACCACTTCGTAACTTCTGACCTCATACATTTTTCGAGTTTCCTTAAAAGAGTCTTGGCCGTGTCATCTACTTGACTATGCCTTCTGTGTTTAAATTGGCTCCCCGCTTTTCCATGATCGGCAGCTTGCTGTAGATATCGTCTGCAGCTGCCTCCCTTGCGCGGACTTCGTCTTCTGACATATCGTTGCTTTTATATGTTATTTTTACGTGTATCAAATCCCACGTTTAGGCTCAAATGGCAGAGCCGGTTCTGCCTGCCCACACCTGCCCACCGAGTTTCACTCGCGCTTGGACACTCACCGCCGTTCATGCGCCGCTCTTGCCGGTCCTCCGACCTCGCTAGGGTTGCAGCAATCACGGTGGCCTGGCCTCAGCACTTCACTCGGGGGCCGCCGCAGTAGTTTCCGTTACGGAAAGTCGAGCGAAGAGGGTTGTTTGCAGCAGCCGCTTCCGGGACAGGGGGTCTGTTTGCGAAATCAACCGGATGTTTCGCAATTGATATCTTGATACCTCCGAGCCTCTCTGCAGCGCCCAGCCGGAACACCACCAAAGGACGAAATACAGACTCCAAATGTTGTGGAAAATGCAGGTCTTTAATTCACCAGTTTGTCAGATGCGTTTCGAATACCTTTGTATTCTTTCTCAATTTACAAACATGTAGTCCACTTTTAGTTTTTATACAGTTTTTTTCAGTTTGTGATGCTTTCACCTCCTCCATGTGATGTATAGAAATAGAGTAAATACTTAACAGGTATGCATGCTGGGACTTGTAGTTTTTAGTTTTTACAGACCTCATTCAATTAATTTTATACTTGATTTGCACAACATTACAGCATGAATGCAGTATAATGTAAGATGTAAGAATAGCGTACTGCACATTTTATATCAATTATCATGACTTTGTTAAAATGCATGTTTTGATTTTATAGGTTGCCATTTTCACCATATATTTTCCAATGAGTATAAATAAATAAATAAATATATACATTGATAAAATATACCGTCCAAAAATATATTTTTAAATATATATCTATCATTCTTCATGTAGCAAAAAATAACAAATAAATAAACATTTTACATATACGGAATACAATGTAAAAATAGAAATAAGCTATTTAAAATATTGTCACTCTAAAATTCTGTATAATTATCACGGATATATATATATATATATTACCTACTGGCAGTCGCCAGTAGGTAAATGTAGTGTATTTTGTAAAGCGTACAGCTGCCCCAACGGGGCATCCCGGGGCTGTATAACGCTGTGGAACCCTTCCTGGCTCTCCCTGTGAGATGCCCTTCCTGGGCACCCCCAAGGTGAAGCCAGGCATCTTAGTGTTGTAGGGGCCGTTGTGGAGATTAAGCAAGCTATTGCCCAGAGTTGCAGCGTGGGACCCTTGATTAGAGAAGGCGCTGAGGCGAGAATTGTCGAGTCCGCAGACATTGAGCTCAAGACCCTGCCACGTCAGGACTTGAACCCTGGTCCTGGGCCTGATCTCTGCTTCAGAGTCTGCCGCTCTAACCAGTGAGCCACACTTCTCCAGGCCTAGGTGGTCAGGTATATATAGTTAGGACCTAGTTCCTATAGGAAATCCTCAACATTCTATTGGGAATAACTTTGGCGCCGGTTGATGAATCTTCGCGGATTTCTCAAAGAAGATGGCCCGCTCCGCTCTTTCCCTGAAAGTTTTGGGGGGATTCGTCAAGTGGGGGCTGAGAAAAAAGGGTGGTCTCAAAACGTGTTTTCCCCATGTTATTTTCCATAGGACGATTAGACACGGCTACAGCCCGAACGGCTGAACGGAATTACACCAAATTTGGCAGAGAGGTAGAGTTCGGTTCGCAGATCGCCCTTTTGCTTAAATGGTGTAAATCCCTACAGTAGTTGTTGAGAAAATCGAATTTGTAAATATGTGTATATCTGTAAGCGCGCACCGTACGCGTACGTGCGCGGACCTTCGCGTGCGCGAGTTGCATTCTGATTGGCTGCCAATGTCTGTCAACACTCCAAAACAGAAATTTTTGGCAGCCATCTTGTGCTTTGGTAGACTGAGGCACCGGAAAGCAGAAAAACAAACATGTAGATCTCAAAAAGGGGGCAGGGTAGAATCACCCTGACCCCCTAGGCCTGCTCAGGGGATCCCACAAGGACCCCCAAGGCCCCAAAAAATCACAGGGTACGCGCACCGAACGCGTACCTCGCTTAGGTACGCGTACGGTGCACGTACCCCGCGATTTTTTAAAACATTTTTTGGGGCCCTTGGGGGTCCTTGTGGGACCCCCTGAGCAGGCCTAGGGGGTCAGGGTGATTCTACCCTGCCCCTGTGCTTGTTTTCCACCTTTGTTTCACTGCTTTCTTGTGCCTTGGTTCTACCGAGGCACAAGATGGCTGCCAACACTTCCTGGTTTGGAGTGTTGACAGACAGTGGCAGCCAATCAGCATGCCTTCCCGAGAAAGCTGCATGCTCATTGGCTGTCAACACTTCTAACCAGGAAGTGTTGGCATCCATATTGTGCTCGATAGACCGAGGCACAAGAAAGCAGAAACACAAACGTGAAGAACACAAAAAGAGGGCAGGGTAGACACACCCTGACCCCCTAGGCCTGCCCAGGTGGTCCCACGAGGACAAAAAAGGCTCAATTTTTTTTTTTAAACCTGGTCTGTTTTTTTTTTTTTTAATTATCCCCGGGGGGACCAAATCGCGGGGACATAGTGATAAAGAAATGTGGGGGGTCCACAATCCCCCCCACACTGCCCCGGGGACCGCCGCTCCCGGGGCAAAGCAACGCAGCCCCTTGGCGCATACTGGAGGCTCCTGGTGGGCTAGTTGGCCCCCAGGGACCCCCAGTAAGCAAGGGGAATTAGTTTCCCCTCTGCAAACGTGCCCGGTGCCTGCGTTGCAGAGAGGTGTAAAAAGAGTGTGGCCTCATTACACCTCTCTGCAATGCAGCCCCTTGGTGCATACTGGAGGTTCCAGGTGAGCTAGTTGGCCCCCAGGGACCCCTAGTACGCAAGGGTTCAATATAAACAGTGAGTCACTCGTTAATGCATCTATGTACTAAGTAATATCCCCCACCAAACCATGTAAACACTCAGACACTCATACTGATACTCAAAAAACCAATTAATAACCTATATAGGCACTCATGTAGCTACTCACCAACCCATACAGCCACTTATTCAAAAAATGTGTGTGACTGATACAGATATTTACATATTTAAACATTATTCACTAACCCATGTATTCATTAACATACAATTAATCAGTCAGTTATACAATCAATTTTACAAAAAAGTCATCCATTTATACACTTACTTACCCATTTATTCTTCCATCGACCTTTAGATATACATATATAAAAAATATTTATTTTTCAGAAAGACACACATCCACTGGATGATGTCATCAGTGATGTCATCAGTGATGTCATTTGAGATGTCATCAGTGATGTCATGAGTGATTTTATTTTTTTTGCCTTGGGGGTCAGGGTGCTTCTACAATGCCCCCTTTTTGAGTTCTAAAACTTTCAGAGCACGAGCTGCATGCTCATTGGATTTCAACACTTCAAACCAGGAAGTGTTGGCAGCCATCTTGTGCTCGGTAGACCGAGGCACAAGAAAGCAGAAAAACAAACGTGTAGAACACAAAAAGGGGGCAGGGTAGAAACACACTGACCCCCAAGGCATGCCCACTCTACAGGGCACGTTTACACAGTTTAAGATGGGGAATTAATTCCTGTTCAATACAGAGGTACCCTAGAGGGAACTAGTCCAACAGGTATCTCAGTATGCGCCATGGAGCTGCGCTGCAGAGTGTTGTAAAAAGGGGGCGTGCCTTCTGAACACCTGCCTGCAAAAATATAGTAAATCAGTATAAAAAAAATAATTAATACATTTTAAAATTGTCATTTAAAAAAACATCGAAATTCACTGAAAAAACCATAGGTTTCAGGCCTTATATAGTTAGGAATTAGCATTTAAAAAACCTTTGAAATTAACTGAAAAAACCATAGGTTTCCGACCTTATATAGTTAGGAATTAGCATTTAAAAAACCTTACAAATTCACTCAAAAAACCATGGGCCTCATTTATGAAAAGTGACGCATCGCTGCGTGAAAACAGCGATGCGTCACTTTTCACTGTGCACTCCTTGCGACACCAATGATGCGTCATATTTAATGTATGATGCATCATGTCGCAAGGAGTTACAGATACGTCAGTATTTCAGACGTATCTGTAAGCGCAAAAGTGACGCATTGCTGGAGTGTGTCACAAAAGTGACGCAACTCCAGCAATGTGTCCTTTCACATGGGGAAAGCCCCATGTGAAAGGGCTTGCGTCAGTCTTACGCCTGCTGTGAGGCAGGCGCAAGATTTTGACGCAACAGCATCCTAAAAGTGACGCAGTGAAATCCCATAGATTTCACTGCGTCACTATTACGAGGCTTTTTGCGGAGAAACGCCCTCTCTGCATACATTATACCTGACGGGTATAATGTGGCGCAGGGGTTTAAAAAGTGACGCATCTACCTAGATGCGTCACTTTTTAAATATGGCGCAACAGGGCGCATGTTTTACACCGCTGATGCGTCACAAAAGTGACGCACCGGCGGCGCAAAACTGACGCAAGGCCTCATAAATAAGGGCCCATAAGTTTTAGGGGTGTTATAGTTAGCTGGACAATTCACTCATACAAAACCATTGAAATCGCTCCTATATAGTTAGTTGTACTAACTATATTTCGCGCACCCGCAATCCACTGCTGATGATGTCACGTATTACATCATTCATGACATGGTCAATGACATCACATCTCAAAACTAGTTTTTTGAGTGAATTTCAAAGGTTTTTAAAATGCTAATTCCTAACTATATAAGGTCTGAAACCTATGGTTTTTTCAGTGAATATATATATATATATATATATATATATATATATATATATATATATATATATGTATATATATATATATATATATATATATATATATATATATATGAAGTCCTAAATTAATCGTCGGGCCATATTTAAGACCCCATATTCCTCTGCAAAAGTTTTTTTTTCAAATTTACTAAAATTACTGGTATCAATATCTAGGGGCATATTATCAAGCCCATTACCGCCGCTTTTGCGGCTGTTTTCGGCCGAAAAGCGGCGATAATGGCATCGCAGTATTAGCAAGGACAAGCTAGCGCGTGTTTCCTTGTCCTAGCACTGCTTTCGCTAACGCCCTGCTTCCCATCTCTAATGAGATGCAAAGTAGGCGTTCCTGTGGAATACAACATGGAAAAAGTCGCTAACCGCACATCGTGGTATTTACAAGCCTTAGTCCTGACACCTATGGCAATATTAAAACCTGCACTAACCGCGGTTATCGCCATAAGCTTACGTCTGCTTAAATTGAGTCTTAGCTATATTTGTTATGGGGGGTGGATTTGCGGGCTAAGACCACCAGGGGCTATCATCAAGCTTTCCCCTAACGCTGCGGGAATATCGCTGGATTTCCCGCGATATTCCCGCATATTTGCGCTTTTGCTGAATTTTTATCGCCCTGGAGAAAAGCGTTGCTGATAACGCGTTATCCGGGCGATAACATCCAGCGATAGCCGGCGATAACTGAAATAGCGGTAAACGCGTTTGGCGATATTTATCGCCGTTGCTTGATGATATGCCCCCAAGTTTTTTTAG
The DNA here is from genome assembly GCF_964263255.1 of Lissotriton vulgaris. Classification (NCBI taxonomy): domain Eukaryota; kingdom Metazoa; phylum Chordata; class Amphibia; order Caudata; family Salamandridae; genus Lissotriton; species Lissotriton vulgaris. Next base: position 1,144,772,465 of record NC_141687.1, on the reverse strand, counting down.
AAGCCTTATGATTTTAGTGAACATATGAAACAGGCCGGCACCCCACTCTGAAAAGTGGTCTAGCTCTAGTGCAGTCCACCATGTGGCACTTTTATAGGCAGATCAATAGGTTGTCTACAGTCTGATAACATAGAAGGGAGTGGCCAAGTTCCAGACATTTACAAACAATTGCAGTTAGAGAGTAACACAAAACATTGTTAGGAGTATGATATTTTGCTAATTCACAAAATGTTGAAAGGATGTCTGCTATACATAAAAAATCGCCCCCACTTCATGTTTATTAAAGCAAGGTGGGTGGCAAAAGATTTTGCTCTAAAAATTGTGTTGTCGTTTTAAAAAGTTTTGGAAGCACTGTGTTTGACCATCCCAAAAAGCTGGAATTTTCCCTCTTCATAGCCATCAGTCACTTGAGGAGTTTGGGGTCTGCCTGAACCAAACACTTAGTACCACACACAATAGGCAAAGAAAGATCTCAAGACCCCCACTATTGTAAAGCTTTCCTTTTCTGTGTCAGCCCAGTACTGTACACTAGGGAGCAGGTTGCGACTATGAATGCCACTGAAAGCTTTCTAACCTTGTCGTTGAGTTGAGCCAGTACCAATCCTGCCAACTTCCACACATCAAGGGATAGATTACCGCATTTTAGTGCTGGTATCCACAGCACCACAACAGCACACTAAAATGCATTAGCCACGCATTTTGGGGGGATGATGAGCCGCTCCGCTAAGCAGGAATAATTAATGAAAAGTAGGCCTTGCTAGCACGTTCACGCTTTCTGTGAATTGCCACTCTGCCTCAATTTACAGCTTAACCCGCTGCCCTGGGGGGCACGGTTAGTCCTATGGAGATCAGCAATCTTACACAGAGTCTTGGATAGATTAGTATTGTGGTGCAGCCAAAGCAAATCTGTGCCCTGGTGACCGGTCCTCTCTGAGGGACACATGTGAGGCACAAGCTGCAGCTCACTGGTTCAGGTGGCAGCACCAGTGTCAGTACTTGATTTTGGCACACACTGTGCTTGCCTGACCTAGATAAATGGTGCTGCACTGACTGGTGGTAAGAGCATAGAGTGAGGCATGCAGGTGCAGCTCAGGATGTTCACCGGCACTGAGGAGAGTAATCACATGGCTCTCCATGTTCTCTACTCTACTAGCGACCAGCCTCCCCCAGATTTAGCCACCGGATTCATTTTACTTTATTTGTAACTTGGAACCTGCACCTGTGCAGCCGGGGCTTTCAAGGTAGTGTACTTTCCTCTCCATTCTGGCTGGTGTGGGAGACTGAGCGAAGGGCTGTTGTTTACTTTCAACATGAGCATGGAGTTGCAGACTAATCAAAATGATCTTCTTAATGATTCCTACCTTTTATGTTTGTAGTGCTTTCACTCACAGTGGAGAAGTGTGGCTCAATGGTTAGAGCGGCAGACCTTGATGCAGAACGCTGGCCAGGGACCAGGGTTCGATTCCCGCCTCGGCGGGATCGGGCTTAAATTCCTCTGATCGGATATTCTCGCCTCAGTGCCGAATCTAAGCATGGGGCCCACGCTGCAACTCTGGGCAATAGCTTGCTTAGTCTCCACAATGGCCCCCGATGCACATGGGATGCCTGGTTTCACCATGGGATGCCCAGGAGTGGACACCTCACAAGGAAAAGCCAGGAGGGGTTCCCTTGTGGTAGGAGTACAAGCGCCGGGATGCCTCCGGGTTACTGTTCGCGCTATACAAATACAATACATTTACATTTACTCATTTGAACTCTCTGAAACATGTGCATTAACTTGTGCATTACCAGTACTAAGATGCCCTTTCAGTTATATTAAGTTATACTGACAACTAGCGACATATTTTTCTGAGTTACAATATATTTCAGACGCACAAAACTGTTAGTGGACTTCCGTTTCAGGGTTTTTTGCAGCAGTTGCAACATATTTTTAGAGCTTTTCAGTGCTCCAAAGGGTGTGATTTCTGATAATTTACCTCTTTTTATTCCACTTCATTGCTTGCTTTTACACTCAAGAAAGTGTCACTCTAAGTATCATTGAATGTCACTCTTGACTGCACTAAATCCATGGAAATGACACTCACTAGTATTCTGAAAACCTAGCAGCTATGCAGTACTGTTCCAACTCTGTTGTCTGAGGTGCCAATATGTACAATAAAGAACTAACAGTAATCAGGTGCCTTAAACACAGGATTATTGCACAGTGCTGATTTTTGGTCATTGAAGGAAGGCCTTCTAACACTCCGCAGTTTAAACCACTTACCTAGGCTGTTTCTTGGATATCCGTGCTGTCAAGGGCACAATCATGGCCCCATAGGTGGCCACGAAATTCCTGTCATATTCTGTGATTCTAGAAAGTCTGTCACATAGGCCTGGATGGCAGAAGCCTCCCACTTCAACAATGACCAGATCTTGGATCTTGGCATCCAACAGGCAGAACCTTCAATTGCCTTTCTGATGCCCAAGGGAGATCGCAGAGGGCTGCTCTATCTGGCACTTAGTTGCTGTGATTTCCAGTTTTGTCCACTGTATGCCAATAAACACCTGTTCTAGGTGCCTCAGGTGGTCTTCCCACAAATTGCTAAAGATGACAATAGGCTGTATAAAACTCTTCAAGCACTGTTAGAACATAGTTCTCAGGTTGCTGAAAAGGAGCAGGAGCATTGATGAGCTCAAAAGGCCTGACACTATACTGGCACAGGTTTTTGACATTGAGAATGTGATCTTTTTGACACTAGGTGTCAATGCGAATGGCAATAGCAACTACCCATTACCTTCCTTTACTCTTCTTACTGCTTAGTAGTCATACCACGGCAAGGTGAACGCCTTCTACAGATTTGTCCTTCTCATCACTGTGCAGAAGCTCAGAGTGTTGCGTACGATACTTTACCTCCTTTGTCATTGTTAGGATGTACACAGATAAGTTTCTCTAGAAGTACGGCTTCAGTCGGTCTACATAAAAGACCATCTGTGGTTCCCTTGTGAGTTGTGACACGTGTGTTCACCACGTAGTTCACATCATAAATGGTCTGTACCTCCTTGTATGGTCAGCATCACTTATCGTCTAGAGCTTTCAGACAAATGGGCTTCAGCGCACCACCTTGTAAACCTCCTAGTGCACAGTTTGTGTTGCCTTCTAGTCATACCACTCCATTATTGGCACTTGGCTTACCTGAATATGTCCATCTCCTGTTTCATTTATTGAATCATCAACTTTCTGAGGCCAATCAGGTAGTCCACCACATCCCGCTAGGGTGACTTGAAAGTTTCTTTTCAACCTTGTCTAACTAAAGTGAGTGGGCCACACCTGAGTGTCCAAAACCAATTGTAAATGGATTGAACCAACTCCTTCTCGTGGTATCTCCCTGTAGATGAATAAGCAGCATGGCAGGAGAAGAGCCCATTTTCTCCTGCGGATTTCTGGCAGAGGTCCCTTTAGGTTTTTAAGAGTCATGTTAAGCCTTTTCACTAATCCATTGGACTGTGGGTGGTAATAGATTGTGGGTAGTATGCTATGGCGAAGTGGTAGGTCCCATCAGCTTGATCTACATTTCTCGTATGTGAGAGGAGATGAAATGTGTTCCCTGGTTGGAAATTCAGATCAGTAGGAGTGTCCTGGCTACTACTTTTTTTTTTTTCAAACAAGGGGTACCAGGCCACCAATTTCAGTACTGCTAATTAATACTGCAGATTCGAAATACAACGCAAAAAATCATTGTACTTTACTTTCATATTTGTATTGATTCAACTTCATTTCAAACAACTGTTCATTACTCTTGATGCATAAGAGGAATACACATTTCATTCAGTATATTGTGCGAATCAAAATTGTATGAAAAACATTTTACAAAAACATATTATAATCAAAAACAAAGACAAAACACTGTTGTATTTGCATCAATTAATTACACCAGTCCCAAATTTCAACAATTGACTCCCAAAATTCAAATTCTATGTGGGACTATGACAGGCAGGCTGCGGGGAAAATTATTTTTTATAAAAGTTCGCTCTTGGGGTATGTTTCAATTATGACACCCTCACTAGAGTCCCATTCAATGTTGCTCCCTCGCAGTCTGCGAGGGACCAACATTGAATGGGACTCTAGTGAGGGTGTCATAATTAATTGTGTAATTAATTGATGCAAAAACAACAGTGTTTTGTCTTTGTTTTTTAAATGAAGTTGAATCAATACAAATATGAAAGTAAAGTACAATGATTTTTTGTGTTGTATTTCGAATCTGCAGTATTAATTAGCAGTACTGAAATTGGTGGCCTGGTACCCCTTGTTTGAAAAAATGTTTTAGACGTCCTGCCAGGCTCCCAGAACGGACGAAACCCCTTTGGTTTAAACTGGCTACTACCTTAGCAGTTGTGCTTCTCAGAGCTATCGCCTCTGGGTACCTGGAAAAATAATCAACTAAGGCATAATTGTTACCTGATGCCGAGGGGGTGGAGAGTCAAACAAACCAACAATATCAATGCACCCTTGCTCGAATGGCACACCTACTCCTGGTAATGGTAGTAGTGGTGCCTCGTTCTTACCTCCTGACTAACCACTCAAATGGCAAATGACAGGTTACAGAACCTCTAATGATCTTGGTGCTTTTTGGCCAGTAGAACAAAGAGTCCAACTTATGCTGGTCCTTTTTTTAAAAAAACTGCAAAAACAACAAGTGATGGACTGAATGTGGATCAATGTCACACACTCCCCCAGTCAAAAGATCTGGGCCCTAATCCATTGTTTTTTTGCATATCGCCATTGTCTAACCCAGGGTGGTGTGGAGTGCAAAAAAACGATGGATTAGGACCCAGATCTTTTGACTGGGTTGAATGTGTGACATTGATCCTCATTCGGTCCATCACCTGTTGTTTTTGCATACTCGCTATAAGTGTACTGGGGATGCCCAGACGTGGGTCCCAGGCACTCCACACCACTGGAGTCAAGCTAGCCGGGCTGATGAGAGGTGTTACCTCGAAACCGGTCCGGTCCTCGGATGCTTGATTCCGTTCTGGGAAGGACATGGCTTTTGTAGTTCAGACTGGACTGTTCCCATGGGGCACAGGGTCAGAGCTGATTTGCATATCGCCATTGTCTAACTCAGGGTGGTGTGGAGTGCAAAAAAACGATGGATTAGGACCCAGATCTTTTGACTGGGTTGAATGTGTGACATTGATCCTCATTCGGTCCATCACCTGTTGTTTTTGCAAACTCGCTATAAGTGTACTGGGGATGCCCAGACGTGGGTCCCAGGCACTCCACACCACTGGAGTCAAGCTAGCCGGGCTGATAAGAGGTGTTACCTCGAAACCGGTCCGGTCCTCGGATGCTTGATTCCGTTCTGGGAAGGACATGGCTTTTGTAGTTCGGACTGGACTGTTCCCATGGGGCACAGGGTCAGAGCTGATTTGCATATCGCCATTGTCTAACCCAGGGTGGTGTGGAGTGCAAAAAAACGATGGATTAGGACCCAGATCTTTTGACTGGGTTGAATGTGTGACATTGATCCTCATTCGGTCCATCACCTGTTGTTTTCGCAAACTCGCTATAAGTGTACTGGGGATGCCCAGACGTGGGTCCCAGGCACTCCACACCACTGGAGTCAAGCTAGCCGGGCTGATGAGAGGTGTTACCTCGAAACCGGTCCGGTCCTCGGATGCTTGATTCCGTTCTGAGAAGGACATGGCTTTTGTAGTTCGGACTGGACTGTTCCCATGGGGCACAGGGTCAGAGCTGATTTGCATATCGCCATTGTCTAACCCAGGGTGGTGTGGAGTGCAAAAAAACGATGGATTAGGACCCAGATCTTTTGACTGGGTTGAATGTGTGACATTGATCCTCATTCGGTCCATCACCTGTTGTTTTTGCAAACTCGCTATAAGTGTACTGGGGATGCCCAGACGTGGGTCCCAGGCACTCCACACCACTGGAGTCAAGCTAGCCGGGCTGATGAGAGGTGTTACCTCGAAACCGGTCCGGTCCTCGGATGCTTGATTCCGTTCTGGGAAGGACATGGCTTTTGTAGTTCGGACTGGACTGTTCCCATGGGGCACAGGGTCAGAGCTGATTTGCATATCGCCATTGTCTAACCCAGGGTGGTGTGGAGTGCAAAAAAACGATGGATTAGGACCCAGATCTTTTGACTGGGTTGAATGTGTGACATTGATCCTCATTCGGTCCATCACCTGTTGTTTTTGCAAACTCGCTATAAGTGTACTGGGGATGCCCAGACGTGGGTCCCAGGCACTCCACACCACTGGAGTCAAGCTAGCCGGGCTGATGAGAGGTGTTACCTCGAAACCGGTCCGGTCCTCGGATGCTTGATTCCGTTCTGGGAAGGACATGGCTTTTGTAGTTCGGACTGGACTGTTCCCATGGGGCACAGGGTCAGAGCTGATTTGCATATCGCCATTGTCTAACCCAGGGTGGTGTGGAGTGCAAAAAAACGATGGATTAGGACCCAGATCTTTTGAGTGGGTTGAATGTGTGACATTGATCCTCATTCGGTCCATCACCTGTTGTTTTTGCAAACTCGCTATAAGTGTACTGGGGATGCCCAGACGTGGGTCCCAGGCACTCCACACCACTGGAGTCAAGCTAGCCGGGCTGATGAGAGGTGTTACCTCGAAACCGGTCCGGTCCTCGGATGCTTGATTCCGTTCTGGGAAGGACATGGCTTTTGTAGTTCGGACTGGACTGTTCCCATGGGGCACAGGGTCAGAGCTGATTTGCATATCGCCATTGTCTAACCCAGGGTGGTGTGGAGTGCAAAAAAACGATGGATTAGGACCCAGATCTTTTGACTGGGTTGAATGTGTGACATTGATCCTCATTCGGTCCATCACCTGTTGTTTTTGCAAACTCGCTATAAGTGTACTGGGGATGCCCAGACGTGGGTCCCAGGCACTCCACACCACTGGAGTCAAGCTAGCCGGGCTGATGAGAGGTGTTACCTCGAAACCGGTCCGGTCCTCGGATGCTTGATTCCGTTCTGGGAAGGACATGGCTTTTGTAGTTCGGACTGGACTGTTCCCATGGGGCACAGGGTCAGAGCTGATTTGCATATCGCCATTGTCTAACCCAGGGTGGTGTGGAGTGCAAAAAAACGATGGATTAGGACCCAGATCTTTTGACTGGGTTGAATGTGTGACATTGATCCTCATTCGGTCCATCACCTGTTGTTTTTGCAAACTCGCTATAAGTGTACTGGGGATGCCCAGACGTGGGTCCCAGGCACTCCACACCACTGGAGTCAAGCTAGCCGGGCTGATGAGAGGTGTTACCTCGAAACTGGTCCGGTCCTCGGATGCTTGATTCCGTTCTGGGAAGGACATGGCTTTTGTAGTTCGGACTGGACTGTTCCCATGGGGCACAGGGTCAGAGCTGATTTGCATATCGCCATTGTCTAACCCAGGGTGGTGTGGAGTGCAAAAAAACGATGGATTAGGACCCAGATCTTTTGACTGGGTTGAATGTGTGACATTGATCCTCATTCGGTCCATCACCTGTTGTTTTTGCAAACTCGCTATAAGTGTACTGGGGATGCCCAGACGTGGGTCCCAGGCACTCCACACCACTGGAGTCAAGCTAGCCGGGCTGATGAGAGGTGTTACCTCGAAACCGGTCCGGTCCTCGGATGCTTGATTCCGTTCTGGGAAGGACATGGCTTTTGTAGTTCTGACTGGACTGTTCCCATGGGGCACAGGGTCAGAGCTGATTTGCATATCGCCATTGTCTAACCCAGGGTGGTGTGGAGTGCAAAAAAATGATGGATTAGGACCCAGATCTTTTGAATGGGTTGAATGTGTGACATTGATCCTCATTCGGTCCATCACCTGTTGTTTTTGCAAACTCGGTCCTTTTTTTAAATCATATTGGTTTAATTCAATTTTTCGTCAAACAACATATTGCAAAATAAATATTTTCTGCAGACATGTCTTATATGATTTGTATTGCTTAGATCAGTACTGTGTCAAACGATAACAGCTACAGGGAACTAACTCACAGATTTTATTTTTCACTCCCCTTTCTTCCTCTTCCCTCCCTATTGTTAAACTCTGTGAACTGGATGAGACAGTGTATCAGTCACACTAATGTATGTGTAAAGTTCGCCTGTGGGAGGAAAATAAACAAAAATAAATTTATCATCAGAGCCTTCAGAGATTTTCTCAATTAATTGCCTTTCCACTCTCATCTTCATTGCTACTATGTACAATGGAGAGAATGCTGAAATTCAATAGTCTAATACTTCAGGAATTCCTCTGGGCCAAGATAAGACAGTTGGGACTCCTTGGGAAGGATATAAAAGTAGTGGGCCCCATATTACATCCTGTTCTGATCAGCGAGTGCTTTTGACAATCTTTGCATTGCCAGCACATTCTCATTCTCCAGTACACGGCAAACATGGTTTTGGTGAACTCTAGCAGTTCCACATTAAAAGGTAATCAGCTTAGATTGGTGTTGTAGTGGAGGACTGTGAAAGTTCAGTAGTACAAAGGCGGTATGTGTGGTAATGGGGTCTTCCAGAATCGTTTCCAAAGCAGCCAGAATTTCAGCCCAAAATGGATAAATGGGAGGGCATTCCCAGCATAACTGTTTAATTCTGTATAGAAGTTTACAGTCCCTGCAGCACAGAGCATTTGCATGTATAATTTGTGTTACTTTGCTGGACATAGTTACCAGTTGAAGGCATTTTATAGTGTGCCTTCCTTTAAAGTCTGATGCTAGAATTTCACAAGGTATCTTGCCAAGGTTGCTTCCACTTGATCTCCACCATGGCCCTCTCTGGGATTTTGCCAGATTCATTCTGCATAGGTAGAGTGGAAAGACTGTATAGAACAGAAATGATTCCATATATACCATAAGCTGTCTTCATACATTTTTCAATCAGGATTAGGTCTCTGATGGTCCCTCCTCTGACAATTGGGTTCATCATTAAGGACCACAAACAGGTGTAGTGGTAACAATCAGTTTCAGCTAGATTAAATCATTGTTTGCGTGTCTTAAAAGATAGGAACTCTATACCTTGGAACATATCTTATATGATCAAAAACTCTCCCTCTCTCCGCTTGTTCAAGGTGCCATTTCCTATAAGCGACGTGAATGCTGGGTTGAAATGAATCAGAGTATATGGTCAAGAAAATATATTTAGATGTAGGCACTCTATGAGTGTGTCACTTACGGTCAGCATGGTGTATGTTGGGGTACTGATATAATCACCTGGGGGTCTGTATTGCTCCAGCTACCAAGCTACAAAGTTCTACTTGCAACAGCATGATCCCTATGTGGCTACAGTTAATACGTTGTGATGGACCACCCTGTCAGTACTTACAGTTGCACAGCTCTGTAATATGTATGAAAGTCTGAAAGTACCAAGCATCCAGCAAATTAAGGTCAGCACAAAAACCCATGTGCTAGTCTGGCTTTAGGCTCCTCTCTTTGAATGCAAATACAAGGAGATGATGGATGGACTGCTGAAACTTTTCAATCACTCATCCCCAGTCACTAATCTGGGCTGAATCCATATTTGTTCTTAATCTCACTTCCCCAACCCACTTCAGACCCAGCCATATGCAAATCAGTCTTGACCCTATTCCTCATGGGAACAATCTAGCCCGAACTGCCAAGCCAGGTCTTCCCAGGACCAGAAACAAACATCCTGGGACCGGTTTTGGGGTAACACCCCTCATCAGCCAGGCTAGCTTGAATCCAGTGGCAAAGTGAGCAAGGGACCCATGTCTGGGCATACCCTGCCAACTTAGGGTGAACAAAGCAAACACAAGGAGATGATGGATGGAGCGCTGAAACTTTTCAGACACTCACTCCCAGTCAGAGATCTGGGTTGAATCCATCATCGTTCTTTATCTCACTTCGCCACCCCAGTTCAGACGCAGTCTTATGCAAATCAGTATTGACCCTGCTCCTCATGGGAACAGTCCAGATCGAACTGCTGAGCCAGGTTTTCCCTGGACTGGAAACAAGCATCCTCGAACCAGTTTCGGGGTAACACCCCTCATCAGTCAAGCTAACTTGAATCCAGTGGCAAAGTGAACAGGGGACCCACATCTGGGCATACCCTGCCAACTTAGGGTAAGCAAATCCAACACAAGGAGATGATGGACGGAGTGCTGAAACTTTTCAGACACTCACCCCCAGTCACAAATCTGGGTTGAATCCATAATCGTTCTTTAGCTCACTTCGCCACCCCAGTTAAGACCCAGCCATATGCAAATCAGTCTTGACCCTGTTCCTCATGGGAACAGTCCAGCCCAAACTGCCAAGCCAAGTCTTTCATGGACAGGAAACAAGCATCCTGGGACCGGATTCGGGGTAACACCACTCGTCAGCCAGTCTAACTTGAATCCAGTGCTAAAGGGAGCAAGGGATCCACGTCTGGGCATACCCGGCCAACTTATGGAAAACAAAGCATACACAAGGAGGAGATGGACGGAGCTCTGAAACTTTTCAGACACTCACCCCCAGTCACAGATCTCGGTTGAATTCATCATCGTTCTTTAGCTCACTTCGCCACCACAGTTCAGACCCTTCCATATGCAAAGCAGTCTTGACCCTGTTCCTCAAGGGAACAGTCCAGCCAGAACTGCCAAGCCAGGTCTTTCCTGGACCATAAGCAAGCATCCTGGGACCAGTTTCAGAGTAACACACCTCAGCCAGTCTAACTAGAATTCAGTAGCTCACAGTGAGCAAGGGACCCATGACTGGGCATACCCTACCAACTTAGGGTGAACAAAGCAAACACAAGGAGATGATGGACTTAGCGCTAAAAACTTTTCAGTAACTCACCCACTAGTCACAGATCTGGATTTAATCCATCATCGTTCTTTATCTCACTTCGCCACCCCACTGCAGAACCAGCCATATGGAAATTAGCCTTGACCCTGTTCCTCATGGGAACAGTCCAGCCCGAACTGCCAAGCCAGGTCTTCCCTGGACCCGAAACAAGCATCCTGGGATCGGTTTTGAGGTAACATCCCATATCAGCAAGTCTAACTTGAATCCAGTGGCAAAGGGAGCAAGGGGCCCACGTCTGGTCATTCCCAGCCAACTTATGGCTAACAAAGCAAACACAAGAAGAAGATGGATGGAGCGCTGAAACTTTTCAGACACTCACCCCCAGTCACAGATCTGGGTAGAATCCATCATCATTCTTTAGTTCTCTTCGCCACCATAGTTCAGACCCTACCATATGCAAATCAGTCTTGAGCCTGTTCCTCATGGGAACAGTCCAGCCCGAACTGCCAAGCCAGGTCTTCCCTGGGCCCTAAACAAGCATCCTGGGATCAGTTTCAGGGTAATACCCCTCATCAGCCAGTCCAACTTGAATTCAGTGGCAAAGTGAGCAAGGGACCCATGTCTGGGCATACCCAGCCAACTTAGGGTGAACAAAGCAAAGACAAGGAGACGATGGACAGAGCACTGAAACTTTACAGACACTCACTCCAGCCACAGATCTGGGTTGAATCCATCATCGTGCTTTATCTCACTTTGGCACCCCAGTTCAGACCCAGCCATTTCCAAATCCGTCTTGACCCTGTTCCTCATGGGAACAGTCCAGCCCGAACTGCCAAGCCAGTTCTTCCCTGGACTGGACACAAGCATCCTGGGACCGGTTTCAGGGTAACACCCCTCATCAGCCAGATTAGCTTGAATCCAGTGGCAAAGGGAGCAAGGGACCCACGTCTGGGCATACGCTGCCAACCTAGAGGAAACAAGGCAAACAAGGAGATGATGGACGGAGTGCTGAAACTTTTCAGACACTTACCCCCAGCCACAGACCTGGGTTGAATCCATTATGGTTCTTTAGCTCACTTCGCCGCCCAAGTTCAGACCCAGTTATATGCAAATCAGTCTAGACCCTGTTCCCCATGGGAACAGCCCAGCCCAAACTGCCAAGCCAGGTCTTCCCTGGACTGTAAACAAGCATCCAGGGACCAGTTTTGGGGTATTACCCCTCATCAGCCGGGCTAACTTGAATCCAGTGGCAAAGTGAGCAAAGAAGCAGCGGCTGCGACAAGCTTCTTCCCGTTGAGTCGCGCTTCCAGCTCCCGGCGACACGCAGGCTTCTGCAGATGGAAGTCCCAGCAAGTCAATTCCAAGGGGAGCGGGTGGTGAAGTCTTTTGTCCCTGAGACTTCAGCAGGAGGCAAGCACAGGTTCAAGCCCTTGGAGAAATATTCTGCAAGATGATGAAGTACACACAAAGTTCCTTCTCCTCTTCTTGGCACTGAAGACACCACTGTAGGCCAACCCAGCAACTCAGCACACTGGCAGGGGGGGCGGTCCACCCCTACAGCTTCCTTTGGTTTTTCTCCTTGGCAGAGGTTTGTCTTGATGTTCCAGAAAGGATCTAAAATCTTAGAGTCTGGGCCCCCTATTTATATTACTTTTCTCTTTGTTCTCTGAAGGCTGAGAGGCCTTTGCCTAGTCCAAACCAGTTCTGGTCAGTCCTGGAACACTCTGTTTACATGACTCCTTCTTTCCTTTCACAGTGCAGGGCAGAGAATCAGACACACCACAGGAGGTGGAGCCAACATTGTGGAGGGAAGGCACAGCCCTATTCAGTTTCCAGGTGCAACTCCTCCCTCCCATCTGCATGTAGATCTTTCTATTCAGCCCTGGGCTGACTCACCCTGTCTCCTGGAATCCACCATCCCCTGTCACTCACAGAATCAGACACACAATACAGAACCTAGCAGAGGCAGGCTTGGATAGTTAGGCAAGAAAAGACCTACTTTCTATAAGTGGTATTTTCAAACACAGAATGTTAAAACCTACTTCAGGCATACTAAACTCTAATTTCTACCATGTTCCCTGAGTCTGTTAGGATTATAAGATGTAATAATCAAACTGCCCATTCTAGCCTATGGGGGATATGGACCCTTGCAATAGTGAAAAACGAAAATGGCTGTAATTCACTATTAGGACATGCCACACACACCAGTGCATGTCCTACCTTATCCTTACAATGCACCCTGCCCTTGGGCCTACCTTAGGGATGTCTGATATGAAGAAAAGGGAAGGTTTAGGGACTGGCAAGTGGGTGCACTTACCAAGTCGACATGGCAGTACTAAACTGCACATAGGCTCTGCAATGGCAGGTCTGAGACACACTTTACAAGCTGCTTCTGTGGGTGGCACAACCAGTGCTGCAAGCCCACCTGAAGCATTTGATTTACAAGCCCTGGGCACACATGGTGCACTGTACTAGGGTCTGACAGGTAAATCAAATAACCCAATCATGGAGTCACTAATCAATACATCAATTTAACATAGGGAGAGCATATGCACTTTAGCACTGATCAGCAGTGGTAAAGTGCCCAGAGTCATAAAACCAACAAAAATAGGTCAGACAAAATACAGGAGGAAGGCATAAAGTCCAAGGATGACCCTGGAAAAAGGGCCAAGATCAACAACGAGCATTTGATAGCAGTCTGTGTAGTGACCAACAGCAAGTCACTACTCATATGCGACCAGCCAAGCGCAAGTCCACACACACTGCCAGCCAAATGCCAGTCTACGCACAACACCAGCCAAATTCCAGTTCACATACACTGCCAGTGAAATGCCAGTCTATGCAAACCTCCAGCCAAACACTAGTCCACGCACACCACCATCAATTTTTTTTTAACAAAAAAGAAGAAAACAAAGCAATTGGAAGTAGATACAAAACTATAACTGCAAACGCAACAGATCTAACTAAATGCATCACATTAAAGCCAACCGTGAAATCTGAACAAAACACATAAACCGACACAGACCAGCCAGTTTACTTTTACGCTCAAGATTGCACCAAAAAACTCTGTTGCCCGTGGTACAAGTTAAAACATGTGGGCACACACAGCCCAGGATTAGAAGGACAATCAGGGCATTGCATACACCTCTCCCTCTGAAAACATCTTCTGAAACAGACTCTACATCTCCTACTGGGAGAGTATTTTTTAACCGTGGGAGGAATGTGATCAGGAAAGTGGCGATCTTTCAATCTAGCCATATCCTCCACCACTGCAACTCTAAGAACTCTTGTCTGTTTCACTACCAAAAAGGCTGCCTATCACAGACTGCTAAAACTGAACAAATGTCATCTTTGAATCTGGAGAACAATCATTGAATACAACAAAGGCATTGAAGGTTGCTAAATGGAATAAATGGATAGCCAACTTCTTACACCAAACGTAAGCCTTACGAACAGCAGTGTAAGATTCCAACCTCTGATCTACCCATTTGCTTATGGTAGTCTAAAATGCACACAGATCTACGCACTTCAGCACCCTGACCCCCAACAGTCACAAGTACTTTCATCGTGGATGGTTGTCAGCATGTAGACATCTCGCCTGTCAGAAAATGTCACAGCTAGAAGTTCATCGCCATGCAAGGCACTGCACTGTCCCATCTCAAGTTATTTTACAAACAAGCTCTTTTGGGTAACTTTTACGGTTAGAATGGATTATGCCACAAGCAACAATATCCACTTTTATTAATTCCTTGAACAATTGCACACCAGTTTAGAAGTTATGTATGTATAAATGGTGACCTTTATTAAAAATTCCTTTGCCAATTTCCCACACAATTTTCTCCCTAACTCCGAAAGTGGACAGACAGCTACATCGGGGGGAGGGGGGGGGGGGGGGTCAACAGTGGAATCTCTACCGGAGTACACCCTGAAATTATAGACATATCCAGTACTACTTCCAGACAGCATATACAGCTTAATTCTATAATGTGCCCTCTTGCTAGGAATGTACTGCCTATAAACTAATATGCCCTTGAACAGAACCAAAGATGCATCCACATCTATTTCTTCCTCTGGAACATAGATCTCTGAAAATCAATCTACAAAGTGATCAAGGACAAACCAAGTCTTAAAATTACAGTCACAATCAAGGTGATCTTGTGGCAACTCTAAAGCATTAGCAATAAAATGTAGCATCCAAAGAAGAAGCAAATATTGAGTGTGACTAGTGGTTGCAGGAAATGTAGATGTCGCCATCTTCAACTCATCCAGATTTGTGGGGGTCAACTGTGTAACTCTAGAGTGGGGCTTAAGTCTGGCACTGTTGTCCCTCAAATACTGTTCAGCGTACAAATTAGTCTGGTTAACAATCTCATCCAAAAATACATTGTTCATAAACAACTGAAAGAAATGTATTGGCAAAAGGTTTTCTGTACACCCTGTAACACAACTAAATGCAGGCTATATCAGCCGCACCATGTTTGGGGCAACCCAGAGTTTAGCTCGTCCAATGAGAAGCCTTTCATCCCCAGTCTGCAATCCAGATGCCTCTTGTTGCACTATCGCCACATCACTGTCCTCCATCAAAAGAGGCATTTCCTCCACACTGAGAGTTGCTTCCTCATTAGATGAGTCCTCTCTGCCAGAAAATTCACTGCCAGAATCCTGGCCTTCTTCCTCTGCCTCGGATGCAGAGTCAGTCTCATTATCATGGTCAGAGGAAGACTCGAAAAGCATACCAACAACCTGCTGAGCAGTCATCCTGTGACTAGCCATAATCCTAACTATGAAAGGTAACTTGACAAACAAGTCAACAATACCCAACACTGTGTAAATCAAGTAAGAACCAAAGTGTGGCTTTATCAAACAAAAAGTAAAACCACTAGCCTATAGCAATTGCAATGAAAAGTAAATCAACACAAAGGCCTATATACTGTAAAACAATGCCACTCACTTGCCAGAGACAGCTAGACTCACCATCACCTACTCTGCACAGACACAGCAAGCCACAACGATGTCCGACTAGAGAGGGAAAAAAGAAAATTACATAAAAGACAACACAATACACATTGTACACAAATGCAAGGAGAATTTCACTCACAATCAAAAAGAAGCTAAATATGCTGCCATTATTAGAGTATTTCCAAAAAGACTCATTCATGCTGGGTAATGATACTCATTTAGACTAAACAGTGCACAAATCTTTTCTTACCAAACACCTGCAACTACACAAACTACAAATTTAGTCTTCCCATCGCCATTCAAATGCCAGCCACATACATAGTAAGCCGAATGCCAGTCCACGCCCACCACTAGCCAAGCCTCACTTCACGCACACTGCCAACCAAGCGACAGTCCATGCACACCGCCAGCCAAGTGCCACTTCATGAACACCGCTAGCCAAGCGCCATTCTACACACACTGCCAGCCCAGCGCTAACCCACACACACCAAGTACATGAAGACCATCAGTCGAACTCCAATTCACACACACAAACTTTCCCTGTTGTCTAATGGTTGTCTGCCTCCTTGGGGGTGAACAGGCCAAAGAATATGGTCCATCTGCCTCCACGGATGGCAGAAACTGCCATTATACATGCCCTAATAAAAGGAAGCGACCCTTGTTAAAGTGGCTGCTACCCAAAATCACCAAATCATTATTTACCTGGTGGCTTCTGCCCACCCTTGGGGGCAGATCAGCCTGAAACTATGGCTGATGTGTCCCCAAGGGGAGGGGGGCAGAAACAGATAAAATGCCCCTTAAAAAGGGGATTGACCCTTGACCAAGGGTCTGCTCACCAAAAGCAACAGTAAGCAAGTGAAACAAGCCCTGGTAGTCTAGTGGCTTCTGCCCACCTTGAGGGGAGGTAGGCCTAAAAATATATGCCGATCTACCCCCAAAGTGGGCAGAAATGACCAAACATTTACTCCCTAAAAGGAAGTGACCCTTGCCTGAGGAGCCACTCTCCAAAGCACACTTAAGAAACCTTAATAAAGTCCCTGTTGGCATTACTGCTGCACATCGCAGCCCCACCCGCGATCGTGCAGCAGTAATGCAATGCAATGAGACATTGAGGGAAAGGAAAAACTCTTTCCTTTCCCCGATGCCTCTGTGCTCTCCCAAACCCCCCACCTCACCCCACAGGAAGAGCAACTTACCTCTTCCTCCAGCACGCTGAAAGCAAATGCTTTCAACAACGTCCCAGCAGCTTCTAATGACATCGGCGTGCTGACGTCGACAGATACTGATGGGAGGGGATGGTCTGGGGTGGCAGCAGAAGGTCTTCCGCTGCCATCCCTGGTTGGGGATGGGAATAGGCAGCCCAGGGGTTCCCCCTTGGGTAGTGCCATGACGGAATGATTCTGTCATCAGCACGGGAGTGCCACGGCCAATGACGGAACCTTTATGTCATCACCACCCAAGGGGTTAAACAAGAGCACCGCAAAAAACAGCTGCTCACATTCTTTTGTTCCAAGTGCTTTATCGCAAATTGCGCCATTCACTATACATTTTTACCCAACTAGTATAAAGGTGTCATTTCAGAAAATTTGCATAACAAGTATAACACAAAATTCCTGAAATTATATGAACTGTGCCACACTAGTCTAATCTTCTGGGTGGTAGCAGGTGGAATGAATGCCTCTCAATGGGCAGAAGAGAAGGCAGCCAATGTGTAACAATCTTTTATGAGGAGTTCTAGAGTAGTGTTAAAGGGTTAACTGTGAAGACTTTCTCTCGAGTGAAGTATTAAAGTGTCTGCTTCTTTCCAGAGGTACTGTGTAATTGAAAAGAGGAGTGTTAGGACAATAGAGAAAATGGCTGATGAATGGGAACAGGAACAGTTCCTACTATTGCTGTGTGTAAAGCGGACTGAAGTCCAGACTGCCCTCTCATTGGAAAGTTCCACAAGGTAACCATTAACGCTTTCTTCACTCTACACTTCAGATTTCTTAAAATAAAGGCTATTTTCTCTCTTCCAGAGACTCCATGCCTGTGATCCTTCAGGTAACCCTACACAGGCCCAACAGTGACCCACAATAGGGGGGCCTACAGGAAGTATGTGACTGGATAGGTGAAACCGTGACAGTCTGTCAGGAGTATTAGGAACAGGAAGACAATGCACTGGAAAGACTTTGAGCAGGAGGGGGGAAAATGCTGCAGAGGGACTGAGAAACTAAGAGTGGGTCAAATTGGAGAGTGAAAATGGTCTGCTGGAGGGAGTAACCTACTTTTAAAATAAAAAATGGGAAGAGAACTATATCATTACCAATTAAATTGGAAAACAGAAAGCAGTGTGATAAAAACATTAGTGAATCGTACATAAAAGATTTTGATGACATACACCATTTTCATTTGTTAACTTTTGCAGTGTGATTTTTTTGATTTTTTATTTTTAACTTGAGTATTAACAGATATTACATGTACCCATGGACAACCTTTTCTTAATAAATAAAAATAAATAAAAAAAGTGATGTTTGCCATGCTTGAACCTTTTTTTGACTTAAGTGTATTGAGCTTCAAAAGGCCCACTCTACCGAGAACTTAATTTGTGGTAGGACTACTTCAATTAGAACATAAAGGGGCATATTTACGTTACGTTGTTGCAGTGACAATAGGTGCTTTGCCTTATTTACAAGGCAGCGTTAAGCCACTTAACGTGGCTTAACGCAGCCTTGTATATAAAAAATTAAAAATACAGTGGGTAACCCAATCAACCCTTGACAGCTTGGGTAGTATAAAATAAACAGGTAAGTGTTCCAAAAAGCGAATGTAGGCTTCTACGAGTGAGCATAGACTTCGGAGCCCATTTGCCACGATATAATTCAGACTTACATTTATCGCGCATTAATTGTCAGGATCGCTGCAAACTGCTACAAGCTTATTCAGATTTAGATCTGCTCGTTCAGGAAGGATAGTTTGTATTCATCAAACACCTGATTCTTAAATATATTCTCCATTCAAATTGATTTTTTGAGGGTCAACCATTGCCAACTCCTACAGTCCTGAAGATTGTCGAAGAGACGACAGCCAATTCACCGAAACGTCGACAACCACACTTATTTTCTGTATAAATATAGGGAATACTCATTTGTTCTTTGCTTTTGGTTTGCCTTAGTTCTATTTTTGAAAAAAGTGTACACAATTGCTACTGAGAAGTACAATGAACAACTATTTATGTATTCAACTTCCTGTTACATTGTGTGTTCAATAATCAAGTCCCCCTGAGCATTTTTGTAATATGATAAAATCTTTTTCATTATATACCCCTGTTTTGAAACGTTATTAATTGATAAATCTGTTTCATATCTTCTGACATATGCTTATGTTCTCATATGTTTAGAGAACCAAAACTATTTGAATTGTTTGGGTACAGATAATTATTTTAAAATAAATTAATTCACAAGCATATTACAAAAGCTTGCTTTAAGTAAAAAGCAAAAATAATTCAAATCAATTGTACAAACAAATGGCTTGTTAATAAGGTACCCTTTAACGCTCTACTCAGCATGAAAGGGGAGGGCAATGGGTGTTGCGTTATCCGTTCCACCACAACACCCATTGATTTTGGTGCTGCTCCATATTTACGAGGGTGGTGTGCATATGGGGCATTGCCAAAATTAAGACCAGGGAAAACCTGGTCTTACCCTGGTGCAACGAGTAAAAATGTTTAATTTCTCTTTGTTTTTCCCATTTCCATGTTTGCTGCTTTGTGCAGCATAAATGAAAACAGCAAGACAGCATTGAAGGTGTCCCTTCCTGCACATAAACAATCATTTTAAAAAATGAAGTTTTGTAACTTCTATGTGTGCTGCATTACGCAGCACACATAGAAATGACAACACACCATTTAAAGATTGTTTATGTGCAGGAAGGTGTCCATTGTTTATGTGCAGGAAGGTGTCCCTTCCAGCACAAACAATCTTCCCATGCAAAGCAGGCAAGGGTGCTTGCATTGGCGCTAGGCAGCTATATTTAGAACCAGCACAGGGGAAAACGCTGGGCTGCGCCATATTTTTGTAAATATGGGGCAGCCCTACGTTTCAGAAGTGGCAGAATGCTGTGTTAAGCCAAGGAGGCTAACACTGCGCTCCCCCTCTTCTATTGTAAATATGCCCCAAAGTTTTCAAAGTGTCAGAGATTTTTCATTACACCAAAATAATCATACTTTGTTCTGTACCACACTAGCCTGGTCGATCCCTCTAAACTAGTCCTGACCTTTTAAGCCATTGGTCCCCACGCGGCCAGTGACCCGCCATCCCAAACATCCTACATCCCTCAGTATGAAGATGTCTTCGCACAAATTCAAAGTGGCTGTTGGCATGCGAGAGAGATTGAACGTGTTCAGTCTAAACAGAAGAGAAGGATGGAAAGGGAGGATAAGGGAAAAGTGTTAATAGGTGGTTTCAAGAAAAAAAGAGCGTAGGTAAGAAGCAAGAAACATCGGGGCACATTCTCAAGAATGTGTGATAACCATCGCAAAAGTAACTTAATCCAACTTCCAACATCGCAGTCTGACGCAGGAAAATAACACTGTGTTAACAAAGCATTCTCAACACGGGGGGCACCATGCGATATTCCCCAGATAACGCATCAACTGACCGTGGAAAAATAAATGCCACGCCGCAAAAATGCAAGCGCAAAAAATGTTGTGATGAGACCAATCGTGATACAAAAATCAGCGAAAACCAGCTACAGACCTGCAATTCACACGCGTCAGGTGGGAAAAATCACCACAAAAGTAGAAAAAAAACGGACAAACAAATGCCAAACAACAGCGAAGCAGAATGGATGTTGCCAGAGAAAGTACGGAGGAAAAACAGAGCCCCAAAAACCCCCCGGAGGACCTGCCTGGGACCTCGGGGTCAGGGAAGGCCATGGAGAAGAAGAGTAGGAAGAAGTGCTTCAGTCCGCAGGAAAACAGGATCCTGATAATGGAGGTGGTCGAACACCATCAACAACTGTTCGTCACCTCCACTGTGTCATTGGCAACAAAAAATTGACTATGGCGGTCCATCGTGGACAAGGTGAATGCAGTCAGAGTGCTGAAGAGGACAATGGAAGAGGTCAAGAGGCGCTGGAATTACGTCAAGCGCAAAACCAATCTGAAACTCGCCAACAACCAGATGGCAGCAAAGCAGACAGGAGGTGGAAGTCCTGCGCCACAGAAGGAGATGGACAACATGGAGGAAATGGTGTCCACAGTCATCGGTGGGGAGACGGTGACTGGAGTCGGGTACCCGGACACTGCTCAACAAGACCGGACACAACAGCACCAGGATGAGTGACGACCAGGGACTGGGAGGATGGGGGGAGAAGGGCACAATGGCACACATGCACAATTGAGCTGTGCACATCTGCGGCAAACCATGACCCAGACCCCAACTCCCACCAAGAGACCAATGTACCCAAATATGCAATATCTCAGCACTGTATAAGCACAGAAGTCAAAGGCACATCGCAGAAAAGGGATAAGGGGCAGCAAAATAGAGCAGCAGGGGCCACATCCCCAAAATGCAGCACACACACATAACATGCAGAGCACATCAACACTGACAACAATTTGGCACAAACCGCAACAAGTCCACAACAGTACACAGGAATCAACTGGTGTCGACTGGGTGTAGACACTGGCCAATCAAAAGTGGCATTGCAGGGAAATGTGAGATGATAACAAGTGTCTGTCGTCAAAATGTCCACTGTCCCCATCAAATAGGCAGCTCCTCCGAAACAGCCACGATGTACACAGTCATGCAGTCTGTATGTAAACATGTACAACGCGACAACACACATGTAAACACATTGTTTAACTGCATCTCCCCTTCACATTGCAGAGGGACAACCAACACTTCCTACAGAGCAGCCCGAACCTCTCTTCTCTGATGACGAAGAGGACCATCACAGCTTTGACTCCAACACCCTGCAAGGGTTCATTGACAGTCTCTCCAGCCCACCTCCAGGAGCAGGGCAGCCCAGCTGCAATGAGGAGACCCCACCCCTGCACAGACCACACAGCAGGCAACACCCACCACCATGGCTGCCTCCCAGGCCCCCACGAAGAACGCATGGCCTTCCAACACCGTGTGTTGGGATGCCAGGAGCAGCTGACTGAACAGGTGCGGGTGGGCTTCGACCGCATGGACTAAACTAGATGCCATACGTGTGTGTCTAAGTCCCATCAGGGACCACTCACAGTCCCTAACGGACACCCACAGTCCGCTCCATACACTCCAACGAACCATGGCTGACATCGCCAGAGTCCTAACTTAGAGACAAGAACGACTGACTAGTCAGAGTGGCTCCAGCGAGCTCGCCCGGGAGGTGGGAAACATGAGTAGGCTCATGGAGACCATGGAGCGGACCAATGCAGAAAGAGCGGCTGCCACGGCTGCACACCAGCAAGTGGTAGCTGGGTTCCTCAATGACCTCTAACCATCCTTATGGCATTGCTGCTACAAGGCCTGGCAATGATGCATGCTGCTGCTACCACTACATCCACATCTCCACTCCCTGAAGCGTCAGTGCCATACAGTGCAGCAGACATTCCACCTCCGGCCCCAGAGAGGTCACTGCCACACAGTGCTGGAGAAAGGCCAGCACCACCCACACGTGAAACACATGGAACAGCAGAAGTGGATGAAAGTGCCATCGTGGTAAGAAGGACGCAGTAGCATTCATCTCCGCCATATGGCCGGCTTTAGCTTGGTTCTGCCCTCTGCATCATCACCTTCCAGTGTCCCCCAAAACACTCTGCAACACTCACCTTGGACCTCGACATGGACTGCCATATTCTGTTTGGTCACCAATGACACAGCATTCAGACTGCGAACTGAACTCTTACTCTTCCTTTGGACTTGTCCTTCCCTGAATGACTCTGGCTGGCCCTCCACGGGCCAACATTGTAAAGTGGGGTTTGCATGGCCCTGTACTGCTCCAGATGCAACACTCCACTGAATGTGCATTAAACATTCCGAATCACACAGATGTGTTGTGTCTATGGTCTTTGAAGTGTGGTAGTATTGATGAATGTAGGGTCGGTGAATTCCTCCTACGTCCATGTGGCTCATGTTGTTGGACTTGGGTCACAGGGTGACACATTGCTGAATGTTGTCCGGGTGGCACCGACGCAACAACAGCAACACACACATTTGTTACTTCCTTGTCCAGCCCCGTACAGAACAACGCCAAGAGCCCCTGGGTCTTTGTTCAAACCCTTACACTGGACTGGCATGTGCCAGGCCCGCCCACTAAGCTTACGCTCCAGGGGGGGACAACGCTACATGTGCCAGGACTTCCCTTTAGTGATCTGCTAATCACAGGTCTAGTTGTCAGAATGCCACAGCCATTCCCTCACAGCTGGTTTACACCCACACCAAACCCATCCAGCACACGTGTCACAGCACATGTGACCCTGCCAATAAAAAGGACTCGGTGCACGTGCTCGACACCATTTATAATCTCTCTCGGAGTGTATCCTTGTTGCGTACGTGTAGGCATGGGGGCCAAGGGGCCTGCAACATCATATTCCGCAGGCCCGGAAGTGACATGATGGCATCCGCACCACGTTACCCATTCATAGAGCGTCCCTGACTAGTGTGGCACAGACTTGGTGGCACCGAATACAATGCGGCCGGCACAGTCACACCACCTCTGGACGGTGACTTGCGGTGCACTGAGGTACGGGCACCATAAGTGCTTAGCAGGTGTGCTGCCTGCGATGATGCCCCATCCCAGTGTTGGACTGCTCAGGTATTGTGTGCCCTGCTGGACCGCAGTGTAGGCCTGAGCCCGTGGACAGCGGGGGCCTACCGCCCCATGGTGTCACCTCGCGGCTCACAGAGTTAGTGGCACCTCAAGCCTGAGCGGGTGTGCAGCCTGCGATGATGCCCTGTGCACTGGCATGTCCTCTGTCATGGCAAAATCAAGACCCAGCATCAAACGTGTGACCCGGTGGCCTGCGGAGCGGAGCAGCATGATGTGGAAGGGGCCATGTCCGCGGGCTCCGGGCTTGTGGCCTGCAGCGGCACATGGTGGACCAACTTTTCTACACGCCGGTGGCTGAAGGAGAGCAGTGAGGCCTGAGTACGCAGGGGCGGGCATGTACCGCGGGACTGCGGGAAGGGCTGGGGTGCAGCTGCCTGGGTGCGCAGGGGCAGACAGGCAATGATATAGTGTGCAATTGTATGCACTTTGCCATTAATGTATCTGGACTGGATGACGGGTCTGTCTCAGATTAGGAACTGGTGAACTGCACTACATACCGGCACGTGGTTGGAGACACACCGGTGGTCGCAGTGTAGCAGTGTGGCCTGTATGTGCAGTGTCGGCACTCTCTCTCCCTGTCCCTCTCTTCTTTTCTCTATCTCTCCCTCACTCTGTCCATCTATCTCTCTCTCCCCCTCTCTGTCCATCTATCTCTCTCTCCCTCACTCTGTCCGCCTATCTCTCTCTCTCCCTCTCCGTCCGTCTAGTTCTCTCTCCCCCTCTTTGTCCGTCTATCTCTCTCTCCCCCTCTCTGTCCGTCTATCTCTCTCTCTCCCCCTCTCTGTCCGTCTATCTCTCTTTCCCCCTCTCTGTCCATCTCTCCCTCTCTTTCTCTCACTCCTTCGCTCTCTCTGTCCCGTGATGTGTGCAGGACACACCTTCTCATCATGATTTTTGTCTTGCAGGCTGTGACCTACGGATTGTACCAAGGTGTGCCGCCATGTGTCTTCATTTCTGTTCTGTGTTTGTTTTAATAAATTTTCATTTGTTGCTTTGAAGGTGAATGTGTGATGCTCATTTTTGTGTCGACACATGCATGTAACCAGATGTGTTGTGCAACATCAGGCGGATTATTTGGTACATGATTCTGTGTAGTTGATGTGGCATGTCTTTGTCCGGGGAGGGGGGTCTTGGGGGTGGTGGGCGTTATTGCCCTCTTGGGTGTCCGGGCTGCATGATCAGTGGCTTCATAGCATCTGTTGTTCTTCAGGTGTGGCTATGGGTTAGGCTCCCTTTTGTGGTGCAGGCTGTTGTCTGACTTGCACCAGGTCAGAGTAGGTGTTAGTTTCCTGCTGCTAACACACCTTATCGGATGCTTTGTGATCTTATCGCCGATCTGGCTGGTCGTTGACAATGTTGCGGAGTGGTACTGTTGAGGCTTTTTCCTCGGGAATGCCTACGCTGCATCTCATTAGCGATAGTTGCGGGGGTCATCTGTGGCAATGTTTTTTGCGGCTGCTAATGCAGGTAAACTAGTGCTATGGGCTGTTAGCACCAGCTTGTGAATGGGGTGATATATGTATCGCGACTTTGGCTGCGATAAAGTGCCATTAACTCGGCGATAGCTCCTTGAGAATATGCCCCATTGTATTGCTTTAGTGGTCCCAAGAGCATCGACCAGCAGGAAATGTATTCTCCTCTCAGATTATGTTCACCAGTCTCATTATAAGTGCAATCTCCTGTCCAGACTTAGGCCCATAGACACACCTTTCAACACATCTCAAGAGCAGCAACTCTTTACCTTTACCCAGAATTAAAATTAACTACAGGATGACTGTATCTCTGTTTCAGAAAGAGTCAAGAAGTGTTTCTGCATCGTGTACACTGCAAAACAGGACCTCTTACGGTTTATCACCACACATAGGTCCTTATTATGAGTGATTCCATTAAATGTCAGAAGTACAGTAATCCCTGTTACTGCGAATATGAAATGTTACAACGCGTGGTGTTACCACACGGTAGGTAACAACGTGGTTGTTACATCGTCCGCGTTGTTACCATGCATTGCATTACATCACAAGTCGTTTCAACGACTTGCGCTAGATGGCGCGCTGGATGTAGAAATACTATAAATTACTATTCCTACTCCAGTTAGAGCAACAGCAGGGAAGGTGTTGGATTGCATGCCACCTATCGCAAGTCGTTGAAACGACTTGCGATGTAATGCCATGCGTGGTAACAACGTGGACGATGTAACGTCTGCGTTATTATCAACCCGCGTGGTATTACCAGCGTCGTAAACGCTGTCTCCCGATACTACATATAATGCAATTAGGAGGAGTTTGGTGACTAACACTATGCTCCTGCAGTTTTTCCCAATACATTTTGGCAGTTCAATCAGGTGAAAATTTAGCAGAAAACAATACCTGATCATTACAGTGACATGTGGACTTTAGAACATTTATCAACAAAATCTGCAAGTTAGTCCCCATTAGCAAGGACAAACTCGTTATTAGGGTTTATTTATCAGGCCCGATAAATACCACCCTAGTGGAGTCAGCTTATATCTGCTCTGATAAATATCAGCACAAACTCTCATAATGAGGGCCTTGGTTTTGAAGAGAAAAGTATTTTTGCAAATGTGGTTGCAAACTCTTGTTGGGGTGGCACCACCTCTTTTCTCATTTGTTTGTCACCTGGGACACACTGGGGTAAATTATTTAGATTTACCTTTCACCTGTACAGCCCCTCCGCTCCTGGCTACCCCTAAAACATGACCTTTGATCAGGGGCGGCTGGCAGGGCTTGCGGGGTGCTTATAAAAAAAAGAACAAAAAAAGAATAAAACTTACCTTGCTGCCACCGGATCCCGAGTCCTCTCTCCTGCTCGCCTATGTCCGACTCCAGGTCGGAACTGGAAGTAGGCAGCTAGGCTTCCACCCCTAAGCCAATCGCAACCCTTCAATGGAGCATTGTGATTGGTCTGATATGGCGCTCAGCCAGGGGCTGTAGGGGTGGGCATGTTCTCTTTGCAGGCTGTAATGCAGCTTCATGCAGAACAGGGGAGTGTGCATGACTGTTTTGGGCAGCCCAAGAGGGCCGACCAAACAGTCACTGCGCACAGGAGTGTCTACCACTCTTCCCCTCCAGCCATGCAGCTCCGCCCTGCCCCCTCACGTACTGCCGCAGCAGGAGGAAAAAATAAAATGATAATAACATTCCATTATTATCATTTTATTTTTTCCATTCTTTGCTGCTCCTGGCAGTAGGGCGACACTCCTTCGCCTTAGCAGAGGAGCCGCCACTATCATTGATGTCTTGTTCTCAAAATCAAAATGATGATAGGGTGCATTCCTCTGTTCTCCATACAGAAATGGGCTCTGTCAGTTTCTCAACCTTGTGTAGCTGGTGGACTCAGGGATGGGGTTTTCAAGGTAGGTTAGTGCCTGTGGTGTTACCACCACCAGCCAAAATCTTAACGACAAAATATTACTCCCTTTCGGTTGCAATATTTATTATAATATGGACACATTATGCAAAATAGGTAATTAAATACAAGCAAGCAGATTTTCAAAATATTCATTCAACGCATTGA
Source organism: Lissotriton vulgaris (assembly GCF_964263255.1). Classification (NCBI taxonomy): domain Eukaryota; kingdom Metazoa; phylum Chordata; class Amphibia; order Caudata; family Salamandridae; genus Lissotriton; species Lissotriton vulgaris. The sequence goes on along the minus strand of NC_141687.1, from coordinate 1,144,745,422 downwards.
TATTACATAAACTTCTTTATAAGAAAATATTTAATAATAACCAGAAGTTAAGTAAAATAGTCAAGGGTGAAACAACCAATTTAGATCACTAGCAGCTAAAATACAGAGAAAGAATTAAAAGTGCTTAACAGTTATATACTTCTAAAAATGTATTCGATATCAGTTTGAACTTTTTCATGCTCATTATGTTAGTACGGACAGGGATCAACTATTTGAAAAACAGGCTTTGTCCAACTCTAGTAGTAACAAACCAGCCGGAATTGCTATGCTGGGGCCTCTGAATGGGAAGCCAAGCCATTTCAGACTTGCTGGACCTCATCGTCATTGTAAACGAAAACAAAAAATGCTTAACTGGAACACGGTTGAAATACATTAGCGGTGGCTGAGAATAATTCAATCATTCCAAAGATCTCTATGATTTCCCACAATCTATCTACTACCTTGTGCTTTTCTGTGAATTATGTAGTTTGATTCCTACCTGTTCAGGTGCAGCTTTTGGTCATAGTTTTTGCAAGTGGTAAAGAATCACAAGATCTGTAGTGCACTGGTAGAAACAATGAGTGAGTGCATCTTCTGGAGGACGTCACCAGCAATTGATGGTGGAAAAATATGGACCTGTACAAGACTGTAAATCGGGATGCATTGCTGTTTAGATTGTATAGCTCTATTTGGTCCGGAAAATGAGTGGTTCACAGTGGATAACCGATAATTGCGCTACACTGACCTAAGCCAAGACATAATTAAGATGGCCGCCAAGATGTAGCTCCACAAAGAAGCTCCTGGGTTTGGGATCACTTATCAGTGAATATTCCTGTATATGCCTTGCTGTCCATGCTGCTACATTACATCATTGCAAAGAAGTATACTTGAGAATTAAACTGATTCCGCTTACTTGGAAATTTGTAGAAACCTCTGTAGGAGACTGACTTTGTATCTGGTGCACACTTATTTAAGCAAAGCACCTTGGACTAATCCAGACAACCCTTATGGTGATTTTTGTTATCTTAGACAACCATAGAATGCTCTCTAAGTGGTAGATGTGGAGAGCAGCCTTCAGGCCTGGTCCAGAAGGCGTGTTAACCAGCTTGTTTGACCAGAACTAACAGAACTAACTATGTAGTGTAGGTTAAATGAAAAAGAACCACACAGTGTAGTTATAAACCTAAATATATTTATTATACACACTCACGAACACATTGGTATATCTCATACCCGGAGATTTAAACACAATACACACAAATGTAAGACAGGTAAGTAAGCACAAATACACAGTGGTCTCCAGGGGGAGACCAAACCATAAACTAAAGAAGTGGAATGCGAACTGCGACCAAAGTCGTGACTTGGATCAGACTACTCAAAAGTGTTGGGGACCCACAGAACCACCCGAGGTAAGGAACCAGGAACCCCACAGAGGCTGTTTCAGAGTGAGCACAAATCTGTTTACGCAATGCAAGTGAATGGGAAAGTCGCAGTTGCCGTTTTCAAGAAGAAGGACCCTTCCCAGTAGACCGTGAAAAAACCCAGTGGATAACAGAAGTTTGGAAATTCACCCCACCCGTGGATACCCAAAGAACCAGGATACCTACACCAAGGAAGCCAGGTGGCTAGGTGCGAATTGACATCGAAAACCGCCGTAGACCACAATGGAGGATTTCAGAAAAGAAGCCGCTTGCGAAGAAGGTAAAAGAGTCTGGTGGAATCCAAGGATGGATTCTTGAAGAGGAGTACCTGCAAGCAGAGGGACAGGGTCTATGCCACTCGTGACTGACTAGGAGGCACAGAAGACCAATGACCACCGATGACGGAAGATGTAGGAGAGTTGACGGTGACCTTGTCACTGCAGCTGTGAGGACCAGGTGACACTGCGGAAGACCAGGAGCCATTCACAAGCTGTCCTATGCTGTAAGTCGAGAACCAGGGAGTTGGTGTCCAGCAGGAGCATCAAAAAGCCTAGGCAGCAGCAACAGCTGTGAAAGACAAAAAAGGTGCAACTTTGCGAACAGCAGGGCCAAGGGACTCACCAAGTACAAGAGAGTCAGAACAGGCCCTGAGCAAGTAGGGGCACCCACTGAAGCCCAAGAATACCCTCAAGAGGACACACAGGCCAAAGGCACAGGAGTCGCAAGAGGACCTCGAGCAGCTCATCAAAGATGCAGGCCCATGGTGCAGAGGATGTGGTGAGTACAAAGATCTTGGCAGGAAGAGATGCTGGAGGCTGGAGCTTCTTGTAGCCTGAAGATATCTGGAGGACAGAATCAACAAGCCTTCGCAATGGCAAGTCAACATGGTGCACAGGGGTGCTGTTACAGCAGTTCCGACGAGGGATACTGGCCTCAAACATCCTGAGAAGACAGTGCAGGCCTCAAGGGAGTTGCAGAACTACCACCTGTGTTGTTGGGCCTTTCGAAGTCCGTGGGATATCAGGAGCAGCAGACTGGCCAGCTTAGTTGCTTTGCCTGCAGATGCCTGGGAGTGACTCCTTCACTACAAGGAAAATTACTTTGGGTGTCCTTGATGCCCACAGGCCTGGAGAAGGACCTGGATGAAGCACAGACACAGACAATGCAGAAGACTGGCAGGATGATGAAACCCGGAGCAGCAGGATTCTTCCTTGATGCAGTCTGGGTTCCCAAAGCTAAGTCCAAGGAATTCCAGAGTGCCTAGATGGTAGAAGTAGAAGTGGTTTCGGATCTAAATCTTGTTCCAGGATAAATATGATGAGCTAACCACAGGTAGGCCTTTAAGTACCTTTGGGAAAGGGTTGGGGCGATTTAAGGATCCCTCCAGAGGAGGGGCTGGACAGAGGGGAGGATACACCTATGCCCTTTGTCCAGTTTCACTCTTGAGGCTCCCTGAACTGGTTCCAACTGGAGAATTCAAGGAGGGCACCAAATGTGCCTGTTAAAACAGTCTGGTGGGACTGGCAAGCACCCCCAGCCCAATACACTAAGTCCTGTCTGGGAGGTGGTTACACCTCTCTGTGACAGGAAACCTATTGTTCTACATTCCCATGCTCGAGCTCAGCTCCGCAGCAGGAGGGCAGAATCGTGTCTGTGCTCGGCAGCCGCACTAGTTTGCTGTTGGACCCTGAAAGGCTGGTACCGGAAATAGAGGGGGGCTCCCTGAGGGAGCCCCCCCAGTACATGGGATCCTACATCCAACACTGGAATCGGTGTTGGGGTTGGATTCCAACATGTTTGATACCAAACATGACCGTTTTTGGTGCAGCCAATATATAACTAGACATCTCGTAATTGACTTGATGTCCACTATATGTATTAAATGGTTGACCGCACTTACAAAATCTGGAGAATCTACTCCGGGGTTTGTAGGGGGTGTCCTGCTCATGCAGGGCACCCCACACTTATAACCTAGCACACTGCCTTCAGGATTGAGAGGCCTGCCTTAGGGGTGACACGTATTTATGTTGTGAGTGGTGCTAGCACCATCTCACATAGGGTGCAATGGCAGACCTGTAGACCTGTAATCACAGTTTGACAGGTCTCTAATGGGTGGCATAATACATGCGGCAGCCCATGGGAGACCCCTGGTGTACCTATGCCCTGGGTACCCTAGTCCGATATACTATGGACTTCGAAGGGTACCCCAGTAGCCAATTGGTCAGGTATCAAAGTCATTTGCCATAGTCAAATTTAGGAAGGCAGCACCGTGACTGGGATACTGATTAGCAGGATCCCATTGAGACTAGTCAGAAAACAGTATGACATCAGCAAAAAGTGGGGGTAACCATGAAAGTAGATCCTACTTTCCTACACAACCCCCCCTGCCCCCAAACGAAAGGAGATGAGACTAACCTTCCCCTATTGAGTCTTCATTTTCTAAGTGGAATATATCTGGAGAGTCCATCTGCATTGGCATGGTTACTCCCAGGTCTACCTGTAGGGAAATGGACCACCTCAAAAGCTTGGGATTTTCACTCTTCATTAGTTTAAGTCATTAGAGGGGCTTATGGTCTTTTTGAACAATGAAGTGAGTACCAAATAGGTATGGCCTCAACTTCTTCAAGACCCAGACCACAGCAAAGGCCTCCCTCTCACTAGCTGACCAAAGTTTCTCCCTGGGTTCAACCTTCGGCTTATAAAAGCTACTGGTTGGTCCTGGGCCTCTGCATTAAGTTGTTACAAAACAGCTCCTACCCCTACCTAGGAAGCATCTGTCTGGATAATGAAGGTTTTGGAGTATTCAGGACTTTGCAGAATGGGAGCTGGTCTGCTTCAGGTCATCAAATGCCTTTTGACAACTAACTGTCCACTTAACTTTCTTAGGCATCCTTTTGGAGGTGAGATCATTAAGGGGAGTCACATTGGGCCCTTATCCCTTAACAAACCTCCTGTAGTACCCAGTCAGGCCCAAGAAAGCTCTAACCTGAATCTGGGTAGTGGGAGCAACCTAGTCCATTATAGTCTGGATTATGCCCTCCAATGGTTGAACTTGGTCCCCACCTTCCAGGTGACCCAAGTACACAACCTTGCACTGCCCTATCTGGCACTTTGTGGCCTTGATAGGGAGGCCTGGTTTTTGCAGGGCCTCCAGAATATTTCTGAGGTGGACCAGCTGATCCTCCCAGGTGGCACAAAAGACAGCAATATCATCTAAATATACTACACTATAAGCTTCCATTCCTGTGAGAACTTTGTTCACCAACCTCTGAAATGTGGCAGGTGCATTCTCAAGCCAAAAGGCATTCCAATAAATTTATAATGCCCACTAGAAGTTGAAAATGCTGCCTTAGGCCTGATTTGCCTGCAGCCAGCAGTCAGTTCAAATGTAGTAAGACACTTGGCTGAGACTAGAGTATCAATCAACTCATCTGCCCTGGGAATTGGATATAAGTGATAGGGGCCTGGTGCTGGAAAGGCAACCTGGTCTCCCCAATGCACTTCTTTTGAGATAAATACTACCAGTAATCTAATTTTCTAGAAACTATAAACATTCATCTACTTGTTTTTTCCATACAAAATAAACAATGTATTCTGCTGTTCTACATTTTCATAATGTTACAAACTTCTGTTATTTTACACAGCAAAAATTGCAAACTACTTTTTTACAATTCAAAAAAACAATAACAAAAATCCAATCTTGTCGATGCCCAATGCATTTTGGGACATATGTCCCTTCATCAGGGCACGTACATCTATAAGGAAAACATATAAATAATGATAACCAAGAATTTTTCAACATTTCATGGTACTTCATATCTAATCAAGTTTGAAAATCATCTGATTTACATAATTGCTTATAGTGTTATGACAAATCATAAATGAACTAGCCATTTTAGGGGGGGGTGGCTTGGAAGCTGATGGAGCAGGCTGTGTGAGCGCAGAACTCCGCATAGGATCCCCACATTAATACTGAAAAAGCATGGTGCCCTGGCATGTCGGACGGGGCTGGGTCTGAGCCGAGGAGTGCTGAGCTTACCTGGCACGCACACAGATGAAAATCGGGCTCCGACTCGCCCCCCTAGGCTGGTCGCTTGACAGAGGTTGCTGGCTCCGGTTGCGGCACAAAATGGCAGCGGCACAACTGAAGAATGTCCGAGCCTGGGCTGGAGGTTGGTGAGAGCTGCCATCTGAGGATGGGAAACCGTGCCTATCGGGACAGGACCTTGCTGGAAATCCTGCCGAGTGCGAGGCGGCATCTGGGAGTAGGAGTACTGAAGGAGGAAGCGCCCTGCACCATGGATGCTTCCCGCAGGAGCTGACGGCGGGGTGGTGCAGACTGAGCCTGGCTGTGAGGTACCAGGAATCTGGAAAGCTGAGGCTGCGCCGTGCGGACAGGGGAAGCTGCGGAGGAGCGACTGGTCCAGGGCGCTGTTGTGGAGGCTGCGGTGCCACCAAACCGGCTGAGGTGAGTGGGGCGCGATCTCACCTGGGCCCCCGGCTGCGGCGGCGGAAGCGGGCCTACGGGGGCGGTCGTGGCCTGTGAGCTGAGGCAGGGACGGGGAGTGCACAAAACGGGAGCAGCGGGCCCTGAGCGGGGGGACCTCAACTAAGCAAAAGGGAAGAGGAAGGGGAAGGGGGGAAGTCCCCCGTGGATTTCACAGACTTTGGATGGGCTTCCCATGGCCCCGTGGAATTGACTGCTGATGCAGCCCTGAATCGCACTAGGAATCCTTACTGCACCAGTTCTGTCCCCCTACAAACCGGACACTCCAGTTGGGCCTGAATTCCACTCCCGGACGGCCCCTGGTGGGGCTTGGGTAGTGACAGCGTCAGGGTTTGCTGACACGCGCCAGGTTGCGGTGCATGGTCTCCTGATAGTGAACTCCTTTGATGTAGTGTGCCGGGTGGAATCTGAGCATCTAAAGGTGCTCTGCCCCGGTGAGGGCTGCGGCAGTGGGGGGCATTGTTGACACAGCTTCCAAGGGGTCCACATCTATGGTCCCTCCCTAACTGCTGTCGGGCATGCACATGAGGTACGGTACATTATTTAGTTGAAGCTGAACGGGGCAGAACCATGCCTGTAGGCCATAAGATTGCGCTGTCATAGAACCGCGAACCTCGGACTTCATGAGCCACGTGTCACTGTGAGAGGAATTAACCTACACAGAGGAGAGCTGGCGGGCTGAGTCTATGGGGATGAGTTGCTGAGGAAAGAAACTGCTAGGGGCGGTTGACACGCCGGGGTACCACCAGGGCTGGATCTTGGAACAGCGACCATGTGGCAGATATCGCAGATAGGTTTTGGTACTGGACTCAACTGCCGGGCTCCCGACCATTGGATGGCCCCAGGACTCTGAGCAAGGTGGCAAGTCCTCAAATCATTGTAAAGGGTCTGAAGTGACAACCATGGGGAAACCCAGAGGGAAACAGGGGAGCGCACCACAAACACCAGACAGCGAAGCGCCAGAAACTGAAAGAGTGGACAACCTGGGGACACCGCAGGACCCCGCAATGCAGCAACAATTTGCTAGGATACTAGCGGCGATTGCTGATTCACGCACGGCCTTACAACAAGATATTGCACAGGTGGCAACAGGGCTGGGCCTACTGCGAGCGGATCACTCTAAATTATCGGATAGGGTAAAACAGGTGGAGGCAACACAACAAGAAGTGGCGCCGGCCCAAAGTGCACTGGAGAGTAAAATGACGGATGCCCTGGATCGAATACAGGCTTTAGAACAACGTGCCAAGGACGCGGAAATTCAAAATCGGCGCAACAACATTCGAGCGGTTGGCCTGCCAGAAAAGGTGGAGGGGACGTACATGGTGCACTATCTGGAAAACTGGCTGTAGACCGCGGTGGTGCTGAGGGACTGTCGCCCTTCTACACCTTAGAACGAGTACACAGAGTTCCTGCGAAACCGCAGCAGCCGGGTCGTCCCCCCCCATCCGGTAGTAGCAAGACTACTGCACTACAAGGATAGAGACTTTTTACTCCAAAAAGCACGAACAGAAGGCCCGTACCAAGTTGAGAATGGCAAAGTGACTATCTTTCCGGATTATACCCTGGAGACCCAGCGCCGCTGCGCATCTTTCCTGGCAGTTAAGAAAGAGCTAAGATCGGAGGGCCTCCAATATTCATTATTATTCCCAGCCAGATTGAAAATAATGTTGGACGGCGGCTCCCACTTTCACGATAGCCCGGAAGAAGGGCCTGGTTGGAAGCCTATCGATCTGGAACTGAGCTGTTGATGCAACACCTCCGAGAGTCATCCGGGGAACCTCGTTGTCGCAAGTCAAAGCGCATTAGACGCGCCCGCAGGGTATGCTGAAACCATCTCTGTCCCAGAGAGATGGAGAAGCAAGCGGTGCTGAAGGTAGTGACTGCTTTGTTGTGGAAACAATCGCTGCAATCACCTGGGAGCACTGATTTGGAGAGAGACAAGGCACAATCTGACAGTGAGACTTCAGAAGCGGGAAGCCTGCGGATGCCACAGGTCACCCCGGCCACAGCTGATGGACTAATGGATGAATGAGGTTTGGAGGGCTAATCTGGGAGATGCTAAGGGGGAAGTCATGGAATTGGGGACTACCCAAGGGGGAGAGCATTGTCAGTTTACTGAGCAAGGGGAATATTAGGAGGTGGATCAATGGTGGACCGCTCGACAAGTACCCAATAGCTTTGTAATTTGTGTGGGGGAACACAAGTATGCCAGAGGAACAGTGTACAATTAGGTGATCGAAGCGGGAATACTCAGTGTGCTTGAGTAGTCTCCATTTGGCTCTAGGCCCCCCAATTGCCCTTAAGGCACGACCACAGTGACTACTGGTGGACATATGAGTGAATTAGTTCTATTTTGGGAACGTTTGGATGGGAACTAGCTGTGTTGTTCTAGGGCCTGTTCTTGTAGGGGTGGGGGAAGGGGGGGTTGTAGGGACAGTTGGGACTTTGGGATCACCGGTGTGTTCGTGCAGGTAAAGGAAGGGTCGCACACGATGATTTACAATGATGGGGACAATACCTGAGCTACGGTGTATTACTTGGAATGTGCAGGGTCTACACACAATGACGAGGTGCCATAAGGTCCACGCTTATGATTTGGATCAGGGCTGGGGTCCCCTTTCAGGTAACCAAACAGACCATGGACCTGGAAGGAAGATTTGTAGCAGTAGAGGGGCGCTTGTATGGGAGAGACATAGCACTGTGTAGTATCTATGTCCCAAATGTAGATCAAGCGCGATTCCTGGAGCACATATCTGGTACGTTAGCACACTATTTTACGGGCTCCTTACTGATGGGAGGGGATTTTAACTCGATAACGGATGTCATTCAAGATAGGTCACATCCTCCCCTGCCAGACTTCTCCGTCCATAGGTTATCCAAATACAGACGGGATTGGCAAAATAGATGGAATTTTGTAGATGCGTGGAGACTTCATCACCCATGAGATCTGGATTATTCCTACTTCTCGGCATTGCACGAACTTCATGTTCGGCTAGATGCAATCTTATGCTCAGAGACCATAATGTCCTCCATAATTCGCTCTGAGTATCTCACTAGAACACTGTCCGACCACATCCCGTTGCTGCTTAGTATGCATTGGACATTAGAAAAGTCGGAAATCCCTACTTGGAGATTACGTCCCGAAACATTAGATGACCCGGTTTTTAAAGAGAAAGTTGGTGACGGAATAGTGAATTATTTTAATGAAAATGCAGGGACAGCTTCCACTAGAGCAATGGAATGGGACGCCTTCAAGGTTGTAGTGAGAGGACTGTGTATTAATAAGTATGTAGGAGTGAGGAAGGTAGTGATACAGGATGTGGAAAGAGCAGAAAACAGGCTGAGGACGGCTAAAAGAGCTAGAACTGAGCACCGGGAAAAACAAAGAGAGGTAGTGGAAGCTAAGGAGGCAATGGCTGCAGAAATAGAAAGACTCAGGTGCTTCGATTATAAGAACTATGTTGTAAAGGCACATGCGGAGGAAGACCTTGTTGACATGGTTGGCCAATACCTCCCCGCGTGGCTCCCCGATTTTGACATTGACAGCACGGGACGGAAGTCCAATATATACTCAGAGAGCGGTTAATGCACGGTTTTTAGGGTACTGTGCAGCATTGTATGAGAGTACACTGAACAAGGGGGATGAAGACATTGAATCCTTCTTACAGAGCATACCCCTCCTGCATTTGGAGGAGGAACAAGAGAAGCAATTGGGGCAGGCTATTACAATTGAGGAAATTAGAGGTGCAGTTAAACACATGGCTCATAATAAAACACCGGGAGTAGATGGGTTACCAATAGAATTTTACTTGCATTACTTAGACTTGTTGGCTCCGAGGCTGCTGGAGGTCTACAGGGAGGTGCGTGATCTCGGCCATCTCCCTATGACCATGTGCGAGGTCCTTGTAATTCCCTTATTAAAGCCAGGAAGAGAGAGCAGAAACACGGCGGCTTATCGCCCACTGTCAATGATGTCCACGGACTATGAGATTTTAAGGTCGGATCTTGGCGTCCCGCTTGCTTCAGTATATGACCAGATTAGTTCAAGGAGATCAGGCTAGGTTTATCCCAACTCGAAATACAGCTACAAATACGCGGAGGTTACTACTAGTTTTGGGCGAGGACCACCCTGACTACCCACAGGCCACGGTGCTATCCGTGGATATAGGGAAGGCTTTTGACAGCCTAGAATGGCCTTACCTGTATAAGGCAATGGGCCGTTTTGGGCTGGGGGAGTCGTTCATAGGGTAGACGAAAGTGCTGTATACCTCGGCAGTGGCGAGGGAGGATGAAAGTTGGAACAGTGATTTCTCCCCGGTATCAAGTATACCGTGGGACGAGGCAGGGCTGCCCGCTCTCCCTGTTGCTATTTGCATTAGCCATTGAACCGCTAGCAGCATATGCCAGGCTGGGGCAAAGGTATGAGGGGCTGCCTTTCAGAGGCATTCAGCCAAAAAAATCTCGCTATATGCGGATGATTTGCTGATGTTCCTGGCTGATACTGAAGGGGCACTGGAGGGAGCGGCAGAACTGCTCTCGGAATTCGGGGATATATCGGGACTGAGAGTGAATTGGACTAAGACATGCTTGTTTTCCGTGAAGCCTGGAAGAGTAGTACCTGCCTTGAAGCGGAAGATACGATGAGAACCTGCCTGCCTAATATACCTTGGTACGAATATTTACCATGAAGCCAGTGCTATCCTGGAAGGGAATATTGGTAGGTGTATACGGCACTAAGAGGTAGCATGGCATTCTGGAGTACGCTTCCTTTGTCAGTGACGGGAAGGGCCGCCTTACTGAAGATGGTGGCATTGCCACAGCTACTATATTTTTTTGGGGCTTTGCCCATATGGATATCAAGTTCAATGTTCAGAGTGCTCAATACTATGATAGTGGGATTCCTTTGGGGAACTGGTAGACGGACAGTGGCGCTAAAAAGAATGATGAGACCGAAAGCGGAGGGAGGTTTGGCGGTCCCTGACCTAGAGCTTTATTATATAGCAGGCCAGCTACAGGTACTTACGCAAACAGTTGCATTAGAATTTAGGGGCCCGGAGGACATGAGAGGTAAAGAAATACTGAGACACATCATATCTTTTATAATATTACAACAAAGGCTTGACCTTAGGGATCTAACCCTGGAAGAGAAAATAATAAGATTATGTTGGAATCAGAGTCAGCGGAGAGCAGGAGTGACACATCCATACGGCCCTGAAATACCGTTGGGGATGGTTACAGCACTGCCCCATGGTGGAGTTTGGCGTCCTTGCTTGGGTGGGAACAGGCTGGGGTGCAGGTCCTGGGAGATTTATATGAGGACGGTGAATTATTAACATTCCAGGTCTTGCAGGACGATTTGACCTCCCAGAGGGGGATTTCTAGTACATGCTGCCCTGGTGCTCGCACTTCAGAAGCATTGGAAGGAGGGACTAATTGAGCCCAAAACAACGATGGCATATCAATATGTCGCGATGGCAGCAGGTACATTCAAGGCAGTTACATGCCTATATCGGCGAATGCTGGATGAGGGGTTGGCTCCGCTAGACACATTACGATTAAAATGGGAGGTTGGAATCGGGAAGCCCATCCCAGAATCGGACTGGGGACATATCATGCGCAGGGCCTGGAAAAGCACTAGAAATGTACGATTCCGGATGGTGCACTTTTTCATATTGAACAGATCGTGCCTTACCTCTGGTAAGATTAAAAAATACTTCAAGGTTGACAGTGCTGCATGCCCCAGATGCACAAAGGAGGCTGTGGAACTGGAACATATGCTATGGGATTTCCCGAAACTGGGGAATTATTGGTCTGAAATAGGAGACTTATCCAGAATTCAGTCACTGATCGCCAGATAGATTTTAAAATAGCCACATGTATATTGCACTGGTTCCTCCATACCTCCAAGACAAAGGTGGCAAGTACATTCATAGATTTGGGGCTGCTTCTGGCAAAGCGTGAAATTACCAAACACTGGAAGTCAAGAGAGGGACCTAGCAGCAGGAGATGGAAAGCACAGATGATTAAATGGGCAGGCAGTGAAAGTAGCGTTCGATTTCAGCAGGCGAGACGCTATAATAATGAGAAAGCTCTGGAGTCTGCGAGTACGTGGGAGGGGTTGGTGCAAGCCATGACTGACCAGAAATGAAAGGGGGATGCAACACTGGGGGGGGGGGCAGCCGAGACAAATGGTGCAAAAGCCGCTGTAGGAAGTTCTGGTATTTGACTATTATGTGATACACAATGTAGACGCACTGAACCTTTTGAACACACCGGTGATAGAGGGAGGGGAGGGTAATTGACTAGTTGTGGGGTTAAATAACGGATTTTGTTGATTATTGTAACGTATTCGACTTGGGTCTAATATAGGTTGCAGGCGATGGGACACCCCCGTTCTTACACCTTAACGAAAAGAATTGTTGATATATAATGTTTATGATGTCCAGACTGAAGGGGTCAAGTCGTCAACGGGGTTATAGTTAGAGGAGATGACTCTAACTACTGTGCAATGAGGTAACAGGTTGTAAAATCAATAAAATGTGTTTAAAAAAAAATGATAGGATAGATCCATGTTGTATAATGTGGTGGTACTACTTACTGGTGTTCTAGTGTGACAACCAGTAAGTAGTACCACCACATTATACAACATGGATCTATCATATAAGACGGCTAGTAAGCAATTATGTAAATCAAATGATTTTCAAACTTGATTAGATATGAAGTACCATGTAATGTTTCAAAATGCATGGTTATCATTATTTATATGTTTTCCTTATAGATTTACGGCCCCTGAAGAAGGGACATATGTCCCGAAATGCATTGGACATCGACAAGATTGGATTTTTGTTATTGTCTTTTTGAATTGTAAAAAAGTAGTTTGGAATTTTCGCTGTGTGAAAGAACAGAAGTTTGTAACATTATGAAAATGTAGAACTACAGAATAAATTGTTTATGTTGTATGGAAAAAACAATGTAGATGAATGTTTATAGTTTCTAGAAAATTAGATTACTGGTAGTATTTATCCCAAAAGCAGTGCATTAGGGAGACCAGGTTGCCTTTCCAACACCAGCCCTCATATTCCATATGCCCAGGCAGGCATAGGTCACTATTACACGCAATAAAGTCCAATTAAGACTAAAAATTAGATAACACTAATAAACAAAGGTGTGCGTAATCTACACTTTCAATCCTGGGAATTGGATAGGCATCAGTTCTAGTGACTGCATTGAGGCCTCTGTAGTCTACACAAAACCCCATCTCTCTCTTACCATCTTGGGTGTAAGGTTTAGGCACAAGGACTACTGGACTAGCCCAGGGTCTATCTGACGGCTCAATGACCCCCAAATCCAGCATCTTTTGGACATCAGTCCTAATGCAGTATCTGAAATAGTGAGGCTGTCTGTTAATTTTATTCTTCACAGGCAGAATGTCACAAGTGTTCACTTCATGGGTACACAAGGTGGTTTGACTGGGAGTCAGCGAGAACAGGTTATTAAACTGATTGAGGACTTTTATGCTATCAGCTTGCTGCTGGTCAGTGAGGCTACCTGCCAAGGCTACTCCATCAACTGACCCTTCAACAGGTTCGTGAGAGAGGAAATAAGGGAGAGGGTCACCCTCTTCCTCCTGGCCCTCATCAGTGGCCATGAGCAAGCTCATGCCACCCCTGTCCATAAAAGGTTTTAGGCGGTTCACATGCAGTACCCTGTGGGGACTTCTAGGAGTGCCTAGGTTAATCAAATAGGTGACCTCACCTTTTTTCTAAAGGATGGTGTGGGGGCCAATTCAGTTGTCCTGGAGAACTGCTGGGGCCACATGCTCCAGCACCCATACTTTCTGTCCTGGCTGGTAAACAGTCAGTACAGCCTTTTGGTCATGCCAAACCTTTTGAAGCTCCTGGCAGGCCGCACGATTTTTGCTGGCCTTCTTCATGTACTCAGCCATATGAAACGTAGGCCAAGGACATAGTCCACAATGTCCTGTTTAAGAGGTTTGAGAGGCTGCTCCCATCACCACCTAAACAAACACAATGGACCACTAACTGGGTGTCCAAACAGAAGTTCAAATTGGCTGTAGCCCACCCCTTCTGAGGAATCTCTCTGTAGGCAAAGAGAAGGCAGGGTAGTAAGACATCCCATTTTAGCCTGAGCTTTCTGGGAGCCCCATGATCATACCCTTGCGGGGTCTTGTTGAACCTTTCAACAAGCCCATTGCACTGCATACAGTAGGGTGTGGTAAACTTGCAGTTTACACCACACTTTCCAAACGGTAGTAATGCAACTAGATATGAAGTTTGAACCTCTGTCTGTTAAGACCTCCTTAGGAAACCCCACTCGGGAAAAGACTCACAGAAGAGCCCAAGCCACCACAGGAGCTGTAGTGGTCCTACGGGGAATAGCATCTGTATACCTAGTGGCATGATCCACCACCACTAGGCCATAACTGTGTCCAGATGCTGTTGGGGGGTTCAAGGGAATGACAATGTCTATCCCTACCCTCTCAAAGGGAACACCTACCAATGGGAGTGAAATTAAGGGGTCTTTTATAGTGCCACCTGACTCACCACTGGCTTAGCAAGTGACACAGGAGCAACAAAACTCCTTGGTGTCCTTAGACATGTGGGGCCAGTGAAAATGAGGGACAAGCCTGTCCCAAGTCTTGCTTTGCCCAAGATGTCCTGCAAGGGGAATGTCATGTGCCATGGATCAAAGAAAACTCCTGAACTTCTGAGGTATTACCAACCTCCTGGCGGTACCAGGCTTTGAGCCTCTACTTTCAAAGAACAGGAGCCCATCTTCCCAATGTATCCTATGGGACCCACTGACACTCCCTGCCTCCTCATCAGCAGCTTGCTGCCTGAGCTGTTCAAGAGAAGGACAGGATTTCTGATCCAAACTCAAGTCCACCCTGGAAGGGCCCCCTTCCCCCAGGGACTCTGCCTGATCAGGCCCAAGTTCCTCTGGGGCTGTTTCTTCACAGGGGCTGATATCTCCCACTCAGGAAACTGACTCTCACTAGCAACTTGGGAGGAGAATTATTATTTACCCTTCCTGCTCCTTCTCTTAAAAGCGAGCTGGTCCATTTTTTAAGGATCCAGTGCTCCCTTGGTGCTTAGCTGTTTGGTCTGAGCCCTGGTGACAGCAAAAGCACTGGCAGAGTTTTCCATCATCTCTTAATGTGTCCCGAACTTCACTTCAGACCAGGCTGACGTTTCCAAATCCTTTCCCAACAGACAATCTACAGATAGTTCTGGAGAAACCACAAGGGCCCATTTCCCCTCCCCAACTGAGATTAACAAGGGTAAGGAGTGATCAGTACTGACATGGCTCACATTGATCACTTGGTTTAGTTGACCAAGTATGATCTGTTCAGGGGACACAGGTTTCTCTGTCACTATGGTGACACTGTCCCCTGTGTCCCTGTAAGACATAGCTTCCTGACCATTAATCAAAGGCTGTTGTCTGTACTTGCCCAAGTTAGTGGGACTTACTACTAAAATGGCAAGATCCATGCCACTGTCACAGACAAGGACAGCCTGAGTGGATGTTCTGACTAGGCCAGAACCCACTTCAGAACCCAAAGTCAACCATACTAATCCCTTGGGAGCTGCACTTCTACTTGTACTGGTGCTAGGGGGGCTATAGTTCCCTTAGGGCAGTGGTATTAGCTTCATTGGTGTTTGGCCTTAGGGAAATTAGTATCCCTTAGCCTATCTGTGGCCTTTCTCCTTACACAGGTAGCATCAATGTTTCTTTTTAGAATTGTTGGAGTTTTGGGACTCACCCCCAGAGGGAGATTTTTAGGGACCTTGTGAAGACTCCTTTTAGTCTTTACCCTTCTCCCCACCATTCTCTTGCGCCTTAAAAAAATCTAGCTTCTTCTGGTCACCTCCACCACCATTATTTTTCTGATTAACCCTGGTATGGACCCATTTGTCTGCCTTCTTTTCCAATTCTTTGGGAGAGGTCAGTTCAGAGTCCATGTCAGAACTCTGTCAGATTGTGCTCTTCAAACGCACAGGAGCAGGATGCTGCAAGTTCCCAATTCCCTCCTGGGATTCCCCAGCTACACGCGTATCAAAGCATGGTAGACGATAGAACCCCCGGGGGAAAGGGGATGGGACAGAGAAGAGACAGCCACACCATGTCTGGATTTTCTTCCACTCTTCAAATGTCTTAATCTCCTTGTTTCTTCTTCTCAGGCTAGCTTGATTTTAATACTGCAATAAGAAATACAAGATCATTAACACTAATTTCTCTTCTTAAGTGATATACTGAAAGTATCTGCAACCCTTCACACCTACCCGCCTTCGATGTGACCTATGCTCCTCTTCTTTTTAATGTTGTTTTTTCTTTCTTTTCTTTGTGCTTTAACTATCTTGTCACAGCTTCTTCTTCAATATGGATTCTGTGTAGGTAAGTATCTTTTTATTTATTTATTTACTTCACCAAGTCTAATGGAAATTATCTTTTTCCTTTTATCTGTTATTTGCAGTCTTTTATTAATAATTGTTCTGCAGTTGAATTCACTGCTCAAAAATGACGCTTCGGTAATTATCTTTGCCTTCAGGTTAACTCTGAGCAATGCCTCGACCTCCTCTTAACTGTGTCTAATCTCGAGAGACTTTAACTAAATAATTTCTTTAATTTCAAACAGTACTCTCGATGCACACTGAGGCCGCCTAACCTAAGCAACTTGTGCTGACTCTTAATCTCCTCCGAGCATGTATTTTTTAACACTGCACATGCTCGCACTCGGAACACTACAAGATTCGCCTGCGCAAGTCTCAGCTCTAGCTCCACCTCGGAGCAACCTTGCGCATGCTAAAAAAAAGGTAAACAGGAACAGTCTTACTTGTTTTAACCGGACACTCCTTCGCAACACGAAACTCCGAATTTATTCTTTTAGTACTGGAAGCGCGACGCATACGTTTTTTCCCTAACTAACTATGCGGCGCTTCTTGCTTGAACGTCTTCTCCTCCTCAGGACTCAGGTGAAGTGCGCCACACAATTGGCGTTCCACCTGTTTCTTCATGATTGGGCTTGAGAGCTAGAGCGCCAACCTGCCGATCCTGCACTATACTCTTGGCCGCCATCTTAGTGTCAGTTTGTGGTAGTGCCTTAGCTGTCCAACACATTTTCTTGTTTCTTCTATTAATCCTAGAATAAACTGCATTGACTAGCTGCCTTTTCCTGCCTCTAGATTTTACGGTCCTGACAGTCCACCAGGTAATGGTGCAGTTGTTGATTCTGACAATTATTAAGGATTTGCTCCCTCATAAACCAATTGTGCAATCCCTCGTAGACCTTTACCCTGCTTCCATGAAGCCAACCTTCCAGAGCCTTAATAGCATAGTCTATGAAATCAACGCAGTCTTGAGTGTGCACCTTCTTTGTGTCCCTAAACTTAACTCTGTACTGTTCAGTAGTTAAACCAAACCCAACTATGATAGCACTCTTCATGACTGAGAGATTATCAGCATCCTCTTGTCTAACAGTGAGGAGCTTGTCTCTACTTTTGTTAGCAAAGAAGAGCCACAAGCTATCTACCCACTGCCCCTGAGGGACCTTCTGTACTTTACAGGCCTTATCCAAAGCTGTAATCCATTTATGGGTATCATCCCCATCCTGGTAAGGAGACACTATCCTGCTCAGGTTGCTAGTATCAAAGGATTGTTCCCTGACTCTGGACTCTAGTACCAAATTCTAACTAGCCCTCTGGACTTCCAGAGTCTCCTTATCAAGGGCCAACTGTTCTTGCTTGAGCTTGAGTCTAACTCTCTCAAGTTTGATCGGGTGGTATTCCCTTTATTTATTTATTTATTTATTTATTTATTTTGAAAGTTTTATAGAGCG
Source organism: Lissotriton vulgaris (assembly GCF_964263255.1). Classification (NCBI taxonomy): domain Eukaryota; kingdom Metazoa; phylum Chordata; class Amphibia; order Caudata; family Salamandridae; genus Lissotriton; species Lissotriton vulgaris. The sequence goes on along the minus strand of NC_141687.1, from coordinate 1,144,727,658 downwards.
CGAACAAGATCCGTACAGATATCAGAGCGCTTCACAGACAGAGTGTGACTAAACGTGCAAATGACTAAAGATTAAACAAAAACGATTGATAAAAAAGATGTAAATGATTACAACATAAATAAAAAACAATGTATGGAGGATAAATATGCAGGAGGTCAGTAAACATACAAAATACAATATAAAATAGTCTCATAAAGGAAGTATTGAGTTACCAGATTACATAAAAAAATACAATCAAAATAGTCTAAGGAGGAAAAGTATTGAGTTGCCAGAATACAATAGTCAGAGTTCATGTAAATTTGGCTAGGAGGAGAGCTTTTACTTCTTTTTTGAAGGATGCTGTAGATGAGATAAGTCTGATTTCTGGAGGGAGGGCATTCCATATCCTAGGCGCCATTCCTGAAAAGGAGCGTTTGTAGGTTTTTTTCTTGTGGAATCTCTTAGGTTTCAAAAGAAGATTGTCTACGCTTCTTGTCGCTCTTGATCCACCAGATCCTCCCTCTTGCTAGAGATGGAGGTCCATATGGAATTAACAGAAGCATTGGAATTGACAGAGGAGGATCTAGACCTCCCCTGCATTCTCTGTACCTTCCCAGTAGGACCAAAGGTGGACCTAACTCTAGGGACGCCCTCTGTATACTATCAGCACTATGCCCTGGGAAATCAAAGTTCACCCGGATGGAGTCATCAGACTCCTCCTGGTCATGTTTAGAATTAAGGTCACTATGGGCAACCCCTACTGACCCATCTTCTGGAGCATCCCCACCCACTTTGTCCTGCCCTTCTGGCCTATCAGGATTTTGGAAGTCATCTTGCAGAAGCAGCTCTAAGAGTGGCTTGGTGTTAGGGTTGCTACCGGTCTTTAACTTTCTAGAGGTACACAGGGTCCTCAGTTCCTGGAACCTGAGACCATTGTATCTAGAGGGTTGGGACCCACTGGGTTCCATAACTAAAGACATTGTGACTAGGTGTAGTGTGGTGTTGCACCTACCTACACTAGTGAAACTAAACGTCCTAAGATTGGAAAAAGGGTTGTGCTAGGCCCTTAAAAAGTAATCTAAAAGTTCAGTATAACGTACTTGTTTACAAACATACTTGTATATGTGCCTAATGCTAGTGATGGTTTTTCATTCAATCCACACCTTGTTTAGCTGGTAAAACAGAGCAGGCTTAAATACCGACCACTGCACACCAATGCAGGAGACTGGCTTAGTATATGGTGCATGCTTATTTATGTGAAACACCTTGCACTAATCCAGACAATCCTTATGGAGATTTAAGTGGCATTGGACAACCATAGAAAGCTCTCTAAATGGTGACTGTAGAAAGCAGCCTTCAGGCTTAATCCAGAAGGAGTGTTAAGCAGTTTGTTTTACCAGAACTAATTATATATATATATATATATATATATATATATATATATATATAGTTGAATGGGCTCCCAGCCAGAGTTGTTTCTCCTCAGGAACCACACAAACGACTCGCACACCAGGGTCAGTGTTCAAATTGCGTTTATTGGCTATATATATATATATATCTATACATCAATTCAGCGCCACCCAGGGACGCTTCACAGAGACCCCCATCGCACCTTGGGAAAACCAGTCTCACCGGGATTTTGGACTCTTGCAGTTCTCGTGTGTTGCCAGCGTTAGTTGGAAAGGCTGGGAGCCCGCCATCGAAACCAAGGAGGAAAGCTAGCAGTTTTGGGATCACCAATCCCATGCTGGGTAGGGCTCACTGTGGCTCATCCCCTGCTTCATGGACTCTCTGGTCGACGTGGTTGTGATGGTAATGGGGGACCGGAGGAGGCACTTGCTAGTTGGAACTCCAAAGCAGGACTGACATTATAGTTTCCCAAAGGTTTTCACGCTGTTCCTCGACCAGCCCGCAATGACATTGCTTCAATCCAGTCATTCCCCTGCACCGTGGTTCCAAACATCTATTCAGTTGCATTCTGGGACCTGCAGTCCTGCGCTACACTCGGGAATGCTCACAGGTGCGAGGACTTCATCAGAAGGGCGGAGCTGGTTTGCACCAACAAGCATATCTATGAGGGACCTACAGGCAGCGTGTCATTTCACTCACGGGACGCTTTGGGCGCTGAGGAAGGCAGTTAAGCTGCCGAAATGCATTCGCAAGTAAACCAATAAACAAGCGTCTCCTACCTGTTCCTCCTGGGAATCTGTCTCTTTTTTTAGGAAGGAGGTTTGTGCATATATATATATATATATATGAGTAGATTCTATTCTATTCTATTCTAGGTTTGGTGAAGCGCAACAGCTACCCCAGCAAAGGGGCGTCCCGGCGCTGAGAGACAGAAGCACTTCTTCCTGGACAGGCTGAGAGGTAGCCTATGGGGCAGGGAAGAGGAGGGTCTTAATTGCTTTACGGAAGACAGAGAGAGAGTCTATGGAGCGTACGCTGAGAGGGAGATCGTTCCAAAGTTTGGGACCTAGGACGCTGAAGGAACGGCCTCCAGTACGGCAGCGCTTGGTTCTTGGTACTTTCAGGAGAAGTTGGTTGGAGGAACGAAGTTTTCGGCCAGGGACATAGGGGCATGCCAGATTTCGCAGCAACGGGGGGTTCCCCTGTTTGGCAATTTTAAAGATCGTAATGAGAGCTTTAAATTTGACTCGGTGTTCCACAGGCAGCCAGTGGAGTTTACGGATGGTGGTTCTGGCTGAACATCTCCGTGGGAGTCCTACCAGCATTCTCGCTGCCGCATTCTGGATTTGTTGGAACCTAGCCGTTTCTGCCTTGTTTGCTCCCAGGAGGAGGACATTTGCATAGTCAAGGCGTGAAAGGATGGTTGCCTGGACAATTAGCTGTCGAGCCTTAGGATCAAAGAATCCGAGTATAGGCCTAAGGTTTCTTAGGAGACCTATGCAGGTGGCAGCCACCTTTTTGGTGTGTGATTGAAAGCTGAGGCCGGCATCCATCCAGACTCCCAGGTTTTTTACACAGTCTTTGGGGAGTGGGGTATTGCCAAGGGATGACGGCCACCAGTGCTCGTTCCATAGGCTGGTGTTTCTGCCAAGGAGGAGCACCTCGGTTTTTCCGGCGTTGAGCTGGAGGTAGTTATCCGTCATCCATTGTGCCACTGCTGCCATACCCTCTCTGAACTTGGATGCCGTGGTGGACGGGCTTTCTGTGAGGGTGACGACCAGCTGGGTGTCGTCAGCGTACGACACCAGCGTGAGCCCCCACTTTTTGGCCACCTCCGCAAGCGGCTGGACATACAGGTTGAAAAGGGAGGGGCTCAACGCTGAACCCTGGGGGATTCCATGTGCTATAGGATGGGAGTTTGAAAGGAATGGGGGAGCTGATACCTTAAAGGATCTGTCCTTAAGAAAGGAGTGGAACCAGGCGAGCGCGAGACCAGACACTCCGGCCATCTCCAGACGTTTTAGAAGGATGTCATGAGATACCGTGTCAAAGGCTGCGCTGAGATCTAAAAGGACCAGCGCAGCACTTTGGCCGGAGTCTAAAATCGTCCGGAGATGTTCAGTCGTGGCCAGTAGGGCGGATTCGGTGCTATGACCCGCTCTGAAGCCATTTTGGGATGGATCCAGGATTCCGTTTAGGTCTACATGTTTAGAGAGAATGCCGTTGACATGGGCTTCTGCTATTTTAGATATCCAGGGGAGGAGGGATATTGGCCGAAAGTTTTCTGGCTTAGATGGGTCCTGAGTGGGCTTTTTGATTATAGGGGATACCCACGCTTGTTTCCAGGCTATGGGTACAGAGGCGGAGGCAAGGGAGAGATTCAGAATATCCATCATGGGGGGCAGAAAGAATTCAATTGAGTCCAGGAAGTGAGAGGGGCTCATAGGGTCTCCCGGGGAACCGGATTTCACCTTCTTACAAAGTTTTAAATGAAAAAGAACCACACAGTGTTTCTATAAATATAAGTATATTTATTACACACACTCATTAACACATTGGTATATCTCCTACCGGATATATAAACACAGTACACACAATACTTCAAATGTAAGACAGGTAAGTAAGCACAAACACACAGTGGGCTCCAGGGGGAGACCAAACCATTTACTAGAGAAGTGGAATGCGAGCTGTGACCGAAGTTGAGACTTGGACCAGACAACTAAAAAAGAGTAGGGTATCCGATGAATCACCCGAGTTAAGTACCCAGGAACTCCACGGAGTCTGTGTGCAGGGTGAAAACAAAACCGTGTACTCAATGCAAGTCAATTGGAAAGTCGGGGTTGCAGTTTTCAAGAAGAAGGACCCTTCCCAATGAACCGTGAAGAAACCCCGTGGAAAACAGAAGTTTGAAGAGTCACCCCACCCGTGGATACCCAAAGAACCAGGATACCTACACCAGGGAAGCCAGGTGCATAGGTGCGAATTGACATCGGAATCCGCCGTAGACCACAATGGAGGACTTCAGAAAAGATGCCGCTGGCGAAGAAGGTGAAAGAGTCCGGTGGAATCCAAGAATGGATTCTTGAAGAGGAGTACCTGCAAGCAGGGGGACAGACTCTAGGCCACTCATGACTGACCACGAGGCACGGAAGACCAATGAGCACCGATGATGGAAGATGCAGGAGAGTTCCCGGTGACCTTGTTGCTGCAGCTGTGATGACCAGGCGATGCTGTGGAAGACCAGGAGCCATTCACAAGCTGTCCTACGTAGGAAATCGAGAACCAAGGACTCGGTTTCCAGCAGGAGCACTAAAAAGCCTTGGCAGTAGCAACAGATATGGCAGACAAAAAAGGTGCAGAGTTGGACCCAGCAAGGTCCAAGAAACTCACCAAGTACAGGAGTGTCAGAGCAGGCCTTGAGCAAGCAATGGAGCCCAGTGAAGCACAAGAAGACCCTCAAGAGGGCCCACAGGTCGAAGGCACAGGAGTTGCAAGAGGATCTCAAGCAGCTCAACCAAGATGCAGGCCCACAGTGCAGAGGATGCGGTGTGCATGAAGATCTTGGCAAGAAGAGATGCTGGAGGCTGGAGCTTCTTGTAGTCTGACGATCTCTGGAGGACAGAGTCAACAAGCTTTGGCAATGGCAAGTCAACACAGTGCACAGGGGTGCTGTTCCAACAGTTCCGACGAGGGATATTGGCCTCAAATCTGCTGAGAAGACAGTGCAGGCCTCAAGGGAGTTGCAGAACTACAACCTGTATTAAATGTAACAAAGAAAGGTAGTAGGGGAAGTCAGCGCAGGGAAGTGTACACGTTTCTCTAATTCAAATATTCCAAAATGCTCACGGTTACCGTACAACGACCACCCCACGCTGTAAAAATGTAGACCTAGGTCTACATGTAATACAAATATTACCATTTGACAACCTGAGCAAAAGATACAAAAGTAGAAGCACATATCATGTCCAAGCACGGGCGTCCGCGGGGGGGGCAAGGAGGGGCCCGTGCCCCCCCGGAGCGACCCTCCTTGCCCCCCCTGCAAACCCCCATGAACACCATGACTTCAAGACGGGGTTCTCACTCTCTTTCCTCTCCTTTCTTTTCTTCCCTTCCCTGTGAAATGGATCCAAAAAAGAAAGACTCTTGTGCTGGAAATGTCGTATTTTTCTGACATTTTAATTCCAAAGTGCAGCATTGGGAATAAAAGGCTAAAAATATGAAAAATCGATAAATAACTAAATAAAGTAAGACAGAGTGGTAGCAAACTGGCCAAACTGATTTTATTCACACTGGAACACATTAGCGCCACTTTTACAGAGTTTGCCAGTGAAGCGCTATTTTTGTGTTCTCGTTTTTATTTTTCCTGGACTTGGAACTAGTGCACCAATCCTGGAGGTACTGCAATGTGTGGATTGGAAAACAAAATGTGTGCTGCGGCTCTGCGTCCAGGGATGTGGTCTTTTTACCATACTGCTTACATTTTGTAAGGATATAAGAAATGGCCATTGAAATGGGTCCATTCAGGGCCCTGTAGTCGTGTCCTTAACTTTTTAGGCAAAATCACTCACTGATTTCTGAATTGTGAGTGTAAAAGCATTAAGGTAACCATGTTGTTCCTGCTTACATTTCCCAGGGTTTGCTAAATTTTCCATTCCCTATAAGTGTTTGCTTTTTCCAGGATGTTGTTATTTTTTTTTTTTGTAGGCCGCATATTGCTCTTGTCTAGTGCGTAATTTAAATTGAGCAGCATCCAGGTGTTTATAGCGGGCAACAATTGGGTTGTAGTTGAAGACAGTGGGAGTTTTTCTCAGTGGGGCAGTACGGTGTTCAGTGGGGGAGAGGATGTGGCACTATGGTCAGAGCTGCTGAATTTGTAACTGGGAACCAGGTTCAGACTTAATAACCAGTCCACCAGACCACATTCCTGCGAGAGCACAATCACATGCTAGACCTTAGAGGGCTACGCAAGACCTTAGAAGTCCTGGTGTCTTCGCACCAGCAGGTGGACCCTAGCATGACAAGTGTAGGTTAACCTTCAATGCTTGTCCACCACTACTCATACTGAAGTTCACCTCCAGTCTTGCGGGCAGGCTTATGAAGCAGCACACCCTAGAACAGTGATACTCAAAGTACGGTTTATGTGCGACCCCTTGATCAACAGCAGCACTGGGCTGCTGTTCACGCCACTCAGCACTAACATTATAAAGATGTTAAATATATAGGCAAGCCAAGCCTGTATCTAAAGGTTAATTGAAGTTAAAATAAGGAACTAACTAGGTTGTTCTGCACCACTTTACTTTAGAAACACCTTCATTTTCAAAGCCATCGTGCACCAAAAGTGCTCCCCAGGATTGCCACCCTGCTAGCATCGATGCGGCCCTCGGTCAAATCCCAGACTAAACCATGTGGCCCTTGCGAAAATGTTTGCGAGTACCCCTGCCCTAGAACAACAGTCAATGAGGTCACAGGACCCTTGAGAAGGGCCAGCTCTAGGGCGGTGAAACCAGTGTGACCGCACCGGGTGCTGACTTTAGGTGGAGGCATAACGTTTGCAATCAATCAATCAATCAATCAAGCCTTTTGTATAGCGCACTACTCACCCGGATGGTCTCAAGGCGCTTGGGGAGGGGGGTCCGCAACTGCTCGAACAGCCAGGTCTTGAGCTGCTTCCTGAAGGCGAGGTGGTCTTGGGTCAGACGGAGGTGGGTTGGGAGGGAGTTCCAGGTCTTGGCGGCCAGGTAGGAGAAGGACCTTCCTCCGGTGGTGGCTCTTCGGATGCGGGGGACGGCGGCGAGCGTGTGGTTGGTCCATCGGAGCTGGCGTGTCGGAGTGTATAAGTTGAGGCAGCTGTTGAGGTATCTTGGGCCTTGGTTGTGGAGAGCTTTGTGTGCGTGGGTGAGGAGACGGAAGGTGAGTCTTTTGTTGACCGGGAGCCAGTGCAGGTCTCTCAGGTGACCAGAGATGTGGCTCTGTCGGGGGATATCGAGGATGAGTCTTGCTGAGGCGTTCTGGATCTGCTGGAGTCTCCTCTGGAGTTTGGCGGTGGTTCCGGCGTAGAGGGAGTTGCCGTAGTCCAGTCGGCTGGTGACGAGGGCCTCGTTGACCATCTTCCTGGTTTCGGTGGGGTTCCACCGGAAGATCTTACGTAGCATGCGCAGGATGTTGAAGCACGACGAGGAGACGGCGTTGACTTGTCTGGTCATGGAGAGGTAAGAGTCCAGGATGAAGCCCAGGTTGCGTGCGTGGTCTGTGGGTTTGGGAGCGCTGCCCAAGGCGGTGGGCCACCAGGAGTCGTCCCAGGCGGAGGGTGAAGGGCCCAGGATGAGGACTTCCGTCTTGTCTGAGTTCAGTTTCAGGCGGCTGTTCATCATCCACTCGGCTACGTCTGTCATCCCTTCGTGTAGGTTGGCTCTGGCGGTGTCGTTGGTGAGGGAGAGGATCAGCTGGGTGTCGTCGGCGTAGGAGATGATGTTGAGGTTGTGTTGGCATGCGATGTCCACGAGGGGGCTCATGTAGACGTTGAAGAGGGTGGGGCTGAGCGAGGAGCCTTGGGGAACGCCGCAGATGACTTCGGTGGCTTCTGATCTGAACGGGGGAGGCGGACTCTCTGTGTCCTTCCGGCGAGGAAGGAGATGATCCATTCTAGTGCCTTCTCTTGGATTCCGACATTGCTGAGGCGCTGCACCAGGGTGCGGTGGCAGACAGTGTCGAATGCCGCGGAGAGGTCCAGGAGGGTGAGGGCCGCAGTTTCTCCGTTGTCGATTAGGGCTCGGATGTCATCGGTGGCTGCGATGAGGGTGGTCTCGGTGCTGTGGTTGGCCCGGAAGCCGGACTGCGAGAGGTCGAGGGATCCGTTAGTCTCGAGGAAGGCGGCAAGCTGCTTGTTGACGGTCTTCTCGATGACTTTGGCCGGAAACGGGAGGAGCGAGATGGGGCGGTAGTTTTTGAGTTCGGTGGGATCCGCTGATGGTTTCTTCAGTAGAGCGGTGAGTTCGGCGTGCTTCCAGCTCTCTGGGAAGGTAGCGGTGTTGAAGGAGGTGTTGATGATGTCCCGCAGGTGGGGTGCGATGATGGCGTCGGCCTTGTTGAAGACGTGGTGAGGGCAGGGGTGGTTGGGGATCCGGAGTGGATGGAGTTCATCGTGCGGATGGTGTCTTTGGTGGTGATCGGGGTCCAGGCGCGGAGGGTGGTGGTGGGGGTCATTGGTGTGGTCATAGGGTGCGTCGGTTGTGTGCTGAAGCTGTTGTGTATGTCAGCGATCTTGCAGTGGAAGTAGGAGGCGAGGGAGTTGCAGAGGTCTTGTGATGGGGTGATGTCGTTGTTTCCGGCGTTGGGATTGGAGAGCTCTTTGACGATGTTGAAGAGTTCCTTGCTGTTCTGTGCGTTGTTGTCCAGTCGATCCTTGAATGCGGTTTTCTTGGTGGTGTGGATCAGTTGGTGGTGTTTTCGGGTTGCGAGCTTGAGGGTGGTCATGTTGTCTGGTGTTGGGTCTCTTCGCCAGGCTCTCTCGAGGGCTCGGCAGTTCTTCTTGGAGCTCTTGAGTTCGTCGGTGAACCAGGGCGCTTTCTTACTGCCGGGTCTGCTGGGCGGGGTCCTCAGTGGGGCGAGGTCGTCTGCGCAGTTGCTGATCCACTTCGTGAGGATGTTGGCGGCCTCGCTGGGGTTCGCGGAGCCGGCGGGGGGGTCTTGGCTCAGGGCTGAGGCGAGTTGGTTGGCTGTGATCTTGTTCCAGTTTCTGCGTGCAACCTGTTGCTGGTGGTGGTGGGTCGTGTTCTTTTTGAAGCTGAAGTGGACGCAGCTGTGGTCCGTCCAGTGGAGTCCGGTGGCGTGGCTGAAGGCGATGTGCTGGCTGGATGAGAAGACGGGGTCGAGTGTGTGTCCGGCGTAGTGGGTGGGGGAGGTCACCAGCTGCTTGAGACCGAGGTTGGCGAGGTTGTACAGCAGGGTGGTGGTGTTGCGGTCGTTGGTGTTCTCCAGGTGAAAGTTGAGGTCCCCGAGGAGGATTTAGTCAGCGGAGGGGAGGGCGTGGGGGCTGATGAAGTCGGCGTTGTCTTCGCTGAATTGTGTGCGTGGTCCCGGGGGTCTGTAGATGAGGGTGCCTCTGAGGGTGGTCTTGGGGTCGGTGTAGATCTGGAAGTGCAGGTGTTCTGCGGCTTTTAGGGTGTCGTCGGTGTTGGTCGTGATGCGGATGGTGTTCTTGTGGACGATGGCGATGCCTCCTCCGGTCTGGTTGATGCGGTCCCTCGGGGTGATCTTGTATCCGTCCGGGATGGCGATGGCGATGTCGGGCGCTGAGGAGGTGTTTATCCAGGTTTCCGTGAGGAAGGCGACGTCTGGGGATGCGGTGTCGATCAGGTTCCAGAGTTGGACGGCGTGTCTGTGGATGGAGCGAGTGTTGAGCAGGATGCACTTCAGGTGGTTGCTGCTGGTGCTCGACTTGGCGGGTGTTGGTGCAGTGCAGGTCCGGATGCTGGTGAACTTGCAGGAGTGGCAGCTGAAGGGTCCGTGGGTGCGTCTTGGAGTGGCTCGGTGGCATCCGGGGATCCGGCCGGTGTTGAGTGCGTTGAGGTCGGCGGCGTCGTAAGTCCGGCGGGTGGGCCGGTGTCTGCGGGGGCCAGGGGGTCTAGCGCTGGACGCGGTCCAGGCGCGGACGGGCGCAGACGGGCTTACCTTTGGCGCACCTTCGGCACTCATTCGGTGCTCCCGCTGCGCGCGTCCGCTGCGTGGTCGCTCTGGGGGCGTCATAAGTGAGGAGCCGGGAGGGCGGGTCAGCTGGGTGGCGGGAGCGGGGCAGCCAATGGGCAGGAGGGGGGCGGAGACGCCAGAGGGCAGTGGCGGGAAGGAGGACCGAGGGCGGCTCAGCGGCAGCTGGGTCGTCCGGCGGCTGGAGGGAGCTCACAGGTGGGGGAGGGCAGCAGAAGGGGGGAAGATGGGTACAGAAGGCAAAAGGGGAAAGGGGAACAAATGCAAAATACACAGGCGGAGGACAAGGGGAAACAAGAGGAACACAGCAGATTACAGAAGGCAAAAAGGGGAAACGAATGCAAAATACACCAGGCGAAAGACAAAGGGGAAACAAAAGGCACGCAGCAGATGGCAAACAGCGGCAAAAAACGATGGCAGTAGCAGGAAGTGCACAGCAGTCAGCAGGGCAGAGTACTGGCAACAGCGGGCAGGAGCAGCGGTATGTGGGGGCGACCTCGCCTGGAGCAGGCTCAGCGGTCGCTCCCTATCCCCGCGTTCGGTCCCCTTAAGTGAGGAGCCGGGAGGGCGGGTCAGCTGGGTGGCGGGAGTGGGGCGGCCAATGGGCAGGAGGGGGGCAGAGACGCCAGAGGGCAGTGGCGGGAAGGAGGACCGAGGGCGGCTCAGCGGCGGCTGGGTCGTCCGGCGGCTGGAGGGAGCTCACAGGTGGGGGAGTGCAGCAGAAGGGGGGAAGAGGGGTACAGAAAGCAAAAGGGGAAAGGGGAACAAATGCAAAATACACAGGCGGAGGACAAGGGGAAACAAGAGGCACACAGCAGATTACAGAAGGCAAAAAGGGGAAACAAATGCAAAATACACCAGGCGAAAGACAAAGGGGAAACAAAAGGCACGCAGCAGATGGCAAACAGCTGCAAAAAACGATGGCAGTAGCAGGAAGTGCACAGCAGTCAGCAGGGCAGAGTACTGTCAACAGCGGGCAGGAGCAGCGGTATGTGGGGGCGACCTCGCCTGGAGCAAGTATATTATGATTTTTAAAACGCTTGCTGCCTCCTTCCTGGCCTCCAGCAATTTTCGGCAACAATAAAAATGTCATGATGACTCTGGTGATTAATGTTCTTCCTAGAGAATGATCAGAATTTTGTCCAGTGGAAGTTTTGACTCATGGAAAGGTAGCTCAGAGGGTTAATGTATCGGCTGCAAAGAACATGCGCCTTGCAGATCACAAAGTGCGCATAATGTAAATAGGGCAGTGGGCTACTGCTTTTGTCAGAGAGATCCTTTTGTTACTTGCAGTTACTTGCAGTTTATAAGTTAAAATCCTAACTTAGAACAGTGAGCTATTCGCTGTCATCTAAGAGCTGCACACAAACTGCAAGGTATAAATTAGAGCGTTATGTTCCCCCCCCCCACCCTCCACCCCCAGTCTTTGATTATCCTACCCAAAAAGTGTTCTTTTGGACAGAAATCAATTCTGATTATTAAGGAGAACCCCCAACCACGATATTACGTTTTAAATTCCGGGTATTGTGTTTCTCCAGACCAATCACTATAAAACTATACGGGCTACTAGTATGGTTGTCATGTGACTCCACTCCGCAGCAGTGAGAAAGGTGACCAGTCAACCTTTGCAATAGGCATTCCGCTCCGCAGCAACACAAGTCACATTTTATATTAACTTTTGATATGTTTCAGCTACAAACAATTTATTAGTTTAAATGGTCAGATCATGCAGCAGATCTTGCATTATGAGGCAAATATGGCAGAGACATAATTTTAGAGAAAACATTTGCAAACTAGGATATTTTGCCATTCATGTTTGAACTCCTGTTGTGGAAAAAGGGAGAAGTGCTGATTACAGAAACTCCATGGCTCGGAGACAAATGGCTTGTGTTTCCACATTTTATCGTATTTGGTACATTCTGTGATTAGAAGCATATCCCACTTTGTGAATATATTTTAATGTCAATAACTCATTATAACCTTAAATAATCATGTGTATCCATTGGTTGATTAAACTGGGCAGTGAAATGCCAAACAAATACTAAAAATTGGGATGTCTGCGCATTCTGGCCACACCTCTGGCTACACCCACAGATCCAAACCTTGGGTTATTCTCGCCCACTTCGACCACTGTGTAAGACTCAGCATCCCTGGGCCTGGGGTGTGCCGCCGCTGCAGGCACCGCATGTGCCACACATTTACGGTGCCGGGCTTCCGCATAAGGGAGCTGGCTATTATTGTATCCCTAAACTTGCGCACGTTGTCAGTTTGACATTGACTACACGTAGAGGGACTCCAAGTTTCTTTTAAAAAATATAGCTAACATTTGGACCTATACATTTTATTTTGTATAACTAATTGAATGTGTGTAACATTTAGCAAAGCACAGGGAATTCTAGTAAAGGGAGCACCCATTGGCGAATCACTAGCGTGTGTGATTGCTGGATTATTTATTACTAATTTTGACGTTGTGCTTTAACTTTGGATAAAAGTTATCATGAATTCTAGCACCAAGACGCCAATATTGGTAAATATGTGTGCTACAAATAATCCCTAACATACACTGTGCATACAGTATATTTAATCTGGTGCTTTAATCATAGGCTGTTTTAAAGTATTCTGATAAAAATCGAATCGTGCTGAAGACAGCCTTGATTGGTGTTGGATCGAGGACCTGGAAGTCTGCACACCCAGCAGACAGGGATAAAGCAGCTTGTCAGAAAGTTTAGCGTTTTCCCTACTGGCGGTGTTTGTTGGCCTGTGGCAGGGTCAGTCACATGTCCTGGATTCCTGGCATTTAATTGAGTCTATCCCAGTTCTGTACCCCAGTGTTTCTTGTGCCCCACCTGGCACACATCATATCGGAGGATGGTGATGACGTTAACATTTTGCCCCCCCCTGGAAAAATGTCTGCGGACGCCCATGTGTCCAAGTCTCAGTCTTCAGCATTTTCTTCTTGCTTTATTCCAAGATCTTTAAGGCATACATCCATATTGCCTACAACCTGTATTGCTGGGCCTTTCGAAGTCCGTGGGACATCAGGAGCAGCAGACCGGTCCGCTTAGTTGCGGTGCCTGCAGATGCCTGGGAGTGACTCCTTCACTGCAAGGGAGATTACTTTGGGTGTCCTTGATGCCCACAGGCCTGGAGAAGAACCTGGATGAAGCACATACAAAGATGACGCAGAAGACTGGCAGGACGACGAGACCAGAAGCAGCAAGATTCTTCCTTGATACAGTCTCGGTTCCCAAAGCGAAGTCCACAGTGCCCAGATAGTAGAAGTAGAAGTGGTTTCGGCTCTGAATCTTGTCCCATGATGAATCTGAAGAGCTACCTAAAGGTAAGCCCTTAAGTACCCGAGGGAAAGGGTTGGGATGATCCAGGGATCCCTCCCAGAGGAGGGGCTGGACAGACAGGAGGATACTTCCATGTCCTTTGTCCAGTTTTGCACCAGAGAGGGAGCCAACTGCTCCCTGAACTGGTTTCAACTGGAGAATGCAAGGAGGGCAACAAATGTGCCCTTCAAAGCAGCCTGGTAGTGCTGGCAAGCGCCCCAACCCAAGCCCATTACACTAAGTCCTGTCTGGGAGGTGGTTACACCTCCCTGTGACAGGAAACCTATTGTTCTACCTTCCCCTGCTCGAGCTCAGCTCAGCAGCAGCAAGGCAAAATCGTGTCTGCGCCCGGCAGCAGCACTAGTTTGCAATTAGACCCTGAAAGGCTGGTACGGGGAATACAGGGTGACTCCCTTGGGGAGCCCCCCCCCCCCCCCAGTACATGGGATCCTACATCCAACACTGGAATTGGTGTTGTGGTATGATTCCACCATGTTTGATAGCAAGCATGACCCATTTTGGTGCAGCCATTATATAGTTAGACATCTTATAATTGACTTGATGTCCACTTTATGTATTAAATGGCTGACTGCACTTACAAAACGTAGAGAATTTACTCCGGGGTTTGAAGTGGGTGTCCTGATTCATGCAAGGCACTATCACACTTATAACCTATCACCCTGCCTTCAGGATTGAAAGGCCTGCCTAGGGGGGGACTTATAGGTTTTAAGTACTGTGACCTCAGATATAAGGAAACTTATATGTGTTGTGAGTGGTGCTAGCACCAGCTTTCACAAACTGCAATAGCAGGCCTGTAGTCAGTTTGAATGGTCTCTCACGGGTGGCATAATACATGCTGCAGCCCATGGAAGACCCCTGGTTTACCTATGCCCTGAGTACCTTAGTACCATATAATAGGGACTTATAAGGGTATCCCAGTAGCCAATTGGGAAGGTACCAAAATACTTACCATAGTCAAATTTAGCGAGGAAGCACAGTACCTGGGGTCCTGATTAGCAGGATCCCAGTCAGACTAGTCAGAAAACAGTACGACACCAAAATAAAGTGGGGGTAACCATGAAAGCAGATCCTACTTTCCTACACCCTCTCTGCTTGTTTTGAGGCCTGTGCGACCTGCAACCTGCATCAAGTCTGAACAGATAGGCCTTTGTATTCCTGTAGACAATTGCCCTCCTCTTACTGATCTCCTCACCCACTGCATGATGTCTGCTGGAGACTGCTTCCCCGATTATGTATTGATGGGGTGACATCTCCACCGCAGTTCCGGCCAGATTCGCACCCAGCCACCTCCCGACTTGCCTCCGGCTGACCTGGCGTCCAGATTTGGAGACTCAACATTGCGGCATGCTTTATGGGACTTGGTGAGAGACTTCAACCCTAAGGCCCGTGCAGGGTGCTCTACGTTTCCAGTACTGATGCCCCCGATGTGGTCATGTTGCTGGGGAGCTTTTCTGTGAAAGTGGCACCCCCTCTTAGGTCCACTGCAGGGGATCTACTGGTGGCTGACTACAGAGGTTTGGACTCTTCTTCTGTCCTTTGTTTGGGCCCCCTCCCCACCTCTGGATGTTTCATGCTGGAGCGCACTCGTTCCAACACTCCCGGCTGCCTAGGACCGCCACCTTGGACATACTGCTGGGATGACTCTGGGGGCTGTTTTCCACTTTGTCCTTTTCTCCCCACCTCTGGCTGCCCTAAGATGTAACGCGCCTGCTCTAGCACTCACGGATACGATGGGCAGGAGCTCACCCACGCTGGTGATCCCACTATGCAAGACGTGGTTCCTTGCTGCAGTGGTAATAAATATTTCTGTTTCGTTTTAGCAGTGGTGATCTGCTTGCACCTTCACTCTGCGATTTGGTGAGGGCCCATGTCATGTTTCAGGAGCGGTTATTCCATGGCTCTTGAGTCCTACTTTTCCTCCATTGGTGACTAGTGCGCTTGATACCGACTTGTTAGTCTGGTGCACCTGACATGCACTTGGAGCAGCTAGCTTTAGACCCCTGAGGGCCTCCTTTATTATTATTTGCCATGCATGGTGCAGACTGCACCTATGTTGCAGTCTTTATTAGGGTCCCATTTTGAAGATCCCCCTATCCCCTTACCCACTTGAAGGCCACTTCCTAGAATGGTGGCCCTTTCTCCTGAATCATAATCGACAAAGGCCTGAAGGCATTACAACGCATGAAAAGCAAAGAAGGACTTGATGCAGATACACCAGACAGTATCTCCAATGGGGCAGCCATCTTAGAATGGTACCGAGACTAACTGTAGACTACTAAAGGACTCCGCTAGCACATATTAAGCAGCCTCTCCAAAACCACATATGACCCTGTTGTAGGAAAACGTCTCTTTTCTTGCAGTATACCTCCTCTAACTTTCACATAGCCTACTTTACACAATTTAGGTTCAGTCTAAACCCCTAGTCCACTGCACCAATAACCACCATAGCTTAAAATAACTTTAACACTAACAATAGCTTGCTGTCACTGGTTGGCCATAACATGTTCAAGATTAAATACCCCCCTAACATATCTAAAAACGCATCCAAAAAATTCAAGCATAAATTACTCAAACGGAACCACTAAATACTAATATCGGATGCCTACTTTTGCATCTCTAAAGGAGTTATGGTCGATGATTTAATCTTCTTCACCACCAGAAGAGTTCAATGGAGGAGAGCCATAACATCTATGCTATGGATTAACACAACTAGGAAAACACTGCATGGTTTACGAATCTCCATGATACCCTCACCAAATGTCAAGGCCAAAGCAACCATCTCCCTAAACAGCAACGGGAACGTTCTCATACAATCATATGACCATGATCTAGAGTAGTTTGACGAAATGTTCATGAGGATCAAAATTACGGTGTCAAACAATGTCCCCACTGCCTCTCTAAATCAAGGTCTCACATCCTGCTCCAATACTGAAACATTTGCTTCTTCCTCTCTCACCGCTACCTCATTTCCTATGCCACCACATGAACATTCCCTTTATTTCAAAAATTGAACAATCACTGCTGGACCTAGATCAGTTATTCCAAACGATGATGTCTGCCCTTACTTTAGAATCCACTTATCTGATCTATCCCTCTCTCTGCTCTAAATGGGAAATAATGCCCTCTCCTCGAGAATTATCAACAAAAGCAACTGGCGAATGGCAGAACTACTTATTACACTCCTTCTAGCAAATGCTTTCTGTCTCCTAAACCAACTATGATCCAATTAGCGCCCAACATGACCACTTTGATCCCCAACCCACTAGCAGCGACTGACTGACAACACAAATGGCTCGTAGATGGCAACCGTTTCAGTTGTCTTCCTACACCTCTTCCGCTAGTATTCCAATTTCTAGTCCTCATCTTCCAATCACACAGACTACTTCTCTCCCCACCCACATTCAATCTGTTCTGTTGACCACCCCCGACACCTCTGCAGGGCAACGCTCACTGACTACCCCAAGCCATCCTACAATCTTATCTGTTTTGTAGATCCTCCATCCCTTGAAAACAAGCTAGTGGATCTTAAACATGAACTTTAACTAGTTAAGGATGACCTACAGACCTATAAACACATCATCTTGAAGCTTTGAGAAGCTTTGGATCCCAACCTGACCTCTGGGACTAACAGAACCTTTGGTACTAAACAACTCAATTATCCCACAAGGGATAGACACTCCTTGCTTGAGACATCGACCAAGAATAACCTATCTACCTTGCACTGGAGATCGCAACCTCTACTCAATCCTGACTCCAGACCCAAGATGCCTATTGATCATGTATCCGATGCTGACTTTCCCTCCCATTTACTACACCACACATAAGGACTCGCCACCTTCGCCAGTGAATATCCAAACTATTCCCTGAAACCCACTTAGAGAACCCAGTCTCAACTATAGAACAAGTACAATTTATCACATGGCCCAATAACACACCAAGAGGTAGTAGTAACCAAGTCGCATATCAAGTCTATGATTCTTAACTGCAGTTTAGCTGTAAAACTCGCAGCTGACATCGCTGATCTCATACTCGGACAAGACCTTGACCTCATGATCTTAACTGAAACGTGGCTCAATGACGCCTCCTCACCCATTCTGGACATTCTAATTCCTCCCAACTATGACATCACCAGATTGGATAGATCTGGAGTGGGAGGCAGCACTGCATGCATCTATCGCTCCATGCTCACCTTGAAACATGCACAAACTGCGCCAATGTCCTCCTTTGAATACCTAGGCATCGAAATATGGAACAATGACAAGATCTTATGCAAACTCCACACGATTTACCACCCCCGGGAAATAACCTACCTTTCATTGAACAAATAATGGAGACTATCTTCTCTAACATGGACCAACCCCCAGCCAGATCCTTCTTGGGAACTTCAACATTGTGGGGGAGGTTTCCTCGACCCACTGTCAGTTGGACTTCAGCCCATTAGATAGGAAGGGCATGCAATAAGGTCAGGCCCACTTGCCACAAGACAGCTTAAGCAGCCTGCCCATCAGGGGTGCCTCCCAACTCTCTCTGTCGAGAACACTCAGCACACCTGGCGCCGTACGTGTGGCTGGGACGCCCAATTACATCGGTGGGGATGAGGCTCAACCCCACAATCCGCAGGTTTTATGACAGCAAGAGCAGTCGGGAGCACCCTCCCTAGAGTCTTTGAGGCAGCTGCCTTGTCTACCTGGCCGTAGCCATGCAGTGCCCAACCGGCAGTTTCCACCCATCCGTAAACTGCGCAATGGAAGCGTGTAGTGATGGATGGTGATGTCACAGGCAGCAGTGCCCTCCACAAGTAAGACCTAGGTGCTCCCCGTTGTGGAAGACAGGGCTATGGAGGGCAGGGCTGGGTATAGTGGTGCATGCAAAGGCAGGCCTCCCCACCAGCATCCTAGGGGGGCAAATTGAGGATGAGGGATTAGGTTCCTGAGGGCCCCAGCGAGTCACTGCACAAGTCAAGGGTCGGACCTCTGCCCCAGACTCACCAACAAGCCTCCCTGGCTCCCGGTCTTGTCCCAGTGTCCAGCAGCCTCTGCAGCGGTGATCATGACGGCCCCCAGAGTGTTACTGTGCCTCCTCAGAGCCTCGAGGGGCCCACCAGTGTCAGCCCCACAGTTTCTAGTGCCTCTTGGGTAGTTCAGGGCCGGTAGGTTAATCCCCAAGCCAAGGGCGCCTCTCGCTGGGGTTGTAGAGCCGTCTGCCAGCACAGCCCCACAGCAGCATCCCTCTGGTAAGCCTTATCAGAGATTGTGAGTGGAGGAGACAGGCAGGGGGGAAGGGGGTGAAGGAACCCTAAACTCACCATCCCCCCAGGCAACAGGTTGCAGCACAGTGAAGGTGGGCCCCCTGGACAGCTCCAGGACACCGCACTGCACCAGGCCCCCACCTGCAGGTGAATTCACTGTCCAAGTCTAACTCACTGGCTGCCATGAGGTCCACCACACCAGCTCAAGCATTGCTCGACGCAGTAAGGCCCGGTCCACCTCCAGTGCCGGCCCAAGACTGAGGTCCGCCCGGCAGTCATAGTCAGCCCTCAGGCGGCAGATGCACCGGCCACATCAAGAAGGGTTCCTATCCTGTCCTTTATTCAGGCCCCTGAGTATCTCTATTTCCGTGACAGCTGCCATCTTGAGGCAAGCACACATTTCAGGCAGCTCACCAGTGCAACTCCAACGGCTCTCTCTGTCGCTCTGGGAGCCCCAAGGCCAGCTGCAGGGGTGCCCCCGCACAGGGCAACCCCTAAGGTAGATTTAGGTGGGCGCTGTCAGGGAGGATGGAGAGTGATGGCCACCAGGTGTTGGGAGCCTTAAGAAAGCTTGACCAACATATTGGCCTCCTTGGCCACACCCCTTAACTTTACCCAGTCTTGTAATGGCCCAACCCACTCCACCCTCTATCTAATCGTTGCCAAGGATAATGTCATACAACTGGTGTCAATATCCCCCTGTGACTGGTCAGATCACTACCTAATCTCCTTCCTCATCTTGGAAAATGTGGTGATTAGACAAGTCCAACCGCGTAAAAAAGAACAATGGTCTGGAGACTTGAGAAATATTAACATAACCGATTTAACTTCCATTAGCCACATCCTCCTTCCTCTACCTTCTCCATGACGGATGTGAATGACCTTATCGAGAATTACATCCAATCCATGTCAGACATATTTGACACAATTGCTCTGAAGCGTCTTAAAAGAACTCCAAACCCTGATTCAACAGCTACCTTAATGAGGTAAGGCATATATTAAGGCTTGCCAAGAGATCCTGGAGAATCTCTGCTTTCATAACACACCTTCAGCACTTGAGGAGAACAAGAAGCTCCTACCACAAACTCATCCATACTTCCAAAGCTGAATACTTTAGGACGCAACTGGGCAAAGCTAAAAGCAGACTCAAAAAACTATTTAAAATCATCAAACAACAAGCAAGTTGCAGATGAAATCACCACTTTTAAGATAATGGGTCACTTCCAAGCAGTTTCATTTCATTGAAAGACAAGGAAGATTGAATCAGAACTCCAACTTGCCTCTCAACGTGCAATAAGCCAGGCCCAGCCCAGTCTCCTGCCAATGTTTACCCTGATGAGGTTCCCTCACACTGATTTTACTACAAAAATCAATGTTACACGGAACACCTTTACACTTTCTGAAAAAGCTGAGATACTCAAAACAATAATATCAATAAAACCCTCAAACCACTTCAAGGATTCTTTGCCCGGCAAACTCAAAGAGCTTAGATCTTCTATTCTCCCACTTAGGTCTAAGATTGTAAATGCTGCTCTCACCCAGGGAATGAGTCCTGATTGCCTAAAGATAGGACAGGCAAAAAAAAAACGTAGACTTGTCTGACCTCGACAATATCCTTTCAATTACTAATATCATGACACTAGCTAAACTACTAGAGAAATATGTATATTTACATCTCTGCAACCACATTGAACAGTTTCATCTCCTTAACCGCTACCAATCTGGCTTCAGAACAGGTCTTAGTACTGAAATGGCTCTAACACTCATTGTAGTTGGCACCCTACCCTGATACTACTTGATCAGACCGAACCATGAACTGCTTATACTTCTTGATCTCTCCTCTGCGTTTGATAGGCCAAACATGACAACATGATTGACCTTTTGTAGAAAAGGATGGGGTTATCTGGTCCCGTCTTAAGCTGGTTTTACTTTTTCCTTAATAATAGAGCTCTACAAATCAAAGTCAATCAAACCCTGCCGGACATTACTCTGGTCTCGATTGGAGTACCTCATGGTTCCACACTCTCAGCCATGCTATTCAACTTGTTCATGGACCGTCTTACCGAAATTCTGATACACAATTATAGTTGAAAATATCTGCACTAGAAGATATCAAAATTCTTCACTATGCCCTACTGAAAACCCATCAATGGTTAACCCACAACTTTTGCTAAACACACTCAAGACAGAATTTCTTCCGCTCGCCCCCCACAATCACTCTGCCCCATAGATGAATGGCTCAAACAACTTACAGTGCTCAACTGCGCCCCACATGTTGTTGATTCCACTAGATTTGGCATAACATTGGACAAACACCTGCATATGCAAGATCACATCTGTGCAACCACCAAAGGAGTAAATTACCAACTGAACCTATCAAGGAAAATCAAACCCTTCTTGCCCCCGGATATCTTTTGGTTAATAGTTTAGACCCTAGTCAACTACCAATTCGATTATGGGAGTGCCACTTTTGCAGATTTACCCAAAGCTAGGCTGGTTCCATTAAGGGCCACTCTGAACTCAGCTGTGAGGCTCATCATGGGTTCCTAGTAAACGTGAGCACATTACAACAGATTAAAAACATCTAAAATGGCTCCCGTTAGAAGTAAAGACTCAGTTGAAGATAGCTTGCATGCATAAGGCTCTTCATCATAACACTCCCATCTGCCTTGCAAACAAAACTCGAACTATCTGTTGGGAGTCGTTCCCTAAGATGTACAAACTCTCTATTGTTGAAGTCACAGACGTTCAACAAAAAGAAAACTTATAAACTGCTCCTTCTCCTGCCTTGCCCCAAGAATAAGGAACCCAATACCTCTGGAAACCAGATCGATCCCCTTGACTACCTCCTCCAAAAAAGAAGTAAAACTGCTGTTGCTGAATTGATACCTTAAACAATAGACCTGAAGGCACGCAGCTTGACTATTTTTTCTGTATATATATCTTTGGATCCTGTATCTACTAAGCCGTTTGATACATTGTATATACTTCTGTTTCTTGCTTTTTCCTTTTTGCAATTTTACGTTTAACTTGTTTGCTATTTATACAGCATTTGCTATTTATATCTCTCTCTGTTTACTATCTGTTAATATTTACATTCTTATGTTTTAACTTAATTGTACAGCGCTCTGATACCCAGACGGGTCATGCTTGCGCTATATAAAACTCCCCAAATAAATAAATAAATAAGAATGGAGTTTTAGCCATTTTGTTGTTGCTAATATTCTGATACACCAAAATGTCATTGCCAAATGCTGATGAAATCAGCCTGAACTTGAACTGTGAGCACAGGATATATGAACTGACAATCTTTCCATGGACCATTTGAATGTCAAGCATTTTTTAAATGCAAATATAAAACAATCACCATTCACACACAATTCAATGTAAGTCCAAAAGTGAACCCAGAGGATGTATTTTTGTAAGAGTGGGGAGTCATTACCAATTGAGTTAAGCAGAGCTATCAAGTTTTACAAGTTCATAGAACTACTAACTAGCACATGTGATGACTTCACAAGAAGTGACATGAATGACAAACCTGTGAAACAGTAACAATATAAAACTGTGAAATAACCCCAAAACCTCACTATGGCACTTCTTCGACTAACAGTAGCAATTCGTTAGATAAATAATATCCCCAAAGCAGATCATCCCATCAACTGAAGGGGCTGTTATAGGGACGGTGCAAGCTTGATCATGAGTACTTTTGCTGCCTCTAGAGCTACCAGAAGCTGTTTTACACAAAGCAGACCTCAGAACATAGCTACATTCAGAAGTTATGTTTCCTCAAACCCTTCTAACCACGTGCGGCATGTGATCTGGGATGAGACCTCAACCCTCCCTCCAAAGGTGAGTCTTACAATCAGTGAGACTTGCTATTTCTGCACATGTAACGTTTTCAGAACCGGAGAATTAATCACGATGCACATTAATGGACACGATTTTTATTAGTAAGCCCAAAGATGGTATGCCAGTATTATCAGTCCAGGTGTCTACCTTTGCACCAGTGTTCATGTTTAGTGGGAAAACCCTCCAATCCACTTACAGACCTCTATTCTGGAGGGGCACATCTGTCAGGACTTTGCCTTATACAGTGCATAGCTGTCACTCACAACTTGAGGTTGCTTTTCATCCAGTCCTGCTTTTTCAGCCAGCAAAAATAAATGTGCTGAGACTTTAAGGGCCCAATTTATGAAGTGAAAAGTTACAAATGTTAATCTACTCCGAATCCTGCCTAAAATCTAGTGATAAAATCGTTATGGAGCAATGAAGTTGCAGCACAACAGTACCCCAGGATCTCACTGCATTAAATTAGAAATAACTTTTTAAAAAAAAATTTATTTTTATTTTGTGTCCTCATATTCGCCCTTGGTAACCATGTAGTGACGAAGAAATATAGAAGATGACTGAGGCACTGGCCCAGGTATACTGGGGGGGATTTAGATGGTACCTGACGACGTATCCCACAATGCCACGCATCCCAACTTTATCCTCATCTAATGGTACCAACAGGGTTGGTGAACTGCTATATACAACCCATCTCATAGCCAGAGTCGCATATATAGGGTATGTAAAGCAAAAAAGGATCAAAAGAACAAATGATCCATCCAAGCCGCACAATCATAGGACTTGGGGGAAAAAAAAAAAAAACATAATGTTCTGGCCTGTAGTTACCAGTTCAAAAGTAGCCAAAATCTCCTCTTGTGTTGGGTGCCTACTCTAGCAATATCTAGTTTGGACATCTGTAACATCGCTGCTCGCCACTCTGTATAGAGAGGAGGTGTCTTGTCTTTCCAGCGTTTACAAATTTCTCTTCTAGCTAATAAACAACTATAAAAGACCAGTTTTTTACTTATACCTTCAATCTCGGGTATAATACCAAAGAAAACTAACGTGGGGCAAGGACTGACTTGTAGATCAATTGCTAGTGAGAGGGAAGCACAAATTTCATTCCAAAAAGATGTTATGTAGGGACACTCAAAGAACATATGTGTATCTGATGCTGCTGCTAAACCACATCTAGGGCATGAGACCTGAGCATTATTGGTGAACTTTGATAAACGTAGTGGAGAATAGTACACTCTATGTAGGGTGAACAAGTGGTTTCGACGAAGCCAAGATGGTTTTACAGTCTCCCCCAGAGTCTTAAATGATTTGAGCCACAAGCCCTCTACATCAGTGTTGGGTATATATGTTTCCCAAAGGGAGTGGGGTAGCAGGAATTCGCCATCAATCTCGTCTAGTATAAAGTTATACCAGAATGTTATCTCTTTTTTAAAGGGAGGTTTGTCGATCAGATAGGATACTAGATTGTTATCAGCACCTAATTTATGCCTACCCCTTCCTAGACTGTAAGCTTGGGACCAACTCTGGATTTGAAGGTATTTAAATCGTGAAAAGCGAATTCCTATTATTGAGCTCAAGGTCTTCCATGGAAGTAATACTCCATCAACAAACAGGTCCCCCCAAGCTGAGATCCCAGCCTCTCTAACTGGGAGGGCTAAACTATCCAAAAGCCAAGATGGAGCACCTGGCGAGTCCCATAGCGGGGTCCGACTTTGATAGTAATCCAAATTGAGTGTACGTCTTAGATTTGTCCATGTTCTGGCTAAGTCCCTCAGCACCTTTAACTTGACCTTCTTAAAGTACTTGGGGTCCCCAAATTTTAACAAAAAGTTTGTTGGCCCAATTTTTTCCCCTTTGAGAAGTGCTACGAATAATTTTCCGCTCCCTACGTTATTAGGGGTCTTTAAAAGCATCCTAATATGAGAAAATTGCAAAGCCCATCCGTATATCTGGAGGTCTGGTGCTGCGAGGCCTCCTTTTTCTCGACGCCGTCTAATCTTCTTCCAGGATAACCTGGGCGTACGGCTATTCCAAATAAATCTATTTAATTCCGTTTGGAGTTTGGCAGTCAAAGATGGATAAAAAAAAAGAGGGATAGTGTTAAACAAAAACATGATCTTGGGTAAAATGGTCATTTTGACCAAATTAGATCTACCTATCAGGGAAATAGGAAGAGCTGACCATGATCTCAGCAATCTTCGAGCTTCCTTAGCCACACGGGCAAAATTTAAAGGGGCGATCCTATTAATATCCGTATAGATATTTAACCCGAGATACCTAAGGGTGGCACTTGGCTGTACTCCTACAACCGGTGCAGGTTGATTCCAAACCATAATGTCGGTTTTGGATGCATTCACTTCATAACCGGATATTGCCCCAAACTCTTCTCCAATAGATATGACCGTAGGGAAAGCTGAACTTAACTCAGATGAAAAGATAAGGACATCGTCCGCGTATAGTGCGACTTTCCGCTCCCAACCTTCAAAAATAAAAGGTTTTATATTAGTATTTTCCCGAATCAGTTGAGCAAAAGGCTCGATGTATAAATCAAATAAAAGTGGTGAGAGGGGACACCCTTGACGGGTTCCTCGTGTAATATCGAATGGCTCCGTAAGCTCCCCGTTAACCAGTAATGAAGCAGAAGGGTTTTTATATAGTAGTTTTACTGCTCGTCTAAAATTGTCTCCCAGATTGAACTTTTTTAACACTTCTTTTAAATACACCCAGTTTACCCTGTCAAAGGCTTTGGTGGCATCAAGAGTGAAAACTGCTAAAGGAAGTGATGCTGAAGTGGCCATATCTATTGCACCAATGAGGTCATACGTCAGTTCTTGCAGTTGCCTCTCTTTTACAAAACCTTTCTGATCCATATGCAAGATGTTATTTGCTACACCACCCAATCTATTCGCAAGTACGGCTGCAAAGATTTTATAATCCGTACTAAGAATTGAAATTGGTCTATATGACCCGCAATTGGATGCAGGTTTGCCAGGCTTTAAAATCAGGGTTATAGAGGCCCTATCCCAGGAAGCAGGAGGTAGGGCACCTTCTAATAAGATATTATTAAACAGATTTGTTAAGTAGGGAAGAATAGATGGACATATTACTTTGTATATTTCCAAGGGTAACCCATCTGGTCCTGCTGCTTTGCCTTTTTTACTTTTCGAGATGGCAAAGCTAACTTCCTCCGATGTAATAGGGCCGTCTAAAATTTCCATTTGTTCAGGGTCCAGAACCGGTAAAGCGATCCTGGATAACCAGTCCCTTGCTTGAATAGGTTGTACATCACTATCTTCTTGATATATCTCACTAAAGAAACTTCTAAAAGCACCACTAATTCCCTCATCTGTAGAGTGTAGCACACCATCTTTGCTGATGGCACTAATATTATTTTGGGCCCTATCAGTCTTCGACTTCCAGGCAAGGAGCTTACCGGCACCTTCCCCATGTTCGAAGTGGGCCAATCTACTAGCCTCCCATCTCTCTAAGACCCGTGCACTCAAGACTGAGGAAAGATCTCCCTTTAGGACTGTTAATTTATCCTGCATCCCAACTGGTGGGGACCCTGTTAATACTGAATTCGTGATAATCTCTTCTTGAAGTTTTGCTATCTCCAATTCAAGAGAGGCTACTGCTTCCCTATAGGTCTTATTTTTGTATGCTGATATATTGGTTAGATAGCCCCTTAGAGTTGCTTTAAATGCGTCCCATGTTATCCCGGGTGGCGCAGACCCCTGGTTAAACTCCCAAAAGAGTTTGACTTCCTGATTTAATGCCTCTGAGATGTTCGGAGTAAAGAGTATTGATCTATCAAACGACCAGTATTTTAACGAGGGCCTGGATGGAACCTCAAGCTCAAGCAAGATGGCTGTATGGTCTGAGAGATGGAAAGGTAAATTAGCAACTGATTTTACGTATTTAACTAAAGTGTGATTAATCAGAATGAAGTCTATCCGAGACTGGTGATGAAATTTATAATTTTTAAAAGTGACCCCCTTTTGGGACCCATGTAGAGTCCTCCATATATCGATATAGTTCAATGTTTTCATATTATTTAGTAAAAACGTCCTAGTCTTGGATAAAGTTATAGCCCTGTTAGTGGGTGACTTATCTAATAATGGATCTAGAACTATATTAAAGTCGCCTGCTAGAATAACCGGCTCTGAAAATGCATATAGTTGTGAGAAGAGAGATACCAAAACTGATGGATCGTCTTGGTTTGGACCGTAGTAACCTACTATGGTGAATGGTGAACCCGAAATAATAACAGAAGCTATTGTCCATCGACCATACGGGTCTACCTGTTTAGCGACTAGCCTAGCCTTGATTGATTTTTTAAAAAGAATGGCCACCCTCCTAATATGTGAGGTTTGAGTTGTTATAACTCCAAAATCTATCCATCTATTCTTACTCAAGAGGTATTGCATTTCCGTTTCTGCAAGATGTGTCTCCTGGAGCACTAATACCTGTGCAACCGAATCTCGTAGATATTGCATAATATTATTTCTTCTCGGTGAAGTGCGAAGACCATTAGTGTTCCAGGACAAAATGCGTAGATTATGTATTACAGCAAGAAAAAAAATATTATAAAGCTCAAAGACCAATACTGCCAAACTCCAAAGAGTAAACTATAAAATGATCGACTCCTGTCATTTTTTTCTAGAAAGTGCTGTAAAGGACGTTTAAGAGGACTTTTTTTGCTCCCCCCCCCCTGCGATGCCCCCCACCCACGGGAAAACCCCACACAATCTATCTGGAATCCCAGAAAGATAGCACTCCGCTGTGGACCCCTGCCAATATCAACCATCAGCCGATTATGGGAGGAGATAGAAAAGAGGAAAAGAAACAAGGGCAGGGAAGAAAAAAGACCTAAATGAGATTAAAAAGATAATATGATTTCCTAAACTAAAGCGCACAAGTGAATATATATCACCTAGTTTAACAGGATTAAACAGGAAATATATATATATATATATATATTCTTTGTTATTTTATATATGTATACTTTATTTTTATTTTATTTTTTTTTCCCTTTCTTTTTCCACTTTTTTATATATATATATATTTTTTTGTTATTTATTTAAACACCTGCCCACCACCTATTATTCAATACTATAGGACTCATATTTCTTCTATGTGCCTAGATGCAAAATACCAGCCTTCTAGCAAGTTTTTAACCTAGGCTAAAAAAAAATTTATTAGAGCTAGTTGTGAATTTGTCAAGAACTAGAAGGCAGTGAGGCAACCTAAAGAGAAAACAGATAAAGGGAAAGGGACCCAATACTACTTAGCAGACTCTGACCCCCTGCCCATACTCAGCAGAAAATCATCAGCAGCCTGTACTGATCTTATGTTATGCATAGTGTTCTTGTACATAACTCTTAATGCCGCTGGGAAAACTAATTGAGCAACGGCCCCTTGACTCCTGAAAGCTTCCAACCTTTTTCCAAGCTCCCATTGTCTATCAAGCGTGACTCTCGAGAGGTCAGATCTGATCTGGAAATTGAACCCCTTGGCGTTTACCACTTTCTGTTTCAATGCGATATTCAAAATAGTTTCTTTTAGGGAGTATGTGAGAAAATTAACCAGAATTTTCCTAGGCTTTGTTCTCTGAGAGTTTCTCCGAAATAGCTCTCTATGAATGCGCTGAATATCCGTAGCTATTTCTTGTTCTGACATATCTAGCCGTAGCGCCTCTTTCAAGAGAGAGACAATAAATTGCTTGATGTTCGAGCCCTCTTTCTCCTCCGGTATATTAAAAACTCGAAGATTGTTCCTGCGGGCATGATTTTCCAACGTCTCCAGCCTTTCGGACAAGCTCTGATTCTCTTGTCTAAGGTTCCTTAGTTCTGCTTTTGTGGCACTTAAGTTAATATTAACTTCTGTGACGGAATCTTCAAGAGTTTCTGTCCTAGTCGTGAGAGCACCAAGTTTCCTGTCCAATGACTGACAATAGCATCGAATATCGGCTTGATTTGATGCAGAAGTCTCAAACCCCTTTTTAATGCCTGTGGCCATGGTCGCAAACATTGCCTGGAAAGAGGCCTGCAGTGTGGAAACCAGATCTGAGTTCAGGGCCTGAGTGGTATCACCGGGTAAACTGGGATCTCCCCTGCTATCAATAGAAGATATTGAGCCTGTTTCCTGGAAAACTGACTGTAGGCTAAGGCCGGATGCTACACTCGGTGGAGCTAGAGGAAATGGGGGCGCCAGTGGTGTGAACAGTACCAACGAGGGCACTGATTGCTCCAAATTGATAACCGTTTGGTGATCTGCAGGATTCGATTGACCTGATCCTCCTGGCTTAGAGGAGAGTGATTGATCCAAATGGCAGTCCATATCTTTCTTGCGTTTATCAGTGTTGTCATTATTCACGATGGTACTGTCATCTATGGATTTGGCAGTGGCAGTGGCGGAAGTACTGGTTTCATTCAAACCCACAACGGTTTTCAAAAAGGGATCAGGAGTAGGGACATTTGTTCCTGCCATTTCGCCTATAGTATGCTCTTCCACATGTTTAGCGGCCATCTGTAGCTCCGGTATAGTATCCCCTACCTCCTGGTTCAATAAAGGAGAGCAAGAATTACTTGCCAAGAGCACCTCTTGAGGAACCACTTTAAAGTAAGAGCGCAATGAGGGGGTTATTTTTTTTGAAGTGGTAGCGGAATTCTTTGATTTATTTTTTGTAGACTTAGGCGTATAGGAGCGTTTTGCCTATACCTGACCAGTTAGATAAGTCGACAACTTTATTTTCTCCGTACCCTCAGCAATTACAGCAGCAGTGATATTAGTCTCAGAAGTAGAGTGAGGAACAATGCCTTCTGTACTCAGGCCCTCTTTCCCAATACCAACAGAAGCTACTCCACTCAAAACGCTATGATTTATTGATGTATCCACACCAGAGGAGGGAAACTTATTTTTTTTTTAGGTTCAGTTTTGTGGAAGAACGCCTTATTAGTTTCTTTCTTGCTGTCAACTGTGCGTTTCCTTCTCACCCGCCCTCTCACTTTCCCTTTCCAACTGCCCTCCTGGAAAATCTCCTCGGTACACACTGGTATGCCCACAGGATTCGAAGTGGCAGACTCTTCCCCACTACTCCTTTCCGTGCTATCACTGCTATTATCGCCGGCTTGCTTCTTGCTCTGATGTCTGCGCTGACATCGCTGCTGAGCTGGGGGCCGTTTCTCCAGTATCTCTCCCTCCTCGCGCTGCTCTAGCTGTGCCTTTACCTGTGCCTTTGAAGCTACCGCCGCACCATACTGCCCCAGTAAAATACCTCGTGTGCGGCGTCCTCTCTGGAGCTCCAGGGCGGCCAGTGACCAGATCCAGCCACTCGCTAAGGAATGCGGGGGCTCGAGTGCTGGCTGACTTACTGTCACGGAACGCTGTGGTTCCGTCTCTCGCTTGCCAGATGAGATCGTAACTTGAAAGGCTGCTGCCTCCGTGGACGCCGCCGCGCACACTGCTGCTGCGGGCTCCGAGTTTGCCTCCTCCCCCAAGCACATGAGAGGCGGAGGTGTGGCGGTATGGCGGAGAGACGCTGTTACCGAGGGAAATGCTTGTTTACTTGAAAAGCTACTTTTTGCAGATCCGAATTACAATGCGGCTCTCTGCGGCTTGAAGGGACGACATAAGCGATCAAGCCTGCATAGTTTCTACCCTCCGGTCAGAGTAACTGCAGGAGTCCGTGGGCGGAGTACTGCCGTGGCTCAGCCGGCCGCCGCCATGTTTCCCCAGCGATGATTAAATTAGAAATAACGTATTACCAGATTTTTGAGCATGCCGTTATCACCAGCTGTTTCTTTAATGTGGAATTAGCACATCCCTAAAAGTCTCCAGAACTGATTGAAATGCACTGTAAATTTTTTACCATCATCACACATGCTTGACTAAGAGCTGATCAGGTTGCAGCGTCCTGGGCTCAGGACAACCCCCCTACCCTGAGAAAATGGCGCCGAGGAGAGGACTGGTGCGCGGTCCAAGAAGAACCTCTTAACAAGGCACGTGGCTGGCCAGCTAAATTCCACAAGGTTTAGGGTAAATAGTTGAATCTACTGTTTTGAGCTTTTCCCTATGGGTCTTTCATGTAATAATGTTGTGATTTTTCACCCGTCTAGTTTCCTTGGAAATGTGGGTTTCACTGCTGGTTGGTGAGTTTGTAATGCTCTCTTTTGTATGAGAAATGCAGGAAATTTGTTTGCTTGTTTTTTCAAAATGCAAATAAAATTTTATGAGCAAAAAAAAAAAAGAGCTGGTCAGGATAAATCATTTGTATTCATGCTCCTGGAATCACTGATACCGCATCAGGAATTCTAAGAATTGGGACTTCCTGAGTATTTGGAATTTGACCAAGAGTGTGCCCAAAAAAATGAGAACTATTGGGTGAATGTCATTTCACAGCGATTATCTTATCAGCTCCTCATTTTAGCCAATTTTCAGCTGTTAATTTTGGAATCTTTCAGCTCCCGAAACGTCAGGGGAGAGAAAAATACACAACTTTCGGGCATATTAGCAAGAACCTCGTTAAAATTATCGCTGTTTTAGCGGCAGGAAACTGCGCTAAAACAGTGATAATGGGTTTGCTAATATGCGCTATAGAATTCCAATAGAAGCCCAGGTTAGATGTGCAGGACACAAACGTTGACTTTCTTTGTACTTTGACCTGTACCTATTATTCATACCCAGAAGTGGAGAATGTAATACATATTCATATCTCGCTACTTGGGATCTGTTTAGTAGTCATTAACACATTGTTAGACAGGTTTTTTTCATTATTTTAAATATTGTAATTATTATCACTTCTACCTTCACATTCCCATCCCTTCAGGAGCACTACCTTGAGCACTCATTTCACTTTTATATTTCGAGCAACCATTAATACTGTGAATCATGGATACATCCATAATATAAAATTCTTCCAGACTAAGAAAAATGTGTCATTGTTTAATTTGATATATGTGGGTGCCATTTTAGGTTTTGTTTTTAGAAAATACATTGGTCCGTTGAACCACCTGTTGTTTATGCCATTACTGGCCCAGGTCCAACTGTATACTGGGTTTTCCATATTGTTGCTTAACAACTCTGAGGGTTCAAGGCAGACTCCAGGCAGCAAAGAAGTCCTTCCAGTTGCAACAAAGCAGTCTTGTGGAGTACATCACAGGCCACAGCAACAGGCATTTCTCTCAGAGTCCTTCCACAGGTCAGGAAACTGAACTGAAGGATGGGTCTGAAGGACCTATTTTGATGCCTGCTGCCTTCTTTGAAGTAGGAGAATCTTCTAGAGAACTACTTTTGAAGCGCTTGAAGTTTCCAGCTTCCTCTGCCCTAGCCCCTGTCTGTCTGCATAAACAATGTAGGGGTGACAGGTGCTTTGTGTGAAGGCAGAGCACAGTCTATTCATTTGCAAGTGGGGCTGTGCTCAGCTCCGCCCCCTCATCCTACCAGTTGATGACCCACCCAGGCACACCTAATCCCTGTATGTGGGTGCCTGGGAGAAATAAACAAAGTCTAACTGCCAACTACACCCAGTCACGTAACCTAGTAACAGGCCACAGGCACAAAATAGTTAGAGCAGCAAAATGCAAATGTTCTAAAAGTGGCATTTTCAAAATTGCTTCTTAAAATCCGACTTTACCATTAAAGAGGATTTTTAATTCCAATTTCTCAGACACCAAACCTGAAATATTTACCTGCTCCAAATCAAAGGTTGGCACTTATTAAAGGTAATAAGGCAACCCCGTGTTATACTATGAGAGCAGTAGGCCTCACAGTAGTGAAAGACAAATTAAGAGTTTTTGCACTACCAGGATATGTTAAACTTAAAAGTACATGTCAAACCTTTTCATTAGAATGCACACTGCCCTATGGTCTACCTGGGGGGCACATATGCAATGAAAGGAGAGTTTAAGGCTTCGCAAAGTGGTCATAGTCCCAAGTCAAAGTGGCAGTTCAAAACTACATTTGGGCTGCAATGGCATGCCTGGGACATGTGTTAATGGATTACTGAAGTGGGTGACACAATAAGTGCTGCAGGCCTGCTTTTAGCATTTAATTGAAAGGCCCTGCGTATATGATATACGCTCTACAAGGGACCTATGAGTAAATTAAATATGCCAATCAGGGGTAAGCCAATTTTACCATGTTTTAGGGAGAGAGCACAAGGACTTTAGCACTGGTAGCAGGGGTTAAGTGTGCAGCATTCTAGAGCCAACAAAAACGAATTTCAGCAAAAAGTGGAAGGTAAAGACAAAAAGCCCTTTGGGGACAAAGCACCCTAACACAAATAGGTCTAACAGGCATTTAACACAAATTATGATGATCAATATGGGAGTTAGTATCTTTGTTAATATTCCATTAGGAATATCACTGAACCACTCACCAATCTGTGAAAGGCCTTTCGCTATTGCTTCCTAGGCATCTACCTGTCTTCTTCAAATACTATGAGCAGGCACGGCCAGTGCCGGGCGTTATACTGGGGCGGTGACGTCAGGCAGGGGAGGGTTGTAAAATGCAGGATATGGACCATTAGATGTAAGTACCGAAAGAAAAAAAAACGAATTTCGTTGCCCACGCTGCATCGCCAAATGTGATGCAGCGGGGGCAACGAAATTCGTTTTGTTTTTCCCGGTACTTACCTGTAATGGTCCATATCCCGCATTTTACAACCCCCCACCCTGACCCTCCCCTGCCTGACATCACCGCCCCAGTATAACGCCCGGCACGGGCCGTGCCTGCTCATGAGCAATCTCTGACATATTAGTTACAAACGTGTTAATTTTTTCACTTCATCTGGAATGCATTTTCAGAATTGCTGGACATGCAGTATGCAGTAGACACTACCCTCTTTTCCAATTAAGCTAACTAAAGCAAGACAGTTCTGCAAAACCATTGCCTTTTTAGCTATAAGCTTAGCATTAATAGCAGTTATGCTGCAGCTGTGTTGAGAGCTTAACGATCTATCAAGGTAGACAGCTTTCTGATCTTCAAATCATTTAAAACTGTATCTACAGAAGGAATGAAATCTCCAAAAATGTCACCTACTACTTGCGCAGCACTACTTTTAGTTATTCCATGAGTCACTATTTCATTATCATTTATGCCATCTACATGATACATGTTGGCAAACACTAAATGTAAATAAAAGTTGCTAATCTAGTTGAAATCCAGCATTTGTCCCACATATACAATAAACTCATATAACAGGATCCCATCCGGAAAATCTTTGCTCTCCTGTAACTTCTGGTTTTTGTACGCATTTATGAACCTGATCTTTTTGTCTCCTGAAACACACATTTCCCATCTTCCAAAAGTGCAAGTTTAGTTTCAGTAACATTCCTGACTCATCATTTCATCTTCCTTTTCCCAACCCACCTTTACTAATTTCTCAAATCTCCTCTCTGTTTCAATGCTCCTTTCATCCAATTCCTCTAGAAAATCCTTCTCAGCTCTGGTTATTTTACATATATTCTTTACATTATGCAAATTAGTTACATTAATTGGTATCATAAACCATAAGTAATGACCCATTCCATCCATGGACTTGGCGCCAGAATTTAAAAAAAATGTTTTAAACACAGGCACATCATCTAAAATCAAGTCAAACTTAGAAAAATAAAATTCAAAGAGACCACGTTGGTAAAATAAATTCAGTCAAGCTGCGGGTTAGTGCAGATGTCAACGGTAAATATAGATACACCACACCAGTTGATGTAGAAGCAGGTAAATATGTGGACATATGACAATCTTTAGCTCCCATAACTTTGGAATGGAATCCCCATGTAATAGCCTAAACACTTTATCAGGACAATTTCCATTAGAACCATCCTTATATAACATCTACGTTGCTCCTCTAAATAGTCGAAGTCTGGTTTAGTTTTAAGTGAAGCGTACTTGCCAGAAGAGTTAAGACTCACAAGTAAACCAATTGTTAGTGTGACTATCTCAAATACAACTACTATTATTATCACTCCACGGTTTTTTGGTGCTCCTCAAATACAACTACTATTATTATCACTCTATAGTTTTTGGGTGCACCTGACACCATGATTTCTCTCAAGTCAGATGAAAAAGAAAAAAAAAAACTACTCGTTCTCTTTGCTGTGCAAATCAGTTAAACTTTCAGTTTGTTTTCAGGTGCAAGTGTGTTAGTTCAGTTGACTTCAGGGTTAGACACATAACATTTACAATGGAAAATACTAAAGGAATAACAATCAAACTCTTCCACTGAAACCTTTGGACCTAATATATTTGCAAGATACTCAGGATACAAAACATGAAACTTCAATGTCTGAATATATGTCACTTGAATTCAGTAAATCAAAAATATCAACCTTCGTGTGGTAGCACTATTAATGGAGGTTTTTCGAAAACTATTTGATGATTCTCAGTCTCATGAGCCCTAATGTCAGGCTTGCTCTCAGCAAAGTAGGTCCATTCAGGAGCCGAATGCCTTTGATTAGGCACTCTCTGCTGCTTTGTTCTTCTGACTGCTCACTGTCACTGTCACTTTGTTCAATTGGCTCTGTTTGTTTTGTAATTGTTTCTGGCATGCATTCCTCTGATATAACTGCTCTCAGTCTCATGCCACTTTTCGGTCACTTTTCTATTCTCTTTCTATTCTCTGCTCTCTTCCGACTGAAGTATTTGCACCTTCTTCCAGCTCGAGGTGCACACTCTCAAGTTCAACTACTTGGTTCACTGCAGTTACTCTTGGCTCATTCACCACAGGTTGTGCATTTGTCACAACTTGACTTTGAGCCTTGTGAGTGGAATATTCTCCTCCCTGTGAGGGTTTATTCTGTTTGAGTTTAACTCTGCGAAGCAGAGGCTGATGTCACCACTTCAGCACTTTCTTGGTGTGGGAGGCATGAATCCAATTTGGCAGAACCTCACACTTCACGGCATGTTGTCATGAAGATGACTTGGAAAGGGCTTCACCAGCGGGGCCCGAGCAGGCCTTTCTGACATGTTTCTTCACCAGGACCAATTTCCTAGGCTTAAATCCTGCCATTGTTCTTGACTTGGAAGTGATATTGCCAAGTCAGCCTGGTGAAAGACAGAACACATCACATCAGTCAAACCTTTTGAGAAGTCAAGCATAAGATCATCTGTTATATTCACAAGTGCAGCTGTAGGCATCACAGGAAGTCTCATAGCTCTCCCCATCAGAATCTTGTTGGGAGAGTCAAGCCCTCCAATCATCAGTGCTTCAGAGGTTCATCAGTTCCAGGGGAGTGATGTCTGGCCATTTCAAAGACGTAGATGTGCACACTGTGGCTGGTCGCAATTTAAGAATCCCATTGACCTGCTCCACCACTCCGTACGCTTCTTGCCTTAGGCTACATTGAAATCACTGCTCTGCCTGAAGTGCTAAACTCAACAATATCATAAGTTCATTTTTTAAATGACTGCTAAGATCTGACTCCAGAGAAACCTCAGTAATAATTTGGCTAAGGTAAGACTGTCACACCTTCTGGTCGTGTACACTTCAACCAATCAGGAAAGTAAACAGACTACCACCAAAATATTTTGGAGTCCATTACAGATAGGCATTTCCACTACATCTAATAGCATATGGTTAAAGCGACCACCTAATCTACCTATGCAATTTATGGTCAAAACTGTTTCCTTGCCCGCATTCAACTGCTGGCAAGTAAAGCATCTGTGATTCAAACTCCCTGCATTGAAATGGAAATGGAGATTGTACCAATATGTCTTGATGAGACGGACCATCATCTCTTCCCATCTGAGTAGGACTGTGGAAATGGTTTGAGATAGGCGACAACATGGCATCTGGTAAAACAGGTCTTTCAACTGTTGAAATCTAGACCACATCTTTATTCTTTACACATCCTGGTCTGACTCACATTTATTTCTAAGTTTTTGGGGCTTCATCTTGTGGTGCTCTTAACTTCTCCCAAGTATCAATTTTGTTCAACAACATGTGTGAAGCAGCGTGATTTTCACATTCACATGGGTCTTCTGGATTGAATGTACAGGACTCAAGAGCGCAGTAACTTGCCATTTCATCTGCATAGTGGTGTCTGGCAATCACAAAATCCCATCTGCTCCTATGTGCTGTATATTTTACAACAGATACCTCTGTAGAAACTGTAGTGCATCAAGCAAATCCATTACATATTCCCCATTTCTAATGCCGAACCAGAGGAAATAAAGACCCCCCTCTGGGACCACCATTATCCAAAATCATGGACCACACCAAAACTGTACTGACTATCAAAGTAAATGGTGACACTCAGACTGTTGGAACTGCAAAATGCTCTGGCAAGAGGTATTAATCAAGCCACTGTTGCGGCGGTACACTGCTCAGATAGGGGACTACCACAACACCCTGTAAGGTGCACACACCATAGGCTGCTTTCAAAACTACTTGTCCATCTGTTAAGCAAAATCAGTCTACAAATAAGGCAAAATTGAGCTCTTCCAATGGGACTCCTCAAAAGTCAGGTCTTGGCTTGGTACGCAATTCAGTAACATCTAGATCACCACGGTCAACCCCATCATCATTTGCATCATTCTCTAGAAGTGGCAAGAGAGTAGCAAGATTCTATAGATTATAGGGTTTTAAAGATACATTCTCTGAAGCTCAAATCACTTGTTCATGTTTAGTGAGTCTGCTCTTTGTCCTGTCGTGTGTTTGAGTGTGGGCCAACAAGATCTCAAATTAATGTGAAACCATTACAATAAGCGAGTAGCCCGTAACAATTCCCTCACACTATTGAATACTGACACCCACTGCAGCCATCATCATTAGATATCCAGACACAGCCATGGCTACTGGATCAAGTGTAACAGAGAAAAAGCCACTGGCAGTTTGGCTTCACCTTGAGTCTGTTTCAAACCAGACAAAGCGCACCCTTCACGCTTGTGACAGTAGAACACAAAGACCTACTCATAATCAGGCATATCTAGGGCTGGTGTGAAACAGAGATACTGCCTGAGCTCTAGGAAAGCACTCATGCATTCCTTGTCACAGGCTAGCGGATTAGACATATCATTAGATGTAACTCTGTAGAAGCTTTGCTTCTGGGGAAACGTTGGGAATCCACTGACGACGGTAGCCCATCATTCGTAGGAACATCCTGACTTCTGTCTGTGTCGTATAAGGCGGGGGGGGGTGTTCATCCTTAGGATTGTAGCAATACAATTTTTGGGGGACTTTTCTAGCTCCTTTTTCAATGTAATGTACCAGATACAGAACCTCCCTCTGACAGTACTGTAATTTTGTAGAGGACACGTTGTGTCAATTCTCTGCCAAATGGTTCAGTAAAGCAATTGTGTCTTTCTTGCATGCATCATGGATTATTTAAGCCACTAATTAGTGATCAGTGTACTGGACCAGAACTGAGTTGCATGACAACTGTAAGGTCTCCAAATTCTTCTTCAGTATCTGATTAAAAATTGAGGAGTTCTCTGTATACTCCAGTGGGACTCTGCACCACACCAGAGTTTTCCCTAAAAATGGGAATGCAAAAAGGAACTAACGATCCTCATGCAGAGGAATGGAAAAGTATTCTTGACACAAATCATTTATCGAGAACCACTTAGCATCACATGGAATTTGGATAAGTATAACAGCAGTATTTGGTGCCACTGACAACATAGGATAAGAATTTGATCTTTTGGAGTTCCAGAACAGTGCTCCATGGTTTTATTTGGTTCCTACAAATCTATCACAGGGACTCTCTACCACTTCTTTCAAAATTCTCTTCTCTAGCATGGATTCAATCACATTCGTAATTCCAGCCTCTGTCTTGCGTGTAAGTTTGTGTTGGGTTATTTTGGGGATACTCTGCATTAGGCTTTATTGTGATCCTTACTGGTTAAATATTCTTGATAAGACCAATTTCCTTGACTGTAAAATCCAAGACTTCCTCTTTCACAGACTCTCCTAAATCAGGAGACAAGTCTTCTGTTGTTAGGAGTGGAAGCAACCCAAGTACTGCTTCTTTTGATTTAAATGTTAAGTCAACATTCTCTTCATGTCTGAAGTTCAACACCATTCAGTGTACAATAAATCACGCAGTGTAGCTTGCAGAGTAAAATCCTGCCCAATAGCTTGACAGGACACGAGGCACATATTACAAACTGATGATCCTCTTTAAGAGGCCATAGTTTCACAGGGGTCACTGGGATCGTGCTCTGCGGGTTTGAA
Source organism: Lissotriton vulgaris (assembly GCF_964263255.1). NCBI lineage: Eukaryota > Metazoa > Chordata > Amphibia > Caudata > Salamandridae > Lissotriton > Lissotriton vulgaris. Next base: position 1,144,688,942 of record NC_141687.1, on the reverse strand, counting down.
ATGCCTACAACCTGGACTTTTTTTCCTCGAGCGGGGTAGGTTTGGAACCTCAGCTGTTTGAACAGTAGAGCGGGTAGCTCCACCATCAGTTAAGAATGATATGGTGTGGCCATTCAAGTTTCCATTTATATATGGCACACTCTGGTCTCCCTCTAAAACTGCACCAAGCACGCATTCCTCCTCTCCTGATCTGGCTGTAGTCTAATGACACGGTCAAAAACCAGGAGCTGTACGAGATTGTCAGTATACTCATGAAAGGGTTCTGTTAAACTGTTGGGTTGGGATTCTAATTGCACCGGTTAGCAACGTTTTGCTGTATCTTTGGGGCTTAAGGTATATTGGCATAATATGACCTATAAACATACATATTCTGCATTGGCATCCCATTCATATTTGGCATCTGAACATCCGTTTGCAATAGATATGGGGTCAGTCTGCATTTTTGCTTCAGGTGGCATACATTATTAGTAAATGACAAGCTGTAGTCTTTTTCAACAAGTTAATGTCCATCCCTGCATTCTTATCAACCACCTTTCCAGGCTTCTGCCTTGCAGACCAAAATTACTTGTCTATGGTATCTGCCCACCTCCTTGATAACTAACTCTCTGCCTTCCTGCACTGACAGTGGGAAGAGAGTTGTACCCTGAATCTGCCACACGTAGTTTATTCTGACACTCTCTCAATCAATCAATCAATCAAAGCATTTATATAGTGCACTACTCACCCGGAGGGTCTCAAGGCGCTAGGGAAGGGGGGGTCCGCTACTGCTCGAACAGCCAGGTCTTGAGCTGCTTCCTGAAGGCAAGGTGGTCCTGGGTCAGGCGGAGGTGGGTCGGGAGGGAGTTCCAAGTCTTGGCGGCCAGGTAGGAGAAGGACCTTCCTCCTGTGGTGGCTCTTTGGATGCGGGGGACGGAGGCGAGGGCGTGGCCGGTCGATCGAAGCTGGCGTGTGGGGGCGTAGAAGTTGAGGCGGCTGTTGAGGTATCCTGGGCCTTGGTTGTGTAGGGCTTTGTGTGCGTGGGTGAGGAGACGGAAGGTGATTCTCTTGTTGACCGGGAGCCAGTGCAGATCTCTCAGGTGTCCGGAGATGTGGTTGCATCGGGGGATGTCCAGGATGAGTCGTGCAGAGGCGTTCTTAATCCGCTGGAGTCTCTTCTGGAGTTTGGCGGTGGTTCCGGCGTAGAGGGAGTTGCCGTAGTCCAGACGGCTGGTGACGAGGGCCTGGGTGACCGTCTTCCTGGTCTCGGTGGGGATCCACCGGAAGATCTTACGTAGCATGCGCAGGGTGTTGAAGCACGACGAGGAGACGGCGTTGACTTGTCTGGCCATGGAGAGGGAGGAGTCCAGGATGAAGCCCAGGTTGCGTGCGTGGTCTGTTGGTTTGGGTGCGTTGCCCAGGGCGGGGGGCCACCAGGAGTCATCCCAGGCGGAGAGTGAAGATCCCAGGATGAGGACTTCCGTCTTGTCCGAATTCAGTTTCAGGCGGCTGTTCATCATCCACTTGGCTACGGCTGTCATCCCTTCGTGTAGGTTGGCTCTGGCGGTGGCGGGGTCGTTGGTGAGGGAGAGGATCAGCTGGGTGTCGTCGGCGTAGGAGATGATGTTGAGGTTGTGTTGGCGTGCGATGGCTGCGAGGGGGCTCATGTAGACGTTGAAGAGGGTTGGGCTGAGCGAGGAGCCTTGGGGAACGCCGCAGATGACTTCGGTGGCTTCTGATCTGAACGGGGGAGGCGGACTCTCTGTGTCCTTCCGGCGAGGAACGAGATGATCCATTCCAGTGCCTTCTCCTGGATTCCGACGTTGCTGAGGCGCCGCACTAGGGTACGGTGGCAGACAGTGTCGAAGGCCGCGGAGAGGTCTAGGAGGATGAGGGCCGCTGTTTCTCCGTTGTCGAGCAGGGCTCGGATGTCATCGGTGGCTGCGATCAGGGCGGTCTCGGTGCTGTGGTTGGCCTGGAAGCCAGACTGCGAGAGGTCGAGGGATCCGTTCGTCTCGAGGAAGGCAGCCAGCTGCTTGTTGACGGTCTTCTTGATGACTTTTGCAGGAAACGGGAGCAGCGAGATGGGGCGGTAGTTCTTGAGGTCGGTGGGGTCGGCTGATGGCTTCTTTAGTAGAGCGCTGAGTTCGGCGTGCTTCCAGCTATTCGGGAAGGTAGCGGTGTTGAAGGAGGTGTTGATGATGTCCCGCAGGTGGGGTGCGATGACAGCGTCGGCCTTGTTGAAGACGTGGTGAGGGCAGCGGTCGGTCGGAGATCCGGAGTGGATGGAGTTCATCGTGCGGATGGTGTCTTCGGTGCTGATCGGGGTCCAGGCGCGGAGGGTGGTGGTGGGGGGCGGTGGTTCAGTCGTGGCGTGCGTCGGTTGAGTGCTGAAGCTGTTGTGTATGTCCGCGATCTTGTTGTGGAAGTAGGAGGCGAGGGAATTGCAGAGGTCTTGCGAAGGGGTGATGTCGTTGTTTCCGGCGTTGGGGTTGGAGAGCTCTTTAACGATGTTGAAGAGTTCCTTGCGGTTGTGTGCATTGTTGTCCAGTCGTTCCTTGAATGCAGTTTTCTTGGTGGCGTGGATCAGTTGGTGGTGTTTTCGGGTGGCGAGCTTGAGGGCAGTCATGTTGTTCGGTGTTGGGTCTCTGCGCCAGGCTTTCTCGAGTGCTCTGCATTTCTTCTTGGAGCTCTTGAGTTCGTCTGTGAACCATGGGGCTTTCTTGCTGCCGGGTCTGCTAGGCGGGGTCTTCAGAGGAGCGAGGTCGTCTGCGCAGTTGCTGATCCACTTCGTGAGGTTGGTGGCCGCCTGGCTTGGGTTCGTTGCGCTGGTGGGAGGGTTCATGCTCAGGGAGTTTGTGAGCTGGTCGGCTGTAATCTTGTTTCAGCTTCTGCGTGCCACCTGTTGTTGGTGGTGGTGGATCGTGGTCCTTCTGAAGCTGAAGTGAATGCAGCTGTGGTCCGTCCAGTGGAGTCCGGTGGCGTGGCTGAAGGTGATGTCCTTGCTGGATGAGAACACGGGGTCGAGTGTGTGTCCGGCGTAGTGGGTGGGTCACCAGCTGCTTGAGACCAAGGTTGGCGAGGTTGTCCAGCAGGGTGGTGGTGTTGCGGTCGTTGTTGTTCTCCAGGTGGAAGTTGAGGTCCCCGAGGAGGATGTAGTCAGTGGAGAGGAGGGCGTGCGGACTGATGAAGTCGGCGATGTCTTTGCTGAATTGTGTGCGTGGGCCTGAGGGTCTGTAGATGAGGGTGCCTCTGAGGGTGGTCTTGGGGTTGATGTGGATCTGGAAGTGCAGGTGTTCGGCGGGTGCGAGGGTGTCGTCGGTGTTGGTCGTGATACGGATGGTGTTCCTGTGGATGATGGCGATGCCTCCTCCTGTCTGGTTGACGCGGTCCCTCCGGATGATCTTGTAGCCGTCCGGGATGGCGATGTTGGGCGCTGAGGAGGCGTTCATCCAGGTTTCTGTGAGGAAGGCGACGTCTGGGGCTGTGGTGGCGAGCAGGTTCTAGAGCTCGACGGCGTGTCTATGGATGGAGTGGGTGTTGAGCAGGATGCACTTCAGGTGGTTGCTACTGGTGCTCGGCTTGGTCGGTGCTGGTGTAGTGCAGGTCCGGAAGCAGGTGAACTTGCAGGAGTCGCAGCAGAAGGGTCCGTGGGTGCGTCTCGGAGTGGCTCGATAGCAGCCCGGGATTCGGCCGGCGTTGAGTGCGTAGAGTTCGGTGGCGTCGTAGGTCCGGCGGGTGGGCTGGTGTCTGCGGGAGACAGGGGTCCTGGCACTGGGCGCGGGCCAGGCGCGAACGGGCGCAGACGGGCTTGCCTTAGGCGCGCCCGCTGCACGCGTCCGCTGCGCGCCCGCTGCGCGGCCTCCATATGAGTGGGAGAGGGAGGGAGGAGCAGCTGGGAGGTGGGAGCGGGGCGGCCAATAGGGTGTGAGGGGGCGGAGCTACGGGACGCGGCGGTCAATAGGGTGCGAGGGGGGCGGAGCTACGGGACGCTGCGGCGGGAAACGGGCGGCGAGGGGGAGACGCGGGGAATGACAGAAGAAAAAAGGGACACAATCTGGGCACCAAAGGAAAGGGGAACAATAAAGGCAGCAGCATACACAGGTACAGTGGGGGAGAATCACTCACTCGTGGGTACAGAAGAGAAGGAGGGCACAGTCAATCTTAACGCAGGCAGGCACAATGCAGCAGCGGTCAGTGGACACACAGGGGGCTGCGTGACGGTGAGGGGAGCCTGCCTGGTAAACCGGGTCAGAGGTCGCTCCCTCTACCGCTGCACGGCCTCCATATAAGTGGGAGAGGGAGGGAGGAGCAGCTGGGAGGTGGGAGCGGGGCGGCCAATAGAGTGTGAGGGGGGCGGAGCTAAAGGATGCGGCGGCCAATAGGGTGCGAGGGGTGCGGAGGTACGGGACGCGGCGGCGGGAAACGGGCGGCGAGGGCGAGATGCGGAGAATGACAGAACTATTTTCGTCTGTGACAACTTAAATTTCTCCTTAATCTTCTTCTGCTTCATCTCCAAATGGTCACCTGGAGATATTTTGCATACAACAACATTTTTTCCAGGGATTTTGATTGCCAACCTTCTGTTGTACATGGAAACTAATTTCTGGACGCAAACCAAGAACAGACTATGACAAGAAACCACAAAGATTTTCCATTTTTGGGAATTCTACATAACTGTGCTTCTTGACAATGTGCACATCAGACTCATAGTAAGCCTGCACAGACTAAGTAGACTCATCAGTAATTCTGTTTTTTTAGCCTAAGCCTCTGTCTGCGAAACCTTCATTTTCAAAAGAGCAATCACCTGGTTATATTTATCCTTAACAGCAGGAGAAGGAACATTCATTCTAGCATCTCTTGGCGGTTCAGCATTTGGCCAATTTATGAGCACTTTGCCTTCTGCCCCCAATCTTTAGGAACCACAATGTCCAAAAAAGTACTCAAGTCCTTAGAAAGCACTTTAGAAATGTCCACAATCATTTCCACTGCAGTATACCATTGATCGAGTGATCGAAATCCTCCAGCAACTTTGGAAACTGATTTGTGAATGTGAAAAAATCACCACTAGGGAACAGTGGACATATCCACTTCAATGCATCTTTCCCATTTGATACTCTCTGACCACCAATTTTTTTTTCAATCATGCTTCATGAAAGTTTTTGCAATAACTATAGAGAAACAAACAAAACAGTCAGGGTTACACTGCTGGGGTTTCAGGGTCGAAATCAGAAGCATGCCAAGTCATACCTTCCAGTCACAGGGGGAAGGGAGTTGAGAGTAATCTGGTTCTGGACCATTGGCATAGATGCAACCCTAAGCGGGGTGAGGGTGGGAGAGAGGCTGTAAGGGCATGTCACTAGTGGGTAGAGGTGGATTGGAGTGGAATGCAATGCTGCAGGGTGGAGCGGTTGCTCGGGCCAGAGCCAGCGAGGTAGCAGGGCCTCAGGCTGTGTGGACTATGAGTGGTAAGAGGAGAAGGGTGCTCGCTGCAGGGGATTAGCAGGGAGAGAGTGGAAAAAGCACATCCGAGCAGTGCGGCCTCTGCAATGGTCATTCTGGCCTCTTCCAAGATTTCTTCCCAGGAGAAGATAATGGGGTACTTGCAGAGTCCTCTGGACTCTTCCCTGTGCAGGTCCCTACTTTCTGCATTGGCCCACTTGAAAAGGGCAGTCGCCAAGGCTGCGATGGTACGGGTGGCGTGGCTTTCCAACAGGAGGTGAGCATGTGCTTCACCAGGTGGAGAGCTAAATTAGCAAAACAGGATGCTGTACTCTAGCAGTTTTGGAGCGCTAGCATATCTCAAGGGCTATCATGAACCAGTCAGGGGGATAGGTTTGGGGGTAAAGGGAGAGGCCAGTGCTATGATCTTAGTCCAGTACCGCGCCAGATTGGAACACAACCACACCATCTGCTGGAAGTTTGCTGAAGCGGCGGCGCAGCAGGAGAAGAAGGCCTTGGCTGTGGGAAAGTATTTGTTGTTTGCCAATGGTAAGAGGTATGCTTGGTGGAGGATGTAGTATTGGGTCTGTCTGATGACTTTAGTGTTGCGATATACAGTATGAGTGACGGACAGCTTTTGCGTCCATTCCGAGTCATGGAAGACCCTGCCAGCATCCTCTTCCCATTTCTCCTTCAGGGAGCTGAGGTAACAGGAGGAATAGGACGCAGGGCTTTAAGAAAACCATAAAACATGTCTGTACCCCGCTCCCATTGTGTAGATGGCTTGGATAAGGGGATGTACCTCGGGTTCCATGTCCATAATGGATAAAAGACTTTAGTGGATGTGCTGTATTTGGCCATATGTTACGTTTTGCCCATATGTAGTGGAAACTGATCCGTGAGATCTTCAAAAAGGGGGGAGGGGACCTTCTCTCTGACCTTCATATCACTCCGACAAAGTTCTCCTTCAGCCCCACCTGGATCCTCTTTCTATTTCTGTTTCCTTCTCTTTCTTGGCCATTGGACCTGGTGCTTTTATGTGTTCCCCCCTTTTCTGATCCATTCTACTCACTCCCTGCCCTGTATTTTCAAATTCTGTGTTCTCATATTCTTTAGAGTATCTTCAGTCATGAACATTCTGAAATTCTGCTTTAAATCCTGACTTTTACTCAAATCAGCTCCAAGCTCTGAAGCCAGTTCTAGCAACCTTTCATAATCTTCACAAGTGCACCTTGCAGCTTCCCTACTCAAGAACTTAAGCTCCTGTTGGAAGGCATGGCCTGGCCACCTAAGATGGCTGTCGTAATATAACTCGGCTCCGACTCGTCTGCCAGTAATCCTTCTACAGTTTTGGAAAGTAGGGATCCCTATATGCAAAAATAAACTTGCTAGCCGTAGGGAAATTAATTTGAAGGGGAAAAAAAGGAGCTAGAAGCAAGTGTACAATAATCGAAAAATTCAAAATTCCAGGACAACATAAATATGATTATACAAAAAAACACATTGTGCATCGTTTTAAGTTAATAACCATATTCACCCATTTTTTTATCAAAAACTTTTTCTTTGTGTTTTGTTTATTATATCTGAATATCAAAACATTATTTTCAATTCATGATAAATAGTTAAAATCATCAGTGCATAAAGAGAAATACAACATAGTCATATATTCAAAAGAAAACAGTGCAGTTCGTTTATGCAAATGATTAACCACATTGTTTAAATACACAGTTATGTACAAAAGAAAGATCCAAATTAGTTCATAGACAAAGGAAAGGCTGGCAGTAGATGGAAGCTTTTTCCATTTCTGTGTTCGCATGGGACTTAACAATAGGCAATCAAATTTCTTTACTATATGGTTCCTTTTGTGTGGTTGAAAAATGTGCTAAAACCTGTAGCTTAGGCGAAATGTCCAATTAAAGGTAGAGAAAGGTGATATTTACAATTCTACACGCTTTCTTCAAAGGCACTGTAAAGTGCTTGATGTTCCAGATCCTTATTATATCGTTTGGCCGTTTATAAATGCCTGTATATATAGAGGATACCATTCTTATATAAAGTAGGGCCCTTGTTCTTATATAGGCTTTTCTCTAAATATTATGAAGTATTTATTATCCAGGGTCTTTAATATATTATATGCGTCTTTTTTTTCGATGAATTTGTTCAGGCTCTTTAGCGAGTCTTAGAGTGATGTGGAATATAGTTTTCGCAATCTTAAATATTGGCTCCTATTTATTTGTTCTACGCTGCTTATCTGTCCATACTTCAAAGTACCCAAATCATATTTAAGTAATCCTTCTACATCCTGCCTACCTGGGCCGCTAGTTGGCTCATGCAGCCCCCCGGGAGAAGAGACGACCCAATAGTTGTCCCTGTGATCCGGTGGTGGCCTGCGCTGGGGTCAGTGGCGCAAGGAGCAACAGGCCTGGTGTCCACTTGGGCTGCTGCTGCTGCGGTGAGGCCTGAACAGATGCACATGCCTGGCCACAGCTACAATGTCAGTTCTCCAGACTTGGAGAGCTGCCTTAAAAGCCATGGGCTGGGACAAAAGACTCACAGGTCAGATGCCAGTGTGGTTCCCCAAGTGGCTCTAGAAGGTTTTCATAAATAGAGCATCATTGGGATATCCACTCTGGGAGACCTGATGGACAGCAAAGCACTCAAATAATATCAGAGTTTAAAATATGAATACGCTTTACATTGTAGCAAATGTTTCTGTTACTTGTAGCTGAGACGCCCTCATGCCATACATTGCAAAACTAAAGGATCTCCCCAAATCGAACCCCCTTAGAGGCCAAGCTGCTCCTGGGGGAACTAGGCAACCATAAGATATCCCAAATGTATTGCTCCCTAGTATACAACACACCGGCCAATTTTGCAGCGCTACATGCTGCATGGGAGCAAGACTTAGGGGCCGATTACAATGAAAGCATTCCCACTAAATCGGGTTAGGAATGCTTTCTGAATGATTCGTATTCGGGGGTTTCTCCCGTCTGATTACGATGTGTCTGGATGCTTACGGACTTGGTTCGATTAGACTCGCATTGACTTCAATGGGAGCCTGTGTCCCGAACAAGAACACAGGCTCCCCTTGGAAGAAGGGGTGGTTGGGAAAAACCTTGCACCCTGTGGCGGGTACCCCATGGTGCCTGCCACATTGTGCATGGTTGGGAAGAGGGGTCCCTTAGGTACTCCCACTGGCCTCATTCGGTTGCCTCTGGGTGAATGGGGGCCCACAACGGTCCCCCAAAGACAGTTTCTGAAAGTTGTTTTGTCTCGGTCAAACCGATTCGGAACGGCTGTCCGAATCAGTCATCGTACTCGATTGTTCAGAAAACATCTCCATTGGGTTGTGCGATTCGGATCTGAATGACTCAGATTGACTGAATCACATTTGGAACGGATTCGGACAGCCCAGACGGCTTCCTTGATTCGTACTCAGTCGTCCGGAAAGCTGACCATTTCGGTTGGAAACAGGGTTCCAAATCCCATCAGGAGCTCTGCCTAACGACATCGTAATCAGCCCCTAAGATGTGTTATAAAAAAAAACACTTGAGCTCCTCTTCATTATACCCATTTAGGAAATCTACATTTCCCTCTGCAATCTCCCCATATTTTGCCTTTAATCAAAATACAAATATCTTTCTATTATGTTCCTATTTTTCTTGATTTAGTGACTCTAAATCTTTATTGACACCACCAACATGTACATGTATGTGAGTGAATTACTCCTGTATAGAGTCATGCTCCAAAATCATGTAGCGAAGCAGTATCCAATACATTAGGGGTCGTAGTGACCACAGATGCACCTGGATGGTAATGATAACAGTAGTAAATGTGGCTTGTGATGATCGGTCGGGAGCAATAAGGGGTAAATCCCCGTCTGGGGAACTCTGATCAGCATGCGCACTCGGACATGCACTGATGATAATATTGCCCAAATTCCTCAATTTGTTTATAAATCTTCCGCTACCCCCCCTGTGTTTTCTGTAACAACACCAATCGCACATGGTGGCACTCTCATGGACGATGCGACAACTAAGGATTTCATGGGAAGTACTTACACACCTGTTGAGCAGGGTGGTCTGGGTGCACTGGATATTGATCTCTACTACTACAGTGCGTCACCAAAGGTTGCGTTCTACTGGCTATACCTCACACAATTGCTGGCTCATACAGCACCTGAACATGATTATGCTGCCACGTGTCCCTCCGGATGGCAATGTACCAGAACCCGCGGCGGCCAAGGGCAGTACTTGACATGGTTGGCTGCATGGTGTGGGCATGGAGAGAGATGCTAAAGCGAGCTAGACTAGATAATCTTTTTGCCCCCTCAATCTCTCTGATTGGCCTCCCCGCACTGCCCATCACCCAGGAAACCGGCATGTGCAACAGATTACGCAGGTTACAAGTCATTACTAAGGGGGGACAAATACCATGATGGCTCCTTCATTGCATCACAGGGCCATGACATCAACATACTAGATAGGCTTACATACTACCAACTGTGAGCGGTGGTACGAGTTCTTCATGCTTCATATCCTGCAGCGTCCCCCTAGTTTCAGGTGCTTGAGGCTCTTCTTGTGAACCACTCCCTGCGCTGGCTCATTACCAGGCTATATGTTGGAATGCATGAGACGGCACCGATGTAGGTCCCTGGTGCTCGCAAGGTGTGGGCAGATGCTTTAGCAGTTCCCATTCCAAGGGATCAGTGGCACTTCTATTGCACCCAGGCTCTGGCGTTATCGCCCAACTACCGGCTATGCTTGGTTTACTTTAAGTATCTAAACTGGCTTTATCACATCTTCAAAACTGCTGCATAGACTGGGTCTTCTAGAAGATGCCCGCTGGGTTAGATGCTCAGCACAGTGTGCTAATTTCCTTCTCTTATACTGGGATTGCTCAGGAGTGGGTCGTTTCTGGCACACTGTCTTTGATGCTATTGATGAGATCACATGTTATAGAGAACAGTGGTCCCTATTCAGGGGGAATACAGTGTGATAGATAACCATACACTAGAATAGAATGTATGTCTTTTGTCCAGCCGGACAAGAATTTATTTTCATAGTATTTTCCAAAAGTAGTATCAAATAAAACATTCAAATGACAAGTGGGCACAGCCGTGACCCACAGAACACAAGACAGAACAATGAACACAGAATTGGCCAAAAGGCAAGCCAAAATGGGTCTGTACACTTGTACTTAGTATAGACAGACAAAAATGAATCATTTAACACCGTTGCACAATGTGTTATAGCTTGAGTCTGGTGCATAGGGTGTTTGGGTGTCGACGACGTTTCGATGCCAACATTAAATTTAGGGCATCATCTTCAGGACAAACAAATAATGCATTGCTGTCTTGATAATAATGTATCACACCTTTTTAACAATTCTTTACATACAAAAAAGGAAGAAGGGGAAAAAAAAGGGGGGATAAAAATGAAAAGGAAGAATTTTAACCACATTTGACAACAATATACTAGGCATGTTTTCAGCATAATGTTTGTGACTTAGGTGCTTGGATTTGCGTGATCAGTGTGGACTGAATTTCATGCAGAAGTGGTGACATTTCTCTAGTTTATACTGAGTGAGGATTGAAATGCATGTCGCAGTGACGACGTTAAAAAGGAGTTGGTTGAATTGATGCCGATTCATGGTGCTTAGTACAGCTTCGTCATGACATAGTGAATTATTGCAGTGATTCAACGGAGAAAAGACAAGTGAGTATGATAAAACCAGTCAGCATATTAAAAGACGACGAACCGGCGCAGTGCCTGATCATGAGCAAGGGGTTCGCAGTGAGTCAGGAGGAACAAAAAACGGCGCGGTGCGAGAGTGAAAGAAATTTTCTCCTGGGTAAACCCAGAAGGCAATGGGCAAATTACCTAAGGTGCAAGAGAATCAACAGTTCACTATAGGCGCAAGGACGCTCAGCATCTGGACTTTGGGGGTTGGTGGCACCAGCGGGATCTAAATGAACAAGAAGCAGAGGTGGAGGTTTCTAAGTTTAAGAAGGGGTGGAGTTGACACGGAAATTCAGTGTAAAACAGAATAAATTAAATTACCAATTCTGTTTGCTTAATGGCAGAAAGTCCTGTTGGGTGCTGTGTGCCAGCTGTTGGAGAATGCACGATCGCATTACCTGGAAGCAGAGAGGGGTAAAAAAGGGGTTTAGACATGAACCCGCCATGTTAAAGAAGTGGTGTCCAAGGGATCTGGCCATGCTACTTACTTCAGTGAGTGTGGGCAGTATCGCCGCATCTGCTTCGGAGTTTCAATGGAGACTGCCGGTTTGCCTAGGCAGAGCTGGTTAAGGCACACTATCGGCAGAAAGTGAAGAGGGACTGGTTAAGGCACACTATCGGCAGAAAGCGAAGAGGGACTAAAAGGATGGGAAGGAGGCGGCCATTTTAAGGTGGTGTGGGTTGCCCAGGAAAGGTGCAGAGTAAGTGACTTATATTGTGATTACACGAGCACGTACATGCAAATGCATGAAATTGCCCAAGGTCCCTGTCTAAAATTCCTTTGGGTTCCCTTGTTCTGTATAATAATATTGATGAGATCACAGGCTTGCGGTTTGAGCGTACTCCCAGGTAGCACTGCTGGGCTATGTTAAGGAGGTCCCTCCGGACCTGGGGAAGCTGACTGCCCTTCTGCTCCAGTTGGGCACACGATGAGTGGTGATCCACTGGGGTCACTGCCGACTGGCTTAAAGATACAGCGTACTGCCAGTATCATCTTCTAACCACTTACTGGGGCTTGATAGCGGTCCGGTCACGTCCTAAAGATATTTGGTCCCCCTTGGAATCGTACTTAAGGCTGCGAGTTGGGGGGAGAGTGGAGAGCACTACTCCTGATTTAAAAGCTACGGACTAGCAGTTGATTTTGCTTCTACATTAGGTGCCTTCAGACATCGGAAGTCTGAGCTGCTGCACACCACACCTCAGTCAAGGCCTCTTATTGAGGCAACTGGAGACAGTCAAGGCCTCTTATTGAGGCAACTGGAGACACTTCTGCAAGAGTCTTCTTTACTCACTACCTTTTTAGTTGCTGCCCCCCTCTTTTTTTCCCTGTGTTTTTTCTTAATAATTTTAGGATTATTCTTCGTTGACTCATTTTGCTTCGTAAAGTAATTGTCCATATTATTGATTTGACTGCGTCCGCTGTTCAGTGTATGCTCTCTCCCAGTACGATTTACAATGCTGTTTGCTTTTTCTGGGCAACTGTATTTCAAACTTCAATAAAATGAAATTTTAAATAAAATTTTTAAAAAAAATCACTGGATTTCCTATCATCTGTTTGCAGAAGAAGTTAAATGACTGGTTTCCCGCTACAATTGTCTTAAAAAAAAGCCAAGCAGGAGGACCCATTTTCATTATCCATCTGCACAGTGAGTGACATCACAGGATTTACAATCATTTATTTATTTATTTTATTTATGCATTTTATAGAGCGCACAAATACTCGTGGGTGTCTCGGCGCTGAGGACTGACGGCAATTGGGCATGAAGGTGAATTTATTGATTAAAAAAGCCATGTCTTGATCTGCTTCCTGAAGGTGAGCAGGGCAGGACTGGCTTTGATATGAGGGGGAAGAGTGTTCCAAAGTTTGGTAGTGGCGCACAAAAAATATCTGTCCCCCCAGGATACTTTTTTAGTTCGGGAAACCACGAGAAGATTAGCGGAGGAGGAATGAAGTTGTCTGGGCGAATTGTATGGGCGAAAGGATTGCCTAAGAAAGTCAGGACCGATGGAATGAATGGCCTTATAAGCAATGCAGAGCGCTTTAAACTTGGATCTGCTTCTGACAGGTAGCCAGTGGAGTTGGCGAACGACTTTGGAGATGGGCTTGAAATTGGGCGTGCGTGTCAGCAGCCTGGCTGCAGCGTTTTGTATTAGTTGTAGTTTGTTAAGAACTCTTTCGTGCGAGTTGATGAATAGACTGTTGCAATAATCTACTTTGGACATGACCAAAGTACTAATCAGTGTTTTGGCGGCCGCCGAAGGGAGGTATGGGAGAGGTTTTTTTATGGTCTTGATAATATAGAAGGCTGAAGAGACTATTGAGTTGTCGAGGTGCATGAAAGATAGCTTAGTGTCAAAGATCACTCCAAGGTTTCAGACTTTTTTGACTGGTGATGGGGGTGGGCCTAATTCTGCTGGCCACCAGAGGGAGGGCCAGGAAGGTGTAAGATTACCAAGGATCATTACTTCCGTCTTGCTAGAGTTCAGTCTAAGCGAGTTATTTGCCATCCAAGCACTAATGGCCAGCATTCCTTTCTGAAAGTTGGCTGCAACCCTAGCACCATCGTTGTGTATTGCCAACACTAGTTGGGTATCATCAGCATCGGAAGTCAGGATCAGGATGTGAGATTTAATGACCCTCGCCAAGTCCGACACATAGATATTGAACAGTGTCGGGCTTAGAGAGGATCCCTGGGGAACACCTCATGCGAAGGAGAAAGGAGGGGAGGTGAAGTTGCCCAGAGTGACTGTTTGTGTGCGGTTAGAGAGGAATGATACAAGAAGGGCTCTGGCCACATGAGGGACACCCAGAGCAGAGACAGCCATTTGCACATGAAGTGCATTACTGGATTTCGCATTATCCAGTTGTACAGCAAGTGACATCGCTGGATTTCTCATCATCCATCTGCACAGGAAGTGGAATCACTCCTCCTGCCTCCCAGGACCTACTTAATGGCGGCCGCAGCGCGGACACTCAGAGGGCATTCCACTGGTGCAATGAAGGCATGCCAAAGGCAAACCCGTCTGTGTATATCGGTGCTTGGACAGCGCTGAATGCCGGAAACCCTGGTCCTCCTCCTCCCACCGCTACACTGCTGTGACCCTCCACCCCCAGCCACCTCTCCCTACGCTGCTGACTTGCCGCTTAATACAACACTGAGGGAGCGTTTTCCTGTGCTTCCTGCAAATTTTTATGCACTTATTCATACCCAACACTCACTGCACCCGTATCGACAACACCCAACACCCCACTTTCTCACACTCATACAGTCCTGCATGTGGGAGTCACAATCACATTGTATTTAACAAGGACTTTCCCTCTTTGAGTCAAAAGAAAATGTTACTTACCTTCGCTCACAACTTTTTTGGTGGATACTCTCTCTACCTGAAAAGTTTGCACCTCTTAAGCATCCCTCCAAGTGCTAGTCTGGTTCTGAAAAACTTTCTTCCATTGCTCTCCCATGAAGGTTGAGGGTGCAGGCTTCGCATCGATGCCGGAAGAGGCATCTATGTGACTGTTAAGACAATATTAGTTTCCCCTCCATTTTTTTAGCGACGTCGAAGCAGCAGGATGGGAATGACTTGAGACTGTAAAAATGTAGAGGAACAACATCAGAAGTTGGATCCAATTATAGAGGCCCATAACCATCCATCAAAAAAGGAGGGGGGGGGAGTTGTGAGTTCTGTGAGGAATCTTCAGCGTAAGTAACTTTTTCTTCTGATGGATACTTCTACCTATTAAGTCAACATCTCTTGAATAAATTCCTACACAATAAGGTGGATGGAGAGCTTGATGGGTGGTTACAACAGGAAATCCTGCAACATAGATCAGGCAAAATGCCCATCCATCTTCAACTCTGAATTCAAACAATAATGCTTGACAAAGATGTGACTGGATGACCAGATGGCATCTTTACAAATGTCGACTATAGGCACTGCCATGGCCAGAGCAGATATCGAAGCTTTGGTCCTTGCAGAGCCTGTCCTAATGCCATCCATGGGCTCCTTCTTGGTCATTGTATAGTTAATCTGTACACAGGATGATCCATCTAGAGAATTCCCTTTTTGCACTGCCTTCCCATTCCGGTTACCTACATAACCAATGGAGAGGTGGTCATCCAACCAAATCTCCTTTGTGCAGTTGATATAAAAACTGATCGCCCTCCTCTAATCCATCCTATGCAGTCTCTCCACCTCCTTTTGGTATGAAAATGAGGTCTTCTGCATTCTGGGCATTGCTTTGCTTGAGTTGCATGTGCTCATCACTCAAAAGTGAATACTATAAGTAAATGTTGAATTGGAGCGATAAATATGATGCACATTTAGATTATATTATTATGTTCATTGATGCGATGATCAAGCTTGCATGAATAGATTTACAGTATTTAATCTAACAGCTGGCTGCTTCAATTTACATTAAGTTGTTATTGATTTCTAAGAGTTTTTAGAATCTTGTCAACTGTGTGTCTTGTTAATTGTTGCTGTTCAAGAGAACGCAAGTCATGTAGAACTGAAATATTTGATAAGACATCAGGCCACTTTCAGTTAATTGTTTTTGCTAAGAGCTCCTAACAACAAGGAAATTATTCTATAAAAGTCGAGCACACCGAGTGAAGGGTAGAGAGGAATCTTCATACCAGGCAACACTGGGACACTTCGTACAGAACCCTATCTCCAGTCCCAACTGAATGCTACTGGAACAGCAGGCCCCTAAGCATTTGCTCACTGATTTATCAGTGCAGCTGGCCTCATGAGATGAGAAAAGCATACCTTACTATTTCAGTCAACATAAAGCTCCTTTGTTCAAACGGGTATGGGGGTGTGTACCATCTCTGAAATTCAAACTAGGTTTTATTTTCTGATGTGCTAGAATTTGATTAGCGCTGAGAAGTAAAATGAGGATAGTCTTGCTATAGACTTATAATAGCAATCATGTTGGAGTGGTTCTTCTTATTTACACTTTTGGAAAATGTTGCTGCTGCAATTTTATTTGTCTTCATTGCGGTTGCTATTCATATCAATTGCACTAGACTAAGAATGTAATTAAAATAATTATTTACAATGTGTCCTTCATTTTCTAGTGCTCTTGAGTGGGTTATTCCCCCAATGAAAGATGGTTTGGAAGTTCCACTAATTTCTCTGTAAAACTTCCTGTGATTGGTCATTACCAGAAACACATATCACTCCAATAAAGCTCACTGGTCTCTGGAATGGTTATAGTACAACTATTTTTTATTTTTATTTGAGTTGGCCTATTGGCTGGATCTTTATTGCTGAGAGTCTTAAAGAAACCAACCTATGTGTCTCTAGAAAGTTTAGAGAACCTATCACTTTGTGGAATGAGGAGGGGGGAAGGAAGGGAGTGAGACCGACTGACCCAAACAGAAGGTGTCACCACTCTATGAAGGAAAAACGTTGTGGTTCAGAGTACAAGCTTGTTGGTATAGAAAGTAGTAACAGGAGGCCCTAATGCTCAGTGCTTGCAACTTACTGACAGGCCTGGCCAACGTAATCACAACATGAAAAATTATCTTGCGAGTCAGGAGATGTAAGGAACAACTATGTAAGTGTGGGAGACTTGAATATGGACAGTTGGAGTGGGAAGCAGCGGAAAGTCAACAAGGCTGTAGATAGCCCTTTGCTGTACCCATGGCACAATTGTGGTTTCAAGGAGTCAAACTGCTGGTCTGCGCAACAAATGGCAAACCTACGACACCTCCCGAAGGAAATAGACTGAGTAAAGGTCTACGGGCAGATAAGATTACATCCACTATGTCCTCAGACATCTTAAAAACAGTCAGTTGTCTCCACTCACTCTCCACCCATAAAGTTGGCTGCTCTGGAGAGTCAGGTGGAGTCCTGTCCCTGTTATTTGGAAAGAAGAGCAAACCTGGGACGAAGACAAAGCAGGGGACTAGAGTAGAGGTACAAAACGTCTGCGTAGCACCTTTTCCTAGCCAATCCAAAGTCACCTAAATTACTTGGGCCTGGACTTAGCTGATCTTCCTCAGAACCTGAGGATTCAAGGTGGATGGACGAGGAAAATTCCACTTCAACCAAAGCATCCCTCAAAGCTCCTTGTGCCAGATACTGAAGAGCACAGAACTTTGGACAACGTGAATTGGAACAAGTAGAAGGAGATCCACGTGGTGTATGACACATTCTTCGATGATACTCTTTACTACTGTTGGGGAAACATTTCACTCGTAGTCAACAAGATGACATTGGTTGTCGACCCTGGTGTCCATAGAGCCGTCTACTTGATTCCCCACCATTCAGATCCCACGTTGGTGCACCCAAGACGAGAAACTCAGGGCTTCCTAACAGAGAGATTGGGACCCCACTAACCCCTGCATTTTGATATACAACATTGTGTTGTCTGTCAAGATCTGGACTGGCTGACAGCAAAGGTAAGGGAGAAATGCCTTGAGCACTAGGCAAATTACCCTCAGTTTGAGCAGATTGATCTGAAAGTTTTTCTCTGTTGGAGACCTGAGGTCTCTGAACTCCAGTTCCTCCAGGTGAACCCAGCACCCTACAGTGGGGATATCTGTCACTACCATGGTCATGGCTGGAGAAAGTTAGAAGGACATCCCTCTGAGCAGGTTTTCCTCCATACTCCACCAGGCAAGAATCAATCAGGGGGGTCACTGACTTTGTAATGTGGAGTCAAACATAGTGTGAAGCCACTAATTGAACAAATCATAAAAGGGGAACATTGGTAACAATGTATCCAAGTGTATACTGCTCTTCGCATGGGGGAATCTCTGGAAATTTCTAGATTTCTTTTTTCTTTCTTTTTCTCTTTACTCTACACTTGTGCACTCCTATGAGCACTTTTCTTGTGCACTCTATGGACTAACCAGACAGTACTTATGGATTGTATGTTTTTCCCTGCAATGTAAATATATATTATATTTTGAATGTATTTCACTGGTGTTGTAGTTATTGTTTTTCTTTCTCTCTTATTCTTTTTTTCCTATGCATCAATTAATGTTGATGTGAATACAGTATTGTACACTGCGTTGTTAGTCTTTTACCTTGCCAATAGCCATTTTTTTATTGTATCAGATTGTACCCAGATCCTATGGCCTTTTTGGCCAAAGGATCTTACCCCATTAGTTTTTAATATGCTGGAACTACTGCCTACAAAGGCACCACTGGAGGGCCCTCCTGTGCCACTGGGCATGCATGACTAGAAGTATGCAAGAAGCCAGCTGACTCAGCAAGCATAGGACTAATAGGACTGGGATAGGTTTGAAGTTTATTAATTTAGCATAGTTACTTAAAGCCATTGCTATAAAAGACAGCATTAGCACATTTATAAAAATCAGCATTAACACATTTGAGAAACACAGAGCTGAGAAACAGCTCTCAAAGATTAGTGTCCGTTGTGCTTCTAAGTAAAACAGTCTTGTAATTGCCGATGCAAACATTTTGCTACGCTAAACCAAAGTAAAAGATGATAAAAACGAAAGGTGCTAAACCACGGGGGAGAAAAAATCTGTAATGAGTTTTTGAGGGGGAAGGGGTAGGAAAGCGGGGGCCGAAGAAGGTAACAGAAGATTGTCCAAGAGTCTCACAAATTTTCCAGACATTGCGAGCACTTGAATGTCAGTAGACGCGAAACAAAGGGCCGAAGCCTCCCAGCATGACCTAATGCCCCATCTTAAGTACAAGGGTTTTAAGAGAGACTTTCTAGTGGCAGCTAGGGCCGGGCAACAACACAGGAGATGCAGCAATGACTCGGAGTGGTAATTGCACAGTCTGCAGGCCACCCCCTCCCTTGTTGGGGCCCATCTGTTAAAAGCCGTTGAACGCAAGCCAAGAAGTCGCATGAACATTATATTCTTCCGTGCCACTGCGTTTAAGTTTTCCTGGAAATAGGCTTGCAGTTTCCCAGGAAGATACAAAGAGTTCAGGGGGAGCAAAATGGAAGATGTTTTTACGGAGTGCAGATCCATACAATGGGAAATTAATTTGACCTGCCTGTTGATGGCATTTTTCCAGGCTGAGTATGGAATTGTGTCTAAAAAAAGAGATGCGTTGTCCATCTCTAGCACTCTTATGGCCTTTGCAATCTGAGTGTTCCAAGGGTTGCCAGGACTGGAAAAGGTTTCTTTTAGCTGGGATTTTAAAGTGTTGTCACCGGCTTTTAATAACCTTATGAAATATTTCAGGGTATAGGCCTCACAATAAATTGATTGTCTTTGTAGGCCCAGCTCCAAACGTAGTCTTGCTCGCTGAATGAAACTTGGAAGGTGGAAGATTTTTTTATAGGTGGAGATTTGGGCGAGGTCAAGACTAGCAGAGCATGCGCCGGGAAAGGCCTGATGCCCGTAGGTTAAGGCAGGAAGAAGAGTGGCTTTAATCACCTTCAGAATGGCTTCTGCAGAGGGACTGCTCAGGGACAGGTTCAACCGGGTCAGGGAGTATGTGATTGCTCCTGCTCTCTTTTGCAAGGCAGCTAGGTGAGCTGCAGGTCTAGACGTCTCGTTGAACCAGACTCCCAGATAATTATATTTTACGGTTGTATAGATCCTGGCAGGCCCAATGTTCCACCTTACACTTTTCTTGTTCTTACATCTGCCAAATATCAATACCTTGGTCTTTGCCTGATTGATTTTCAGGGCATTAGCGATGTTGTATATATGGAGCGTACTTAACGCTCGTTGGAGACCCGATTTAGCTTGGTCCATTATTACAAAGTCATCCGCATATTGTAATATATGCAAAGACTTTTTAGCAGGGCCCAGTTTTGGCGGGAGAAGATTGCTGTTCTCTAGAAATGTTACGAGATCGGCTGTATAAAGATTGAACAAGAGAGGGGCAAGAACGCAGCCTTGCTTTAGCCCGTCATCGACACTAATTTTTGAAGAGCCTGTCTTTGGGCCGGTTTTGATTTGCACCCATATGTTCTTGTGCAGGGAGATGAGTGCTCCTAGGAGGCTCTGCGGGATCCCCCACTTATTCAGTTTCCTCCACAAGGTATTCCGAGACACTTTATCAAAAGCAGCGCTGTAGTCAATAAAACAGCAGTAAAGTGGAAGATGTTTTTTTGGGGCTGCTTGTTGACTCAGGATGGCTAGAGTGGTGATATTGTCTATTGTGGAGGCCGATGCCCGAAACCCCGTTTGGTAGTATGGTATTATGTTATGGTCTGCAACTCATTTTTCAAGCACCCTTAAGAAGACATCGTGCATATGCCTTTGCCTCAAGATCTAGCAGTGCGATGAGTCGGTAATTAGCCGGAAGCGTGGGATCTCCTTTCTTGAATATGGGGCATAGAATCTAACCTAACCATGAGTCTGGTAGCTGGCATGTCCTGAACACGTTGTTGTATAGAGGAGTCAAGAGGTCCGCCCACTCTTCCAGGGCACATTTAAATACCCCAGCCAGAAGACCGTTGGGCCCTGGAGCACCGTAGTTTTTCATATTTCGCAGATGCATTGAGACCTCGGCTACAGTGGTCAACTGATGAGTTTCTGTTTGAGTGGATTCAACACGATCTTGTAATTCAATCACCACGGGGTCCGGGTATCACTTCGATATAGTTGGGACACGTGCAGGGCCCAATCTTCTTCACATACCGCGTTTCCTCTCATCTTGTTCGTGGAACGGAGTTTGTTCATATAACTCCAAAACTGGGACTGGTTGTTGCCCTTAAGCAGGTCGAATATTTTTAGCCACTCAGAGTGCTCTTTTAGTCTCTTGGTT
Source organism: Lissotriton vulgaris (assembly GCF_964263255.1). Lineage (NCBI taxonomy): Eukaryota > Metazoa > Chordata > Amphibia > Caudata > Salamandridae > Lissotriton > Lissotriton vulgaris. The sequence continues at coordinate 1,144,668,066 of NC_141687.1, read as the reverse complement.
TCCCATACAGATTTCTTGAAGGTCTTTCGCAGCGATGCCACGTTATTGGCAGTATGTACAGTTCCGATCAGTTTGTGCCGGCGCACAGCCCTCCTGAGGATCTTTCTTTGGGAGACTAATGCTGGGGCATCAGTTTGCTTCGGACGTGGCCCAGATAATCTAGACTGAACCACGCGGCCTACCAAGAGATCCTGTAATTTAACGATGGCATTGTCCCACAGGTGATGTGACTCTGCGGGGGCCTCAAGTCTGAAGTTAGGTATTTCGTCCTTAAGCCAAATTCCCACCTTGACAGAACCTAGTGAGTCCCATTTAATTCTTCTAGCCAAGGTGTGGAGTTTGGCCCGCGATGATTGCCCCACTTCTGTTATTTCAGCGGCAACTGGCGTTTGCAAATGCATTGTTACCATTAGGGGGTTGTGGTCGCTCTCCATACGATCGAGAATTTCCATCCTGGCCAGATTATTTCCCCCACCGTGACTGGGATAAGAACACCTTCCTAAACGTGCTGGAGCAGCGCATTGATATCCTGTAACCTCTGTGCAGGTGGAAATGCTTGCATCAATGTGGTATCCAATACTGCACTATGAACAGGCGGTTCAGAGGAAATCCGGGTGCATCGGAGAAGCCCAGGTTGCGCAGCGGAGATGCTGCCAACTGCAGATGTGTCTGTGTCATCTCCAAAGTCCCGGCTTTTAGGGGCCAGTCATCCAAGTAGGGAAAAACTGTAATCTCTGACCATCTGACATAGGCTGCCACCACTTCATATCCTTCATGAAGACAAGTGGTGCCCATGACAGGTAAAGGGAAGTACCGCAGATTGATAGTAAGGCATGCCCACCACAAATTTGCAAGTATTTCTTGTGAGACTTCAGGATCAGTATGCGGAAATTTGTGTCCTGCAAGAAGAGTGACACTATCCAGCCTACCAGTTCCAGCACCAGAAGAACCTGAGCTAGGGAGAACATTTTGAACTTTTATTTCTGAAGAAAGAGGTTCAAAACCCTGAAGTTGAGGATTGGAAGACCACCATCCTTGTTTGGAATAAGGAAATAGAGGGAGTAGCATTCTTTTCCAGTCTCCTGCTCTAGTACCTACTCCACAGCTCCTTTCTGAAGCAAGGGTGCCACCACTTACTCCATTAGGAAAAGGTGTTCCTGCAAAACAGGAAGGGTGAACCTAGGAAGGGGACTGGTTGAAGAACTCTGTAAACCACTTTTCCACAATCTATAGGACCCATTACTCCGAAGTTAAGGCCCTCCAGACTGCGAAAAAGAAGACACCTGCCCACCCACTGGTCTTTATTGCTCCGACAAGGTCAAACTAGATGTGCTTCTCTCCACTGGTCAGGGAGAAGGAGGAAATGATTGGTTGAGAAGGGTCTGACTTCTGCCCATCCCACAGTCTCTGTACTGTCATGTTTCATGGTTCTGGGCCTGCTACTGTGCATTGGCTGCCTGATTCCTCTTCTACAGTCAGAAAACGTGCAAAATTCCTGGATGTCTCTCTTTTGGGGCTGCAAACTAAGTGATCAAGCATTGGCTGGTGTTATAATGTTCCAGGACTGCGGCTGCCTTATCTTCAAAAAGCTTGGAGCCGTCAAATGGCAGATCCTTCTGGGATGATTGGAAATTATCATAGAACCGTAATGTTCAGAGCCAGGCATGTCTAAGTACAGCCACTGATGTCCCTATTGCTCTGGTGAGTGAGTCTGCAATCTCAAGGCCCAACAGACTTGCCCCAATGCTGCCTGACCATCACATACAAAGTCCATGAAATGTGGCTGTAGATCGTCAGGCACTTTGGGTGCAATTTAAATAGCTATGTTCCATAAAGCATGCACATATCTGCCTAAGAGACATTTAGTATTGAGTGACTATAGAGCAGGGGTCTCAGTGGTGAAAGCCTTTTTAACCTAGGGCTCCGTTCTTTTAAATTCTCTATCAGCTGGTGCTAAAGGGAAGTCGCCTGCAGAGACTTTTGAGAATCAGAATGCCTGTATAACCAGAATTTCAGGAGAAGAGCGTTCCAAAGGAAACTGAGGATAATTCAGTGCTGGTCTGTATCTCTTGGCTATGGTCCTGTTAACAAGATGGAGTACACAAAGGTTTGGCCCTGGTGGCAAGAACAAGATCAACTAGGGCTTCATATTAAAAGGCAGCAGAGGCTGGGCTGAATGAGGTGAACGCTGCAGCTCTTCTGTTAAATTTTTGGTCCTAGTTTTTACAGTGGGAAGAGGCAAATCGAACTTTTCTACTAACTTCTTGATGACAGCATGGTAGGAGACAACCCCTCAGGTGAGAAGGCCCTACGACTCCAAGATTTCAGTCAGGGCAAAGTATCAAGGCCATTGTCGGCTGCATTGCAAGACCATTATGAGGGTCCCCAGCCTCATCCAGATCTGAATCTGTGCAAAAGAGGTCATGCAAGGAGTAGTTCTCTTTATTTTGCTTCTACTCCTGAAGACACTGGTCCTTCATTGTAGACCACTGAATAACTTGAAAACAAGGAGAGGGGCTCAAACAGTCCAAAGAGACAGAGCACCTAAATCTGCTTGTCAATTTAGGTGCTCTGTCTCTTTGGACCACTGAATAACTCCAGAAGGGTGTGAATTTGTCGATAGGGACTGGTTCTGACTCACTATCAAAGCCAATTGGCATTGGAGCCATAACTGGAACAAATGTATGCGCTACCAACAGCATCATAAGGACCAATGGTGCCATTGACCGGGACATGAAAGGTGTAAACCGCACCGTTGGATGACCTACTGGCGGTGGTCTGCATCACAACCCCAAGAGACGCATGAGGCCTGAAGGCACGGCAGAGGGGACCATAGCTCGCCTAAATACCTCGAACACTGCATCAAGATACGACTCTGGATCCAAACTGGGTGCTGTGAAAGTTCGAGTGACAGTAGATCCAAAGGAGCATGGATTTCGACCAGCTCCGGCTCTGAGTCTTTTCAAAATATTACTGAACCATCGTGAAGAATGAGTATTGGCTAATAGCTTTCTCCCCATTGAAGAAGGTGGGTTTCAAAGGGCTACTCTACCACTGATCACTGTTTTCTCACTGTTTCGCCCTGTGGACAACTATTAAGAAATCTTTGGAAGTGAATCAGAAGAGGTACTTTTGCTTTATAGACTTCCGCACAGACATTGGTACAGTGGAAAGATAAGGGCTTTGGGAGAAATTCAGAGCCTTGAATGTACCTTGTGACCTTTTATACTTGATACAGGCACTTGCAGACACGTAACTTGCCACATGTGGAATTGGATAAGTCAGGACACTTATCAAGGACATTTTAAATATTGAATGGACTGCAGCAGGGCGATGTCCTAGCGCCTTCACTGTTTAGTCTATATAAAATGTGCCTGCTGTCCTAAAAACAACTAAGTCCTTCTCACCCTAAGTGGGTTTCACACATACTCCGTGCCTCCTTTATGTGGATGATTTCATTCTTTTAGATTAGAAGACTATCGGTCTTCAGAGGTTACTTGATGCGAAATCAGTTTGCTGTAAGGAAAATCCTCTGAAAATAAACCTAGAGAAAACACAGATTATGATAGTTGGAAAAAAGTTATACATTTCGATGGTGAGTTGATGTAAATCAGATTGTGGTGGTAAACTCGTATAACTACTTTGTACTGATGTTTTTTAATAACCCAACATTGTATAACCACTTGAGACAAGAAAGTCAGGAGTTCTGCTGCAAATAGGGTCCCCCATGAAATTTAATCTGCTTTATCAGGGGTTCTCTTTGGCTCTCCTTATGAAAGCCTAAGAGGGTAATATTTCCCTTCTGGCTCTGTAAGGAGCAGAGGTTTTTTGCTTAAAATTCGGGTACATCTAGAAGTGTATTGAAGGCGCAGAATTAAAATGTATGCTTAGTGTACTTATGAAGAGAATTCCCAAAGTATCTAATGTGAATTAAATCTTAGGCCCTAGTTCCATATGGCAGGCTCTCGATTCTAAGTTTTCTAAATAAGTTGTCCATAGGTAGACACCCTACTAAAATATTTAAACTATCATGGGGTAATATCCTAACCAACGAAAGTAAATGGTCCACGGTTCTGGATAAAAGAATCAAATAAAAACTAATCGTAGTTAATATGGAACTGTAGGAATGTGGGTGCCGTTTCCAGACAAATATAATGTGAGAAGTTAGCCTGGCATATGATGTCCACTATTCTAGTGGGCACCTTGCACCAGTCTAAACGACCCTTATTGATGGTGGTTGTAAAGTCAACCTTATAGACAAGCTATCCTAGTGGTAGCATGGACCAGCAGTCTTACGCTAAAACCTCAGAGATCATGTGAAGCAAGCTGTTTTACCAATTATAATCCATTGAATACCAAATGAAAGGACACCACACAAGGTATATATCAAATATATATGTATTTATTTCTAACACAACCCCTCTGACTTCTTATTGAGGTCAGAGATCGAAGTAAATCACAAGTTACTCTATTAGCATACGATAAGTTGCACAAATACAGTTTCGCCCTAGGGGCCTCACAAACCATATACTAAGTAAGTGGTATAAGAACCACTTCAGAAATAGTGAATAGGCCTTGGGAATCGCTGGGGCTACACTAGACAACCAAAGGTTAGGAAGTAGGAGACCCACGGGAGACGCGTGCAATGTCTAAACACAGTCGCGAGTTACCATTGACTTATAATGGAGAACAAAGAAGTTACAAAGTTACTGATTAAGGACACTTCCAGGTGGACTACGGTGAAACCCCTTTTAACTAGGACACTTGAAGTGTCAAAACCCATGGGAGCACCCGAGTACTCGAGTTACCTCACCCAGGGAAGCCGGGTGCATAGGTGTCTTTTCGTGTTGGGTTTCGTCGATGCTTTCAATGGAGATCTGCAAAAGAAGTGCTGCAGCAGCCAGTGGAAGAGTGTCCAGGTGGATCCAAGAGTGGATCGAAGAACTGAAGAACCTGAAAGCAGAGGGGACAGAGTCTGGGTCACTAGCCAGTGACCAGGAAGGAACCAGGCGATGTTGCAATGATCTCAGGTGAGGAGGTGAAGCTTGTCTCTGCAGCCACGAGGACCAGAAGGCGTCAACGACAACCAGGAGCTGGATTCGAGCTGTCCCACGAAGGATCTAGTTGACTGCGGTGTCGGTATCCGGATTGGACCCAACAAGCCTTGACAACCGCAACCCAAGCAGGAAGTGAAGATTGGCTTCAGTTCAGACCAGCAAGGTCTCGGGAGCTTCTCCTTTGCAGGGAAGCTGGAGCAAGCCTGGAGCAACCAGGAAAGTGGTGTAGTTTCAAAAGAAAGTCTTCGGAGGGCTAACTAGCCAGCGGGCTAGCAACCGGGAAGACACGTCGAGCTGAAATGCAGGAGCAGGCCCCACGCTGCACTCGTGGAGTGTGGAGGGCTGAGCTTTGGTGCAAATGGCGCTCGGGTCTGGGGCTTCTCATACCCCAATGCACAACTGCAAGGGTACCTCGGGAGTCGAGCAGTTAGCAAAATGCAGGAAGTCCAGGGTGTCTGGTCCCACATATCTCGTGTCCGCCACGGGTCTCAGCTTTGCTGTGGATATGGATCGGAGTAGGAGAAGTCTGGAAGTCCAGTTCCTGAGTCGCTGAGTCTTCGGGTTCCGGCAGGAGCGTCAACAAAGCAAATCGGCAAGTAACTGGTGGTGCCTGTTTGCACAGGGTGGTCACTCCTTGACCACAAGGGAGATGTCTTCATACTTCTAGTCAATATAGAACGTCAAAGGTCAAAGAGTTTCATTTCGGAGTTTTAATCCAGGATAATCTAAAGTCTCTAGACACAGCTCCTAGCTTTATACTGATTTTAGGGGCTGGATTACCTGCTAGGTCCCTCCTATGGGTGGACCTGGGAAGGGGGCTGTTACACCCCTTTCCCTTTGCCCAGTTTCACGCCAGAGCGGGGCTGGAGTGCCCCAGCAACTGGTTTGAACCGGGCTATGCATGGAGCACCTTGTGTGCCCCAGGCAGTGTCTGGAAAAGGATCTTTCTATTCAACCCACCCTACCCCAATACACTACAGGCTGTCTGGGGAGGTTGCAGCACCTCCCTCGACAGGAAACCTATTGTCCAGGCCTCCTTGCTGGAGTTTCGTCCAGCAGCAGGAATTCAGACTCATGTCTGTGGCAGCAGCATCCATTTTGTGATGCTGAGGCTCTGTTTAACTTTAACCTGGTAAAGCAGTAACTACATGTCTTCTCCCTCTAGAAGGGTGGTTCCAAAGTGTTTGACACCTTACACGACTTGTTTTGATAAAGTCAACCAAAGTTAGCATTAACCGTGAGGATTATAATGCACTTAAGAGTATATGGTATGGCTATATCATAGAACAGCTATAAGGAGATGGTTCCAAAAGCTGCAGAGGGGCTCAGCTTATGCTAGCGCACCCTCTCACATAAAACCAACCACTCTGCCTCCAGGATTGTTAAGGCCTGCCATAGGAATGACTTATAGGTTACTATGTTTCTATATATAAGGTAGATATAGATATACTATAGCTAAGTAAGGGGTGATTACACCACCTTACCTAAGCTGAGTGATCAGCCTGTGGTGTCAGTTTGGATAGCCAGCCAGGGGTGGCATAATACATGCTGTAACCCCTGGTAGGCCTTGGATGCACCTATGCCCTGGGTACCTATGGTACACTATACAGGGGCTCACAAAGGTGACCCAATACCCAATCAGGCATGTACCTAAAGTACATGGTATCAATTTAGAGAGAGAACAGCTGGGCTGTGGGTCTGATTAGCAGGCCCACAGCCACACTAAATTCGAAAAACCAGAGAATCACAGCAAAAAGTGGGGGTGACCATAAGAAGCAGACCTTACTCTCCTACATATACGTTGAGAAACTTTACCCTTCAATTGCCCTAAAGGTTGGATAGGAATTATTTACTGAAGCACCATTGTATTACATTTACATTCAATACCTTAGGTCCTACATAACGTTTACCATAAATAACACATTTACTTGATCCCAGGTTGTGCATGGAATTACTCAAATTAGAGCTTGGTTGCAAATCGATCTTCTCAAGAACAGAATGGTATGAAAACAAGCGGGACAAAATGGTGTGTGTCAATGTTCTTTAAATATTGATTGTTCTGTATGCCATGTTCTTAATCATTGTCCCTTTTATATAACTGCTAGTTGAACGTTTTTAAAACCAGTCTTTTTGAAATATCAGACACTGTCATGACATGAGGTAATTGCATTTCTGGCTAATATGCACTTTTTTATGTTGCGGTAGGAATGGCACTTCGTTTAATTTTTATTAAATATAGGGTCTTATCCACTGGAAATTTGTAAAATATTTACATTATTTTGTATTATATGATGATTTATATTGTCATATCAATTAATCAATCAATGAAACTTTATTGGACTATGATATATAATCATAAAAGTGAAAATTAACATACATAAACTAATAACATTTTTTAAAAGCATTTAATTATAGAGGTTCATCCCTGATTTTAACACCAGTCCGACTGCAGAGCAAATGTCTAATTTAGACTAGATACCCAAAAAACATAATGCATGTCTACAATACTTGAATGTATATCTTCTGAGTAACGGGATTAAATGTCTTAGTGTACACTTTATAAGAACCACAGAAAAATGTGAAGTGCATGAGTGACTGTTCAAATACCTCATCACAAGGGCACAAACAAATTGATTCAGTGTGATACTAGCCCAAAGGAAAACATAAACGATAACGTATAATACCAGTACGAAATCGTGATAAGTGATCTTTCCCAGGTACTTATAGTAAGTAATAAATAAGGTGCTAGTTAATTACATGTTCACGTTATAACATATTGTCTAATGGATGGTTTGAACTAACTCAGTAAACTCTTTATCAAGAGGCCTAATCTCCATAAAGTATTTAGTTAACCACTATTTCTTAACTTTAAGTGGATCCGTAGATTAAGACACCCTCCCCAGGTCCTCCATTTATGTTTGTATATAAAATAGTCGTGGGATCTGCATATTTTTGTCACATTTAAAGCAGTCTAAGTAGGGACGGTTTCTCCATTGAGGCGTGGGGGAGTTGGCCCCACCTGCGAGCCCCCACACCTGAAATGAACTCATTATTTTCCCTAAATACTTTCCCCATACTGCTGCTCGTTTTTTCTCCAGAAGCCGCTGAGGCAGTACTGACTGAAATGCGCATGTCGGATTGGCCAGTGTTTTTGCTGTGACCAGCCTTACATGCGCAGTTCAGACTTGTAGAAGAAATAAACTATAGAGTTTAACCAGCAGCTCCGACAAAGCGTTGTGTTTGGCTGACCCAGCCAATCTTGGCACTGCTTTTTTGCTGTTTACTGTTATAAGCAGGACTAAAGCAATGCTTGGCCTTTCTGTGTGACCGGCAGGCAATATTTACAAGGAGGCAGCGTGACGCATGAGAACTGAACACTCAAGAGTTTGCAGTACAAGGTGAAGATAAGAAGAATTTGTTTATTTTTGACAGTGTAACGGGGAAGATGCTTTATAAATAGAATGTGCCCTGATCACTTTTGCATTGCAGAATGGAATTTGAAATGCAGAGATGATTGAGGTACATTCTATTTATAAACCATTTACCATCTGTTTTAGGCATTTTTAACTTCTACCTGCCTCACCACTTGCAAAAGTCACCAGTCGCCACTGCGTCTAAGCTATCAATTTGATTCAGAACTGCCTTAAGGTTACTACATATTAAAATCTATAGAATAAGGGGAGCGCATTTTAACCCATCTTCAACATTTTGACAACTTAGCTCCTCAACACAGTAAAAACGTAGGTAGCTCAGTGGGTAGGAAAGCAAGCAGTGGCAAAAATAATTCTCCTCCAACTGAATTATTTTGAATCAGTATACACTCGCACCCCAGCTCCATATGCTGCAAGTGGTATACATTGTGTTTTATACATTTGACGAAGAGAGACGATGGGTTTGCTACCTAAATCAGAATATGTATTCTCTGCCCCTTGGCAAAAGAAAACAATCAAACAATGAAACGCAGTATTATGAACAAAGTTGGCGTTTTTTCCAACGAAACGCCATGCACATTGTGTCCGTTAGGAGGAAAAACATCATTCTTATTGCCATAACTAACCATCATGAGATACGAGACAAGCGCAGGATAGCGCATGCGCATAACAGGTAACAAAGACACCCATAACAGCGCATGCGCAGCAGGACAAAACACACCGCATGGACGCATGCGTGAAGGAAAGACGCGAGAAAACAATGACCGCGAGCAAGGAACCGACAATGACCATATATTGCCATAAGGAAACCACAATCATGCAAATAACTAACTAAAACCGACAATGACCATATATGGCCATAAGGAAACCACAATCATGCAATTAACTAACTAAAACCGACAATGACCATATATGGCCATAAGGAAACCTTAGTCATGCAATTAACTAATTAACTCCAACCCGGGAAAAGGTATAAAACCCCGGTTTCAAAATTCCTTCTGGCATTATCACCGGAGCCACGTAGGGATCGATCGGGAGGTATTTCCTCGTAGAAATCGTGAGTAGAAAGGTCTGATGATTGTGAGCACTGCCACCACTACATGAATGTAAGTTAAACCAAGACCTGAATATGCCTTTCTTTCTCAAACAGGTGCTAGTTAGCATACCAGATCCTGATGTTTTGGCTCATGAGGTTTATCTACAACTCCAAAACAGTATGTTGTAAATACTTCTTTACCAACAATAGTGTTACGACCAGGAAATGATTTAAAAACATCTGATCAAAAATTTCCTCATTAAGTGGGTGTGCTCTATGTTGTGTGTCAGTGAGTCTAGTGTGTTTTTTGTAAAATATTTTTATCCCACTATAAGCACTGGAATAAAGCTATAGTATGTCACCTGTAACCACTAGACATTTTACCTATGGATCGGGAGAGAGAGACCACCAGAAAAAAAAATGTTGTCTTCTTTCCTTTACAGGTTGATCAATAGACAGCGTCTTTTTTTGCTAGGTACATTACTTTTACCTGCACTGTAATTTTTCCTCACTTTTATTAGAAAATTCTGGTATTAGTTAGAGAAACGTGAGTAAGGTGGGGATTTGTGCACCCCGTCCTGAAGAAGGTGCTTCTGGCACCGAAACATGTCGACGCACACTAAAAGGAGGTAACGCACATTGTCAGCGTAGTGACCTCCCACCCTCATTTTTAACAGCACCAGCCCGGGGGCTTATTAAATAATTTTTAGTCAACCCACGAGCCAGGTACTTTTTAACTATCATTATTTCCCAAACCCCACAATACACTCACATTTATTCAAAATACCCCCTCACCAACACCACACATAGTCTAACAAGTGCTCCCACGTCTCCGTAGGTCGCAGCACGCCGTACCCCGTAGAGGGGTACGGTGACCCCGATGATGAAGCATGACACCAAGGGGCCTGTTGGTGTGTGAGGGGACCTAAAAACATAAAGGTGTTCCCCACTGTGGAGGAGACACCCTTAATCTCAAGGAGTGGATTCTAACTGTTTATTTAAATATTTATAAGGAGGCAGCGTGACGCATGAGAACTGAACACTCAAGAGTTTGCAGTACAAGATGAAGGTAAGAAGAATTTGTTTATTTTTGACAGTGTAACAGGGGAAGATGCTTTATAAATGTGCCCTGATCAGTTTTGCATTGCAGAATGGAATTCGAAATGCAGAGATGATTGAGGTACATTCTATTTATAAACTATTCACCATCCGTTTTAGGCATTTTTTACTTCTACCTGCCTCACTACTTGCAAAAGTCACCAGTCGCCACTGCGTCTAAGCTATCAATTTGATTCAGAACTGCCTTAAGGTTACTACATATTAAAATCTATAGAATAAGGGGAGCGCATTTTAATCCATCTTCAACATTTTGAAAACTTAGCTCCTCAACACAGTAAAAACGTGGGTAGCTCAGTGGTTAAGAAAGCAAGCAGTGGCAAAAATAATTCTCCTCCAACTGAATTATTTTGAATCAGTATACACTCGCACCACAGCTCCATATGCTGCAAGTGGTATACATTGTGTTTTATACATTTGACGAAGAGAGACGATGGGTTTGCTACCTAAATCAGAAACAAGAATAAATACAAAAACAACAATTCATGGTAAGAATGCATAACAATATCATACATTCACCCCAGTACTTGTAGCTCGCTCTACTTCTCACCAAGCCCCCCTTACTTTTGTCCTAATCTATCGTCCCCCCAATCCACTCCCTCATTTCTTCCCAATATCCAGACCCTCCTGGCCACCCTGGCAATTAATAATTCATCTGTGTTAGTCTTGGGGGATCTTAATTACTGGCCTAATGATCCTGCCGAAAGCCCCCAATCTAAGAAGTTTACCTGCTTTATGAACAGTTTGAATTTTGTGCCGCTCATTCACAGCCCCACCCATTCACATGGCCACGCGCTAGATCAAATCTGGACTTTTAATATTCCATCCACACCCCCCCATCATATCCCCATGCTCATGGTCAGACCACTCCACTATTACGTTCTCCCTTTCCCTAGCACCCCTGGTTAAACCTCCCCTTCCCAAAAACACCTGGGTTCGGAAATGGGGAAAAATAGACATGCCTTCCTTCTGCTCAGCCCTGGCCAAAACTAGTCCTGATGTATCTGGCCTTGCAGCCACCTCTCAGCTGGCCGCCATTAACAACTGGCTCACGGCGGCGGGCGACGAATTCGCCCCCCTAAAGCGGCTGTCAGTTAAACGGGCCCACGCAGCCAACCGTTGGTTTACTCCCGACCTTAAACTAAAGAAACTGGCTGCAAGAAGGGCCGAACGAGTCTGGAGAAGAACTTATGACCCCGTTCAAAAGGCAATCTACCTGTCTGCTTTGCAAAATTACAAAAAATGCATTCTGGAAGCAAAAGCCGAATATTATACCAACAAGATAACAACAGCCGAGTCCCAATCAAAGGAAATTTTTTCCACGGTTCATGAACTTGCCTCATCCAGCAGAGCCACGGCTACCATTCCCCCTTCCCAGTCCCTCTGTGACTCACTTAATGAGTTTTTTATAGATAAAGTTGTCAAAATCAAACACAACATTCCTCCGCCCTCCTCTACTTTTGTTAACCCCTCCCCCCCTCCTCTGTTAAACTGACTAACTTCCCATTGCTAACCAATGACACCCTCCTTCCCCTGCTTCATCGGGTCAAATCAGGCTCTCCCCTGGACTTTGCCCCAGCGTGCATCCTCAGGGACGTTTACTTAGCCTGCCCTACCCCCCCTCTGACCCTTCTTAATGACTCTCTTGCGCACGGATTTGTCCCCAGTTCACACAAATCGGCGGTTTTCATCCCAATTTAAAAAAAAACCTGACGCCGACTCTTCCTCCCCCTCCAACTACCGCCCCATCTCACTCCTCCCCTATCTTGCAAAAGTGCTTGAAACCCATATCACCTCTACCTTGAGTACCCACATTGAGGCAAATCATTGCCTCTCTCCCTGTCAAGCTGGTTTTCGTCCCCTGCACTCCACAGAAAAAGTAGTCATCTCAGTCATGGACAAGTTGCGTGAAGGCATTGACATCAACCTTCCGCAAGCCTTGATTCTCCTAGACCTATCCGCCGCTTTTGACACGGTGGACCATTCCACCCTTCTCAACCGTGTCAGGGCGGCGGGCATAGAAGGCTTAGCCTACTCTTGGCTGGAGTCCTTTCTCGCTGGGAGAACTCAAGCGGTCCGTTTGACTGGTTTCGCCGCAGCCTCACGCAAGGTAGAGTGCGGGGTTCCCCAGGGCTCATCACTTTCCCCTCTTTTATTCAACCTTTATATTTTTCCCCTCATTTTTATGTTACAGCAACTGGAGGTCACCGTGTTTAATTACGCGGATGACCTCCAGCTCATCTTTAATCTGTCTCACTCACCCTCATCTGCCCTGAAGGTCCAGACAGTAATGACGTTCATTCAAGATTGGATGAACTGCAACCACCTCAAACTCAACCCGGACAAGACCGAGCTGGTCTTGACCGGAGGTGGTTGCAGTCCATGGTCCCCTTCCTTTTGGCCCCCTTCCCTTGGGGTCCCTCCACTCCCTGTGTCCAAAGTAAAAACCCTAGGAATTTATCTTAATCCTCAACTCACCGTCCATTCACAAGTCAGTTCCGTGGTTTCCTCCTGCTTTTTTTCCCTCAGAGTAATTAGGAAAGTTTCACGTTTTTTTTCTCCCTCAGCTTTAAAAATAATCGTGCTGGCCATGGTACTGTCCCGTATAGACTATGGCAACATAGTCTATAATGGAGCTCCTGCATACGCGATCCATCGATTACAACTGGTGCAGAACCAGGCGGCCCGCCTAATCCATGGCCTACCTAAACATCATCGAGTCACTCCACTACTCAAAACATTGCACTGGCTCCCTGTGAGAGAGCGCGCCCTGTTCAAACTTGGCTGTCTCACGTACCAGGCTAGATCGGGCACTGCTCCTGAATTCATTTGCTCTGCCATCAAGCCATATTATCCAGGCAGAGAACTTCGCTCGGCTCATTTGGCTCTCCTTACCATCCCTCGCTATAAAAAGCAGAAGGCAGGCGGAGCGAGTTTCGCTGTCCTGGCTCCAACTTTTTGGAAGTCCCTCCCGGTTACCCTGCGCACCTCACCGTCTTACCCTCTGTTTCGGAAGAATCTCAAAACCTTCCTTTTCATGCAAGCCTACCTGACCTAATCTGTCCTGCTGCTGCCGCCCATTGTGCACCACTAGCGCCAAGAAACCGCTGGGTAAACGAGCGCTGTACAAATGCTTTTAAATTCAAATTCAAGTACAGAGATCTGGGCCTAAATCCATGTATTTTTTGCTCACCATGCCATTCTAGTTTGAACCCAGCCATATGCAAATCAGTCTTGACGCTGTGCCCAATGGAAACAGTCCAGCCCAAACTGCCAGGCCAGCTGCTCCCTGAACTGGAAACAAGCATCCTAGGACCGGTTTCGGGGTTTCACCCCTATTCAGCCAGGATAGCTTGACTCAAGTGGCATGGAGAGCAAAGGACCCACGTCTGGGCATACCCGTCCCACTCGAGTGACAAATGCAAAAACAACAATTGATGGACAAAATGCAGAACAATGTCATACGTTCACCCCAGTACAGAGATCTGGGCTTAAATCCATCATTTTTTGCTCACCATGCCTTTCCAGTTTGAACCCAGCCATATGCAAATTAGTCTTGACCCTGTGCCCAATGGGAACAGTTTTTCAGCCCGAATTGGCAGGCCAAGTCCTCCCTGAACTGGAAACAAGCATCCTAGGTCCGATTTCGGGTTTTCACCTCTCTTCAGCCAGGATACCTTGACTCCAGTGGCATGGAGAGCACGGGACCCACGTCTGGGCATACCTGTCCCACTTGGGGTGACAAATGTAAAAACAACAGTTGATGAACAGAATGCAGAACAATGTCATACATTCACCCCAGTACAGAGATCTGGGCCTAAATCCATGGTTGTGTTGCTCACCATGCCATTCCAGTTTGAACCCAGCCATATGCAAATTAGTCTTGACCATGTGCCCAATGGGAACAGTCCAGCCCAAACTGCTAGGCCTGGTCCTCCCTGAACTGAAAACAAACATCCTAGGACCGATTTTGGGCTTTCACCCCTCTTCAACCAGGATAGCTTGACTCCAGTGGCATGGAGAGCACAGGACCCATGTCTGGGCATACCCGTCCCACTCGGGGTGACAAATGCAAAATGGACAGAATGCAGAACAATGTCATACATTCACCGCAGTACAGAGATCTGGGCCTAAATCCATTGTTTATTTGCTCACCATGGCATTCCAGTTGGAACCCAGCCATATGCAAATCAGGCTTGACCCTTTCCCCAATGGGAACAGTCCAGCCCGAACTGCCAGGCCAGATCCTCTCTGAACTAGAAACAAGCATCCTAGGACCGGTTTCAGGGTTTCACCCCTCTTCAGCCAGGATAGCTTGACTCCAGTGGCATGGAGAGCACGGGGCCCACGTCTGGACATACCTGTCCCATTCGGGGTGACAAACGCAAAAACAACAATTGATGGACAGAATGCAAAACAATGTCATACATAAACCCCAGTACAGAGATCTGGGCTTACATCCATGTTTTCTTGCTCACCATTCCATTCCAGTTTAAACCCAGCCATATGCAAATCAGTCTTAACCCTGTGCCCAATGGGAACAGTCCAGCCCAAACTGCCAGGCCAGGTCCTCCCTGAACTGGAAACAAGCATCCTAGGACAGGTTTCAGGGTTTCACCCCTCTTCAGTCAGGATAGCTTGACTCCAGTGGCATGGAGAGCACGAGGCCCACGTCTGGGCATACCCGTCTCACTCGGGGTGACAAATGCAAAAACAACAATTGATGGACAGAATGCAGAACAATGTCATACGTTCACCCCAGTAGAGATCTGGGCCTAAATCCATCGTTTTTCTGCTCAATATGCCATTTCAGTTTGAACCCAGCCATATGCAAACCAGTTTTGACCCTGTGCCCAATGGGAACAGTCCAGCCCGAACTGCCAGGCCAGGTCCTCCCTGAACTGGAAACAAGCATCCTAGGACCGGTTTCGGGGTTTCACCCCTCTTCTGCCAGATTAGCATGACTCCAGTGGCATGGAGGGCACAGGACCCAAGTCTGGGCATACCCGTCCCACTCGTGGTAACAAATGCAAAAACAATTGATGGACAGAATGCAGAAAAATGTCATACATTCACCCCAGTACAGAGATCTGGGGCTACATCCATTGCTTTTTTGCTCAATATGCCATTCCAGTTTGAACCCAGCCATATGCAAATCAGTCTTGACCCTGTGCCCAATGGGAACAGTCCAGCCCCAACTGCCAGGCCAGGTCCTCCCTGAACTGGAAACAAGCATCCTAGGATTGGTTTCGGGGTTTCACCCCTCTTCAGCCAGATTAGCTTGACTCCAGTGGCATGGAGGGCACAGGACCTACGTCTGGGCATACCCGTCCCTCTCGGGGTAACAAATGCAAAAACAATTGATGGACAGAATGCAGAAAAATGTCATACATTCAACCCAGTACAGAGATCTGGGTCTAAATCCATCGCTTTTTTGCTCAATATGCCATTTCAGTTTAAACCCAGCGATATGCAAACCAGTCTTGACACTGTGTCCAATGGGAACAGTCCAGCCCGAACTGCCAGGCCAGGTCCTCCCTGAACTGGAAACAAGCATCCTAGGACCGGTTTCGGGTTTTCACCCCTCTTCATCCAGGATAGCTGGACCCCAGTGGCATGGAGAGCACGAGACCCACGTCTGGGTATACCCGTCCCACTCGGGGTGACAAATGCAAAAACAACAATTAACGGGCAGAATGCAGAACAATGACATACATTCACCCCAGTACAGAGGTCTGGTCCTAAATCCATCGTTTTGTTGCTCACCATGCCATTCCAATTTGAACCCAGCCATATGCAAATTAGTCTTGACCATGTGCCCAATGAGAACAGTCCAGCCCGAACTGCCAGGCCAGGTCCTCCCTGAACTGGAAACAAGCATCCTAGGACCGGTTTCGGGGTTTCACCCCTCTTCTGCCAGATTAGCTTGACTCCAGTGGCATGGAGGGCACAGGACCCAAGTCTGGGCATACCCGTCCCACTCGTGGTAACAAATGCAAAAACAATTGATGGACAGAATGCAGAAAAATGTCATACATTCACCCCAGTACAGAGATCTGGGCCTAAATCCATTGCTTTTTTGCTCAATATGCCATTCCAGTTTGAACCCAGCCATATGCAAATCAGTCTTGACCCTGTGCCCAATGGGAACAGTCCAGCCCCAACTGCCAGGCCAGGTCCTCCCTGAACTGGAAACAAGCATCCTAGGATTGGTTTCGGGGTTTCACCCCTCTTCAGCCAGATTAGCTTGACTCCAGTGGCATGGAGGGCACAGGACCTACGTCTGGGCATACCCGTCCCTCTCGGGGTAACAAATGCAAAAACAATTGATGGACAGAATGCAGAAAAATGTCATACATTCAACCCAGTACAGAGATCTGGGTCTAAATCCATCGCTTTTTTGCTCAATATGCCATTTCAGTTTAAACCCAGCGATATGCAAACCAGTCTTGACCCTGTGTCCAATGAGAACAGTCCAGCCCGAACTGCCAGGCCAGGTCCTCCCTGAACTGGAAACAAGCATCCTAGGACCGGTTTTGGGTTTTCACCCCTCTTCATCCAGGATAGCTGGACCCCAGTGGCATGGAGAGCACGAGACCCACGTCTGGGTATACCCGTCCCACTCGGGGTGACAAATGCAAAAACAACAATTAACGGGCAGAATGCAGAACAATGACATACATTCACCCCAGTACAGAGGTCTGGTCCTAAATCCATCGTTTTGTTGCTCACCATGCCATTCCAATTTGAACCCAGCCATATGCAAATTAGTCTTGACCATGTGCCCAATGAGAACAGTCCAGCCCGAACTGCCAGGCCAGGTCCTCTCTGAACTGGAAACAAGCATCCTAGGACCGGTTTCGGGGTTTCACCCCTCTTCTGCCAGATTAGCTTGACTCCAGTGGCATGGAGGGCACAGGACCCAAGTCTGGGCATACCCGTCCCACTCGTGGTAACAAATGCAAAAACAATTGATGGACAGAATGCAGAAAAATGTCATACATTCACCCCAGTACAGAGATCTGGGCCTAAATCCATCGCTTTTTTGCTCAATATGCCATTCCAGTTTGAACCCAGCCATATGCAAATCAGTCTTGACCCTGTGCCCAATGGGAACAGTCCAGCCCCAACTGCCAGGCCAGGTCCTCCCTGAACTGGAAACAAGCATCCTAGGATTGGTTTCGGGGTTTCACCCCTCTTCAGCCAGATTAGCTTGACTCCAGTGGCATGGAGGGCATAGGACCTACGTCTGGGCATACCTGTCCCTCTCGGGGTAACAAATGCAAAAACAATTGATGGACAGAATGCAGAAAAATGTCATACATTCAACCCATTACAGAGATCTGGGTCTAAATCCTTCACTTTTTTGCTCAATATGCCATTTCAGTTTAAACCCAGCGATATGCAAACCCGTCTTGACCCTGTTCCCAATGGGAACAGTCCAGCCCGAACTGCCAGGCCAGGTCCTCCCTGAACTGGAAACAAGCATCCTAGGACCGGTTTCGGGTTTTCACCCCTCTTCATCCAGGATAGCTGGACCCCAGTGGCATGGAGAGCACGAGACCCACGTCTGGGTATATCCGTCCCACTCGGGGTGACAAATGCAAAAACAACAATTAACTGACAGAATGCAGAACAATGACATACATTCACCCCAGTACAGAGGTCTGGTCCTAAATCCATCGTTTTGTTGCGCACCATGCCATTCCAATTTGAACCCAGCCATATGCAAATCAGTCTTAACCCTATGCCCATAATTACAGCACCTATAGACTGACAGAATCTTTGGTGGCTAGCGGTAATGGCAGATAACCATGTATTACTGGAATTAAATACCACACTCAAATAGGGAAATTGCAAAACTTGCTTTTACACTCTATTATTAACTGAGAAAGTGCACATCTTACTACTACTAGGACCACTAGCAATAACATATTATTTGGTTAGATTTGTATTGAGGTCTGAAACATCCATAAAGGAGACAAAGGTTTCAACCAAAATGTTAAGACTGTAGGGAGAACAAACCTTTAACACAGCATCATCTGCATATAAAAGAGCTGGGGAGGGCTTGAATCAATCACTAGTACATCTTGGTTCCATTTGTTTAAAAAGGATTTTAAATGATTTATGCATAAAATAAACAGTAAAGGGTTCAGGATGCAATCCTGGTGCACCCCTTTCCTCGTTTAGGCTTAAAAGAACCAGCAAGCTCACCATTGCTTCCAAATCTAACTGTCGCTGAAAGACTGAAGTGTACAACAGATAAAAGGTCCACGATTGGGATAGCAACACCGATTTGGGCTAAATGCATCTAAAGCTTAGAAGTGTTTACCCGATCAAAAGATCAAGAAAGGTCCATGAAGGCCAGGTATAGAGCGCAGCCTTTAGCCTTAGTATATTTACCAATAATAAGATTTAAATTAGGACATTGTTCCAGTGTACACAATCCTTCATGGAAACCATATTGAACACCACACAATTGTTTTTTATCATTATCATTCTGAAAGCATATTGCAGAGAATCCTGCCCACCACTTTTGTCATAGAGTATGAAACAGCTATGGGACTATAGCAACAAGGATTGATTGCCCATCTTAAAAACAGGAACGATTGTTGATGTAGACCACAAACTAGTTAATCAAATTGTACATGCACTGTTCAACATGTTAGCCAGGTAGCCCAAAGAGGTATATTGGGGCTATATTAGAGCCATACATTCCCTATATGGTCAGGAAGCCTTGCCAGGGGACTTAATTTCAAAGCTTAAATGACCTCCAGATAATCAAATAACATATCAATGGTATCACATTTATAGCTAAAACTCTTGCTATTCATAGCAGTTACACCCTGCTCTCCTAAGCGGTATATGCTTTGGAAGTGCATCAGCCAACAGTCAGCAGAAACATGGGTTCCGAAACTGGAAATTGGCCCATTGCTCGATTTAACAGAATTGACAGTGTACCAAAAGGATTTGGAATATTCACGATAACATGCACCCAATAGCAATTCCCATTAAACCTTTTTAATCTCAGATTTCTTTTCTTTTAAACAGGCTCTATATTGTGCTCCAAATAATGCCACTTCCGCCTTATCTCTGGGCTTATTAGAAAGTGTGTATGGGAGAACAAGGGTACCCTGATATGTGAACATGTGTTTAGGAAAAACAGTGGTTCAATGTTGGCCACAGTGGGTCCAATGTACCCATTGTGGCCAACATTGACCCACTGTTTTTCCTAAACATATGTTCACCCCAGGTTCACATATTGGGGTACCATTGTTCTCCCATACCACCTTCAACGCGCAGTGGCCACACTACAAGGGTTCCACTCATCGGGTGGCTATATTTATTATCCTAGAATACTATGGGTGGTCACCCATCCTACCTTAAAGGTAAAATAACAAACACACAACTATTGAGTAAAGTATGTCTACACCAATAATTCCAACATACACAGAGGAATATATAGCAAAAATACTCAGCGGCCCTTAACTCTTTCACACTGCGGCAACAGCTACTAGGGGCCTTACAGACTTGGCTAGTAAAAAAACTGACTACACTTGAGAGACTAAAAAAAAAAAGCACATCGGCACTGAGCTACACACACGTATGCTGACAGAATATCTGAGAGCAGGTATTATCCCACTTGGATTTCAGCTACGCAACATATCAGCCATCTTTTTACAAGATAAAAAATTCAAAACAGGCTTCTCTCATATTGGCACCACCTGCTCTCGCTACTGGATGGTCCCTGGGGAAGATTTTGAAATAGGCAGCCAGTAACATTCTCTGACTCATCAGCAGATTCTGACGGCTTTGATCCTGGTGAAGGGTCTAGCACCTCTTCCCGCAACCCCCCTTTTTTAGGGAGAGGCCAAACACCAGTGACAGAGAGATTGAGAGGGAGAGGAAAACAAGGTACAACTTCCCCCCAGGGGAACGACAGACAAGGAACAGGTTCTACCAGTGGGGGTACCAATATTAGAAATGGATTGTACTTCACCCACGATGGAGCAAATACCAATCTTTCATCTTTACCAACACCAACTGGCCTCAACTGATATCGCTCTACTTAGCAGAGGTTTGTCTTTTGTTATCTCCGAAAAGCCTAACTGGTTTAATATACAAGCTGAGATCGTCCAGTTTTTTAGGAAAGTGAGACGCCATGCCTTTTTTCAGGAAAGAGAGGCACCCAAAAGGACAGACACCACCGGCCTTCGCCCTCTATCTACATTCAACACGCCTAGCAGCTCTATGTCACCTGAAATTATCACATTTGAGCATCTTGTCCTGAGAGACCTTACCAAACTTATAGAAAACTATAAATGCAACCCCTTCAATGTCAGTCTAGAAGAGAAGAACAGTCTGAAAAAACTCAAGGAACTAGATGACATCATCATAAAACCATGCAACAAGGGGGAAGGACTAGTTATTCAGGACAAAACCTCTTACGATGCAGACATTTTCTGTCAACTGAGTAATACCTCACACTAAGAGCGTCTTAATAGCAACCCCCTACGAGGTATTAGTGACCATATCCTTCCCGTCACCCAAGATGGTCTGGAAAATGGCTTTATCAGTAACAATGAATTTCTCTTCCTAAACAGCAAAACACCCCGCACACCTGTCCTGTATACACTACCTAAAGTGCACAAAAATGCGGAAGCACCTCCAGGCAGGCCCATCCTCTCCGGCTGTGGCACTATTTTAGAGCTCCTGGGAAGGTATATTGACTTTTTTATAAAAGACATAGTACTGGATACTCTTACCTATGTTAAGCATACGACCCACTTGATTAACTTGATAGAATCCCTGTCCTTTGACCCCAATACAGAACTCCTTGTCACTCTTGACATAGAGTCTCTGCACACCAACATCCAACAAAATAAAGGTATAGAGGTCATTAGGAAACATCTAAACACCCGCCCAGCGCCTCACCAAGTACCTACAGAATTCATTGTTGCATTGCTAGAAATTGCACTTACGAAGAACTATTTCCTGGTCCATGATACATACTATAGTCAGTGCAAAGAGACCTCTATGGGGGCAAATTTTGCTCCAAACTTTGCCATCCTTTTCGTAGATGACATGGAGACTAACACCATTCTTAATGCCACTAACCCACACCTCAGCAAAATTTGCCTCTGGCGGAGATACATTGGTGCTTATGGTCTAGGGTGGTGACCAAAGTGAACTCAAAATCATCTGCAATTGGCTAAATAATACCCAGCCAGATCTCAAATTCACATATAACTATGACAACATCAAAATAGACTATCTAGATGTTACTATAAAGTGCAAAAATGGAGAACTATACACCGCCCTCTTTAGAAAACCTACCAAAAGAAACACCTTACTAAAGTAGAACAGCGCGAATCCCAGAGCACAGAGGGATGGCCTACCATATAGCCAATTTCTCCGCATCAGACCAAACTGTAAATTTAAGGAAGACTTCTTCCAAGAAGCTGAATTACTCTGTAAAAAGCTCACATTGAGTAGATACCCCAGACGCCTGGTTAAACACACCATGAAAAGGGCCTAGTACTCACACCGAGAATATCTCCTCCAGCCCAAAGAAAAATCGCCACTATTAAGAATCACGTGTCACTACATTCAGCTCAGTGAGTAACAGACTAACCAAACTGGAAAAAAGCACTGGTCTGGGCTTGATCCCCTATAGTTCACAGTAGGGACACCTCTTTTCTCTTTCAAACGTGGCCGCAACATTAAGGAACACCTAGTGAGGGCACACATACCCACTAGAAAGGACAATTCTATTCACTCGTATTTCAATTTACCACCTATACTGGGTCACTACAAATGCAACCACCGCATGGCATGCAAATCTACAGTAAATACCAAAGTCTTTGAATATGGAGATTCTAAGCATATTTTAAAATCATTCAGTAATTGTAATTCCCAAAATGTCATTTACTGCATTAAATGCCCATGCAAATTGCGTTAGATCAGCCAAACTACTCAGAAAATCAAGACCAGGATCTCCCAGCATGAGAACAGGATCCGTTGCAAAGTTATGACTGCGCCACTAGTGGAACATTTTCTCCAACAAGGACACTCCGAGGACGACATCACGTGGCAAGTAATCGACAGCCTCCATTCCAACACAAGGGGAGGCAACCAACAGACAATACTTAACCGTTTGGAGTGTAAATGGATTTTTAATTGCAGGACTATTGAGAATGGACTGAACTCCATTGATGAATGGAATGCTTGTATTTAGTACCTACCTGGACTAACGATAGACCCTTGGTACTGCATTCTCTTCTGCTGCATTTTCTATGCATAAACCTTCATCCATTTTTTATATTGCTGTATCCAGATTTATCCACTCTGTGTTTAGCATGTGTTAATCAATTGTACATGACCCTCTTACATGATTATAATTATGTATACCCTGTTCAGATATCTAAGATGGTAATGTGCTACCGTGTTAATCCTGTATAACATTTAAATGCACTTCCCATATCCCGCCGCCTACCAGCGAGTCCGCTTCAGGTCTTAGTTACAGCATACACCCGCGTTCCGTGCCCGTCTTAACTATCGACGACACAACCCGCGGCTCGCTACTTAAGCCACGTCTCCCTAGACGTCGATTCCGTCGCTCCAGGACAGTCGATAGTTGAGCGTCCCCCTGGAAGGTCCTCCATTCCAGACCAGGACTCTGAATCAGTAAGTTGCATTGGGTTCCCCATCTCTCCCTCGCCCGTTTTGAGACGCCGAGGTCCAGTAATTTGATTTAATTTACTGTACTGCTTTGGTTGGTTTCAGAGTTCAGACACGACTAAACTCATCTTCACTATGCGAGTACTCCATTTAACGCTGCAAATTTTTGCTGCCTGCAGCACCCCTCTAATTTAATTAAATTCTCTTTTACGTAGGCTACACCATTTTAAATCGGTCTGGCTAAATAATTTCCAGCTAACTGTACTACTACTGTGAGTACCACGGGGCTGCTTAGAATTCCTCCCCTTCTCCCATCAACTACGGTGCGCCTTGATTGCCCCTTTTCTCTCGACAGAAACATCCATTTAGCAACCACGGTCTCAAAGGGACCATTGAGTGATTCACGCCGGCACTGTGCGCCTCACGCTGTTACTAAGGCACGATCAAGTAAGCAGTCACACTCCCCCTACCCTCCCCCGCTTCCTCACGTGCAGGCTTTTGTTGTCCTGCTGGGATGACTCCTTCAACTTTACAGCCCCGACCCTGCAGGTGCCCCAGAACAGTTCCAGATGAAGGTTGTCCACACTCGATCCTGTACTACTTCCGGCTGGGAGTAGTCCTGTACCGGCTACATTTCTGAGGCTTCATTAGTGAGCAGTGGCTCTCCTTAGCTTTCGCCCGTGCTCCTCCTTTCTCTTGTGCTGGCCCCCACTGACTCTCTGCTTCCTTTAGATTGACACAGCCGTCCCACCCATGCGGCATCCCGTGACTCACTCAGGAGATCACGTTCACGACCCCGACCCCTCCTGTAAGTTTGCCAGTATGAGTCTACATGCATGACTCCTACCTTCCGCTCCTTAAACGTGACCTCCCTTATAAATATTTGGTGCCCCGCGTGCACCACCCTTCAATGGTCTTCTACATAGACCACATAGACGGTCTTCTCTGTACCTCCCGCAACCTAGGAGGTTTTGCTCTAATTGAATTAACTGCTACAACCACTGGAGCACCTATTCACTGCTACCAGTTCAACTGTAGGGTCCATATCGTAACAATGCATTGTTCCCCTTCAGTTTGTAGACTGCTCACTAAATGTCCTGAAGATGATCTTAAGTCTCTAAAATCGAAACGGCGTCGACCCGTACTCCTTCCATTGCTAATACCCACGTGGAGTTCCATTGTTTGTTGTCAATGCAATGTTAGGTTTTTTAATCCACTATCACCTCGTCACATCACCCCCACTTTCACTTTGTGTGAGCACCTGAATGTTACTTAAAGTACTAAGTTTAACCTGTGTAAAATAAACTGTCTATTTTACACTACACATGTCCCCCTACCTTTGTGCTCCCAGTATGATTAATCTTCTAGTTTAACTTGGAACCTAGTGCCCCCTTGGGGATAACACTTTTTGCTCTGGACCCATTGTGGCCAACATTGAACCACTGTTTTTCCTAAACAAACTTATTAGAAAGTGCAGCACAAAGGTGCCTGTTAGCTGCAGAACAGGTAGGATCGAACCATCTAGGTCAGTGATTCCCATCCTGTGGTCCGGGAACCCCCTCTGGCTCCGCAAAGCCTACTCAGGGGGTCTGCAATTACTTAGAAAATTAAATAATATTACCAGATTAATAAATATGGATATAAATAAAGAAACTAAATATAGAATTGCAACGTTTAAAATGTTCTGTAAAAGTGAAGAAATTTGAAATTGGAGGCTAAAAACGAGTATCCTCATTGATTTGTGAGGGCGGTGCAAGTGCATCATACAGAATAGAGTATTAACCATAAGTGACCACAACTGAATTTAGAAACGGTACAGCACTCGTGTTAAAATTATTTAAAAAAACATTTTTATATTTGATTGTGAATTCAATTATTTCATCATTTGTGTATTTGTTTGATAAAGGCTTGTTTCTGTATTGTTTGTGCACAGTTTAGCGGTTCAAATCCTCGAAAATGCTTAGGCCGGGTTCCCTGCCTTGCAGTAATAACTCAGTGTGTGTCCCAGATTCCAATAATAATTCAGTGGGGGTTCCAAGTTTCCAGTAATGATTAAGCATGAGCTCCTCAGAAGTCAAAAGGTTAAGAACCACTAAACTAATCTATACCTACCTACCTGGCTCTGAAGAGAAGCCAGGCGGAGAGGAAATTCACTAAGACTGACCTATCTAATTGCTCTCCTTGCTGCCTCTATTGTTTGTGCTTACGGTGGGAAGAGCCCGAAGTCGATGACCCCGGCAACCTTGAGCTAGATCACGGCCTTGAATTGTATCTACATCTTCTGTCATCCTTGGCTCTGGCTATAAAGAGTTTATCTTGAGGCTGTCAGGGACGTTGTGGTGAGGGATGGGGCCGGTAAACTTACTTGTTCAAGAAGCTGACGAACCCGCGACGTCTTCCCTCAAGGTAGGAGGCATTCTAAGAAACAAAGAAAGGACACAAACACACGGAGGAAAAAATATCTGGAAGAAAGACATCCGTGGCTCGGGAATGAAAAAAAAGGATTAATCTTGGCATGCAAGGGGTGAGTCCCTTATGGTGGAGGAAGATGGAAGACATTACGGAGAGGGAAAGGATGGAGGAGAACATAGAGAGGACAGGGGAGAGCGGGAAGAGGATAGATGGGAAAGGAGGACAAAAGCTGTAGAAGGGGACTGAAGAGAATTTATTGGCCAGAAGGAACCAGGGTAAGAGGAAACCGAGGAAAGAAATGGAAGCCAGCCGGAAGGGAAGAAGATGTGTGGCTGGATGAGTGTTCCCTAGGCCCTTAGTTATTTTAACGAGAGCTTTATTATACACCTCTTGCTCCTACCCTGTCCCTACTCTAACTGACCAGTTCCTTTCCCTGGCTCCTCCTGTTCCTGCTCCTCCTACGACTCCGCCCCCCAACCACTAGACTACCTCACACATCTCTACATCTCCCCCCTTCTCAACAAAGTGATCTTAATGTCCTCAGTGTTCGCAGTTCTTCAATCCACCACACGGGTTGGCGGACGGTCTGTTCTTCAAGCCTCAATAGTGTCGAATCAGTGGTGGGTTGGACTTTGGTCACTCTTTCCGGTGTCTTGATCAGGGCGTTCTTGACCACAGTGCGGGTGAGCTGTTCACTCTCACGGTCTGCAGTCCTCATGTTTTCTTCTAGTGGTGTAACAGTCGGTTCGGGTGCTCGGTCCCTTTCATGAGTGGACAATGTTCTGGTCCTTTTATGGGCACCTGCGCTTACCCTTGCCCCTTCTTGTCTTGTCCGGTCGAGGGCGACACTGTCGTTTACTTCTGGGTCATGCACATCAGACAGTATGGTATTATCTGACGAGACTGTCTTGGTTCGGTTCGGTAACTCATGCACAACCTCAGATTGTCTGACGAACTCGTTGTCTATCTGTGCATGGGCATGTTTTTCACTCATCCGATGATCCATCTCTGCTGACATGTCCGGCTTTCTCTGCGGACTGGCTGGCAGGTCCCTTCCTGTCCGATGACTAAGGTCCCCTGTCTCTGTTTTCCTTTTATAGGTCCTTTGAGTCAGCCTTTCGGACCCCTTCAGGGGTGACGGTGTCTGGTCCATGTCCGGATATGATTGTGATTGACATGACGGATTGCCTTGTGGTGTGGCTGAGTAATCAGAGACCTTAGTGTGTGTTACGTTACTCTTGACAGGAAGGTTGTCCTTTGGTTCTCTGGCACATTCGGGTGGTTGACGCCATGGCTGTTGTCGGGACCATGACTTGGTCGACTCACGGGATCGGACAGCTGTGCTCTCTGGGCCAGAGAAGTCTCTTGTTGACCTCCAGGATCGGACGGACGCACTCTCTGAGTCAGAGGAGTTCCTGGACATGAACGTGCTTTCTGGGTCAGAGAAGTCTTTTGTCGACCTCCAGGATCGGATAGATGTGCACTCAGTGTCAGAGAGATTCTTCTCCCCTCTCCTTCTCCAACGTTTCCTTGAAACTGTCTTTGGTAGTGGATTTTTGAAGTCTGTAATCCATGGCGAATTGTACTTCCCTTTTGAGTTGTCGTTGAGATGTTTCTCTGTGCGCCTTTGTTGGAACGTCTTCAATGCCGTCCCATTTGGGAGGTTGTTTGATGATCCTGTGCTTGTTCTTGGTGCTTGATCCCAGGCGTTTGCCTCATTGTCTTCTTGTTTGGTTCGTCGCAATGGAGGATCAGTCCGTCTTGTGCGACTTGTTTCTCCTTCTCCCTTGTTGGATGCTCCAACACTTCTGATTTGAGTTGTATGTGTTCTTCGGCCAGATGTTTCCTTGGACTCGTCTTCACTGCTTGTCGACTGATGTTCCTGCGCCAACTTCCGGTGTTGACCAGTGCGACCTCTTCTTCTCTGGTTATTCTTTCTCTCCCACTTGCTGTGCCGGATGCCATCTTGTCCAGGGATGCGATCTGTACTTGATGCTTTTTCCCCATCGGAGCATTGTGTGTCATACCTTGAGTTACTCCTTGAGGAACTCCTGGGAGGTGAATGACTTCTTGGACCGGTCTTTTGGATGGTCGCCTCTGGGTCATCTGACTCCGGGTAATCCTTGGTTGACTTCGAGTGGTCGGATGTTGAAGAGTCTGACCCTGAATAATCTGTGTCACTTTCTTTGTTACCGTGTCTTTCCCGTTGTCTTTTTGCTGGTCTGCCTTCCCTCTCCCTCCTTTCAGTTCTGTTTGTTTTCTGAGTTCTATCTTCCTCGGTATCTGGATGAGTTGCGCTTAGGTGCACGTCCTTCAATCCTTCTCTTGCTTTGATTTGCATTCCAATTTCGGCCTTCTTGATGATCTCCTTTAACGACCAATGACCTTGCAGAATCTTACGTTTTGTGTCAGGATTTGTGCACCCTTCAACGATCCGAAGTCGAACCGCATCCTCATTTGTGAAAGTGTTGAAGTGGCAACCTCGTACCATACTCTGCAAACGAGTGATGAAGTTTGGCAGCGGTTCGCCTGGTTCCTGCCGTGCTGTATTGAAAGCCATGCGATTATGGTCCACATCTGTCTGTGCGTTGAGATGAGCACAGAGCTCCCTTTGGAGTCTTTTGTAGATTTCGGTGTCCTCCTCGGAAAATGTCCTGATTGGGCATCGGCCCTCCGGACCCACCAAATGGAGGAGTAGTAGTAGACACTTCCTCTCTCTTTGTTCACCATTGGCTTTTAAGAAATCTTCTAGTGCTTCGAGCCACCGGTGTCGTTTGAGATCCGAGATCCAATCATTAGTCTGCATCGCCGGGGGCGGTACTTCACTGTATGGAGTGACCCGCTGTGCTGTGTCTCCACCCGTCATGAGAGAGGGAGATTCTGGTCAGGGTCTTTGGTTTGGTCGTTTGCTTGGAGATCGATGGTCTTTGAAGCTAACGAAGTATGCGTCGGCGAATGAGCTTGGATGGTACTGCTCTCTCCGGGGTCCTCTGTAAGACTGCCCTCCTCTGGGTCTGCTGCAGTACAGTCCAGCCGCTCTTGTCTCTTCGGCGCTCTTCAGTTAGCGCTCAGTGTCGTCGTTATCTGTCTCTTGCATTTGCTAATGCTTATTCCATTGTGCCGTTGTCGTTGCTGGGTTCTTGGGTTCGCTTGTGCCTCTTGTGGTACAGACACGTGTTGCTTCAGTGCCTTCACCACTGCGCATTCGTTTGTGTTGCTCAATGTCCACGTTGCCACTGCTTGTTTTTCTCTATTCGCCACGACTTGTCTGTTGGCTCTTGACAGTATTTGTAGGTTGCTTGCCAATGCTTGTTTGGCTTTCGCCGATGCTTGTTCGGCCTTTGCCAGTGTTTATTTGGTCTTCGCCAGTGCTTGTTTGCATGCACCTACAAGTGCTTGTTTGTATGTCTCTTACCTTTGCCAACGCTTGTTTACTCTTGGCCAATACTTGTCCTTGCAGGCACCAATGCTTGTTATTTTGCATGTGTCAATGTTTGTTTCTTTGTTCTCGCCAATGTTTGTTCCCTTTCTGGCTGTTGCCTGACTCTAAGATGGCCGCCTATGCATCACACAGGGTATGTCCTTGAAATCCGCCTGACTCAAAGATGGCCGCCCAACTCTCACGAGACTTGGCCACATTCAGCTCTTCTCACCATGCAAGCTTCACAGCGCTTCACAGCTCTTCACAGGGACTTACCCCGGTCTTCATTTCAGTCCCACGTCTTCCTTCTGGGGATATTTCTTCACCACCACCAGGTGAGCTCACAGACTCACTCCGACACGATCGCCGGACACAGATGCGAATTCCCACGCATCGGGGTGAGATTTCCGACAAAACGCCACAGTTCTTTTTTCTCCTGGGATAGCGCTTCTTCTCACAGCGCTCAGCCAGTCCCCAACATTTAGTCCAGCAGTGCAGCAGGGTCGGGGTGAGCTCCCGAGCCCTTGCTCAGTTTCCCTCACTTCAGCCCGTACTCACGTGGGCACCTGCAGTCTCTCTTTGGCGCGAACAGCGCTCTTGCTTCTGGGCACTCCACGGGGCTTCCACAGTGCCCCAGGCGCCTTCTTGTGCTCAGGGTGTTAGGCAGGATCGGGGTAGGCTCCCGAATCCTCCGTACTTTAGAGTTCCTGCTTTTCTTCGTTCACAGCGCGCCAAACCTCACGCATCGGGCGTGAGGTTTTACTTTCACCGGTATTCAGGCTCCGGTTTTGGCGCGTTCAATCGCGCTCGGCAGTAGGCTCGCAGGGACGGCGTCCTCCTCACTCGGGCACCTTCTACTCACTTTGGGGTGTTGGACAGGGTCGGAGTGGGCTCCCGACTCCTGTTTCTTCGCGCATGCCAGGCACTACGCATCCAGTGGGGGCTCGCGTTTTTGGCGCGAGACGATCTCTGTTGTGGAGCGTTTCAGCGCTCAGTGTTTCGGCTCCCTCTAGAATCCCTCTCGACTGCGGGGGGGGGAACAGGGTCACCTACTGCTGGCTTCTCTGCTCGGGCAGCAGCTTATTACGTTCGGCAGCGTTCCTCTGGCCATTGCCTGGGACAGGGTGTCTTCTCTTGGTTCTGCATACAGTGGGCTGGCTCATCCCATCCTCGTCGCCAGTTGTAGCATCCTGCTACAATTATTACAGACACTTGTAGTTATTTTAATGAGAGCTTTATTATACACCTCTTGCTCCTACCCTGTCCCTACTCTAACTGACCAGTTCCTTTCCCTGGCTCCTCCTGTTCCTGCTCCTCCTACGACTCCGCCCCCCAACCACTAGACTACCTCACACATCTCTACACTGATGACCACTATTCATCCCACAGCCCAGGGCTGAGGCCTACCTGGGTGAGTGCTGCAGTGCAGCCAGGAGGGGATTGGGCTTGGCATTTGTTTAGATAGTTTGTTTTGTAAAGCTTTATTCGACATATAATCATAAAAGCATGTATCAAATATTATCCATAGTTTCATAAAAAAAGAAACCAACTCCAACGATACGATTAATATATGTCGGCTTTTGATAAAAGCTGATCATTTAAAAACCCATAGATTAATAAAAATAGAATAAACGAAAAACTCTACACAGTTCTATAATGGGAGGTTACAACAAAATTAACTTCTTCATAAAAGCCTAGGGACTCGGAAAAGCCCATGAACAAAATATGTAATGATATTTACAGCAATGCGTCAGTGGCTGCAGACCGACCTATAGTACTTTGCAACGGCTGTTAAAATGGTGGGTGATGTACTTGTGCATTTAATTCTTTCGCCTTCCGCACTTCTGGTGTGCCTAGCAGCTTACATAAAGGTCTCAGCCAAACCTGATGGGGAATTACGTAGGCTGGACAGGCAAAAATCATATGTGCTACTGTTTCTTTATAGGTCGGGCAAAATGGGCACTTATTGTCGGTTGGATTAGACCACCTTGCCGTGAAAGATCTCAAGGGTAACAAACCTACCCTCAACTGGAAATACAGCTTCCTTTCTTGTGGTTGTGTTATGATATAATAGTAAGGTTCGAAGTGCGTAGTGTGCTTAAATTCTAAAAATCTTCCTGCCAATGTGGCTGCTTCACTATGTCTCCAGGTGTTAAAAGTGATCCTCTCCCAATATTTTTCCTTTAAGTGCTTTTTTGTGGGAACACTAGCCATTGACGGATCTTCCCAGAGTGATATCAAACCAAGGTCGGCCAGAATATCTCTAACTCCCCGGAGCCATTTGATCTTATGGAAGCTGTCAGATTTAATTATATCCACAAAACCTGTGGCATAAACTTTCAATTCAGGTGTTTTCCATAGCCTGCGCCAATATAAGACTGGGCGTAGTTTTATGATGTCTGATAAAAACTCTTCCGAGATCATAATGTAGCTGGCACGAAGATGTGCTTTGGTGGAGATTAGTAATGTTACGTAGAAAACTATTTTCAGACACAGTAAGTTCAGATGTGGTCTCGGGCCCCAAAGTTCTGCACCATAGAGGGCTGAGCTTATCACTTTCATGTCATAAACCTGGAGCACTGGTCTAATGGGTTTGGTAAGTGACTGTTATGCTCTAGATTTAGTGCTCCCACCAGTTGCCCGTGCTTGAGTGATGCCAGGTCAATTTGTTGGTTCCACTTCAGGTTACTCTGTATGTGTACCCCCAAGTATGTGAACGCTCCTACCCGATCCAATGTTCGATTATTCATGTATATATTGCCTTTAAAAGGTTTGTGCTGGTTGAAGGCCATGTATTTCGTCTTTGACACATTTACTTCGAGACCACGCTCCAGACAGAACCCTTCAAAAATTGATAGGGCACGCTGGAGCAAGCTCGGGGTCTTCGAAATTATCAATATGTCGTCGGCGAACATTAGGATTGGTATTTTCACCCTTGCTAAAGTCGGGGCATTATTATTTTCTGGTGCCATGTAATCGACATTTCTATTAATGAACAAGGAAAATAAAGTAGGAGCCATAGCGCACTCCTGTTGTACCCCTCGTTCTATTGGAAACGGACTTGTGACCATACCCTGGGTACCCCAACGGATTTTGGCATAGTTGTTCCTGTGCAGTCTCATTATAAGTGTAAGGAGATTATTAGGCAACCCCATTTCCTGCAACTTTACCCACAGACAGGAACGGGGAACGAGATCGAACGCGGACTTTGAATCTACGAAGGCAGCATATGAACTGCCTTCGCCCAGGACCACTGTTTTCCACAGTAGTAAGATGAACCAAAACACCTGGTCGATAGTACTAGTAAAAGCCCCAAGCCTAGCCTGCAGGGGGGTCAGTATGCTATGTTCGTCTATCCAATCATTGATCTTATTGAGAATCAATCTACCCACAATCTTTTGCATTGAATCGATCAAACTAATTGGTCGGTAATTGTCTGGTAGTGATTGGTCCCTTTTTTTGTACACTGGAATTATTTCAGCTCCTTTCCAGGAGTCCGGTACAGGGGCGCCTTGGGCAACTGCGTTGGCCACTGTGGCGATTTATCTTCCCCATCTTGTTTTGTCATGTATAAAGATGTCAGCGGGGATGCCATCAGGACCGGGCGCTCTCCAGCCTGTTACTGCATTAAGAGCTAACACCACATCATTAGTGTTAAAAACATCTTCCGTATAAAATACATGACTGGGATCGACAAAAATGACTCTAACTGGCTTTGCTCATATTGCGGTTTAACCCAGTCTTCCTTCGTAACATGATTCTGAGCTTGTTCAGGTTGCCCCCCCCCCCCGATCCCATTTTAGGATTCTCCAGAACAGTTTGCTTTTATTCTGGGTGCTAGCTTCTTTAAGGTCTTGCCAGCGTTTCTCGCGTCAGGAGTTTTTCACTGTGAAAATAACTCTCTTGTAGGCCTGCCTGGCTCTGCGTACCGACACAAGGTCTCCATCTTTTATCGCCTGTCTACATTCTTTGTTGAACCCGCTGCTGGGCTTCTGGTCTGCAGGTTTCTTTGGTTTGCACTGCTTAACAAAATAGGTTCTTAGGTGCTTAACCCCTTCGATGCCGATGACGGAGTGGTTCCGTCATCAGCATCGGGTGGGCTGTGCTGATGACGGAACCGCTCCGTCATCAGCACAGCCCCTGGGGGGAGCGCTGGCACTCCCCCCCTGGGGCATCGATTTTGCCCCCACAGACAGGGATGGCAGCGGAAGAGTTTCCGCTGCCACCCCTGAGCCCCCCCCACGCTTCCCCATGATATCAGCACGCACAGCGAGCGCCGACATCATCAGGAAGCGCTGGACGCCCTGGAAACCATTTGTTTCCAGCGCGTCCAGGAACAGGAGGTAAGGTTGGGCCTCGGGTGGGGCGGGGGCATTTCTTTGTGCCTTGAGGCATCGGGGGGGAGGAAACAGTGTTTCCTCTCCCCTGATGTCCTAATGCAGGGCATTCCTGGTGCACGATCGCGCACAGCGTCGCGATCGTGCACCAGGAATGCCCCCACCAGACACCAGGGATGTTTTATTTAGTGAAAAGGAAGCGACCCCTTGGGCAAGGGTGGCTTCCTTGGGCCCAAAATTAGAAATAAGTCGATTCTGCCCCCTCTGGGGGCAGATTGGTTTGATTGTTTGGCCTTTCTGCCCACTAGACACCAGGGATTTCATTTTTTTTTTATGGAAGCAAACCCTTGGGCAAGAGTCGCTTCCAGGGGGCCCAATGTATTTTAAAATTATATTCTGCCCCACCCTGGGGACAGATAGCCTGATTTATTGGTGTTTCTGGACCCAGGGGGGGGGCAGAAAAGACCACTAGAGCCAGGGAATTGTTTTTTTTTAATTTGGAAGAGACCAGTCGCTTCCAGGGGTCATTTTTTTAAAAGTATATTCTGCCCCCCCCCGGGTCAGATCGGTTTCTTTATTTGGCCTTTCTGCCCCCAGGGGAGGGCAGAAAACCCCACTAGAAACCAGGGAATGTTTTAAATTTGAAATGGAAGCGACCCCTTGGGTAAGGGTCGCTTCCTTATGGGCCTAATTAATTTGCAAGACTTTTCTTTCCCCCTTGGGGACAGATTATCTATATTTTTGGCATTTCTGGTCGGGGGGGGGGGCAGAAAAGCACACTAGTGCCAGGGATGTAAATATAAATAAATTTGGTTGCTTCCAGGGGACATATATTTGTTTATGTGTATTCAGCCCATTTATTTGGCCCTTCTTCCCCCATTTGTGTAGTGACATAGCCTGTTATAATGTGTATTTTTTTTATTTCTTGTGAATTGTAATGTTTTATTTCCCCCTTTTTTGCTCTAGCTCAAGGCTTTTGCTCTTTAGACCGTTGCAGGTTGTGGTTTCGTTACTGGTGGCTCTGCTGTTTGTGTAGTTGCATGTATTTGGTAAGAGACCTTTTTTTGTACAATTTCAATGTAAATGTGTTTTTTGCAAAGTGTGTAATAATACCAGTATGTTTGGTTTCTGTTTTTTGAGTGTCTAAAAAATGTTTTGCATTTGTGCTTGATGTGTATTTTGTTTTCTGTAGATTCATTGTTTTTTCTTCTTCTTTCTAGTGGGATATTGTTGACTATTTGCTGTGTCTTTGCAGAGTAGGTGCTGGTGAGTGTAGCTGTCCCTTGTAAGTGAATTGTATAGTTTTTGAGTATATAGATCTTTCTGATAAAGGCACACATTTGTTTACTTACTTTGCACAGTGCTAGTTGTTGACTTGTTTTTGCAGTCTCTTTTCTTAGTAAAGATAATGGCTAGCCGCCGGATGACAGCTCAGCAAGTTGTTGGAATGCTTTTTGATTCTTCCTCTGACCATGGTCCAGAGAGACTGACTGCTTCTGAGGCAGAGGTGGGAAGGGAAGATTCAGGCAGTGAATTTTCTCTCCACATGGCATCATCTGATGATGAAGATACTCTCAATGCAGATGAAGCTACTCTTGGTGCGGATGAAGTGCCTGTGTTAGAGGAGGACATTAATGAGCCGATAGTGCGGCAAGAGGCATCTGGGCTGCAGCCCCAGGTAAAGTGAGACAAGAGGCATCTGGGCTGCAGCCTGGGGCTGCAAGACTTCCCGTTGGTATAGTGAGTCAAAGGCAGCTGGGGGGCAGCCTGGGGCTGCAAGGCTTCCTGTTGAAAGTGCTGACCTCTGGGTTGCCCCAGGCATGGTGCAGCTGGCATTGACAGACTTTACTGGTGTTCCAGGTTGTAGGGTGAACACTGAAAACTATTTGCCGATTGATTTTTTTCAGTTGTTTATGGATGATGTGTTTTTGGCAAAGATTGTTGAGCAGACTAATTTGTATACCGGACAGTTTTTGAGGGACAACAGTGCCAGCCTTAAGCCCCACTCTAGAGCTACCCGGTGGACTCCCACAAATTTGGAAGAGATGAAGAAGTTCTTGGGTTTAACTTTTTTGATGGGCTTGCTAAGGAAGCCATCAATGGCTTCATATTGGTCTACTAGTCCCTTGATAGCAGCTGCTATATTTCCGGCAGTCATGAGTCATGATAGGTATTTGCTTCTGCTTCGGATGATGCATTTTGTCGATAATGGTTTAGCTTCGCCACGAGATGACACTGATTGTGACCGTCTTTTCAAGATTCAGCCTGTCATTGATCACTTCGTTGATCGATTTTCTGAGATCTATGCTCCAGGGAAAGAAATTGCAGTGGATGAGTCTTTGGTGTTGTTCAAGGGCCGCTTGGTTTTTAGGCAATACATTCCTAGGAAGAGGGCACGCTATGGAATTAAGCTGTATATGCTGTGTGACAGTTGGACTGGATATGTCTCAAATTTCAGGGTGTACACCGGTAAGGAATCCAGGATTAACCCCCCTGGTTGTCCGTCCACTTTTGGAGTGACTGAGAAAATTGTGTGGGAACTTGGTAGAAGATTATTTAACAAAGGCCATAATTTATATGTAGATAACTTCTACACTGGTGTGCGGTTGTTCAGGGAATTGGCTAAAGTGGACACTGTTGCTTGTGGCACAATCCGCTATAACCGTAAAGGTTTCCCAAAATAACTTGTTTGTCAAAAGCTTGTCCGGAGACAGTGCAGTGCATTGCATTGCGAGGAGCTTCTAGCTGTGAAGTGTTCAGACAGGAGAGATGTCTACATTTTGACTACCATCCATGATGAAAGCACTGAACCGGTGACTGTTTGGGGTGAGGTTGCTGAAGCGTGCAAACCTGTGTGCATTTTAGACTATAATAGGCACATGGGTTGTGTTGACAGAGTAGATCAGAGGTTGGAACCGTATGCTGCTCTTCGTAAGGCTTACATTTGGTACAAGAAGTTGGCTATCTATCTTTTCCACTTGGCAACCTTTAAAGCGTTTGTTGTGTTCCAGGAATCTAGTCCTGAGTCAAAGATGACTTTTGTAAAGTTTCAGTAGACTGTAATAGGCAGCCTTGTTTTAGTGGAACAGGCAAGTGTTCCTAGAGTTGGAGTGGTGGAGGATGTTGCTAGATTGAAAGATCGCCACTTTCCTGATCACATTCCTCCTATATCCTCAAAAGACTTTCCCAGTAGGAGATGTAGAGTCTGTTGGCGAAGAGGTATGCGGAAGGAGGTTTGTATGTACTGCCCCGAGTATCCTTCTAACCCTGGGCTGTGCGTGCCTGCTTGTTTTAGAATGTACCACACGCAAAATAATTTTTGGGAGCATATATGAGTGGTAAAGTGAACTGACTAGCCTCTATTGTTTAATATTTTGTGTTCAGTTTCAAGGTTGGCATTTGTGTAGTGTTTTTAGTTTTAGTTGTTGTGTTAGTAGATTTGTATCAATTTGCAATTTGTTTGTGTTTTCTTATTTATATTTTAAAAAATCCTAAATGTGATGTCGGTTTGCGTGGAGTGGCGCTTGTCTGGTGGTGTGCGTGGTCTGGCGCTTGGCTGGCGGTGTGTTTGGATTGGTGCTTGGTTGGCGGTGTGCCTGGACTGGTGCTTGGCTGGCGGTGTGCGTGGACTGGTGCTTGGCTGGCTGTGTGTTTGTACTGACTCTTGGCTGGCAGTGTGTTTGTACTGGCGCTTAGCTGGCAGTGTGTTTGTACTGGTGCTTGGCTGGCAGTGTGTTTGTACTGGCGCTTGGCTGGTGGTGTGTGTGGACTGGCATTTGGCTGGCGGTGTGCGTACAGTGGCGTTTGGCTGGCGGTGTGTGTGGACTGGTGCTTAGCTGGCGGTGTGCATGGTCTGGCGCTTGCCTGATGGTGTGTTAGGATTGGTGGCTGGCTGGCGGTGTGCCTGGACTGGTGCTTGGCTGGCGGTGTGCGTGGACTGGCGCTTGGTTGGTGGTGTGTTTGTACTGACTCTTGACTGGCAGTGTGTTTGTACTGGCGCTTGGCTGGCAGTGTGTTTGTACTGGTGCTTGGCTGGCAGTGTGCGTGGATTGGCGCTTGGCTGGCAGTGTGCGTGGACTGGCGCTTGGCTGGCGGTGTGCGTGGACTGGCGTTTGGCTGGCGGTGTGCGTGGACTGATGCTTGGCTGGCGGTGTGCGTGTACTGGCGCTTGGCTGGCGGTGTGTGAGTAGTGACTTGATGCTGGTCACTACACACACTGCTAGCTGAGCGCCACTCCATGCAATCCATCAGTTTGTGTAGTTAATGTGTCAGGAATGGTGGGCGTGTCAAAGGGATGGGCCCTTGAATGGCACTGTCTGCTGGTGGAAGTATTGTAATGTTATGGTCCCGCGGCTGACGGTGTGAATGTTTTGTATGTGTCACACGTATGAAAGGTGTATGAATGGCATGTAAAGTGGTTGATGCCTTGTCGTGGCTTTACAGCTCGCGAGCTGTGAGTCAATGGTTCAGTTTCTCGTCCTTACAATTATTAACAGTGCATTTCATTTTTGTGAAATCACTTACTAATACAATTGTATTTACTGAACCATCACTCACCCTCGTGCCAAATCCAACCAGTGTGTGTGTGTGTTTGAGGAATAGATGGCTGTGCAGTAATATTTTTATTGTTTGTATTTTTGAAGCAGGGTGCCCCTTGTCCCTTTTTGTGAATGTTGTGATCTGTTTCTTTCATGCCTGGTGGGGTGAATGGTCTTCTGTGTATCAAGTATGAAAGGCGTGTGAATGGCCTGTAAAGCAGTTGGAGCCTTGCAGTGGCTTTACAGTTCACGAGCTGCGAGTCACTGGTTCGTTTTTTATCCAT
The DNA here is from genome assembly GCF_964263255.1 of Lissotriton vulgaris. Taxonomy (NCBI): domain Eukaryota; kingdom Metazoa; phylum Chordata; class Amphibia; order Caudata; family Salamandridae; genus Lissotriton; species Lissotriton vulgaris. The sequence goes on along the minus strand of NC_141687.1, from coordinate 1,144,629,753 downwards.
TTAATTGACAGTGCATTTCATTTTTGTGAAATCTCTTGTTAATAAAATTTTATATACTGAACCATCACTCGCCCTCATGCCAAATCCAACCAGTATGTGTGTGTGTTTGAGGAATAGATGGCTGTGCAGGAATCTTTGTCTTTTTAGTCTCTCTGCCAAGGTGTACATCCCACCTAAGAATAGCCTACCAAATGTAGATATTGTTGAAAACCCATGGGAGTACATAGTGATGCCTCTGTGGTGAATTCTAACAAGTTCATTTATCCACAATGTCCTGCAAAACTCACAATGTATGTCACATTTTCCTTGCAATATTGTGCCAAAATTGTCACGCTCTAGAACTAAACAACTAATTGTCAAAACGATCTGGTTTTGCTAGGGCGGTTGTTTGGCTGGCGGCTGGCGGTGGCTATTTCTGGTTGGCTAAGGCTGACTCCAAAGCTAGGCAGAAAACCACCATTATAGTCATGGCAAGGGAGCCACACGCCAAGATAACCCCTGCTCACCCCCTTGGTAGCTTGGCACGAGCAGACAGGCTTATCCCGGAGGCAATGTGTAAAGCATTTGCGCCAGTACACAACAGCAACAACATCCTAGGCACACCACAAAAGGAACTCCACACAAGGTTATATAAAAATAACTTTTGTATTGTAAACACACATCAGATAGTATCACACATGTACATTGTGCCAACTGGCACGGGCAATATTCACAAGGGATTATTTACATCAGGACAGGGCCACATGGGCCACTGTCAGAATCAGCACTTAGTAGAAATAGCACTTCTAGAACATAGAATAAGTATAGCACAAAATAACAATTATAAATCACAACCAGTATCTACTGGTAAGGGGTAAATACCACCTACGCAACCCTAACCACCTTAGGAGAATGTCACGCAGGGAACCAGGACCTCACTAGGACCACCTGTACTAGAAAGAACAACCACCTAAGTATCACAATACAATTAGGGGTATAAGCAAGAACATATTACACATGATGAATTTGAATTGAATTGAATTTTGAATTTAAATTGAATTTTTTGAATTTTGAATTTAAAAACATTTATATAGCGCGCTTATACCGTGCGGTTTCATGGCGCTTCAGATTGCGAGGAGATGGCGAGCAAGGAGATTTAGGCAGCAAAAGCACGAGAGAAAAGAAAGGTTTTAAGGTTTTTCCTAAATTCAGTGTAAGAGGATGTTGTGCGGAGTGCAGCGGGCAGGGAGTTCCAAAATGCAGGGGCCAAAACAGAAAACTTGATGCATCACAACATTCAGAGGTGTAGGGAAGGAAAACACATGATGCATAAAACATACATTCAGCGGTGTAAGAACAAGGCACATGATGCATCAAAACACATTCAGAGGTACCAGAGAAAACACATGATGCCTAAAACATTCAGAGGTGTAAGGAAGGAAAAACACATGATGCATAAGCCAACACATTCAGAGGTATAAAATCAAGGAAGACACATCATGCATAAAAACATTCAGAGGTGCCAGAACATAACTCAATAGCGCAAAAACACATGATGCCTAAAAACATTCAGAGGTGTAAGATCAATCTTAATCATATTAAATGCATTACATTTCCTAGCACCACATCACATTGCGCAAAACTCACATTAGGCAATTACCATCACATGGTTAATCACATTGCGCCTAAATTAAATCACATACCAGCCCCCATCTAATAAAGGGACTAAAGAGCCCTGTGTCCAGAATGTCAGGGCGCGCTGCCAATGCAGCGCCACTCAGGGGTGTGCCACCGGCGCTAAACCTAAACGTTGCAGGTGCCCATTACTTGCTGGGCACCTGGGAACAATCACAAGGGCCTAAACGTTGCAGCTGGCACTAAGTGCTGCACAGCTGTAGCAGGCCTGGCACCATTGTGCCACCTCTGTCCCACACAGGTACTCTCTCCAAAATTGCACCTAAACGGTGCAGCTGCCCACTAATTGCTGGGCAGCTGGGAGTCTGTAAACGGTGGCAAGGGCACTCACTGACCCTCTGGGAATAAAACTGCGCCACATGTAGGAGCCACACAGGCTCTGCAATACAATTACCACCCTAGGAGCCCACTGGCTCCTGAAACAAGTATGCCCCCTAGAACTGGGGACCTCCGGGGCGAGAATACGGGCCCCTTTGGCCCTCGGGACACCCCTGGGCCTTTTAAACACATAGGGACAGTCGGAGCCTCACAGGCTCTCAAATAACAAGGCCCTCTGAGCCTTGCAGGCTCTACATCACGTATGCCCCCTCACGGGGGACTCAACAACTAATGACCATCGTGGGAGCCACGGGGCTCTGACAAGAAAGGGCGGCTTGAGCCTCTCGGGGCTCTGAATTCAAAGAAAATGCCCCCACAAGCCTCTCTGGACCCGCAAAACAACTATGCCGCCAGGAGCCTCTCTGGGCTTTAAACAAAGCTTTGCCCGGTCGGGAACTCGAAATTAAGGTAAGGCCCCACGGGCCTCTCGGGCTCCTCAACAGCAATCGTAGGAGCAGCCCTCGGCAGAGCGGGCTGCTCGGATGAAGGCACCAGCAAGGTATGCGACCTTGCACCTTCCACCCCAGCCGGCTCTCACTCACCGGCGTCCTGGACCTGGGGTGCAGCGCATCTCCTTCTGCTCACGGCCGCAGGCGGGACTTGGCAGCAGGCGGGGCTCTACCGTAGCACGGGAGCCCCGCGGACTTCACCGGCTTGCTCCTGGCCTCACTTCTCCCTCTGCCGCAGCATCTCCGGTATCCCTCTTCTCACGGGAGATCGGAAGGGCACAGCATGGCTTCCCCCAGGCAGGGGGAAGCGGAAAACAACGTCCTCCCGGCCCCGCCCACAACCAGGCGGCGGGCCGGACATCTCCTTCCGGCGTTTTCCCCCGGGCTGCGGCGGTGAATTGGAGGCAAATGCCGGGTGGGCACCGGCTTCTTTAAAATAATAAATCGAGGTGGGGACTCGATCGGGCCACAAACAAAAGTGCTCCCAAGCGCTGTAAGTGGCAAATGAAGCGCTTCCAGGCGCTTAGGCAAAGATACCGTAATTAAAGCGCTCCTCAGTGCTAGGGGGAAATAAAGCGCTCCAAAGCGCTAGAAGGGCAATAAATCAGCGCTCCCAAGCGCTAATGGCCAGATACAGCGTTCCCCAGCGCTATAATTACAATACAGCACCTCCAACTACAACAGGTCCTGGGGGGCTGCAAAGAAAGGCAAAAGGGTCCCAGGACCAAGGCAGAGTCCTCCAGCCATCCATCAGGTATCCAGGGGCTGGGCAGGGCTCAGGGAGGCAAGCCTTCCCCTGAGCCCAAGCAGCAGCATGCCCCTGGCCGGATTCAAGTCAGAAACAAGAACATTTTGGAAGGGGACACAGCCCATTTTTATACAGAGAAATCCTTTGTCTAGCAGGGTGCAGGCAGTGTGAGAACCAGCTAGATCTGGTTATAGGGAATTCCTTTCACTGGCCAGGCTAGGGACATCAGACGCACCCCAGGGGGTGGAGCCAGCATTGTGTGGGGAAAACCCAGCCTCATTCAGGACCCTCAAACCAGACGGTCAATCCACAAGCAGGCCCAGGCTCACTCCTCCCCTCACATCAGCATGCTAAACACTCCATTCACCACCGGGGCAGACCCTCCCAGACTCTTGGAGCCAGGCTCACCAGCCAGCCTCAGCCAATCACACGCCAAACACAAATTACACAAATATGCCAACTTCTAAAAGTGGCACTTCTACACTAGACACAAACATGCCGCATATACCATTGCGTAGCATTCAATCTCACGAGTTTGCACATACCAAACTCGACCCTGCACTCCCCACACATCAGGAACTACCATGGGCATACATATTCCCCATTCATTCCTATGGGAGGGCAGGTCACTCACCACACATACACAGAGAGCTCACGCACTTTACGCTGTACCACAGTGAAAAAGTGTGCTGAGGCCTAAAATCACCAACACCAGGTCACAGAAACAGGCTAGGAAAAAGCAAAAAGTCTCGGGGTGAACCTGCCAAAAGGGCCGGGTCCAACAGGGGTCACCTGGGTTTTTGGCCCCGTGCTCGGTGACCATCTAAAGAACCCTACAAAACCCACACATTTCTGAAAACTAGACTCCCCGGGGCTTCCAGGGAGGTATAGCTTGTGTGCATTCCCCAGCATTTCCTTACCCAGAATCCGTTGCAAAGCTCAATTTTAGTTGAAAGAATCACTTTTCTCACACATTTTTGTGTGGGAAAGTGTGGCATCACCGGGCTCACACAAATTTTCTACCACCCAGCGTTCCCCCAGGTCTCCAGAAAAAAATTGTGCCTCACTTGTGTGGGAGGCTCAAGTACCTGCAACAGCCAAGGGCCCAAAACGTAGTGAGACGACATCAAATTTGCCTATCTCAAAACTACCTGGGTTTGCAAGGGGGGGTGTTGAGGGTACTTGCGCCTCCCACAGAAGTGAGGCACCATTTTTATCGGGAGACCGGGGGAACGCTGGGTGGTAGGAAATTTGTGTAAGCCCGGTGATGCCACACTTTCCCACTCAAAAATGTGTGAAAAAACTGATTTTTTCAGCAAAAATTGAAGTTTGCAAGGGATTCTGGGTAAGGGGACGTTGGGGGATCCACGCAAGTCATAACTCCTTGGAAGCCCCCGGGTGTCTAATTTTCAGAAATGTGTGGGCTTGGTAGGTTTCCCTAGATGGCCGTCAAGCACGGGGCCATAAACCCAGGTGACCCCCCTTGCAAAAGCAGGTGGTTTTGAGATAGGCAATTTTGATGTTGCCTCACTACGTTTTGGGCCCTTGCCTGTCACGGGTACTTGCGCCTCCCTCACAAGTGAGGCACCATTTTTATCAGGAGACCTGGGGGAACGCTGGGTGGTAGAAAATTTGTGTGAGCCCAGTGATGCCACACTTTCCCACACGAAAATAAGTGAAAAAACTATTTTTTTTCAGCTACAATTGAGGTTTGCAAGGGATTCTGGGTAAGGAAACGTTGGGGGATCCATGCAAGCCATACCTCTTTGGAAGCCCCGCGTGTCTACTTTCCATAAATATATAGGTTTGGTAGGTTTCCTTAGGTGCCGGCATAGCTAGGGTTCACAAACTACAGCTAGGCACTTTGCAAAAAAAGGGTCATTTTTCACTGCGAAATTGAGGTGCGACCACGTTGCTTTTTAGCGCCATTTCCTGTCGCAGGCACTAGGCCGACCCACACAGGGTTGAGTTCCAGTTTCAGGATTACCCACTGGGCATCTTCTTCAGCAGAAAGTTGCCATTCACCCTTGGCTAGTGGTTCGAAAGTTGTGTTAAAATCACCCGCAACCATAGCATGGGTGCCCAAAGAGTTAGACTCGAGGAGTTCGCCCAATGCCGCTAAAACTTCAAATTTTCCTCCTCTAGTTCCCTCACATAAATATTATAAACATTAATGCTCTCAAGCGGATCTATTTTAAGCCTTAGTGCCTGAATATCATTGCTCTTGGAGGGGAGCACCTTTATGCTAATGTCCAGGTCCTGGCGAACCCATATGGTCAAACCTCCTGATGGCCGACCTTTTTCTCCTTTAGTTGCTTGTATATGATAATTTAGATATCGTACGCCCTATTGTGGTGCCAAGAGCCATGTTTCCTGAAAGAGACAGACGTTGAAACAATTGATGAAAGCCAACCAATCTGGGACTATGAATTTGGAACTCAACCCAGCAATATTTCATTATATCATTGAACATTCACTATTGGTGTGTTGGATACTAGATAGGCCATATAGCTCCACTGGTAAGGTTTGATAGGACTCACTCTAGCCCATTAGCTGGAAAGAAGATGGGTTGCCATTTGAATGGGCTTGATAGATGTGTTGGTGCAGTTGGAATCCCTTACTATGTGGCTGCCCCTATGGTCTTCCGGAGTACCAACACCTTCCGGTACATGACATATGGTCACTAGCCCATTTGGCTCCACAAGGTTTGTCTTTTGTTATCTCCGAAAAGCCTAACTGGTTTAATATACAAGCTGAGATCGTCCAGTTTTTTAGGAAAGTGAGACGCCATGCCTTTTTTCAGGAAAGAGAGGCACCCAAAAGGACAGACACCACCGGCCTTCGCCCTCTATCTACATTCAACCCGCCTAGCAGCTCTATGTCACCTGAAATTATCACATTTGAGCATCTTGTCCTGAGAGACCTTACCAAACTTATAGAAAACTATAAATGCAACCCCTTCAATGTCAGTCTAGAAGAGAAGAACAGTCTGAAAAAACTCAAGGAACTAGATGACATCATCATAAAACCATGCAACAAGGGGGAAGGACTAGTTATTCAGGACAAAACCTCTTACGATGCAGACATTTTCTGTCAACTGAGTAATACCTCACACTAAGAGCGTCTTAATAGCAACCCCCTACGAGGTATTAGTGACCATATCCTTCCCGTCACCCAAGATGGTCTGGAAAATGGCTTTATCAGTAACAATGAATTTCTCTTCCTAAACAGCAAAACACCCCGCACACCTGTCCTGTATACACTACCTAAAGTGCACAAAAATGCGGAAGCACCTCCAGGCATGCCCATCCTCTCCGGCTGTGGCACTATTTTAGAGCTCCTGGGAAGGTATATTGACTTTTTTATAAAAGACATAGTACTGGATACTCTTACCTATGTTAAGCATACGACCCACTTGATTAACTTGATAGAATCCCTGTCCTTTGACCCCAATACAGAACTCCTTGTCACTCTTGACATAGAGTCTCTGCACACCAACATCCAACAAAATAAAGGTATAGAGGTCATTAGGAAACATCTAAACACCCGCCCAGCGCCTCACCAAGTACCTACAGAATTCATTGTTGCATTGCTAGAAATTGCACTTACGAAGAACTATTTCCTGGTCCATGATACATACTATAGTCAGTGCAAAGAGACCTCTATGGGGGCAAATTTTGCTCCAAACTTTGCCATCCTTTTCGTAGATGACATGGAGACTAACACCATTCTTAATGCCACTAACCCACACCTCAGCAAAATTTGCCTCTGGCGGAGATACATTGGTGCTTATGGTCTAGGGTGGTGACCAAAGTGAACTCAAAATCATCTGCAATTGGCTAAATAATACCCAGCCAGATCTCAAATTCACATATAACTATGACAACATCAAAATAGACTATCTAGATGTTACTATAAAGTGCAAAAATGGAGAACTATACACCGCCCTCTTTAGAAAACCTACCAAAAGAAACACCTTACTAAAGTAGAACAGCGCGAATCCCAGAGCACAGAGGGATGGCCTACCATATAGCCAATTTCTCCGCATCAGACGAAACTGTAAATTTAAGGAAGACTTCTTCCAAGAAGCTGAATTACTCTGTAAAAAGCTCACATTGAGTAGATACCCCAGACGCCTGGTTAAACACACCATGAAAAGGGCCTAGTACTCACACCGAGAATATCTCCTCCAGCCCAAAGAAAAATCGCCACTATTAAGAATCACGTGTCACTACATTCAGCTCAGTGAGTAACAGACTAACCAAACTGGAAAAAAGCACTGGTCTGGGCTTGATCCCCTATAGTTCACAGTAGGGACACCTCTTTTCTCTTTCAAACGTGGCCGCAACATTAAGGAACACCTAGTGAGGGCACACATACCCACTAGAAAGGACAATTCTATTCACTCGTATTTCAATTTACCACCTATACTGGGTCACTACAAATGCAACCACCGCATGGCATGCAAATCTACAGTAAATACCAAAGTCTTTGAATATGGAGATTCTAAGCATATTTTAAAATCATTCAGTAATTGTAATTCCCAAAATGTCATTTACTGCATTAAATGCCCATGCAAATTGCGTTAGATCAGCAAACTACTCAGAAAATCAAGACCAGGATCTCCCAGCATGAGAACAGGATCCGTTGCAAAGTTATGACTGCGCCACTAGTGGAACATTTTCTCCAACAAGGACACTCCGAGGACGACATCACGTGGCAAGTAATCGACAGCCTCCATTCCAACACAAGGGGAGGCAACCAACAGACAATACTTAACCGTTTGGAGTGTAAATGGATTTTTAATTGCAGGACTATTGAGAATGGACTGAACTCCATTGATGAATGGAATGCTTGTATTTAGTACCTACCTGGACTAACGATAGACCCTTGGTACTGCATTCTCTTCTGCTGCATTTTCTATGCATAAACCTTCATCCATTTTTTATATTGCTGTATCCAGATTTATCCACTCTGTGTTTAGCATGTGTTAATCAATTGTACATGACCCTCTTACATGATTATAATTATGTATACCCTGTTCAGATATCTAAGATGGTAATGTGCTACCGTGTTAATCCTGCATAACATTTAAATGCACTTCCCATATCCCGCCGCCTACCAGCGAGTCCGCTTCAGGTCTTAGTTACAGCATACACCCGCGTTCCGTGCCCGTCTTAACTATCGACGACACAACCCGCGGCTCGCTACTTAAGCCACGTCTCCCTAGACGTCGATTCCGTCGCTCCAGGACAGTCGATAGTTGAGCGTCCCCCTGGAAGGTCCTCCATTCCAGACCAGGACTCTGAATCAGTAAGTTGCATTGGGTTCCCCGTCTCTCCCTCGCCCGTTTTGAGACGCCGAGGTCCAGTAATTTGATTTAATTTACTGTACTGCTTTGGTTGGTTTCAGAGTTCAGACACGACTAAACTCATCTTCACTATGCGAGTACTCCATTTAACGCTGCAAATTTTTGCTGCCTGCAGCACCCCTCTAATTTAATTTAATTCTCTTTTACGTAGGCTACACCATTTTAAATCGGTCTGGCTAAATAATTTCCAGCTAACTGTACTACTACTGTGAGTACCACGGGGCTGCTTAGAATTCCTCCCCTTCTCCCATCAACTACGGTGCGCCTTGATTGCCCCTTTTCTCTCGACAGAAACATCCATTTAGCAACCACGGTCTCAAAGGGACCATTGAGTGATTCACGCCGGCACTGTGCGCCTCACGCTGTTACTAAGGCACGATCAAGTAAGCAGTCACACTCCCCCTACCCTCCCCCGCTTCCTCACGTGCAGGCTTTTGTTGTCCTGCTGGGATGACTCCTTCAACTTTACAGCCCCGACCCTGCAGGTGCCCCAGAACAGTTCCAGATGAAGGTTGTCCACACTCGATCCTGTACTACTTCCGGCTGGGAGTAGTCCTGTACCGGCTACATTTCTGAGGCTTCATTAGTGAGCAGTGGCTCTCCTTAGCTTTCGCCCGCGCTCCTCCTTTCTCTTGTGCTGGCCCCCACTGACTCTCTGCTTCCTTTAGATTGACACAGCCGTCCCACCCATGCGGCATCCCGTGACTCACTCAGGAGATCACGTTCACGACCCCGACCCCTCCTGGGCCATTGCCATCCCCATAACAAATTGAGAGTAAGTTTGCCAGTATGAGTCTACATGCATGACTCCTACCTTCCGCTCCTTAAACGTGACCTCCCTTATAAATATTTGGTGCCCCGCGTGCACCACCCTTCAATGGTCTTCTACATAGACCACATAGACGGTCTTCTCTGTACCTCCCGCAACCTAGGAGGTTTTGCTCTAATTGAATTAACTGCTACAACCACTGGAGCACCTATTCACTGCTACCAGTTCAACTGTAGGGTCCATATCGTAACAATGCATTGTTCCCCTTCAGTTTGTAGACTGCTCACTAAATGTCCTGAAGATGATCTTAAGTCTCTAAAATCGAAACCGCGTCGACCCGTACTCCTTCCATTGCTAATACCCACGTGGAGTTCCATTGTTTGTTGTCAATGCAATGTTAGGTTTTTTAATCCACTATCACCTCGTCACATCACCCCCACTTTCACTTTGTGTGAGCACCTGAATGTTACTTAAAGTACTAAGTTTAACCTGTGTAAAATAAACTGTCTATTTTACACTACACATGTCCCCCTACCTTTGTGCTCCCAGTAAGATTAATCTTCTAGTTTAACTTGGAACCTAGTGCCCCCTTGGGGATAACACTTTTTGCTCTGGACCCATTGTGGCCAACATTGAACCACTGTTTTTCCTAAACAAACTTATTAGAAAGTGCAGCACAAAGGTGCCTGTTAGCTGCAGAACAGGTAGGATCGAACCATCTAGGTCAGTGATTCCCATCCTGTGGTCCGGGAACCCCCTCTGGCTCCGCAAAGCCTACTCAGGGGGTCTGCAATTACTTAGAAAATTAAATAATATTACCAGATTAATAAATATGGATATAAATAAAGAAACTAAATATAGAATTGCAACGTTTAAAATGTTCTGTAAAAGTGAAGAAATTTGAAATTGGAGGCTAAAAACGAGTATCCTCATTGATTTGTGAGGGCGGTGCAAGTGCATCATACAGAATAGAGTATTAACCATAAGTGACCACAACTGAATTTAGAAACGGTACAGCACTCGTGTTAAAATTATTTAAAAAAACATTTTTATATTTGATTGTGAATTCAATTATTTCATCATTTGTGTATTTGTTTGATAAAGGCTTGTTTCTGTATTGTTTGTGCACAGTTTAGCGGTTCAAATCCTCGAAAATGCTTAGGCCGGGTTCCCTGCCTTGCAGTAATAACTCAGTGTGTGTCCCAGATTCCAATAATAATTCAGTGGGGGTTCCAAGTTTCCAGTAATGATTAAGCATGAGCTCCTCAGAAGTCAAAAGGTTAAGAACCACTAAACTAATCTATACCTACCTACCTGGCTCTGAAGAGAAGCCAGGCGGAGAGGAAATTCACTAAGACTGACCTATCTAATTGCTCTCCTTGCTGCCTCTATTGTTTGTGCTTACGGTGGGAAGAGCCCGAAGTCGATGACCCCGGCAACCTTGAGCTAGATCACGGCCTTGAATTGTATCTACATCTTCTGTCATCCTTGGCTCTGGCTATAAAGAGTTTATCTTGAGGCTGTCAGGGACGTTGTGGTGAGGGATGGGGCCGGTAAACTTACTTGTTCAAGAAGCTGACGAACCCGCGACGTCTTCCCTCAAGGTAGGAGGCATTCTAAGAAACAAAGAAAGGACACAAACACACGGAGGAAAAAATATCTGGAAGAAAGACATCCGTGGCTCGGGAATGAAAAAAAAGGATTAATCTTGGCATGCAAGGGGTGAGTCCCTTATGGTGGAGGAAGATGGAAGACATTACGGAGAGGGAAAGGATGGAGGAGAACATAGAGAGGACAGGGGAGAGCGGGAAGAGGATAGATGGGAAAGGAGGACAAAAGCTGTAGAAGGGGACTGAAGAGAATTTATTGGCCAGAAGGAACCAGGGTAAGAGGAAACCGAGGAAAGAAATGGAAGCCAGCCGGAAGGGAAGAAGATGTGTGGCTGGATGAGTGTTCCCTAGGCCCTTCTGATGACCACTATTCATCCCACAGCCCAGGGCTGAGGCCTACCTGGGTGAGTGCTGCAGTGCAGCCAGGAGGGGATTGGGCTTGGCATTTGTTTAGATAGTTTGTTTTGTAAAGCTTTATTCGACATATAATCATAAAAGCATGTATCAAATATTATCCATAGTTTCATAAAAAAAGAAACCAACTCCAACGATACGATTAATATATGTCGGCTTTTGATAAAAGCTGATCATTTAAAAACCCATAGATTAATAAAAATAGAATAAACGAAAAACTCTACACAGTTCTATAATGGGAGGTTACAACAAAATTAACTTCTTCATAAAAGCCTAGGGACTCGGAAAAGCCCATGAACAAAATATGTAATGATATTTACAGCAATGCGTCAGTGGCTGCAGACCGACCTATAGTACTTTGCAACGGCTGTTAAAATGGTGGGTGATGTACTTGTGCATTTAATTCTTTCGCCTTCCGCACTTCTGGTGTGCCTAGCAGCTTACATAAAGGTCTCAGCCAAACCTGATGGGGAATTACGTAGGCTGGACAGGCAAAAATCATATGTGCTACTGTTTCTTTATAGGTCGGGCAAAATGGGCACTTATTGTCGGTTGGATTAGACCACCTTGCCGTGAAAGATCTCAAGGGTAACAAACCTACCCTCAACTGGAAATACAGCTTCCTTTCTTGTGGTTGTGTTATGATATAATAGTAAGGTTCGAAGTGCGTAGTGTGCTTAAATTCTAAAAATCTTCCTGCCAATGTGGCTGCTTCACTATGTCTCCAGGTGTTAAAAGTGATCCTCTCCCAATATTTTTCCTTTAAGTGCTTTTTTGTGGGAACACTAGCCATTGACGGATCTTCCCAGAGTGATATCAAACCAAGGTCCGCCAGAATATCTCTAACTCCCCGGAGCCATTTGATCTTATGGAAGCTGTCAGATTTAATTATATCCACAAAACCTGTGGCATAAACTTTCAATTCAGGTGTTTTCCATAGCCTGCGCCAATATAAGACTGGGCGTAGTTTTATGATGTCTGATAAAAACTCTTCCGAGATCATAATGTAGCTGGCACGAAGATGTGCTTTGGTGGAGATTAGTAATGTTACGTAGAAAACTATTTTCAGACACAGTAAGTTCAGATGTGGTCTCGGGCCCCAAAGTTCTGCACCATAGAGGGCTGAGCTTATCACTTTCATGTCATAAACCTGGAGCACTGGTCTAATGGGTTTGGTAAGTGACTGTTATGCTCTAGATTTAGTGCTCCCACCAGTTGCCCGTGCTTGAGTGATGCCAGGTCAATTTGTTGGTTCCACTTCAGGTTACTCTGTATGTGTACCCCCAAGTATGTGAACGCTCCTACCCGATCCAATGTTCGATTATTCATGTATATATTGCCTTTAAAAGGTTTGTGCTGGTTGAAGGCCATGTATTTCGTCTTTGACACATTTACTTCGAGACCACGCTCCAGACAGAACCCTTCAAAAATTGATAGGGCACGCTGGAGCAAGCTCGGGGTCTTCGAAATTATCAATATGTCGTCGGCGAACATTAGGATTGGTATTTTCACCCTTGCTAAAGTCGGGGCATTATTATTTTCTGGTGCCATGTAATCGACATTTCTATTAATGAACAAGGAAAATAAAGTAGGAGCCATAGCGCACTCCTGTTGTACCCCTCGTTCTATTGGAAACGGACTTGTGACCATACCCTGGGTACCCCAACGGATTTTGGCATAGTTGTTCCTGTGCAGTCTCATTATAAGTGTAAGGAGATTATTAGGCAACCCCATTTCCTGCAACTTTACCCACAGACAGGAACGGGGAACGAGATCGAACGCGGACTTTGAATCTACGAAGGCAGCATATGAACTGCCTTCGCCCAGGACCACTGTTTTCCACAGTAGTAAGATGAACCAAAACACCTGGTCGATAGTACTAGTAAAAGCCCCAAGCCTAGCCTGCAGGGGGGTCAGTATGCTATGTTCGTCTATCCAATCATTGATCTTATTGAGAATCAATCTACCCACAATCTTTTGCATTGAATCGATCAAACTAATTGGTCGGTAATTGTCTGGTAGTGATTGGTCCCTTTTTTTGTACACTGGAATTATTTCAGCTCCTTTCCAGGAGTCCGGTACAGGGGCGCCTTGGGCAACTGCGTTGGCCACTGTGGCGATTTATCTTCCCCATCTTGTTTTGTCATGTATAAAGATGTCAGCGGGGATGCCATCAGGACCGGGCGCTCTCCAGCCTGTTACTGCATTAAGAGCTAACACCACATCATTAGTGTTAAAAACATCTTCCGTATAAAATACATGACTGGGATCGACAAAAATGACTCTAACTGGCTTTGCTCATATTGCGGTTTAACCCAGTCTTCCTTCGTAACATGATTCTGAGCTTGTTCAGGTTGCCCCCCCCCCCGATCCCATTTTAGGATTCTCCAGAACAGTTTGCTTTTATTCTGGGTGCTAGCTTCTTTAAGGTCTTGCCAGCGTTTCTCGCGTCAGGAGTTTTTCACTGTGAAAATAACTCTCTTGTAGGCCTGCCTGGCTCTGCGTACCGACACAAGGTCTCCATCTTTTATCGCCTGTCTACATTCTTTGTTGAACCCGCTGCTGGGCTTCTGGTCTGCAGGTTTCTTTGGTTTGCACTGCTTAACAAAATAGGTTCTTAGGTGCTTAACCCCTTCGATGCCGATGACGGAGTGGTTCCGTCATCAGCATCGGGTGGGCTGTGCTGATGACGGAACCGCTCCGTCATCAGCACAGCCCCTGGGGGGAGCGCTGGCACTCCCCCCCTGGGGCATCGATTTTGCCCCCACAGACAGGGATGGCAGCGGAAGAGTTTCCGCTGCCACCCCTGAGCCCCCCCCACGCTTCCCCATGATATCAGCACGCACAGCGAGCGCCGACATCATCAGGAAGCGCTGGACGCCCTGGAAACCATTTGTTTCCAGCGCGTCCAGGAACAGGAGGTAAGGTTGGGCCTCGGGTGGGGCGGGGGCATTTCTTTGTGCCTTGAGGCATCGGGGGGGAGGAAACAGTGTTTCCTCTCCCCTGATGTCCTAATGCAGGGCATTCCTGGTGCACGATCGCGCACAGCGTCGCGATCGTGCACCAGGAATGCCCCCACCAGACACCAGGGATGTTTTATTTAGTGAAAAGGAAGCGACCCCTTGGGCAAGGGTGGCTTCCTTGGGCCCAAAATTAGAAATAAGTCGATTCTGCCCCCTCTGGGGGCAGATTGGTTTGATTGTTTGGCCTTTCTGCCCACTAGACACCAGGGATTTCATTTTTTTTTTATGGAAGCAAACCCTTGGGCAAGAGTCGCTTCCAGGGGGCCCAATGTATTTTAAAATTATATTCTGCCCCACCCTGGGGACAGATAGCCTGATTTATTGGTGTTTCTGGACCCAGGGGGGGGGGCAGAAAAGACCACTAGAGCCAGGGAATTGTTTTTTTTTAAATTGGAAGAGACCAGTCGCTTCCAGGGGTCATTTTTTTAAAAGTATATTCTGCCCCCCCCCGGGTCAGATCGGTTTCTTTATTTGGCCTTTCTGCCCCCAGGGGAGGGCAGAAAACCCCACTAGAAACCAGGGAATGTTTTAAATTTGAAATGGAAGCGACCCCTTGGGTAAGGGTCGCTTCCTTATGGGCCTAATTAATTTGCAAGACTTTTCTTTCCCCCTTGGGGACAGATTATCTATATTTTTGGCATTTCTGGTCGGGGGGGGGGGGCAGAAAAGCACACTAGTGCCAGGGATGTAAATATAAATAAATTTGGTTGCTTCCAGGGGACATATATTTGTTTATGTGTATTCAGCCCATTTATTTGGCCCTTCTTCCCCCATTTGTGTAGTGACATAGCCTGTTATAATGTGTATTTTTTTTATTTCTTGTGAATTGTAATGTTTTATTTCCCCCTTTTTTGCTCTAGCTCAAGGCTTTTGCTCTTTAGACCGTTGCAGGTTGTGGTTTCGTTACTGGTGGCTCTGCTGTTTGTGTAGTTGCATGTATTTGGTAAGAGACCTTTTTTTGTACAATTTCAATGTAAATGTGTTTTTTGCAAAGTGTGTAATAATACCAGTATGTTTGGTTTCTGTTTTTTGAGTGTCTAAAAAATGTTTTGCATTTGTGCTTGATGTGTATTTTGTTTTCTGTAGATTCATTGTTTTTTTTCTTCTTTCTAGTGGGATATTGTTGACTATTTGCTGTGTCTTTGCAGAGTAGGTGCTGGTGAGTGTAGCTGTCCCTTGTAAGTGAATTGTATAGTTTTTGAGTATATAGATCTTTCTGATAAAGGCACACATTTGTTTACTTACTTTGCACAGTGCTAGTTGTTGACTTGTTTTTGCAGTCTCTTTTCTTAGTAAAGATAATGGCTAGCCGCCGGATGACAGCTCAGCAAGTTGTTGGAATGCTTTTTGATTCTTCCTCTGACCATGGTCCAGAGAGACTGACTGCTTCTGAGGCAGAGGTGGGAAGGGAAGATTCAGGCAGTGAATTTTCTCTCCACATGGCATCATCTGATGATGAAGATACTCTCAATGCAGATGAAGCTACTCTTGGTGCGGATGAAGTGCCTGTGTTAGAGGAGGACATTAATGAGCCGATAGTGCGGCAAGAGGCATCTGGGCTGCAGCCCCAGGTAAAGTGAGACAAGAGGCATCTGGGCTGCAGCCTGGGGCTGCAAGACTTCCCGTTGGTATAGTGAGATAAGAGGCACCTGGGTTGCAGCCTGGGGCTGTAAGACTTCCCGTTGGTATAGTGAGTCAAAGGCAGCTGGGGGGCAGCCTGGGGCTGCAAGGCTTCCTGTTGAAAGTGCTGACCTCTGGGTTGCCCCAGGCATGGTGCAGCTGGCATTGACAGACTTTACTGGTGTTCCAGGTTGTAGGGTGAACACTGAAAACTATTTGCCGATTGATTTTTTTCAGTTGTTTATGGATGATGTGTTTTTGGCAAAGATTGTTGAGCAGACTAATTTGTATACCGGACAGTTTTTGAGGGACAACAGTGCCAGCCTTAAGCCCCACTCTAGAGCTACCCGGTGGACTCCCACAAATTTGGAAGAGATGAAGAAGTTCTTGGGTTTAACTTTTTTGATGGGCTTGCTAAGGAAGCCATCAATGGCTTCATATTGGTCTACTAGTCCCTTGATAGCAGCTGCTATATTTCCGGCAGTCATGAGTCATGATAGGTATTTGCTTCTGCTTCGGATGATGCATTTTGTCGATAATGGTTTAGCTTCGCCACGAGATGACACTGATTGTGACCGTCTTTTCAAGATTCAGCCTGTCATTGATCACTTCGTTGATCGATTTTCTGAGATCTATGCTCCAGGGAAAGAAATTGCAGTGGATGAGTCTTTGGTGTTGTTCAAGGGCCGCTTCGTTTTTAGGCAATACATTCCTAGGAAGAGGGCACGCTATGGAATTAAGCTGTATATGCTGTGTGACAGTTGGACTGGATATGTCTCAAATTTCAGGGTGTACACCGGTAAGGAATCCAGGATTAACCCCCCTGGTTGTCCGTCCACTTTTGGAGTGACTGAGAAAATTGTGTGGGAACTTGGTAGAAGATTATTTAACAAAGGCCATAATTTATATGTAGATAACTTCTACACTGGTGTGCGGTTGTTCAGGGAATTGGCTAAAGTGGACACTGTTGCTTGTGGCACAATCCGCTATAACCGTAAAGGTTTCCCAAAATAACTTGTTTGTCAAAAGCTTGTCCGGAGACAGTGCAGTGCATTGCATTGCGAGGAGCTTCTAGCTGTGAAGTGTTCAGACAGGAGAGATGTCTACATTTTGACTACCATCCATGATGAAAGCACTGAACCGGTGACTGTTTGGGGTGAGGTTGCTGAAGCGTGCAAACCTGTGTGCATTTTAGACTATAATAGGCACATGGGTTGTGTTGACAGAGTAGATCAGAGGTTGGAACCGTATGCTGCTCTTCGTAAGGCTTACATTTGGTACAAGAAGTTGGCTATCTATCTTTTCCACTTGGCAACCTTTAAAGCGTTTGTTGTGTTCCAGGAATCTAGTCCTGAGTCAAAGATGACTTTTGTAAAGTTTCAGTAGACTGTAATAGGCAGCCTTGTTTTAGTGGAACAGGCAAGTGTTCCTAGAGTTGGAGTGGTGGAGGATGTTGCTAGATTGAAAGATCGCCACTTTCCTGATCACATTCCTCCTATATCCTCAAAAGACTTTCCCAGTAGGAGATGTAGAGTCTGTTGGCGAAGAGGTATGCGGAAGGAGGTTTGTATGTACTGCCCCGAGTATCCTTCTAACCCTGGGCTGTGCGTGCCTGCTTGTTTTAGAATGTACCACACGCAAAATAATTTTTGGGAGCATATATGAGTGGTAAAGTGAACTGACTAGCCTCTATTGTTTAATAATTTTTGTTCAGTTTCAAGGTTGGCATTTGTGTAGTGTTTTTAGTTTTAGTTGTTGTGTTAGTAGATTTGTATCAATTTGCAATTTGTTTGTGTTTTCTTATTTATATTTTAAAAAATCCTAAATGTGATGTCGGTTTGCGTGGAGTGGCGCTTGTCTGGTGGTGTGCGTGGTCTGGCGCTTGGCTGGCGGTGTGTTTGGATTGGTGCTTGGTTGGCGGTGTGCCTGGACTGGTGCTTGGCTGGCGGTGTGCGTGGACTGGTGCTTGGCTGGCTGTGTGTTTGTACTGACTCTTGGCTGGCAGTGTGTTTGTACTGGCGCTTAGCTGGCAGTGTGTTTGTACTGGTGCTTGGCTGGCAGTGTGTTTGTACTGGCGCTTGGCTGGTGGTGTGCGTGGACTGGCATTTGGCTGGCGGTGTGCGTACAGTGGCGTTTGGCTGGCGGTGTGTGTGGACTGGTGCTTAGCTGGCGGTGTGCATGGTCTGGCGCTTGCCTGATGGTGTGTTAGGATTGGTGGCTGGCTGGCGGTGTGCCTGGACTGGTGCTTGGCTGGCGGTGTGCGTGGACTGGCGCTTGGTTGGTGGTGTGTTTGTACTGACTCTTGACTGGCAGTGTGTTTGTACTGGCGCTTGGCTGGCAGTGTGTTTGTACTGGTGCTTGGCTGGCAGTGTGCGTGGATTGGCGCTTGGCTGGCAGTGTGCGTGGACTGGCG
The DNA here is from genome assembly GCF_964263255.1 of Lissotriton vulgaris. NCBI lineage: Eukaryota > Metazoa > Chordata > Amphibia > Caudata > Salamandridae > Lissotriton > Lissotriton vulgaris. The sequence continues at coordinate 1,144,611,284 of NC_141687.1, read as the reverse complement.
CTTGGCTGGCGGTGTGCGTGGACTGGCGTTTGGCTGGCGGTGTGCGTGGACTGATGCTTGGCTGGCGGTGTGCGTGTACTGGCGCTTGGCTGGCGGTGTGTGAGTAGTGACTTGATGCTGGTCACTACACACACTGCTAGCTGAGCGCCACTCCATGCAATCCATCAGTTTGTGTAGTTAATGTGTCAGGAATGGTGGGCGTGTCAAAGGGATGGGCCCTTGAATGGCACTGTCTGCTGGTGGAAGTATTGTAATGTTATGGTCCCGCGGCTGACGGTGTGAATGTTTTGTATGTGTCACACGTATGAAAGGTGTATGAATGGCATGTAAAGTGGTTGATGCCTTGTCGTGGCTTTACAGCTCGCGAGCTGTGAGTCAATGGTTCAGTTTCTCGTCCTTACAATTATTAACAGTGCATTTCATTTTTGTGAAATCACTTACTAATACAATTGTATTTACTGAACCATCACTCACCCTTGTGCCAAATCCAACCAGTGTGTGTGTGTGTTTGAGGAATAGATGGCTGTGCAGTAATATTTTTATTGTTTGTATTTTTGAAGCAGGGTGCCCCTTGTCCCTTTTTGTGAATGTTGTGATCTGTTTCTTTCATGCCTGGTGGGGTGAATGGTCTTCTGTGTATCAAGTATGAAAGGCGTGTGAATGGCCTGTAAAGCAGTTGGAGCCTTGCAGTGGCTTTACAGTTCACGAGCTGCGAGGCACTGGTTCGTTTTTTATCCATTTAATTGACAGTGCATTTCATTTTTGTGAAATCTCTTGTTAATAAAATTTTATATACTGAACCATCACTCGCCCTCATGCCAAATCCAACCAGTATGTGTGTGTGTTTGAGGAATAGATGGCTGTGCAGGAATCTTTGTCTTTTTAGTCTCTCTGCCAAGGTGTACATCCCACCTAAGAATAGCCTACCAAATGTAGATATTGTTGAAAACCCATGGGAGTACATAGTGATGCCTCTGTGGTGAATTCTAACAAGTTCATTTATCCGCAATGTCCTGCAAAACTCACAATGTATGTCACATTTTCCTTGCAATATTGTGCCAAAATTGTCACGCTCTAGAACTAAACAACTAATTGTCAAAACGATCTGGTTTTGCTAGGGCGGTTGTTTGGCTGGCGGCTGGCGGTGGCTATTTCTGGTTGGCTAAGGCTGACTCCAAAGCTAGGCAGAAAACCACCATTATAGTCATGGCAAGGGAGCCACACGCCAAGATAACCCCTGCTCACCCCCTTGGTAGCTTGGCACGAGCAGACAGGCTTATCCCGGAGGCAATGTATAAAGCATTTGCGCCAGTACACAACAGCAACAACATCCTAGGCACACCACAAAAGGAACTCCACACAAGGTTATATAAAAATAACTTTTGTATTGTAAACACACATCAGATAGTATCACACATGTACATTGTGCCAACTGGCACGGGCAATATTCACAAGGGATTATTTACATCAGGACAGGGCCACATGGGCCACTGTCAGAATCAGCACTTAGTAGAAATAGCACTTCTAGAACATAGAATAAGTATAGCACAAAATAACAATTATAAATCACAACCAGTATCTACTGGTAAGGGGTAAATACCACCTACGCAACCCTAACCACCTTAGGAGAATGTCACGCAGGGAACCAGGACCTCACTAGGACCACCTGTACTAGAAAGAACAACCACCTAAGTATCACAATACAATTAGGGGTATAAGCAAGAACATATTACACATGATGCATCACAACATTCAGAGGTGTAGGGAAGGAAAACACATGATGCATAAAACATACATTCAGCGGTGTAAGAACAAGGCACATGATGCATCAAAACACATTCAGAGGTACCGGAGAAAACACATGATGCCTAAAACATTCAGAGGTGTAAGGAAGGAAAAACACATGATGCATAAACCAACACATTCAGAGGTATAAAATCAAGGAAGACACATCATGCATAAAAACATTCAGAGGTGCCAGAACATAACTCAATAGCGCAAAAACACATGATGCCTAAAAACATTCAGAGGTGTAAGATCAATCTTAATCATATTAAATGCATTACATTTCCTAGCACCACATCACATTGCGCAAAACTCACATTAGGCAATTACCATCACATGGTTAATCACATTGCGCCTAAATTAAATCACATACCAGCCCCCATCTAATAAAGGGACTAAAGAGCCCTGTGTCCAGAATGTCAGGGCGCGCTGCCAATGCAGCGCCACTCAGGGGTGTGCCACCGGCGCTAAACCTAAACGTTGCAGGTGCCCATTACTTGCTGGGCACCTGGGAACAATCACAAGTGCCTAAACGTTGCAGCTGGCACTAAGTGCTGCACAGCTGTAGCAGGCCTGGCACCATTGTGCCACCTCTGTCCCACACAGGTACTCTCTCCAAAATTGCGCCTAAACGGTGCAGCTGCCCACTAATTGCTGGGCAGCTGGGAGTCTGTAAACGGTGGCAAGGGCACTCACTGACCCTCTGGGAATAAAACTGCGCCACATGTAGGAGCCACACAGGCTCTGCAATACAATTACCACCCTAGGAGCCCACTGGCTCCTGAAACAAGTATGCCCCCTAGAACTGGGGACCTCCGGGGCGAGAATACGGGCCCCTTTGGCCCTCGGGACACCCCTGGGCCTTTTAAACACATAGGGACAGTCGGAGCCTCACAGGCTCTCAAATAACAAGGCCCTCTGAGCCTTGCAGGCTCTACATCACGTATGCCCCCTCACGGGGGACTCAACAACTAATGACCATCGTGGGAGCCACGGGGCTCTGACAAGAAAGGGCGGCTTGAGCCTCTCGGGGCTCTGAATTCAAAGAAAATGCCCCCACAAGCCTCTCTGGACCCGCAAAACAACTATGCCGCCAGGAGCCTCTCTGGGCTTTAAACAAAGCTTTGCCCGGTCGGGAACTCGAAATTAAGGTAAGGCCCCACGGGCCTCTCGGGCTCCTCAACAGCAATCGTAGGAGCAGCCCTCGGCAGAGCGGGCTGCTCGGATGAAGGCACCAGCAAGGTATGCGACCTTGCACCTTCCACCCCAGCCGGCTCTCACTCACCGGCGTCCTGGACCTGGGATGCAGCGCATCTCCTTCTGCTCACGGCCGCAGGCGGGACTTGGCAGCAGGCGGGGCTCTACCGTAGCACGGGAGCCCCGCGGACTTCACCGGCTTGCTCCTGGCCTCACTTCTCCCTCTGCCGCAGCATCTCCGGTATCCCTCTTCTCACGGGAGATTGGAAGGGCACAGCATGGCTTCCCCCAGGCAGGGGGAAGCGGAAAACAACGTCCTCCCGGCCCCGCCCACAACCAGGCGGCGGGCCGGACATCTCCTTCCGGCGTTTTCCCCCGGGCTGCGGCGGTGAATTGGAGGCAAATGCCGGGTGGGCACCGGCTTCTTTAAAATAATAAATCGAGGTGGGGACTCGATCGGGCCACAAACAAAAGTGCTCCCAAGCGCTGTAAGTGGCAAATGAAGCGCTTCCAGGCGCTTAGGCAAAGATACCGTAATTAAAGCGCTCCTCAGTGCTAGGGGGAAATAAAGCGCTCCAAAGCGCTAGAAGGGCAATAAATCAGCGCTCCCAAGCGCTAATGGCCAGATACAGCGTTCCCCAGCGCTATAATTACAATACAGCACCTCCAACTACAACAGGTCCTGGGGGGCTGCAAAGAAAGGCAAAAGGGTCCCAGGACCAAGGCAGAGTCCTCCAGCCATCCATCAGGTATCCAGGGGCTGGGCAGGGCTCAGGGAGGCAAGCCTTCCCCTGAGCCCAAGCAGCAGCATGCCCCTGGCCGGATTCAAGTCAGAAACAAGAACATTTTGGAAGGGGACACAGCCCATTTTTATACAGAGAAATCCTTTGTCTAGCAGGGTGCAGGCAGTGTGAGAACCAGCTAGATCTGGTTATAGGGAATTCCTTTCACTGGCCAGGCTAGGGACATCAGACGCACCCCAGGGGGTGGAGCCAGCATTGTGTGGGGAAAACCCAGCCTCATTCAGGACCCTCAAACCAGACGGTCAATCCACAAGCAGGCCCAGGCTCACTCCTCCCCTCACATCAGCATGCTAAACACTCCATTCACCACCGGGGCAGACCCTCCCAGACTCTTGGAGCCAGGCTCACCAGCCAGCCTCAGCCAATCACACGCCAAACACAAATTACACAAATATGCCAACTTCTAAAAGTGGCACTTCTACACTAGACACAAACATGCCGCATATACCATTGCGTAGCATTCAATCTCACGAGTTTGCACATACCAAACTCGACCCTGCACTCCCCACACATCAGGAACTACCATGGGCATACATATTCCCCATTCATTCCTATGGGAGGGCAGGTCACTCACCACACATACACAGAGAGCTCACGCACTTTACGCTGTACCACAGTGAAAAAGTGTGCTGAGGCCTAAAATCACCAACACCAGGTCACAGAAACAGGCTAGGAAAAAGCAAAAAGTCTCGGGGTGAACCTGCCAAAAGGGCCGGGTCCAACAGGGGTCACCTGGGTTTTTGGTCCCGTGCTCGGTGACCATCTAAAGAACCCTACAAAACCCACACATTTCTGAAAACTAGACTCCCCGGGGCTTCCAGGGAGGTATAGCTTGTGTGCATTCCCCAGCATTTCCTTACCCAGAATCCGTTGCAAAGCTCAATTTTAGTTGAAAGAATCACTTTTCTCACACATTTTTGTGTGGGAAAGTGTGGCATCACCGGGCTCACACAAATTTTCTACCACCCAGCGTTCCCCCAGGTCTCCAGAAAAAAATTGTGCCTCACTTGTGTGGGAGGCTCAAGTACCTGCAACAGCCAAGGGCCCAAAACGTAGTGAGACGACATCAAATTTGCCTATCTCAAAACTACCTGGGTTTGCAAGGGGGGGTGTTGAGGGTACTTGCGCCTCCCACAGAAGTGAGGCACCATTTTTATCGGGAGACCGGGGGAACGCTGGGTGGTAGGAAATTTGTGTAAGCCCGGTGATGCCACACTTTCCCACTCAAAAATGTGTGAAAAAACTGATTTTTTCAGCAAAAATTGAAGTTTGCAAGGGATTCTGGGTAAGGGGACGTTGGGGGATCCACGCAAGTCATAACTCCTTGGAAGCCCCCGGGTGTCTAATTTTCAGAAATGTGTGGGCTTGGTAGGTTTCCCTAGATGGCCGTCAAGCACGGGGCCATAAACCCAGGTGACCCCCCTTGCAAAAGCAGGTGGTTTTGAGATAGGCAATTTTGATGTTGCCTCACTACGTTTTGGGCCCTTGCCTGTCACGGGTACTTGCGCCTCCCTCACAAGTGAGGCACCATTTTTATCAGGAGACCTGGGGGAACGCTGGGTGGTAGAAAATTTGTGTGAGCCCAGTGATGCCACACTTTCCCACACGAAAATAAGTGAAAAAACTATTTTTTTTCAGCTACAATTGAGGTTTGCAAGGGATTCTGGGTAAGGAAACGTTGGGGGATCCATGCAAGCCATACCTCTTTGGAAGCCCCGCGTGTCTACTTTCCATAAATATATAGGTTTGGTAGGTTTCCTTAGGTGCCGGCATAGCTAGGGTTCACAAACTACAGCTAGGCACTTTGCAAAAAAAGGGTCATTTTTCACTGCGAAATTGAGGTGCGACCACGTTGCTTTTTAGCGCCATTTCCTGTCGCAGGCACTAGGCCGACCCACACAAGTGAGGTACCATTTTTCTCATAAGACTTTGGGGAACGCAGGGTGGAAGAAAATTTGTGGATATACGCAGATTCCAGAACTTTCCACCACAGAAATGTGGTGAAAATGTGGGTTTTTTGACAACTTTTAAGGTTTGCAAGGGCTTCTGGTGAGAGGCAGTCAAGTCACCCCATCCTGAATTCCCCTGGGTGTCTAGTTTAAAAAAATGTATAGGTTTGCTAGGTTTCCCTAGGTGCCGGCAGAGCTAGGGTTCAAAAACTACAGCTAGGCACTTAGACAAAAAAAGGGTCATTTTTCACTGCGAAATTGAGGTGTGACCGTGTTGTGTTTTGCGTTGTTTCCTGTCGCAGGCACTAGGCCGACCCACACAAGTGGGGTACCATTTTTCTCTGAAGACTTTGGGGAACGCAGGGTGGAAGGAAATTTGTGGATACACGCAGATTCCAGAACTTTCCACCACAGAAATTTGGTGAAAATGTGGGTTTTTTGACAACTTTTAAGGTTTGCAAGGGCTTCTGGTGAGAGGCAGTCAAGTCACCCCATTCTGGATTCCCCTGGGTGTCTAGTTCTCAAAAATGTATAGGTTTACTAGGTTTCCCTAAGTCCCGGCAGAGCTAGGGTTAAAAAACGACAGCTACACACTTCGCAAAAAAAGGGTAAATTTTCATTGTGAAAATGCGGTGTGTTCATGTTGTGTTTTGAGCCCTTTCCGGTCGTGGGCACTATGCCTACCCACAAAAGTGAGGTACCATTTTTATCGGGAGACTTAGGGTAATTCAGATTTGTAAATCAACTGTTATTACCTGTTGATTTTTGATGCATTTCTGCCTTCCAAATGAAAGACATTGTGTAAAAAAGAAGTCATTTTGAAAAATGACCAATAATTCTCATGCTAGTATGAGTATTCCCAATTTTGAAAATGTGCAAATATGTACTTTTCCTAAACTCTATAATTTGTACCCATTTCAGAAATACATAGGTGTCTTTCATACAGATTTTTCTATGTAAACATTTTTGCACAATAATTGCTATATACCCGGTACGTAATAAAAAGCCATATCAAATTGCTACTCAGTTTTTGACTCTGGGTTCGTCTGCTTCTTGGTGAACCTACACGTCCTATACATCCACACAACTAGGAAGGTCCAGTGGATGTAACAATATATTGCTTTCAAAGAGCTGTCATAATTACAAGAAGTTACAGGGGAAAACGTTGACACAAAAGGCTGTTTTTTTCAACTAATTTTCAATTTTTCCAATATTTAACTGTTAGTTTCTATAAAGAAACCTTGATGGATCTACACAAATGACCCTTTTCTGAATTCACAATTGTGTCTACTTTTGTAAAATGTATAGCTTTCTAGGATCCATTATTGTTTTCATACTCATTTCTACCATTAACTGGAAGGAGGTTGAAAGCACAAAAAATAGCAAAAATAGGCTATGTCGCAGAAAAATGCCAAAACTGTGCAAAAAATGTTGGTTCTCTGACAAAAGACTGTCATTCCCTAAAATCTGGGAAAATGGTGATTTCAACCCCACAAACCTTTTTTGATAACATTTGCAGGGAAAAACCCGGAGGCTTTCATTTGTAGCCCGTTTTTCCCATTTTTCTGAAAAAAACAAAACTTTTACTGTATTTTGGCTAATTTCTGGGACCCCTCCAAAGGAATCCACAAACCCTGGATACCTTTAGAATCCCCATGATGTTGGAAGAAAAGGATCCAAAATTGGCGTGGATACATTATGTGGTCAAAAAGTTACAGGGGCCTAAGCGCACACTACCCCAAATAGCCAAAACAAGGCTTAGCACAGGAGGGGAAAAGGCCTAGCAGCAAAGGGTTTAAAAAAACATTTGTGAGCCTTCATGGGGAGCACCAGAGGTGCTTTACAGGACAGAGTTTTGCCTAGCTCCGATAGGGCACTATCAACATCTTTCAAAATACTATCCATGGTCTCAGAGTTTTCTGCTAGTCTTTCACATTTGAGACGTCTCCTGTCATTGGTAGGAACCAAGTCATGAGAATGCAATTCAACCTCACCCTCTTGCGTTCTCTTGTGCTTCCACCATCTAACAGATGCACACAGTGGGTTGTGGGCACTTTCTGGGCGGTCTCTAATGACCATGTCAATGATTGTATGCCAGAGTTTGAGGTTCACAAGGATATAGTCTATACTGCTCTTACTGTGCCCATTATTGAACGTATTCACCCCTGCCTGTCTTGTTTCGGCCTACCATTTAGTGCCCTCAGCCCATGTTCAAGGCAGATGAAATTTATCTGAACAACAATCTGCTACCACTTTTTTACAGGGTTGAGTTCCAGTTTCAGGATTACCCACTGGGCATCTTCTTCAGCAGAAAGTTGCCATTCACCCTTGGCTAGTGGTTCGAAAGTTGTGTTAAAATCACCCGCAACCATAGCATGGGTGCCCAAAGAGTTAGACTCGAGGAGTTCGCCCAATGCCGCTAAAACTTCAAATTTTCCTCCTCTAGTTCCCTCACATAAATATTATAAACATTAATGCTCTCAAGCGGATCTATTTTAAGCCTTAGTGCCTGAATATCATTGCTCTTGGAGGGGAGCACCTTTATGCTAATGTCCAGGTCCTGGCGAACCCATATGGTCAAACCTCCTGATGGCCGACCTTTTTCTCCTTTAGTTGCTTGTATATGATAATTTAGATATCGTACGCCCTATTGTGGTGCCAAGAGCCATGTTTCCTGAAAGAGACAGACGTTGAAACAATTGATGAAAGCCAACCAATCTGGGACTATGAATTTGGAACTCAACCCAGCAATATTTCATTATATCATTGAACATTCACTATTGGTGTGTTGGATACTAGATAGGCCATATAGCTCCACTGGTAAGGTTTGATAGGACTCACTCTAGCCCATTAGCTGGAAAGAAGATGGGTTGCCATTTGAATGGGCTTGATAGATGTGTTGGTGCAGTTGGAATCCCTTACTATGTGGCTGCCCCTATGGTCTTCCGGAGTACCAACACCTTCCGGTACATGACATATGGTCACTAGCCCATTTGGCTCCACAAGGTGGTTATGACTATGCTCATGCTGACTTACTGGCTCAGATGGGACTGGTAGTACACCTAGAGGTTCCTCGATAGTACTGCTATTGCCAGAAAAATTCATGGCTGAGTGCCTACCCTTTGGGACTGTAGGATAGTCAACACAACCCTGATATACTCCAGGCTCACTTAACAGACAATCAATACCCTCCAATGTAGAGCTACCCATCCTTCCCATCTGTAGCTGCCCCAAATAATTGCTAGTTGGAATTACAAGTGGGGAACACCTTAATTGGATAGATGAGGAATCGGGGGAACTGGTTCGAAAATCAAGAGCAAATAGATTTTTGGCCAGCTCCTCATTCTGCAGGGTTAGTTCTATACAGTCTAAACAATTTAAGGGGGAAGTGAGTCTACGCACCTTGATAGTATCTTCTCTAATCACTGACCGACATCCCCTTACATAGCAAATCCAATGGATAGCCTTGTTGATCAGTGACTGCACGCTTTCTGGGCTTTTATTGTAGTCCAACTTGGCAACATGTAAGGAGCCAAAGGAATTTCTGCAGGAGTGTCAGGATCCGAAGTCTAACCCAACCCATCCCCCCTACACCAATTGCGGCTATCAAACAGTAGAACGCAATGGTGATCGGGAGGGGCGGAGGGAACAAAACAAGGTAAGTAGGGGAAAGACACAGGACTTCTTGAATGGCTCTCTCTCTGGATGCAGCAGGTGCTGGTAAAGGAATGGTTAATTAGTACATACAAAAACATTAAACAACACTCATAATAATCTGTATTGCATTACTGGTTACCTGATAAGAAATGGGAGACTACCGGGAAATGAGGAATAATGCTGTCCTCCTAAATGCCCACAGTGCCTAGGTACCACGGAATGCCTGTCAAACAATAGAGTTTGTAACCAGGGAATGTGCCACAGTTTAGTACACTGTTTATGTAGTGCTGGATAGTCTTACCTCCACAAACAATGGGCGTGACAATGTGGTTGACCTATGGAGCTGACTAAGCAAACAGCAATGGTATCTGTAGAAGAGCGAAAACAGTTGGCATGTGAATTATAAGCACTTTTATGAAAGAATGATATAAATAATAAAGGGGCGCTACAAGCGCGTTACCAGGCTGTCCTCTCCCAGTACTGTGACGAATGCCAACATCCATGAAGTGAAAGCAGACTCCAAGAAATAGGGACAGGGATAAATAACAAATGAATAAAGGAGAATACCTCCAGGCGGACCACCACTCCCAGAATCCAACAGTGGACACCAACAACTTGCACCCTGCAAGGCCGGCCCTCTGACGGAACAGTAGTCCGGCCAGAAAGCGGATCCGCAAGAAATGCAGTCGAGGGAGCCCCCTCCAGAACCCCAAGAGGAGACAGCCGGCACTGGGGTTAAAGAAAGTGTATCAAAACAAATAAGAGAAATCGGAAAGGAACCGCGAAAACAGCTAAGCGGTAATTCCGATGCTTTAACCTCTAACAACGAGGTTCGGTAAAGCGTAATCAGCCACAATAGTAAATACCTCCGCAAAACTAAAGTGGCGGTTGATCAGAACGATTATCCAGGGAACTCGTACGGGAACGAATGTCCAGAAGATACCTCAATAACCAAGGAGTGAGGCAGGCAAGGCGGAAGAGACGTGAAAACTAGAGCGCGAAGCTCAGAGCAGCGGGGAGATCATGCTTTAGTATCCGGCCTGATCTCCTCGCGCATGCGCAGAACCTCGCGACCATCTTGGATTGGTCTCGCGTGGTCCGCTCGGTCTGCGGCTTCACGGAAGGGTTGGCAGGCGTGACACAACATTCACCATATAGATTCTATGTCTATTATATACCTTAGCTGTGCTCTGATCCCACCTCCCTTCTTGAGTACTGTGTTGATTGTGTATGCGTAAAGGTGTGTTGATGTTAGTGCACCTATGAGAACTGCCGTTGTGCAGTCGGTACCCTTTTGATGTTTCAGTATTGCAAGGCCTAGTGCTAGTGCAAGTAGAAGATGATTCATTATTTTTGTTAGAGTACGGTGGGGAAATGTTGGGGGCGATTTCCGCTTGACCACCTCACTGGACAGTGGGATAGCTTTCTTCTGGCTACCAGTGGTCAGCAGGGGGGCAGATTTGGCCTGGGCAGACGGTTGACTAAATGGTGATTGGTTGGGAATTCCATTCAATGCACAGATTGTTGCAAGGGGTCCTGCTTCACTCAACCTCTCTACCACCGCAGTCAAATTCTCTAACATTAGCCCCAGGGACCCAATTTCATCTCAAAGTGAACATACCACATTCAATATGTCCTTCAGTTCCAGTATTTTGTTACCTACCAGCTCAGTGGTAACACCTGGAAGTAGTGCGGGCTGCGTAATTCCCTTTCCTTGAATATCTGAAAATATGGCAAAGCTATTAGAACAAAGCACGTTGTAAACATGGCGAGAATTGCAGGACCCTTCTCAGAGTTTGAACACAGGTTTTGACATTACCAGGGGGGGACCTGATCCTATGCATGTTCAGACTTGAGACTGTCGCTAAAATGTCCTTGCATTCTTCAATTAATGTGTCTATGTGGTCCATTACATAGTTGTTACCAGTGTTCTTGTTGCCTTTCTTGCCTTTTTCCTTTTAATACTTCTACCCGCATTCCCTCCTCCCCACCCCTCCACCACTTTTCCATTAGCTTTCATTTTCCCATATCGGGAAGAATAGTTGTACAATAGCGTGGATTAACTCTTCCACCAAACCCGGTGGTAGTTCAATCGATGTACAGATTTACAGTTCTGGGTAGGTGGGAAATAGATGAGTGGGTTAGATATACTGTACCTTTCAGTCCGGGGTTAGACTCTCGTGACGTACCCGCACTCGATGATAGACAACAATGGGGTGGCCCTGCTCTGCCTCTTCCTGGCTATGACTGGCTAGGACGGGCCTGCGCACGTTCCATGCCGTGGGTGCTGATGCGCTCTTTTAAAAAGCGAGGCGGGATGTCCAGCTCCTCCCCAGCAGGTGATGGTTAGTGGGGCTTGGAGTCCCCAGCAGCCAGCAAGGCTGCCGTGGTGCGTCCATTGGGGCGTAGGGGCGTAGGGGCGTAGGGGCGTAGCCCCACAAGCCCCATGGACGCGCTACTGCAATAAAATTTAAACTGGTGACCAGCGTTATAAAAGTTTGAGCGAGCGCCGCCGGGAATCCGGGAAGCACCCGAGTTATCCAGGAGTGGGGAGTGCAGGGGGGCTGGTCTGGACTGCTGCGCAGCTTGAGTGACAGTCCACGACCATGTGACGCACTCAGCTGCAGCAGCAGACAGCCAGCCAAGGTATCTATCGCGCAAGTGAGGCTTAGGGCAGAAACTAGCCTGCGCATGCGCATCAGTGTTTCCCCATAGGGGGGTGCTTGTTTAAGCGGGCCGCAGCCCCCAGCTTTACAAAGGCGACACAGGGCGAGCATTCATGAGCCCCCCTAGCCAATCCTGGCGCTGCTTGCAGCGCCAGGATTGGCCGGTCACCGCAGGGCAATCCATTATTGGATGTCGCGCGTGGGTGGTGCACACACACTGCATAATGGTCAATCACTGTGTGTGACTTCATGTAGTCATGCAGTGATTGGCCATTTTCCGGTGCGCGGTGCTGCGGTGCTGCGTCCCTGCTCCGGAAACACACCCACTGAGGCCATGAATCGGAGACAAGTTCCGCTCATTTCCGAGGTGGAACACGGCCTGCAAGGGTTTGGTGAATAGTCAGAAAGTTACACGTTTCTGAGCGCTACCGGCTTTACGGTGAGTCTAACTCAGGGGGCCCGAGTCACCGCTCCCCACAATAATGGGGGGGTGAACATAGCATTTCTGTGCACCCAGAATCCATCTGCAAGTGTAACATTCACTCATTCCTGGTCTGGGGTATAGGAAGGGGATTGGGCCTTCAAAAATAAGAGTTACGAACAGTTTTACGCCATGAGAGCAGCGAGCAGAGTTGCTGTGTTGAGTTGTGTGCGGAAGGAAAATGAGAAATCTGCAAATCTACCAAGATACAGCGCTGCCGCTCTCGCCGGGCCTGGCGCGCTTCAAGCCGCCTGGGCGGTGACTGCAAAGTACATCGTTTATGAAGAGTTTGCGTGTGCTTGTGTTACCGGTGACTTTGCACCAGTGCAAAGCCTTGGTATGTTTGCCCCACCGTCTGCACCACTTGGGAATGTACAATTGTTAAAGAGCCAATCCAAACGCACAAGGAAAGAAAATAGGAGAATGTAAGCACGTGCGTGGGGTGGAAGGACGGGGGTCTGGAATGGAAAATCAACTGGGGAGGTGGAAAGTCTGCTTAAAAAGCAGCCAAGTTAAACAAAAAACGGTCATTCATCAACGTGAATAATGAGAATAAAATATCTATGAAGAAAGGTGATATAAACGTCTCAAATGTGAAATACACTAAAAAGGACTTTAACTCGTGAAAACATAAAATGCCCCGCTGTGCCATAGCGCGTGGGGTCCGGTGCCCCACTTCTCTTTACAGCGCTGGCCCAAAGATGTTGTGTGGTGTGGACTTTTTATAGCGCTCGGACACGAGGGCGTCTCTTGGCGCTATCTTGTTTCATAAATATCTGGCGATGCTTTGATCGCCGTGGAAATAACGAGGCTTAGGCTGACGTCTGACCCTTCAGGGCTGTTGTACATAGTGAGGTGGGGGGGAGGGGGATCCACGGTGTTGCTGCGCAGGCCGAGACGCGCCTACATAGCAGCCTACTGGCTAAAACATTTTGTAGAGTAACTTGGTAGACCGAGGCTGAGTGGGGCTTATTAACGGGTTTATTTTTATACGTTATTTGATGAGACCGGATTCGGTACCCCTTTAGGGGTCTCTGTACTGTGCACAAAACTCTAAAATGGATGCGCGCCTGGACTGGCAGCCAATGAAAAGACTAAAAGAGTGGGGGGCATGCTGTGCGCAGTGAGGGCCCAGGCTGGCCAGTGCACCACATGAAAATGACCCCCAGGTGTTGGTTAGGCAGTAAAACACATCCTTAATCAAGGGTCAGTGTGGCCATCAGGCCTCTGGGCCCCGGCGCCACTGCACCTGCTAGACACAGACGTGCTGAATCTTTAAGACCTGAATCTCTGTGCTAGATTTGCAGGGAGGCCTCAGTAGGATGAGTTTGCACAATTCAATCTTACGTCCACAGTCGCTGAAACAGCATGTCGATTTGCTTCCTTATTTAAACAAGCATTGGCAAAGGCAAGACGCCTCTGTTTTGGCACCTATTATCTTATCGGTGCCTTATGGCAATGTTGTATAGAACATCCATAAAAGACAGAATGTTTTTTTGTCGATGCTGTGCAGTGTCAGCAACAACAAAAAAAGAAAGAATAAAAATGAGTCATGGTCAAATGCCCTATGACGCTACTGGCGCCCTCGCTGGGCGTGGATACGAGCCACCAGGCATGCGCATGTCTATTGAAAGATGTAGGGACCATTTTACTCATTGAAGCGGGTAGGCCGCAATGTATGCATGTATTCTGGTTTCACTCTGTTCACACCAGCCACTAACTGGGTATCAATGTGTCTTTCTTCTTGTTTAACTCTTTTATTTACTTCTGTGGCCTTTTCAGCAGTTCAGTCCTGAAGGTATTGCAGCACTTTACGTGAGCTCAGGTTTCACTACAAAAGGTCAGATTCGTATTTTAGTCAAAGGGAGATCGGCTCACTTTAGGGGTGTGAGTGACGTCAGCAGCCCCCAGAGCAAAATCCCTCTCATTGTGGGCCCGGCTTGTCAAGTCTCGAGGCCGGCGGGTGGTCTGCCCGATACCCTCGCGAGGGCAGGAAACATGACGGAAGTGGAGTTTCTCCTGCGTTTACATGAGTGCGTAATAATTTTTTCATATAGTAGTTTTATAAAGCGCTGAGTGTCACCATTCGGCCGCTTCGAAGCGCTTGGCTCACTGTGTCTGTTTCGCCCAGACTCTGAGGCCACTAACGTGAATATTTGAGGGTAAGTGTTGGGTTCGTGGACCAGGCCCACCGGCTTCTGTAAGGGAGGCCTTCCCACAATGCACCTTGGCTGTGGGCCTGTAGCTCCCAGCCCAGCCCTCAGTGTGCTGGCTCCCGCACAGATGTCCGGCCTGGGCGTCAGGGGCTGTAATGAGCACCTTGGCTGCCCCGGGGCCAGCTATTAATTGGCTATTTCCGAACTCCCCTGAGGCGCCTCGGGGGTGGTTTCAGCTCCAGGGACCCACTGCAGGTCTGGGCCCCATTTCCCCACGAGCCCGGCTATTAATTGTTTATTTCCTACCTCCCTAGAGCTGAAAACATCCCATGGCGCCTCGCCCGCCACACTGCAGCTCTAGGCGCCCGTCTTTCCATTGGCCCGGCCCCTGTACCCTCGCCCCTTGCCCACATCTGGACAGAGGCCGTCGGCCCCATATAGAAACCAGATTCTTGGGAGGCAGGTCGAGATGGAGTGGTCAGTGACAGGCCAGCATAGCGCCCTGAAGAGGAGCATCTGGTGTGTAAAGGCTGTGGGGCTGGGGCAGAGTCAGTCTCTCGTGAGGCCATTGCCTGTGAAATGGGGCAGCAGTAACGCCGAAGCGCTTAAACATGGGGGTGCTTCCAGGGGACTCGAGGACCCACCCAGGGTTGGTAAATGACTTACGGCCTCTCAGACAAGTGCATGTGAAAGGGACAGTGGGCTGTTCAAACTAGGCATACACCGCCCCCTCCCCCCCCTCCCCCGAGGACCCCTGAGCGCAGAGCCCACTTGTCGACAAAAGCAATCATTTGAATAGTAAGAGAGGGCGACATCTTAGGGGTGTGAGCACCTCATACTAACATCCCCTGCCGGGCCAACGCACCCTTTCATCCTTCCAGGATCTATAAGAGAAAGACTCTTAACTCGGGGTAGTGACTCGACACGAAAACAGCAGACAGCCCACTGGTTCACCCAGGGACTCTGTCTGTTCGAGATACTTGAGTAGGAATGAGGAATAACACAGGGCATCAGATTCTCCGGTTGTTCCTCATTGCTAACCGGCCACTGTTACCGACCGAGGGGGCATCGTTCCGGTGGGCACCAGGTGAAATGACGCCCAGGCTGCGCCTACGGGGTTATAGCGCTGCGCCTGCCTCGGCCTCTGCGAGGGGCTGTCTGTTGACACGCTTAGTGCAGGCCATGAAGGATTTGGGGGTGGGAGTGCGGTTTAGCCCCCCAGGGGAACGAGGGGGCTTTTCCAGCTCACTTGGTAAATGTTGATTCTGTGAATAGGTGCTTCCTGTGGAGCCCGGGGTTCAAAGGACAGGTCGGCTGGACAGGAAGTGGCGGCTTTATTCTCTTTTAATTAGCGGACACCTGGGGTATTCACGGGTGGGGGATTCCCACGCTCAAGACCTGTTTTTCTTCCCCCGCCTTTCCTTGTTTTGTTTCCCTGTTTTCCCCTGGCGTGCCATTCGTTACTCTAGAGTCTGATAGAGTCGGAAGGCCGTAGGGGAAGACTGTGGACTTTTCTTCAAGTTCCTGACGCTCCTGCGGAACGAGCCTGGCAACCATTATACTGCTGTGCAAATTCTTCTACTATTAGAGCTGAGATTTCCATGAAAGTCTTATAGTCTGAATTCAGCACCTGAGCATAATAGGATGGAATGTATGAAGCTCTGTGGTTATACTGAATAAGCAGCTACCTATGTTATGCCATCTATTAATGTAATAACTGCACTTTCACAATTGCTTTATTAACCTTCCTGCTTTCTCAAATTTGCTTGAAAATGCATGATTTTTCTTCTTTTTTTTCAAAATTTTCTTGGGGGGTAACCCCCCAAACCCCCCTTTTGGGGTTCGGGGTCGGTCGCTGCGCTCGCTCGCTATGGTGCTGTATGCAAATCACTCTGCGCCCCACCACTTTAAAATCTCACCCACCGCCCCTTCAGCAAGGCTGAAAGTGTCCCGCGCCATGGGTGATGATGCGCGCTTTTGAGCGCGAGGCGGGATGTCCAGCTCCTCCCCAGCAGGTGATGGTTTGTGGGGCTTGGAGTCTCCAGCAGGCAGCAAGGCTGAAAGCGTCCCACGCCGTGGATGGTGATGCGCCCTTTTGAGCGTGAGGCGGGATGTCCAGCTCCTCCCCAGCAGGTGATGGTTTGTGGGGCTTGGAGTCCCCAGCAGGCAGCAAGGCTGAAAGTGTTCTGCGCCGCGGGTGATGATGTGTGCTTTTGAGCGCGAGGCGGGATGTCCAGCTCCTCCCCAACAGGTGATGGTTTGTGGGGCTTGGAGTCCCCAGCAGGCAGCAAGGCCGAAATTGTGTGTTTTTCCTTTTTTCTCTCAAGGTGAGCCATCTACTATCTACTATCTACTATCGCTATCACTATGTCCTTTTCACAGCATGTAATTAAGTCTTTGGCAATGTTATACTTGAGTAGAAAGGGTCTCTCAAGTCATCCAGAAAGTTCAGACTTAGGACAACTAGTACAAACTTGATAGAAAAAGAATTCTTTTCCTTAAACAACGAACACATTTTCCTTTCCTTTCACTACGATACAACTGGGAAATCGCCAGGAGGCTAAGTAAGGGAAGACTATAAAAGGGACAACCATTGAGGGAAGAAAGGAACAGGAAGCGTCCTATATATGAAATCTGTACTTACCTGGGTAATTTTTATTCTGTTTGAGGGAACGATGGTGGCGAGACCAGAAGAGAGAAGAATATTTCATTGAACCCTGCCACAGCCACACACATGCTGAGAACTTGTTGGGAAATTTTTTCCTTCTTCGTCTGACTTAATACCTGTTGTTGCTTTTTTCAGTGTGAACTACAATAAAAGCAATTGCATGGAAAACCTTAATCACAAAGCCTCCATAGCATTATTTGTGCCCACTCTCCACAAAGGCATACTTTGATACTAGTGTGGTATCCTGACGTGCAGGGATGCCCAAGATGTGTGGTAGGCTGCAGACTAGGTTGTGTTGTTAATAATGGGACATGGACACATTAGCTCACTATTGGGCCAAGACCCGAACGGTCGAGAGCCCGTTTATGTAAGCCCTCGGGTGAGCCCGCCCTCAGGGTGCATGTGTGGTTTGCGTAGATGGGCCGGGTGGCTCCGTCACTACATCCCTCCAATCTTTTAGATACAAAGGAAACCCTTTCGGTGAATTTTCAGTATTTCTTTACGCACCACACAAAGTCTCTCAGTCTCTGGCTGGGAGTTGGATTCGGCCGGAGACCTCTGTCTCCGGGAGCTCTTCTTTGTTTCCAACACCTCTGCACCTCTCTCCACCTCGGACGACGCGGTTTCAGAACTCTACAGCTCTTTTGCCATGATCACCGCTCTTCCTGATTGGTGCTGGTTTGGCTCAGGACTGTCAGGAGCGGTATCTGTGGAGACCACCCCTTCTTTTTCCTCGAGGTCCTCCAGGGCACGGTCTGTTGGTGGTCCACTTTTGACCTTCTTGAACCATGGGGTGTTCCTCCTGACTACGCAAGTCCCACGCATCGCAGACATCATGGTGCCCTGCACATTGACGACCTCCCCCACTTCGGGCTCATAAGGGGTGCAATTGTCCCAGCCGGTGTATCGGTCTTTCACCACGACGTGGTCTCCAACGTAAATGTGCCTCGGTTGCACTCGTCTGTCTTGGCTCGCCTTCTCATTGGACAACTTTCTCCGGGCCTGGGCAACCTCTTGATCCAGCTCTGGGGGAGTCCATGACGGATCTGCGGGAACACTGTCTCTGGGCACTCTCCGGAACACCAGGTGAGCCGGTGCTTACTGGGTGGTGCAGTGTGGGATTTCGCAAAATGTACTGAGAAATTAGAGGACGCACTGCTCAGCATCTTCTCCCTTCTCTACTCCAATTCTGAGGGCCCTGTTCATCGTTTGCATGAACCGCTCCACCTCTACGTTCGCATGGGGCCACTGAGGCGTGATCTTCCGGTGTCGGATGCCTCTGGAGGCAAGGTACTCCTGGAATTCTCTTCTCTGGAACGGCGGCCCGTTATTCAACTTAACCATCGCAGGCAGTCCCATCATGGTGAAGGCGCGCTCGAGAGTAGTCTTAATGTGGCGAAACGCTGTTGATGACACCTCATCCACCACTAGGAATTTCGAGTGGAAGTCAATGAGTGCCAGGGTGCTCCATCCATCCGGAAATGACCCAAAATCTAGGCTCACTTTGGACCACGGCTCCCGGAACAGATCTTCAGTGATTACCGGATGGGGTGCAGGATCGCCACCCGTAATGTTGCAGGCATGGCATGAGCGGACAACCTCCTCAACCATGGTGTCCATTCCAGGGAACCAAACTTTTCTCCTCAGCCTGGCCTTGGTCTTCAAGACTCCTTGATGCCCCTGATGCGCTAGACGGACCACTTCTTCCTGAAGGCTCCTCAGGGTCACCAGGATGGTTCCTCACAGCACGTCTCCATGAAGGCCTTCGCTGAGTTCGCTCTGAACTCTCCACACTTGTTGTCTGAACAGCCTTTCCTCCGCAGTCAAAGAGCTGGCACCATCTCGGAAATAACACCAATTTCTGTTAGCTAACGTGGTCTTGACCTTGGCAATGCATTCATCCAATACGGAAGCCTTCCCGACATCTTCCAACATGAGCGCGACTGGGCACGCTTCGAGGGAGACCATCCAGACACATTCGTCAGTGTTATATTTAGTCGACCAGCGTATTAGACGGTGCTGGCAGGCCAGGGTGCCGTGATAAGAAGTCGGCAGGGTTGTTTACTTCAAAATGATAGTGAAAGTCTCCCTTATTGCGTTTTGGACACCTCCGCGGCCGATGATACGCCGAAGCTCAATATCTTGTAGCGACGCAGTCCTACGTGTGTGAAGAGCGTTGTGATGTTCCTACTGTCAGGGTGGAGCTCCAGCTGATGATAGCCAGCATTGAGGTTGAGTTTTGTGAACCACTTGGCCCCGTTCAGGACAGCCACAATATTATGCATTGTTGGTGTGAGATGATGTTCCCTCTTCGCGGACTTGTTAGGTAGGCGCATGTCGACACAGATTGGGGCCACGACTAACGGGGACACCAACGGTGTGGGGCTCGACACTTTCTCTATAACCCCTAGGTCTTCCAACTTCTTCAGCTTCTCCTCCACTTGCGGCCGCAAGTGAAATGGCACCGGCCTATGCCTCAAGGCCATGGACCAGACTGTTGGATCAATGTGCAGCTTGAATGTCTTCCCCTTCAGGCAGCCGAGGCCCTCAAACAGCATAGGAAAGTCTCTGATCATCTCTCGGGCATGTAGGTCATGTACCTGGTAGGCAAAGAACACTAGCTCCAGGTCCTCCGCTGTGTGGCAACTGAGGAGGGTGCCTTGTTTTCCTTCAGTGACATGGAACTTTGTGTTGAGATGATGGCCCTCACTGGCAATTTTGACCTCCATGACTCCTCATAGAGGAAGCGACTCATTTCCATTATACATGTATATCCTTGCCTTTGACGGCAAGAATGGTGGACGTGGCGATAACTTCTCATACTGGTCACTGTCCATCACGTTTACTGACGTTCCGGTGTCTATGAGGGCACTCACGGGAGATTCCGCGATGGTGACGGTGCTCATGGGCGGCGAGCGGCGGCGTGTTCTTTCTAGCCGACAAAGGATACGAAGAATACATCGTCGTCATCAGCACCCAAACCTTGTGGGGTATTGTCTGTTTGAGCCGCCTGGTCCTCCAGCGTCAGTTTCCTCACCGCCTTTGAAAGTCCGCGTGAGCCCGGGGCACTGCCCCTTCTTCTTCCGCTCCTACAGACTTTTGCAAAATGGTTAAGTTTTCTGCACTGGAAGCACGTTTTTCCTCTCGTGAAGCATATTCCTGCCGGAGAGTGATCCAGACCACAGTTGCCGCATGTATTCTTCTGGGAGGTCTAGTGGGCCCTTGTGAGTGAGTGGGTCGTCTCTGAATTGCGGCCACTCTCTCTTCTTTGACCACCAAGGGTCGTGGTGTCGTGGCCTGGGCCGCTTGAGGGCCGCTTCCATCTCATCCCCACACGCATTGGACAGCTCGTGGGACCAGGCGAGCACGAGAATCTCATCAAGACTGATTGATGCCTGGCTGGTGCATATCAGACGGCGCAGTGTCACAGAACGACATCCCTGGATGGCCTGCGTCCTAATTTCTGCCCTCTGGTTGGGCAGCGTGCAAGAGCTCGCCAGCTTTAGTAGATGAGCATTGAAGACATCAATGGTTTCCGCCTCCCCTTGACGTGCTTGTCTGAGTTTGAAGCGCTCGAAGTCTGGGTTTATTTGGGGGTCAAAATGTCGGTTCAGGGCCACCACTGCTGCATTGTAATCATCATCCTGTCCGGTGTTGGGTAAAGCCTCAAACAACTCGTATAGCTCACCCACTCCATAGCACATGAGGAGCGACCTCTTTACTCTGCCATCGGTCTCCCGCACACCCACAAAGTAATGGTCCAGGCAGCCGGTTCAGGACAGCGGGCCACAGCGGTGGCGGGATCAGACAGTTCGCTGAATGGCGGTAGCGGGGCAGCCATGGCCTGACCAGGCTGAGGATGATCCGGCACAGCAGCCTGCTGAGGAGGTGGCGCCACCACAGATGCATTACCCCCACCATGTGTGTTCTGTCCGCTCATCCTGGACTGTTAGCGTGGTCTGCTAATCCTTGGGGACGGACACAGCATGGCAGGTGTGACAGGGCAGGAGCACTACGCTAGTCGGTAGGCGCAGAGCACAGGACTGTGTTGCAAGTGTCTTCCCAATTGCGCCAGGCAGGAGGCGCTGATGAGCACTAGGCACGTAGGTGTTGTGCCAGACTGGCTGGTGGCAGGCAGGCTGGCGTGGGAGCAGTACTGAGGAGATCCCTGAGCAGATTGTCTTTATTTTCCTTTGTTGCTGTGTTTGTGTTACACTCAGAAGGAAAAGTCTATGCAGAGGCAGCAGATGCGGCAGTTTGTAGGGTTCATTGTGAGCACCGGCCAGCTGATTGAGCTCAGTGGGATGCAGATGCACTAGAGAGAGCCACGAGTATGCTCCAGCTCCCATCCGCTGTGCAGCCTGTGCAGGGGCGCACACACCCGACCTGCCGGCCGCGAGCTCCACCATGTGACCACGGGAGCACAGTGCACGGCAGGCCCTGCAGGGCTTGGGTGTATGCTCGACCACACCAGCGTGGGAGCATCACGACGAGGGCGCGCACAGACACGCACATAGCAGGGCCAAGCTCACCTTAACAGAACTGCCGCTGACGTCTCAGATGCCACTCGACCCAGGCATCGGGCAGGGAACTGGGTACCGCGGGACGAGCACCCGCTGATGAGGTGTGCGACCTACTCCACAGAGCAGAAGCCATAGGGCGGGGTGGGCACCCGCCACAGTGATGATCCGGGCCGGCAGTCTGGCCGCAGACGCTCGGCAGGGCGGCTTCTTCGGTGGTGCAGACCCTGGTCACCACCAGGATCAGGCGCAGTGTGTGGGGCACAGCAGAGGCATGGGTGAGACCCGCCTCATCGTCAATGTGGTATCCTGGCGTGCAGGGATGCCCAAGATGTGTGGTAGGCCACAGACTAGGTCGTGTTGTTAATAATGGGACATGGACACATTGGCTCACTACTGGGCCAAGACCTTGAGCGGTCGAGAGCACCTTTATTTAAGCCCTCTGACTAGCTCGCCTTCGGGGTGCGTGGGTGCATGTGTGGTTTACGTGGACGGTCCAGGTGGCTCTGTCACTACAACTAGGAACAATCCAGTGTGAAGTGGTGTTGGAAACGGTATAAGGATGCTGTTGTGCAGTGCTTAACTTTTTTTTTTTTAAAGTGCCAGGGCTCTCGTCAGGAGGCCACTGCAGCTTGCAACACACATTGCCCCTGCCATGCTGCCAATGATAGTAACAACAGAAGTCCTAACCATCACACTCTTACAAGTGTGACAATGAGGACTATTTCAAGCCCCTAAAGCTACAAGAATGGCTTTAGCGGCCGGCAAAAGTCATTTTTTATGTTTATTGAACGAATGATTACCTGTTCTTGTGGTCATCTCCATATTAGCCAGGCAGCGCCATCTTGTGGCAGCTGTCACAAGCGTCGGTGTTGAGAATTAAGTGATAGCGCCGAGCACCGGAAACCACAGGCTAAAATTAAGTGCTGCTGATGTGGCAGATTCAGGTTCAACGTACGCAACTGACAAACAAGCCTGGAAGGGAAAATTTGAGTAGGTATTGGGAGATGAACTATTTCCCGAGATATTAAGCCAGAAAGCTTTGTGGGCAAATCATTTCCAATGATAGGGAGTAGAACTAGAGGGCATATTTACAAGCCCCTATCACCACCACAACGTCACTTTCAGTGATGTTGTGGTGGTGATAGCGGATTCACCTTATTTACAAGGCAGCCTTAAGCCACTTAACTTGGCTTAATGCTGCCTTAGCATGAAAGGGGAGGGCAATGGGTGTTACAGTTGGCTTTCCACCACAACACCCATTGATATTGACGCTTCCCCCTATTTACAAGGGTGGCATAAACAAGTGGCAGCACTAAAATTAAGACCGTAGAAAACCTGGTCTTAACCAGGCAAAACGAGGAGAAATGCTTTATTTCTCCTTGTTTTAGCTGTTTCCATGTGTGCTGCGTTGTACAGCACACACAGCAAATTGCCATGGATATTTTTATGTACAGGAGGGTGTCCTTCCTGCACATAAACAATCAAAAAAAGAAATGACATTTTGCAACTTCTATGTGTGCTGCATTAAGCAGCACGCATATAAGTTACATAACGTAATTAAAAGCTTGCGACCTTCCTGCATATAAACAATCTTCCCCTCAACGCAGACACCCTTTCACTATGGTGCAAGGGTGCCTGCGTTGGTGCAAGGCTGCTAAGTTTAGCACCAGCGCTGGGGAAAATGCAGCGCTGCACCATATTGTTGTAAATATAGTGCAGCCCTGCGTTTCTAAAGTGGTGGAGTGCAGTGTTAAGCCAGGTAGGCTAACGCAGCGCTCTGTCACTTCACTGTAAATATGCCCCTAGGTCTTTTGGGTTAAAAAACTAGAAGGGTCGTATACATATTGTATGTTGCAGAGGAAGACCTTCTGCCCTTGGTTGTATAGAACAATGTGTGCTTGATATAATTTTAGAACATTGTGCACTAGATATCACTATATAGATCCAAATAGTCCTGAACATGTTTATGGTACACGAAAGTAGTGTTGATGGGATTAAGGTGAGGGAGCAGTTCTCTCCAGTCTTCCCAGGGAAGATTGGTTAGTTAAATAGATACTCTCACAAGAGTGCTCTGAAGAGTTTTGATCCTCACAAAGTTTACAAGATTAAAAAAAAAATTGCTCTTAGTTCTTAAGGATGAAGTTAATCTGGAAATAGAAAGTTTGATCAGAAATGGCATTATTAAACTGATTGAGGCTGCTGAGTGGATTGCCCCTCTGGTCGTGGACAAATGGGCAAACAGAAAAATGTGTCAGTGTGTTGACTTCAGGGATCTCAACAATAGCATTGTGATAGAAAAGTTTCTATTGCCAAGCTTGAAAGAAATGCTGGCCATGGCATGCAATGGTTGTCCTCATTTGACTTATTCTGTGGCATCATTCGGTGTGTAAGGCAATGGGTTGAGCCCTTCTTCACTATTCAAATAACACCTAATAAATCTCTCTCAGGTCTTCTCATTTATCGCCCGCCGGGCTGCATAAAACAGTTCATAGGATCCCTACTAGAAACCACGTTAATAGCCGCGGCTCTTTCCCCTAATTTTTTGATTCTAGGAGACTTGAATCTTCATTTTGATGATCCTAATGACAAGGTTTCATCTGATCTCTGCTCAGATCTTAAAACTCTTAAGCTAAGGCTTGTAAATAAAGAGGCAACTCATAATAAGGGTCATCTTTTAGACCCTATTTTCTCAAACTGTAATCAGCTCTTCTCTACTTCCCCCCTCCCTGTACCATGGTCTGACCACTTCCTAGTTCCATTTTCCTGGAAAACATGTGTGGAGGTACATCGGCCAGTGCCGCCTCGTACTCTTGACAGGGCATGGCCCAAACTATCCGTGGAAGAGCTGACTCGAGCTCTTGAACAAACTGCCCCCAATATCGAACCAGACCCATTGGCCGCAGATATCAGTTTCTGTAACTGGTTGAACAACTCCCTTGATCAGGTATTACCGCTGAAGACAGTAATAAAGAAAAGTTGCACTTTTAAGTCTCCATGGTATAATCCAGAGCTCAGAGAGCTTAGAAAAATCTGCAAAAAATTAGAACGTAGGTGGAGGAAAGATTGGGCAATTAACAACAAAGAGGCTTATCGCTCTGCTCTAAGACTATATAAAACCTCCCTGAAAAAAGCACAGATGGCTTTTTTTGAGACTAAAATCAATTCAGCCTCAACTCTGCGAGAGAAACCTTTAAGATAGTTAAACAACTACTTAAGGTGCCCTCCCCTATTAACACCCTAGACTGCTCAGAAGAAAGATGCAATCAACTTGCAGACTTTTTTGACTCCAAGATAGTTAACATCCTTGAGAGTCTTCCACAGAATCTCTCTACGTCGGATGTTGACTCAGATTTGACAGCCGTTTCTGGCCCCCGGCTTGATTCTCTGACCAGTATTACTAGGGAAGATTTTTGTAAAGCCCTTTCCTCCATGAAAAGTGGCTCCCCGGCCGATCCTGCGCCCATGTATGTACTCAAGAAGATTGCAGACACGATTGCCCCAGTGGCAACAGAGCTCCTTAATGCCTCCTTTTCTTGGGGGGTCGTGCCACCCAGCTGGAAACAGGCAAGGGTTAAAACCCTTTTAAAAAAACCGGGGCTTGATCCCATGGACCTGGCCAACTTCCGCCCGATCTCACTGCTACCCGGTCTTAGTAAGATCGCAGAAAGAATGGTAAACCAGCAGCTTTCCGGATTTCTGGAGAATAATCAACTGCTGAACAACTCTCAAACTGGCTTTCGACCGGGGCAAGGGACAGACACAGCCCTTCTAGTGGTAGCAGAAGAGGCAAGGTGCATCTTAGATTCAGGAGGATCCGCTGTTATGATCCTCCTGGATCTAAGCGCTGCATTTGATACGGTGGATCATGAAATTCTAACGCACCGTCTCGCCAAGGTGGGCGTTGCAGGAATGGCCCTTAAGTGGCTCACATCCTTTCTGAATAATCGATCCTTCAGAGTTTGGGAAGGTGGTCTGCTGTCCAAATCCACCCCCCTCCAGTGTGGTGTCCCTCAGGGCTCTTCATTGAGCCCTACTCTGTTCAATGTTTATATGGCCCCACTGGAGGAAGTAGTCGCCCCCTTTGGGATTAAAACAGTGACCTATGCGGACGACACCCAATTAGTCGTCTCGCTAACCCAACAGGAAGGATGTTTGGAAAATCTCTCCGCCTGCCTTGTTGAGATATTCTCTTGGATGTCCAGTTCGCAGCTCAAACTCAATGGAGCGAAAACTGAGATTATGCTCCTCGGTCATCATCTTACATCTTTCCCTAAAGCCGCCTGGCCTTCCTGCCTAGGTGAGCTGCCCACTCCAAAAGAAAAAATCAAAAGCTTAGGGGTGTGGCTTGAGCCCGATCTGACTTTTAAGGCCCATGCCCAGAAAGTTGCAGGGACCTGCTTCGGACTGCTCCGCTCAGTGCGGAAAGTTCTCCCTCTTCTGCCTTCCCAGTCCAGGACACTTCTGATTCAGGGGTTAATACTATCGAGACTTGACTATAGTAACGCCCTGTTTCTGGCTGCCCAGGAAGCCAACCTTAACATTCTTCAACGGGTGCAGAATGCAGCAGCCAGGATGCTTGCAGGCACATCGAGAAGATCTTCGGCCAGACCAGCCCTGAGAGCACTCCATTGGCTGCCAATACGCGAAAGAGTCATCTTTAAAGCGCTATGTGTCACCCACAGGGCTCTGCAGGGCAAAGGACCCCCGATTCTCAGGAGTTTGATATGCCCTTATAAACCATCCCGGGCTCTCCGGTCGGAGCGTGGCAATCCTGAAGGGGCCCCAGAGTTAGGAAGGCTCGTACAGGGGGTCGCCGGTTTTCTCTAAATGCAGCAAAAAATTGGAATTCTCTCCCCAACTGGATCCGTGCAGAACCTTGTCATCTGAAGTTTCGAAAGGCACTTAAAACTTTTCTTTTTCCCAAGGACCCTTAATTTTTGGTTTCTTCCTCAGTCTGCTTTTTGTTCTATTTTCTGTTAGCGCTGGGACGCTTTCGGGCAGCCATGCGCTTTATAAATATAATTTCATTTCATTTCATTTCATTTTCTAATCTGCCTGGATTTTTTGCTTTTTGATCACATGTTTTTTTACCTTTTACCGTGGGTGAGCCTCACAACTGGTGATTCACCACAGTAAATGGACTGCGCATGTTTACCGTCAGTTTCCATCTGTTAAGATAAGGCTGCTGCAATGCAGGAAGGGTAAGGGATACTTGTGCGCAGTCGTGTGAGGGCTGCACGTCTGAGACTCCTGATGTGCACAGACAGCTAACTGCATGCAGGAAGCCTGGCACACAAGGAACTCTGCAGGATTGGAAATTGACCTGGGGTAGACCTCATAACATGGGTGTTTGTAAAGCACACATTCATCCAGAAAGGTATCTTGGCACTGAATAAGAGATCTATGTTTTTGCCCAACTCAATAGTCCTCATTTTATCGACCTCAGGCGGATAAAAGGCTGAGTGGACTTGCTGGGATTTGAGCATGTGACCATGAGGTTGAATACTGGCCCCCTACAGTGGACGCATTAGTCCACTAGGCCACCAGACACCAGACCCGGCTCATAGTGTTAGTGTACACTCTAGAGAAATTCAGAACAGTTTACTGTCTTGACTGCAGTGACACTCCATTATATACATAGGGAGAAGACTGCCTTTGCGTGCAGTTTCACTTCCTTTTGGCCTACAGAGTCCAGTGACATATCAAAATTAGGCCTGGGCGGAGCGTGCAGAGTTGCATTTCTCAGAATTTCATGGAATTTTTAAAAAAATCCACCCAATTCCCCCTAATCTCGCATCCGGGCAGAGTATAGCTCGGCCATTGACTGAGACTGACATCCCCCTCGACAGGCTTGGGCACTCTCATTAGTGGTAAGAGAAGCTGCCCCCATTGAAAGACAGAGCTGAGTGCACTGAAGCACAGCCGGGCGGCGGGCACACACACAAGAGTCAGACCCACAGACATACCAAATGAACTACAGTAAAATCATAATACCCATTACACGCGCCCCGATTCCAGCAGGGTTAGTCTTCTCCTCTTACCGCAACTGTTGGCTGTTCATCTCCCAGGAGCTGTTCGCTGTGGGGGTGATGATGATAGATGAAGTCCTTACAGCTGGATGCAGGTTTCCTTGGTATTAATTAAAAGCGGATGTGCGAGTGCGATCTCCAAGCAGACGGAGGTGGTGCTATGCACGGCTTCTCTGCTTCTCGGTTGCAACTGCACATGACATGGCGGCTTCGCTTTTTTTGCTGCAGTACGCATGACTAGAGAAAGAAGCAGGCTGAGCACTAGGTATGCACGTTGTGCAATTGCAGCTGTTGCTTCCCAGGTCATGCGCACAGCCTCCGTTTTAAGTGTTTTAAGTAGGGGTTGGCAACTTGGCGCTGGTAAAACTCCACTACGCGGCGGAGGTCGAGTTTTTGCAGAACTCTGTGCGCCAAGTGGAGTGGCAAAAACATTGCATACTCTGCAAACAGATTGAGTTCCCACCCCACCCTTAATGAAAATGGGGGGACCATGGCCACGAAAACCAAATCTGACTCATGGGTCATCCAGGATTGTCATATTTCTCTGGCTCTGCTCAGGATCAGAGCCCAGGCCTTTTGCCACCCTGCTGTGACAAGGTAATTATATTTCTCTCCAGCAGCAGGAACAAGGGCCGCCCCACACAAAGGAAACAATTAACAATTATTCACCCAGCGCCTGAGGAGGAAAGTGGTTATTATGAAGGATCTGCATCAGTCATTTAGCTGTCACACTGTCCCAGGAGCCAGTCAAAGCCCACTTAACAAGAGATGAAGTACATACCTCTAGAGCCAACACAGGAGAGGGCACCGCTTTGAAGTTTTGTTGGGAAAGTCCCAGGCATTGATGTCAGAAAAGGGCAGAGCTGAGGCCCCCAGAGGAGATGTGACCTGTGACTCCTGGGTGATGCCATTCTGAGTTGTCCCAGCATGATGTGCAGGAGGGTTGGGGCAGGGGTGGGAAGGTGATGTGGCACCCCAGGAAAGGCCAGAGGTACCTGGCTTCTAAAACTTTCTTCCCCCACTTAAACAGAGTTGCTCTCTTTTGGCTGTGCTTTTTTTTTAGAAGCCTGGACTGGAGTCTGCAGCCATGGACAACTAAAAGGAGGAACCTTCAAATGGCCATCTGGACTAAGGACGGTAACCACTGGTAACCCTAGTACCAGTGAGGTTCTCCCCAGGATGAAGGAAGCTGCCCCCCGTACATCCCATAAGGACTAGTTGGATAAAGAACTGGAGACAGAGGAATCAGCTCGTTGCAAAGTTTGCCATCTTAGAGGCCAGGAGGCCTAAGGAAAATGACCCCAAGATAGATAAAAATGTCCTAACAATACTTGAGATGTTGTAGGGCTAAGGACTTGAGTGCTGAGTGCACGCTCCCTGGAGGGAATGCCCCGTAATGCCCTCCGTGGCAGGTTGTTGATGTGGATTTTCCAACTGTTGGTGAAGGCCTCGGAACGGCAGCGCCCCTTCAGGGACAGAAGTTAGCTGGGGAGCTGCAGGAGTGCAGCAGCTACTCCTCCCCAAGGAATTCAATACCCTTTCTAAAAGTAGACCCCAAGTTGAAAGTGTCAAAGAAAGGAAGATCCCCTGACCCCAAAGGCTTCTTTGTTGTTTCCAAGCACTCCCCAGGCTGGAGCTTCAGCTCAGCAGCTGGGAGTGCAGGGAGTTCTAGGGACTGAGTTCATGGTTGAAAGCTCTGTGGCCTAAAGGTTGTTAGAGAAGGCACAGAGTCATGGGAGATGTTAGAAAGTGCTTTAATTGAAGACAGTTGTCACAAGGATTTGAACAACGCTTTATTGAAAAGTGTTCTTCGTGACAGTTTGGCAATGCTTTCTTTAAAATGATTATTATTATGAGTTTAAACAATGCTCTCTTCAAAGATGTCAAGTCAAGTCAAATAACTTTATTTCTAAGAAATATATTCTAATAGAAATATTACATAGACTTCATTTGACATGCACAATTACAAATAGCATAAAATCCATGCATAACTCTTAATTTGATTAATCAAGGGACACTTATCGACAGCCTGAAAAAAAACCATACAATATAAAATGTAAAAATTCATTCCAGTTAACACTCAATCAAGGGTCATAACATTAACACATACCAATTAAGAACATTTAGGGTATCCTTAATAGTCCAAAACATATCATTCTTTTAAGCAGGTGGAACATTGTAAAATGCAAGTTGCAGGGCCATACGTTCTATAAAGGGAGAAATATATTGCCCAAGGCCAGCAGCTCATTTCACCAAGAGCACTGTAAAGTGCAGCATACAACACAACCCCATTTTTGCATATCTGATAGGAGCATTTAGAAAACTTGGCAATAGCCCGTAGCATACCTCTCATTTTCCCAACCAGCAATATAAAGTACATTATGCAGATAAACAATCACAACTCCAGTTCTCCCCTTTGAGCATTATTCCAACATATTTTGGATCAGTCCATCAAATACTAAAAGTAGACCCCTACCAAACCAGGGAGTACAAATCCTGCCCTCCGTCTGAATCAACTGAGTTCACTTGCGTAGGAGGTTGCAATCTTCTGCAAGAATTGACCAGTAGCAATCGCTACATCCTGAAACCTAAAGCCAAATATCAGGTTAAGTCCCTCATCATGTGTTTGAGTTCCATCATGTATAAAAACAGGGCGGAGAAACTTCCTCGTTTCCTCAAATAGAGATCGCATTCCAACAGAAGATGACTCACTTACAAGCCTGCCAGCACTGGCCCAGGTCCTCAATAAGTTTTTTTTTTTTTGAACCTTTATTCAACTTGCAATCAAGTACAGGTACGGGCCTACAACCTGCAACGCCGGCCGCAAATCAGGGTAAAATATAGCAATCAATACTACGAATCAGAGCAATGCAAAAGCCGGAGAGATGTATATATCAGGAGGCACCGTACAGGCATACGGTCAGGTCCGAAGTCAGGATTACAGAGGTTCATTTTTAATATAAGGAACTGAAGAAATGCCATACAATCACTCGTGGTCCCAAAACACAGTACGCTGATCAGGACATCCACAGTTAACATAAATATCGACGAAATATTGGGGATATGGCACACATAGCAGGAGATACATTAGCACAAATCCGATGGAGAGCAATCCCCGATCCCACCCCTCAAGCAATACACGTCACAGGAACCACAAACGAGACGACACTATAGAAAAGACATAGACTAAAGGGCCATGGAAACAAAAACCAAACAAACCCCACCCTGCACACCCGCGGAAGACCAAGGCCTTCCCCCCCAGCAGCGTGCCTGTCGCCCTAATGGAACCCGAAATTTAGAAAGAGAAGAGAGAAACAAAGAAGATGGAAGGAGGAGGGCCCTCCTAGTCGCCACCCGGCCCCACCCATCACCCCTACACATAGAGAAAGGCCAACAGCAAAATGGAGGATCGCGGAGAGCGTCAAGTACCGATCACATCGAAAAACACACCCCCAGTGCCACCACACCCAAAGCACCATCAGTTAACGTGAGGGCCGCCAGAATCTAAAGTGCGTCACCCCTGGCCTCGTCCAACAACGGAGCCACCCAACACTCCCTTGTCAAGCAAATTACAGTACTTTTTGAAATAATTGAAGGACCCAAGCGAAGCAGTCTCAAGTAATACCAAAAAGGGGGGTAGCAACTCGAGTCCATCCAGTTGTATGCAACTACAGTCCAAGGGCGGAAATAGCACTCCCGCAGGTGTCACAAAGCCCCAACACAGCAGTTCCATCCATGAAGGGGAATTATCACTGTCCAGCGAGTGCCGCGGTGTTATTGAGGTTACCCGAGTAGATGAGCAACAGTGCGTCTCCTGGCTCAGGATAGGCACGTGGCCCCAAGAAGCCTTCTCGTGTGCATCAGCTCTGTCCAGGGGGGCCAAAGCAACCAGGTCTCTCGATAGTTCCCGGAATCCAGGCGGGGCCAAAGTCCTCCCCAAGGAAGTAGCAACGGGCCCAGGGGCACTACGTTGGAATCGGACTGCGTCCTCACAGGGCAGTGAAGCAGCAATGGCGGCCATTTTTCGATCCAGGCCCCTGACGTTGCAGATCAGGGACTCACGTAGATCCGTTAAGGCGGCCAGGACATCCTTGGGTGTGGGCTCCATTGTGCGTGGCCAGCGTCCCATCACCTTGTCTACAGCAGCCAACCGATCGGGACATGGACCATGTTGAGGGGTGTCAGCCGCCATCTTCGACAGTTCGGCCCCCTGCCTCCGCAACTTACAGCGAGGACCGGCCCCAGCCCAGGGCGCCGCTAAATGCATGCCCGAAACATAAAGTGTTGATGCGGGTTCCCCAGGGAGAGCCACCAAAAGGCTAAACAAAAGACCCTGCCGCACCCTGTGGGCTGCCCGCCTGTCTCGGGGGCGATCCTTGGTTACGTCTGGGCACGGAGTCCAAAGAGGAGGGCCAGGAGCCACGCACCCTCTCGACTCCAGTATGCCTCCCGGGCCCCTAAGGCTCTTCAACAAGGGACCTGGCTGATGCTGCCTACATCGGCAATCCAAGACAACGGCACCCGCCGACCGACTCCACACCACCAGAGGCGGCCGCTGAGGTTGCGATCGCCACCGGCCGCTCGTTGCAGTCGACACCCCGGCTTCGTCACTGCACGGGCCGCTGCGTGATGGGTGGGGAATTCTCCGGTTTCACAGCACACCGGAATCTCAGGAGCAGGCGGTAAGTGAGCGCTCACCTTCTAACGTCCAATTATGCCTTTTTTGGCCAGAACGAACAACAGGATAGGCGTGCAGGGAGAAAGGGCTCATGGAGCCGAGCGGCTATGCGGCCATTTCGGATGCAGGCTTGGCTCCTCCCTCAATAAGTTTTTACTTCACACCTGGCATTCACCATCTGGAGTCAATGCCAATCCTTAAACGCAATTTTTTGTATCTCGGGGACATTTCCGGAATTTTGTAGTAAATATGGGTAATGTTCCATACTCTCCCAAAAGTAAGGAAGGAAATAACAGAGCTCTTGTTTTTAAGATAGTGCAAATCCTCCCTTTGACTAGTTTTCATGGCACAATTCCTAAGGGTGCATTTTATTCAACGTATGTGTAAAACTTTACCTACCGCCAGGCATAAATCAGGGATATCCAGGTGCCCTAGCATTACTGACACAGGATTACTATTGCAAGAGAAGGTTGACAATATATCAGAGAGAGTTTGAGCCAATAGCTTTTCGGGCTGAACCCCGTTTGTAATCATAAAATGAAAATGGAGGGCTCTTGCATCAGAAAGGACACTCCTGCCAACGGCACCTAGCTCCTTCCTTATAGCTTGGATCATCACACTTTTGGGAAGGTCAAGAAGCAGTTTCAAGATACACCCTTTGAGGCTCTCCCATGGGAAATGCCTATCCATTGCTAACACCTAAGCCCCATAAACAGCGTGAGGAATAAGTTTACCCTGGATCACCTTACTTAATGGCTCAAAAGTATAACTGCCAAATCTATAGTCAAACCTTTTCAGGGCATTCCCTCTGGCCGATATTACCAATTTCTGAGAGGCAATATGTTTATTCCAGCTGAGATCCTCTGAAAAAATCATACCCAGATACTTATATTCTCAGACCTGCTCCAGCCGTACATTCCCTAGGAACCAAGTGAAGGTCCTTTTCTTTTTTGCAAAGTGCAATGTCTTTGGTTTTTATCAACATTGATAGTTACATTATTTTCAAGACAGTAGGAGTTCAGAGCATTACGTTTTCTTTGAAGCCCCATAGGCGTAAGACCCATCACTACGAGATCATCTGCATACAGTAGGCAGCCGGAATGCCTACCCCCAATCTTTGGTGAAAAACTATGAGTAGCACTTATCGTCT
Source organism: Lissotriton vulgaris (assembly GCF_964263255.1). Taxonomy (NCBI): domain Eukaryota; kingdom Metazoa; phylum Chordata; class Amphibia; order Caudata; family Salamandridae; genus Lissotriton; species Lissotriton vulgaris. The sequence goes on along the minus strand of NC_141687.1, from coordinate 1,144,577,542 downwards.
GAGCAAGGTCTACAATTAACAGACTGAATAGCAAGGGAGCTAAAACACACCCCTGCTGCAGACCCTTTTCTAATGGGATTTTCCTCTACAAACGATCTGACCCTGAACAAGTATTGGCAGGTAGGGGACCAATTTGCTGCACTACCAGAAGTGTTATTATTGTTTATGATTTAAAAACTGTTGCCCACCTTTGACGACCAGCTACCAATTGGACATTATTTAAATACGTTAGAACACAATTGAGAGGCAACAAAACAGAGTGCACATACAAAATTAGTATATAGAACTCCAAGAGGAAATCCTGTTTGTTTGCCTACCGGCATCTGACAACATTTTTTAGCTTATTGCTGTTATAAGAGCCTTCGTGGAATACTGGTGTAACAATTGCAATGCTGTGCCTGCTTTAAACAGTGTGTTCGACCTGACATTGGTTATTGCCCTGGGGAAGCCTGTAACCAGGCGAAACACTTTGGCTGCACATCTATATATCTCGAGAAGAAGAAATGGATGAAAGAGTTACAGGATCAACAAAATACATTTTTGAATCATTTTGTCTTGGTGTTCTATGTACTAATTTTGTAAGCATGCTCTGTTTTGTTGCCTCTTAATTGTGTTCTAAAGTACCCAAGCTATCTATCTCAACCTGGACCCAATTATCACTGTAAAGCCTCGTCAGCAAACCTAACAAGGCCCCAGAGATATTCTACTGATGGAGTTTGCACCAGACCGTACTTATGTCCACTCTGTCGAAGGCCGCTCGGAAGTCAACAAAGCAACAGCACAGGTCACCTGCCAGCTATATTGACCTCCTTGCAACCCCCCAAAGGGTGAAACAGTGGTCCATTGTAGAATATTTGGGTCTAAAAACCCCTTGCTCAACAGGGATCACCCCGCAATCAAAAGCCCACACTGCTAAATGCTATAGCAAAGTTTGAGCAAATAATTTGGAAGTGATATCTAATAGGCTAATCAAGCGATATTAGCCGGCTAATCCAATTTGCTTTTTTTGTGAATAGGCTTCCCTATGGCTTCTGTCCAGGACTCTAGGAGACAGCCTGAATACTTTACCCGCTTGAAGAACACACTCAGAATTGGACCCCACTTTCTAGAATCTTTCTTAAACATCAAAGATGGCAAGCCATCGGGCCACCAGCTCTAGAGGCCTTCATATTGCTAATTATTTCTGACAGAATTACTGGCATCCATGTATTTTTAATCGTCTCTATCTCAACTTGGGGACAGGACTTATTTACTACCCAGTTCTCACAGTCACCACCTCTATAAAGTGAGTGAATAAAAGTATACCAGTCTTCCTCAATGATATGTGCCTCAAGGGAGGGTAAGAGTTACCGAATTCACCGGTCTCCAGAACTTCCTTCTGTTTTTGTCCATAATGGCGGCCAACATTAATTCTCAGTTAGTCTATACAACTCCCTCTTTTTGAGGGCACACGGATTTTGATAAGCAGCTTTCGAGGCCACTTTGGCTTCCCATAGGCTGTAATTACATGGATCCAGTTTCAAGTGCCAGCGATTCCTATTCTCCACTCTTCTACCTTCCCGAAAGTCATCATCAAACCAGCTGTCCCCCTTCCTTTTGAACCCATGAGGTTTATATGGGCCCCCATTGCTATTTTGAAATGGGACAATTTAGCGGTGCCGCTACCCGGTGGACCGCTGCATTCGGCGCTTGATCGTTTCTTTTAAAAAATTGTCTTAAAAATTGTATAGAACCTTGCTTCTAATTGTGTTTTAAGTGATTACGACTTAAAATCTTAACTGCACGCATCGCACACAGATCCCTTGCTCCCTCCTCAGCACACCCCTTGGCCTCAGCCAATCACGCCAGTTGGGGGAGGAGGCAGAGGCGGGAAACTGTATTTATGTCGCATACAGCGCGGGAGTGCCAAAGGCAAGCCTGTCTGCGCTCGTCCGCGCCAAGCCGGGCCCAGGGTCCAGTCCCATTGCACGAACTACCACTTATTCCTCGGAGGAATTAAGAAGCTTACATCAGTTAGACCTTTCGCTCTGCCCTGCAACCCACGCACGCCTCAAACACTTAGGTATCTTTCAAAAGCAGAACATACTTCAAGGGCTTCCGCCCACTGTCTCCTGCCAAAGTCAGCGGCGTACCCTCGCGCAGGTCAGAAATTCCATGTTACGCATCTTCTACCTTAACATGCGCTCCCTCGTCAAACATCAATTAGACATTTTTCTCCTTCTTCTATCGGATAAACCAGACATCTTTTTTATTACTGACACATGGCTGAACACTGACTCCACCCCTGATATCCTGTCAGCCCTCCCCGACACCTATTACATCTTACATGTCAACCGGGTCCTAGGAAAAGCGGGTGGCGGAGTGGCGGCTATTATTCGTAAAGACCACATCTTCACCTCTATGTCCCCCTTAAATCTCCCTGCAGCTGACAATATGATTATTAAACTCGACTCCAATGCAGGCCCATTAATCTGCGCCTTCATATACAGACCCCCTAAACATATGCCATAATTTCCCCTCTCACTGAGTGAGCAGCTGGCAACTCTGGTCACGGATTACGCAAAAATACTTTTACTTGGCGACCTCAATTACTGGTGCAACGACGAATCAGGCAGTCCCCACGCCACTGAATTAATAGAACTCCTCTCTAACCTCATTTTCAGTCACCATATCTCTTCTGCTACTCATATCAAAGGCCACATTTTGGACCAGGTATGGACTACCACCCTCACGGTTTCCACACCCACTATATCACCATGCATTTGGTCCGATCACCACTTAATAAACTTCACCATCTCCATCCCTACCTGCAGCAAGCCCCTGGTGTCTGAGGGGGGTTATATTAGAAAATGGAGCACCCTTGATAAAACAGGCCTTCCTGGACAGTCTAGTCAGCTCCATCCCTGCAGACAACTTGGATGTAGATATGGCTGAAGCCAATATCTCTGCCTGGCTACTAGCGGCGAGCAACAAACATGCACCACTCAAAAAACTCAAAGTTGCCCGCCGCTCTGAAGCCCAGAAATGGTTCTCCCCTGATCTCAGGGCTCAAAAACTAGACATCCGCCAAAAAGAGAGGACATGGAGATGGGCCTATGTCCCGAAAGCTAAACTCCTGTATTTGGCCACCTGTACAGACTATACAAAAGCCATCATCTTGGCTAAAGCCGCCTACTTCTCGGAAAAAATTGAAAAACCAAACAACAAATCAAAAGACATCTTTGCTATAGTGAACGAGCTATCCAATACTGAGAGAATCCTCCCCAAACCAGCGGCTACCCAAAATCTGTGTGATTCCCTTAACAAATATTTCCTGGAAAAGATCGCCACCATCAAAGCTAGCATCCCTGTCTCCAGCCCTAAAATGGATCCCCCGGCCATGATACTCAGCCCCCACACCCTTGACCACTTCCCGCTCATAGACGCACATTCTCTACAGGCCCTACTGGCGAGGGTAAAATCCGGCGGTGAACAACCTTTACAATGCAACTTTTACAACGCACTACCATTAAAACGAAACTTTTACAACGCAAGTGCATTTATAACGCATGTTTTTACAACGCAAGGACTTTTACAACGCAAGTACCTTTACATCGTAAGTATTATGTTTCTTTATATATTAATGAAATTTTTTATTTGAAATAATATTTAATATTGTAATTGTTTTTAAAATATTGTTATACATTTTTTTTATATTTTGTATTAGATATATTAATTTGAGTATTTAGAAATAATACTTTAGTATTATTATTTTATAAAGAGTATTTTTTTATTTTCTATTTATAGATTAATTAGAAAAATTATGAAAAAATATGTTTATTTATAGTAGTAGAATTATTATTTTGAGTTTAAAAAAATGATATTTTAATATTTTTTCATTAGGAGTATTAATTGTTTTATATATATATTAATTATAAAACAAAAAAAATACTCTAGTAATTTTTTTATAGGTAATGTTAATGTTTATAATTAAAGTTAATATATATTTTCTGATGTGTTACAAAATATATTAAAATATATAAATTAAAATGTAGATATTTTTTATAGAAAAGTTATACTTTTCTCTAACTTTAAAAAAGATAATATAATTATTAATTTAAAATTATTACTTTAGTATTTTTATTTTTTAATTTTTAATAAAATTGTTTTTTAATATGATTTTTATAATAACAAAGAACATTTTTAACAGTTGGTAAATATCAAGAAAATAATGTTTAAATAACATAAAATAATGTTATTTCTATTTATTTTGAAAAGTTAATAATTGAAAAAGTAATCAAATATTTATTAAATATTTAAAAACAATTAAAAAGTTATTTAGTAATTTTATTTGATTATTTGAGGAACACATAGATTTTTTGAACTTTATTCTTATTTTTGGGATAATTTTTGAAAATGTAAATATTTTTTTTAAAAAATTAAAAATTTGAAAAAATTATTTATAATTATTTTAGGTGGAATAACATATAAGTATAATTTTTGAATTTTTTTGAAGGTGTAATATAATTTAACATTACTTTTAGAAAAAAGTTCCCACGGTTTTGCATTGATTCTAATGGAAGCAATTGTCCTTCATTTATTTCCATAGTTGAAGCTGGTCATCCCGCGGAAAAGAAAAGGAAGGTGTCACAGAAGAAGAAAGGGAAAGATTAGAAAGGAAAAGGAATAAAGATGAAGGTAAGGATAAAAAATCCTTAATTTACAAGTAAATAAATATAATAAAGATGTAATTCAAAATTAAATACATTAATAAAATAAATGTAACTTAGATTCATTTTTGGTTTTTTATTATTCAAAATATATATAAAAATTGCAAATTTTTTAATTAATTTTTTCATATATTTGTCATTTTTTTACATATTATATATCATTTATAAACAATTAATACTTAAATCAATATTTTAAAGTATTAAATGGTCCTTTTTCAATCTTTGCAACTTTCTATGACGTATTCACGTAAACGTAAGCGGCCATTTTGAAGAGCATCGATGCAGGAAGCAGCTGGAAGCTGATCTACCTCCATGTAGGAAACATTTCTTACTTTAAATAAACATGTTTTTCGTAAAAAAGAATACATTTATTGTAAAGAACGGATAAGGAGAGGTTGCCGTTTTAGAATGTAATGTTCAACTTTTAAAACAACACGTCGACTATCGTGTTACTAGTTTATGCCTATGTCGGGTCGCAAATAGTATAAGAGATAAATAAATCAAGTTTAGTTTTTGTTCGAAAAAATTGAAACATAGGGCCCCATTAGCCCGCCCGCCATCCTATCGGAAATCGGGACCACCCACCCTAAGGGCGGGGGTCCCGCACGCAGCATTAGGATGTGCCCACCACTGTGGCGGGCACATCCTGTATTTTTAGTATTGTGGCAGGCGGAGCTCTGTGCTCCGCCCGCCACAATACTAAAACCGCAGAGCAGCATTTACATAATCAAAGCGGCAGGCACCACGCGGTGCCTACCGCTTTGATTATGTAAATGCAGGGGGGTACCACAGGTGTGCCACCCCCCTTTGGCCTTCACTCTGGGGGCCCACAGGGGGCCCCCAGAGTGAACACTGCATGCCTTTCCATGGCGCCAATACCGCCACGGAAAGGCATTGTAAAATGCCCATTGTAATAATGCGGGCGGTGTCTGACAGACACCGCCTGCATGTTACTCGTTTTACTGCCCCGGCCGCAAGGCGACCGGGGCGGAAAAGTGGCGGGCGGTGTTTTGCTCCGCCGTGGTCCCCCCCCGCCATACTAATATGGCGGGGGGTAATACAGGGAAGGATGGCGGGCGGATTTCCCCCGCCAGGCTGGCGGTGGCTACCGCCAGCCTGGCGAGGGCAATCCACCCGCCATCCTAATGGGGCCCATAATGTTTTAAGATTGTTTCACATTAATATTTTTTTAATGAAAACATAAATTGTAAATGCATTTTATTATAAATGTAATCGATTTCCTTTCAACTATTAATGTGATAAATGTTGTTAGTACATTAATGAAAAATGCTTCTTCATTTTATTACTGTCATTTTGGTTAGGAACACGATCCAGAAATAATTTTGAAAATATGAGTTGTTTCTAAAAAGTGTTAATTATGACATAGTTTCTATTATGTAAAGGTTGGAGAGAATCTTTGTTTAATTACACTTGGTTGTTCTGTTGCTTTTTAAAAAAATTATTCTGCTGCAAAAAAAAAAATAGGAGTTATTTTTGTTTGGTGAATATGTTTGGTTTGGTTGGTAATTTTCTTTTGAAAGGAATAAATAATGGTTTGTAATTTTACCATCAAATTTTGGAAATAGCTAGGGTTGCATAGTGAGAAATTGTTCTGGTAGGAGGTAGAAAAATATTTAGGATATAATTATGGTACAGTCATATTTAAAAAAAAAATATTTTTTGCATTAATTTATAATGCAATTTACTTTGATTTATTTTTTCCAAGTGTTTAAATTGATTATTCTGGAGTTCGAAAAGCTTTCATTTTTTAAGGGTGTATTTTTAAATAATTTGCTTCGAAATTTATGGAAAAAACATAACATTATTATCCAAAATTATTTTGTATTTCTAACCAAATAATTTTTTTAAAATTGTATCTAAATTTAAAGAAGCATTTTACAAATATTTCTTTAGTTGAAAGGTTCGAAAAAAATAGTTTTATTTAAAAATGCATTTTTTAAACAAGAATATGTATAAAGTTGTTAGCAAACTTGGAATGGATTTTTTAAATTTTGAAAAAATAATACAATTATTTTTTCTTTTTCAATTTGGAAAACTTGGGGTTAATAGATGTGGTAAATAAAAGTATTTCTTATGGCAGGAAAAAATAGAAAAAATAAGCAAAAAAAGTAGGCTGACCCGATTAATATTTTTGGAAAATGTTTTAAACAAAAATTTAAGCCAATTGTAATTAGGGTTTTATTAAATTTAGGGCAAAGCAGGAAAGTAAGGTCAAATATTTTTATTAGAAACTTAGAATGTTAGCCACATTTTCGAGGTAGTCTAGAGCCACACATAACGAAAACTGTTGCATTATACCTAATAGTCTTTCAGACATCTCTTTTGTTTTTTTTGTAACTTGTGGGTTTAGACTACTACTTAATGCTTGGGAAAGTCTCATTTCTTGGAAACTTTGATCCTTCTTCAAAGTTTTCAAAAAAGAGTAGAAATTAGGGTGAGATTTTCCAATTGTACGGTTGAAGGAGTTATACCATCCCTCAATGGCATTATTTGTTTTAGCTTCTTCCTCTAAACAGCTTGTGTAACAGTTCCACCAGTCCACATGAAAAAGTGGCTTCCTCCTGCGACCTGATCTGCTTAGGTGCCCAATCCATGTGTCTTCAAAATAATTTAGGATGAGTGCCAATTTGTCTTCATTTTGGTTGTAATAATCTGATTCAGTAATGGCAGTGTAGTACTCATCTACACTTTCGGGAGGAACAAAACAAAGTGCTGTTAAATATTTTAATTCAACTTGGAGTTTGCTGTCTGAGGAGTATTCTGTAACCAGGGATGTTTTCTGTAATTTACGCCAGAATGCATGGGAAAAATGGAAAAAACACCCCTGAATTTGGGTATCGGTGTACATTTTACTGATCACATTGATCATGGTGAATTCAAAATCAACTATAATTTTCCTAGGACTTTTTGTTGTTATATTTTTAATAACTGATAAAAGTTCAGTGTAGGTTGCAGAAGTCTTATCAGGCAGCAAACTATATACTAAGGGGATCACATTATGGTTAATTTTAGCGTGTATAGTGTAAATTTGAAAGAATGGATGGGGTGTACTTTTAAACGTCCCATCCATCATCCAAATTTCACTATTTTATAACTTTACAAGGTTGCGGGGAGTACTAAAAATTAGAAAACGTTTTTTAGGGTTTTCGTTGTCATGGAGAAGGAAGGGTTCATTAGCAAAAGAATTAGTTAGTTTTTGTGGAATAATAATGTCAGAAAAAGTATGAGGTATGGTGGTTTGAGTGTTACTTGCCTGCTTTTGTCTTTGAATAATTCGCCTCAAATTAGGAATTATAGGCATATTACTAGCAACATGAGAGGGGACATGTTGTGCAACCTCTCTTAAAATGTTTCCTGTTGAATCTTTGGGGGTGCTTACTAGTTGTTTCATCTCGTTAATGGTTTCCCTTACATCAATCTCCATTGCAGAGGCAGAGTGGTTGTGATCAGTAGTTTTTACAATGAAATCATCATGGGTAACCGCTCTGCCGCTGCAATGGGATGTGTAGTATTGCACACACCTGTAATGATTTCTAGGAAAACGTATCCTTTCTGTACAATATATGTATCCTGCATGGTTAAATAGGTTGTTTCCTTTCTTTGATTTGATGTAGGAAGCTCTTTACTGTGTAGACATTATCTGTTGGGAGAAAAAAGAATATTTTAATGTGTGTTTGCAAATACAAAAAAATATAGAACTATATCTAACAGTTTCTATGCTTCTGAATTTTTCTTCAATTTAAATTGTTCATCCTCCAGTAACTTTATTCTTGTATTTTAATAATGTTTCTCCTCTTTGCAGTAGAAATAGTCAATTTTGTTTTACAGTTTAGCACACTTTTCCTGCTAATGCTTTTTTAAATTGAGTTGAAATAGTGTGTTTTTCTACAATACCATCCTACACTTTCACAATTGCTGTACCAAATTGGAGTTAGAATATTATTAGATACCCCTACACCATCCAAGATGTTCCTACTGCTGCACTTACCTGGAGTTAGATTAGTAATTGATACCCCTACACCATCCTACACTTTCCCTACTGCTGTACCAATCTGGAGTTAGATTAGTAATTTATACCCCTACACCATCCCACACTTTCACTACTGCTGCACCTTCCTGGAGTTAGATTAGTAATTGATACCTCTACACCATCCCACACTTTCCCTACTGTTGCACCTACCTGGAGGTAGAATAGTAAATAATATTCCTACACCATCCTATACTTTCCCTACTGCTGCACCTACCTGGAGTTTGAATAGAAATTGATACCCCTACACCATCCCACAGTTTCTATACTGCTGCAACTACCTGGAGTTAGTTTAGTAAATAATAGCCCTTTACCATCCTACACTTTCCCTACTGCTGCACCTACCTGGAGTTAGAATAGAAAATTATACCCTTTTACCATCCTACACTTTCCCTACTGCTGCACCTACCTGGAGTTTGAATAGAAATTGCTACCCCTACACCATCCCACACTTTCCCTACTGCTGCACCTACCTTGAGTTAGAATAGAAAATAATATCCTTTTACCATCCTACACTTTTCCTACTGCTGCACCTACCTGGAGTTTGAATAGAAATTGATACCCCTACACTACCCCACACTTTCCTTACTGATGCACCTACCTGGAGTTAGAATAGAAAATAATACCCTTTTGCCATCCTACACTTTCCCTACTGCTGCACCTACCTGGAGTTTGAATAGAAATTGATACCCCTACACCATCCCACAGTTTCTATACTGCTGCAACTAACTGGGCTTAGTTTAGTAAATAATAGCCCTTTACCATCCTACACTTTCCCTACTGCTGCACCTACCTGGAGTTAGAATAGAAAATTATACTCTTTTACCATCCTACACTTTCCCTACTGCTGCACCTACCTGGAGTTTGAATAGAAATTGCTACCTCTACACCATCCCACACTTTCCCTACTGCTGCACCTACCTTGAGTTAGAATAGAAAATAATACCCTTTTACCATCCTACACTTTTCCTACTGCTGCACCTACCTGGAGTTTGAATAGAAATTAATACCCCTACACTACCCCACACTTTCCTTACTGATGCACCTACCTGGAGTTAGAATAGAAAATAATACCCTTTTACCATCCTACACTTTCCCTACTGCTTTACCTACCCGGAGTTTGAATAGAAATTGATACCCCTACACCATCCCACACTTTCCCTACTGCTGCAGCTACCTGGAGTTAGAATAGAAAATAATACCCTTTTGCCATCCTATACTTTTCCTACTGCTGCACCTACCTGGAGTTTGAATAGAAATTGATACCCCTACACTATCCCACACTTTCCCTACTGCTGCACCTCCCTGGAGGTAGAAAAGTAAATAATATCCCTGCACCATAGAACACTTTCCCTTGAGTATGTATTTTATATACCTTTTGGTTTGGTTTCTTTCTTTGTCGTCTGGTTTCTGCTTTGATATTTCGTTTATTGGTTGGCTTTTGGGTTGTTGCTCTTTTTCAAATACGATTGATCTTTGATGATTTGAAGATTATTGTGAATTTTGAAAAAAATGAAAAAGGAAAAGGAAATGTTATTTAAATGTAAAATGTTTCTGATGTAGATAAACATGTCAACAATACTGTGTATAATTTACATTTCTCTTTACTGTACCTTTTATACTATAATAACCTTGCTCTGTTTTTGCATTTTTCTGATGTTGGAATAGAAATTGATACCCCTACACCATCCCACATTTTCCCTACTGCAGCACCTACCTGGAGTTATATTTGTAATTGATACCCCTACACTATTCCACACTTTCACTACTGCTGTACCTACCTGGAGTTAGATTAGTAATTAATACCCCTTTACCATCCCACACTTTCCCTACTGCTGCACCTACCTGGAGGTTTAATAGTAATTTATATCCCTACATCATCCTATACTTTCCTTACTGCTGTACTTAACTGGACTTAGATTTGTATTTGATACCCCTACACCATCCAAGACTTTCCCTACTGAAGTACCTACCTGGAGTTAGATTAGAAAAATATACCCCTTTACCATACTACACTTTCCCTACTGCTGCACCTATCTGGAGTTAGAATAGAAAATAATACCTCTTTACCATCTTACATTTGCCCTACTGCTGCACCTACCTGGAGATAGAAAAGTAAATAATATCCCTGCACCATAGAACACTTTCCCTTGCAGTATGTATTTTTATATACCTTTTGCTTTGGTTTCTTTCTTTGTGGTCTTGTTTTCTGGTTTGGTTTCTGCTTTGCAATTTGTTTCTTGGTTGGCTTTTGGGTTGTTGCCCTTTTGGAAATCCGATTGTTCTTTGATGATCTGATGTTTATTGTGAATTTTTAAAAAAATGACCAAGGAAAAGGAAATGTTATTTAAATGTAAAATGTTTCTGATGCAGATAAAAATGTCAACAATACTGTGTATAATTTACATTTCTCTTTACTGTTCCTTTTATACTATATTAACCTTGCTCTGTTTTTGCATTTTTCTGATGTTGGAATACTAATTGATACCCCTACACCATCTCACATTTTACCTACTGCTGCATCTACGTGGAGTTATATTAGTAATTGATACCCCTACACCATCCCACACTTTCCCTACTGCTGCACCTATCTGGAGTTAGATTAGTAATTGATACCCCTACACCATCCCACACTTTCCCTACTGCTGCACCTACCTGGAGGTTTAATAGTAAATTATATCCCTACATCATCCTATACTTTCCTTACTGCTGCACTTAACTGGACTTAGATTTGTATTTAATACCCCTACACCATCCAAGACTTTCCCTACTGCTGTACCTACCTGGAGTTAGAATAGAAAATAATACCCCTTTACCATCCTACACTTTCCCTACTGCTGCACCTATCTGGAGTTAGAATAGAAAATAATACCTCTTTACCATCCTACACTTTCCCTACTGCTGTACATACCTGGAGATAGAAAAGTAAATAATATCCCTGCACCATAGAACACTTTCCCTTGCAGTATGTATTTTATATACCTTTTTGGTTTGGTTTCTTTCTTTGTGGTCTGGTGTCTGCTTTACTATTTCGTTTATTGGTTGGCTGTGGGGTTGTTGTCCTTTTGGAAATCCGATTGTTCTTTGATGATCTGAAGATGAATGTGAATTTCAAAAAAAATGAATAAGGAAAAGGAAATGTTATTTAAACGTAAAATGTTTCTGATGCAGATACAAATGTCAACATTACTGTGTATAATTTACATTTCTCTTTACTGTATCTTTTATACTATACTAACCTTGCACAGTTTTTGCATTTTTCTGATGTTGGAATAGTAATTGATACCTCTACACCATCCCACACTTTCCCTCCTGCTGCACCTTTCAGGAGTTAGATTAGTAATTGATACCCCTACACCATCCCACATTTTCACTACTGCTGCACCTATCTGGAGTTAGATTAGTAATTGATACCCCTACACCATCCCACACTTTCCCTACTGCTGCACCTACCTGGACTTAGAATAGAAAATGATACTCCTTTACCATCCTACACTTTCTCTACTGCTGCACCTACCTGGAGTTAGATTAGTAAATGATACCTCTACATTATCCAAGGCTTTCTCTACTGCTGCTCCTACCTGGAGTTAGAATAGAAAATAATACCCCTTTACCATCCTACACTTTCCTACTGCTGCACCTACCTGGAGTTTGAATATAAATTAATACCCCTACACTACCCCACACTTTCCTTACTGATGCACCTACCTGGAGTTAGAATAGAAAATAATACCCTTTTACCATCCTACACTTTCCCTACTGCTTCACCTACCTGGAGTTTGAACAGAAATTGATACCCCTACACCATCCCACACTTTCCCTACTGCTGCACCTACCTGGAGTTAGAATAGAAAATAATACCCTTTTGCCATCCTATACTTTTCCTACTGCTGTACCTGCCTGGAGTTTGAATAGAAATTGATACCCCAACACTATCCCACACTTTCCCTACTTCTGCACCTACCTGGAGTTAGAATAGAAAATAATATCCTTTTACGATCCTACACTTTTCCTACTGTTTCACCTACCTGGAGTTTGAATAGAAATTGATTCCCATACACCATCCCACACTTTCCCTACTGCTGCACCTACCTGGAGGTAGAAAAGTAAATAATATCCCTGCACCATAGAACACTTTCCCTTGAGTATGTATTTTATATACCTTTTGGTTTGGTTTCTTTCTTTGTCGTCTGGTTTCTGCTTTGATATTTCGTTTATTGGTTGGCTTTTGGGTTGTTGCTCTTTTTCAAATACGATTGATCTTTGATGATTTGAAGATTAATGTGAATTTTTAAAAAAATGAAAAAGGAAAAGGAAATGTTATTTAAATGTAAAATGTTTCTGATGTAGATAAAAATGTCAACAATACTGTGTATAATTTACATTTCTCTTTACTGTACCTTTTATACTATAATAACCTTGCTCTGTTTTTGCATTTTTCTGATGTTGGAATAGAAATTGATGCCCCTACACCATCCCACATTTTCCCTACTGCAGCACCTACCTGGAGTTAGATTAGTAATTGATACCCCTACACCATCCCACATTTTCACTACTGCTGCACCTATCTGGAGTTAGATTAGTAATTGATACCCCTACACCATCCCACACTTTCTCTACTGCTGCACCTACCTGGAGTTAGATTAGTAAATGATACCTCTACATTATCCAAGGCTTTCTCTACTGCTGCTCCTACCTGGAGTTAGAATAGAAAATAATACCCCTTTACCATCCTACACTTTCCTACTGCTGCACCTACCTGGAGTTTGAATAGAAATTAATACCCCTACACTACCCCACACTTTCCTTACTGATGCACCTACCTGGAGTTAGAATAGAAAATAATACCCTTTTACCATCCTACACTTTCCCTACTGCTTCACCTACCTGGAGTTTGAATAGAAATTGATACCCCTACACCATCCCACACTTTCCCTACTGCTGCACCTACCTGGAGTTAGAATAGAAAATAATACCCTTTTGCCATCCTATACTTTTCCTACTGCTGCACCTACCTGGAGTTTGAATAGAAATTGATACCCCAACACTATCCCACACTTTCCCTACTGCTGCACCTACCTGGAGTTAGAATAGAAAATAATATCCTTTTACGATCCTACACTTTTCCTACTGTTGCACCTACCTGGAGTTTGAATAGAAATTGATTCCCATACACCATCCCACACTTTCCCTACTGCTGCACCTACCTGGAGGTAGAAAAGTAAATAATATCACTGCACCATAGAACACTTTCCCTTGAGTATGTATTTTATATACCTTTTGGTTTGGTTTCTTTCTTTGTCGTCTGGTTTCTGCTTTGATATTTCGTTTATTGGTTGGCTTTTGGGTTGTTGCTCTTTTTCAAATACGATTGATCTTTGATGATTTGAAGATTAATGTGAATTTTTAAAAAAATGAAAAAGGAAAAGGAAATGTTATTTAAATGTAAAATGTTTCTGATGTAGATAAAAATGTCAACAATACTGTGTATAATTTACATTTCTCTTTACTGTACCTTTTATACTATAATAACCTTGCTCTGTTTTTGCATTTTTCTGATGTTGGAATACTAATTGATACCCCTACACCATCTCACATTTTACCTACTGCTGCATCTACGTGGAGTTATATTAGTAATTGATGCCCCTACACCATCCCACATTTTCTCTACTGCAGCACCTACCTGGAGTTTGATTAGTAATTGATACCCCTACACTATTCCACACTTTCACTACTGCTGTACCTACCTGGAGTTAGATTAGTAATTAATACCCCTTTACCATCCCACACTTTCCCTACTGCTGCACCTACCTGGAGGTTTAATAGTAATTTATATCCCTACATCATCCTATACTTTCCTTACTGCTGTACTTAACTGGACTTAGATTTGTATTTGATACCCCTACACCATCCAAGACTTTCCCTACTGAAGTACCTACCTGGAGTTAGATTAGAAAAATATACCCCTTTACCATACTACACTTTCCCTACTGCTGCACCTATCTGGAGTTAGAATAGAAAATAATACCTCTTTACCATCTTACATTTGCCCTATTTGCCCTACTGCTGTACCTACCTGGAGATAGAAAAGTAAATAATATCCCTGCACCATAGAACACTTTCCCTTGCAGTATGTATTTTATATACCTTTTGCTTTGGTTTCTTTCTTTGTGGTCTTGTTTTCTGGTTTGGTTTCTGCTTTGCAATTTGTTTATTGGTTGGATTTTGGGTTGTTGCCCCTTTGGAAATCCGATTGTTCTTTGATGATCTGATGTTTATTGTGAATTTAAAAAAAAAATGACCAAGGAAAATGAAATGTTATTTAAATGTAAAATGTTTCTGATGCAGATAAAAATGTCAACAATACTGTGTATAATTTACATTTCTCTTTACTGTTCCTTTTATACTATACTAACCTTGCTCTGTTTTTGCATTTTTCTGATGTTGGAATACTAATTGATACCCCTACACCATCTCACATTTTACCTACTGCTGCATCTACGTGGAGTTATATTAGTAATTGATACCCCTACACCATCCCACACTTTCCCTACTGCTGCACCTATCTGGAGTTAGATTAGTAATTGATACCCCTACACCATCCCACACTTTCCCTACTGCTGCACCTACCTGGAGGTATAATAGTAAATTATTTCCCTACATCATTCTATACTTTCCTTACTGCTGCACTTAACTTGACTTAGATTTGTATTTGATACCCCTACACCATCCAAGACTTTCCCTACTGCTGTACCTACCTGGAGTTAGAATAGAAAATAATACCCCTTTACCATCCTACACTTTCCCTACTGCTGCACCTATCTGGAGTTAGAATAGAAAATAATACCTCTTTACCATCCTACACTTGCCCTACTGCTGCAGTTGCATGGAGATAGAAAAGTAAATATTATCCCTGCACCATAGAACACTTCCCCTTGCAGTATGTATTTTATATACCTTTTGGTTTGGTTTCTTTCTTTGTGGTCTGGTGTCTGCCTTACTATTTTGTTTATTGTTTGGCTTTTGGGTTGTTGTCCTTTTGGAAATCCGATTGTTCTTTGATGATCTGTAGATGAATTTGAATTTCAAAAAAAATGAATAAGGAAAAAGAAATGTTATTTAAATGTAAAATGTTTCTTATGCAGATAAAAATGTCAACATTACTGTGTATAATTTACATTTCTCTTTACTGTATCTTTTATACTATACTAACCTTGCACAGTTTTTGCATTTTTCTGATGTTGGAATAGTAATTGATACCTCTACACCATCCCACACTTTCCCTACTGCTGCACCTTTCAGTAGATAGATTAGTAATTGATACCCCTACACCATCCCACATTTTCACTACTGCTGCACCTATCTGGAGTTAGATTAGTAATTGATACCCCTACACCATCCCACACTTTCCCTACTGCTGCACCTACCTGGACTTAGAATAGAAAATGATACTCCTTTACCATCCTACACTTTCTCTACTGCTGCACCTACCTGGAGTTAGATTAGTAAATGATACCTCTACACTATCCAAGGCTTTCTCTACTGCTGCTCCTACCTGGAGTTAGAATAGAAAATAATACCCCTTTACCATCCTACACTTTCCCTACTGCTGCACCTAACTGGAGTTAGAATAGAAAATAATACCCTTTTACCATCCTACACTTTTCCTACTGCTGCACCTACCTTGAGGTTTAATAGATAAATAATACCTTTGCACCATAGAACACTTTCCCTAGCAGTATGTATTTGATATACCTTTTGCATTGGTTTCTTTCTTTGTGGTCTTATTTTCTGGTTTAGTTTCTGCTTTGCAATTTGTTTATTGGTTGGCTTTTGGGTTGTTGCCCTTTTGGAAATCCGATTGTTCTTTGATGATCTGATGTTTATTGTGAATTTTTAAAAAAAATGACCAAGGAAAAGGAAATGTTATTTACATGTAAAATGTTTCTGATGCAGATAAAAATGTCAACAATACTGTGTATAATTTACATTTCTCTTTACTGTTCCTTTTATACTATACTAACCTTGCTCTGTTTTTGCATTTTTCTGATGTTGGAATACTAATTGATACCCCTACACCATCTCACATTTTACCTACTGCTGCATCTACGTGGAGTTATATTAGTAATTGACACCCCTACACCATCCCACACTTTCCCTTCTGCTGCACCTATCTGGAGTTAGATTAGTAATTGATACCCCTACACCATCCCACACTTTCCCTACTGCTGCCCCTACCTGGAGGTATAATAGTAAATTATATCCCTACATCATCCTATACTTTCCTTACTGCTGCACTTAACTGGACTTAGATTTGTATTTGATACCCCTACACCATCCAAGACTTTCCCTACTGCTGTACCTACCTGGAGTTAGAATAAAAAATAATACCCCTTTACCATCCTACACTTTCCCTACTGCTGCACCTATCTGGAGTTAGAATAGAAAATAATACCTCTTTACCATCCTACACTTGCCCTACTGCTGCAGCTACCTGGAGATAGAAAAGTAAATAATATCCCTGCACCATAGAACACTTTCCCTTGCAGTATGTATTTTATATACCTTTTGGTTTGGTTTCTTTCTTTGTGGTCTGGTGTCTGCTTTACTATTTTGTTTATTGTTTGGCTTTTGGGTTGTTGTCCTTTTAGAAATCCGATTGTTCTTTGATGATCTGAAGATGAATGTGAATATCAAAAAAAATGAATAAGGAAAAGGAAATGTTATTTAAATGTAAAATGTTTCTTATGCAGATAAAAATGTCAACATTACTGTGTATAATTTACATTTCTCTTTACTGTATCTTTTATACTATACTAACCTTGCACAGTTTTTGCATTTTTCTGATGTTGGAATAGTAATTGATACCTCTACACCATCCCACACTTTCCCTACTGCTGCACCTTTCAGTAGATAGATTAGTAATTGATACCCCTACACCATCCCACATTTTCACTACTGCTGCACCTATCTGGAGTTAGATTAGTAATTGATACCCCTACACCATCCCACACTTTCCCTACTGCTGCACCTACCTGGACTTAGAATAGAAAATGATACTCCTTTACCATCCTACACTTTCTCTACTGCTGCACCTACCTGGAGTTAGATTAGTAAATGATACCTCTACACTATCCAAGGCTTTCTCTACTGCTGCTCCTACCTGGAGTTAGAATAGAAAATAATACCCCTTTACCATCCTACACTTTCCCTACTGCTGCACCTAACTGGAGTTAGAATAGAAAATAATACCCCTTTACCATCCTACACTTTTCCTACTGCTGCACCTACCTTGAGGTTTAAAAGATAAATAATACCTTTGCACCATAGAACACTTTCCCTAGCAGTATGTATTTGATATACCTTTTGCATTGGTTTCTTTTTTTTTGGTCTTGTTTTCTGGTCTGCTTTTTCTTTTCTTGGTGGAATTTTGGGTTGTTGCCCTTTTGGGATTCGGATTGTTCTTTCGTGAGCACAAGATTAATGTGATTTTAAAAAAATAATAATAAGAAAAAGGAAATTTTATTTACATTTAAAATGTTTCTGATGCAGATAAAAATGGGAACAATACTGTATATATTTTACGTTTCCGTTTACTGTTCCTTTTATCTTATACTAACCTTGCAATGTTTTTGCATTTTTCTGATGTTGGAATATAATTTCATTCCCCTACACCATCTTACAATTTTCCTACTGCTGCACCTATCTGGAGTTAGATTAGTAATTGGTACCCCTGCATCATCCCACACTTTCACTACTGCTACATATACCTGGATTTAGAATAGAAAATGATACTATTACACCATCCCACACTTTCACTACTGTTGCACCTACCTGGAGCTAGATTAGTACATTATACCCCTACACCATCCTATACTTTCCCTACTGCTGCACTTACCTGGATTTAGATTTGTTTTTGATACCCCTACACCATCCCACACTTTCACTACTGCTGCACCTACCTGGAGTCTGAATAGAATTATTTATTCTTACCCCTATACCATTTCACACTTTAGTTACTGCTGCACCTTTATTGACTACTCTAAATTATTTTTATCTCTACAGTTGTTATTCTTTATAAATCTTTTCCGCATTAATGACTAAATTTTAAAAATGCAGTTTTGTTAATAATAATATAATTATCTTCTTTAAAAGTTGACGTTTCAATTTTCAAAGTAGAAAGTATTTTTTAATTTTCTCGAAAAAGAATTTCTCTGTGAAAATCAGATTAAATATATGTGTATTAATAAATGTATTTTCGTTTTATTTGTTTAGAATTGTCGTTTAAAAAATCGAAAAGTACCTTCAAATTATTCTTGAAGAGGAGTGTTGCTTCTGTAGCAAAATCCTATTTTTTTAAACTGGGCTTTTTCGTCGCTGTTTATAGTAGTTCGACTAATAAAAAAAATGTAACATTTTGTGATGTTTGAAAAATAATATGTTTTTTCATTGAAAACAATTTTAAATAATAAGCAATTTTAATTACATTTTTCTCTGCTTTAAATATGTAGGACTTTTTATGTATGGATATATGTAGCCATAATTATAGTTATATCTTGGTGCTATAATATTTTCTTTAAACAGGAAAAACAAACTTATTAGGTGCAGCGTTGTAATTGTTTCCGAAAATATTTCTGAAATTACTTTAACTAACTCACTTGTATTACGAAAAATAATGCTCCTGAGATCCAATCTGGTCTTTTTTTGATGAAGAGGTCAGAGGGTCAGTTTTTGGCGTCTGGTCACTCTGGGAGTTGAGAATCAACTATTTTAAAATTGGTGTCTGCCTCGTATTTATAAGTTTTGGTCAGTGTCATTGTTTTTTTAATGAAACACAGCGTTGGTATTATTATTTTAAATACGTTTTATTTCTGTGGAAAGTTATAATTTAAATCTTTGTGTAAAGATATGTTATTTTCACTTTTCCGTTCCATTTTGAAAGTAGTGTTGTGGTATTATTTTCATGGAAAGAGTTGTAGGACATACTTTGGAACTACACAGTTTAAAATGGCGACTATGTGTATGTATAATTTTGTTGTTTACGAATAATTATTTTCTTTCATTCAAATATATGTTAAGTATATTGTTTTTTTATTTTCGTTGCCTGTGTAAAATTTTCAACAGTTAAGATTACATGAATATTAATTTTTAATACTCTGGTATTATTTTAATACTCGAGTATTAATTTAAAAAAAATCGTTGCATTTCTTTTAATTAACGTTTCGTTTTTCTCAACATTTTAAGACACTTCCCCACCCAAAACCCCTAGTTTCCCTGCATCCCGTTCCAGGTTTTATTTTACAAAAAAAAATATATATATATGTTATTTTTATGTTGTAAAGGTATGCGTTGTAAATGTTTTGTTGTAATAGCACTTTACTATTATTAACACTATCTCGCGTTGTAATAGTATTCGTTGTAAAAGTATCCGTTGTAAAAGTATTTGCGTTGTAAAAAATGCGTTATAAAGTACTGCGTTGTAATAGTATGCGTTGTAACGTCATACACTAGGGACTGCTGTCTCCGGCACATCCTAAAGGACACCTTTTCGGTCCTCTCGCCCCCTATCTTGACCTTCCTCCATGATTCTTTGTCTTAGGGCAGGGTCTCCAAAGCCTTTAAGGAGGCAGTCATTGTCCCCCTCCTGAAAAAACTGGGAGCTGGCCCCCTAAACCCCTCCAACTACAGGCCCATCTCTCTGCTCCCCTATTTGGCTAAGGTCCTTGAAGCGCACGTAGCCACCCACCTTTCCAACTTCTTGGAGCAGTCCAATTACTTAGACCCCCATCAAGCTGGGTTTCGCTCTGCCCACTCCACCGAGATGGTCAATACTGCTGTAGTGGACGCCCTCCATCGAAATGCCGACAAAGGAATCCCTCAGGCCTTGGTCCTCCTGGACCTTTCGGCCGCATTTGACACAGTTGATCATACCATCTTATTGGACCGTGTCAAACAGGCCGGCATCCGCGACTCGGCCTAAAGTTGGATCAGGTCCTTTCTCAGCGACCGCACCCAAGCGGTACGCCTAGCCCCTTTCACTACTTCCAAACTTCCCACATCTTGTGGGGTCTCTCAGGGATCCTCACTGTCTCCCCTATTGTTTAATTTGTATTTGTTACCCTTGATCCAGTCCCTGAAGGAATTTAAGGCCATCACTTTTAACTACGCCGATGATCTCCAACTGATCTTCACAATATACAACTCCCCTGAATCTATCCGGGAGTTTCAGGCTACTATGCATCACATCCGCCAATGGATGGACCTTAACCATCTGAAGCTGAACCCCAGCAAAACCGAGCTAGTCCTGAACGGAAATAGTCAAACTCTCTGGGGCCCACATTATTGGCCTCCAGAACTCGGTCCTCCGCCCATCCCATCTCCCTCAGTAAAAAGCTTAGGGGTGATCATTGATAATGATCTTTCCCTAAAAACTCAAGTAGGCATGGTTGTGTCCTCCTGTTTCTTCCAGCTCCGCAAGATCTGGAAGAACAGCCGTATACTCACCCACTCGGCCCTAATCCAGGTGGTGATAGCCTTAGCACTATCGCACTTGGACTATGCCAACTTAATCTATTTAGGCCTTCCACTCGTCCTCAGCTCACGGCTTCAGTTGGTCCAAAAACAAGACAGCCAGATTGATCTAGCAGCAACCGCGTTGGCAATCGGCCAGACCCTTGCTAAAAAAACTTCACTGGCTCCCAATCCCCCAATGCGTTGCTTTTGAAACGGCCTGCAATATCTTAAAGTCCCTCCACGGTCGCAGCCCCCAATTAATCAAAAACCTCCTTCCCAGGTACTTCCCCTTCCGCAACCTTCGTTCCACCAACCTCCATCTCCTGGCCGCCCGTCCTTCAAACTCCAACGCCAGAGTGGACGTAGGTTTGCGACTCTGGTCTCCAGATTATGGAACTCCCTTCCATTGGAAATCCAATCATGCAACAACCTCCTAGGCTTCAGGAGATCGCTCAAAACATGGCTATTCACACAGGCACACGTATAACTTCTGATGGTCCCGGCACACTAGAGTTAGTGCCATGAAACCTCCCGGTGTACGTGCGCTCTACAAGCAATTATTAACATAACATAACATAACAATAATTGATCAGTTAATCTGCAATACAAGCCCATCACATCCTCACTTGTTTCCAAATCTAAAAGTTTGAAGTTGGGGGCGTGGCCAAGATGGCGGGGTGAGCGGACGCTTCCTCCCGTAGCTCCTCCGGCCCAGCTCAGCCCGAGCCCCGATTCCTGCGCTTCTCTCCCCCCGCGGAGGCACAGCGGGCGAGAGAAATGTGCCGGAGCTCTTGGGGCACGTTTTGATACCACTTTGACTTCTGTTGCCCCGGGGGAAGTCCCTGAAAAGTTTGTTCAAACATCGACCCGAGGAGGCGAGCCTGGGTCGCCCCGAAGAGAAGGGCCTGGAGGCGGAGCGTATTGCGGCGCTGTCCGCGCGCCTCGGCGGAGTCGAGTGCTGAAGGCTGGTGATCCCGGGGGACGGACTAGACGGACTCCGTGGAGTGTGGAAGCTTCCCGGCCGGCGCCCTGGTGGCCGGGACCACCGCTAGACGGCAGACCCCTGCCCTGCGACGACGATCTACCCCCCTGCCATGTGTGTCGGGGTGTGAAGCCTTGCGGACCCCGAGCCTGGAGGAATGGAACGGTGAAGCCTGAACGGAGCCCAAACCGGGCGTATTGGCCGATGGCACTGGGAAACACTGGGTCCGTACTTCCCCGACCCGATGACATTTGAGGGTCGCCCTTAGACTAACTGGCCTGGGCGGGCATCCTGGGTTCCGCCCTCCCGCCATCTTGTCTTTGCGGAACTGATACTGAGGACCCTCGCCCACACCCTGGCTACGCGAGCGCCTTGGGTTCTCCTGGTGCCCACACATCTGCTGCCCTCCCCGGGGTCTCACGGCTGAGGACCTCCGACTTGGACATTGTGGACCGCCCTGCCTGGCCCGGTGGTCGTCTCGCCCTGTCCCGGGCCGCCATTTTGTCGCCTGTGACGCACTACCCTTGTCCTCGCCGAGGTCTTCACACCGGGTGCCCACGAACGGCCGGACGCATCTACCCCGGCCGGCTCTAAGCTTTGTCACCCGCGGAGGCCAGGATGGCCGCAAGACGAGGAGCAGCACGGGGAGATCGCACTTTGCCGGACATGCTCAGCAGGGCCCAGCAACAGCTCGACAGGGCGCAGCCGTCCCCGGGGTCCTCCCGGGCCTCAACGGACGCCACCGGGGGCGAACCACCTGTCACGAGGTCCTTCATGGAGGACTTATTCAGCTCCCTCAAGGAGGAATTTCAGACTCTCAAGTCCGAGGTGGCGGGAGAGGTCCGTGAAGTGCGTCGAGAAATTGAAGGCCTGGGCGAGCGTGTCGACACTGTGGAAACGGCGGCCCAGCGCCGCGACGAGGAGATAGTTCATCTCCAGCAGGACGTCCTCCGCCTACGGGAGCAGTGTGTCGAGCTCCAGGCCCACTCGGAGGACCTTGAGAACAGATCCAGGCGGAATAATATCCGGGTGCGGGGAGTTCCGTCCGCGGATGAGGGTGCGGACCTAGTGGCTTATTTGCAGGACCTGTTTCGCGACATCTTGGAAGAAGGAGCGGACTTCCCGATCCGCATAGACAGAGCTCACAGGGTGGGCCGCCAGCGCCAATCTGAGGCACCCCCACCTGATATCCTGGCGTTCCTGCCGGACTTCCCCCTAAAGGAGCGCATTATGACAGAGGCCCGCAGAAAACAGCCGCTGTCCTTTCGAGAACGACCCGTGGCGCTCTATCAGGACCTGTCCGCCATCATGCTGCAGAAACGCAGATCTTTCCGCATCGCCACGGACTTCCTGCGAGAGCATGAAACGGCCTACTCCTGGGGTCACCCCTTCCGTCTTATTTTTCGATAGAATGGGGTGTTACATCAGCTGCGCTCCCTACAAGATGTTTGTGGGGTACTGGGACTCACAGCTACGGAGGAAGAAGGGGCCACACCTGCATGGCGGCGCCCCGAGCGGCGGGGCCGACGGAGATCGAGGAGGCGCCGATCACCGACGACGGTGAGTCGCCCTGACTCCCCTACCATCAGGGCAGATATGGCGGAGGCCCTGAGGGCTGCGGCCAGGAACTTGCCCGATACCGACGGCGTGGCCCAGACGGCCTAACTTTACTCCGGGGGGAGAAATTCTTAGCTTCTTCGATGCTGAGTTGGGGCTGGGGGGGGTTGGGGGGGAGTGGTTGGAGGTGTGTGGCTGGACGTCCACTTGACTGTTTTCTGCAGACTCGCCCACTTGGGCTAGACTGAGACTATGGGGTGTTTTTTCTTGTTTTTGGTTTTGGCTGGTTGCCAGGGGTTGGTTTTGGGGGGGTTTCACTGCTGGTTTGGTGTTGGGGGGGTCCCGTCCGATGCTGTCCGAACATGTGCGGAGCCGATTCTGGCCTTCCCTGCTCCCCTGCCCCGCGCGCCCCTTCCACTGATCCCGAGCTTGCTGCACAGCGCTTTGCTTCCCTGGGAGTGATGCCGCCCCTGAAAGTAGTGACCCTTAATGTTAAGGGTCTGAACAACCCTGTGAAGCGTAGGGCGATTCTTTCCCTGTTGGAAGGGTCGCAGGCGGATATCTGCCTCCTGCAGGAAACCCATTTACTCGCTAAAGATTGCCATAGGCTGCGCTCTGCCAAGTTCCCCACGCAACTCTTTTCCTCGGCTGCGACTAAGACTGCAGGGGTAGCCATTCTTCTAGCCAGCACCTTCCGAGGTGAGGTGCTGTATAAACATGCCGAGCAGAAGGGGAGGCTCCTAGTGTATCGCATGCGTTTAGGGGGTGTAGCCTTTACGGTCGGTTCCGTATACAGCCCAAATGACCACCAGGATCGCTTCCTGGAATCTGTGTTGGTAGACGTTACTGCCTCGCCCGACCGCCACGTCATCTTGGGGGGAGACCTGAATATGGTCTTCGACTCCGCCTTGGATAGGTCGGCCCAACGCTTTCCGCAGACGGGGGAACTTTCCGGAGCGGTACAGGACCGGATCGCAGAGATGGATCTACATGACCTCTGGCGCGTAATGCACCCCGCCGATAGGGACTACTCATATTTTTCCCACGCACACCGCACTTACTCGCGGTTGGATTACCTCTTGGTGAGCGGACCGCTCCGCGCAGCCGCCGTGGCGGCTGATATCGGGGTTTTGTCCCTGTCCGATCATGCGCCGGTTTCCGGAGTTTTTGCTTGGCCGGTGGCCCCCCCCCTCCAGAGGGATGTGGCGGCTTCGGGACACACTTCTCCATAAAAAGTCGGTGGTGAAGCGAGTGGAGGAGGTAGTTCAGGAGTACCTGACCCACAATAGCAACCCCGATACGTCCCTGGCAACGCAGTGGGCTGCTTTGAAAGCGGTCATCAAGGGGGAGTTTATCTCCATCTCCTCGGCGGAGAACAAGGAGCGTCAACGCAAGAGGGAAGAGTTGACGTTGCAGGTCAGGGAACTGGAGCAGGTTCACCGCCGGACAGGGGCGCCTCGGGTTTGGAGGCAGCTGAAGGCGGCGCGGAAACTACTCTCTGCGTTGGACCTGGACCGGGCGGAGTATGCGGCGTTGCGCCTGAAACATGCCTTTTATACCGGCGGAGATAGATGCGGTAAGCTCCTGGCCCACCGGCTCAGGGCTGCGCAGCAGCGCAATGTCGTAAAGGAGCTAATGGGAGCAGATGGAGTCCCGGTTTCCGGTGACGCAGAGGTGGCAGACTCCTTCCGTGCCTTTTACGAGGCGCTGTACGCTGCAGAACCCTCCCCACCGGGAGAGGCTGAGGCCTACCTGGAATCTGTAACCCTCCCGGCCTTGGACCCCGCCCAGGCGGCCCACCTGGAGAGGGATATACACGTGGAGGAAGTCATCTCAGCTATTGCACGGCTGAAACACGGCAAGGCCCCGGGCCCGGATGGCTATACGGCCTTGTTTTACAAGACCTTCTGTCCCACTGTCGCGCCTCTCCTGGCTCGCTTATTCAACTCCTTCTCCGAACCGGGAGCTATCCCGCCGGACCTTCTTTCGGCGACCGTGTCGGTTATCCCGAAGCCGGGGAAGGACCGGACTCTGTGCGGCTCGTATCGGCCCATCTCGCTTCTGAATGTGGACCTCAAGCTGTACACGGGGATCTTAGCGGCCAGACTGGGTTTACATCTACCAGGTTTGGTGGAGGCAGATCAGGCCGGCTTTGTACCCGGTAGGCAGACGGTCGACAACACCAAGAGGGTGACACACGTGCTAGAAAAGGCCTCACGCGTCCCGGGGGAGCGGATGCTGCTATCGGTAGACGCGGAGAAAGCCTTTGATAGGGTTCATTGGCCGTACCTCGAGCTGGTTCTTGGGAAACTGGGGATCGGCGAGAGATTCCGCACTATGATCTTTAATTGCTATAAGAGGCCGTCAGCATCGGTGCGTGTCAACGGACACAGTTCTGGCAGCTTTGCCATTGAACGCGGCATGAGACAGGGTTGCCCCCTTTCACCGCTCCTGTTTGCCCTTTATATGGAGCCGTTTGCTCAGAGGATTCGTGATAACCCGGACGCTATCGGAGTGAAGATGGGGCAATACACGCATACTGTTAGCTTGTATGCGGACGATGTCTTGCTGACCCTGGATGACCCTAGGCGGTCGCTTCCTGCCTGCGTCCAGGAACTGAATGCCTTTGCCCGCGTGGCAGGCTTCAAGATGAATATGTCTAAGTCGGCCGCCTTAGACGTGTCCCTCTCTGTTGGTACCAGGCGGGACCTCCAGCGCCTCTTTCCTCTGCAATGGTCCTCCTCCACGGTGCCTTATCTGGGGATTTTGCTTGCACCTTCCCTGCCTGCAATGGTCGCTGCTAACTATTCCTCTCTAGGCAAAAAGATCAAAGAGGAACTCGGCCGGTGGAACAAGGGCCTACTCTCGTGGCTGGGCCGTATCGCAGCGGTGAAGATGACCATACTGCCTCAGATCCTGTATCTTTTTCGCGCCCTACCTCTCCAGCCCCCTGTAGGTTGGATACGACAGGCGCAGGCAGACATCTCCCGCTTTGTGTGGCAGGGCCGTAAGCCTCGGATGAAGCGGGTCCTCTCCATGCTTGCCCCGGAGGCGGGGGGTCTCGGGGTCCCGGACCTCCGGAAGTACTTCCAGGCGGCACAACTTCGGTATCTGGTGGAATGGAGCCGGTGGGAATCGGATAAGCACTGGCTCTTTCAAGACCAGGCAGTTGCGGGCCGTACCCTCCAGGAAGTCCCGTTCCTGCGGCGCGCCCACCGTCCGCCGAACCTCTACGCCTCTTTTATCACCCGGGTTCCGCTGAGAGTGTGGGACGCGGTGTGCGAGCTCCGTGAGCTCACCACTTTTCCATCACCGTTCACTCCCATTGCTGGCAATCCAGACTTCACTCCGGGCCTGGAACCGGGAGCCTTTTCCCGCTGGGTAAGCGCGGGCTGCAGGACGCTTTTTCAGATCTACGGGCCGGAGGGCGTACTCTCCTTCCAGCAGCTCCGACAGGAGTTTGGTCTGCCGGAGGGGGACAGACTGCGTTATATGCAAGTCCGCCACTGGGCTCTACAACCCCCGGTGCGCGACGTCGCTGCCCGTTCAATTACGCCCTATGAGCGATGGCTGGTAACCCGGACCTCGGATGCCAAGCTTATCACCGACTTGTACAAGTTTCTCCAACCCCCGCCGTTCCATTACCATAACCCAGGGAGGGAGCGCTGGCACAGGGAATTGGGCAGGACCTTGAGCTACAAAGAGTGGGATAAGATTGCGTATAGGGCGAGGCACTCTGCGTACCACACTGGGCTGACGGAGACCTTTACTAAGGTGTCCACCTATTGGTATTACACCCCGGAACGGCTCTACGAGATGCGCAAGATCGGCGATAAAGGTTGCTGGCGCGGCTGCGGACAGGAGGGTACCCTCACGCATATTCTCTGGGAGTGCCCGGTGCTGTCGGCCTATTGGAAAGAGGTCTTGGATGAGGTGGACAGGCATTTTGAGATTGAGCTCCCGCGCTTCCCCGCGTATGTCTTGCTAGGCCTCCCCAATGACCTGATGTACCCGCTGAAGTCCCGCAGGGGTAGGCAGATTGCGATTGCGCTGGGCTCCGCGGTTCAAAACATCCTGGTGCTCTGGCGTACCCCCACTGCCCCCTCTATCACTGGTTGGTTACAAAGGCTCTGGCAGGTATTGGGCATGGAAAAGATGTCTCTGACGGTGGCTGGGAATGTTGACCAGTTTGAAGAACTCTGGCATCAATTTTTGGCACTGCTATCCACGGAATTCCGCGAGCTCACATGCCCACGGTACCTGCGACTTCTTAGGCTGACGCCGCCGGTGGCTCCAGCGGAGTGAATGTGCGGGATTAGTGGTCTGGGGCTGGGGGCGGGGGGCGGGGTTATATGCTTCTAATGCTGACCTTCGGACGGGGATGTTGGGGTATTGTTTTCTTCCTTTTCTTTCTTTGCTTCTCTTTCTCCTAACTTTCCGGGATTGGGGGGTTGGAGGGATGGTGTGTTTTTTTGCTGTGTTGCGGGACGCTATTTTAGCTCGACCTTGCTGAGGGAGTGGGGGTCTACTAGGGGGTCCTTCACGATGCCTATTGCTTTAAAACTTATGCCTTGTTACCCTCTGGGGCTTCCGGTCTTCCTACTTTCTTTCTGAGCCGCAGCAAACCTCGCTTTTTGTACTGTATGTTTGATTGACCTCCTATTCCCCTTCCCCATGTTTTTATATCTTAATAAAATACTTTAAACCTAAAAGTTTGAAGTTGATTGATGAGAGGGTTTGCAGGATGTCTTCAGTGACCACAACACAAATTCTCCTGTGATAGACTACCTCCATGGCCAGAGTAGAGGGAGCACATAACCGAACTGTGTCTTTAAGCTCCAAACTAAGAGCAAGATGGTTCCTTGGCCCTAAATTGAGAACTCATATGTTTCCTCCGACAGAACTGATGAATTAGAATGAAAGTATAATAAATGGGCATAGTACTATTACCATGTTTATAGGTTCTGGCCGTCGGAATGTCATTGTTGCATCGACCATTGACATTAATCAAATTCAGCTGGGCTAAACAGGTCAAGACCTCAGCATCTCCTTCCCTTGCATTAAAGTCCCCTCCCACCACAAACAAAGCATCTGGATATTCCAGTATCAATTTTTTAAATATCAACCATATTGCATAATTCACATTCCGGCACGGGGTGTGTTGGGGTAACATACACATTAAGACTTACTATATTATTTGGCCCCACATCATTGGTGAACAAGTCAATTAGCCTCGCCAGAGCCCATACACAGGAAGTTTAGAGCTTAGTTGCCCTACTCCCAAAACGAACAGAAACCAAAATTAACAACCCACCCACAGCTCTACCTCTTGCAGAGGAATTGGCAATTTGATCTACAGGAACAACCCTTCAATTGCTGGGCACTCCAGCATCCAGGTCTCGTGAAGGAACATCACTCAATATTTCCTGTCTCCAAAAATTATTTAAACCCATGTACGTTCCATATCAAGACAAGACTCGGCGACAGATGCTCTACCTCCTACCAATCAATATCATCCACCCTCTCCCATTCCTAGCTGAAAAATTGCGACCTTGCATATCATCAAAGGGGTAGAAATCTGCACCCTTGGGGAGGTAGCCATACCTCACGTAACCATCATAACTCCTGAACATATCGCAATCCATTGCACGTAATGGCTTTCGGTTTCCCACATTTGGGGCTCCATCATTTTGGGAACATGGCAGTAACTATTCTTTCTTGGGGTCCATCTCATTCCCACCAACTTGTACCAGACAGTGTCTATACCCAGGAACCTAGAGAAGGTGATTTGATTGTGTTTCAACCCGTCATGTTCTCATAAAAAGGGGGTTATCTGCTGGAGACTATTCTCCCCTGATCTCCTTGAGGCCTCCCAGTTCTCCTATATTCCCTCATAAAGGCATATTCCATTCAAGGCCAAGGAAAATGCAGAGTTTTTCACTAGGCTCTTGGTTTCTTCAGAAGCAAATAGTACCAGGTTAGTTCTTCTCCAGCTATAGTACAAAAACCAACTAGCACTAAGTTCTTTAAGGTAATACTCTTCAGTCTTTTAATGTTAGCAAATATGCTTAACAGCCTTGATCTATTCAGGGAAAGACTAACTGAGTGGCGTGTTTTCCTTTTTGATTGTAATTTTAGGAATAGGTTCAGTGGCACTCTATACTTAGGTTTGACTTTTTCACGGTCTAAAAGTTTTGTTGGGGGTCAGTCTCTGGCTCCCTCTGTATCAGGGTAACAACTGTGTGAAGGGAGATATTGCAGCAGGTCTCCCTTTAGTACTATTGCTCCCTGAGGGAGGCCTCTTTTACTACCTTCAAACAATCCCTGCTGTTGCCTGTGCCTCATGATTTCCACAATCTCCCTGAGTATTTCTTACCAGGCCTCCCCTTAGAGACAGATTTCTTCTCTACCACTGGGATCATTGCTGGGATAAGCGACAGATAATAGTGGCCTATCAACCCTGCTCCCTGCTGTTGTGATGGTCCTACACCTTTTGTGCCTCCCTTCCTTCCATGAGCCCTTTTGCCAACTCTTGCTTTCAAGAGGAGAGTATAACTAAATCCAGATAGAATTTTTTTTTCTCCAAAAACGCTCCCCCTTTTTAGGTCTCGCCCAAGCCATCGCATTAGCGATGCTTGGTGAGATATTAAGTAGAGGCTTTTGAAAGTGCTCCCAAAGTGTGGATCGGGTACAGTGCATGTGCGCTGGGCGCACGCACCATTTGTCCACCTGCTGATCACTTTCACGGCCGCTTTGATGTTCTCAGTGCTCCGCGCGGCCACTGAGAACATCAAAGCGGCCGCGAAAGTGATCACACACACTTGGCATAACACCCTTGCAGCACAGCCTGTCTGTTGACCATTGGTCCATGTCTCTGCCTTAATTGAGTCTCACACCTCGTGCTAATCATTGTTTCTATCACCCTTTGGTCCAGACACACAAAAATCAAGTTAAGTTTTACGTTGCGATGTCAGTTAATGCACAGCACTTTACAGAGAGACACTGTGCCTATAAATCAGTGTATTACAACACATTTACTCATGTACTTTCTCGGTAGGTCTATCATTTTCTTTTTAAAGTGATGTTAAACTTCTGCTAATATCGGGTGATTGGTGCAGTTGAAGAGGTTGGCGCCGCCTCTTTAATTCTGTTCTTAGCCCCTGTGCCCTCAGAGAGGTTTTTTGTCTCAGGCATGAATTTTAAAAGATAGTCTTTTGCAAAAGCCATTAAAGGCGACATCCCGCCCAGTGCCCACAATTGATCTTTGCGGCGCACCTTTCTTCTCCCCGGTGTGAGGGCTGATATCCTCATCAGCATTCTTTTCGTTTTAGGCCAGATTAGTGTGTTTTAGGTGGCGAATATCATTAACTACTGTAAGGATATCCTCTTTTGTGATTTCCTTTGGAATTGTAATGTAAAAAAGCAGGCCATCAAGGTCTATGCCCTGGGCATCTTTCATTGGGGCACATTTAAAGATTTAGAGCTGGCAATGCTGATTTTCCCCATGAAAAATAAGTTTGGTCTGAAAGCAACAGACGAGGTTTCCCCACAGGGAGAAATGTTTTGCACTCAGTGGACTCTGGACAGTAATTGAGTGGGTGCACCATGTTACTTTATATGCAGCACAGTTCCGTCTCCCCCGAACCAGCTCTGTACAGGCAGACAGTGACGTAGAAGGGTGCCATGGTCCTCAATATAAGCAATGAACATAGCCCTCTAGCGTTCTCTTGGGTAATAAATGTGCCCTAAATAGGCCTTCGCCCTCAAAAGTCGCGCCACAGCTGCACTAACAATAGTTACCCCCCTGCTGGCAGCAAAAGGTACTGCATCAGTGTTCAGATACATTTGAACCAACAGCAAACGGGGGAGAACAGGCCCACTCCTGTGTTTATTTTGAAAGCCTTAAGGGCTAGGCAGGGCCACACGCATTGACGAGCTGCTTTTCTGCCCTTCAGGGTCTGTGTGTCTCTGCAGGGCCCCGATTTACTGTGAAGTTATCTACACTTGCTCAATCACTCTCGTGGCACCGCGGTCATTTATTGATAAGATGCCCATGCTGCAGCATTCAGAGAAACAGCCTTCTCCAAACAGAGCTTGCCAGCAAGTCCCGTTTCTCTCACAGATAATATCGACTGATCTCGATAATGATTGAATGCTTTCAGAGGTTTTGTTTCCTGAAGGGCTTGCTTGATAAGGTGCAAGAAAGGTGACAAAAGATTGGTATTTGGTCCGGGAGATCTAATGGCTGCCTCGTGCATCAGCGCAATCTAAGATGAGGCCGAAGTTGTTTGGCAAAAACATAGATTCACCCACGATTTAATTCCTCCCCTATCTCGAATCTGTCTTTAAACTTAGCGGGCAATTTAGTCTTCATGTCACTGATGTTTATCACTCAAATGTGCCCCTATGAGGAACTGCACTCTGAGCCATTAATCTGCTTCTGCTTTCGAACAATAAATAGCCTGTTCTCCCCTAAATGGAAAGCATCCACACTAGGATCATGCATACAGCGAGTAACCATTCCACCAGTCCTCTTACCCAACATAAAATAAAAAAAACATTTGGTGTATTTATGCTATACGTTTGAATTAAGACGTGCAGCTGGTGGCTAATGGAAATCTATCTATCGCCCTCACTCTATCTATCTATCTATCTATCTATCTATCTATCTATCTATCTATCTATCTATCTATCTATCTATCTATCTATCTATCTATCTATCTATCTATCTATCTATCTATCTATCTGTCTATCTAGCTATCTATCTATCTATCGCCCTCACTCTATCTATCTATCTATCTATCTATCTATCTATCTATCTATCTATCTATCTATCTATCTATCTATCTATCTATCTATCTATCTATCTATCTATCTATCTATCTATCTATCACCCTCACTCTATCTATCTATCTATCTATCTATCTATCTATCTATCTATCTATCTATCTATCTATCGCTTTCACTCTATCTATCTATCTCTCTATGGCCCTCACTCTATCTCTCTCTCACCATCACTCTATCTATCTATCTATCTATCAATCTATCTATCTATCTATCTATCTATCTATCTATCTATCTATCTATCGCTCTCACTCTATCTATCTATCTAACACCCTCACTCTATCTATCCATTGCCCTCCCTCTATCTATCTATCTATCGCCCTCACTCTATCTATCTATCGCACTCACTCACTCGATCTATCTATCGCATCACCACAGCATCACTCAGCACCACCACAGCATCACTCAGGGAGACCACAACATCACTATGCGCTACAACAGCATCACTGAACGCCACAGCATCACTCGTCGCCACCACAACATCACTCAGCACCACCACAGCAACAATCTGTGCAACCATTCAACAACAACTGGTTCAAATATGTTCTCTCAATGTTTCAAGCTTTATTACAAATGATGGTAATATTTCACTTCTGTTCTTGGATTTTCGTCACAATAAAATACACTGAAAATAATCTTCACAAAAGTAATTTACAAAGGTTTAATCTATTGCCATTATAAATTACAAGAACTTTTATTTAAGTATTCATTATTTAAAAAAATTTAAAGCCATTGTTATTTGTAATATCAATACATCTAAGTCACGTAAATACAACACATATTGCATTACAAATGCTATAGGTGTCACATTTGCGAAAGTTAAAACTATTGGCATTGTAATTGACAAAGCTATTAATTTCTCTATTTTCACAACCAACACATAAATACAAAATTTGTCATTTACAATACCAATAGCTCAAACTTTCCTAATGCGAGACCTATTGCATTGCAAATGCTTGTTATTACTAGATAGGGATTTCTAGAGATGTGCGTCCCAACATTTACCAAAGAAACGGTGGGAGGTATCACCTATTGGGAGATATGGGGAGGGTCAGACTCCATTCAGGCCTCTTGAGAACCACCCCCAGAGTAGCATTCATGGCCCCACCGTTGAGGGATTTACTAATGGCTTCTAGCACCTGGATTACTTTAACGTTTTGGGTATTGTTCAGCACAAGGGGCTTTAACATTCTCTGGAAGGTTACTTGCATAAGGGAAAGCAAATTCAACATTGACAGGTCCTGGTCAAAGTCAGAAACTTTCCCCATGGAGATAGTCTCAGTACATCGTTCACGGCAAGGCAGTTCATGCAAATCACCTAAAAAGATGTCAATGACGATGCTTTATTTAAAGGATGGTTAATGCTGACAGTGATTCATATTCTAGAGAGGCTGAAATGTTTTATTACTGAAATGTGAGCACATGATTACAATGCTTGATTATTCACAATAAGTGCCGAGGGATTATGCTTACTGAAGTCAGGGATGAAATGAAGTATGAATGAATGAAAGGAAATTTGTAAAAAGCGCGGACTAAGCCCAAGGGCAGCAAGGCCCTCTGTACAGACGAGCCTACAAGCACAGCCAGCATACATACTCAGATTCGTTCAGATTAGTTTCACAGGAAACAACCAGGTCTTAAGGGTCTTACGGAAAATTGAGTGAACTTGCTGGCCTGAGAGGGTGACAGGGAGAGTGTTCCACACCTTTGCCGCAGCCTGTGAAAAGGCTCTCCCCCCCCCATTTCATCTTTTGAATCTGGGAACCTCAAGCAGATTTTTATTAGCTGACCTGAGGTTCCTAGAGGCAGCGTACCTATGGAAAATATTTTTTATGCTCACTGAATTTGAATTTGTTTATTGCACAGTTAATAAAAACTCACAATTTTACACAAAAATTAAAATAGAAATTAAAAGTCTTTTGACTATGTAAAACTTTTCCTGGCAAAAAGATGTTGCACTTTAATAAAATCTCAAAGAGTCTATAGTCAGGTAGTGGGTCTTCCTATTGATCACTGCTATTTTTAGTTGAAGTTCTTGTAGTTATAAGGCAGTTGCAGGATCTCTATTCCCCTGATTTAATTAATTTTCGCTCAGCAATCTTTATAGTTTTGTTAAGGGTCGTTTGAGAAGACTGCCTTTATCCCAGTGCGGTTGGTTTTTCGCATCCTTATACTGTTTCATTTAATTTTTTGGCCACTATTTCAAAATATTTAACTGTTCTACAGTTTAACTGGGTCTCGTTGGGGTTGAAGCAGAGCATTACTGCTTGCCTACATGATCTTACACCCTTCTGGTTCCATAGGGGCCGGAGCATTGACCGCCTTACATCCACAAAAGCTTTACAGATGCATATAATATGTATAAGATCCTCCTTTGCAGATTGACAAAGGCGACATGCGTTTGATGGATCAGGCCTTTTCCAAGGTTCCAGGTGATGTGCTATGGGTATGTTGCCTAAGCGCATATTTAAGAACTTGCTTTTTATTTTTTGTGTAAGGCCCCTTGATAGGTATTCTTGTGGCTTTATGGCTCCATACCCTTCGAGCACTACCCATCCGTGTGCTCTCCTGGTCAGGGTGGCTCTGTCCTCGAGTGAAGAGACCAGTTTTGTGACCTTTGTCACAGTTTTCTTGAAAGTCCCAAAGTCCGTCCTTGTTTCCCAGAGCATGTTTAATCCTAGGCTCTCCAATGAGTTTGTTGGGTAGGCCCTTGCTGGGGAGATTTCTTTGGCGTGAAGCTCCGTCCATAAGTTCGCATTTAACGATCCTTGCTCCGATTCTTTGATTTTGCGGCAACTTTTTACATATTGTCCTTTCCTCTCCACAGATTGTTTCAATAGTCCGAATTCAAGACGAATTTGAGCAGGCGAGGAGTTTTTAGGGAGATGGAAAATTGCCCTGTATGCACGGCTGATAGTTTTGTCCAAAGTGCTTGCATCTTTACCCCGCATTGATTCGCTGCCATAGGAGAGCATTGGCAGTAGGCGAGCTTTTATTACCTGTAGAAGTGGCGCTAGTGTCCTGTCGGGAAGGACTTTCTGCAAGGGCCTTATTGATAGTTGAAAGGTCATGCCCTTCCTACGGATGGCATCTAGTTGGTGCTTGGAGGAGCCATTGCCCTCTATTATAACTCCTAGATATTTATATGAGGCTACCAGTTCTAGTCTTTGTTTATCCAGGTACCATGCGGGCTTCTGTTTTTTATTATAGTTCATTGGCATGACCTTAGTTTTGTCCAGATTTATTGTTAAGGAGTTTGCTTTGGAAAATGTGTTTGTTTTATCTAGAAGGTTTTGAAGGCCGATAGGAGACCGGCTGATAAGGACCAGGTCGTCTGCGTAAAGCAGATTTGAGAGCGTGATATTTCCTAACCGGGGTGCGTGTGTGTTATGCTCACTGGGCCATGTCCGTAGTATGCATTATGGGTGAGGCATAGAGTCTTAAACAAGACTCTACGGTCCACCGGGAACCAATTCAATGAACTGAGAGCAGAAGAGGCCGAATGGCGCTTGGGAAGATCCAGTATCACCCTAGCCGCGGCATTTTGTACCAGCTGTAGGCGGCGCAGCTGGCCCTTGTCTATTCCCAGATAAAGATCATTGCAGTAGTCCAGCCTGACCAATATTAGGGCCACAACGGCCTTTTTTCGGGCTTCAATGTACAGAAACTGGGAGATTTTTCTTATCACTCGAATTACCATAACATGTGATTCTAGTCTTGAATTGTGATGACACCCCCATATATAATTATGTATTATATTGTATTATATTGTATGTGAATGGAGGTGTACTGTGGTCAATTTTGGGGCCATGACCCTTTATGGAACAAATGTAATGTTGGCAAAGGTATTTCCACAAGCCTTATGTATATTCATAAATTGGAGTATTGAGTGATGTGTGTGTAAGAAAAGGCACAGACTGGACAATTATTGAGTGCTCTGATTGTGTGTCATCGAATGGTGATTACTAGCCCACACCACCTCCCTTGAGTAGGCCTTAGACTGATCTGCTTTGGTACCCTGAGAGAGTCAAGTGCTGCAATGGGTCCCAGCGCAGGGTTAATGTGACACATTACTTGTGAAGGCCACACAACTAATGGCCTGTTTCATTGCATTGGTGTTCAGGAGCGGGAAACATAGTTTCCAGTTCTAGTATGCATTGATAGCATTTGATAAGTCCGTTTTTGCTACACCTCACCTAACTATTAATGAGCAAATATCAGCACGCAAGGCACTGAAAGGGACTTAAATCCTCTAAGGTCTGACTCGTCTGACTTTATTTTAGGTAGACCCTGTTGCATTTTAGATCATGGAGGTCGTCATCTTTCCCCCTGTATCCAGAATCATTGTCATGTCTGCTTTCTGGTGCAAATGTTGTCCGACCTTATTTTTCTAAGAACTGTGAAAGTGCCAGGTTGTCTATCTGATGACATAGATATAAAACCTGCTGCAGCATACATCTGGGTCAAGTGTCTACTTATCACCTTGTCTAGGTCAAACAAGAATAAGTCTAGACATATCGTCAAAATAGTGTAGTCTGAATTGGCATTCTGTTATGTTATAAGTTCTAATCTCTGATAAAATTTAGTATATGAGGACCACCATTTTCCCACTTAATAGAGAAGTCCTTGACTCTGATTATTAGCTGGGATTGTGCCAGAAGACAGCCTCACCTACTGCCAAGCACTTCAAAGATGCAATATCACACTCAATGTTGATAAAGCCAAGTCCCGAAGGAAGGATACTCCCTCAGCGCGTGTGCCCTTCACAAGGAACAGTGCCTTTACATCTCCACAGATAACGACAACCTTTGCTGTCAACAAGGTATGCAGTGTGTTGTTTCTCCCTAAGAAACTCTAGACTGCAAGTTGCTCTGTTTTCCGTGCTCTCGTAGTGTAACACATAGATGTAGGTTTTAGGGTGTTATATTTTAGGTGGCATTTTAACCATGTTAGAAATGTTCATTTTATTCTCATCATTTATAATATGCTTTCTTGTTGTTTTTTTGATAGTCTATGAAGTTGTTTTGGACATACTGAGAAACAGGTTCTTCCTGTTGTAATAAATGCTTTTACTTAAAAGTGTCTATTCTTCTTAGTACAGTGTTTCTGTGTGATGCTGTGAAAAATGAAGTTGGTCTGTTTCTGTTATCATGGTGCCCCTGATCCCGTTACAGAGATTGTTGGTAACCCAAAAGCAATAACTGTATTTCAACAATGTATTGGATAGGGTTCTGCAGGGCTACAATAACCTGTCTTTCACATTCAGAGCTGCTGCATTGAAATGACTTCACTTGTGTCCCCTGTCGGTCAAAAGGAAATCTTGGGGAACTGTTCCAAAGTCATAGTTTACTCAACTGTTTGCACCCAACTCTGGAGCTTGTATCTTACAGTTACGCCTTGAGTAGTTTTTCACAATTCACACACATGTAAACCATTATTATGCCATTATGGAGACGTCCATAGTAAACCTGGTTACCTCCTACTGGGCATAAGTGAGCCCCTATTTAGGTAGGTTTGTCAAGCTTGACTTATAAAAGGTTCTTCCCCATTCTGTGGGTTTTCAAATTTTTTGATTCCATATTCAATGGAACCCATTCACTAAGGCAGCACCTATAGTGATAGGGGCCAATTACAAGGAAGCAGTTATTCAACATTTCAAAGCTTGAGGTGTACCCAATTTGGGGGGACATTTACTTTTGTAATAGCTGCACCTGCTGTATATGCATCAAGCCTATCGATGCTGCCTCAGGGCAGTTTCATGCGTACATATTGGTGACCCAGTACATTATAGGGCTTACCAACAGTAGCAAATCCCTTTAACTTACCAGGAACTCCAGAACTGGTTTGCTGGTCAAGTGACACAAAAAAGTCTGTTTGCAGCCTGTAGGAAAGTAGGATCTGCTTTCATGGTTACCCCCACTGTTTGCTTGATATGTTTTTGACCTAGTTTGACTGGGATCCTGCTAATCCGGACCCAAGTCACTGTGCTTTTCCCCTAAATTGACCATGGTAAGTATTTTTTTAACTCCACAGTTGGCTACTGGTGTACCCTTGTAAGTCCCTAGTATATGGTACTAAGGTACCCAAGGCATAGGTACACCAGGGTTCTCCTAGGGGCTGCAGCATGTATTGTGCCACCCACTGGAGTCCACTTAAACTGTGACTACAGGCCTGCCATTGCAGCCTGTGTGAGTTGGTGCTTGCACCTCTCACAATAGATATAAGTATCCTTATATCTGAGGGCACTGTACTTAAAACCTTTAAGTCACCCCTATGGCAGGCCCTTCGGTCCTGAGGGCGGGGAGCTTGCTTATAAGTGTGAGGTGCTGCTGCATGATTTGGACACCCCTACAAACCCCGGAGTTGATTCTCCAGGCTTTGTAAGTAAGGTCAGTCATTCTGATACATATAGTGGACATCAGTCTTTGCGAGATGTCTAACTATATAGTGGATGCACCAAAGCTGGTCATGTTTCGTATCAAACATGTTGTAATCATACCAGTATTAGAGGTAGAATTCCATGTACTGCGGGGCTCTCTTGGGTACTCCCTGTAACAGCCTTTCAGGGTCTGCCAGCAAACTAGTGCTGCTGCCAACCACATACACAATTCTGCCCTCCTCCTGCTGAGCAAAGCTCAAGCAGGGGAAGGTAGAACAATAGGTTTCCTGTCATAGGGAGTTGTGACCACCTCGCAGACAGGACTTAGTGTATTGGGCTGGGGTGGGGCACTAGCCTGTGCCACCAGACTGCTTTGAATGGCACATTTGGTGTCCTCCTTGCATACTCCTGGTGGAACAAGTTCAGGGAGCCCTTGGTGCCTGCTCAGGTGCAAACTGGACAAAGGATGTAGGAGTATCCTCCCTTTGTCCAGCCCCTCCTCTGGGAGGGACTCCTGTGTTGTTCCAACCCTTCCCTTTGGGTACTTAAGGGCTTACATGTGGGTGGATACCCAGATTCACTGTGGGACAAGACTCAAGCCTGAAACTACATCGCTCTTCGACTATCTGGACACTTGGACTTCGTTGGACTTGGACTGGAACCGAGACTGCACCAAGGAAGACTCCTTCTGCTTCTGGTCTCGCTATTCTTCAAGTCTTCTTCATCGTCTGTGTTGATGCTTCTTACAGATATTCCACAAACCTGTGGGCATCAAGGACACCAGAAGAAATCTCCCTTGGAGTGAAGGAGTCAAAGCTGACCGGTCTGCTTCTCCTGTCGCCCTACAGACTTCCCAAGGCTCACCAACACAGGTGGTAGTTTTGCAACTGCCCCGAGGCCTGACCTGTCCTCGCTGCACTTTTAAGGTTAGTATCCCTTGTCGGAACCACTGGGACCAAACCCCTGTGCACCTATCGACTTCCCGTTGCCAAGGCTTGTAGGGTATGCACTCAAGAGATCTTTGGGCGACAAGAAACTCCAGCCTCCAGCATCTCTTCTATCCAAGATCAGCTTCCTTACCGTATCCTCTGCACCGTGGTGTTTCATCTATGGTGAGCTGCTCAAGGTCCTCTTGTGACACATGTGCCTTTGATCTATGGGTCCTTCTGTTGGTCTTCTATTGCTTCAGTGGGCTCCCTGCTTGCTCAGGCCCTGCTTCAACTCTCCTGCTGTTGGTAAGTCCCTTGAACCTTGTTGCAGCTACCAAGTCTTGTTGGAGCTCCCGCCAGACACGGGCCACCTAGTCAGTGACATCTGACGTGGGACAGCTCATGAACGGCTCCTGGTTTTCTTCAGCATTGCCTGGTCCTCACAGCTGCAGCAACAAAGTCACAGTCGACTCTTCTAAACCTCCAGAGATTGGTGGGCATGGCTCTTCCGTGCCTCCTGGTCACATCCGAGTGGCATAGACTCTGTCCCCTGCTGTTGCAGGTTCTCCACTTCCAGAATCCACCCTTGGATTCTACCAGACTTCTTCACTGTCTTCTCCAGAGGCATTTTCTTACAAATCTTCCGTAGTCGTCTATGGAAGTTTCCGAAGTCTCTTTACCCCTATGCACCTGACTTCCCTGGTGTAGGTAACCTGGTTCCCGGGGCATCCACGGGTTGGGTGGCTCTCCAACCTTACACCCTCAAAGGGAATTCTTCGGGGTCATCTCCAAACTTGCAACAGTGACTTCTCCATTGTCTTCAATTGGGCACGCGGTGGTGTTCCCACTCAGCATGCAGCCTCAGTGGGGTTCCTGGGTACTTACCTTGGGTGGTTCCTTGTGTTCCCAGCTCCTCTAAGACTTCTGGTCCAAGTACCATTCTGCCTTTCAGTTTGCATTCAACTTTTTTAGTATATGGTTTTGTCTCCCCCTGGAGACCACTGTATTGTGTGCCACTTACCTTATTGCGTTTTAAGTATTCTTGTGTATTGTGTTGATATATCTGGGTAGGAGATATTCCAATGTGTTAGTGAGTGTTGTGTAATAAATAGAAGTAGGTTTGTATGCACACTGTGTGGTTTCTTTTTCATTTAACCCACACTACAGATTAAACTGGTAAAACAAGCTGCTTTACACTCCTTCAAGATAAGCCTGAGGGCTGATTTCCACAGCTACCACCTTGAGAGGTTTCTATGGTTATCAAAGACTACTTAAATCACCATAAGAGTTGTCTGGATTGGGCGGCAAGGGAGAGCCAGCATGACTCGCTGCTAGCAGGCATGAGCTCCACCCCTTGCTAGAGGTTGCTTGCATGACACTGATCCTCTGAAACAGTTCCGGGGCAGGAACGCCAGAGTTAAAGACAGGATGCAGACAACCGCAGCAGCGTATTCCTGATTTCTGTTTGTCAGCTCCTGACCATGAGGTTGCCCAGCTGTACATCTCCTTGCTACAGCAGATTCATGGATATACCTCGAGGTTCGAATGGCATTATTTAAAGGGCACTCAACAGAACAGAGATGAGAGGGAGCAGTCAGGTGCTTCACTGAGGGAAGGAGGTCTCTTGTGGTCAAGGAGGCAACCCGCTAGAATAGCCCTGCCCAGTAGAGGGTCCCTGAGCAGGTTTTCTCTCACTCTACATACCCCTCTTTGCTACTTGCACTATACAACAGAGGTTGAAGTCTTCTGTTTTTTGTAACCCCTCTCAAATGCTGTGAACATTGAGAGCACTCTCCATAGCCTGCAGATGCAGGTGTAATATCTTTGAGTAAGCAGTTTACAGTGAAAGTGGGCTTGACCAATACATGCTATTCTCAACTTATAAGGAATAGAAAGAAGGATATTTTGATGGACAAAAGTATGCTACAAATGGTTCTTAGAGGAGCATTGAGTCCCTCATCATTAAGGCAAAGGGTGAAGTGAAAGGCATGCAAACACACATTCTTGCAGGAAGGAGGAGGAAGAATTCTGCAAAAAAAAGGTGATAAAGCAAATAGATTGATGGAACAGATATCCCCAGTTTTCTCTGCCAGTATATTATCCCCCCCCCCCCCCATGGTGGTGATATCGGAGTCCCCCCTAGAAATAGCTGCTACTAGTATGAGCTCAATGGCAGAATCAGTGTCGACATCTGAGATAGAGAATATGGACAATACGGTGAGGGTGGAAGATTCAAATGCCAGTGTTAACCCTCAACAACCCAACAATAGTACAAATGTAGTAATGGGTACACCTAGTGGAATAGATATGGGAAAATGGTTTATAAAGGACATAAAGATTACCCACTGTTTGCAAAAAGCCGTACACCAGCGTGGGAGGAATTAACTACTTAGATAGAGAGCTAGAATACAATTGGAATATCGTCATCATGCAATCTTGCTGTACATCCGGTTCCAGCTTCTATGGATAAAGTATCTCCATTAAAGGCTGGTTCAATAGCGGAAATGGGGTGGGGGGGGGGTTCAGATGCACACCCCCAAGGGACAGTT
Source organism: Lissotriton vulgaris (assembly GCF_964263255.1). Lineage (NCBI taxonomy): Eukaryota > Metazoa > Chordata > Amphibia > Caudata > Salamandridae > Lissotriton > Lissotriton vulgaris. The sequence goes on along the minus strand of NC_141687.1, from coordinate 1,144,535,032 downwards.
GCATCAGGGCCTGCAAGGTTGGTGCAGGATGGGTTAATGGGTCTTCAAAGACCCCAGGAGGAAGAACATGGAAATGTGATAGGACAACAAGACCAACAGCAAAGTAATGATATCTATTGGTAGTCAACCCTCGATGTATCAGATTCAGCAGTTCTTTGAAAGTATCTTAGTTGAGATTCGAGAATACAAAAGCTCGCAGGCACAGAAAATTGCCACAGTTCACCAAAGATTTGACAAAAATCGAGGGTATGGTGCACCGAGTTAAAGAACTAGAGCAACTAGTATCAGATATGGAAGATTATTCTTTGAGCTGGGACAATGATATTAATAATAAATGAGTTTGTAAAGCGCCTGGTGACGCCTTCCCGGCGTGTCCCCGCGCTGTGGAGAGAGTAGCTGGATGCAGAGGCCAAAATCATAGGGTGTACAGGTGGGTTTTTAAGCTTTTCCTAAAACTGGTTTCTGTTTCAGCTAGTCTGATGTGCGTGGGAAGGGTATTCCAGTGTTTGGCCGCCAGAGCGCGGAAAGAGCGGCCACCCATCCTGGCCTTCTTTACGCGAGGAATTTTAAGGAGACCCTTCCCCATTGAGCGGAGAGCTCTATTTGGCTCATAGGGTATGGCTAAGTCTGTGAGATAGTCAGGAGCTGTCCCGGAGATGATCCTGTAGCTAATGAGCAGTGCCTTTATTGCTACTCTTCCGAAAAAAACTACTGGTTTCACAATTGAAAGTGGATGAAATGGAGAACTATGCAAGACGATCTAATCTGCGCTTTAAAAGGAATCCGGAGGAAAGTGAATGTATAAATGGGCAGGCTAACCCCTTGTTATATATGGGAACAATGTTTAAAGAGCATATTCTGGAGAACGCACCAGAAGATCTTACCATAACGAGGGCGCACAGGGTGCCAGCACATCATTCAGCTGGTGCCAAATGCCCAAGGACAAAGATTGTACATTTTACCGACTGTCATATAAAAGAAGTTATTTTAAGTAAAGCAGTTCAGAAAAAGGATATTTTGCTATCTGATGGATCAAGAGTGAGAGTATTTTCTGATATGTCGGCATGGAGGCTCGCCGGCGAAGGGATTTTGTAGTGCTGATTGATCAGTTTAAGAATGCAGGAGTACAGGCGTCTATTATTCAACAGTTCAAATTGAAAGCTTTATTCAAAGGTCAATTTCATCTGTGCATTACTTTTGAGGAAGCTCAGGATGTGTTACAAAAGGTGATTTAAGCAAGCAAAGGATAGTGCCAATCAGGGAGTAGGCCAGTTGGGAAAAAGGGAAAGCAGGAAAATTAGGGATTGTTTTTATTGTGTTCTACCAGGTCTAGAATTTATGCACTTTTTGCACTTTGCACTTTTTTAAATGAGCACTTTTCTATGCATGATAGCTCTTTCTATAGATCCAAATTGGGTCATCTTGTTAGAGGAGCACTTTAGGAGCAGGGGGATAAAAGGGGTCCAAGGGATTGGTTGCAATGGGTTGCTGAGTACAATATAGCTGGTTTGTAACCTGTTAGGTTTAGACTCTATGCACTTTGCACTTTTTGATAGAAGCTCCTCTGTCATATTCTAACTGAGTTATTCTGTTAAAATAGCTCTGTAGAAAGATTTTACTTACTTAAATTAAGTTTTGATTTTGGAAAAGGAGAGCTGAAGAAACTTGTTAGCAGGTGTCAATTTGCCAAATTAACACTTAGGAAAGTTTTTGCTTATATCAAGTCTCAGTGATGTAATAATGGGAATAACACTGTGGTGAAGTGACCATCAAGTCATCAGTGTTAGTACTAGTTGGGTAAAATTAGGTTCTATGTATCTCTATTGTATAGAATAGGAAACTATTCATTTAATTATTGTAACAATGCACTAAGCACTTTGTTAAGATATTATTTTCAGATGCAAGAGCGCTTTTATATGTCTGAATAATTCTGGAAATCAGAGAAATCTTGTGAGCCCCTGCGGTAAGGCATCAACTAGCGCTATCCAGTTTGTGGGAGTTAAAAGTGTATATAAGCCGTAGAAAACTGTCTAGTATTAGTCACTTTGGTAAAATAGCATTTTGTTGAACATATTATGGGGGGAATAGGTGCCTATAAAATACTGAGGGGGAGGAAGCAAAAAGGGTGTGAGTAGGTGCCAGGTCAAGGCGCCATCATTTTGGGTGGGCTGAGGAAGGGAGTTAAGGGCTATTTCCTTGCACTGATGAGCCAAGGGTTGGGGGTTGGAAGGGGGGGGGGTCATGCAGTTAAAAAAGAGCAAGAGAAGAGTGGGTAGTGGATGGGCGAGATATAAGAGTACGAGGAGAATAGGAGGGGAGTAGTAACAGTGGATCACAGAGGTAAGGATCAGGTTCAACAAAAAAGTTGTTGTAAGGTCATTTTAAAGAGAAAACATTTGTTTGATTCCACAATATGACTAAATTGAAGGAATGTTGCAAAGCATAAAGATAATCTCTAATGTGAATGGCCTTTTAAATGTACGTAAAAGTGTGGCACTGTTGAAATGGTTAGGATCTTTTCTTCCTGAGGTACTTTTTTTAAAGGAAATGCATTTTAAATCCAGCACTCCCGGGGGCACTAGAGGGTGCACAGCAAGATGGTCGCGCATTAGTGTAGCTCTGCCGGTCGAGCCACGATCCGTCAATTGGTGCACAGTCAAAATATCGATTCCCTAATATCCACCTACAGTAATATCGAACTGTAAATATCGAAGGTGAAGAATATCGAGGTAAAGAATATCGTTGGACAGAATATCGAACCTAAGGTAAGTAATATCGATTTCTTTTATATCGATGTAAGTAATATCGAAGTTAGTAATATCGATATCAATTATATCGATGTCACTAATTTCGATGTTACTAATATCGATATTTGTTTGCTGTTATGTATTTTATTATGTATTTTATATGTATGTGTTATACGTTTTTGTTAAGTATTTTATTTGTTTTAAATTATATGTGTACTCTTTATTATATATTAAAAATGTTATTTGTAATTTAATTTTATGTTTTAGTACTGGAGCGGGTTGTGGGTTTATAGGGGAATAGGGTGGGAAGTAATTTAATTATATTAAATTAATTATACATTTTTAGTAATTGTTAATTAATTTGAATTAATTTTTGTGTTTAAAGTTCTGTAGTGGGTTGTGGGTATATAGGAGAATAGGGTGGGAAGTAATTTAATTGTAATTAAGTAATTATTTATTTTTGATTGGTATTGCTAATTATTTTATTTCTAATTCATTATAAATTGGTAATTATTTATTTTAATTGTTAATTAATTTATTAATTGGTAATTAAGGTTTGTAATTGGTAATTACAATTTATAAATTGGCAATACATTTTTTTAATTGGTAATTAAGGATTGTAATTGGTAATTTCAATTTTTAATTGGCAATTCATTTTTTTAATTGGTAATTAATTTCTTGAAATTGGTAAATAATAATTGTAATTGTTAATTAATTTTTATTGAATGGAAAATTACTTTAATAATTGGTAAATAATTTTTTATAAAAAATACTTTTTATTCAAAAATAAATTTACTGTTTACCCTTTTTTAATTGTTAATCAATTTTTAATTATTAATTTGTTTTTTGTTTAGAAAAATATTTTAGTGTTCAATATTATTTATTAATTAATATTTATTGGTATTTATTGTTAATTTATTGTTAATTATTTATTTAATTGTAATTATGTTTTTAGAAATTATCTATGGGGATTTGCAAATGATGTAGGTATTTAAAAATAAAATCTTTAATTATTTAATTAAGAACAATTATTTATAAGTATGTTATATTTAACTTCTACACTATCCAATGCTTTCCCTACTGTTGCACTCTCTGGAGTGGGAATAGTATTTTTTACCCCTACGCTACCCAACGCTTTCCCTACTGTTGCACTCTCTGGAGTGGGAATAGTAATTTTTACCCCTACGCTATCCAACGCTTTCCTTACTGTTGCACTCTCTGGAGTGGGAATAGTAAATTTTTACCCCTACGCTATCCAACGCTTTCCCTACTGTTGCACTCTCTGGAGTGGGAATAGTAATTTTTACCCCTACGCTATCCAATGTTTTCCCTACTGGTGCATTCTCTGGAGTGGGAATAGTAATTTTTATCCCTGCGCTATCCAACGCTTTCCCTACTGTTGCACTTTTTGAAGTTGGAATAGTAATTTTTACCCCTACGCTATCCAACGTTTTATATAATTAATTTTAAAAATATTAAAAGTAGATTTAATTTTCTAATTTATTAAACATAATTCTTTACTTTTTATTTATGTTTGTTTTATGTTTGTAAATGTATTTGTAATTTATAATATTTTTTATTACTTTATAAATTATTACAACTTATTGTTAAGTACAGATATATTATATATTTTCTGTATATGTTTAATTAATGTATTATTATTATATATGTATTATATAATTTTAAACGTTATTAGATATTTTAACTATGTTGATTTTATTTATTAGTGTTAATTACTTTATTTTACATTTATATTTTTACAGAAAAAAACTATCTTTTTAACATCGATATTTTTAACATCTATATTTTATTTTCGATATCTTTGTACCATGTTGTAGATAGGATGTCGATATTCTTGCCTTCGATATTTTTGCATCAATATTCCTGTAGGTCGATATTTTGTAGGTCGATATTTTGTCAGTGATCCCCGTCAATTATCTGCCCGGAATACGGTACATCAATGCTGCAAAAAGGGGCTCAGTGCCAATATATGCAGCCCTGCAGGATTTGAGGCATTCCGCAATTGTTGCTTACGGATACATCGCAAGAACCCGGAAGTGAAGGGTGCCGATCCCGCAAGTGTAAAATGGCGGCAGTTTCCACCTAGAGGCAATGAATGTACATTGCTAAAAGGCTATCTGCTGGGAGAAAGACACCAGTGAGAGAATTGACGAGCTGGCGGATCCAGCCTTCGGCAAGTAAGAGGGTGATCGGGGGTTGGCCTGCGGACCATCGTTCCATATTGCAGTGAGAAGGTTTGCCCAGAGAAGAGCGGCAAGGCCTGGCGTGGGGGAGGCACAACTGAACTGACGTGTGAAGCCTGTGGCCTTGCGGCTGAAGCCCGCCCGGTGACCTCTCTCCTGAGGCCCCAGAGTAAGCATTGTGGCCCAGGACGAGTGCGGTGAGTGGCTTGCAGTCGGGCCTGTGGGTCTGGGTGCGTTACCGCAACCTACGGATCCACCTGAGTGTCTGGGCGGCAGGGCTGGCATCAAGACAGATTGGGACTGGATGGCGGCTAATAACGAGGACGCATAACAGAATCCTTCAACCAAAACTAACAGGTTCCGCCGCAAAGTGCCTGGAGCAAAGGCTGTAAACCCAAGGTGCTCTCCTTCACACAGACGCAAACCAGAATTGCGGCAATGCTGGTTTTGAATACTGCACGTGCATGTTAACAGCACCTCATCAATCTAAAGACGCTCATTTCTATACTCTGGCATGTGTTGTTTTTTTTTTTGTCCTCATCTCACCTTAGACTTCAGCAGATCTTAACAAGTCGATATATAGTGATCTGGGCGCCTCTCGACTCACTGCCTTTGTCTAGCCAACCATGGCCTTCCTCTTTATCCTGAGGACAGGTGTAATCATTAGACAAAAAGTACAAGTCACCCGATCTAAGGTATTTACCATGTACAGGCGGCGGCCCCAGGAGAGTAAGGGAGACCAGATGTTTACAGGGGATTCTTCTTGGTCTAAAATTGCCATTCGTAAGGCAGCTTTAATCCAACCTTCTCTAGAGGGGGACAGGGTCCTTCCATCTAAAGCAGATCTCTCTTTTAGCCAGGATCACAAGATAGAGAAGCAGACCCATCTGAGGCTGTAGGAGTGATCTGGCAACGTAATTATTCATACCAAATATCACCAGTGAGAGATCAACCTCTATATGTATTTGAAAAATCTACCAAAATGTCCCCCACCTCTTTCCAAAATACCGCTAATTTTGCGCATTCAAAGAAAATATGGATATCATCCGACCTATTAATAGAACACCTTGGGCAAACAGGAATTGAAACGGCGGAAGAGACAAATTTAGCAATTTTGGCCGGTGTATAATAAAGCCTGTTTAGTACAAAAAAAAATTTCTTTATGTTCGTGGGCTTTATATATTTATACATTAACTTGATAGATAGTTCAAAAAGGCTTCCGGTATCTTGGAGAAGGGAAGTGGAATTCTGTACTACTGACTGTGGGGGAACCTCATGATCTACTGCATTTAAAAGGCTTGTATACCACAACGACACCTCTTTTTTCCTTGAGCCAGCATTTTGAAACAACTGCTCAAGCTCCTAATTCCCAACAGTATCTCGGGCCTTTGCCTCAGACCATGACCTTAACTGAAGGTACTTAAATCTTGAAAATGCCGGGCCAATTTTATCTAGCAGTACCTCCCAAGGAAGGTCCCCATCTAAATCCAGCAAGTCTGATCACTTCTCCAAACCCGCTCTTCTGATCGAATTGCTAAGCTGTCGTCCAGACAGATGGGGGTCCCTGGTGAATCCCAAATTGGAGAGAGGGGGGGAAATATCTGATACCCCAGATACGCCTTAATTTGTACCATATTTGCAAGGCAGTTTTTAAAACCTTAAGGCGTACCCGCTGAAAAATCTGGATGCCCCAAACTTATATAAAAACCCATGCTGTCCATTACCACCTTCTGCTACTACGAGTTCCCCCAAAAGTCTGCCTCAAAAAGTTTCCACCGGTGTAGATAGAAGCATCCTTATGCCCTTAAATTGAAAGGCCAATAAATATAAATTTATATCTGGGAGTGCCAGACCACCTTTCAAGAGCTTCTTTCTGAGTTTCTTCCAGGATAGCCTGACACTTTTCTGCCCTCAAATAAAGCTACCTATCTGCCCCTGGATCTTATTAATGCGTTCCTGTGAAAAGGTAAGAGGAACTGCACCAAAAAGGAAGGTCAAATTAGGTAGAACCGACATCTTCACCAGGTTGAGCTTCCCATAGGTCAATAAGGGGAGGTTTTTTCCACCTGCCGAAGGAAAATCTACATCTTTTTAGATTTTTTTCCAGTTGATCAACGGTATTTTATTTAAGTCCTTTGCAATCTTTATCCCTAAACATCTAAACTCTTTACTTACGGGGCCATGACTATACACTGAGTTCCAACACATAGGGCCCCATTAGGATGACGGGCGGACTTTGTCCGCCCGCCACACTATCGGTATTCTGGACCGCCCGCCATAAGGGCGGGGGTCCTGTTGTGGGAATTAGGATGTGCCCGCCACAGTGGCGGGCACATTCTTCATTTTTAGCATTGTGGTGGGCAGTCCACTATGCACCGCCCGCCACAATGCTGAAAATGCATCTTTGCATTTGCATATACAAAGCGGCAGGCACCGCGCGGTGCCTGCCGCTTTGTATATGCAAATGAAGGGGGGTACCATAGGTACCGCCCCAGTGCACCCCCACCTCGGCCTTCACCATGGGGGCCCGCAGGGGCCCCCAATAGCAACGACCGCATGCCTTTCCGTGGCGGGATCGCCGCCGCGGAAAGGTACCTATACACACGCATGCTAACATGGCTGGCGGTGTATGATAGACACCACCACCATATGAACCCTTTTCCACCCCGGCCGCAAGGCGACCGGGGCGGAAAAGTGGCGGGCGGTGTTTGCCTCCGCTGCGGTCCCCCCGCCAATGTGGCAGGGGGGAAAAGGGTGGCGGGCGGGCATTTCTGTCAGGCGGATCGCCACCGCCACCATGGCGGTGGCGATCCACCAGACATCATAATGGAGCCCATAATCTTGGTTTTTATCAGAGTTTGCCATATACCCTGAGATGGCGCCAAACTCCACCAACATATTTCCTAAATGTGGGATAGAAATGTCAGGATTTGCAGTATAGATTATAACATCATCTGCGTATAGGGCGATTTTGGATTGATAATCTCCTGATTTAAAAGGTCTTATGATGTTATCCTGCCTAATTGCTCCGCGAGGGGCTCAATATAGATATTGAACAAGAGGGGAGACAGGGGGCACCCCTGCCTCGTCCCTCTTTGAATTTCAAAACTAGGAGTCAGGGAGCCATTTAATAAGATCTTCGCCAATGCTCCATAATAACTATTCTTTAAGGTCTGAACAAACGTCTGACCCATACCCATGCCCTCCAACACCGCCCATAGATATTTCCAACAAACTCGATCGAAGGCTTTAGCGGCATCTAATGCCACTACCACCAAGAGGTCCCCTCTATTTTTGGCTTGATTGATATTGCCGATTAACAGTTGGATTTGTTCCTGTATGACCCTCCCGGGCATAAAGCCCTTCTGGTCGGTGTTAATCAGACTTGGTGCTAATTTACCCAATCTCCCTGCCAAAATGCCCATGAAGATCCTATAGTTGGTGTTCAGCAGGGAGATTGGTCGGTAAGAGTCAGGTAGGAAAGGATCCTTCCCAGGCTTCAATAACAAGACTATTGAACCCTCCTTCCATGAGCTAGGGATTTTCCCTGCTGGGCTGTACACCATCGTAAATAAAGTATGGAGTACTGGTAAAAGTTCGTCCAGCAAGATTTTATAGATTTCAATTGCTTGGGCATCCAGACACGCAGCCTTCTTAGTCTTGGCCATTTTTATTTGCTCCTTAATCTCCTGCATTGAAATAGGAGAATCTAAAAAATCTCTGGTTGCATCTGTGATGACTGGAATAATTTTATCCTTCAACCACGAACATATAGCCTCTGATGAGGGATCAATGTCCTCCTTATAAAGATTCACAAACCGGGACAAAAGGCAATTCTGCATAACTGCTGGCTCACTGGATTTAGTTCCGGCATTATCGATTATAAGTTGACTAATGGTGTTTTTAGCCCTATCTACCCTTGCCTTCCATGCCAATAAGGCACCAGCTCTTTCCCCATATTCAAACTATTACATATTGTGAACCTTCCACTGAGCCTTACATTTCTGGTCCAGATAGGACTGTAGATCACGTCTTGCCTCCTCAAGTTTTCTCTCTATTTGATCCACACCTCTCGAACCCCCCTGGACGATATGACTTCTTTCCTCTTCATAAGAAGAAATTCTTCCCTCCAGTGCCTGAAGTTCTAAGGCATTGATCTTATTCTTTGTGCTTATTAGGCTCCCCCTTAAATGTGCCTTATAGGCATCCCAGACCACTTCTACTGAAGTAGAACCAAGATTAAAAAAGAAGAACTCCTGAGAGGATTTTTTAATTGCCTGGATGATTCCAGGGACCAAAATCATTGACCTATTTAGGGTCCATCTAACTTGTTGAGACATTATCCTTGTATAATATAAAAATACTAGGGGTGCATGGTCAGATAGATGACATGGGTTTACAAATATACTAATGATATTCTCTGTTTTCTCCCTATTCACCAGAGCATAGTCGATTCTGGAAGAGTGATGGTTCTTTTTAGAATAAAATGTAAATCTATCCGCATCCCCCATTTTTGCTCTCCATATTTCTACTAGGTTGATGTTCAACAGCAAATTGTTTATAACCCTACGTGATCTCGGGGTCCCTTTAACACGGCTTACATTAGCTCTGTCCTTTACCGGATCAAGCCGAACGTTAAAATCTCCACCTAGAATGATCGGGGGATTTACCGAAATCAGCCTGTCCTGCAACTTAACTAAAAAGGATGAGTCATCAGTATTAGGGCCATAGTAGGAAGAACAAATCAACTTCTCTCCCTCAAAGTCTAACAGCGCAATGACCCATCTGCCTGTTTGATCTGTCTGGACCAAACTTATTGTAAACATGATTCCTTTTTTTACTAAAATGGCAACCCCACGAGTATTCATCGCTTGATGGGAGTAACAGAAACATTGGAGCCATGGTATTTTGGAAAAAAACAGATTCTGACTCTGTCCTATTCAAATGTGTTTCTTGCAATAAACAGACGTGCACGGTGGATAGCTCTAGATATTTACATATTAATCTTTGTCTCCTTGGACATCTTAGACCATTCAAGTTCCAAGAGATAAATTGAATACTATGATCCCCCATAATTTTATCCTTACACAATTTCGGTGCCTCTTATCTATATGATGAAGTTGTATTTTAATTGATCTAACCATAAGGGAATCGTGAGATAAGGATTTTTTTAACCTATTTTGCCCCCCTGTGCCCCCCTCTGTGCTCCCCTCCCCCTCCCGCCAACACCCGAGTCCACCCCGAACCCCGTGCCCCCTATCCTCATATCCCCCTGAGGAACCCTACCTTCCAATAGGTCAATACCTATTCGGACCCAACCCCCCCCCCCATGGCTCCATGAGTATATATAAAAAAAACTAGTAAACCTTCACAGTGGGGAAAATATTCTCATCCCAACTGGCATCCCCTACATTCCTCTCTGTTTCTCAATTTGAATCTTGTCTATGAGCATATCTGCTTCATTTGTGGACCGGATCATGGGCATATGGTTATTCCACATTACTCTCAGTGTCGCTGGAACCTTAATTGAGCCTTATCCCCAAGGCTATTTAACTCTACTAGTCTCTTCCCCAGCTCCCACTGTCTTTCGGCTGTTATGTGTGAGATATCAGCCCTAATAGAGAAAGTGAATGGGGATCTATCTGAAAAAGGAGAAGATATAGTTCCTGGTTTCAGCCTTCCCGGGTTTCTTTTAGAGGGGTCTCTATGTACCCTCTGGATTTGTTTTTTTAAGTCCACATTCGGAACCCCCTCAGAGACCGTAGCTTTTAGTAGTGAGATCACAAACCCCTTTATATCTTGTCCCTCAGTTGCTTCTGGAACGTTCAGAAATTTCAAATTATTTTTACATGAATGATTCTCTAATCTCTCCAAATCGTCTTTAAGCTCTTTATTTTGCATAGCTAACTTCTCGAGCTGGAAAGAGGAAGACTCGATTGCACTCTTCATCATCAGGGTCTCAGCCTCTATTGGCTTCACAATTGAAAGTGGATGAAATGGAGAACTATGCAAGACAATCTAATCTGCGCTTTAAAAGGATTCCGGAGGAAAGTGAATGTATAAATGGGCAGGCTAACCCCTTGTTATATATGGGAACAATGATTAAAGAGCATATTCTGGAGAACGCACCAGAAGATCTTACCATAACGAGGGCGCACAGGGTGCCAGCACATCATTCAGCTGGTGCCAAATGCCCAAGGACAAAGATTGTACATTTTACCGACTGTCATATAAAAGAAGTTATTTTAAGTAAAGCAGTTCAGAAAAAGGATATTTTGCTATCTGATGGATCAAGAGTGAGAGTATTTTCTGATATGTCGGCATGGAGGCTCGCCGGCGAAGGGATTTTGTAGTGCTGATTGATCAGTTTAAGAATGCAGGAGTACAGGCGTCTATTATTCAACAGTTCAAATTGAAAGCTTTATTCAAAGGTCAATTTCATCTGTGCATTACTTTTGAGGAAGCTCAGGATGTGTTACAAAAGGTGATTTAAGCAAGCAAAGGATAGTGCCAATCAGGGAGTAGGCCAGTTGGGAAAAAGAGAAAGCAGGAAAATTAGGGATTGTTTTTATTGTGTTCTACCAGGTCTAGAATTTATGCACTTTTTGCACTTTGCACTTTTTTAAATGAGCACTTTTCTATGCATGATAGCTCTTTCTATAGATCCAAATTGGGTCATCTTGTTAGAGGAGCACTTTAGGAGCAGGGGGATAAAAGAGGTCCAAGGGATTGGTTGCAATGGGTTGCTGAGTACAATATAGCTGGTTTGTAACCTGTTAGGTTTAGACTCTATGCACTTTTCACTTTTTGATAGAAGCTCCTCTGTCATATTCTAACTGAGTTATTCTGTTAAAATAGCTCTGTAGAAAGATTTTACTTACTTAAATTAGGTTTTGATTTTGGAAAAGGAGAGCTGAAGAAACTTGTTAGCAGGTGTCAATTTGCCAATTTAACACTTAGGAAAGTTTTTGCTTATATCAAGTCTCAGTGATGTAATAATGGGAATAACACTGTGGTGAAGTGACCATCAAGTCATCAGTGATAGTACTAGTTGGTTAAAATTAGGTTCTATGTATCTCTATTATATAGAATAGGAAACTATTCATTTAATTATTGTAACAATGCACTAAGCACTTTGTTAAGATATTATTTTCAGATGCAAGAGCGCTTTTATATGTCTGAATAATTCTGGAAATCAGAGAAATCTTGTGAGCCCCTGCGGTAAGGCATCAACTAGCGCTATCCAGTTTGTGGGAGTTAAAAGTGTATATAAGCCGTAGAAAACTGTCTAGTATTAGTCACTTTGTTAAAATAGCATTTTGTTGAACATATTATGGGGGGAATAGGTGCCTATAAAATACTGAGGGGGAGGAAGCAAAAAGGGTGTGAGTAGGTGCCAGGTCAAGGCGCCATCATTTTGGGTGGGCTGAGGAAGGGAGTTAAGGGCTATTTCCTTGCACGGATGAGCCAAGGGTTGGGGGTTGGAAGGGGGGGGGGGGTCATGCAGTGAAAAAAGAGATAGAGAAGAGTGGGTAGTGGATGGGCGAGATATAAGAGTACGAGGAGAATAGGAGGGGAGTAGTAACAGTGGATCACAGAGGTAAGGATCAGGTTCAACAAAAAAGTTGTTGTAAGGTCATTTTAAAGAGAAAACATTTGTTTGATTCCACAATATGACTAAATTGAAGGAATGTTGCAAAGCATAAAGATAATCTCTTGTAATGTGAATGGCCTTTTAAATGTACGTAAAAGTGTGGCACTGTTGAAATGGTTAGGATCTTTTCTTCCTGAGGTACTTTTTTTAAAGGAAATGCATTTTAAATCCAGCACTCCCGGGGGCACTAGAGGGTGCACAGCAAGATGGTCGCGCATTAGTGTAGCTCTGCCGGTCGAGCCACGATTCGTCAATTGGTGCACAGTCAAAATATCGATTCCCTAATATCGACCTACAGTAATATCGAGTTGTAAATATCAAAGGTGAAGAATATCGAGGTAAAGAATATCGTTGGACAGAATATCGAACCTAAGGTAAGTAATATCGATTTCTTTTATATCGATGTAAGTAATATCGAAGTTAGTAATATCGATATCAATTATATCGATGTCACTAATTTCGATGTTACTAATATCGATATTTGTTTGCTGTTATGTATTTTATTATGTATTTTATATGTATGTGTTATACGTTTTTGTTAAGTATTTTATTTGTTTTAAATTATATGTGTACTCTTTATTATATATTATTTGTAATTTAATTTTATGTTTTAGTACTGGAGCGGGTTGTGGGTTTATAGGGGAATAGGGTGGGAAGTAATTTAATTATATTAAATTAATAATACATTTTTAGTAATTGTTAATTAATTTGAATACATTTTTGCGTTTAAGTTCTGTAGTGGGTTGTGGGTTTATAGGAGAATAGGGTGGGAAGTAATTTAATTGTAATTAAGTAATTATTTATTTTTGATTGGTATTGCTAATTATTTTATTTCTAATTCATTATAAATTGGTAATTATTTATTTTAATTGTTAATTAATTTATTAATTGGTAATTAAGGTTTGTAATTGGTAATTACATTTTATTAATTGGCAATACATTTTTTTAATTGGTAATTAAGGATTGTAATTGGTAATTTCAATTTTTAATTGGCAATTCATTTTTTTAATTGGTAATTAATTTCTTGAAATTGGTAAATAATAATTTTAATTGTTAATTAATTTTTATTGAATGGAAAATTATTTTAATAATTGGTAAATATTTTTTTATAAAAAATACTTTTTATTCAAAAATAAATTTACTGTTTACCATTTTTTAATTGTTAATCAATTTTTAATTAATAATTTGTTTTTTGTTTAGAAAAATATTTTAGTGTTCAATATTATTTATTAATTAATATTTATTGGTATTTATTGTTAATTTATTGTTAATTATTTATTTAATTGTAATTATGTTTTTAGAAATTATCTATGGGGATTTGCAAATGATGTAGGTATTTAAAAATAAAATCTTTAATTATTTAATTAAGAACAATTATTTATAAGTATGTTATATTTAACTTCTACACTATCCAATGCTTTCCCTACTGTTGCACTCTCTGGAGTGGGAATAGTATTTTTTACCCCTACGCTATCCAAAGCTTTCCCTACTGTTGCACTCTCTGGAGTGGGAATAGTCCTTTTTACTCCTACACTATCCAACGCTTTCCTTACTGTTGCACTCTCTGGAGTGGGAATAGTAATTTTACCCCTACTCTATCCAACTCTTTCCCTACTTTTGCACTCTCTGGAGTGGGAATAGTAATTTTTACCCCTACGCTATCCAACGTTTTCCCTACTGTTACACTCTCTGGAGTGGGAATAGTAATTTTTACCCCTACGCTATCCAACGCTTTCCCTACTGTTGCACTCTCAGGAGTGGGAATAGTAATTTTTATTCCTACGCTATCCAATGTTTTCCCTACTGTTGCACTCTCTGGAGTGGGAATAGTAATTTTTACCCCTACACTATCCAACGCTTTCCTTACTGTTGCACTCTCTGGAGTGGGAATAGTAAATTTTTACCCCTACGCTATCCAACGCTTTCCCTACTGTTGCACTCTCTGGAGTGGGAATAGTAATTTTTACCCCTACGCTATCCAATGCTTTCCCTACTGTTGTATTCTCTGGAGTGGGAATAGTAATTTTTACCCCTGCGCTATCCAACGCTTTCCCTACTGTTGCACTTTTTGAAGTTAGAATAGTAATTTTTACCCCTACGCTATCCAACGTTTTATATAATTAATTTTAAAAATATTAAAAGTAGATTTAATTTTCTAATTTATTAAACATAATTCTTTACTTTTTATTTATGTGTTTGTTTTATGTTTGTAAATGTATTTGTAATTTATAATATTTTTTATTACTTTATAAATTATTACAACTTATTGTTAAGTACATATATATTATATATTTTCTGTATATGTTTAATTAATGTATTATTATTATATATGTATTATTTAATAATTTTAAACGTTATTAGATATTTTAACTATGTTGATTTTATTTATTAGTGTTAATTACTTTATTTTACATTTATATTTTTACAGAAAAAAACTATCTTTTTAACATCGATATTTTTAACATCTATATTTTATTTTCGATATCTTTGTACCATGTTGTAGATAGGATGTCGATATTCTTGCCTTCGATATTTTTGCATCAATATTCCTGTAGGTCGATATTTTGTAGGTCGATATTTTGTCAGTGATCCCCGTCAATTATCTGCCCGGAATACGGTACATCAATGCTGCAAAAAGGGGCTCAGTGCCAATATATGCAGCCCTGCAAGATTTGAGGCATTACGCAATTGTTGCTTACGGATACATCGCAAGAACCCGGAAGTGAAGGGTCCCGATCCCGCAAGTGTAAAATGGCGGCAGTTTCCACCTAGAGGCAATGAATGTACATTGCTAAAAGGCTATCTGCTGGGAGAAAGACACCAGTGAGAGAATTGACGAGCTGGCGGATCCAGCCTTCGGCAAGTAAGAGGGTGATCGGGGGTTGGCCTGCGGACCATCGTTCCATATCGCAGTGAGGAGGTTTGCCCAGAGAAGAGCGGCAAGGCCTGGCGTGGGGGAGGCACAACTGAACTGACGTGAGAAAGCCTGTGGCCTCGCGGCTGAAGCCCGCCCGGTGACCTCCCTCCTGAGGCCCCAGAGTAAGCATTGTGGCCCAGGACAAGTGCGGTGAGTGGCTTGCAGTGGGGCCTGTGTCTGCGGAGGTGGGTGTGGGTCTGGGTGCGTTACCGCAACCTACGGATCCACCTGAGTGTCTGGGCGGCAGGGCTTGCATCAAGGCAGATTGGGACTGGATGGCGGCTAATAACGAGGACGCATAACAGAATCCTTCAACCAAAACTAACAGGTTCCGCCGCAAGTGCCTGGAGCAAAGGCTGTAAACCCAAGGTGCTCTCCCTCACACAGACGCAAACCAGAATTGCGGCAATGCTGGTTTTGAATACTGCACGTGCATGTTAACAGCACCTCATCAATCTAAAGACGCTCATTTCTATACTCTGGCATGTGTTGTTTTTTTTTTTCTGTCCTCATCTCACCTTAGACTTCAGCAGATCTTAACAAGTTGATATATAGTGATCTGGGCGCCTCTCGACTCACTGCCTTTGTCTAGCCAACCATGGCCTTCCTCTATATCCTGAGGACAGGTGTAATCATTAGACAAAAAGTACCAGTCACTCGATCTTAGTTATTTACCATATACAGGCGGCGGCCCCAGGAGAGCAAGGGAGACCAGATGTTTACAGGGTATTCTTCTTGGTCTAAAATTGCCATTCGTAAGGCAGCTTTAATCCAACCTTCTCTAGAGGGGGACAGGGTCCTTCCATCTAAAGCAGATCTCTCTTTTAGCCAGGATTACAAGATAGAGAAGCAGACCCATCTGGGGCTGTAGGAGTGATCTGGCAACGTAATTATTCATACCAAATATCACCAGTGAGAGATCAACCTCTATATGTATTTGAAAAATCTACCAAAGTGTCCCCCACCTCTTTCCAAAATACCGCTAATTTTGCGCATTCAAAGAAAATATGGATATCATCCGACCTATTAATAGAACACCTTGGGCAAACAGGAATTGAAACGGCGGAAGAGACAAATTTAGCAATTTTGGCCGGTGTATAATAAAGCCTGTTTAGTACAAAAAAAAAATTTCTTTATGTTCGCGGGCTTTATATATTTATACATTAACTTGATAGATAGTTCAAAAAGGCTTCCGGTATCTTGGAGAAGGGAAGTGGAATTCCGTACTACTGACTGTGGGGGAGCCTCATGATCTACTGCATTTAAAAGGCTTGTATACCACAACGACACCTCTTTTTTCCTTGAGCCGGCATTTTGAAACAACTGCTCAAGCTCCTAATTCCCAACAGTATCTCGGGCCTTTGCCTCAGACCATGACCTTAACTGAAGGTACTTAAATCTTGAAAATGCCGGGCCAATTTTATCTAGCAGTACCTCCCAAGGAAGGTCCCCATCTAAATCCAGCAAGTCTGATCACTTCTCCAAACCCGCTCTTCTGATCGAATTGCTAAGCTATCGCCCAGACAGATGGGGGTCCCTGGTGAATCCCAAATTGGAGAGAGGGGGGGAAATATCTGATACCCCAGATACGCCTTAATTTGTACCATATTTGCAAGGCAGTTTTTAAAACCTTAAGGCGTACCCGCTGAAAAATCTGGATGCCCCAAACTTATATAAAAACCCATCCTGTCCACTACCACCTTCTGCTACTACGAGTTCCCCCAAAAGTCTGCCTCAAAAAGTTTCCCCCGGTGTAGATAGAAGCATCCTTATGCCCTTAAATTGAAAGGCCAATAAATATAAATTTATATCTGGGAGTGCCAGACCACCTTTCAAGAGCTTCCTTCTGAGTTTCTTCCAGGATAGCCTGACACTTTTCTGCCCTCAAATAAAGCTACCTATCTGCCCCTGGAGCTTATTAATGCCTTCCTGTGAAAAGGTAAGAGGAACTGCACCAAAAAGGAAGGTCAAATTAGGTAGAACCGACATCTTCACCAGGTTGAGCTTCCCATAGGTCAATAAGGGGAGGTTTTTTCCACCTGCCGAAGGAAAATCTACATCTTTTTAGATTTTTTTCCAGTTGATCAACGGTATTTTATTTAAGTCCTTTGCAATCTTTATCCCTAAACATCTAAACTCTTTACTTATGGGGCCATGACTATACACTGAGTTCCAACACATAGAGCCCCATTAGGATGACGGGCGGACTTTATCCGCCCGCCACCCTATCGGTATTCTGGACCGCCCGCCATAAGGGCGGGGGTCCTGTTGTGGGAATTAGGATGTGCCCGCCACAGTGGCGGGCACATCCTTCATTTTTAGCATTGTGGTGGGCAGTCCACTATGCACCGCCCGCCACAATGCTGAAAATGCATTTTTGCATTTGCATATACAAAGCGGCAGGCACCGCACGGTGCCTGCCGCTTTGTATATGCAAATGAAGGGGGGTACCATAGGTACCGCCCCAGTGCACCCCCACCTCGGCCTTCACCATGGGGGCCCGCAGGGGCCCCCAATAGCAACGACCGCATACCTTTCCGTGGCGGGATCGCCGCCGCGGAAAGGTACCTATACACACGCATGCTAACATGGCTGGCGGTGTCTGATAGACACCACCACCATGTGAACCCTTTTCCGCCCCGGCTGCAAGGCGACCGGGTGGAAAAGTGGCGGGCGGTGTTTGCCTCCGCTGCGGTCCCCCCGCCAATGTGGCGGGGGGAAAAGGGTGGCGGGCGGGCATTTCTGTCAGGCGGATCGCCACCGCCACCATGGCGGTGGCGATCTGCCCGACATCATAATGGAGCCCATAATCTCGGTTTTTATCAGAGTTTGCCATATACCCTGAGATGGCGCCAAACTCCACCAACATATTTCCTAAATGTGGGATAGAAATGTCAGGATTTGCAGTATAGATTATAACATCATCTGCGTATAGGGCGATTTTGGATTGATAATCTCCTGATTTAAAAGGTCTTATGATGTTATCCTGCCTAATTGCTCCGCAAGGGGCTCAATATAGATATTGAACAAGAGGGGAGACAGGGGGCACCCCTGCCTCGTCCCTCTTTGAATTTCAAAACTAGGAGTCAGGGAGCCATTTAATAAGATCTTCGCCAATGCTCCATAATAACTATTCTTTAAGGTCTGAACAAACGTCTGACCCATACCCATGCCCTCCAACACCGCCCATAGATATTTCCAACAAACTCGATCGAAGGCTTTAGCGGCATCTAATGCCACTACCACCAAGGGGTCCCCTCTATTTTTGGCTTGATCGATATTGCCGATTAACAGTTGGATTTGTTCCTGTATGACCCTCCCGGGCATAAAGCCCTTCTGGTCGGTGTTAATCAGACTTGGTGCTAATTTACCCAATCTCCCTGCCAAAATGCCCATGAAGATCCTATAGTTGGTGTTCAGCAGGGAGATTGGTCGGTAAGAGTCAGGTAAGAAAGGATCCTTCCCAGGCTTCAATAACAAGACTATTGAAGCCTCCTTCCATGAGCTAGGGATTTTCCCTGCTGGGCTGTACACCATCGTAAATAAAGTATGGAGTACAGGTAAAAGTTCGTCCAGCAAGATTTTATAGATTTCACTTGCTTGGGCATCCAGACCCGCAGCCTTCTTAGTCTTAGCCATTTTTATTTGCTCCTTAATCTCCTGCATTGAAATGGGAGAATCTAAAAAATCTCTGGTTGCATCTGTGATGACTGGAATAATTTTATCCTTCAACCACGAACATATAGCCTCTGATGAGGGATCAATGTCCTCCTTATAAAGATTCACAAACCGAGACAAAAGGCAATTCTGCATAACTGCTGGCTCACTGGATTTAGTTCCGGCATTATCGATTATAAGTTGACTAATGGTGTTTTTAGCCCTATCTACCCTTGCCTTCCATGCCAATAAGGCACCAGCTCTTTCCCCATATTCAAACTATTACATATTGTGAACCTTCCACTGAGCCTTACATTTCTGGTCCAGATAGGACTGTAGATCACGTCTTGCCTCCTCAAGTTTTCTCTCTATTTGATCCACACCTCTCGAACCCCCCTGGACGATATGACTTCTTTCCTCTTCATAAGAAGAAATTCTTCCCTCCAGTGCCTGAAGTTCTAAGGCATTGATCTTATTCTTTGTGCTTATTAGGCTCCCCCTTAAATGTGCCTTATAGGCATCCCAGACCACTTCTACAGAAGTAGAACCAAGATTAAAAAAGAAGAACTCCTGAGAGGATTTTTTAATTGCCTGGATGATTCCAGGGACCAAAATCATTGACCTATTTAGGGTCCATCTAACTTGTTGAGACATTATCCTTGTATAATATAAAAATACTAGGGGTGCATGGTCAGATAGATGACATGGGTTTACAAATATACTAATGATATTCTCTGTTTTCTCCCTATTCACCAGAGCATAGTCGATTCTGGAAGAGTGATGGTTCTTTTTAGAATAAAATGTAAATCTATCCGCATCCCCCATTTTTGCTCTCCATATTTCTACTAGGTTGATGTTCAACAGCAAATTGTTTATAACCCTACGTGATCTCGGGGTCCCTTTAACACGGCTTACATTAGCTCTGTCCTTTACCGGATCAAGCCGAACGTTAAAATCTCCACCTAGAATGATCGGGGGATTTACCGAAATCAGCCTGTCCTGCAACTTAACTAAAAAGGATGAGTCATCAGTATTAGGGCCATAGTAGGAAGAACAAATCAACTTCTCTCCCTCAAAGTCTAACAGCGCAATGACCCATCTGCCTGTTTGATCTGTCTGGACCGAACTTATTGTAAACATGATTCCTGTTTTTTACTAAAATGGCAACCCCACGAGTATTCATAGCTTGATGGGAGTAACAGAAACATTGGAGCCATGGTATTTTGGAAAAAAACAGATTCTGACTCTGTCCTATTCAAATGTGTTTCTTGCAATAAACAGACGTGCACGGGGGATAGCTCTAGACATTTACATATTAATCTTTGTCTCCTTGGACATCTTAGACCATTCAAGTTCCAAGAGATAAATTGAATACTATGATCCCCCATAATTTTATCCTTACACAATTTCGGTGCCTCTTATCTATATGATGAAGTTGTATTTTAATTGATCTAACCATAAGGGAATCGTGAGATAAGGAATTTTTTTGACCTATTTTGCCCCCCTGTGCCCCCCTCTGTGCTCCCCTCCCCCTCCCGCCAACACCCGAGTCCACCCCGAACCCCGTGCCCCCTATCCTCATATCCCCCTGAGGAACCCTACCTTCCAATAGGTCAATACCTATTCGGACTCAAACCCCCCCCCCCCCATGGCTCCATGAGTATATATTAAAAAAAACTAGTAAACCTTCACAGTGGGGAAAATATTCTCATCCCAACTGGCATCCCCTACATCCCTCTCTGTTTCTCAATTTGAATCTTGTCTATGAGCATATCTGCTTCATTTGTGGACCGGATCATGGGCATATGGTTATTCCACATTACTCTCAGTGTCGCTGGAACCTTAATTGAGCCTTAGCCCCAAGGCTATTTCACTCTACTAGTCTCTTCCCCAGCTCCCACTGTCTTTCGGCTGTTATGTGTGAGATATCAGACCTAATAGAGAAAGTCAATGGGGATCTATCTGAAAAAGGAGAAGATATAGTTCCTGGTTTCAGCCTTCCCGGGTTTCTTTTAGAGGGGTCTCTATGTACCCTCTGAATTTGTTTTTTTAAGTCCACATTCGGAAACCCCTCAGAGACCGTAGCTTTTAGTAGTGAGATCACAAACCCCTTTATATCTTCTCCCTCAGTTGCTTCTGGAACGTTCAGAAATTTCAAATTATTTTTACATGAATGATTCTCTAATCTCTCCAAATCGTCTTTAAGCTCTTTATTTTGCATAGCTAACTTCTCGAGCTGGAAAGAGGAAGACTCGATTGCACTCTTCATCATCAGGGTCTCAGCCTCTATTGCTTCTGTTCTTACAGTGACCTCTTCAAGCTTCTCAGCTAAAATCTCGCATGAAGACATGATAGCCGCCTGATTCGCCTCAGAGACTTACAGGCACATGCATCAATCTCGGCATTTGCGATTCCTTAATTGCGATTTTTAAGGAATCGCAATTAAGGAATCGCAAATGCCTATGCATCAAGAAATTGCTAAATAAATTGCGATTCCTTAAAATTCCTTATTTGCGATTAGCATTTTGCGAATCGCAAATAAGGAATCCCTTCCCATTCATTCCTATGGGCCTAGAGGCCCATAGGAATGAATGGGAAGACAATCTCAATTTGCGATTCGCAATTAGCTAATCGCAAATTGAGATTGCGATTTCAAGGGTGCAGGGGTGTCCAAAGGACACCCTGTTGCACCCCTGAAATCAAACAATGCACATATGTTGTGTACACACATGCCCTAAGGGCATGTGTGTGCACAACATGAAAGTTAAAAATATGAACAAAATTGCATATTTCTAACTTTTCGCAAAATTACCATGAGGTCCAACCTCATGGTAATTTTTTCTCTCTAATTGCGAAATCGCAATTTTTTTAAATTTCATGCATTGCTTTTAAGGAATCGCAAAATTGCGATTCCTTAAAAGCAATCGCACTTTAAAAAATCGCTAAAATAGCGATTTCTTCACTTTTAGGTTGATGCATCCCAAATAGTGATTTGGGAATCGCAAACGGCCGAATTTTGCGATTCGCACCGTTTGCGATTCCCAAATCGCTTGATGCATGTGCCTGTAAGAACCTATTTGCCAACTCGGCTTGATTTGCCTCTGACACAGTAAATCTGTTCGCCATTTCGTCTTTCAAAGCAAGAAAAATGACTGCCAGAGAATGAGAGCGTGAGTCAGAACAGGAGGCCGCACTTAAGGTCAGAGTCTCTTGGGTTTTTAGCGGTAAGCTGGGACTGATTTCACTTCCCGGGCTAGATGAACTATCTTCCGTCTGTTTCCTTTGGTGCTCTCTGCGGATCGCTTGAAGGATGCCTGCTTCTCCGCTATATTCAAAGAGTGAAACAAGAACAGGCCCTGGGCCTGAAACAGGAATGGAAGGCTCCACTGGATGTTCTTCATCTAGGCCCTTTCTTCGGTCTAATACCAAATATGTAATTGAGAGAGCTTTGGCTGGGTGAACTTCTAAATTAGTGTCTGATATCCCGGTGAGGTCCGTTGAATCCATCAGCTCAGCTAGATGTGAAATAATGAGGCCCTCCTGAAGATGCTTTTGCTTAACCTGTTTAGCCCCTGGACTCTTTATTCTTGGGGTCACTGGGATAGCAACGGATGTTAAGGAGACAACTGGAGCCTCAATAGACTCAGACTTGCTTCCCAGTTTCCCACCCTCTTCCACTTCAATGGGAAAGGGGGGTGAAGGCAATACTTTGGTAGTGGACATAGACATAACCTGGTAGTAAGTTTTCAGTGATGGGGTTATTTTTGATTTAGAGAAGGTGATTTTTTTATCATATAGCTTCCCTTTACCTCTCTGGGTTCTGGGCTTCGACGGAGGAGTTGCTAGGTTTTTATCCCCGGCCTGCTTAGACTGGTTTGCCGAGAGTTTTACTTCAGCCACTGGTGGGGATATTCGCAGTTGCAGACTTGATTGAATAATCACGTTGTCAGAAGCCAAATGAGCCAGCCTAGCCCGCAGCGAGTACCTTGTAAGTTTAGGGAGAGATGTTCCCTCTTGTAATTCCACTCCCTTCTCCATACAGTCTGGCAATACTTTGAGATAATTGTCCACTACCTCTATTACTGGCACAGCCTCACAATTCAGCTCTTGATATGAATGTGCATCCGAGTATGGAAACTCATTAATCCTCCAGAGTGATCCTATAAATAACCCTCCTTCTGCCAGCTCATACTTTTGGTAATTACTCCCTACAATTCTGTGCTCCCCCAAGCCTCAGCTCCTACCTGTTGAGGATTCTGTATGCTCTGCAGACCGTATATTCTCCCACCTGCATTGCACAACGACCAGAGGACAGGCCCACTTCGCCTCCACTCAGTGGCGGCTACCTTCCACCTCCAGCCCGAGCTCAGTGGGCTAGAGCAAAGATCGACCTGCCCATCTTATTCAGGGAAGCACCCGGATGCCAAAAACGCTAAAGCGCCGACCGCGCTAACCACACCATCCACTGCCGTACTTGCTGCAGGTGCCTCCCGCATACCCCCTCCGCCTACAAAAAAATGTGCACTTCACGTACGCGCAGCGGACGGGCGCAGCGGGCGCGCCGTCAGGGCGCTGAAGGCGCGCCTAAGGCAAGCCCGTCTGGGCCCGTCCGGGCCCAGCCGGACCCAGGCCCAGGGACTCTGCCCGTTTCACCAAATGACCGTTTGGTATACACAAGTGACATGCTCCGGGCTCTCCACCCGGAAAAAAATCAGGAGTGTCGCTACACCTACGTAGAAGGTAAACCCTATATCAACTGTGAACGCTGTAACACAGTCGGTTTGACCACTGGCAATCCTGGACTACAGATGGGCCTTCTTAATTGTCGGTCCCTCCCTAAGCATGCTCACGAAACTAACTTGCTGATACAGGACCAAGGTTTGGACGTGCTGTTTCTTACAGAAACCTGGCTCTCTGTTTGGTCAGACTCTGATATTGTCAACGCCCTACCCCCAGGATACCTCATTCAAACTCTTCATAGACCTCGGGGCAGAGGAGGGGGCCTTGCGATAATCCACAGAGAACACCTTGCCTGTAGAACCAGTAATGCCAACATTGAAGACTGTGAAAGCTGCCACTTCGCTCTTCAAACATCCCCGGTACACTCCCTCTCAGGGCTGCTGATCTACCGTCCTCCGGGAACACCAGGGAAATTCCTTAATGCTCTTGTTGACACTGTGTCACAGATAGCTACCTCCTCCCCCAACTTCCTCCTCGTGGGCGGCCTCAATCTCCACCTATCAGACCCTACCGATCTAACAGCGTCTGATCTCCTTCTTGACCTTATGTCATTTAACATTCGGCTAGTCAATACAGGACCTACCCACGACAAAGGACACCTTCTGGAACCTGTCCTTACCAACATCACGGACATCACCACTGGCCCCCCCCTTCCACTCCCCTGGACAGACCACTTCTTAATCCCCATCTCCTGGTATTTCTTTATATCACCCACCCAACACCCCAAAACCCGGGTTACTGACCGGCGCTGGCACAAACTTGTACCAGGCGAATGGACCACCATTCTTATGAATTCTATCCCTGCCTTTTCCACCGATCCAGTCAACGCCGATAAACAGTTCAACTCTTGGCTTACATCTTCATTGGACAAACTCCTCCCCAAAACTACCACCCTCAAGCATACCAAAAGAGTGAGCCCTGCCCCTTGGTACACTCCGGAGCTCAATCTTTTACGAAATGAATGTAAAAGAACTGAGCGCTCCCGGAGGAAGGATAAGTCAACTGTCAAGAAGGATGCCTACCATACCTCATTACAAAATTACAAGACCGCTCTTCGCAAGACTAAAAGTATATTCTTCGAAGAAAGGATAGAAAACTCCTCCTGCTCCAGCAAGGAATCTTTTATTATTTTAAAAGAACTTCTTAAGGCCCCAGACTCCGGACTTAGAACCCCGACAGACCCCAAAGCAGATGAGGGAAAATGCCGTAAACTGGCCAACTTCTTCGAGGAGAAGATCCAGAAAATCCTTGCCTCCATCCCATCCACCAACTTGAGCGAGGAAAAAGAAATCAACACTACTCCCACTTCTCCCCGTCTCACTTCCTGGGGATCAGTGACTGTCGAAGAGGTTGAAAGCACGCTAGATACCATCAAAAGCGGATCTCCTAGGGACCCCGCTCCGCTACGCATCCTTAAGAAAGTAGCACCTACCATCGTCCCCCCCCAACCCATCTCATTAATGCCTCACTGCAACAGGGAGTCGTCCCCTCCAGCTGGAAGGCTGCGGTCGACAAGGCGCTATTGAAAAAACCCTCCCTTGACCCCTCGGACTTGGCCAACTACAGGCCAATCTCCCTTCTTCCCAGAACCAGTAAGATTGCTGAAAAGCTTGTGAATAAAAAACTCTCACAATATTTGGAAATCAACAATCTGCTTAAAAGCTCGCAGACTGGATTCCGCCCAAGGCAGGGCACTGACATCGCCCTGCTCGCAGCGGTGGAGGAGGCCAGAGCACTTCTGGACGCGGGGGGATCAGTGGCAGTGATCCTCCTGGACCTCAGTGCGGCCTTCGACACCGTTAACCATCAGCTCCTTATTCACCGACTCAGGAATATCGGTGTGGAGGGAACTGCGCTGACCTGGCTCACTTCTTTCCTGGGCCAACGCTCTTTTCAGATCTGGGAGAATTACACCCGTTCCCCCGAAACACCCCTCCAATGCGGCGTGCCTCAGGGTTCTTCCCTGAGCCCGACATTATTCAATGTCTATATGTCCCCATTGGAGGAGGTTGTCAACCCGTTTGGAGTGAGTATCGTCAGCTATGCTGATGACACTCAATTAGTGGTGTCCCTATCTCACCCAAGTCAAGAACCAGTGGACTTATACAACTGTCTGACGCAAATACAAGGATGGATGAACAGCTCATCTTTGAAACTTAACGGTTCAAAGACAGACATTCTCCTCCTTGGCCAGAAGGGGATGTCCCTTTCACAGAACATCTGGCCCCCTTGCCTGGGTGCGCCTCCTGACCCGAAGTCTGAGATCAAAAGCCTGGGCATTTGGCTCGAAAAAGATCTGTCTTTCAAGACACAAGCTAAAAAAGTTGCCGGGACGTGCTTTGGACTTCTCAAGTCGATCAGGAAGATTCTGCCTCTACTTCCTCCCACCTCCCAAAAACTGTTAATCCAAGGCCTTATTTTATCAAGGTTGGATTACAGTAACACCGTCTACCTAGGCGACCCTGAGGCAACCTTGAACAAATTACAAAGGATCCAGAATTCCGCCGCCCGGATCCTCACCAATACCCCTGCTAGAGCTTCGGCCAAACCAGCCTTGAAGCTTCTCCACTGGCTCCCAGTGAGAGAGCGAGTGAAGTTCAAGGCCCTATGTCTGGCTCACAGACTTCTACAAGACAAAGGCCCTCCTATTTTAAGAAAATGTATCAGACCCTACAAAGCCCCAAGATCCTTACGATCCGATCAGGAATATCTTATCACCATCCCTAGAGTCAAGAAGGCGCGCACGGGAGGAAGGCGCTTCTCTGTCCATACTGCCCGCCTTTGGAACTCGTTACCCCGCGACCTTAGAACAGAACCAGATTATCTCCGATTCAGGAAGCGGTTGAAAACTCACCTCTTTCCCTAATTTGACTCCCCCCCCCTGCCCCACTGACCCTCAGATGTATGGATCTTAGCGCTGGGATACTCACGGGTGACTACGCGCTTTATAAAATTTTAATAATAATACCAGCCGTCAGGACGCTGAAATGCCGTCAGACGGAGAAGCTCCGAGACGCTGGAGAGAACTGTGGCAAGTCGGGCGTCCGCCGAGGATAGATGCGTATTAAGTAGAAACCAGACACCAGGTCCACCATACGAAGTTAAGAGCACAAGATTTTGGCGAATATAGAGCTCAGGATGCAGGGGCCATTAAGTTTTATACCCCCTCCATCAATCCGGAGCCTTGGAGAGGAGCGTCCACGGTCATTCACGCGGCGGCTGCCATGTTCCTCCTCCCCGTTGTCACCGCCTTTGGTTCCATACTCTAGACTCTGTGAAAGGTAAATTCCAGACTGGGGGTACAATATAACTGGCAGTGATTGGCGGTAATGGAAAGAAAAAAGGAAACAAAGAGGGATATGCCATTAAATAACCTGGACACATCAACAGGCCGCAGCTTAAAATAGATGCTGGTAAACAGGGCAGGCTAGGCGCAAATAACAACAAAACTGAAAAACTGAAAAACGGGGGGGGTGGAAAAAATCCCAAAACAAATTGTATACACTGAGAGCCACTGGGGAAGCTGCCCCCTCCCTAGAAACAACGCTCCTATCAATGCAGCGTAGTCTACAGTCAATAGATGGAAAGATTGACGCTTTAAATCTACTAATGGATCACATGTCTGCAAAGCTAGAAAAATAAAATACCAGAATTAAACAGGTTGAGCAGAGGGTGTCCAACACTGAGCATGAACTGAGCACAATCTCCAGTAAATCTTTAAATATGAAAAAGGTTCAGGCGAAAAACGAAGATTTAGAGGCTAGATCCAGAAAGAAAAACTTAGAATTACTGGCTTACCTGAATCAACCAATACAGGTAAAATGGAGACTTTTGTTGAGACATTGATCAGAGATATTTTTGGTGCGAAAATCTGTCCCCTATGCTGATTGTGGAGCGCGCGCACTGCTCATTGGCGGTGGGGCAGGTTCTCGGAGCAATGCCGTGCCCCGTCATTGCCAGACTGTTGAACTACAGGGATTGAGACTCTATTCTACGAATGTCGAGAGAAAAGGGCACCATAAATTTCCAGGGAAACATGCTGGCTTTTTACCCGCACTTTATGGTAGCGGTACAGGCAGCAAGGAGAGAATTTGGAACTGTAAAGAAACTACTTCAGTCAGAGGGCATTCCATATGCCATGCAGTATCCCGCTCGCCTTAGAATTTTCCCAGAGGGGGCCTTTGAGATTTTTACCTAGCCAAAGGCTGCACTTGAGCAATCCGAAACATTGAAAAGGCGGCGTTGTGAATCCTCAAACAACCCAGACAATGAAGAGCAGTAATTTGCATGCATACTGTTTGCCCACAGTGACGATTTTGTTTTGTTCTGGGCTGCATAGGGACAAAATAAGTTGGTAAGTTCACTGTTGCTCTTGAGTCTTTGAACTCTAAATGTGATAATATAACATGTGATATAGGACAGATCGACTACCTTCTGATCTCTTGGGAGGCACGTTGCATTCTGGTGCTCCCCAATGTGAGCACCCCGTGTGTCTATTATGATACCCTGTTTCTGAGGGGGATTGTTCTTGCCAACATGGGATGTCTTTAGCAAGTTGGGGGTGCTAAAGTGAGTGGGGGATGTTGGGGTGGGGGTGGGGAGGGTTGAAGGTGCAATTTTGTAAGGACATTACTTTTGGTGCAATACAGTTTGCATGTGTGACATGGTTTGTTGATGATATTGATGAGTTGCCGGTCTGGGTAGTACTATAAAGTTTCTCACATGGAATGTACAAGCGCTCAACAGCCCCAAGACAATTTGCTCTGTTTTAGCGTATCTGGATAGGATGGATGTACAAATTGGTTTCCTACATGAAACACACTTAACCGAATTCACTGAGAAAAATGTAGGGACTCATTGGGCCGGGGTGAGGCTGTTGGCCTCATACTCCACCTATTCTAGAGGGGTGATGATACTAGTAAAAAAAAGTATGCGATTCACCATGATTAGCTCTGAGGTGGATGATCAAGGCAGGGTGGCATTGATTTTGGGTAGACTCAGCGGTGTGACTGTCCTGCTGGTTAATGCATATGCCATTATAAAAAATGGGGTGACCCAATACGGTCGTGGACCTGGGTTGCGTATAGTATCAAAAACAATTTTTTTGAATAGGACTATTCCCCTCTGCGTAATCGCTTGACACCGGCACCAACTGCAATTGAGCAGCGGCAACCCATGCCCATCGGGGAACGACCCTTGAAGCAATTTGGAAGCAATTGAGAGAATGTGCTACCCTTTACAATTGGATAAGGATGCCGCTCCAGTGAAATTCCCTCTCGAGTGAGACCCTGTAACTCCAGACAAGCCCGAAGAGGCTCCTTTTGAACCACTAAAAGGACTAGGCTTCCCACAAGGTCTCATGGGTATGTGACATTGCCACACCCACAGTACCCTGGTTGCCCCTACCGTCCTGAAGAAGACCCGCTCACCCCTGAGCCCAAAGTCGGGTCGAAGCATTGACGCCTTTCCAATTTACATCTGGACCACCTTTTATTCAATTATTGATGCATGTCACTTAGGAAATTGTGTTTGGACTGTATAAATGAAAATCAGTGATATCAAATTAATATTACGACAAAGTGTGGCCAGTTGCTGACAGAGCTGGTACTACATGACCAGCTTTTTCAAATTGTTCAAATAATTGTTTGTCACCTTTTTAATCATCTTCATCTCACCCTTCCATCACCCACTGCACACTCCTTCTTTGCACATTCTTAGAAGTACAACGCTCCTTTGTACCATAAAATGTATGATGAGATATGAAAACAAAATAGATAACACAATGGAGTGATTCATTAAACTCCTTCTGTTCATTACTTGTTTCTTGTTTGGTTGATGCACATGTTTTATTACAACTTAGTAGCTTGAGACGCAGAGCCAATCATTTTCGAGGCTCACTAAGTTATATAAATAATGATTGGAAGTATGCATTGAATTCAGTCTTGATCATTAGTTTTGGACCATTGTTTTTGGTTAATGTATATGGACCTAATGTGGACGATCCTGCCTTTTTTATTGTTGTTTGGCAACGTATTTATATGTTTCCTACTGTGAATGTGCTCTGGGGTGGTGATTTTAACGTTTACCTGGACGCAGGTCTTGACCGCTCAAGTTTCACTGGGGAACGTGGGAAGCAGGCGTCAGATGCTTTGCTAGAGCTGATGGATGCTGAGGGTATTAAAGATATATGGAGACTCCACAACTTTGAAGCAAGGGAGAGCACCTTTGTCTCTGCGGTGCACGGGTCATGGTCCAGGATGGACTATTGGCTTGCGTCTAAGGAGGTATGCCCCTTGACAGTTAAAATGAGTCACCTGGCGAAGACACTTTCTGATCATTCTCCCATGCTGTTGGAGCTGCGAATCCCTGAATTTGTGAGACCTCCATTTCAGTGGAGACTACAGCAGTCCTCTTTGATAGACCCTGTATTTAGGAACACAATTGGGAATGTGATTAGAAACTATTTTGCAGAAAATGAGGGAACAGTAGATTGTGCGGGGATACTTTGGGAGGCATTCAAAGTGACGATTCATGGGGAGTGCATAGGGGCGCAAGCTGGTGTCCAGAAATATCTAAGGCATAGAATAAGTGGGCTGGCAGTGCAGATATCAGCATTGGAACAGAAGTACGAATTGCACCCCACACCAGAAACCATCGCCAAAAATTGCTTGCACTGCATATGGATATTGTATGATAGCTGGGTTAGTTTTCTGGAACTCTGTATATTTTGAATTGCAAGCTGATAAATAAAGCTTTTAAAAAAAATAACATTAAAAAAAATCCAACACTCCCAAACTGTTGTTGCCAAGGAAATATCCGCAAGCCTATTTTGCTTCAGCAAATATGGCAGTTCGGGGGTTGGTATTCTGTTTTCAAAAACGTTGGACTGGGAGGTAAGGGAAGTGATCCGGGATGGAGATGCAAGATGGATTTGGATGAAGGTCAAAGTAGCAGGGGTCCTTCTTACTCTTTTGAGCTATTATGGTTCAATTGTTGCTGATATTGAAGCTTTAGAGCAGATTTATGATCTTTTAATAAATGTGGAAGGTCCCATAAATATGGATGAGGATTTTACATTTTATAAAAGATTTAGGATGACAGGGGCGTGGCTTGCAGCCCAAGATGGAGGTCGCAAAAGGGACGAGCTCCGGGGCACCTAATCCATTCAAATATCCTAACCACTTTGTGATTAGGTTGCTGGCGGAGTCACCGGGCACAGCGGAAAACTGGAGAGTCGAGTCATGATTCACAGTGAAACCTGGAGACGCTCAGGGCCGTCGGCATGAGGGCGGCCTTCGGCACAGTGGACATTCCTGGGACCACGCCAGCGGAAGAGCGCCAAACGCAGCTTGCGTGTGCATGCGGGACCCTGACTTCTGGCCTGGCGTTACAAGTTCAGCATAGACTACTGGAGGGTCCCGCTAATGTCCAGTTGTGTGCTAAAATACTTGGGGTGGACTGCTGCACCCCTCATTTTACTGTGAGGCCGAAGGAGGCCCTCCCTGTGCGATAGAGACAGAACCACTGGAGGGGCGTGGGTCGGTCCCTCACTCCACTGCCGGCCTCTCTGCACTGGGCCTGTGGTGCCGGTGCCGGTGACACTCCCCTACACTGTAACCAAATGCTGCAAGAAAAAGAACTGGCCTTCCGGAGTGTTTCCCCCTACAGTCAGCAGGGCTGGGGCAGACGGAGAAGTGTTCTTGCCACGGGAGCTGTGACCTATGCGAGACCAGCTGAGAAGCCCCAAGTGGACCATAGCCGCCCTGTCTTACCTGGAGTCTTCCTTTGGGCATCTGCGGTGTTGGTGGAGTCCCAACTAGACGTCTGGGGGCGGCCCTTGGCTTTTCACCGCCTGACCACTCCTCCTCCCCTCCCTCATTGGCTACGATACTGAAGATCTAGAAGATACGGCCAGGTGTTGAGTGAAATGGGAGTGCCCTTGCCTGAGGACTCCGCAGGTAGTGTGGGCTTCTTAATGTAAAAACTGTCTAGACGGTGATGGAGTGGATGTTGAAGGGCCCCCACACTTGATCTCTGGAGCTGTGATAGAGACAGGATCTGCTGGGGGACGCCTGACCGAAGATAACGGCATCTGAAGATATGTAGAGACATCTTTGGAAGAGCTGAGATGTACAGAGGTACTGTGGTGGGATAGTGAGTGGCTGGTGGGGCAGTCATTGGGCCGTCACCCTCTGCCCCCCCCTCTCGGCCCCCCTTCCTTCCCCCCGCAGATAGGGTGGAGTACTATTGGGAGTGAACTCCTGTGTAGTGTTTAGCTACCCGCCCGGGGTGACACCATAGCCATCATGCAGATCAGTGTTTCATATCTCTTTATTTGTATGCATACAGCGGACGCTTGGCTCATCCGTCCTCTGTCCATATCCTGGTCACTCTGCCCGTCCCCACCCCCCCTTGACCGGATGTGGTGTCCGGTGACCTGTCCCCTTGCCTCAGGACCCACAGGGTCCTAGCGCTATGCTGTCGGGTCACGACATCTCCCCCTTGTTGCAAACAAATGT
This sequence comes from Lissotriton vulgaris, assembly GCF_964263255.1. Taxonomy (NCBI): domain Eukaryota; kingdom Metazoa; phylum Chordata; class Amphibia; order Caudata; family Salamandridae; genus Lissotriton; species Lissotriton vulgaris. Next base: position 1,144,502,594 of record NC_141687.1, on the reverse strand, counting down.
TCTCGGCCAGATTCCACAATCACTGTCGCCCATCACTGATAGTACTCACTTGGGGAGAGATAGAGAGAGAGAGGGAGAGAGATAGAGAGAGAGAGAGAGAGAGAGAGAGAGAGAGAGAGAGAGAGAGAGAGAGAGATGTTTGTCGCTCTACATCTCTTCAATTAGTCTCTGCGGTTTCATGCATGTTCTCCGTGGTTTTGTGTCTGCGTCGTTTCTTTGTCCTTGGTCATCCTCCTTCAGGGCCGCTGTTGGTTGTGTTGCCATACCTTCTTCTTCCATCTTCAGTTCCTTAAAGTGTTAGCTGTTCCTTGTAATTCGTTGTTGTTCGGAGGCTGCCGCCACCATTGATCCTTTCACTTTCGTCACCATCAATGGTTCATCAGATAATGGGCTGTCGGATTTCCTTTGTTGTTTCTGTCGTACCACCACCAGGTCTCCTCGTTCAGTTTTGGTTCGGAGGCATGTCTCCGGTGATCCGCATAGGCTTTCATCTTTTCCTTTGCCTTTCGATCTCTTCTTGCAATTTCGCTTCGGTCTGTACTCATCTTTGCTTCCATTTGTGGTAGTCTTGTTTTGCTTGATCGTCCTAGTACCAGTTCAGCCGAGCATCGACCTGTGGAGCTGTGAGGGGTATTCCTGTAGTCCCTCAACACCTGGCACAGGGCCTGTCCAGTCGATATCTGTGTTATCTTTGCTCTTTGGATGGCTTTCTTGATGGTTCCCATAAACCGCTCTGCCATCCCATTAGCCGATGTTTTATACCAAGGTAGTCCATGAAACAGTGAAATTCTTCTCCTGAGAACGGCGGGCCATTTATCCGTTTTGAGTGTTTGTGGCGAACCCCAGGCAGCAAATATGTCATCTAGCACAGGCAAAGTGGCATTTGCTGATGTTGACGATACCTGCCTCACTATCGGGAACCTCGAGAATTCATCAATGACAACCAGGAGGTAACTTCCAGTTTCCAGAGGCCCATAAAAATCTGCCGCTAGCTCTGTCCATACCGCTTTTGGCAGTTCCGGCATCTGTAATGGTGCTGGCTTTGACGGTGGTCCTGTCACTTGACAGACATGACAGCGTGTTATTGCTTCTTCCACCATGCCATCCAGTCCTGGGAACCACACCTTTACCCGCAGCATCTTCTTTGTAGCTACAATGCCTCTGTGGGACTCATGGGCCAGTTCTATTGTTTGCTTTCTTAGTCTGTAAGGAACTACTATCCGTGCTCCTCTCATCAGGATGCCATTCTCTGTTTCTGATAGTTCTTCATTTATCTTCTTGAATGCCAGTAGTTCTTCTTTGATAACTCCTTCTTCTGTGGGGCTGTTATTGTTGATGTGTCTCCATCTTTGTTGTCTCACCACGTTTTTGATTGCTTGCATGGTGGGATCTCGCTTTGTTTCTTGCTCTAGCTCTGATATTGTTATCGATGCCAGTGTGTTTTGCTTTAGGATGAAATTGAGATACTCTTCCGCCATGGTCATGGTGCCCTCTTTGTTAGGCAGCGGGTGTCGTGACATGTAGTCGGCTGGATTGTGTTCTTTTCCCGGTTTGTGAACTATCTTGAAGTTGTAGTCCATCAATCTGATTCCCCACCATTCTATCTGGGGTGGTATCTTGGCGTTCGGATTGCCGTAGATTGTTATTAACGCCTGGTGGTCTGTTACTATTGTGAAGGGCTTTCCATAGATAAACATGTGGTAGTGCTCACATGCCCACACAACCGCCAGACTCTCTTTTTCCGGTTGAGAGTATGCTCTCTCAATGACTGACAGGCTTTTGCTCCCGTAAGCCACGATACCTCTTGGTGATTCTTTTCCGGGTTTGTGTTGTGCCAGTATTGCGCCCAATCCTACCGGACTGGCATCCACAGTGAGTTCCGTACATAGACTCGGGTCAAAGTACGCCTGTCACTGACGCCCTTATCTCTTCGAAAGCCTTGCCACATTCTGTTGTCCATACAAATGTTTGTCCCTGCTTCGTCAGCTCTCGCAGGGGTGTACTCACTGTCGCAAAGTCTTTGATGTACCGTGCACAATAGCTGGCAAGGGCAAGAAACAATCGTACCTCTGCTACATCACTGGGCTGTTTCTCCTTTTCCATGGTGTCTACCTTGCTGCGATCCCGCCTCATCCCTTTTTTCGAGAAGATGTGCCCAAAAAACACCAACTCTTCTCCTCCTAGTTCGCATTTCTTTTCATTCATTGTTAATCCGACTTCCTCTAGTTATGAGCATACTTCTCTCAGTGCTCTGTCATGCTCTTCCTCGGACTTGTCAAACACTAGAATGTCGTCACTATAATTGAGACTGTTCTTGATTGGTCTGATTATTTGTCTGATGGTCTCTTAGAAGATTTCCGCGGCTGATGAGATCCCGAAACTCAGGCGCTTGTAGTGGAACAATCCTAGGTGTGTCGAGAAAGTCGTTATATATCTCGACTGTGGACCTAATTCCAGCTGATGATATCCCTTACACAGGTCCAGCTTGGAGAATCGCCTCGTTCCCGTCAGGCAGCTGATCATGTCGTCCAGATGAGGCCCAGGATGTCGTTCTCTTTCGATGGCTGTGTTCGGGATCCTCATGTCAACACATATTCTGGACTGTGCTGAGTCCTTTTTGGGCACGGCTACTATGGGTGATACCCAGGACGTTGGTCCTTCTGCCGGCTCAATGATGTCTTGATCCAACAATGACCTTATTTCTTCTTCCACTTGCGGTTGTAGGCAGTGGCTTAACGAAACTTGAGGGGGCCCCCCTGCAAACTACATGGAGGGGGCCCCCCTCCCATCCTCCGTGCCAGTCTAGAGCTCTCAGGCCAGCGATCTGCCATACTGCAGGGGATGCAGGGCTATTGTTACGCCACTGTCACCAATACAGCCGTTATAAGTAACACTGGATGGTGGAGTTAAAGGTTGGGCTTAGTCTGCCAGCAGGCTATCATAGGTGGTGGTCCATTCATTACAGGGTCCCTGCCATCAGTACGCTAGGGAAGTTTGCCCAATTTTAGGTGGGTTTCCTGATGCAGACTCCTGTCATGATATACAACATCGGGCCCACTAATCCATCGTTCAGTTTTGACAAAAGTGCATCCCCTGCTCCTTCTCGTTTCCGTTTTAAAACATTAGACAAAGCGACAATGCAGTATTTCAAAAGCAGATGTAACTACAAAGAGCACATTTTGATAATACATTTTTATTAGTAGACAATAGCAATCTTAAGAGGCATTGCATAGCTTCATACACACTTTGACCCAAATTCCATCACAGTCTCTCTCTCTCTCTCTCTCTCTCTCTCTCTCTCTCTCTCTGTCAGTCAGTCAGTCAGTCAGTCTCTCTCTCTATGTCAGTCTCTCTATCTCTCTCTCTTTCTGTCAGTGAGTCAGTCTCTCTCTGTCAGTCAGTCAGTCTCTCTCTGTTTTTTAGTCTCTCTCTCTCTCTCTTGGTCAGTCGGTCTCTCTTAGTCAGTCGGTCTATCTCAGTTAGTCGGTCTCTCTCAGTCATTCGGTCTCTCTCAGCCAGTTTCTCTCTCTCAGTCAGCCAGTCTCTCTCTCTGCCAGTCAGCCAGTCCCTCTCTCTGTCAGTCAGTCTCCCTCTCTCTGTCAGTCAGTCTCCCTCTCTCTGTCAGTCAGTTGCCCTATCTCAGTCAGTCAGTCTCCCTCTCTCTGTCAGTCAGTCTCCCTCTGTCTGTTAGTCAATCTCCCTCTCTCTGTCAGTCAGTCACCCTCTCTCTGTCAGTCCCTCTCTCTGTCAGTCCCTCTCTCTGTCAGTCCATCTCGCTGTCAGTCTCTCTCTCTCAGTCAGTCTCTCTCTCAGTCAGTCTCTCTTAGTCAGTCTCTCTCTCAGTCAGTCAGTCTCTCTCTCAGTCAGTCTCTCTCTCAGTCGGTCTCTCTCTCAGTCAGTCTCTCCCTCAGTCAGTCTCTCTCTCAGTCAGTCTCTCTCTCAGTCAGTCTCTCTCTCAGTCAGTCTCTCTCTCACTCAATCTCTCTCTCAGTCAGTCTCTCTCTCAGTCAGTCTCTCTCTCAGTCTGTCTCTCTCTCTCTTTCAGTCAGTCTCCCTCTCTCTGTCAGTCAGTCCCCCTTCTCCTGTCAGTCTCTCTCTGAGTAAGTAAGTCTCTCTCTGTCAGTCCCTCTCTCTGTCAGTCCCTCTCTCTCAGTCAGTCTCTCTCTCTCTCAGTCAGTCTCTCGCTCAGTCAGTCTCTCTCTCAGTCAGTCTCTCTCAGTCAGTCTCTCTCTCTCAGTCAGTCTCTCTCTCTCAGTCAGTCTCTCTCTCTCTCAGTCTCTTGCTCTCAATCTCTTGCTCTCAATCTCTCTCTCTCAGTCTCTCTCTCAGTTAGTCAGTCTCTCTCTGTCAGGCTCTCTCCCTGGCAGTCCCTCTCTCTGTCAGTCTCTCCCTCTCAGTTCCCTCTCTCTCAGTCTCTCTCTTTGTCAGACTTCCAGACAGTCTCTCTCCCTCTCTCTCTCCTCTGTCAGTCTCTCTCAGTCAGTCATTCTCTCTCTCACAGTCATCCAGTCTCTCTCAGTGAGTCTCTCTCTCTCTCTCATTCAGTGACTCTCTCTGTCAGTCAGTCTCTCTCTGTCAGTCTCTCTCTCTCTCTCTGTCGGTCAGTCTCTCTCTCTCTCTCTCTCCCTGTCGGTCAGTCTCTCTCTCTCTCTGTCGGTCAGTCTCTCTCTCCCTCTGTCGGTCTCCCAGTCTCTCTCTCAGTCAGTCTCTCTCTCTCAGTCAGTCTCTCTCTCTCTCAGTCAGTCTCTCTCTCTGTCAGGCTCTCTCTCTCTCTCTCTCTCAGTCAGTCTCTCTCTGTCAGTCTCTCTCTCAGTCAGTCTCTCTCTGTCAGTCTCTCTCTCAGTCAGTCTCTCTCTCAGTCAGTCTCTCTCTCAGTCAGTCTCTCTCTCAGTCAGTCAGTCTCTCAGTCTCTCTCTCTCTCCTAGTCTCTCTCTCTAAGTCAGTCAGTCTTTCTCAGTCAGTCCTTCCCTCTCTCTCAGTCAGTCTTCCAGACAGTCTCTCTCTCTCTCTCTCTCTCCCTCTGTCAGTCTCTCTTAGTCAGTCATTCTCTCTCTCTCTCTCTCTCGCAGTCCGCCAGTGTCTCTCAGTGAGTCTCTCTCTCTTAGTCAGTGACTCTCTCTGTCAGTCTCTCTCTCTGTCAGTCAGTCTCTCTCTGTCAGTCAGTCTCTCTCTGTCAGTCAGTCTCTCTCCGTCAGTCAGTCTCTCTCTCTCTCTCTCTCTCTCTCAGTCAGTCTCTCTCTCCCTCAGTCAGTCTCTCTCTCTCTCAGTCAGTCAGTCTCTCTCTCTCAGTCAGTCTCTCTCTGTCAGTCAGTCTCTCTTTCTCTGTCAGTCTCCCAGTCTCTCTGTATCTCAGTCAGTCAGCCTCTGCCTCTCTCTGTCAGCCTCTCTCTCTCTCTCTCTCAGTCAGTCAGTCTCTCTCTCTGTCAGTATCTCTCTACCTCAGTCAGTCAGTCTCTGTCAGTAAGTCAGTTTCTCTCTCAGTCAGCCAGTCTCTCGCTCTCTCTCTCTCTCTCTCAGTCTCTCAGCCAGTCAGTCTCTCAGTCAGTCAGTATTCAGTCTCTGAGTCAGTCAGTCTCTCCACTCTCTCCACTCTCACTCTCTCCACTCTCGCTCTCTCCACTCTCGCTCTCTCCACTCTCTCCACTCTCTCACTCCACTCTCTCTCTCCACTCTCTCCACTCACTCTCTCTCTCCACTCACTCTCTCTTTCTCCAATCACTCTACTCCTTTCACTCTCCACTCTCTCCACTGTCTCTCTCCACTGTCTCTCCACTCTCTTGCCTCTCTTTCCACTCTCTCTCTCTCCACTCACTCTCTCTCTCCACTCACTCTCTCCAATCTCTCCACTCTTTCCACTCTCTCTCTCTCTCCACTCTCTCTCTCTACTCTCTCTCCAATTCCTTCACTCTCTCCACTCTCTCTTTCCACTCTCTGACCACTCTCTGTCTCCACTCTCTCTCTTTCCATTCACTTTCTCCACTCTCTCTCTCCAAGCTGTCCACTCTCTCTCCACTCTCTCTCTCTCCACTGTCTGTTGGGACAGCAAACAAGGTGTATTGCTCTACCGTGGCACATTACTTAATAAGTCCAAATAAGACGATCAATACCCAAGACGTCTTCAACAAATATAGCGGTTTTTGCCATAAGACTAACTCAACCCTCTTTGCAGCGCAGCACCCTTTCCTTGTTGAGAGTTACTTGTGTCAACAAATATATAAGAAGGTGGGAACAAGCACCCGACCCCAGGCATCCAGAACAGTCAGCCACCTTCACACTATATTGTCCCCGCCTCTCATCTGCAACCAGAGCAACACAAACACAACTTGGCACACTGAGCTCAATTACTAAACACGCCTGACTGAGGGCAGACACAAAGTAGTGTGCCTTCTAACAAGTGTTCTCTTACCTGAGGGCACCATTATGCTGCCTCGTCCCTTCTCCCTTCTCACATGAGCAATGCCGTGGAGAATGCTGTCTCTGCCCCTGCCCCCCCCCCCCTCCGCACCCCCAACCACATCCTCTTTCCAGCTCGTGGCTCTGACTCTGACTGAAGAGGAACAATGTAAGTTGAAACATTGTTTCTCTACAGGCCTGGGTCAAAGCGGAGGGGCTCAGAGCAGGCTGCAGACAGCCTGCACCTGCTTCAGAGCCTCTCACTCACAGATCTGATCTCCACCGAGGAGATGAGGGGCCCCCTTCACATACTCAAGGCTGAGGGGCCCCCTTCACCTACTCAGGGCTGAGGGCCCCCCCCCACACTGCTGGGGCTGCGGGGGTGTTTGTTAGGCCCCTGGTTGTAGGTGTATCGGTACCCGTCTATGATGCTGAGCAACAGGCCAGACTGCTTCGTTAATGTGTAGTGTGATTTGTCGCCCTTTCAGCTTTCCTAGTCCTTTTGTTAGTTTCAGATATTCTTTTAGTATGCTTCCTTTGTCGGACATGTGATATGTCATCTCCAATAGACCCATTACTTGCGCAGTGACGTTGCTTAGTAAGCATGGTGCTGGGATGTCCCCTCTTAGCACATGAATCTCCTCTGTGATTGTTCTGTTTTTATACGTCAAAGTGTCTGTAAATTTTCCCAAGTTTGTTACTGGTCTTTTCGCACCCCAGGTGAACACTTCTATTCTGGATGGTTGTAGTGGTGGTTTCCTTTTCATTTTCTCATATTCCGTTGCACACATTATGTTGCACTTGGCGCCACTGTCCAGTACAAATTCCGCTTGGTGAGTCCCTACATCTATGGTCATGGATTCTGTTTTCTGTATTGTCTTCTTGTCTACCAGACGTATACTTTCTTCACACTTTTCCTCAGCTGTCGACATGAGGTAGACATGAGGTAGAGTCGCTCTACTTTTTCTTCTGCTTCCTCATCTCCTCCTGATTCTAGCGAGGAGCTCCTGGTTGTCGTTCCCATGTGTCTTACATGGCGGTTCGTCGTCACTCGTGGTCTCCCTGGCCTGCCTCTTTCATTTTTGAACTGCATGCCTTGGCACATGCTGGCGAAATGGTTGCTTCTGTTGCATTTTCGGCAAGTTTGACCGAATGCTGGACATGCACCTCGGTGCGGAAATTCCAGGCCACACCTGTAGCACTGTGATCCTTGTTGTTTCTTCATTGGTTGTTCATTCGATCCTCTCTTCCATTGTCCTGCTCGTCCATTATCTGTTATTCGGTGAGCTTGTTCAACCCGTCGTTCCATTTGTTTTTCATGGATCATTGCTCGTGCTTCTGCTCTTGCCAGTTCCAAGATCTTTTCTAGTGTTGTCGGCTCTTTTAGTATTCTCGTGCAAAAGTCAGTGTCTCGACATTCTTCTATGATTCTTAGGCGGATTGCCTGCTCGTTGTCATATTTCTCAAACTCACAGTGGGTGACTAACTTCCTCAACCTAGTTGCAAAATCATCCAGTGACTCCGCAGGCTGTTGGAATGCTATATTGAAACTGTATCTTTCAAAGTCAATGTTTCTCTGGGGGTCAAATTTATTCGTTAGGCACTTGATCAGCTTTTTGTATGTGCCCGTTTCGCTTGTTGGCAGCGTTACTAGGAGGTCATCTACCTCATCTCCCACCAGGTTTAGGAACAGTCCTAGTTGGTTAGCTTCTACCACATCGGTGACTTCCATGTATTTCTCAAACTTGGTGATCCAACGCTCCCATCTGATTCCCACCTGTGGCTCCGATACACTAAATGGGAGTGGTCTGCGATACTGTGCGCTTTGTCTTGTCTCAGCCATGTTCCTTTTTCTCTTTATGTATGCTTTCTTGTGTGTTTCCTTTGTTGTGTCACTTTTGTGCTCTTTGTTTCTTCTTTCCCCTTCTGTTTTGCACTTTTGTTCTTTCTGTCTTCTTTATTTCCTTTTTCGTTTTATTTTCTTGTATTATTCGCTTTGTGCTCTTTATTCTTTCTTTCCTTTTTTATTTCTTCTTATTTATGCCCTTTTTCTATTTATTTCAGCCTTTATTTCCTTCTTTTCGGCCTATTTTCTGCCTTTTTCGATTTGGCCTGACCTAAAAATGGCCGCCCGGCTCTTCTCCTTGCTGATTGGCTGTGTTTGCCTGATTCAAAGATGGCCGCCAAGACTCTTGCGAGAGCTCGCGCCAATTTCTTTGAATCCACAAGCTTAGTCCTAGCGCTTACCGCATTCAGGCCGATCTTTCTCGGTGGCAGTTGGGGTGGGCTCCCGCGTCGCTGCTTCTTTTAAGTATCCTTATTTTTTGCTTCCTGCACATCGAGGGTGAGCTCCTCGTTATTTCCAGCGGCAGTCGATGATCACGCGTCGATCCACGCCTCGGGTCGTCAATTACCTCGTCGCCAGTTGTAGTGTTTAGCTACCCGCCCGGGGTGACACCATAGCCATCACGCAGGTCAGTGTTTCATATCTCTTTATTTGTATGCATACAGCGGGCGCTCGGCGCGTCCATCCTCCGTCCTCGTCCTGGTCACTCTGCCTGTCCCCACACCCCCTTGACCGGATGTGGTGTCCGGTGACCTGTCCCCTTGCCTCAGGACCCACAGGGTCCTAGCGCTATGCTGTCAGGTCACGACATCCTGGAGCGACCGGGCATGGCTCTACATACAGCTGCCTACACAACCTTTTAGAGAGTGCAACCTATCAGGTACACTGGAAGAGGCGAAGAGGAATACATAGCTCTGCCCCTGTAGGGAACCCAATTGCAGGGTTTGGAGCATAGCCTAGAGGTGACATACTGTTGTGTGGAGCTGCCAACGTGGTCAAGAGTACGAAGGGGCGGATCAACGGTAATACAACAAAGTACTGCTGGAATGGGACCCGGGATGACTGTGAGAGCCTTGGGGTTATATAACAGCAGGACAAACGGATGCAGTGGTCAGGTTGGTGAGTGATTTTCAGTGTAGGTGCACACTATATATCCACCCTGACTGCTAGGGACCATGGGCAGGTGGAAAAACAGAACAGCCTCAAAGTCAGGGAGGACTGGGTCTCACTCGCAGTCATCTGAAGCCTCGTCCGGACGTTCTCTACGGATGCAGGTGGGGGCCACATCTACTCCCCCAGTGGATAAACTGGACATGATCCTAGAAAAAAAATTTGAGTCCCTATCTGCGATTGAAAACCAATTGGGCACAATCTCTGTGGAACTCAATCTCCTTAATGATGACCACAGAAAACGATCAGATAATGTTAAGACCACAGAGCAAACATTGGACACGGTGGTGCTCCAAGTGCAAGAACATGCAGCACATGTGCAAACAAATAGAGTCCTTACAAGCCCGTGCAGATGATGCAGAGGGGTGGGCTCGTCACAATAATCTTAGGATCGTGGGCCTTCCTGAGGGAACTGAGGGCCCCAACCCAACAATCTACATAGAAGAGTGGCTGAAATTAACTGTGGCACCCACAGGTTTGTCCACTCACTTCGCTGTTGAACGTGCTCACCGAGTCCCTCCCCGTCGGCCAATCCCAGGTGCAAACCCCGCCCTTATGTTGGCCAGGATTTTGAATTATAGAGATCGTGATCATGTATTGCAGGCAGCAAGGGACAATGGCCCATTACAAGTAGACCATGCAAGAATCTCCATATTCCCGGACTATACACTGGCAGTTCAGCATAAACGCATTTCGTAAATGGAAGTCAAAGCATGTGTCCGGGCAGCAGTCCTTACATTTGCATTTCTTTTCCCAGCCAAACTAAAAATCAACTACAATCAATGTTCTTTATTCTTTGATACGCCAGACAGTGGATGGGATTGGCTATACAGGAACTTCCCTGATGTATTGCCTGCCAGATGCCCGGAGACATCGCAGAGGAAATCACAGGGGGGCCCCCGGAGGTACAGAAAAGGTCTCACCGCCCAGAGCACGGGATCCAGTCCTCCACCTCACCAACAGGTGATGGAGGGTCGGCAGGAGGTCCTTCAGTCCGCCAAAGCTCTTTGAGTCCCACGTCCACCTATCAGTACCAGCCCCCTCCGATGAGGCTGACGCAGACTCTGACTCGGGAGGTAGTATGGCACTATTTCCATCAAAGACTACGCAGCTTTACAATGACCCATTGGGCTGACCCACCAGAGTATATTTAAGAACTGTGCCTTTGCGTAGCCTGCACAAACCAACTTGGTCCTATAGATCAGCCACAACTGGCTCCAGGGATTCTTTAGCCACTTTATATTATACTCTAAATAAGATGTAATGTTTCCCACACACGAAGGGGGTGTTATGGTAAGTCCTGTTGCCTGGAAAATTCTGAGCACTTCTACACATAGTGTACAGTTTTCTTTATATATTGAACGTGCAGCTTACACCACAGGTGCAAGCAAGAGTTAAAAACTGTATTATGTTGACCTTTGTTGCACAGTTTGGTCGGGCGAAGTTAACTCATTGGACTCAGTATTGGACTAAGATTGTAATGTTTAGATTGCCGCTGCATGTTCCAATCATGACCGGGGAGGGACCTGTGGGGGCTGGGGAGGTGGTTGGGTTTTTTTTACAAATAATTGGACATGAAGTCCACTGTCAAATCTTACACCATTATCTCCTGGAATGTTTGGGGGATTGGGTCGATCCACAAACGGCACAGAATAGCTGCTCACCCCCACCGCCGTAGAGCCCAAATAGTATGTCTCCAAAAGGCGTATTTAATACCATCAGAGACTAGCAAATTGCAGAAGCGTTGGAGAGGCCAAATTTATGCAACAGCGTATTCCACCTTTTCTAGGGGGGCTGCGATTTGGATACGGGCAGGAGTCCCCTTTTCCCTCAGTGAGAGTAAGATAGATGAGCTAGGCAGATATGTGTGTTTATGGGCGGCCCTAGACAGTAATTAAGTAGTATTAGGCTCCATTTAAGCCCCAAATGTAGACTAAAATGCCTTCCTATCGCGGGTATCACAGGTTCTTTCAAACTGGTCTCAATACCCATGGGCCCTGGGTGGGGACTTTAATGCGGTGTTTAATGTGCATCTGGACCAATCCCATCCTCCATTACTGAGTGCTGATGCTGTAACACAAGCTGCTCGCCTGAGTCGATGGGTGGAATCTCCTTGATGTTTGGAGATCGCAACATGTAAATATAGGGGAATATTTCTTCCATTCCCACCCGCATAACTTGGGTACCCGTTTGGATCATTTTCTTTGTACCCCAGACCTATTCCCGGCCATTAAACTGAGTACTTATTTAGGCAAAACTATATCAGATCATAATCCCATAGACTTGAAATTAAACTGGGGTCAAATCCCCACGCCCATTACAACTTGGCGGTTGCAGTCCTTGCACTTAGAGGATCAAGTAATCTGCACCACATTAGCCACAGCCATAACCACATATTTTGAAGAAAATTAAGGCCCAGCCTCAGCCAGGTCTTCAGAATGGGAGGCATTTAAAGTGACGATACGGGGAGTTTAAATGGGATCCTTGGTGGAGGCAATTTAGGTAATTAGAGACGTAGCAGCATTAGAGGATTCACTGCAAGCACTGGAAAAACTACAAGACGCTAGGATAAAATATGCTGAATTATTGGAGCGTTTAAAAACGATTGATTTAAATGCTTACACACCACTCGCATGCTGAGGCAGACAGGGCTAGCACATTATTAGCATGACTAATCAAACCCCAAACAAATTTCACGCCCATTTTAGCGATATACAATTCCCAACACACATTGGTTACATCACAAGCAGAAATAAATATGTCCTTTCAGGAGCATTATACAACACTTTACACAGCTCCCACCTTAGATGTAACTGAAGCAACTGCGACCTTTCTTGGGGAGATTGAACTTCCCTCTACAACAGCTATGAATGCTGAGGAGCTGACAGCTCCGCTTACCTCAGCAGAGATTTGCACTGCAATTAAAATGTTGGCCCGTAATTAGACTCTGGGCTACAATGGGCTTCCCATTGAGTTTTATTCTACATTTGCCATGTTATTGGCTCCAAGACTGTCGCAACTTTATACCACTTTGCTCACAGGAGGCACGCTGCCTCCCGCTATGAGAGAGGCAATAGTCACGTCTCAGCTGAAACCAGATAAGGCCCCAGCCGATCTCACATTATTTAGATCATTGTCCATACTTAACACTGAATATAAAGTACTTAGTAAGATATTAGCATCAAGATTACTCCCCTAACTTTCCAAATTAATACATTTGGACCAATGCAGGTTCATAAGCAACCGTGGTACATTGCTAAATATTCGCCGGCTGCATGCCTTGATTCATGCAGTGACTGAATCGGTACCACTTGCGGGATGCTTGTCACTAGATATACATCAAGTGTTCAATACTTTGAGTTAGCCATATATGTTGGCGGTGTTGGCCATGTTTGGGTTGTCCCCAGAATATTGCAATTGGATAAAATTACTTTACACCAACCCTACAGCCCGTGCTAAGACAGGTGCGACTATCTCTCCTGCATACCATATTTACAGAAGGACTCGCCAGGGATGCGCCTGGTTACCCATATTGTTTGTGTTAGCAGTGGAACCGCTAGCGCAATATTTGCAATGTATTATGGCCCGGTATGTCATCTCTGTGGTACAACTACCCATTCCGTCTCACTTTACGCCGACATGCTCCTGTATTTTAATGATCTGAAAATGACATGTAACTTATTGCAGCTTTGTTTTCATGGTTTGAGGAAATATCTATTTTTTGCCTTAATGCCTCAAAGTCTGTAGTGTACTCCTTTTATGACACTTATAATGGACCCCACTTGCAGTTTGGCCAATTACAGTTCAAATTAGAGCCCACGACCTTCAAATACCTAGGGATACACATATACAGGGCCAGTGCAGATACAGTAGACGGGAACGTGGTTAAGACTATTAATTCTCTTCGGTCACAGGTATCGTTCTGGACTACCTTGCCACTAACAGTGGCAGGCCAACTGGCAGTGTCTAAAATGGTCATGCATCCCAGACTCCTGTATCACTTTGTGAACCTGCCTGTTGTCCTCCCGAATTAGATTTTTAAAAGACTGGATACCTTGCTGTCATCCTTATTATGGGGAACAGGGCGGCACAGATTGGCCTTAGCCAAGATGAAACTTCTGAGTACCCCTTTCTCTTGTAAATTGCATTACATTACTGGAAACAGGTGTTAAAGTATGCAAAAATGCCGCCCCCACGTGCACTGAATATCCCACTTAGTGGCCTGCCCACCAAGTGTGGTATATTGTCAAACACTCAGACACAGGCAGGATGGGAAACAGTGGAGGACTTATTTTTAAATGGTAATTTGATGCCTCATGACGAATTTGTGCATACCAACACAGTGCCAGACACTTTATTTCTCACGCATGCAGCGCTCACACAATACGTCCACAGATACTGGCTCCTAGAACAGAGGGAGCCCCCAACCTTTCAGTTATTGCCGGCCATCCACATAATGGGTCACGGATGCCACCTTGTTAGATGCATGTATCATGGGCTAAGGGAACACCTGAACATGCCCGTGCTGTGTCTTCGGCAGAAATGGGAAGTGGTGTTGGCACGGGATTTGGAGATAAGGAATGGAGCTTGGTTTTGGAGCATCCTGGGAAGGTTTCTCGTTACTTTCAACCAAAAACAATACAGCTACTATTACTACACAGTGCTACGCAAACAAATGATGGTTGGAATGTGTGTATGTGTGTTCTTGTGAATGCTGAATAAATCATACATTTCCCCCAGTCAAGAGTTCTGGGTTAAATCCATGATTCTGTTGCTCACCGTGCCACCCCAGTTTAGACCCAGACATATGCAAATCAGACTTGACCCTTTGCCTCATGGGAACAGTCTAGACCGAACTGCCTAGCCAGGTCCTCCCTGGACCTGAAACAAGCATCCTTGGACCAGTTTCTGGGTATCACCCTTCATAAGCCAGTCTAGCTTGAATCCAGTGGCACAGTGAGCCAGGGACCCACCTCTGGGCATACCCATCCCACTTAGGGTGAAAAGTGCTACGCAAACAAATGATGGACGGAATGCTTAATAAATCATACATTCACCCACAGTCAAGAGATCTGAGTTGAATCTATCATTCTTTTGCTCACCGTGCCACCCCTGTTTAGACCCAGCCATATGCAAATCAGTCTTGACCCTGTGCCTCATGGGAACAGTCCAGACCGAACTGCCAAGCCAGGTCCTCCCTGGACCGGAAACAAGCATCCTGGGACCGGTTTCTGGGTATTACCCTTCATCAGCCAGGCTAGCTTGAATTCAGTGGCACATTGAGCACGGGACCCAAGTCTGGGCATACCCATCCAACTTAGTGTGAAAAGTGCTATGCAAACAAATGATGGACGGAAGCTGAATAAATCAAACATTCATCCCCAGTCAAGAGATCTGGGTAAATCCATCATTCTTTTGCTCGTTCTTTTGTTCACTGTGCCACCCCAGTTTAGACCCAGCCATATTCGAATCAGTCTTGACCCTGTGCCTCTGTCAGGATCGTCCCCACTGGTCTCTCTGATACCTTTAGATCTGCTAATCCACATGATGTTTCAGGAATGGTAATGGTCCTTTCAAGCCTGCAGCGACATGGTTTTGGGCAAACCATTTCAACTCTTGCCAAGCGCTGGTCTCAACTGGTGCATAGGAATCTTATACGATGCATTTGCAGGGATCCCAAGATGGCCGCTGATGTTACCAAATCGGTTGCCGGTCTAGTTGTTTAGGCTAATCAAAAGAGAAAGGATCACTTGTCCTGTTCAACCTTGAGTGTACAGGACTAGCAAGGGGTGTCCCGATAAAAAGACCCTCATGCACGTGATGGGTAAGGTGGGTTCAGAGCGGTATATCTTGATTCTCCGCTTTTTTATCACGTGTCTGCATAATCATAAGGTCTAGTTTCGGTATGCAGCCTCCACCCGGAGGTATTTTACCCAAGGTTGGTGCAGTAGTGAGCCAGAGATAAAAATATTAAAAAGACCAAAAACTCAGATAAGGTAAATTTTATTCAGTCTGGTTTGTGGTCTAGTAAACTCTGTTATAGTGCAACTTGTGTACTTGGTAATGGGTAGTAGTTGCACTTAGAGTTAAGGAATTACAAAAAAAGGGAGGGCGGTGACTGAACATAGGTCGACATGTTTCTGCCTTGGTTGCCTGGATTCTAGGGCTTACGGGCATTCATCAGGACCAATAGTGAGTGAGGTGAGGGTTTAAACAAATAAAGTGCTCAAAAAAGTGGAAAAAAGGAAGAAGGTTATTGACCTGTTCCTATGTTTGGAGGTCTTATGGTACCTGTAACGAGTAAACACAAGTTTGCAACACTCATACAGGGAGGGGAGGAGTGGAGGGACACACGTTAAGCAAAATTTGCTTCTCATATTCATCAATTATAAACAACTATAAAATGACAATACTTTACATGACCGGTTACTGTCTGCGACAATTTCAACTCGCTCTACTGCTTTCCTATCTCATGCAGTCGGCTATAGCATGCTAGTGGGTGAATAAACATGCATTTCTTGTGGGTATCACATTGTTTGTGTAGCAATATTGTGCTCGTAAAGGTTGCTACTAATTGTGATCGTGTCTGTTGTGTTTATTTTTCTGTTGTGGAAGGCACTCAAAATGCAGAGAATCTTAGTGGGCGTTGCATATTTTATACGTGAAACAAGGTGGAACAATGCGGGAAATATAGCGCAGTGCACGATAGACTGATTCACATGCGTATGGGAGGAGGGGCATTGTGACCGTCGACGTGTTTTAAAATCCCTGCATTACCTCGCGCAAATATTATGCACACTCCATTCGGTGGTAAGGCTCTTAGGAGGGGCTACGGGGAGAGAAGAAAAGAAGAAGGGATCTGAAAATTAGACAGAGCACCATTCAATACTTGCGGTTTGATGGAAGCGTGTTCGCGGTGTTTCCTGGCGTTACCTATTGCGCCCGTCCCGCTGCTTTCGAGTTGATGCGCTGTGCTGCTCTTACCGAACCGGAAGCATTAGGCATTGTTTCCGGTTCATATTAATGGGCGTTAGTTGTGCATTCAGAGGCGTCCTATTGGTCTAGATCTTGTGTTAACGTAACTATGGAGACCGAGTGTGTTGATCTCGGTGTTGTGTTACGGTTTGCACAAGGCATTAAATGCGGTACTTGATTCCATAGATCGCCGACTTGTTTTAAGATTAGGGAGGGCTATAAAAAGAATATGGTTAACATTGAATACATTCTGGCATTTATATTGTGCTCCCTCCTATTCTTGGTGTTTCATAATGTTCCTCATTAGGGCACAGATTCATCTTGCATGATAGAGGATGTAGTGGTCACCATGAATGCTTTGCATATTTTTAATTAGTGGTAGGTCTAGTCTTATAACGGATTGATCACCTTCTTACTAGGGACAACCAAGGTATATTGTCATTCAATCCCTCGGTGTCGGTCTTGAGTCTATGGACCCATCTCTGTTCTTTCTCAAATAGGGTTCTCTCCGCATTGTGATCCTTATTTGTCAAAGTTTCAAGAATCACCCATTGTAGGTCAAGAACAGTGTGGCCTTTCTCCAGATAATGTGAGGCCATTTTCGTCGTACTTTTTTTTGCATTTCACGCTGCTCCTATGTTCACACATTCTTTGCTTTACTTTCCTACATGTCATCCCAATGTAGTTAAGTTGACACGGGCATGTGATCATATACACAACATGCGTCGTGTTACAGTTAGTATGGTTGTTTAGTGTCCATTTGAAATTGGGTAAAAGCTGTATTTCTTTTACTGGTCTTGTAAGGGCACAGACCGAGCATGAGCCACATGGATAGTGGCCTGTCACTCTTGGGTTGCCCCACAGAGAGACATTGTCTCTGGGTGTTTTGGGGGGTGGTCTTGTGTGAACTAGCATGTCTTTTAGGTTTCTGCTCCTTTTGTTTGCAAATCTAGGCTTCTGCCAAGTTAGGTTACCTGATGTTAATATCCGCCAATTTTTATTGACAATCTTCTTGATGGCATTTGTCATAGGGCTGTATGTGGTTACACATGTTAGGACTTCCTCTTGTGGGGTCTTTGTAACACTATCCAGAAGTGCCTCTCTATTCTGGTTTCTGGCCCGTTTCTTACAGTTGGATATGATCTTCTTTGGGTAATCTCGGGCTTCAAGTTTTTTACAAAGATTGTTAGCTTGTAACTTGTACTCTGAGATGTTGCTGCAGTTACGTCGTAACCTGAGGAACTGACTGTAAGGTAAGTTCTCTCGTAGAGGTCTAGGGTGAAAGCTCCTAAAGGACAAAAGACTGTTTTTCGCAGTGGTCTTGAAGAAGGTTCTAGTTTGGAGGGTATTCGCTTCAGCATAGATGGTGACATCTAAGAAGTCAATGCTTGTTTTGTCTGCAGAATATGTGAACTGTAGACAGGTATCCTGTTGGTTCAGCCATTTGTGGAAGTCCGAGAAGGTTGCTTGGTCCCCTTTCCAAATAACAAAAATGTCATCAATGTATCTTTTCCAAAACAGTATACATTGATGATAGATGTACAAAACTCCCAGACATTTTGTCCTGGAATGCTGCCGACTGGCCCTTATAGAGAACTTTTTTCAATACAGAGACACCCTGTATTTACAATGCCACGGGACTTCGATGGGCAGTACCTTTGCCCCCAGCATGGCAGGGCTGTATGTGAGTACTTTTGAGGATACATTTATTTTGAACCAAACCAACAACCCTTATCATCAATGTATACTGTTTTGGAAAAGATACATTGATGACATTTTTGTTATTTGGAAAGGGGACCAAGCAACCTTGTCGGACTTCCACAAATGGCTGAACCAACAGGATACCTGTCTACAGTTCACATATTCTGCAGACAAAACAAGCATTGACTTCTTAGATGTCACCATCTATGCTGAAGCGAATACCCTCCAAACTAGAACCTTCTTCAAGACCACTGCGAAAAACAGTCTTTTGTCCTTTAGGAGCTTTCACCCTAGACCTCTACGAGAGAACTTACCTTACAGTCAGTTCCTCAGGTTACGACGTAACTGCAGCAACATCTCAGAGTACAAGTTACAAGCTAACGATCTCTGTAAAAAACTTGAAGCCCGAGATTACCCAAAGAAGATCATATCCAACTGTAAGAAACGGGCCAGAAACCAGAATAGAGAGGCACTTCTGGATAGTGTTCCAAAGACCCCACAAGAGGAAGTCCTAACATGTGTAACCACATACAGCCCTATGACAAATGCCATCAAGAAGATTGTCAATAAAAATTGGCGGATATTAACATCAGGTAACCTAACTTGGCAGAAGCCTAGATTTGCAAACGAAAAGGAGCAGAAACCTAAAAGACATGCTAGTTCACACAAGACCACCCCCCAAAACACCCAGAGACAATGTCTCTCTGTGGGGCAACCCAAGAGTGACAGGCCACTATCCATGTGGCTCGTGCTCGGTCTGTGCCCTTACAAGACCAGTAAAAGGAATACAGCTTTTACCCAATTTCAAATGGACACTAAACAACCATACTAACTGTAACACGACGCATGTTGTGTATATGATCACATGCCCGTGTCAACTTAACTACATTGGGATGACATGTAGGAAAGTAAAGCAAAGAATTTGTGAACATAGGAGCAGCGTGAAATGCAAAAAAAGTACGACGAAAATGGCCTCACATTATCTGGAGAAAGGCCACACTGTTCTTGACCTACAATGGGTGATTCTTGAAACTTTGACAAATAAGGATCACAATGCGGAGAGAACCCTATTTGAGAAAGAACAGAGATGGGTCCATAGACTCAAGACCGACACCGAGGGATTGAATGACAATATACCTTGGTTGTCCCTAGTAAGAAGGTGATCAATCCGTTATAAGACTAGACCTACCACTAATTAAAAATATGCAAAGCATTCATGGTGACCACTACATCCTCTATCATGCAAGATGAATCTGTGCCCTAATGAGGAACATTATGAAACACCAAGAATAGGAGGGAGCACAATATAAATGCCAGAATGTATTCAATGTTAACCATATTCTTTTTATAGCCCTCCCTAATCTTAAAACAAGTCGGCGATCTATGGAATCAAGTACCGCATTTAATGCCTTCTGCAAACCGTAACACAACACCGAGATCAACACACTCGGTCTCCATAGTTACGTTAACACAAGATCTAGACCAATAGGACGCCTCTGAATGCACAACTAACGCCCATTAATATGAACCGGAAACAATGCCTAATGCTTCCGGTTCGGTAAGAGCAGCACAGCGCATCAACTCGAAAGCAGCGGGACGGGCGCAATAGGTAACGCCAGGAAACACAGCGAACACGCTTCCATCAAACCGCAAGTATTGAATGGTGCTCTGTCTAATTTTCAGATCCCTTCTTCTTTTCTTCTCTCCCCGTAGCCCCTCCTAAGAGCCTTACCACCGAATGGAGTGTGCATAATATTTGCGCGAGGTAATGCAGGGATTTTAAAACACGTCGACGGTCACAATGCCCCTCCTCCCATACGCATGTGAATCAGTCTATTGTGCACTGCGCTATATTTCCCGCATTGTTCCACCTTGTTTCACGTATAAAATATGCAACGCCCACTAAGATTCTCTGCATTTTGAGTGCCTTCCACAACAGAAAAATAAACACAACAGACACGATCACAATTAGTAGCAACCTTTACGAGCACAATATTGCTACACAAACAATGTGATACCCACAAGAAATGCATGTTTATTCACCCACTAGCATGCTATAGCCGACTGCATGAGATAGGAAAGCAGTAGAGCGAGTTGAAATTGTCGCAGACAGTAACCGGTCATGTAAAGTATTGTCATTTTATAGTTGTTTATAATTGATGAATATGAGAAGCAAATTTTGCTTAACGTGCGTCCCTCCACTCCTCCCCTCCCTGTATGAGTGTTGCAAACTTGTGTTTACTCGTTACAGGTACCATAAGACCTCCAAACATAGGAACAGGTCAATAACCTTCTTCCTTTTTCCACTTTTTTGAGCACTTTATTTGTTTAAACCCTCACCTCACTCACTATTGGTCCTGATGAATGCCCGTAAGCCCTAGAATCCAGGCAACCAAGGCAGAAACATGTCGACCTATGTTCAGTCACCCCCCTCCCTTTTTTTGTAATTCCTTAACTCTAAGTGCAACTACTACCCATTACCAAGTACACAAGTTGCACTATAACAGAGTTTACTAGACCACAAACCAGACTGAATAAAATTTACCTTATCTGAGTTTTTGGTCTTTTTAATATTTTTATCTCTGGCTCACTACTGCACCAACCTTGGGTAAAATACCTCCGGGTGGAGGCTGCATACCGAAACTAGACCTTATGATTATGCAGACACGTGATAAAAAAGCGGAGAATCAAGATATACCGCTCTGAACCCACCTTACCCATCACGTGCATGAGGGTCTTTTTATTGGGACACCCCTTGCTAGTCCTGTACACTCAAGGTTGAACAGGACAAGTGATCCTTTCTCTTTTGATTAGCCTATATCTACCTGGAAAATGAATGGATCCATTTTCCACCTCCCCTCTTTTGATTAGAATATTGATAGCAGCGCACAGCTGTGGGAGCCTTCAGTGATACTTGGATCAGAAGAATCCAATTGAACTGCCAACGACATCTGACAATGGCAGAAAATCTGGGACTAAGTTACTCCATTGAAGAGATTGACGAAATACTCGCTAGACCGGCGAGGTTTGCGAACAGTGACCTCACTCAAACACTTTCCAGCTCGGCAGAATGGGACGAACTCACAGACCTGAAAAAGGAACAAGTAAGAACTGCTGTCCACGGAATAATTATGACAGAATACCTAAGGGTAAATGCGGCACCAAGAGGACTTTGGGTTACCAATGCACCAAGGATCTTTCTCAAAGACCTGGTATTTAGAAAAGACTGGTCTGCAATTTCATGGAAATGCACGAGGGACTACTTAGTCCTAATCATCAAAACAGCTACAAGACTGACAGATGAATTGATGGTGAAAATACAAATCTTGGAAACGAAAATGAACAGTACGATCAACATCACCATATATAAAGCAAAATTGGATGAAATAAATAAAGAAATGAGTGAATCTCAAGAGTATTTGATACAGACCAAGCTACAAAAATTAGCGAAAGAACTCAAAAAATTCTCTCTTGAAAAAATACATCCTTATAGCAGTAAAGATCACAATATGGATGACAATGCCTCTAATTATGGCTCAGATAGCAGTACCTCCAGTACTAACTCAGACCAAGGAAATTACAATTCTCGCAATTTTCAGCATAACCAGCAGAATAGAAGAGGCAATCGCCGTGGACGCAACTTTTGGCGCCCCCCTTTCTTCCAAATGGGCAATCCAGGGATGCCCTTTCAGCCTTTCAATCCACAGTTCCAAGGTTGGATGAACCCATACTTCCAAGGCCCCCAGATGATGATCCACCAAATGCAATCACAGGGAGGGCAGAATTACCAACAACGCATTCCTTTTTTAGGGAATGGCCGGACATCCGAAAGAACACGGAGAAGAGGAATAACCTGGTCAGACCAAACCAGACAAGTCCAGACCAGGAGCGTGACCAAGGCCAAAGCAGGAACATCCACGAATCCCTCATTGTGAATCTCACACACAAAGTTCTATCAGAGGAAGAGACCAGCGTACTCAACAAGGGCTTGGGATATGTTCCCACTCCAAAACTTGATGTTTTCAAAACGAAGTGCGAGATGGCTGAGTTTTGCCGTAAATTGAAATTAAAAGCATTTTTCCAGAAAGACCAACCCCCTAATAATGAAGGGGACACCACCCTGAGAAAAAAGTCCTCCTTTTGCCCATTAAACTTTCAGATACCCATTGAGGTACAAACATTCGAACAGGCAGTTTTTAAGGGCACTGATGAAGTAGCGAATGATGTACAGAAACCTTTCCAGAACATTACAAGATCCGAACAACAGGCCTTGAACGCCCTGAAGAATGACCAAGATATTGTCATAAAACCGGCCGATAAAGGCGGAGGGATTGTCCTATTGACAAGTACAGGATATCACCAGCAATGTATGGACCTACTGTCAAATGACAAATTCTACAAAATTCTCACAACAGACCCTACATCTAGGCTCCAGAGAACTGTGGCTATGATGATAGAAGAAGGAGAGGTCAACAACTGGATTTCAAAAAAAGAAGGGGAATACCTGCGGACCACTACACCCCGTACCTCCTACTTCTATTCATTACCTAAGACCCACAAGGGGCGGATACCACCACCTGGACGACCAATCGTGTCGGGTATAGGTTCAATTCTCGAACCCCTTTCAGAGTTTGCAGATCAATATCTACGACCACTCGTGCAAAAAACCCCCACGTATCTCAAAGATACCAGGGACCTTTTGAACCACCTACAACACATCAACTACTCACCAGACACTATGCTTCTGGTAGGGTTTGATGTGGAAAGTTTATATACTAGCTTACCACAGGAGAAAACCATGGAATCTCTCGAAAATATACTTTTCAACACCACCTGGATGTACAAAACTCCCAGACATTTTGTCCTGGAATGCTGCCGACTGGCCCTTATGGAGAACTTTTTTCAATACAGAGACACCCTGTATTTACAATGCCACGGGACTTCGATGGGCAGTACCTTTGCCCCCAGCGTGGCAGGGCTGTATGTGAGTACTTTTGAGGATACATTTATTTTGAACCAAACCAACAACCCTTATCATCAATGTATACTGTTTTGGAAAAGATACATTGATGACATTTTTGTTATTTGGAAAGGGGACCAAGCAACCTTGTCGGACTTCCACAAATGGCTGAACCAACAGGATACCTGTCTACAGTTCACATATTCTGCAGACAAAACAAGCATTGACTTCTTAGATGTCACCATCTATGCTGAAGCGAATACCCTCCAAACTAGAACCTTCTTCAAGACCACTGCGAAAAACAGTCTTTTGTCCTTTAGGAGCTTTCACCCTAGACCTCTACGAGAGAACTTACCTTACAGTCAGTTCCTCAGGTTACGACGTAACTGCAGCAACATCTCAGAGTACAAGTTACAAGCTAACGATCTTTGTAAAAAACTTGAAGCCCGAGATTACCCAAAGAAGATCATATCCAACTGTAAGAAACGGGCCAGAAACCAGAATAGAGAGGCACTTCTGGATAGTGTTCCAAAGACCCCACAAGAGGAAGTCCTAACATGTGTAACCACATACAGCCCTATGACAAATGCCATCAAGAAGATTGTCAATAAAAATTGGCGGATATTAACATCAGGTAACCTAACTTGGCAGAAGCCTAGATTTGCAAACGAAAAGGAGCAGAAACCTAAAAGACATGCTAGTTCACACAAGACCACCCCCCAAAACACCCAGAGACAATGTCTCTCTGTGGGGCAACCCAAGAGTGACAGGCCACTATCCATGTGGCTCGTGCTCGGTCTGTGCCCTTACAAGACCAGTAAAAGAAATACAGCTTTTACCCAATTTCAAATGGACACTAAACAACCATACTAACTGTAACACGACGCATGTTGTGTATATGATCACATGCCCGTGTCAACTTAACTACATTGGGATGACATGTAGGAAAGTAAAGCAAAGAATTTGTGAACATAGGAGCAGCGTGAAATGCAAAAAAAGTACAACGAAAATGGCCTCACATTATCTGGAGAAAGGCCACACTGTTCTTGACCTACAATGGGTGATTCTTGAAACTTTGACAAATAAGGATCACAATGCGGAGAGAACCCTATTTGAGAAAGAACAGAGATGGGTCCATAGACTCAAGACCGACACCGAGGGATTGAATGACAATATACCTTGGTTGTCCCTAGTAAGAAGGTGATCAATCCGTTATAAGACTAGACCTACCACTAATTAAAAATATGCAAAGCATTCATGGTGACCACTACATCCTCTATCATGCAAGATGAATCTGTGCCCTAATGAGGAACATTATGAAACACCAAGAATAGGAGGGAGCACAATATAAATGCCAGAATGTATTCAATGTTAACCATATTCTTTTTATAGCCCTCCCTAATCTTAAAACAAGTCGGCGATCTATGGAATCAAGTACCGCATTTAATGCCTTCTGCAAACCGTAACACAACACCGAGATCAACACACTCGGTCTCCATAGTTACGTTAACACAAGATGTAGACCAATAGGACGCCTCTAAATGCACAACTAACGCCCATTAATATGAACCGGAAACAATGCCTAATGCTTCCGGTTCGGTAAGAGCAGCACAGCGCATCAACTCGAAAGCAGCGGGACGGGCGCAATAGGTAACGCCAGGAAACACCGCGAACACGCTTCCATCAAACCGCAAGTATTGAATGGTGCTCTGTCTAATTTTCAGATCCCTTCTTCTTTTCTTCTCTCCCCGTAGCCCCTCCTAAGAGCCTTACCACCGAATGGAGTGTGCATAATATTTGCGCGAGGTAATGCAGGGATTTTAAAACACGTCGACGGTCACAATGCCCCTCCTCCCATACGCATGTGAATCAGTCTATCGTGCACTGCGCTATATTTCCCGCATTGTTCCACCTTGTTTCACGTATAAAATATGCAACGCCCACTAAGATTCTCCGCATTTTGAGTGCCTTCCACAACAGAAAAATAAACACAACAGACACGATCACAATTAGTAGCAACCTTTACGAGCACAATATTGCTACACAAACAATGTGATACCCACAAGAAATGCATGTTTATTCACCCACTAGCATGCTATAGCCGACTGCATGAGATAGGAAAGCAGTAGAGCGAGTTGAAATTGTCGCAGACAGTAACCGGTCATGTAAAGTATTGTCATTTTATAGTTGTTTATAATTGATGAATATGAGAAGCAAATTTTGCTTAACGTGTGTCCCTCCACTCCTCCCCTCCCTGTATGAGTGTTGCAAACTTGTGTTTACTCGTTACAGGTACCATAAGACCTCCAAACATAGGAACAGGTCAATAACCTTCTTCCTTTTTTCCACTTTTTTGAGCACTTTATTTGTTTAAACCCTCACCTCACTCACTATTGGTCCTGATGAATGCCCGTAAGCCCTAGAATCCAGGCAACCAAGGCAGAAACATGTCGACCTATGTTCAGTCACCCCCCTCCCTTTTTTTGTAATTCCTTAACTCTAAGTGCAACTACTACCCATTACCAAGTACACAAGTTGCACTATAACAGAGTTTACTAGACCACAAACCAGACTGAATAAAATTTACATTATCTGAGTTTTTGGTCTTTTTAATATTTTTATCTCTGGCTCACTACTGCACCAACCTTGGGTAAAATACCTCCGGGTGGAGGCTGCATACCGAAACTAGACCTTATGATTATGCAGACACGTGATAAAAAAGCGGAGAATCAAGATATACCGCTCTGAACCCACCTTACCCATCACGTGCATGAGGGTCTTTTTATTGGGACACCCCTTGCTAGTCCTGTACACTCAAGGTTGAACAGGACAAGTGATCCTTTCTCTTTTGATTAGCCTATATCTACCTGGAAAATGAATGGATCCATTTTCCACCTCCCCTCTTTTGATTAGAATACGGTCTAGTTGTCTGCCAGTAAATCACCGCAACTGATTGTAAACTGTGCACTTCAACTGTTCTTTTTTCACAAAGCGGCTGCTCTTGTTCCTGTGGTGCTTCAGTTTTCGGATTTGAGGCAGTTCGTGGGTAGAAATCCACTCACATTTGTATTCCAGCTTACAGCTTCTGTGGTGAGTTATCCTGTATACTCATTTTGGTGGATATTTGTAAAAAATTTCTTCGACAAGGAAAGTGACAGTACGTCACAAGCCTACTGGTTAAAGAACTCAATTTCTAGTGACTATAAAACTTAGTGATATTCCGAAGGCCAGTTCTTAAAGGCTAATTCCAGAAATTCCCGAACTGCGTAATTATCTTTAAAGACTAAAGTAAAGACTTCTTACTCAAGTGTGAGTCGGCACACTGAAGAAGGTACAAGTCAACTATAGAGATATCTGCAAGTAGGTGTGCATTATATATATATATATATATATATATATATATATATATATATATATTACCTACTGGCGGTAGCCAGTAGGTATATATAGTTAGTACCTAGTTTCCATAGGAAATCCCCAACATTCTATTGGGAATAACTTTGGCGCTGGTTGATGAATCTTCGCAAATTTCTCAAAGAAGATGGCTCGCTCCGCTCCTCTCCTTCCCTGAAAGTTTGGGGGGGATTCGTCAAGTGGGGGCTGAGAAAAAAGGGGGGTCCCAAAACGTTTTTTCCCCATGTTAATTTCCATAGGACCTTTAGACTCGGCTACAGCCCGAACGGCTGAACGGAATTATTTGAAATTTGGTAAAATGGAAGAGACTGGTTCGCAGATTACGCTTTTCTTTAAATGGTGTAAATCTGTCCAGTATTTGCTGAGAAAATTGCATTTAAAATCAATTATATATCTATCAGCGCGCACGCGTGCGCGCACTCTCCCCGCCTGCCTGCCAGAAATCGGGCCGCCGCGCTGCCCGCGGCGACCCGGAAGTGCTGGGGCCGGCCAGCCAATCCCAGAGCGGCCGGCTGGAAATGCCCGCCCCCGCCGCGAGGGGGAAGAAGGACGATGGCGGCTGACTGTGCAGGGCTCCCGTGATGGGAGGGAGCCCTGCCACCTGTATTGCAAGTGTCATTTGCACCTACGAGTGCCCACCTCGTTTTTGTCCCCGCCTGCCTGCCTGAAATCGGGCCGCCGCGCTGCCCGCGGCGACCCGGAAGTGCTGGGGCCGGCCGGCCAATGCCAGCGCGGCCGGCCGGGAATGCCCGCCCCCGCCGCGAGGGGGAAGAAGGAAGTTGGCACCAGGACGAACGGACAGGTGCGGGGGCTCCCCTGTGCCGAGGGAGCCCCGGAGACCAAGAGGGAGGCTGGAGCAGTGGCGGAGGGGGCGCGGAGCACATTGTCGGTGCCCGCCCCCGCCGCAGTCCAGCCGCCGCCTAGGGAAGCGAGGAGCCCCTGTAAGTGGTCCTGTGTTCCTGCAGCAAGAAAAGCCTCGCACGATATACTGGCCGGAGACTGGGCTAAAGCATATGGAGATGCGGTGAGGTGGTTAAGGATTAACATCTTTTTGTTAGGGGGTCGCCCTCAACCCCGTGTTTTAATTCATTGGGAATTACGTCCATGCTGCCTGGTATTTGCCTTTGCCTCAGTGACATTCCTTTATTTGAAAGTCCGACCCGGCGCAAACAACAACTGTTTACTCATGCCTGTTCCTAGACTATGTTCGTCTGTGGGGCATTATGGGACTGGTAGTCTCGATGGGTATTTTGCACTGCCAAGACATTGAAAATTCGAATTGCAAATATATTTGGTGTTATTCGATGGGACCCCGAGAAATGATGTTTCATGTTCCGTTCCCGACAACAACTATTTTGGCAGCATGTCAGGCAATCAGCTCAACTAGTTTCAATGCGAGCAACTGAGGGCTAAGGAGGTGATTTACAGGAACTATATTGGCCCGAGGATACTTTCTATAACCTAGGTGCCTGACCTTGTGGAACAATAATTATGTTTGGCAGCATGGATTTTAAAAAGCACATTTTACTAAAAACAGACATTACAGAACTATAAGTTTGGCTGCAGATTATATTAGCCCATTAATCCCTTTGTGACGTAATTCATGGCATGTGTGTGATTCTCTCTATCAGTGTTCATGGTATTTTCCATTGGCCAACTTTACATAAATCATGAAATGTATTTTATGTTATGTTTAAACTGTTACATTTAGAGACTTTAGGCTGTACTCTACAGACGCACACATGCATCATTGGGGCCATAGAAAGAACTGTTACACATCAATGTGTTTTCTATGTCTATGATGAGGTCCAGGGGGAAGGGCTACTTAATGTGTTCATTATTTGGCGCCAAACTAGATCGAGAAAGGCCTCTGTGCAGGCCGAAACGCGTCTCTCGTACCTGGGATTGAGGGCGACATGATTGATTAAACTGATGCCTGATCCTGCAACCACTTTGTGCCTGTGCCTTCTTCCGTGGAGTTTATCTTTTTGGGAGCTGGATGTTTTGTGCATTCATTTCAGCGTGAGCGGTCGTCACGCTTCCATGGGACACCAGTCATTAATATGCGGCTCTCCTTTCAGACCGGTTGTTTTGGAGGAGTACGTGAGTGCTACATGGGGAGCCCACGGACCTGCAGTCAGCAAGTGGACCGTGGATGACTGTGGCGGGAAACGGTGGTCTCACAGCGGGGCAGCTTTCACGGCTGTCAGCATGAGATCCGGTGTTGATAGATGAGTGCATGGATGTGGGTGAATTTATGAATGAATGTTTACTGCATGGTGGATCATTGAATCAGTGTGTTAATGAATAAGTGGATGTGAATGGCTGAGTGCGAGTGTGTAGACAGGTGGAAGCATGGTTGTGGACGTACAGACACATGCATGGCTGGATGGATAAGTGATTGCCAGCCTCTGCTGAATTTTTGAAACAAAATTTGCTTCCTTAGTGATATATACATACACACACATAAACCATTTGTTTTACTTTGAGAGAGGAAAACAAACCCACTACTCCATTTTTTGGATTAGGCACATACATTTTTGTGTTTTTATGTAGTGTGGACGTGTTGCTAGGGAATGTCAGACTGTTGTATAGAGGTTGCACTAGGATAAGAAAACCCTTGGAAAATAGCAGGAAACAAATATATATTATATATATATATTAGCTTTTAAAAAACCAATGAAATTCACTGAAAAAAACATAGGTTATAGAATATATATAGTTAGGAATTAGCCTTTAAAAAACCTTGGAAATTCATTGAAAAAACCATAGGTTTTAGGCCTTAAATAGTTAGGAATTAACATATAAAAAAACCATTGAAATTCCTCCTATATAGTTAGCTGGACATTTTATTGATAGAAAACCAATGAAATTCCACATATAGTTAGTTGCACTAACTATATATTTCGCGCATCCGCAATCCAATGCTGATGATGTCACATATTACATCATTCATGACATGGTCAGTGACATCACTGATGACAGCTCATTTAACATCAATGATCACACCACTGATGATATACTTCATGTGATAATACAATGCACCTCCTTACACTCTAATATAACCTCTGTTACACCTAGTGTAAAATACAGAGTATCATTTTTGAAACTATTAACACACCAATACCATTTACTACATACGCACTCACTGATTCCTACGTCTACATGCACATTCATTCATTCACCCATAAGGTCACTAGTACATACAGTCACTCATCATTACAACACTATCATATGCACTCATACACCTATGCAGACACTCACACACTGCCACTCATCCATGGAGTTACTCACACACCGAGTCAGTCCTGTAAAGAATAAATCACACTTTGATTTCTTCATCTATACAGTTAAACACAGAACAGCTTACATTTTCACAGATATACTAACACATACTTACTCACTTATACAATCAAATCCTTCATCCATACTCTTATACATCCACTCATTCTTCAATATGTAAAACATATTTAAACTTTACAAAAACACACAGTCACTGGATGATGTCATCAGTGATGTCATTTGAGATGTCATCAGTGATGTCATCAGTGATGTCACTGACCATGTCATGAATGATGTAATATGTGACATCATCAGCATTGGATTGCGGATGCGTGAAATATATAGTTAGTGCAACTAACTATATGTGGAATTTCATTGGTTTTATATCAATAAAATGTCCAGCTAACTATATAGGAGGAATTTCAATGGTTTTTTATAAGTTAATTCCTAACTATATAAGGCCTAAAACCTATGGTTTTTTCAGTGAATTTATATATATATATATTCACTGAAAAAACCATAGGTTATACACAATATATAGTTAGGAATTCGCATTTACAAAACCTTATTTTACTCACACAAAACCATTGAAATTCCATATATAGTTAGTTGCACTAACTATATATCGCGCACCCGCAATCCACTGCTGATGATGTCACATATTACATCATTCATGACATGGTCAGTGACATCACTGATGACATCACTGATGACATCTCAAATGACATCACTGATGACATCACTGATGACAACATCCAGTGACTGTATGTTTCTGTAAAGTTAAAATATGTCTTACATATTGAAGAATGAGTGGATGTATAAGTGTCTGGATGAAGGATTTAGTAGGTGCATGACTGACTGTATGAGTGA
This sequence comes from Lissotriton vulgaris, assembly GCF_964263255.1. Classification (NCBI taxonomy): domain Eukaryota; kingdom Metazoa; phylum Chordata; class Amphibia; order Caudata; family Salamandridae; genus Lissotriton; species Lissotriton vulgaris. The sequence continues at coordinate 1,144,471,983 of NC_141687.1, read as the reverse complement.
GTGATTAAATGTGTCTCACTGAGTGCATGGGTTAGTGACTAAACTGTCTTAATTTGTGCATCATTATGTCTGTTGTTCTGTAAACTGTTGCATGTGTTGATAAGTAGCTATATGAGTAACTATATGGGTTATTGATTGGTTGCCCAAGAATTTGTATGGGAGACTGAGTGTGTGTGTGGGTGGCTGGGAGGTGTATGACTGTGCATAGATGTGTGAGCAGTTGATTCACTAGATGTATGGTTTCAAAAGTGCATGTGGAAACAGCTGTATGGGCAGTTGACTGTGTGCATGAGTGTATTGGTGAGTGAATGGATATCTCAGTGCTACATGTCAAAGTAAGTACATATGTAAAACACAGTACATGTGAGAGTTGACATATATAAATAACTGTGCATAAGAGCCAGTGAATGTGTGAGTGGATGTATGGATCATTGTGAACTTGTATCAGGGATTGTATAAGAGAGTAAATATGTGTTAGTATATGTTTGAATAAGTAAAGTTTGTATAACTGTATAGTTGAGGAAATGGAGGTCTGATTGATTCTTTGCATGACTGACTAGGTGTGTGAGTAACTCCATGGATGAGTGACAGTCTGTGAGTGTCTGTTTACACTGATTGTATCTAAGGTTATATTAGAGTCTGAAGAGGTTCATCGTATTATCACATGAATGATATCATCAGTGATGTGATCAGTAATGTCAAATGAGATGTCATCAGTGATGTCATCAGTGATGTCATTTGAGATGTCATCAGTGATGTCATTTGAGATGTCATCAGTGATGTCATCAGTGATGTCACTGACCATGTCATGAATGATGTAATATGTGACATCATCAGCAGTGGATTGCGGGTGCGCGATATATAGTTAGTGCAACTAACTATATATGGAATTTCAATGGTTTTGTGTGAGTAAAATAAGGTTTTGTAAATGCGAATTCCTAACTATATATGGTCTATAACCTATGGTTTTTTCAGTGAATTTTCAAGGTTTTGTAAATGCTAATTCCTAACTATATATGGTCTATAACCTATGGTTTTTTCAGTGAATATATATATACATACATATATAAACATATATCATCTGTATATCTATATAAATACAAACATAAATGCATGCATACATATACTTATATGCATACAGATGCATGTTATTTACATGAAAGTTGAAAAAACACTAATAAAAGCAAAGCTAAAAAGCCACCTCATTACAAACAGAATGGCTTTAACTTAAACGAGGGCGAGATCTATTGCATTTTCAATGCTTGTTTACTTTGGTTCCATCAAGAAGGCATTCAGATGTGTCACACATTTGCCATAAATTCTGAATGTTAGCACTCTAGTTGCACATTAGATCACTGTAGTAAAGCTACTGCTCACCAGGGACGTCTGCTGCTGGTATTCAAAGTGCATGTTTCAGTCTGCATGTCAGAATTTTTTTAATGAAATAGAAGAGGATTTGAGAAGTCACTCAAAATGATCCCTAATTTTTCTTTCTGAAGCACTAATCATACTTTCTATGGCAAAATTAACCCCCTCATGTTGTTCCTTTTTAAATTGAGTGTTTTCAGACTTACCACTTCATTCCAATCAAGATGGCTTCTGGTGTGCCATACTTTTGTCATAAGTAAGACTGTTAGCGCTCTAGTTGTTCTTTAGAACACTCTGGGACATTCTGTCATTGGGCTATACTGGGGGTACATCTGGGTGATATTTGGGCTACATTTAGGCTCTTTTGTCTCTGGTGGCCATCTTGGGAGACTGTATGTCAGAATTTTTTAATGAAATTGAAGAGGGTTTGAGAAGTCACTCAAAATGTGCCCTAATTTTTCTTTCTGCAGCACTAATCATAATTCATATGGCAAAATATACCCCCTCATTTTGTTCCTTTTTAAATTAAATGTTTTAAGAGTTACCACTTTATTCCAATCAAGATGGCTTCAGGTGTGCCATACCTTTGTAATAAGTAGGACTGTTAGCGCTCTAGTTGTTCTTTAGAACACTCTGGGACATTCTGTCATTGGGCTATACTTGGGCTACATCTGGGTGATATTTGGGCTACATTCGGGCTCTTTTGTCTCTGGTGGCCATTTTGGGAGACTGCATGTCAGAATTTTTTAATGAAATAGAAGAGGATTTGAAAAGTCACTCAAAATGTGTCCTAATTTTTCTTTCTGCAGCACTAATAATACCTTCTATTGCATAATATACCCCCTCATTTTGTTCCTTTTTAAATTAAATGTTTTAAGAGTTACCACTTTATTCCCATCACGATGGCTCCAGGTGTGCTATACCTTTGTAATAAGTAGGACTGTTAGCGCTCTAGTTGTTCTTTAGAACACTCTGGGACATTCTGTCATTGGGCTATACTTGGGCTACATCTGGGTGATATTTGGCCTACATTTGGGCTCTTTTGTCTCTGGTGGCCATTTTGGGAGACTGCATGTCAGAATGTTTTAATGAAATAGAAAAGGATTTGAGAAGTCACTCAAAATGTGCCCTAATTTTTCATTCTGCAGCACTAATCATACTTTCTATGGCAAAATATACCCCCTCATGTTGTTTCTTTTTAAATTAAATGTTTTAAGAGTTACCACTTTATTCCAATCAAGATGGCTTCAGGTGTGCCATACCTTTGTAATAAGTAGGACTGTTAGCGCTCTAGTTGTTCTTTAGAACACTCTAGGAGGCTGCAGTAGAACACAAAGGAATCAACTGACAGTCTCTGCCCTTGTTGGATGTACATGTTTTACTGAGAATGTCAGACTTCATTTTCACATGACTGAGAAAGATAATGTGAATTTACAGAAAATATGCTTTCAGTTTAGCTTATAGATCCCCTTCCAAACCATTGTGGGAAAATCATGAGATATTAGTTTTCTTTCAAACAATATTCATGATATCACAGCAGAAGGTTTTTTCACATGGTAAAATCACCTTAGAACCCACCACAATTCCTAAAACGAGTATGGTACCATCAACAAATGATTTATAATGTAACTAAAGTCCTAAAACCCTCTATTAACTACAATGCTTTTTAATGAGGTGCTATCATGTATATTGGTCCCAAGATGGCTGCCAACACTTCTTGGATGAAGTGCTGACAGCCAATCAGATCAGATGTGTGGTTAGGCTCCGCCCAGATATATATCTTTTTTTTTAACCTAAATTACTCAAAATCCACTGGAGCACATATATTGAGACCTAGCAAAGGCACATCGGGCTAACAGTCCCTACAATTTTGCCAAGTTTCGTGCAAATCCATTCAGCCGTTCGAGCTAAAAGTGAGGCCAACCGCCCTATGGAAATTAACATGGGAAAAACGCGTTTTGGGACCCCCCTTTTTTCTCGGCCCCCCCTTGATGAAACCCCCCCAAATTGTCAGGAGCTGCTCAGAAACAAAATGTTCCATTTTCCTGAAAATTTCAGCCAATTCCGTCCACAAACGCCAAAGTTATTAGACATAGAATTTTCAAAAATCCCATAGAGAAAAAATCCTAACTATATATACCTACTGGCGACCGCCAGTAGGTAATATATATAGATATATATGTATATATATATAAAGATACTTACCACCTTTAGAGAAGACTCGTCCAGCTCTTCAAACTTCTTTGTATTGGATTTCTAAGGTTTCAGTGTAAAGACTGTGAGACTAAGGTTAAGGTAACCAGATTCAGAAAGCCCATAGGTCATGTCTACAGTAAAATCGAGTGTTCTAGGTTCAACACTACAGTAAGTGAGACCGAACCAGTACTAGAACACAGTAGAGAACCGCTAGCCACCCTGAAGGTTAAGGTAACATAGACAGAAAAGTTTAGAGTTTAACCATAGGAATAAATAGAGAATGCATATTATCATATGTATGTACATGGCTGCATAATAACTCTTTTGACAGGAAGAAGAAAATAGCAGAAGCAGAATCCCCTTCAGGCAGAAGACGTGGCGTGTTTCTCTCTCTAATTCCACTTCCCATTTCCCCCCTCCTTGCTGTCAGAATCTATATGATTTTGGTATTGGGGTGTGGGGGTTAGAGGATTAGCATCGGCTCCTGCGGAAACCATCGTTGGAACTCAGGTACTTGACAGATTGAAGTGCCGAGACCAATTTCCACTTGAGCAGGATGGCTGAAGGAATTGACCTAAAGTCGTTAGCCACAGTTTTAGATGGTAGTCAAGCGCAATTGAGCGACACCATGTTAGAAAGTCAAGTTCTAAAGGAAGAGATAAAGAGGTCAAATCAGGAAACTCAGTTTTTGTGAAAAAGAGTAGATGAATTATCGTCAGCGTCTGTAGTGGGAAATAAGGGAAGTAGACCTCAAACCTTTGCTCCAGCCCCATCAGCAACAGAGTTAACCACTCAGGTAATCCATGCAATGTCCCCTACCATACCTTTGGCTGCTCCAGAGAGGTTCAATGGGGATCCTCATAAGGCCCAGATCTTTCTTACACAGTACTCTTTGCATTTTCTATGTTAACCAGTCATATTTAAGGAAGACCAGTCGAAGGTGGCTTTCATGTTGTCCTACCTGAGTGGTGATGCAGCGGCCTGGTCAATGCCGCTAGTAAATAAGGATGATCCAATTCTTTATAACTTTGATAACTTTAAGAAGGAATTTTTGAGAATTTTTGATCATCGGTCAGTATCGCAAACCACTGACAACGAGTTGTTGGATCTCAAACAGGGAAATCGAGATTTGGTCGCCTACCTGGAGCAATTCAATAAGCTTATTGTGGAGACCAATTGGCCGGAGGCAAAGCAAGCTTCCATTTTCTATCGCGGCCTCAAAGATGAACTGAAGGACTGTTTGTCTCAAATTCCCAGTAGTCCCACGGAGGTTTCAGAGTTGATCGACCTGGTTTTGCAGATTGACCAGCGACAGGGTGAACGTAAAGGAGAAAGACGGAAGGAAGGCAGAACCTTTACCCCTCGTTTTGATCGGAGCAAGTTCGAAGGTTCGAGGACCAAGGAAGTCCAGTCAGAGGAAGAGCCTATGCAGATTAGTTCAGTTCGCAGACCGCTTTCTAAAGAAGAAAGAGAAAGAAGGCGGGCTGGAAAGTTATGTTTATATTGTGGAGATTCGGGTCATTTCTTGAAAGATTGTCAGAAGAAACCCAAGAGTCATATGCCGGTAAAAGACAGGCTCCACCAGTAAAAGGGGTTGCCCTGGTGGAAGCGAAAGAAGAGTCAACTCCAGAGATACAATCGGCAGCGAACACATTGCAATCGGCAGCTCCCCATTTAATTGTGTTGAGCAAAATTGAGTATGGGGAAAAAGGTCAGGAAGGTATTTCCGTGATGATAGATTCCGGAGCTACGGGAAACTTCTGTGATATTGGTTTTGCAAAAGAATTGGGAATTCAATTTATCAAGAAAGAGAGACCTGAACCTGTTCGAGCAGTCGACGGCACAAGTTTGTCTTTGGGACCAATTGCTTATCATACAGAGGAGATTCGTTTATTTGGCCCAGGGGAACATGTGAGTGTTTTGAATTTCAGTCTCATTGACGCTCCTCAATTTCAGTTTATTCTGGGTCTACCATGGTTAACTGAACACAATCCGAAGATTGACTGGGCAAAGAGAACTATCCAAATGAGTTCTGAATATTGCAGAAAGAATTGCGAGCATGTGAAGACTGAAGAGGTTACAATGTCCTCATGCTGCTTGCTAGCCAGTTCGGCTTCTTCCATTTGCTCTGTTTCAACTCAAGAAATACCAGTTGAATACACCGACTTGTCAGCTGTTTTTGATGAAGTAGAAGCTAATAACTTGCCACCTCATCGTGACTATGATTGTAAGATTGAGCTTGAACTGGGGGCTTTATTACCCTGTAGTCACATATACGCACTCACTGAAAGAGAAAATCAACATTTAAAAGAGTATATCGATCAATACCTGGCCAACAGGTTTATCAGACCCTCCACATCTCCGGTTTCATCTCCTTTATTTTTCATTGCAAAAAAGGATGGCAATTTAAGAACTTGCATCGATTATAGAGCACTGAATTCAGCAACGAAAAAGAACCGGTATCCATTGCCTTTGATCTCTGAGCTGCTAGATCAAGTAAAAGGGGCCTAATATTACACCAAATTAGATCTCCGTGGTGCTTACCATTTGGTCCGCGTCGCAGAAGGAGATGAATGGAAGACTGCATTCCGTACCCGACTCGGGCTTTTCGAATATCAGGTCATGCCTTTTGGACTCTGTAACGCTCCCGCAGCCTTTCAGCATTTTGTGAATGATGTGTTGCGGGAGTGTCTGGATCGTTTTGTGGTCGTTTATATTGACGACATTCTTATTTTCTCCGAGAATCTTCAGGATCATATTGAACATGTTCGGTGGATATTAAGGAAATTATTGGAACACCAGTTATTTGTCAAATTGGAGAAGTGTGTGTTCAATGCTCAAAAGGTGGAATTCTTGGGGTTCGTACTCTCTACTGATGGCATCGCCATGGATGAATCTATGGTGAAGGCGGTGGAGAATTGGCCGTCCCCTCTCTCGGTAAAACAGGTGCAGAGTTTTATTGGCTTTGCTAATTTTTACCATTGTTTCATTGAAGGATTCCCGGAGAAGGTTGCCCCTTTGACGAAGTTGTTGAAGAAAGGAGCAAAATTTGTTTGGACTGAGGAAGCTGAGAATGCCTTTAAGAATTTAAAGGGAATGTTTATCTCTGCTCCGATACTACGACACCCCAACCCTGAAGAGCCTTTTTTTGTGGAAGCCAATGCTTCAAATTCAGCACTAGGAGGAATCCTTTCTCAACGAGACAAGACTACAGGACAGCTTCATCCCGTGGCCTTTCGCTCTCGCAAGTTGACTCCTGTAGAGTTAAATTATTTAATTGCAGAAAAGGAACTGTTGGCAGTGAAGGATGCGTTCCGTGAGTGGAGACATTATCTATTGGGAGCCAGGCATGAGGTCACCGTATATACGGATCATCGAAATCTCCAGTTTTTGAAGTCGGCTCGAACTTTGACGCCAAGACAGTTGCAATGGTCACTTTTCTTTGCTGACTATAATTTCATTCTCACTTATAAGCCTGGCTCTAGCAACGGTAAGGCGGATGCCTTGTCGCGTCTGGATATCAAGGAAGATGCGTCTGTGCTACAGACCGAGTTAATCATTCCCAGAGAAAAAATTGTTGGATTGGTTCAATTTGCGGATCTTGAAAAGCGTCTAAATCGAGAATATGCCTCTCTAAATCTTGCAGAATGGGTACAGCAGAGTGATAACCATGAGATAAAGGAAGGTCGACCATTTGTAAAAGGAAAACTTTTTGTTCCAACTGAAGAATTACAAACCTTGATTATTCAACATTTTCATGATGAACTGTTGTCTGGTCATAAAGGTACCAAAAAGACTTTGGAATTGATTCGACAAGATTTTTGGTGGCCATCAATGGAAGCTCAGGTGGGACAATATGTGGCCTCTTGCGAACAATGTTTTAAGGGAAAAACTACCCGGCAGGCTCCTCAAGGATTATTGATGCCATTGCCATCTGCCCCATATCCTTGGCACACAGTATCCATGGATTTTATCGTAGAACTTCCCTCTAGTCATGGTTATTCGGTCATCTGGGTGGTGGTAGATCATTTCACAAAAATGAGCCATTTTGTGCCTTTGCATTCCCTTCCAAATGCCCCTCAATTAGCTGTACTTTTCACACAACACATTGTGAGAGCGCATGGTATTCCTAGAGTGGTTATATCTGACAGGGGACCACAATTTGTATCTTGATTTTGGAGATCCTTTTAGAAAAAACTGAACATTGATTCTCGTTTGTCTTCCAGTTTCCATCCAGAGACTGACGGACAAACGGAATGGGTGAATCAGGAATTGGAGCAGTATTTGCGCTTGTTTCTGATGGACCATGAAACCGAGTGGCCAGATATCCTTTGGGCGGCTGAATTCGCATATAACAATGCGGTTCATGCCAGTACAGGATTTTCCCCTTTTTACCTAAATTCTGGTAGGCATCCAAACACCATGATAGGAAGACAAGACAGTGATGTTCCTGCATTGAGGAAGTGATACAGAATTTACAACAAGTGTATAAACATGCCACAGTTAATCTAAATAAGGCCAAGGCTTCCTCTAAGAAATATGCTGATAAGAAAAGACGCCCACGTCCTAGTTATGAACCAGGAGATCAGGTTTGGGTTTCTACACGTAACCTGAGATTAAAGGGGAATAGGAAGTTTCAGCCAAGGTTCATAGGCCCCTTCTCGGTAGAAAAAGTAATAAATCCCGTCAGTGTGAAATTACAGCTTCCCCCGAAATTTAAGATTCATTCAGTTTTCTATGTTTCCTTGTTAAGGAAAAGCCCTCCCAATTTGAGACAGAAAGGCCCGCCAGGTCCAGTGCAGATTCAGTCCGAAGAAGAATATGAGGTTAAACAGATCCTAGACTCCAAGATTAGGAAGGATAAGTTGTTTTCCCTAATCAATCAATCAATCAAAGACATTTATAGAGCGCACTACTTACCCGGAGGGTCTCAAGGCGCTTGGGGGGGGGGGTGTGGGGTGCTGCTACTGCTCGAACAGCCAGGTCTTGAGCTTCTTCCTGAAGGAGAGGTGGTCTTGGGTCAGGCGCAGGTCGGGAGGGAGGGAGTTCCAGGTCTTGGCGGCCAGGTAGGAGAAGGACCTTCCTCCTGTTGTCGTTCTTCGGATGCAGGGGACAGCGGCGAGGGCGTGACTGGCTGATCGGAGGTGGCGTTTGGGAGCGTAGAAGTTGATGCGGTTGTTGAGGTAGCTCGGGCCTTGATCGTGTAGGGCTTTGTGTGCGGGGGTGAGGAGACGGAAGGTGATTCTTTTGTTGACGGGGAGCCAATGCAGGTCTCTCAGATGTCCGGAGATGTGGCTGTGTCGTGGGGTGTCGAGGATGAGTCTGGCTGAGGTGTTCTGGATCCACTGTAGTCTCTTCTGGAGCTTGGCGGTGGTTCCGGCGTAGAGGGCGTTGCCGTAGTCCAGTCGGCTGGTGACGAGGGCCTGGGTGACCGTCTTCCTGGTCTCGGTGGGGATCCACCGGAAGATCTTCCGTAGCATGCGCAGGATGTTGAAGCACGACGAGGAGACGGCGTTGACTTGTCTGGTCAAGGAGAGGGAGGAGTCCAGGATGAAGCCCAGGTTGCGTGCGTGGTCTGTCGGTTTGGGTGCGGTGCCCAGGGCGGGGGGCCACCAGGAGTCGTCCCAGGCGGAGGGCGAGGAGCCCAGGATGAGGACTTCCGTCTTGTCTGAGTTCAGTTTCAGGCGGCTGGTCGTCATCCACTCGGCTACATCTTTCATCCCTTCGTGAAGGTTGGCTCTGGCGGCGGCGGGGTCGTTGGTCAGGGAGAGGATCAGCTGGGTGTCGTCGGCGTAGGAGATGATGTTGAGGTTGTGTTGGCGTGCGATGGCCGCGAGGGGGCTCATGTAGACGTTGACGAGGGTGGGGCTCAGCGAGGATCCTTGAGGGACGCCGCAGATGACTTTGGTGGCCTCTGACTTGTACGGTGGTAGACGGACTCTCTGTGTTCTTCCGTCGAGGAAGGAGATGATCCATTCCAGTGCCTTCTCCTGGATCCCGACGTTGCTGAGGCGCTGCACTAGGGTGCGGTGGCAGACAGTGTCGAATGCCGCGGAGAGGTCTAGGAGGATGAGGGCCGCTGTTTCTCTGTTGTCCATCAGGGCTCAGATGTCATCGGTGGCAGCGATGAGGGCGGTCTCGGTGCCGTGGTTGGCTCGGAAGCCAGACTGTGAGGGGTCGAGGGATCCATTCGTCTCGAGGAAGGCGGCCAGCTGTTTGTTGACGGTCTTCTCGATGACTTTGGCTGGAAACGGGAGGAGCGAGATGGGGCGGTAATTCTTGAGTTCGGTGGGGTCCGCTGTTGGTTTCTTTAGTAGAGCGCTGAGTTCGGCGTGCTTCCAGCTCTCCGGGAAGGTGGCGGTGTCGAAGGAGGTGTTGATGATGTCCCGCAGGTGGGGTGCGATGACAGCGTCGGCCTTGTTGAAGACGTGGTGAGGGCAGGGGTCGGTCGGAGATCCGGGGTGGATGGAGTTCATCATGCGGACGGTGTCTTCGGTGCTGATCGGAGTTCAGGCGCGGAGGGTGGTGGTGGGGGGCGTTGCTGCGGTCGTGGCGTGCGTCGGTTGAATGCTGAAGCTGTTGTGTATGTCCGCGATCTTGTTGTGGAAGTAGGAGGCGAGGGAGTTGCAGAGGTCTTGCGATGGGGTGATGTCGTTGTTTCCGGCGTTGGGGTTGGAGAGCTCTTTCACGATGTTGAAGAGTTCCTTGCAGTTGTGTGCGTTGTTGTCCAGCCGGTCCTTGAATGCAGTTTTCTTGGTGGCGCGGATCAGTTGGTGGTGCTTCCTGGTGGCAAGCTTGAGGGTGGTCATGTTGTCCGGTGTTGGTTCCCTTCTCCAGACTTTCTCGAGGGCTTGGCAGTTCTTCTTGGAGCTCTTGAGTTCGTCGGTGAACCATGGGGCTTTCTTGCTGCCGGGTCTGCTGGGCGGGGTCCTCAGTGGGGCGAGTTCGTCCGCGCAGTTGCTGATCCACTTCGTGAGGTTGTCGGCGGCCTGGCTGGGGTTCGCTGAGCTGGCGGGAGGGTGCTGGCTCAGGGAAGCGGCGAGCTGGTCAGCTGTGATCTTGTTCCAGCTTCTTCGGGCAACCTGTTGCTGGTGGTGGTGGATCGTCGTTCTTCTGAAGGTGAAGTGGACGTAGCTGTGGTCCGTCCAGTGGAGTCCTGTGGCGTGGCTGAAGGCGATGTCTTTGCTGGATGAGAAGACGGCGTTGAGTGTGTGTCCGGCGAGGTGGGTGGGGGTGGACACCAGCTGCTTGAGTCCGAGGTTGGCGAGGTTGTCGAGCAGGGTGATGGTGTTGCGGTCGCTGTTGTTCTCCAGGTGGAAGTTGAGGTCCCCCAGGAGGATGTAGTCAGCGGAGGGGAGGGCATGCGGGCTGACGAAGTCGGCGATGTCCTCGCTGAATTGTGTGCGTGGTCCCGGGGGCCGGTAGATCAGGGTGCCTCTGAGGGTGGTCTTCGGGTCGGTGTGGATCTGGAAGTGTAGGTGTTCGGCGGTGGTCAGGGTGTCGTCGGTGTTGGTCGTGATGTGGATGGTGTCCCTGTGGATGATGGCGATGCCTCCTCCCATCTGGTTGGCGGTGTGGTCCCTCCGGGTGATCTTTTAGCCCTCTGGGATGGCGATGGCGATGTCAGGCGCTGAGGAGTCGTTCATCCAGGTTTCCGTGAGGAAGGCAACGTCAGGAGCTGTGGTGTCGAGGAGGTTCCAGAGTTCGATGGCGTGTCTGTGGACGGAGCGGGTGTTGAGCAGGATGCACTTGAGGTGGTTTCTGCTGGTGTTCGGCTTGGCGGGTGCTGGTGCGAGGCAGGTCCGGATGCAGGTGGATTGAGAAAGGTTGTGGATTGGAAAGGTTTTGGTCCAGAAGAGAGAACATGGGAACCAGTGGACAATATTCATTCGCCCAGATTGCTAAGGGAATTTCATAAAAGACACCCACTGAAACCCAAGGAAGTTGAGGGAGGAGATTTGGTGGGGGTACTGTCAGGATCGTCCCCACTGGTCTCTCTGATACCTTTAGATCTGCTAATCCACATGATGTTTCAGGAATGGTAATGGTCCTTTCAAGCCTGCAGCGACATGGTTTTGGGCAAACCATTTCAACTCTTGCCAAGCGCTGGTCTCAACTGGTGCCTAGGAATCTTATACGATGTATTTGCAGGGATCCCAAGATGGCCGCTGATGTTACCAAATCGGTTGCCGGTCTAGTTGTTTGCCAGTAAATCACCGCAGCTGTTGTCGCGCGCTTACTGATTGTAAACTGCGCACTTCAACTGTTCGTTTTCACGAAGCGGCTGCTCTTGTTCCTGTTCGATTCAGAAAAGGGGGTGGTGATGATCACTACCCCCTTTTCTGAATCATTTTGTCCACCATAAGCGTGGAAGGGTATACTCAGATGTGAGTCCCTTGCTCATTGCACCATCAGGATTCAAGCAAGCCGGGCCGACGACGGCTGAAATGCCAGAAAACGGTCCCCGGAAGCTTGTTTCCTTCCCAGTATAAGAATTGGCTTGGTAGTTTGGTTTGCCCTGTTCCCATCATGCACTGGGACAGGAACAGACTAATTTGCATGTAGCCAGGTTCTGAGCTGGGATGGTGCAGTGAGCTAAAAAACGGTGATGGATCAAGCCCTGATCTTTGGACTGGGTAAGAGTGGTTTGCTTAATTCAGACACTCTGTTCATCACCACCCCCTTTTCTGAATCATTTTGTCCACCATAAGCGTGGAAGGGTATACTCAGATGTGAGTCCCTTGCTCATTGCACCATCAGGATTCAAGCAAGCCGGGCCGACGACAGCTGAAATGCCAGAAACCGGTCCCAGGAAGCTTGTTTCCTTCCCAGTATAAGAATTGGCTTGGTAGTTTGGTTTGCCCTGTTCCCATCATGCACTGGGACAGGAACAGACTAATTTGCATGTAGCCAGGTTCTGAGCTGGGATGGTGCAGTGAGCTAAAAAACGGTGATGGATCAAGCCCTGATCTTTGGACTGGGTAAGAGTGGTCTGCTTAATTCAGACACTCTGTTCATCACCACCCCCTTTTCTGAATCGCTCTTGTTCCTGTGGCGCTTCAGTTTTCGGATTTGAGGCAGTTCGTGAGTAGAAATCCACTCACATTTGTATTCCAGCTTACCGCTTCTGTGGTGAGTTATCCTGTATACTCATTTTGGTGGATATTTGTATATTTTTTCTTCGACAAGGAAAGTGACAGTTCGTCACAAGCCTACTGGTTAAAGAACTCAATTTCTAGTGACTATAAAACTTAGCGATATTTCGAAGGCCAGTTCTTAAAGGCTAATTCCAGAAATTCCCGAACTGCGTAATTATCTTTAAAGACTAAAGTGAAGACTTCTTACTCAAGTGTGAGTCGGCACACTGAAGAAGGTACAAGTCAACTATAGAGATATCTGCAAGTAGGTGTGCATTATATATATATATATATATATATATATATATATATATATATATATATATATATATATATATATATATATATATATATATATATATATATATATATAAAGATACTTACCACCTTTAGAGAAGACTCCTCCAGCTCTTCAAACTTCTTTGTATTGGATTTCCAAGGTTCCAGTGTAAAGACTGTGAGATTAAGGTTAAGGTAACCAGATTCAGAAAGCCCATCGGTCATGTCTACAGTAAAATCGAGTGGAGAATAATCAGGTGTCTTATGTTCTAGGTTCAACACTACAGTAAGTGAGACCGAACCAGTACAAGAACACAGTAGAGAACCGCTAGCCACCCTGAAGGTTAAGGTAACATAGACAGAAAAGTTTAGAGTTTAACCATAGGAATAAATAGAGAATGCATAATATCATATGTATGTACATGGCTGCATAATAACTCTTTTGACAGGAAGAAGAAAATAGCAGAAGCAGAATCCCCTTCAGGCAGAAGACGTGGTGTGTTTCTCTCTCTAATTGCACTTCCCCTTTCCCCCCTCCTTGCTGTCAGAATCTATATGATTTTGGTATCGGGGTGTGGGGGTTAGAGGATTACCATCGGCTCCCTCGGAAACCATCGTTGGAACTCAGGTACTTGACAGCCTCTTAGGAAAAGTCCAGACCGAACTGCCAAGCCAGGTCCTCCCTGGACCGGAAACAAGCATCCTGGGACCGGTTTCTGGGTATTACCCTTCATCAGCCAGGCTAGCTTGAATCCAGTGGCACAGTGAGCAAGGGACCCACGTTATGACACTTATAATAGACCCCACTTGCAGTTTGGCCAATTACAGTTCAAAGTAGAGCCCACGACCTTCAAATACTTAGGGATACACATATACAGGGCCAGTGCAGATACAGTAGAAGGGAACGTGGTTAGGACTATTAATTCTCTTAGGTCACAGGTATCGTTCTGGACTACCTTGCCACTAACAGTGGCAGGCCGACTGGCAGTGTCTAAAATGGTCATGCATCCCAGACTCCTGTATCACTTTGTGAATCTGCCTGTTGTCCTCCCGAATTAGAATTTTAAAAGACTGGATACCTTGCTGTCATCCTTATTATGGGGAACAGGGCGGCACAGATTGGCCTTAGCCAAGATGAAACTTCTGAGTACCGCGGGTGGTGCGGAGGCTCCTGATTTAAAGGCATATTGCATTGTTCGGCAGTTGCGATGGACGGCATATTGGATAGCTGGCCATAATTTACGTGAAATAGACTATTCTCCTGAAAGACTACAGCGTGGAACACTTCAGGCATTGCTATGCCCTGCGACTGACAGGTTGTGAGACCCCCCCTTTCTCTTGCAAATTGCATTACATTACTGGAAACAGGTGTTAAAGTATGCAAAAATGCCGCCCCAAGTGCACTGAATATCCCACTTTGTGGCCTGCCCACCAAGTGTGGTATATTGTCAAACACTCAGACACAGGCAGCATGGGAAACAGTGGAGGACTTATTTTTAAATGGTAATTTGATGCCTCATGACGAATTTGTGCATACCAACACAGTGCCAGACACATTATTTCTCACGCATGCAGCGCTCACACAATACGTCCACGGATACTGGCTCCTAGAACAGAGGGAGCCCCCTACCTTTCAGTTATTGCGGGCCATCCACATAATCGGTCATGGATGCCACCTTGTTAGATGCATGTATCATGGGCTAAGGGAACACTTGAACAGGCCCCTGCTGTGTCTTTGGCAGAAATGGGAAGTGGTGTTGGCACGGGATTTGGAGATAAGGAATGGAGCTTGGTTTTGGAGCATCCTAGGAAGGTTTCTCGTTACTTTCAACCAAAAACAATACAGCTACTATTATTACACAGTGCTACGCAAACAAATGATGGACGGAATGCTGAATAAATCATACATTTCCCCCAGTCAAGAGATCTGGGTTAAATCCATCATTCTTTTGCTCACCGTGCCACCCCAGTTTAGACCCAGACGTATGCAAATCAGACTTGACCCTTTGCCTCATGGGAACAGTCCAGATCGAACTGCCAAGCCAGGTCCTCCCTGGACCGGAAACAAGCATCCTGGGACCGGTTTCTGGGTATCACCCTTCATAAGCCAGTCTAGCTTGAATCCAGTGGCACAGTGAGCCAGGGACCCACGTCTGGGCATACCCATCCCACTTACGGTGAAAAGTGCTACACAAACAAATGATTGACGGAATGCTTAATAAATCATACATTCACCCACAGTCAAGAGATCTGGGTTGAATCCATTGTTCTTTTGCTCACCGTACCACCCCTGTTTAGACCCAGCCATATGCAAATCAGTCTTAACCCTGTGCCTCATGGGAACAGTCCAGACCGAACTGCCAAGCCAGGTCCTCCCTGGACCGGAAACAAGCATCCTGAGACCGGTTTCTGGGTATTATCCTTCATCAGACAGGCTAGCTTGAATCCAGTAGCACATTGAGCACGGGACCCAAGTCTGGGCATACCCATCCCACTTAGGGTGAATAGTGCTATGCAAACAAATGATGGACGGAAGCTAAATAAATCATACATTCACCCCCAGTCAAGAGATCTGGGTAAATCCATCATTCTTTTGCTCGTTCTTTTGCTCACTGTGCCACCCCAGTTTAGACCCAGCCATATTCAAATCAGTCTTGACCCTGTGCCTCTTAGGAACAGTCCAGACCGAACTGCCAAGCCAGGTCCTCCCTGGGCCGGAAACATGCATCCTGGGACCTGTTTCTGGGTATTACCCTTCATCAGCCAGGCTACCTTGAATCCAGTGGCACAGTGAGCAAGGGACCCACGTTTGGTCATATCCATCCCACTTAGGGTGAAAAGTGCTACGCAAACAAATGATGGATGGAATGCTGAATAAATCATACATTCACACACAGTCAAGAGATCTGGGTTAAATCCATTGTTCTTTTGCTCACCGTGCCACCCCTGTTTAGACCGAGCCATATGCAAATCAGTCTTGACCCTGTGCCTCATGGGAACTGTCCAGACCAAACTGCCAAGCCAGGTCCTCCCTGGACCGGAAACAAGCATCCTGGGACCGGTTTCTGGGTTTTACCCTTCATCAGCCAGGCTAGCTTTAATCCAGTGGCACATTGAGCAAGGGACCCAAGTCTGGGCATTCCCATCCCACTTAGGGTGAAAAGTACTATGCAAACAAATGATGGACGGAATGCTGAATAAATCATACATTCACTCCCAGTCAAGAGTTCTGGGTAAATCCATCATTCTTTTGCTTGTTCTTTTGCTCACTGTGCCACCCTAGTTTACACCCAGCCATATTCAAATCAGTCTTGACCCTGTGCCTCATAGGAAGAGTCCAGACGGAACTGCCAAGCCAGGTCCTCCCTGGACCGGAAAATAAGCATCCTGGGACCTGTTTCTGGGTATTACCCTTCATCAGCCAGGCTAGCTTGAATCCAGTGGCACAGCGAGCAAGGGACCCACGTCTGGGCATATCCATCCCACTTAGGGTGAAAAGTGCTATGCAAACAAATGATGGACGAAATGCTGAATAAATCATACATTCATCCCCAGTCAAGAGATATGAGTTAAATCCATCATTCTTTTTCTCACCGTGCCACCCCAGTGTAGACCCAGCCATATGCAAATCAGTCTTGACCCTGTGCCTCATGGGAATACTCCAGCTGATGAGGGCTGAAAACCCGAAACAGATCCTAGGATGCTTGTTTCCAGTCCAGGGAGGACCTAACCTGGCAGTTCGGGGTGGACTGTTCCCAGTGGGTGCAGAGTCAAGACTGATTAGCATATGGCTGTGCCCAAACTGGAATGGCATAGTGAGCAAAAAAACGATGTATTTAGGCTCTGATCCCTGTACTGGGGTGAATGTATGACATTGTTCTGCATTCTGTCCATCACTTGCTCTTTTTGCATTTGTCACCACGAGTGGGACGGGTAGGCCCATATGTGGGTCCCATGCTCCCCATGTCACTGGATTCAAGCTATCCTAGCTGATGAGGGCTGAAAGCCCAAAACCGGTGCTAGGATGCTTGTTTCCAGTCCAGGGAGGACCTGACCTGGCAGTTCGGGCTGGACTCTTCCCATTGGGCGCAGGGTCAACATTGATTTGCATATGGCTGGGTCCAAACTGGAATAGCATGGTGAGCAAAAAAACAATGGATTTAGGACCAGATCTCTGTACTGGGGTGACTGTAAGACATTTTTCTGCATTCTGTCCATCAAGTGCTCTTTTTGCATTTGTCACCCCAAGTGGGACGGGTATGCCCAGACGTGGGTCCCGTGCTCTCCATGCCACTGGAGTCAAGCTATCCTGGCTGATGAGGGCTGAAAGCCTGAAACCAGTCCTAGGATGCTTGTTTCCAGTCCAGGGAGGACCTGACCTGGCAGTTTGGGTTGGACTGTTCCCATTGGGCGCAGGGTCAAGACTGATTTGCATATGGCTGGGTCCAAACTGGAATGTCATGGTGAGCAAACAAACTATGTATTTAGGCCCAGATCTCTGTACTGGGGCGAATGTATGACATTGTTCTGCATTCTGTCCATTATTTGCTCTTTTTGCAGTAATATTACACAGGGCCTACGTCACTCCGCTGACAATACAGAAAATGTACCCCACTGCGTCGGTTGATTGCCCAAGATGTTCGCAACAGCCTGCAGACTGCACTCTCATGTTATGGACTTGCCCTACATTGGGGAGGTTTTGGTTGGAGGTTACACAGGGTTTAACTCAACTGAGGGGGCGCTCAACGTGGACTACCATAGAGGCGTGTCTCTTGGGCCTCTTCCTTCTCCGAAAGAAGGCAAATTTACTCCGCCCTTTTGCAGGATTAGCTCTGATGCTTGCTAAAAGGCTCATTACGCAGCACTGGAAATCCCATACTGCGCCATGTGAGGACAAGTAGATGGAGTGGGTTATTAGGTGGGCCATGGCAGAGGGCGAGGTGTTACGGTGTGAGGATTATAGAGGATTAACTAAGAAGCTGATCTCCTTAGAGTGGGCCCAGCTGTTAGAGCAGTTTAAAGCAGAAACAAATGAAGAGGTAGATGATCCCCGGAACGCAGTGAATGATCCGGGAGACAGTGCCTGATTGTCAAATGTATTGAGACTTGGACATAGGTGTTGGTCTTGCCCTCGTCCTCTTTCTCCCTTCCCCCTTTCTTGCCCCTCACTTTCTCTTCCTTGGTCTTATCCTCCAATATCAGAATGTTTTCCCTGAAGGGCAAATTGCCTGGAAGGGAGCAAAGGGAATAGTGCGGCAAAGTTTAAGGAAAGTTTTTCGGGGTGGGATGTATTGAGGGAGGGATCATGGGGAGTTTTGTTTTCAGGGAGGGTAAAAAGTTAACTACAGAAATAACCATGCACACTGTACAACAAGAACTGGTTTTGTAGGTGCACTCTTGCCTTACTTGAAAACAAGATGCGATATTATTGAATGTATGACCACCAGAACTGTATGGAAATGTAAAATGCCTTAAATGCCATGCAGAAATGTATAAATTGTCTACAAACCTGAGAACTGAATAAAATATGTGTTAAAAAAAGATTTAGGATTAGACACTTCAAATAAATCAAACCAACAATTAAAACCAAAGATTTAAAAATTGATCAAGATTATAAAGGATGATTTTCCCTAATAGATCCATGGTGAGTAGACCACCCAGGCCTTTCACAGTGTACGTGCTACTCTGCAAGGTTTACAATTGGATCTTTTTGGTGGATAAGTAATTAGAAAAAGGAGGGTCAGAGATTATTACTAACTCTTTTTCGGATCACTCTATAATCTCCTAAATTATAATAGTAGGAATACCTAAAAAAAGGAATCCCAGATGGCAGTTTGACAAATCTCTGCTTACGGACCAAAGATGGATTGAAGAAATGCATAATTTTATACAGCTACGTTTTATTGATAATATAAATACTGCCCCAATTTTTATGGTGTAGGAAGCCTTCAAGGCCTCCTTTCGAGGCCAGGTCCTTTCTTATGAAGCTAGGACATCCAAGCAGAGTGCGCAGAAGATAGAAATTCTATAAAGCACAGTAGAATGGGTTAGTAACAAACTCAACTGTGCGATGTTAAGAGAACATTGTGATAAGGCACTACAGCAAACAGTGATGAGGGCTAAAGACCAACTAAGGTTTTTTTTTATTACAGAAGATATTATAGGGAGTAAGGCTTACCAACAGAAAGCTTATTAAGAAAGCCAGCATATAGGTAAATGTCTATCATGGACCACTAAAACACAGAAGAACAGGGAAATAATCACACAAATGAGAGATTCTAGCACTGGAATTCTGGTGGAAGATAAAGACAAGATAGCAGAAATATTTTTTTTCCATTTTGAACAAATCTACCCGGAAGTACAGGTAATTAACTCACAAGATTTAGTACAATACTTCCACTCTTTCCACCTACCACAAATCACTAGGGATAATATAGAATCTTTAAATAAGTCCATTGAGCCTATAGAACTGGCCGAAATGTTAAAATGTATGGCTAGTGCAACGGCGAGTGGGAACAACGGTATTCCCGTTGAAGTATATAAGATGTTTTTAGCTGAGCTTTCCACATTCTTAATATCTCTCTTTAATACAATTATTAATAGGATCCCTATCTCCAAGAGATTTAAGAAGTCAGTTGTGATCAACATTCCTAAAAAAGATAAAGATTCTTGCGACCCCAACTCATATCGTCCAATAAGCTTATTAAATTCAGATTATATGCTAATTATGAAAATCTGGGCAAATCGGATTGCTCCTAGCGTGGAACAAGTGGTCCATGCTAACCAAACAGGATTTTTGCCAGGGAGATCAATGGTTGCCAATACCTATTATTTGATGCAGGCTATCAATTACTTTTCAGTCAACAAGGAAAAGGCTGTAATATTAATGATGGATGCAGAAAAGGTGTTCGACCTTGTTGACTGGCAAGCTCTGTTTTTTATTTTAGGGAAGTTTGGCTTCCCATCTCAATTGATAGCGATGCTGAAGGAATTATATAAGGAGACCGTAGCAAAGATAAATGTTAATGCAGAACAGGTGGGAGAAGTTGAGATTAAGTGTGGCACCCGTCACCATTAACCCCACTCCTTTTTTCCTTGTTTGTTGAGCCACTCACTGTCAAAATCTGTTCTAACCCATTAATCCTGGCTCCTATAATGAGGACAGCAAAAAAAATATTTTTGCTGACAATATTATCCCATATCTTAAGGCTGAAAGTGCAAATATACAGGAAGTGCTGAGGTAATCCAAGCTTTCACAGGCCTGTTTAATTCTGCAGATGCCCAGTTCCCAGCGGGTTTACATACTTTACCACACTCGCCCATAAGATACTTAGGTGTCAATGTGACAAATGATTACACACAATTGTTCCATTCAAATTATGGGAGTACTCTTATAAAGGTAAACATTTCATTAGAGAGGTGGACTCAATTACCTTTGTCATTAGTGGGACGAGTTTTGTTGGTTAAAATCTCAATACTCCCCCTGTTTGTATTTCTTTTTCTGAACCTTCCTCTGAAAGTGCCTAACCCATATTTCAATGAACTAGATAAAGCAATTTGAGAGTTTGTATACGCAAAAAAAGTAGTTTGGGTAAAATTGTCTCCTCTCCAACTAGGTACAGAGCAGGGATTGTAGCATTACTACATTTCCCAACATATTATCAGGCCTCTCTGGTTAGTCAATTGAAGTATGATAATATTATTTTAAATTATATGCTAAAAGTAAGTGCAATACCTACTAGCTTTTCTTCGGTCGAATAACCTACCTAAGAAAATGAGCTATAAAGTTATAACAACAATAGTGTCACGCAGCTTGTTTTTAGAGCATATAATATATCGCCATGTCCCGCTCTTACTTCTCTTTAAGACTGTGTGATCTTGGGCTTACATTTTTTCAGAGGGGTCTTGCAGTCCTGGAGAGATCTAGGTTTTATGAAGCTAGGTGATTTTTATAATCTTACTAGTTTGATAACACGTGATTCAATATTATTGCTATTTGGTAGCCTAAAATGCATCTCCAATGCTTAGTTTTAACCAATAAGAAGTTTTCCTAAAAACAATTAAACTATGATTAAAAAGCTGCAAGAACGATAACAAGCCGGATTAACAACAATAAGTTTAGTGGAATAGGAAACTGATATTACACCAGAGTCCTAATAATAAACTTATTGAGGAATTTCCTCCAAAAAGTTTACAAGAAACGGACTGCAGGTTTAACATTAGAGAATGGCAGTTGTTGAGTGAGATTGATCATAGAGCATTGGGAGTGACACATTTTAAGAGAATGGCTTTCCTATCTAGATGGATGGTATATTATATGCATCATAGACTGCATAAAATGTTCCCATCAACCCCCGGATCAATATTTCAGGTGCAAGGTGAATGGGGCGGGTGGATTGTTCCATATATTTTTTGCATACTCTAGCCTACAGCACTTTTGGGAGGAGGTTTTCAAAATGATCAGTCATTGCATGTCGATGGCTATTCTTCCATCAACAATGTTGGTTCTATTTGATTTCCTGCATTTTGGGCGCCAGTTAACAAAACACCAGCATTATTTTACATATATAGTAATAGCGGTATCCAGGTCTTTGGTACTGCAGAACCTGAAATCATTAATGTTGTCGACAATAGGCCAATAGCTTAGAAAATGTTGGTGAAGACCTATGTATTTGAGGAGGCATACGTGAAGAGAGTAGGGGCGCTCCGTAGGTTTACGGTTACTTGGGCTGATTACTCCACTTTTTTCCAATGACATATAAGGACCTTTATGCAATCTAGATAAATGAGGTATAAAGGGGCGAAATACGGCAAGGTCCCGTTCTTAGTGAAATATGGGTAATGATGCTATATAAATTTTAGTATGGGATTTTGTATATTAATTGTCGTTGCTTTTAATAATATATAATTGTACTATGATATTCTAAAATAAATTGTCTATGCTGCTATTATGAGGAATATGTGTTCAGGCTATTTGGATGAACTGGATGACTATTTTAAGAGAAGTTGTTTTTTTGTCTGTACATTCTGTAAGTAATGCATGAATTATTTGCACTGCCTGCCTCTTTTTTCTTGCTCAAATAAAAAGGATATTTAAAAAAAGGTTGTCTGGATTAGTGCAAGGTGCCTCACTTAAATAGGTATACACCATATACTAAGCCAGCCTCCTACATTGGTGTGCAGTGGTTGGGATTGATGAAGCAAGTGTTAGAAATTAAATGCGTTTTGACTCGCAAAGTTAAACTTCCATAATGAATTAATAATATTAATGAGTTTATGCATGATTTGTATTAATTCAACCTAGTTTAAAAATGTATTCACGAACATGAGGGTTTAACATTATGTGCTCTTTGTTGCATTTGCGAGTACGTTGAAAAATAATAAACTAACTTTGTCTATTTGTTTTGTCAACATTAATTGCTGCTGTTTAAATAATGGCATGTGCTTATTTTAAATATGCTTTCGTCTATGTCGTGTCTTTTATGTGGCAAAGGCTCGTGGAGAATCCTGAGGCCCATGTGAAGAAGGTTTTTATAAAAGCTGCTTAATCGTGCTTAAAGCTAGATAACATAAACTAATGGGTTAACATTAGTAAAGGGGGTGGGTAACAGAATGACTTTCATTACTCAAATTAATTCATGTTTTGTGTTTCTTTGCATACTAGTTCTTAAAAAAGAGGCCTGAGGCCTAGCTTTTAAACGGGTGTTTGGAATCCTGTCGTGATGAGCCGAGCACAGCAAAAGAATGAAAAATGTTGTCACATTCATAATCGTCAGTAAACAAATATGAGGAACTGTGCAAGATGTGCTCCGTGTTGAATAATTTCCAAGGACAGGAAGCGGCAGAAAAGCCAAGCTGAGGAAGCAGCCAACTGTTATTTAATAAGTTGTTGCAAAAACCTCGGAAGCTAATGTCGCTTGTGGACAATGGACAAAGACATTTTAGAAAGGCACGAATTTGGATCGCAAGAGCTATGAGCTCACATGGACTGACAGTTGTCAGCCAATCAAAATGCTGAATGTTATAGAAAAAGTATTCCTTTAGTTAGTTTTAGATAGAAAAAAGGTATAAAACTTGGCCCCTTGGGAGGAGGGCTGCTGGCTCGTTCCTGAATCCTGAAGGGCGTGAGATGCTGTCGGACTTTTGACTCACGTAAGGGAAACTGAACTAATGACTTTCCTCTCAGGTTTTAATAAGTTTAGTCAGGGAAATAAAATTTAGGGAATGAGATCCTTCTGCTTAAAATACTTTTCATGCTGATTTGTTTTGAACTGACAGTCTAATGTGCCTTTACTTAATAAAATGATGCTCATTAAATGCTAATAAAAAAGATTTCTTAATTTAAAATGTTCTTTATTTGAAAATAAAGTTAATAAAATAGATTTTGTAATGACAAGCTGGTCTTGTTTATTCTGAGTCTAGTTACCATCAGTTGATCCATTACCTAGGTGACTTAATTAATTGTTTCCATTTTTATAAACATGATAATGATGAACTGCAGTTGTATAATAATGTAAATAGTTTTGTGAATAGTTACGATTAATTAGGTCACATGATTCAGTTGGCCAATACTTGTCTCAGTCATTTATGGGCCTTGTGAAGAGTTTATGATTAATGGTGAGTATCATGGTGTTGGGTAGTGCTGTTGAGACAGAATTTCTGTAGGGCCGCTGGATCAATTCTCTGGTAGCAGAGTTACGGTTACTATGGTAACTGACATGCTACATGTAGATACATAGGATACATGTTTAACACATGCTAAGTTTGTCCAGTTGTTATATGTAGTCGAAAGGTTTTTTCCAGCAGTGTGAAAATTCCTGGTTGGTTGCCGGCAGAGTAGTGTAACAGGTGAAGTTACACAGTTCATTTGTTCTGTTTCAAATTAGTGATATTGACATATCACTATTGTTGTGGACATACAGCACAAGTTTAGGGATTTTAGGTATGACAGGTTGAATGTATAGTGAGGATTGCCTATGAAATCGTAGCTTCGAGTATAGGGACTAGAAGCTTGTTTTAAAACTCGCTGTGAAAAGAGTAGTAGGATTTTTTCCAAGCTTGAGTGAAGGGTAAGGAAGTGTTGTCTATTCTTACTGGCAATTGAGGATTTCTATTGGTAGGTTAAAGTCCTGCCGAAGATTTCATGTATACATGGTCAAGGTTTTCCGTTTGAATGTGTATAAATGATTTTGTGAAAATAGCGTCGTCTATTTCACGAGAGTGAGAACTCGAATGATTGATAAAAACTATCACTTTATTTAGCGAAACAGACAAATGGTTTGGTATTCTGTAGTTACTAACTGAATTTCATTGAAAAGAATTGTTTTAAAATGGAGCTGTGAAAATATTTTGTAAAGGAGGGGTGAGTTTGCGGAGCGGAGACAGTAAAGCTGCAGCGACAGTATACGTCACAGGGTTCGCGCTGCGATTGGTTAACATATGTCACAGCAAGCGCACTGATTGGTTCACATGACCGAAACGAGCTGTTAGCTGATTGGTCCTTTCTGAAAACAGTACTTCTATTGGTTGAGCAAGGTAGTGACGTGGCTTAACCTGATTGGCTTGTTGGTGAGTTTCACGCACGGATTGGCTAGAGTAGCGGAACAACAAAGAAATACTTACGATCTTTTCCAAAGTAAACAGAATAGTTTTAAAACATGAGTTATTGGTACGGAAAGGAGGAAAAGAAGCCTTCATGGTTTCAGAAATTTAAAAATATATTCAGCCCCGATAAGAAAATTGAAACACGTGGTGGAAAATTACTTCATAAGTACAAAACACCTGCAGCATGTATGGAAGGTGAATATGGTTATCATACTGTCCTTTGGTTTGAAAATTGGATGCAATATACCAATGATGAGGGTGTATTAGCATGGCCGGAAGATGGATCATTCAATGTTAAAGTTTTGGAAAACCTGAGAGAAAAAATGATGGCTCTTATGCCAAAGCCTAGACCTAATGTAGATAGCGCACAAACAAGGTGAGTGCGTCCCTGTTTTTGGGCACATCATGTGGGTTCTTCTTATGAGAAAGACTCCAAAACGTAATTAGACGAAATTCAATTGTTTGATGTGAAACATGTTTTTATTTTGAAAATATTTCAATTCATTTCTTGTGTTGGTCGTTTTCCAAATATACAACTGCTCCAATGCATTTCGGGCGTAGCCCTTTATCGAGGAGCTCTGTTGGCGAAAATGATACACTTAAAAATACGCTTTTAAACACAATAATTCATCACATCATCTCAATGTTGGCATTTGCTTTATGGCGAGTGTCAAATTATGTCGACTTTGCATGTGCATTTCAACTAAAATAAATACCATGGCTATTTTCTCAAGGTGACAGTCAAAGAATGCGGGTCAAAAAAATGAAAAGAAAAAGAAAAACATACCGGGTTTTTTCTTTTGTAAGCTGTGAAAACAGTCAAAGTTCGGTGCTGTCAAAAGAAACAAGCGGGGTGTTAAAATGGTGACCTAACATGACGATAGGTCAGTGAGACAAAATGCGAGCCAGCTGTCTAATAAACTTACTTCATGACGAGGCAGGAGCCGTCTTGAAGATTAACAATCCCGAGGGAACGAGGTGAAGGGTTTCTCCTAGTGCGAGGCTGAAAGCGCGCGAGTGGGGATTTAAACTTGACCAGAAGAGGTCAGGGTGTCGGGAAAATGAAAAACGGATTAGTCCTAGGTGTGGAAAAATCTGGCGGCCATGTCTGTATGGGCTAATCTAAGTGCTGCGAATGGAAACTGGAATGAATACATAAGTAACTGGCCTTTCAGAACAATATTTACAAAAAATTGATTAATAAAAGAACTAAACAGTTGAATTACCAACATGAAGCGGAACCGCTTAAATTGCAATGTGTCGATGGTTGTAACAACCTTTACAGATAACAACTCAGTTCAATGCGGTCATTGAGACCGAAAGGTTTCAAGGATTGAAGGCGATAAATCCAAAACGTCTCGCGTTGCAATAAAGTTTTGTTATTGTCTCTTCCTTCTTTTTTTTCCACCAATTTAAGAACCATGAATTTAAGTTGGGCTATGTTTTGTCTTAGTTCATTAAAGTGCATAGCTATGCTTGAACGTTCGTTTTTGGTCCGAATGTTTGACTTGTGCTCGTTGAGTCGTATTTTAATTTTTCTCTCAGTTTTCCCAATATAGATCTTTCCACATTAGCATTTCAATAGATAGATCAGATTCATTGAATTACATGTTTCATTTACATTCACCTTGATGTTGTTCCCTTTAATGGGGTGGCTTATTTTGCTTCCTTTGATGATGTTGTTACAACTGTTGCAGTTGTGACAGGGACGTGTCCCGTTGTACGTGATTGATTCCTTGGATTCTTTAGATAGTATCTCTTTATGGTTGGATGCTCGGGTGTAGGCGAAAATTGGTGGATTTGTGAACAAACCTTTGAATTCGGGTTCAGTGGCGAGTATGCGACAGTGGTTTAAGACAATTTTTTTGAATTGATTACTTTGGGTGGAGTATTGTGAGACCACCATGTTAGACCTGTCTGGCTTTTTGGCGCAGTCCCTCCTCTTTATTATTTATTTTGTCCCCTTTTTGCCCCTCATACCCGTGATAATTTTTGTCCACTGACTTTTTCTAGGTGTTGGCCATGGGGATAGGTGTTCTTTTTCCCCTCATGGTTTTTCACCTCAGGCCTTGAGGCCTGTTCTGTCAGGAAACTCCTGTATTCACAAAATGGAGGGCCCTAACTGTTTCCAACTGCCACACCTTAGTCAGCCCCATAGAATAACCTTAGGCTTTCCAGAACCTTCTGCACCCTACTGGACTCTGTGGGGGTTGTCTATATAAGGGCAGAGGTTAGGAAGCCATTTTGTGCTGACCAGAGAGTGGAGGAGTGAGGCAGTGGTGAGAGGAGGAGGACGCACTGGGAGCAGTTAGTTTGTCCTTGTGACAGACAGCCACTACAGGGAGACGTTCCCCCTTCAACCCTTGACCAATCCCTCCCAACCATCTTCTTCTGTTGAGGAAATCAATCTACTTGTGGAGGAAGTCCCTTCTACATTTGAGCCCCAGTGAACCCTGTCAGGACGCTCTTATTAGAGGACTTCCCTAATTTCCCATTGCCAGCGCTTCACATACCAGCGTTGAAGAGCAGCTGAGAGCCCCGTGTTGTGTCCGGTGTTCCCTTGACGCGCTGTGAGGAAGACGCGTGTTGGTGGAGCCTTAGCGACCTGGGGAGCGAGTGCGCCGCTCTGGAGTGTATCTCCGGTGGAGCCAGGTGAGGGGAGAGACTGCGCAGAGGTGCGGAGACAGCGCGGCGCCAGGCGGGAATACTAATCCCTCGCGCCCGCGCTGTTCAGCTCGGCATTGCTGGAGGCGGATCTGAGGAGGCGAGGCCTGCGGGAGGCGTGTCTGCGGGAAGAGGAGTGTCTCGGAGGCGAGCCGCCTCCGTATTCCGGCGGCCTGAGTGACATCGCGGGAAGCGTCTAAACGACGCGCAAGCCCAGTAGGAGGCCGGCGAAGTGGTCTCGAAGGAAGAGAACCGGCGGAAGGCGGAGCAGCCTCTCGCCAACGGAGCCAGCGAGAAGTGCATCGCTCTGTCCATTTTCGAGGCCCCTCGCCCAGCGCTGTGAAAAGGAAGCGCGCCTGGGCTGAGGAAACCTGACCAGCCCCCCACGCTCTGATAGTTGATCTACCCCCCACGCCAGCACCAGGCAAGTAGCTGGTTGGGGAAGTGTAGCAGGATCGCCAGAGGCCGGCTGACAGCTAGAAGCCGGAGGACTGTGGTAGAACTACCACAGAGACAGTAAGGAGAGTGGGGGTGAGGAAGTAAGGTGCTGTGCCCTCTTGGGGAATGTTACTATGCACAGGATCTAGTGTTTAGAAGGTGTTAGACAATCAAATCATCTTCTCTCTTAAGTGGAAAGTACTTGGGCATTGCATCAGAAAGCCTTATTGGTCATTGGGGCAGGGCAAAGTGGCCCAGTCAATAATTCTAGTAATATTGGTGAAAATGATGTCTGCTTCCTTTACAGAGGGGGTCAAGTGAAGAAGCTAATCAACAGTGGTTATAAGGAGGAGTTTACTAACGTGGTGTTGTAGTACTCTTATTGGGTTGAGGGAAGCTTTAAGCTCCTCAAGCAGCACACAGGTGGTTTCATACAGCTTGTGTGATTTCTACACTTCTCATTGTGTGTGCGCCCTTGATGTGATTAAAGGGTTAGAGTCCTACTTCATAACCACACCTAATTAAATGTTAGAATCTGAGTAAATGTGCTAGTGATGTGAAATTGATGATTTGAGTTAGCATTTCTGCAGGGACTGTATCAATTGGTGACTATAATGTATTGAGCTATCATCCCTGGAATTGGGGCTGTTAATTTGAAGACTACTAAATATATAGTACTGGAAATACTGTTTGCTAAATTGTGATAAGAGTTCAAGAGTATAGTAATTGCTTTCAAGACAAATTGTAATGCTTAAATTGTAAGATTTTGAAAACAAAGAGAATATTATTTTTATAAAGCAGTACGTATTTTCCCACATTTTTGGTGTAGTGTTTTCTTTTTGAGTGATATTGCGTGGTTTTACTTTTGGGTGGTCTGCAACCTTTACACTGTGCCTCTGAAATGTTAGTCTTGCCCTAGGCCAGGCTACCCCAGTGCCAACATATTGGTGCCTAGCGGTGGGATACTGACTTGGTTGCAGCTACTCACTAGTAATTCGACGTAATACACTAAACCTACACCAGGAGTTTTCTCCTTGCGGCCCTCCCAATTTGTCTTTTTGATTTTTCCAAATGTATTCCTGGTGGTGGGTGGAGTTGGCTTTAGGTTGCCCTTGCAACTCTGAAATTTCTGGTGTGTATCTAGGTTTGCCTGACTCACAATGGAGTTCGCTGTGGAAAACCTAGAGGTCTATTCCGTGTCACAATTGAAAATGTTCTGCCAGCAAAAGGGGGTATTTTTCAAACATGGTGCCAGGAAGGGGGAGCTCCAGACCAGTCTCAGGGCTTGGGTGGAGGCACACCAAGAAAAGAAGGAGGAGGATGAAGAGGCCGACCAGGACACAGTGGGGGGTAGAAGGTTTATTCCACACTGAAGGGGAAAACTTGCTCCCAGGACCAGTGTCCTACTCCAGAAGGGGCAGTAGCATCTCTGGGGGAAGCCTAACGGAAGCCGAGCTCACCGATAGGAGGGAGAAAAGACAGTTGAGGTGGGAGTTGGCTAAGTTGGAGCAGGAGAAAGAGGAGAGGAGGATGGCCCACGAGTTCAGATTGAAGGAGCTGGAGCTCCAAAGCCTGCGAAGGGGGTCCTCTCCTAGTAGGAATGGTGGCAGCGAACCAAAGGAGACAGCCAGGGAGACCAAACCCTACTTACCCAAAGACCTGATAGCAAGCTTCAGTCAGGGGGACGATATAGCTAAGTGGCTGGCTGCTTATGAGGTTTCTCTGAGGGTTCATGGGGTGCAGGAGAAGCACTGGGGGGGGGGGGGTAGTTTGTATAAGTACATGCCTCCTGCTGGTCGGGACACCTTGCTGGCCCTGGAACCAGAGGAACAGACAAACTACCCCACCATGAAGCTGGCGTTGTTAAGGAAGTTCGGGCTTACCCCAGAAAGGTACCGACAGAAGTTTAGGGGGAGCCACAAACTAAGTACTCAGAACTGGGTGGACTTCCTTGACTACGCCAGAAAGGCCTTAGAGGGTTGGGTCAAGGGCAGTGAGGTAAAAGATTATGAGGGGCTGTACGATCTATTTTTGAGAGAACACCTCCTCGAGAAATGTTTTCCCGAGCTGCGCCAACACCTGGTGGACAGCAAGCTGACCAATCCCCGGAAGCTTGCAGAGGAGGCGGACATCTGGGCAAGTACCCGGGTGTCCTCCAAGGGGACTGGAGGGGAATCTCAAAAAGCCGGACAGGGCGCCCCCCAGAAGAAGGAGGGGGGGGAGAAAAAGAAAGAGTTCTCTAAAGGTCCCCAAAATAACTTCCAAGGGAAGGGAGCAGGTTTCACCCCTAGGGCAAACCCGCCCAGAAATCCTAATCCTGGCCAAAGCCAGCAGCCAAGGGTTCTCCACTGTTTTGAATGCGGTGGTGTTGGACATTATAAGGGGGATGTCAGATGCCCAAAGAGACCACCCCCTCCCA
Source organism: Lissotriton vulgaris (assembly GCF_964263255.1). Lineage (NCBI taxonomy): Eukaryota > Metazoa > Chordata > Amphibia > Caudata > Salamandridae > Lissotriton > Lissotriton vulgaris. The sequence continues at coordinate 1,144,441,878 of NC_141687.1, read as the reverse complement.
CCGGAGGAAAGTCACTGGGAGTAGCTAGTGTAGCGCTCTGGGAGGAGTTGCCCTTAGATAAGGGGGGTGAGTGGGCGGGTGTCACCTTAGTGTCCCTGGGCGAGCGGGAGATGGTGCCAAAGATCCAGGTGCCCCCAAATACTACAAAGTATGGGCAATGGGTTACCATCAATGGCCAGAGAGGGGAGGCTCTGAGGGATACAGGAGCCAGTATGACTATGGTGAGAAGTCAGCTGGTGTCTCCAGAGCAGGTTGTTCCTAATGTACTCCACCCCGCCGCGATGGCTAACGGCAGAATGGGTCACTATCCAGTGGCTGAGGTTCCCTTTGAGTGGGAGGGGGTTGCAGGTTCACTTCGAGTTGCCGTAAGCCCTGCCGTGCCAGTCGATTGTCTGTTGGGGAATGACATGGAACACAACACTTGGAGAGAGGTGGAATACCGGACGCATTCTGCGATGCTGGGTACACCTGACTGGGCCTGTGCAAGCACATGGTCTGCGACTGCCCGGAGAGGGAGTTCGCCTGGGTTGGAGCCTGGAACAATGGCCCAACCCGCTGCTAAGAAGGGACAGACCCGGAGACAGAGAAAGCCTGCTCCGGCTTCCACACCCCATGTGACAGATCGGCCACCTGCGGTGGTGGACCAGGAGTCCGTGGAGGGGGAAGTAGACTCTCTGGAGGATTTACCTATCCCTGCGGAGTGGCATGTGGAGGGAGGTCCTACCAGAGAGGAATTCTGTAAGGGGCAGAGGGAGTGCCCCACCCTTGAGGGACTGAGGCGACAGGCTGAAGCCCAAGCAGCAGGTGATGTTACGGGACATTACCATATTTACTGGGAGGATGGACTCCTCTACAGTGAACCCAAGGTACCCTTGCCTGGTTCTTCAAGGGCCTTGGTAGTCCCGCAACAGTACCGAGCCTTTCTTTTGGAATTGGCTCATGCCATACCCCTGGCAGGACACTTAGGCCAGGACAAGACCTTTGCACGGCTTGTCCTCCACTTTTACTGGCCTCAGATGAAAGTGGCGTCCAACACTTACTGTAGGACATGTGTAACCTGCCAGGCCAGTGGGAAAACAGGGGTGAAGCTAAAGGCTCCCCTGGAACCACTTCCAGTCGTTAGCACACCCTTTGAAAGGGTAGGCATCGACATTGTAGGGCCTTTGGATCCACCAACAACAGCTGGTCACAGGTTTATCCTGGTTCTGGTGGATCATGCCACACGGTACCCAGAGGCAATACCTCTGAGGACAGTCACTGCACCTGTAGTGGCAAGAGCCCTAATGGGAATCTTTACCCGAGTGGGATTTCCCAAGGAAGTTGTGTCTGACAGGGGGACCAACTTCATGTCAGCTTACATGCGGGCAATGTGGAAGGAGTGTGGAGTGACCTCCCGGTTCACCACTCCCTATCACCCCCAGTCAAATGGACTGGTTGAGAGGTTTAATAAGACCTTGAAAGGCATGATCAGAAGTCTGCCTGAAAGCCTGCGGAGGAAATGGGACGTCCTCCTACCCTGTTTACTCTTTTCCTACAGGGAAGTGCCCCAGAAGGAAGTGGGCTTCAGCCCCTTTGAGCTTCTGTATGGGCACCCTGTACGCGGTCCTCTCAGCCTGGTGAAGGATGGTTGGGAGAAGTCTCCCGGGAAACCCCCCCAGGATGTGGTGAGCTACATGCTGGCCTTCAGGAGCCAAATGGCGAAGTTGTGGAAGCAAGCTTCTGACAACTTGGAGGCCAGCCAGGCAGTCATGAAGGAGTGGTATGACCACAATGCTCACCAGGTGGAATTGAAGCCTGGCCAGAAAGTGTGGGTGATGGAGCCTGGAGAGCTTAGCGCCCTCCAGGATCGCTGGACAGGCCCCTTTGAGGTGTTGGAGAAGAAGGGTAAGGCCACATACCTGGTGGACCTTAAGACCCCTCGACAGCCCCTACGGGTGCTGCATGCCAACCGTCTCAAGCCCCACCATGAGAGGCCCGAAGTCATATTGATGATGGTGACTGACGGGGAAGAGGAAGCGGAAAGCGAACCTCTCCCAGATCTCTTTTCGTCTCAAGAGAAGGATGGGTCAGTGGAGGGAGTGATTCTCTCTCCTACTCTAACTCCTGAGCAACGGGAGGACTGCCGCCAGATCCTGGAGCAGTACTCTTCATTGTTCTCCCTTGTCCCGGGAAGGACTCACCTGTGTACCCATGACGTGGACACAGGAGACAGCCCACCAGTGAAGTCGAAGACCTACCGGCTGTCTGACAAGGTGAAGGCTAGCATCCATGGAGAGGTTGCCAAGATGCTAGAGCTGGGAGTAATTGAACCTTCCAACAGCCCTTGGTCCAGTCCGGTGGTGCTCGTGCCAAAAGCCGCACCACCAGGCACCACACCTGAACTGAGGTTCTGTGTGGATTACCGAGGACTGAATTCAGTGACAAGGACTGATGCTCATCCGATCCCTAGGGCGGATGAATTGATTGACCGGCTAGGAGCTGCCCAATATCTGAGTACCTTTGACCTCACTTCAGGGTACTGGCAGATCTCCTTGACAGATGGAGCAAGGGAAAGGTCAGCCTTCTCCACACCTGAGGGACACTACCAGTTCTGTGTGATGCCCTTTGGGCTCAAGAATGCCCCTGCCACATTTCAGCGGCTGGTGAACCAGGTCCTCTCTGGAATGGAGAGTTTCTCTGCTGCTTACTTGGATGACATTGCTGTCTTCAGTAGCAGTTGGGAGGACCATCTGCAGCATTTGCAAGCCGTTCTCCAGGCCCTGAGACAAGCTGGATTGACCATCAAAGCCAGCAAATGCCAGATTGGGCAGGGGTCGGTTGTGTACCTTGGACACTTGGTGGGTAGGGGGACTGTGCAGCCCCTGCAGGCGAAGATTGAGGCAATCATGGCCTGGGAACCCCCCAAGACACAGACTGAGGTCCGAGCTTTCCTGGGCCTCACAGGTTACTACCGTCGCTTTGTGAAGGGGTATGGCACTATTGTAGCGCCCCTCACAGAGCTCACCTCCAAGAAACAACCTCGACCGGTAGTTTGGACGGGAGCTTGTCAGCGAGCTTTCGAGAAATTGAAGCAGGCAATGTGTGCAGCACCGGTCCTGAAGGCCCCAGACTTCTCCAAGGAGTTCATTGTCCAAACGGATGCATCAGAACATGGCATTGGGGCAGTGTTATCGCAACTGAATGAAGAGGGCCTGGATCAACCTGTAGTCTTCTTATCCAGGAGACTGCTTCCCCGGGAACAGAAGTGGAGTGCTATTGAGAGGGAAGCTTTTGCGGTGGTGTGGGCTCTGAAGAAGTTGCGGCCATACCTCTTTGGCTCGCACTTCCTGGTTCAGACTGACCACCGCCCCCTTCGTTGGCTGATGCAAATGAAGGGGGAAAATCCCAAGCTGTTGAGGTGGTCCATCTCCCTACAGGGAATGGACTTCCGGGTGGAACATCGGCCTGGAGTGGACCACGCCAATGCAGACGGTCTCTCCAGGTATTTCCGCCTTAGTGATGAGGACTCCCAAGGGGTTGGGTAGTTCTCCCCAATTTCAGCTGGGGGGGGGCGCGTGTTAGACCTGTCTGGCTTTTTGGCGCAGTCCCTCCTCTTTATTATTTATTTTGTCCCCTTTTTGCCCCTCATACCCTTGATAATTTTTGTCCACTGACTTTTTCTAGGTGTTGGCCATGGGGATAGGTGTTCTTTTTCCCCTCATGGTTTTTCACCTCAGGCCTTGAGGCCTGTTCTGTCAGGAAACTGTTGTAAGTCACAAAATGGAGGGCCCTAACTGTCTCCAACTGCCACCTCTTAGACTGCCCCATAGGATAACCTTAGGCTTTCCAGAACCTTCTGGACCCTACTGGACTCTGTGGGGGTTGACTATAAAAGGGCAGGGGTTGGTCAGCCATTTTGTCTTGCAGTAAGCCTGGACAGGAGCAAGGTGACTAGTGAGAAGGAGCGTGATAATTTTTGTCCACTGACTTTTTCTAGGTGATGGCCATGGGGATAGGTGTTCTTTTTCCCCTCATGGTTTTTCACCTCAGGCCTTGAGGCCTGTTCTGTCAGGAAACTGTTGTAAGTCACAAGATGGAGGGCCCTAACTGTCTCCAACTGCCACCTCTTAGACTGCCCCATAGGATAACCTTAGGCTTTCCAGAACCTTCTGGACCCTACTGGACTCTGTGGGGGTTGACTATAAAAGGGCAGGGGTTGGTTAGCCAATTTGTCTTGCAGTAAGCCTGGACAGGAGCAAGGTGACTAGTGAGAAGGAGCGCGCGCTGGAGTAGGGAGAGACTGGTCAAAAGGGCAGCTTTCCCCTGCAGATCGACGGGCCCACTTTCTAGCCTATCTAGCCCTGTACCTATAGAGGAAGTGCTTGACCAAAGGACTGTATCCTGATTGCTAAAGTCCTGAGAAAAAGGGGTGCTGAATTGGGCTCTGGCGTGTCACCGCCTTCGTGAGGAAACAGCCCCCCATTCTTGTGAAGAAGAACTCTCCATCTGGTTGCTGGACGACTTCTGGGAACCCCCCCAAGACAAGACAAGGACACCCTCAAGAAAATTTCCAACAACAAACTAATAAAATGCCTTAAAGCTGACAAAGGCGGCGCACTAGTTATAGTTAACACTAGCATGTACACAGCAAAAATCAAGGAGCACATTTCTGACCTCAATACATACATGCCACTCGAGGGCAATCCGACATCTGAATACAAAAGTGACTTGATGAAAATTCTTCAAAAAGCCGCCAATGAAGGCATCATTGATGATAGGACCAGTAAATACTTAACAGTTGAACATCCACGTAGTCCAACCATATCAATGCTTCCTAAGATACACAAAGACATAGCAGATCCACCATTTAGACCGATAGTCTCCACCAGAGGTTCCATCCATGAACCAGTTGGTAAATTCTTGGATCGACATTTGCAACCATTGGTGAAAAACCAAAAGAGCTATATAAAAGACACCACTGAATTTCTCGCTAAATTATCTGAAGTCCAAATAACAGAAGGAGAAAAACTCATTTTTTGCACTGCAGACGTAAGAAGTTTGTACACATCAATCCCACATGGCGGAGGGATCGAAGCCGTGGAAAAAGCGATTTTGAATAGTGACATCCCCACCAACTTACAAACATTCCTCATGGAATTAATGATATACACTTTGTATCATAGTTACTTTTCCTATGACCAACACTGGTATGCACAACTGTCTGGTATGTCTATGGGCAATTGCGCCGCACCAACCTACGCCAACATGTACATGGCTGAGTTTGAAAATTCATACATCTACGACAAAGACATTTGGAAAGACAACCTTAAACTGTTTGTCCGTGTTAGACGGACCGGGAGGGTCGGCCGAGATTACGGGGAGAGGTCTCCAGGGAGAGCCGTCTCCAACGACTGTACAGACAAGTAACTTCCCTCCCACAGACGGACACCACACAAGATTGAAGGTTAACGAGACTTTATATGCAATTCTTAAGTTACGTTGGTATGATACAAGGAGGTCTGGACTCAGGGGTCCCCTCGATTCTAGTCTTTGGTTGAGGAAAGGGGTAGCGGGACAGTCTTAGTTACCAGTGAGTACAAAATAGCTCTCAATCCTCGAGCTCGGCGTTCTAGATGATCGGGCCGTGGAGGAGCCAAGCAGGTCCCGAGATGGATGAAGGAAGGACGACGGTCCGCGGCGGAGCCTGCAGGTCCCGGTGAAAAGATGACGGTTACAACGGTCCGCGGCCACGCCAGCAGATCCCGACGACGATGAAGGATGAAGGTTACGACGGCTGTGGCAGCGCCAACAGGCAGGACGATGGTGCACAGGACAGAGCTATGGCAGCGCCAGTAGTCCGTCCAGGATGAGTTCCTCTTTACGTCTCTCGACTCCAAGATACAACTGCCTTCCTGCTCTGGAGCTGCCCCAGTTATAGGGCTGGTGTGCTTTGATGTCCGGACCCTCGCACTTGGAGGTCGGGAGGTCCGGGATGAGGGAGTCCAGACACCCAGCAGGGGGGTGGAGCCAGCGCCCGGGGAGGCGATGGGCGAGCGGCACTTGGCGGGGGAGAGCCATCGGCACCTCTTTCTCCCATTGACTTGCCAAGTAGCCCGCTCACCTCCTGGGTAGAGGGTGGTGCCGGAATGTCTGAGGCCGGGCTAGGCCCCGGGTTGAGGTCGATCGGGGGCCAGGCGGCCTCGTGGTGAAGTGTCCAAGATGGCGGCCCGGGCTGGGCGCGTGGGCCGGCAGTGGATCGGATCCACGAGGTTAACGTGCTCGGGGGCAGGGGTCCCTGAGGGGACGGAGGACGTGCAATGGTGGTGTGTGGAGCTTGCGGGACCGGGCTCGGGCCTGGTTGGGCCGGGGGAGAGCGGCCCTTCATGTGGCCTGTCCAACATGCGTCCCCCCCAGCTGAAGGCGGGGAGAGTTACCCATCCTCTTGGGGACTCTCCTCGTCGAGGCGGAAAAACCGGGACAGGCCATCTGCGTTGGCGTGGTCTGACCCAGGCCGGTGTTCGACTGTGAAGTCCATACCTTGCAAGGAGATGGACCAGCGTAGCAACTTTGGGTTTTCCCCCCGCATATGCATCAGCCACTGCAGGGGTCGGTGGTCGGTCTGCACCCGAAAGTGGGTGCCAAAAAGGTAGGGCCGGAGCTTCTTGAGGGCCCATACCACAGCGAAGGCTTCCCTCTCTATGGTGCTCCAGCGTTGCTCCCGTGGTAGGAGTCTCCGGCTGATGAAGGCCACCGGTTGATCAAGGCCTTCGGTGTTCACTTGAGACAGGACCGCTCCAATGCCCTGGTCGGAGGCGTCCGTCTGGACGACGAACTCCCGGCTGTAGTCTGGGGCCTGGAGCACAGGAGCGGAACACATGGCGGCCTTCAACTGTTCGAATGCCGCTTGACACTCTGGGGTCCAGTTCACCTTCTTGGGCTGATTCTTTGACGTGAGTTCGGTGAGAGGCCCCACTATGGTACCATAGTCTTTCACGAATCTTCGGTAATAGCCCGTGAGGCCCAGGAAGGCTCGTACCTCGGTTTGGGTGATAGGGGGCTGCCAGTCCTGGATGGCGGCAATTTTCAGCTGTAGAGGGGCCACTAGGCCGCTTCCCACCTGGTGTCCGAGGTAGGTCACAGACCCTTGTCCAATTTGACACTTGCTGGCCTTGATCGTGAGGCCAGCTCGCTGAAGGGCTTGCAGCACTGCTCGGAGGTGGTGGAGGTGCTCGGTCCAATGGTGGCTGTACACAGCGATGTCGTCTAGGTAGGCGGCGCTGAACCCTTCGAGCCCCGCCAGGACCTGATTGACGAGCCGTTGGAAAGTCGCTGGGGCATTCTTCATGCCGAAGGGCATGACCGTAAAATGGTAGTGGCCATCGGGGGTGGAGAAGGCAGAACGTTCCTGTGCTCGGGGTGTGAGGCCGATCTGCCAATAACCTGCTGTTAGGTCGAAGATGCTGAGGTAGCGGGCAGCTCCCATTCGGTCGACCAGTTCATCTGCCCGGGGGATGGGATGTGCGTCCGTTCTGGTGACTTCATTCAGGCCCCGGTAGTCGACGCAGAACCGGAGTTCTGGTGTGGTTCCGGGGGCGGCTGCTTTGGGGACCAGTACGACCGGGCTGGCCCATGGACTGTCTGAGGGCTCGATGACCCCGAGCGTGAGCATCTTAGCCACTTCCGCCTGGATGCAGGCCCGTACCCGATCAGGTACGCGGTAGGCCCGGTGGCGGATAGGAGGGCTGTCTCCGGTGTCCACATCGTGCACACACCAGGAAGTGACACCTGGGGTGAGGGAGAACAGACTGGCGAACCGTGACAGGAGGGCTTGGCACTCTTGGCGTTGTTCTCTGGTGAGGGTCTCCGAGAGTCGGACCCCATCCACGGAGCCGTCTTGCTCCTGGGTCCGCAGGAGGTCGGGGAGAGGCTCGGAGTCGTCTTCAACCCCATTGTCTGTGGCCATCAGTAGGCTGAGTTCTGTTCGTGCAAAGTGGGGTTTCAGTCTGTTGGTGTGGAGGACTCGGAGTGGGTTCCGGGAGGACTCCATATCGATCAGATAGGTGGCAGGGCCCTTGCGTTCGATTACCTTGAAGGGTCCCGTCCATTTGTCTTGGAGAGCGCATGGCTCCGTGGGGGACATTACCCATACCTGTTGCCCCGGCTCGAATTCAATGGATGAGGCGTTCTGGTCATACCATTTTTTCATGTCCTCTTGACTGGCCTCTAGGTTGGCTTTTGCTAGGTCTCTGAACCGCCGGGACTGGTTGCGGAGGGTGAGGAGGTACCGGAAGACATCTGGAGGGCTCTTGGCCGGAGGCATCTCCCAGCCTTCTTTGATCAGGCTGAGCGGCCCCCGCACTGGGTGCCCATATAACAGTTCGAATGGGCTGAAGCCTAGGGATTTCTGTGGGACCTCTCGGTAGGCGAAGAGGAGGCACGGCAGCAGCACATCCCACTGGCGACGGAGGGGCTCTTCCAATCCCCCGATCATCCCTTTTAGCGTGCGGTTGAACCGCTCAACAAGTCCGTTCCCTTGGGGGTGATAGGGGGTCGTGAACCGGTAGGTGACCCCACACTGTTGCCAGAGGGATTTCATGTATTTAGAGATAAAGTTCGTGCCTCTGTCGCTGACGACTTCTCGGGGGAACCCCACACGGGAGAAGATACCCATCAGGGCCCGGCCGACCACTGGGGCTGTCACGGTCCGGAGAGGAACAGCCTCAGGGTAGCGGGTGGCGTGGTCCACTAGCACCAGAATGAAGCGATGGCCTTGTTTTGTACGCGGGTCCAGGGGTCCCACAATGTCTATTCCGACCCTCTCAAATGGGGTCGTGACTACTGGAAAAGGTTGCAAGGGGGCCTTTAGTTTGCGGCCGCTCTTCCCACTGGCTTGGCACGTGGGGCAAGACCGGCAATGCTGGTGCACATCGTTTCTCATTTTGGGCCAGAAGAAGTGGGTCACTAGGCGACTGTAGGTTTTATCTTGTCCCAGGTGCCCTGCCAGGGGGACATCGTGGGCCAGGTTTAGCAGGAAGTCTCTAAAGCGGAGGGGCACTACTAGTACCCGGTTGGCCCCCAGCTCGGCGATTCGTTGCTCGCTGTACAACAGATCATTGTCCCAGTAGACCCAATGAGTTCCGGAGGTATCCCCTGCGCTTTGGGCGAGCGCTTGTTGGCGGAGTCCCTCGAGGGAGGGACAGGTCTTCTGTTCCTGGCGAAATTGTTCTTGTGTGGGTCCCCCCTCTTGGGCCCACTGGTCAAGGTTAGCGAGGTCGGAAGGTTGAGCAGATTCGAGGGGGGTGTCATGGTCGGGGGTCTCGGCTGGGGCGACCGGAGGCGGTGGCGCCGGCCATTCTGGTTCTTCCGGATGATGGTTGGCACGGGCGGCCATGGACCGGGTGGTGACGCACGCCCAGTCCGGGACGCCCAACATCCCCAAGTGTTCTTTTCGCTCCACGGCTGCCCACGGGGAGCTCTCCAGGTCATTTCCGAGGAGGCAGTCCACGGGGGCGTCGTCTCGGACCGTCACCTTCAACATGCCGGAGACCCCTCCCCACTCAAAGGGGACGCAGGCCATCCGACACAGACTTTCCGAGTTGTCGGCTGATCGCACAGGGCAGAGAATGTTCGGTAGATATTGTTCTGGGGTCACCAGGTGACAGCGGACGGCTGTCACACTGGCCCCGGTGTCCCGAAGGGCTTCGGCCCGTTGTCCATTGATGTTCACCCATTGGCTGTACTTCTGGGTGTTAGCGGGTAGGGGGACCCGCGGGACCATGTCTCTTCCCCCTAAGCACGCGAGAGTCATGGCGGCTGGCTCCCACTCTTGATACTCTTGCTCGTCTGTTTCTTGTTCCTCGGAGGTCTGTTCTTCCCCTAGTGCCGCGGCGGCCACATGGCGGGGTTTTGGACTCTGATACTGCGGGCAGCTTGGGTCGTTTGCATAGTGGCCGACTCGTTGGCATCGGTGACATGTGACATTGGCTCTGTACCCCGGTCGCGCCGGGGTGCTGCCCCGGTTGGCCGGGGGGGTGGTGCTGGTAACGGGGGCGGCCGGAGTGTTGTCTTTTCCTCGTCCTTGGCCCCCTCCTCCTCCTCTGGGTCGGTGGTGACCATTGTTGTTCCTGTTCTGCTCGTAGGACCCATTCCGGCCCACTCTGGTGATCTCCCACCGGTCAGCTTCGGCTGCGAGCTGCCGGGGATCGGTTAACTTGCTGTCGAGGAGGTGTTGGCGTAGTTCAATGAAGCAATTGTTGGACAGATGCTCCCATACCATCAGATTGAACAGCTGCTCGTAGGTCGTGACGTTGTTCCCTCTGACCCAGCCTTCGAAAGCTCGGCTAAAGTACGTTACATAGTCCACCCAAGTTGTACCCGGGATGCGTGTGCAGTCTCGGAACCTCTGACGGTACATCTCGGGCGTGAGGCCATAGCGGGTGAGGAGGGCCGCTTTCATATGGTCGTAGGAGGTCATCTGGTGGTCTGGGAGTTGTAACAGGATATCGCGGCCCTCATTGAGGAATCTGCCCCATAGGCCGGCTCCCCAATCGTTTCTATCGATCCGGTGCGCAGTCATAGCGATTTCATAGGCCTTAAACCATTGCTGGATGTCGTCCTCTCGAAAATATTCTCGGACAACATCCTTGGGGATGTGTACTTTTTTCTCCGTGGTCCCTGGGGTGTGTGGTCTCTCGGGCACCCCTAACTCTTTATTCTGCTTGCGCAGGTTGATCTCGGCTAGGTTCCGTTCGTGCTCGTACGCTAGTTTCTTTTCCTCGAGCTCCCTTTGTCTCTGTTTCTCCTCTCTTTCTTCTCGGAGACGTAGGTGCTCTAAGTTTATTTTTTGTTCGGCCAACTTGAGTTCTACGTCCATCTTGAGTCGGGCCATTTCTAGCTCGTGTAGTCGGGTTTTTTCTCTTTCTTGGATCTCGTCTTGCGAGAGACCGGTTCTTTGCCCTTCAGGGGCCGTGTTGGTTTTTTTCGCGGTGCTTTGCTCAGGGGTTTCGGCATCCCCGGTCTCTGCCCAAGATTCTAGGGCATGCTTAAAATCGTCCTTGGTGCTTAGTCCGGTGGTAGCGATACCTAGTTCGATGCAGAACTGCTTTAGTTCACGATGGCTGTATTCCTCTAGTTTTTCCATTTGGAACTTCTCAGTTGATCCGCTCTCTTTAGTTGTCATTGTGGTTCGTTGTGGGGTGAGCTACTCTCTGTACGTTATGCGGTGATTCGGATCGCGCCGCTGGCCACCAATGTTAGACGGACCGGGAGGGTCGGCCGAGATTACGGGGAGAGGTCTCCAGGGAGAGCCGTCTCCAACGACTGTACAGACAAGTAACTTCCCCCCCACAGACGGACACCACACAAGATTGAAGGTTAACGAGACTTTATATGCAATTCTTAAGTTACGTTGGTATGATACAAGGAGGTCTGGACTCAGGGGTCCCCTCGATTCTAGTCTTTGGTTGAGGAAAGGGGTAGCGGGACAGTCTTAGTTACCAGTGAGTACAAAATAGCTCTCAATCCTCGAGCTCGGCGTTCTAGATGATCGGGCCGTGGAGGAGCCAAGCAGGTCCCGAGATGGATGAAGGAAGGACGACGGTCCGCGGCGGAGCCTGCAGGTCCCGGTGAAAAGATGACGGTTACAACGGTCCGCGGCCACGCCAGCAGATCCCGACGACGATGAAGGATGAAGGTTACGACGGCTGTGGCAGCGCCAACAGGCAGGACGATGGTGCACAGGACAGAGCTATGGCAGCGCCAGTAGTCCGTCCAGGATGAGTTCCTCTTTACGTCTCTCGACTCCAAGATACAACTGCCTTCCTGCTCTGGAGCTGCCCCAGTTATAGGGCTGGTGTGCTTTGATGTCCGGACCCTCGCACTTGGAGGTCGGGAGGTCCGGGATGAGGGAGTCCAGACACCCAGCAGGGGGGTGGAGCCAGCGCCCGGGGGGGCGATGGGCGAGCGGCACTTGGCGGGGGAGAGCCATCGGCACCTCTTTCTCCCATTGACTTGCCAAGTAGCCCGCTCACCTCCTGGGTAGAGGGTGGTGCCGGAATGTCTGAGGCCGGGCTAGGCCCCGGGTTGAGGTCGATCGGGGGCCAGGCGGCCTCGTGGTGAAGTGTCCAAGATGGCGGCCCGGGCTGGGCGCGTGGGCCGGCAGTGGATCGGATCCACGAGGTTAACGTGCTCGGGGGCAGGGGTCCCTGAGGGGACGGAGGACGTGCAATGGTGGTGTGTGGAGCTTGCGGGACCGGGCTCGGGCCTGGTTGGGCCGGGGGAGAGCGGCCCTTCATGTGGCCTGTCCAACAGTCCGTTATATCGACGATTTGTTTTTCATATGGAAAGATACTAGAGAAAAATTGGAAATAGCTCTCACTGAACTGAACACCAAAGATGATAGGGTCCAATTGACTTGGCATATCAGTGATCACATTATAAGCTTCCTGGACGTATCCATTGAACTGACAGAAGGCAGAATAGAAACCGACCTATTCAGGAAAAGCACAGATCGTAACAACACGTTACATTACACCAGTTTTCATCAGAACTCTTTAAAGAAACACCTTCCATACAGCCAAATGTTACGTATTAAACGGATAATATCAGATCCCAACACATACAGCACCCGCATCAAAGAAATGGGTAGTAGATTTCAAAATAGAGGGTACCCTCAAGAAGTTATAACTGAGGCAACAGAAAGAGTGAATGCCATTTCACGCAAGGAAGCTCTTACCAGAGCCGCCAAGAAAGATGACAACCGGATGGTGGTGGTCTCACAATACTCCACCCAAAGTAATCAATTCAAAAAAATTATCTTAAACCACTGGCGCATACTCGCCACTGAACCCGAATTCAAAGGTTTGTTCACAAATCCACCAATTTTCGCCTACACCCGAGCATCCAACCTTAAAGAGATACTATCTAAAGAATCCAAGGAATCAACCACGTACAACAGGACACGTCCCTGTCACAACTGCAACAGTTGTAACAACATCATCAAAGGAAGCAAAATAAGCCACCCCATGAAAGGGAACAACATCAAGGTGAATGTAAATGCAACATGTGATTCAATGAATCTGATCTATCTATTGAAATGCCCATGTGGAAAGATCTATATTGGGAAAACTGAGAGAAAAATTAAAATACGACTCGACGAGCACAAGTCAAACATTCGGACCAAAAACGAACGTTCAAGCATAGCCATGCACTTTAATGAACTAAGACATAACATAGCTGTAGTATCTTGTTATTCCCTATGCTTTCCCTCTCTACCCCTATTGGAATGTTGATGTGATGCATCTATCAGAATGTTGGTGATCTGCCTGACAGATTACAGTTGGCTGGGCTGAGCACCATGTTGGATGCTCCTGGTGGGGTCTCTCTGTACATCTTGGATTAAAGCATCACCTAATAACTACTTCACGTGTGGACTTCTCATCATTACATTCATGGCGACGATCTAAAGAAAGAACCTACACCTGTCAAGTCTGGAAGTACTTCAAGCTGTTTGAAATTAAGAAAAATAACTACAAACCAGGAAAGGACCTCCTGCGACAAGAAAAGCTACCCCAACTGCCAGCATGACCCCACCAGTGACCTACAACCAGTCGCCCACAGCAGTCTGGCAGTTTTTCTGGGTAACAGTGAGTCTACAAATTTTATGTTGGAACTGTGCTTTCACGCTGAGCAAGCCAGTTTGTACTGACTTTGGGACTCACGCTTTATCCTCACATGAGGGTAAGCATTCAATTTGTCTACTTCGCCTGTTGTCTTATTTACAAGGAGAGCCTACTTGGTGCTGTTTTGCAGCTGTACCATCAAGCTTTCCTTTGCTTGTGTCCTATTTACAAGGAGAGTTTTTTTTTATGCTGTGTTGGTGCTGTTGGACCTGAACCCTCAAGTGTTAAACCAAACTTTTTCAGCTTTTGGCTCTTCCTATGCTGTGCCTTCACTTGAGGGTAAGCATTTATCTATCTGGAAAGATTGTGACTGTTCTTTGCCATGAGGAAGCATTTCAATTACTGAACTTGGGGCTTATTTTAGAGTAAACAATGGATTTTTGCCGTTTTCACCCGTTTGTCACCATCATTTCCAAATGCTTATTTTTGTGAGGAGTTTACGTTTCCAAAAAAAAAAAACTTTATTTCTTCTATTTTTGGGCAAAAATGTGAGTTACTGAAATTCAACTGTTCAACTGTTATTTTTCTCATTTCAAAAGTCAGCTCGTGACTATCGTGTGCACGCTCTCACCTGCTGTTGTCTTCGGAGTTTTCTTCGCTGTCTCTATGACGCTTCCTTCCACGCATCTTCTCTGACGGGCTGTACACTTTGCCTGCTGATGTGGTTTAGTGCAATGAAGCGCCGTGAGCCAATCTGCAAAGCGTCACTGTACGTACCGCCATTTTTGTCATTCGAGCCTGTTTTCTCCTGATGTGTGTGGCGAGTCTTCGATCCTTCACAATCAATACACGCAGCGCGTTTGACTGAACTTCAGCGCGATTCTGCTTTTTATGAAGATTATCAAGCCTTCAAATTATTAATTTGGCGTTGTCCAGGAACATAAAGAGACTTTTTAGTGTTATTGTCAAAACGAAGGGAAAGAGAGGTTGACTAGTCGGCGGACGGCGAGATAAGCGTCATTTACCCTTCATTTTGCGCTTTGTTCAATTCAAGGTACTGTTCTTTTTCTTCGTGATGATGCCGGTTATGGGAATGGATGGCTTTTGTTTCCGTTCTTCGCATGAAGATTTTCTTCTCGGGGGCATGGATCGAGCTCCGGTGCTTAAAAACATCATTGTTTGCACTCTTGTACTGCACTTGTTCATGCAATTATCTGTGTTTGCGCATTTATTTCTTAATGCAGTGTTTGTGTCTTATAATAGTTCTTTGTAGGCGCAGGTCGGCAGGAAGTGTCTTTCTTCCTTTTTCTTTTTAGGGCTCGGCCTACCTCAACCCTGCGTCAGCAGGGGAGGCGGAGCTGCGAGCTCTTATGTTATAAAAAAAAAAAAAAAGTTTCTTTAGGGGTCCGGGCTGCCACATTCCTTAGTGCGCGCACGTTTTTTTTGGCATCTGCATAGTGATTCGTCTTCGCTGTGCTGTGTTTTTATTATCCTTGACGCGATAGGCTTAATGTAATTTGTCGGTCGCCATGTTGGCATTTTCTGTGTGGTTACGCGCACAGCAGTGCATTAATTTCAATTAGGAGCTGTCAGGGTGCCGCGATAATGTAATGCAGATGTTGTGGGCGCGTTCACCAGTCTGCAGTGAATGGCGCGCGTTCGTGCTTTTCTTGTGTTTTCTTTCCGTGTAGGGCAGACGTGAAAGGCATGGTCTTAAGAGCAGAAGGCCATAAATCTTGAATTATCTCGCCATCACGGCGGAGATAATTAAAAACATATGCCTGGAGTGGCGCGCGCGCGAGGCCGAGAGCTGAGCAGGATGACTCCATGCCACAGTGTAAGCAGTGCTTAATTTGTAGAAAAATAAGTCCCGGTGCTCAAAATCTTTCTTATGCGGCGCCCGCAACTTTTCACAGTTATTCACCTGGTTAAATTACTACGCAACCCAATTGTACCATTGTTATGGCCACTGCCTACACTGACAACTCGGAAGCAGCCAGAATCAAAAATAAACTACTGCTTGAGCATCACGACATCGATTATAACAGTCTACTTATTGCACAACTGCATTCATTCAAACAAAATGCATTTGAAAGTGCTTTCCTGGGCAAATTGCTTTCATGTGCCGAGCATTACGATCCGCTTCAATAAAGAGGTGTTTTTTAGAAACAAAGTTGGGTAGACTGTTAATTGCTATATGTAACAAAATCAGACCATTCAGTTCAGCGTGTAGAAGCAATTTACTTGAGAATGTTTTTGCATGAAAGTATAGCCATTCAAACATGTCAAGGCACTGGATTGTCCAGAGGGGATTAAACAGTCTACCTAAATACTTTTTTATTTATTTTGTAGTGAATTTATGATCGTTTATGTAGTGAATGGCACCTGGTAGGCATACGCCTTTTGGTGCAAGAGCTTTACATTCTTAAAATGTATTAGTTTGTAAGGGTAGTCCACTGTGCCTCGCAGCGCTTTGGTCGCCTTTGACTATGACCATGAAGCAGCTTTGGAAAAGTGCGTTTTGCCTACTAGCCCCGAACTAGTTATAAGTACAGGGCCAGTGTAATGCCCCCAATAAGCAGCGGGTGCTGGTAAAAGGTAGCAGTGGGCATTCTTGGCACAGTGGTGCAGTGTGCAGTGTGCAGCCTGCAGTGGAAGGTAACCACGAGCTCAGGCAAGTGAGTGTGCCCAGCACCTGTCAAAGACTTTAATGCATCTGGGCACAGCCCGGGTAACTTGCCGTTATCGTGTGTGTAGTGAGTGCAGAGTAGTGAGTGCAGAGTGCAGAGTAGTGAGTGCAGAGTGGTGAGTGCAGAGTGGTGAGTGCAGAGTGGTGAGTGCAGAGTGGTGAGGGCACAGTGTTGAGGGCAGAGTGGTAAGGGCAGAGTGGTGAGGGCAGAGTAGTGAGGGCAGAGTAGTGAGGGCAGAGTAGTGAGGGCAGAGTGCAGAGTAGTGAGGGCAGAGTAGTGAGGGCAGAGTGCAGAGTAGTGAGTGCAGAGTAGTGAGTGCAGAGTAGTGAGGGCAGAGTAGTGAGTGCAGAGTAGTGAGGGCAGAGTAGTGAGGGCAGAGTGCAGAGTAGTGAGTGCAGAGTAGTGAGGGCAGCGTAGTGAGGGCAGAGTAGTGAGGGCAGAGTAGTGAGGGCAGAGTGCAGAGTAGTGAGGGCAGAGTAGTGAGGGCAGAGTGCAGAGTAGTGAGGGCAGAGTGCAGAGTAGTGAGGGCAGAGTAGTGAGGGCAGAGTAGTGAGGGCAGAGTAGTGAGGGCAGAGTAGTGAGGGCAGGGTAGTGAGGGCAGAGTAGTGAGGGCAGAGTGCAGAGTAGTGAGGGCAGAGTAGTGAGGGCAGAGTAGTGAGGGCAGAGTAGTGAGGGCAGAGTAGTGAGGGCAGAGTAGTGAGGGCAGAGTGCAGAGTAGTGAGGGCAGAGTAGTGAGGGCAGAGTGCAGAGTAGTGAGGGCAGAGTAGTGAGGGCAGAGTAGTGAGGGCAGAGTGCAGAGTAGTGAGGGCAGAGTGCAGAGTAGTAAGGGCAGAGTGCAGAGTAGTGAGGGCAGAGTAGTGAGGGCAGAGTGCAGAGTAGTGAGTGCAGAGTAGTGAGTGCAGAGTAGTGGGGGTAGAGTAGTGAGGGCAGAATAGTGAGGGCAGAGTAGTGAGGGCAGAGTGCAGAGTAGTGAGGGCAAAGTGCAGAGTAGTGAGGGCTGAGTAGTGAGGGCTGAGTAGTGAGGGCAGAGTGCAGAGTAGTGAGGGCAGAGTGCAGAGTAGTGAGGGCAGAGTAGTGAGGGCAGAGTAGTGAGGGCCGAGTAGTCAGGGCAGAGTAGTGAGGGCAGAGTAGTCAGGGCAGAGTGCAGAGAAGTGAGGGCAGAGTAGTGAGGGCAGAGTGCAGAGTAGTGAGGGCAGAGTAGTGAGGGCAGAGTAGTGAGGGCAGAGTAGTGAGGGCAGGGTAGTGAGTGCAGAGTAGTGAGCGCAGAGTAGTGAGGGCAGAGTAGTGAGGGCAGAGTGCAGAGTAGTGAGGGCAGAGTGCAGAGTAGTGAGGGCAGAGTAGTGAGGGCAGAGTAGTGAGTGCAGAGTAGTGAGGGCAGAGTAGTGAGGGCAGAGTAGTGAGTGCAGAGTAGTGAGTGCAGAGTAGTGAGGGCAGAGTGCAGAGTAGTGAGGGCAGAGTAGTGAGGGCAGAGTAGTTAGGGCAGAGTAGTGAGGGCAGAGTAGTGAGTAGTGCGGGCAGAGTAGTGAGGGCAGAGTGCAGAGTAGTGAGTGCAGAGTAGTGAGTGCAGAGTAGTGAGTGCAGAGTATGAGGGCAGAGTAGTGAGGGCAGAGTAGTGAGGGCAGAGTGCAGAGTAGTGAGGGCAGAGTAGTGAGGGCAGAGTAGTGAGTAGTGAGGGCAGAGTAGTGAGGGCAGAGTGCAGAGTAGTGAGTGCAGAGTAGTGAGGGCAGAGTAGTGAGGGCACAATAGTGAGGGCAGAGTAGTGAGGGCAGAGTAGTGAGGGCAGAGTAGTGAGGGCAGAGTGCAGAGTAGTGAGGGCAGAGTAGTGAGGGCAGAGTAGTGAGGGCAGAGTAGTGAGGGCAGAGTGCAGAGTAGTGAGAGCAGAGTGCAGAGTAGTGAGGGCAGAGTAGTGAGGGCAGAGTGCAGAGTAGTGAGGGCAGAGTGCAGAGTAGTGAGGGCAGAGTGCAGAGTAGTGAGGGCAGAGTAGTGAGGGCAGAGTGCAGAGTAGTGAGGGCAGAGTAGTGAGGGCAGAGTGCAAAGTAGTGAGGGCAGAGTAGGGAGTGCAGAGTAGTGAGTGCAGGTGCAGAGTCGTGTGTGCTGTTGAGTGCAGGGTGGTGTGTGCTGTTGAGTGCAGAGTGCTGTGTATTGACAATGTAAATGACAATGCCATTTATTTATGATTTAAAGAAAAAAAAAGAAATGTCATGAGCAATGCCAATAGCTCTACCTTTAATGATGCCGAGACCATTGCATTGTAAATGCTTGTCTAATTTAGTGATGTGTTTGTTCTCCTCACAGGCCACAAATGTATGCCTACCCTGCTGTGCATTACAACCTTTTGGGTACTATAATGTTTGGTTTTTCATTGCAGTGGGTTTTACTCCCTGCTGCTCTTTTTATTTCTTACTTTGGTTAATTGGTTTGGCATGGGTCCCGTTTTCTTTTGGGCTGCAGTGGGTTTTAGTCCCATCTGTTTTATTTACTATGTTCTATTGAGTGTTCCTAATCCCATTTCAACACAGTGGGTTTGAGTCCCACCTGTGTGGTTTAAATGTTTGTAATGGGTCCTAGTCCCAATTACTTACAGTGGGTTTTAGTCCCATCTGTATTATTTAAATGTTTGCATTGGGTTATAGTCCCATTTGCTAACTGTGGGTTTCAGTCCAACATGTTTAATTTTGCATTGGGTTTTAGTCCCATTTGCTTATCTTGCTATGTTTTTCATATGGGTTCTAGTCCCATTTTACTTGCAATGGGTTTTAGTCCTACTTGCGCATTTTCCTTGTATTTACAATGGGTTTACAGTCCCATTTGTTTGTAGTGGGTTTTAGTCCCATCTACTCAATGTTACATTTTTGCTATGTGGTTCTTCTCCCATTTTGCTGTTGTGGGTCTTAGTCCCACCTGACACTACGTCAGTTGTCCACAGGGTTTTTGTTCCCTTTTGGGTGTGTGTATTTTTAGTCTCCTTCAGAGGAGCTATGCTAGGGTTTATAGTCCTTTTGCATTACTGTATTTTTCTTTCACATTTAGATTTTAAAGGTTTTTCGTCATATTTAGCTTATGCCTACTATTTATGTGCATTTATGCTTTCTATGCTAAATATGTTCAGATTTACATGTGTTCAGATGCTATGTATTTTTATTGCTACTTTTGGCACTATTATCTCTTGCATTGCGTTTCTGTTTTTTGCTTTGTGGTAATAGTGTGTTGATGAGGTTTTTCTTCTAATTTTCCTCATCTTCTCGTTATGAAATTTTCTTCTTTCTCTTTTCTTTTGCCTTCTTTTTTTTTCTTCCTTTTAGTTCTGTAAGAAGAGAGGATGGTTTATATGGTCTAAGAAGGGTGGATGGTTTGTTCGTTTTTTTCCATTCTTCCCTCTTGTTCTTTTCCTTAAGTTGTTCCTCTTTTCTGTTCTTCTTTTTCCGCTTTTGCTCATTCTACTCGCCTTCATTTTCTCCAGTTCTCCGTTCCTGTTTTAAGCTTTTTGTTTTCTGTTTAAGGAGAGAGGATAATGTAGTATCTTGTTATTCCCTATGCTTTCCCTCTCTACCCCTATTGGAATGTTGATGTGATGCATCTATCAGAATGTTGGTGATCTGCCTGACAGATTACAGTTGGCTGAGCTGAGCACCATGTTGGATGCTCCTGGTGGGGTCTCTCTGTACATCTTGGATTAAAGCATCACCTAATAACTACTTCACGTGTGGACTTCTCATCATTACAATAGCCCAACTTAAATTCATGGTTCTTGAATTGGTGGAAAAAAAAGAAGGAAGAGACAATAACAAAACTTTATTGCAACGCGAGACGTTTTGGATTTATCGCCTTCAATCCTTGAAACCTTTCGGTCTCAATGACCGCATTGAAGTGAGTTGTTATCTGTAAAGGTTGTTACAACCATCGACACATTGCAATTTAAGCGGTTCAGCTTCATGTTGGTAATTCAACTGTTTAGTTCTTTTATTAATCAATTTTTTGTAAATATTGTTCTGAAAGGCCAGTTACTTATGTATTCATTCCAGTTTCCATTCGAAACACTTAGATTAGCCCAAACAGACATGGCCGCCAGATTTTTCCGCACCTAGGACTAGTCCGTTTTTCATTTTCCCGACACCCTGACCTCTTCCGGGTTCTGGTCAAGTTTAAATCCCCACTCACGTGCTTTCAGCCTCGCACTAGGAGAAATCCTTCACCTTGTTCCCTCGGGAATGTTAATCTTCAAGACGGCTCCTGCCTCGTCATGAAGTAAGTTTATGTTTATTAGACAGCTGGCTCGCATTTTGTCTCACTGACCTATCGTCATGTTAGGTCACCATTTTAACACCCCGCTCGTTTCTTTTGACAGCACCGAACTTTGACTGTTTTCACAGCTTACCAAAGAAAAAATCCGGTATGTTTTTCTTTTTCTTTTCATTTTTTTGACTCGCGTTCTTTGACTGTCACCTTGAGAAAATAGCCATGGTATTTATTTTAGTTGAAATGCACATGCAAAGTCGACATAATTTGACACTCACCATAAAGCAAATGCCAACATTGAGATGATGTGATGAATTATTGTGTTTAAAAGCGTATTTTTAAGTGTATCATTTTCGTCAACAGAGCTCCTCGATAAAGGGCTACGCCCGAAATGCATTGGAGCAGTTGTATATTTGGAAAACAACCAATACGAGAAATGAATTGAAATATTTTCAAAATAAAAACATGTTTCAAATCAAACAATTGAATTTCTTCTAATTACGTTTTGGAGTCTTTCTCATAAGAAGAACCCACATGGTGTGCCCAAAAACAGGGACGCACTCACCTTGTTTGTGCGCTATCTACATTTATTCACTAGCGTATTTGGGCGGTTACGCCACCTGATGAAGCACCCAAGTTCATAAACTTCATCAACCTAATTTTTATAACCTCCTCAACAAAACACTGCTGTGCACCTAGCCACAATCCAGTTTGTTCACAAAGCCTAGACCTACTCAGATTCAGATTCAGATAAGCTTTATTCGATTTTAGTTTAAAAATCATAAAAGCGTCAACAATACATGAATAAAAACCATAACATTTCATGGACATCGTAGAAGACCATTACAAAATTAATAAAACAAGATTAAATAAGTATAGCGAATCAGCTAATCGATATGCAAGGGTTTCAAGATCAATGAAGCAACTCTACAACAATATACTTATCAGTTACATCCTACCCTGTCAGTTTGGCTCAAACTTATAGGTGGCCTTTAAATAGTGGGGTCTTAAAAATAGACAAACCTTTACAGCCTAGGAAATTGGTTCTATGTAATATGGGGAGAACTCGGGTAAAAATCGTACAAGTCCCATATGCGAATAGTGCCATGTCTTGCTTTGGGGGGGCAAAAACGTAAATAGGGGATGACATTTCTGTTTTTGAATTTAATTAGTACCAAATCCCCAGCAATGTCTTTGGGCAACGTGCCTAACCATCCCACCCTCCTGACACTCAGGATACCACCATCTAGCTCGGGTGGCAAGGGTCTATTGTTTTGTAGCCAGAAAATGACCTTATTTAGCAGGTCCTGCTGGGATTCATGTGTTCCCTGGGTGAGGGCAGGGACACCAGAGAGGACAGACACATATGGGGTGGCTTCAGGAGGTAGGTTGATACGTGGAGCGGGTCTAGCCACTTGATGAGTTTTTGAAACGGGTTTTAAAATTTCTTCCGGGCCTGTTGAGGTAGGTATACAGGGGGGCTGTATTAGAGCTACACCATGACAAATACCAGGTTTATGTTTTTCGGGGACGAAGGGGGGGTTAGGGCAGACGGATGTAGCCGTTTTGATTGTTGGAGGAGGGTGCTTTCTGATTACTTCCTCGATGCTTGTCAACCTTTCCCCCAAGTTGTTGATTTTTTTAACCAAGGGAGAGATGACAGTTACCAACAGTTGCTCAATTTGGGCCAATAAAGTCAATTGGGGAGACAAGACAGGGTCATCTGATTTGTCCACGGCAGGGTCCTCCATTAATGCGGTTTGGTTAGGGGGAGATAAATTTGTACTGGTACACAAATTTTGTGTACTTACAAAGTTCCCATTGTCTATTTCGCTCTCGTGTTTCCCTCTAAAGTTTGGTCCCAGGGGCGAAGTGTTTACTTGGCTATGGTCTTTATTAGCGGGAGGAGCAAGATCCCGTGGGGAGCTATTTGGCGTAACACAATAAATACCCACAGTAGGGGAGATTGTTAAGTCAGGGACGTACTTTGTGCCACACAGGGCATTGAGCTCTTCCCAAATGGACATTATGTTTTATGGTAATGAATTCGCCAGACAGTCGATAGAAAAGGAGCATCACATTACCTCCTCCTGTGATAGAATCAAATGGGGTGGCCCGTCCCGTTCTCCTCGTGCCTCTGAGGGCCTCAGAGGGCCCGCCCTTTGCCCGGGCTTCGCCCCGGGCGCCGACTCGCGCGCCATCCCGCAACGCGGGGGTTCGTGCTGTCCTTAAGCGCACCTCCGGGGGCGGGACAGGAAACACGCCTTCCTAGGCGCTAGCGGTGTTAGGGGATGTAGTCCCCGATCTGCCGCCTCGCCGCGATTATTCGGAAGCGGCAGGCAGCAGGGAGCCTGGTGTGTGTTGCTGCAGGGCAGCGCTGAGGCTGCAGTGGTGGTGGTCAGGAGCCAAGAAGAAGGATGACCTCCCAGGTCAGTGTGGCCCATGTGGTTGTGTTTTTTTGATCTCAACCCGATGACCCTCTAGTTTCAAGTGTGATCAGGGCTGGAGCCCTGTTTTTTATTGCTCTCTGGCCACACGGTGGGAGGCAGGCCTACTCAATTTGAAGCTTTAGTTGAATGGGAGGTTGAAATGATGGAACTTGAACGAAAAAACATAGGAATATCAAGAGGCCCAAAATTAGATATAAATAGGGAAACTCATCAAGATAGAGTGCGTCGTTGGAGAAAAGCAGATATGTATGATGGTTTGTACCCAGTAAGAGAGATGATTACTGAAACATCAGGTCAAAAGAATACCCGAAAGAGAGGTCATCTTGATGAAGAATTAGATGATGCTGTTTTAGAAGCAATTTTTATTACAAATCGTAATTCATCACACTATTAGCCAAATTTTTCACAGTCTACCCGAGGGTTTCTTCAGGAACCTCTCCTAGTGCACATCCTAGAGTAGCTGATGAAAATTCACCCAGATTTTTAAAGTTACCTGAAAGAGTAGGGTCAAGAAGTAAATCTAATACTCCAAGAGAAAACAGAAATTATCCAGAGATTCCAGAGCAGAGAAATGAATTCCCGAGGAATGAAAAGAGAGCAGAAGGACTTAAGAATATACCAGATATTTCAGAATTAAGAGCAAAAGAGGAATTAATACAGCAATTAACATAAGGGATGGAAGCAGTAACAGTACCAGTAACAATTGGTCCTGCTATACCAGTTTTTGAACAGGGAGAAAATAGACACTCAGCTCTGACTGTTCCATTAAATGCGGAAATTCAGAAAGTGGCTGAAAAATCTTATTCAGAATTATCAGAAATTCATCGAGAAAAAACAATGCCGGATTTAACTTTTAATCAAAATTTGTCAAATGGTCAGACACCATCTGTTGCAGGATCTGATTCTGGATCTCTAGAAAAGAGCATGAATAAAACTGATTTAAAACAGACTCCATTAACCCCACAAGTTTCCGAATCTAAACAACTTGATGTTGCAAAATTGAAAGCAGATTTGGGAGAATTAATTATTGGCACAATTGGAACTGACTGTTTAAAGCAATATCAGGATGATGAATTATTGTTTATCTGTAAGAGTATACAATGGAAAACGAAAAATAAATATGATCAATTTGAAGAAGTGGCTGCTGAATTAGACATAGATTTGAGTAGACAGAAACAATTGCAAAAACATTACAGAGTGGATTTTTCTGAAAAAGATATTGAAAATTTAAATACCACAGGTAGGATAACCCATGTAAAGGAATTAATTGAGTTTCTAAAAAGATTAGGTGAATTAAGTAAATGGAGAGTGAAATGGACTAAAAAAAGAGAAAGAGGGGAAGTTGCAAATGAGTTTCCTATGAGGGAAATAGCTGGCGGAGGTTATGTTCATGTCCCATGGACAAGGCAGGACATTTTATTCTTTACAAATGATTTTCCTCGGCTGAGAGAAAAACCAGTAGAATGGTATTGTCAGGTAGACAGATTCATTAAAGTTTCAAAAGTTCTGTGGATTGATCTTGATGGATTCTTTGACATTGTTGTCCCATCAGATCTTTGGACAGAATGTAAAATTTCTGTAGGTTGGCCCAAAGAAGAACCGTCTCGAAATAAAATAACAGGTGCTCCTTCAGCTGATGTCATGGATTTCTATGACAAGGTAATTGTGTGGCTGAAAAACAAAATTCCTCCAAAAGAAGTATATTGGGTTAAAATTGACAGAACAAATCAAGAACCAAAAGAATCAGTACATTCATTTTATGAAAGATTACTGCTGGTATTTAAACAATACAGTGGTTACGAAAAATTAACTGAAAAGGACATGAGCCATTTCATATACAGGTTTGTTTATGGCTTGAGACCTGAAATTGGTGAGATGATTAGAAACGGAATTGTCGGCTGGCAATCACTTACAGTTGATGACATTCTGAGAAAAGCAAAATACTGCAGTGATGAGATAGATGCAAAGCAGAAGAAGCTTAAAGAAAAAGCAATGTGGGCACAAGTGAAGGTAGCTGAACAGCAAATAGCAACCTTAGAAAATAAAAATGTTCAGCAGAATCAAGGCAAATTTAAAGGGAATTTTAGCAAACCAAAATTTAATGTAAATATTGAAGAGCTTAAGCAGGAGCTCCCATGTTTTAATTGCGGCGAAATTGGACACTGGAAGCGTGAGTATAAGAACCTGCCCAGAAATTTTAAAAATACATCATTAAATCCAGTGAGATAAATCAGCAGCAACAGCTACAGCGACAGTTAAATGAAATAAGTCAGCAGCAACAGCAACAGCTACAGCGACAGTTAGTGAATCAGCAGAGCCAATTGAATCAGCAGAGCCAAATTCCACAACCGCCACTTCCAAATTGTGTGAATGCGCAAAGATTCAGTCCCGAAACAGGATTCTGCGGAGGTGAACAGGTAAATAGATCGCAAAGAGTGAATGTGTCAAATGTTTCTCAACAATTTTGGTTAAAAGAAAATGAAGGCAGTGATTCAGAGGATTACTCATGACGGTGCCTGAGAGAGGAAGAGAGGAAGAAGAGTGTGTGCTTGCAGCCACTCTTTTATTTTTTATTTTTTTTATTTTTTTTTTAAAACCTTTATTAATGAATGCACAATACACAGCGTCTGCCTACAACCCCGCAGGGCCGGCCGCTATGACATAGACAGGATGAGTGAAGAGTAAATTAGGAGACAGTACGCTGCTAAAGCAATCTATCGAGTCCACATTATCGGATAGAACATAGCACCATACAAATAGGATAGGAAAGGTTTAATTTTATGTTTTTGTCGAAAAGAACAACAACACACAAACACATGGTATCATAGTGGCAAGGGTCGTTGGAGGTGGGGGGAGAAAGTTGACTAGTAAAGAAGGACATATGGCAAGGGGGGGGGGGCCGAGCACGGGAGGAAAACAAAGCATGTAGTGAAATTGGAGGAGGAACGCAAATCATGGAGAGGAGGGGAGAGGAACCTCATAGTCTAGCGGAGGAGAGCAGATATCTCCGCGATACGTATTCCACTGAGCCCAGACTCTGGACCATTTCTTTGGACGCCCCCGCGCCTCATACACAGTTTTCTCTCGGAACATGGACCAGTCCATGTTCTCCTTCCAGGCACTGAGCAATGGTAATCTAGGGGAGCCCCAGAGCTGCGCGATGTCTCTCTTTGCGACCATATTGCCCAGGGTAACCCAAAGTGTCTGGGCAGCATTGCAGTCAGACGGTTCCCACACATTTAACAGGCAACGTCGTGCTTCGGGAAGGAGTGGGATCCCAGTGACTCGACTCATGACATCATGCACCCTGGACCAGTAAGCTGTAATCATCGGGCATTCCCACAGAACATGAAGAAAGGTACCATCCATCCCACACCCACGCCTGCACCGTCCATCATAAACCAAACCCATTCGCACCAGACGCATTCCAGTCAGATACACACGGTGGAGGATCTTCAACTGGACAATGCGAAGCCGAGCCGGGATAGCCACCTCCTTAGGGGAGGACACAGCTGACTGCCAGTCCTCGTCGTCTAATTCGAGTCCGTCAGCCGTCCAGGAAGCCCGGAGCTTCTCAAGTTGGTCAGCCCTGTTGTTGATAAGCTTTTTATATATCAAGGAGATAGTACTATCAGGGACGTGGCCGTCTAGAACTCGATCCTCCAAAGGGGAGGACTGCGGGATATCGGTGCCAGATGGAAAGACGGAGGACAAGGCATGCCTCACCTGCATATATCGGAAGTGCTCTCTATCATCAAGCCGGTATTCCAGTTTCAGCAACTCAAAGGATTTAACCGCGCCCCGTGCCCATAGATCCTCCACCGTGCTGATCCCAATCATGTCCCACTTCTCAAATCCCTTCGTCTTCCACATGTTGCCCAACCGGTCCGAATCGTACAGTGGCGTCATACGTGTCAGCCTACCACCCCAGCCCGTGGCCACGGTGGCGTCCCTCCATGCCCGCACTGCACATTTCGTCGGGCCCGTAAGTAGTCGAAAGGGTGCCTTTGAATACAGAGCCCTATTAAAATTGCCACCGGGTAACAATAGTTTATCCAAGGCAAAAGCGGGAGCGGGCTCCGGAGCGTACGTCGCATGGTTGATAGCGCTCAGGTGCGAGGCCCAGTAATACCGTCTAATATCCGGCAACGCAATACCACCATCGTACCAGGAGAGGGTGAGCTTGGACAGGGCAATGCGGGCACGGCCATCCCAAATCAGTTGTCGCTGTAAACTCTCAACTTCACGGAAGTAGCGAGCAGGGACAGGGTCGAAAAAGTTCTGCAGGGCGTAAAGAAATCGGGGGAGCGACATCATTTTAAAGAGTGCCGCTCGGCCCAATGGGGATAAGGGCAATTCACGCCACCTTCGAACATCTTGCTTAAGTCTTCGGAGCGGAGCATACAAGTTTCGCTCGTAGCGGACCGAGGAGGCCGTGGATATATATATCCCCAGATACTTAAAGCCGTCGGTAGCTACGAGAATGGGAAACCTGCGGGGTAGAGGCGGCAGAGTCCCAGCTATAACGTAGACACAGGACTTAGTCCAGTTGATGACAAGACCCGAGTTTTTACCAAAGGACGTGAGAACGTCGAAGAGAACGTTGAGCGACTTTTGAGGGGAAGTGAGATAAAGGAGGATATCATCCGCATACAAGGAGACACGATCCTCGAGATCTGGAGACCATCTGATCCCTTTAATAGAGGGTTCCCACCGAAGCCATGCGGCAAGGGGCTCGAGCGCCAATGCGAATAGAAGCGGGGAGAGCGGACAGCCCTGGCGCGTGCCACGGCCTAAGGGAAAGGGGTCAGAGCATCTACCATTGACCGCGACCTGAGCCAAGGGCCGTTCGTAAAGGAGCTTGACCCATGCGATGAAATTAGGGCCAAAGCCAAATTTAGCGAGGGCCGCCCAGAGGTAGGGCCATTCGATAGTGTCGAAGGCCATTGTGGCGTCTAAGGAAGCTACCACTGTAGGTTCGGCGAGAATTGGAGCTCTCGCGAGAACACTGTGGAGCCTACGCAGATTAAGGGCAGTGTTCCTGTGGGGGATGAAACCGGATTGATCCGGGTTGATCAGGTCGCAAATCACCTTAAGCAACCGATTAGCCAGCACCTTGGCAAGGATTTTGGGTTCCGCGTTAAGGAGAGAGATGGGGCGGTACGAGGCGCAGCGGTCACGAGGCTTGCCATCCTTATAAATGACCACTATGGTAGCAAGGCGCTGCTCGCGGGGGAGGCTTCCAGCCTCAACCGCCTCGAGAAACATGTGGCGCAGGTGGGTGGCCATCTTGTCCGGACAAAGTTTGTAGAGTTCAATGGGCAGTCCACTAGGTCCCATCGCCTTTCCCGAGCGCAAGGATCGGATAGCGAGGGCAATCTCATCAACGGTAAAAGGGGCCTCCAGGGCAAGACCATCCTCATCCGAAACAGTGGGCAGGGCGATGTCTCGCAACAGTAACCTGGAATCGGCCTCATCACGATCACTAACAGGCGTATAAACCTTCCGGAAGTGGTCCACAAAGCAATCAACAATTTCACCAGGATCAGAGACACTCTCACCAGACTCGCGAACAATGACAGGCACAACACGACTCGCTCGCTCAGCCTTATCCAGCCACGCCAGGAGCTTGCTAGCCTTGTCCCCCACATCATACAGTCGGCCTAGTTGATTCGCTCGCATCAATTTAGCAGCATCCGTGACACAAGCTTTATAGTCAGCTTGCTTTAATTCCAGAGTGTGTAACAGTGCAGGCGTGTCATTCCCACCCAACTCACTTTCAAGCGCAGTGATCTCGGTTTCAAGAGCCAAAACAGCCTCCCTCTTTACCCTACGCTCTGCAGCAATGAGTGATAGGGCAGAGCCCCTAATAACCGTCTTGAAGGCCTCCCAAAGAACAGTGGGGGAGGTGACCGAGCCCACATTCTCATTGAAGTAGCAATCAATTGCCTTAACCAAATCAGAGCGGAGCCGGGGGTTTCGGAAATGCCAGGGAGGAATCGGGGGGACCCTATTGCCAAGTGGACCACCCACAGAAATCCTAATCAGCAAGGGGGAGTGGTCCGAGATACCTCGGGGAAGATGTCGTATCTCCCGAACAGTGGACAGAGTGGAAGCTAACATAAAGAAATAATCGATACGGGAGAGGCTGCCATGCGCACCAGAGTGAAAAGTGTAGTGCTGGAGTGTGGGGTGTAGTGAGCGCCAGACATCTACTAAGCCAAAAGTATCAGCCATCTCACTGAGCCACATCTGGGATGGCAACAGTACCCTAGGGGGAAGTCGATCACATTCACCGGACATAACAGAATTGAAGTCCCCGCCCAGGATTAACAATCCATCCGGAAGCCCAAGGAGAGTCTTGCCAAGATCGGCATAGGTGGTAGCCTGGAGTCCCGGGGGAACATAGACAACAACAAACACGATCTGTTTACCCTCTCACCTCCCAGAAACAGCAGCATACCGCCCACGGCCGTCAAGGATAACCTCGTCAATAGCAAGAGCAAGGGAAGACTTTACCATAATACCCATGCCCCGGGACCCAGAAGTGAAACCAGCATGTGCAACCAAGCGGTAACCCCGGCGGTCGAGGGCCCTACAAGCATTTCCAATCAAGTGGGTCTCCTGAAGGAACACAACATCAGGGGCATGGCGCCTCAGGAATTGCAGTACAATGCCCCGCTTGATCCTATCACCCAATCCGTTTACGTTCCAAGAAAGAACCCGCAGTTCACCCCCCCCCCATTGCGACAAAGACACTCCACCCCCATCCCCCTCCACAACCCAAAGTTCGGAATGATTGCAAACTGTGAAATACCATGAAAACAGAGACATAACAAACTAAACAAAACACAACCAAGTCCCCAGGAACCAACCCCCAAACAGAAACCCGTTGCAACACCCCCCTCCCTGCACCCCTGCTGACTAAAAAGCCACCCCCAACTGCAGTGTGCCTGTCGCCCCATCTTATCTACACAAAGAACCCCCCGAGGAGGAAGGGAGAAATCACCCGTTCCCGCACCGCCACGGGCAGTACCATAGAGCACAAAGTTAAGTTACTCAGTACAATACGTAGTCTCAATCAGGACCTCCGGGGCCCCATATTACTCCTGAGCCGCTGCACCACCTTCCGCACCACCAGGGCCTCCGCACCCAGAGTCATCTGCCGGCAACGAGTCCAACCAGTCAGCTGCACGGTCAGGCTGATCAAAAAAGTAGGCACGTTCTCGATATTCAATCCGTAGTCGGGCCGGAAACAACATGGCGTATTTCAGTCCCCGATCTCTTAAGCGACGCTTCACTCCAAGGAACCCTGATCGTTGTCGCTGCACTTGGGGTGTGAAATCAGGATAGATGGAGACAGAATTATTGTCGTATTTCAACGGGCCGTGTTTACGGGCGGCCTGGAGGATAATGTCTCGGTAGTGAAATAGTCTTGCAATGATAGGCCTCGGTGGGCTCCCTGGTTTCACTTGTCCTCCTGGAAAACGATAGGCGCGCTCTATGGCAAAGAACTTACTAAGTCCTGCCGGAGCAAGTTTAGCAACAATAAGTTCCTCGACCAACAAGTCGATCGAGGCAGCACCATCACATTCCGGCACTCCGACTAGGCGTATGTTGTTCCGCCTGGCCCTGTTGTCATAGTCCTCCATACGCTTGAGCAGCAGATCGTGCGAGGCACGCAGATTCCCAATCTCAGACTGCGCCTCCGCCATGTCCGTCACCAGACTCGACGCTTTAAGATCTAGAGCCTTCACCCGCTCATTTGTTTTGGCTAAATCGGCCCGAATAAGAGTTACATCCACAGCCACCGTGTCGATCTTGGACACTACGGCTTCGAATTGCTGACTCATATCGGCCTTAAGTCCAGAGATGGCAGCCAACAGATCTTGGAGCGATACTTCCGTAGAAGACGGCATGTCCGTTTGAGGTCCTTCAGCACCCACGCTTGTGACACCGGGGGAGCCTCTCGGCTGGGTGTAGCGTTCGATCATATTGGACTGGATCGAGCCCCCCCGGGTTGCAGCCTTCCTGCGTTTTTCGGCCTCCGCTTTTGTTGCCATGTCGCATTCGATGTTGGCCGAGTAGCCAGGAGAAGCGGAGATACGGAGGAAAAATCCAGAAACTCCGGCGTGCAAGTGAAGTGGGAGTATCGCGGCCTCCTTGCCAGTCCTGAGATGGAAAGTGTGGACCGTGAGGGCAGCAGGCGAAGGCAGAGTAGGAGGAGACAAGAACAATGAGGCTGGAAACCGAAAGTGAAAGCAGTACACCTCCGGTGGGCCAGATGCCAGGCAGCCGCTGTTGTTGAATTGCAGGTCGGCCACAGTGGGTAGCCGAGTCCCCGGTCGCGCCCGTGGGCAGGCCAAAAAGTTGAAGATGGCAGAAAAATGGTCCCCAGTGTCCGATTTCGACCAAAAAAGGATCGTCAGCATCAGTAAAGATAGCGCTTCAAAAGCCCGTCAAAATGATCAGGATAAGTGAAGGATAGATAAAGAAGGGCGGCGCGGGTCTCGGGAGCTCTCTGCTCACGCGACCATCTTGGATGCCCGCGTAGCTCCTCCTCTTGCAGCCACTCTTGAGGTAGATCAGCCAGGTCCATTTGTAAATGGTAAAGTGAATGATGTAGAAATCACTTTTCTTGTGGACACTGGTGCTACCCGTTCTACTGTTAGATCAGTGGAAATTGAAAACCTTCCTCTCTGGTGAGTCCATCCAAGTAGTAGGTATAGCAAATCAACAGATTAAAACAGATTTAACAGAACCAGTTAAAATTGAAATTGGAAATTACACAGATAAACACAGATTTGTAGTCTGTAACAGCAGTCCTGTTAACCTGTTAGGGAGGGACATTTTATGCAAGATGAATTGCAAAATATATTGCTTACCGGATGGTATTGAGCTCCAAACTTTAGAAGAAGATGGTCTGTACAAATTAACAATGCTAATGGTTGAAGAAGAAAATAAACTGTTTCCTGCTTTTGATCAAAATAATTTACCTGAAGAACTGAAAGAGGCAGTTAATCCAAAAATGTGGGATTTATCTGGAGATGAAATGGGTTTAATGAAACATGTGGACCCAGTAAAGATTACTGTAAAGCAAGGAATAGATTTTCCAAACATTCCTCAGGATAAAACGAAAGCTGAAACTATTGAGGGTGTTATTCCTGTGATTGAGAAATTCATAAAACAAGGTGTTTTAAAAGAAATCGAGAGCAGTCCATGTAATTCACCTATTATGGGAATCAAAAAGCCAAACGGAACTTACAGAATAGTTCAGGACCTGAGAAAGGTTAATCAAAAAATTGTTCCTTGTTGCCCAGTTGTACCAAACCCAGCGGTAATTCTATATCAGATTCTGCATGATGCAGAATGGTACACGGTCATAGACCTGTGTAATGCCTTCTTTACAGTTCCACTGCATCCAGAGAGCCAACAAATTTTTGTGTTCAGATTCCAAGATCGTATCTTAGCATGGTGTTGTATCCCTCAAGGGTATACTGAGAGTCCATCTATCTTTAATCAGTTGTTAAAGAAATCTTTGGAAGATCTAGATTTGCCTGGAAAATCAACATTGGTCCAGTACATTGATGATCTTCTAGTAGCTGCAAAAACACAAGAAAATTGTGTAACAGACACCATTACACTTTTGAATCGATTGGCAGATGAGGGACATAAAGTGTCACCTGCAAAATTACAGTTTTGCAAGCAAGAAGTAAAATACCTTGGTCACAGAATTGCAAAGGGAATCAGACAAGTGACAGTTGAGAGAATAAAAATGATTCGAGTAATGCAACCTCCAACAACACAGAGACAAGTCAGAATGTTTCTAGGAAGGGTAGGTTATTGTCGCCAATGGATTAGTGGATTTTCAGTAATTGCAAAACCACTACAAAGGGTGACAAAAGCAGACATAAAAGACCCGATTACTTTGACAAAAACTGAGTTAGAGGCTTTTGAGCAGCTAAAGAAAAGTCTGTGTGAAGCTCCAGCATTGGGAATGCCAGACTATGATAAAGAATTTGAGCTGTACTGCAGTGAAAGGGAGGGTTGTGCATTATCAGTTCTGATTCAGAGACATGGAAAACTGAGAAAGCCAATAGCTTACTTTTCAGCTGTTCTTGATCCTGTTGCAAAAGCATTGCCAGGTTGCTTAAAAGCAGTGGCTGCAACAAGTGTAAGCCTTGAGCAGAGTGAATGAATCATAATGGGGTTCCCTGTAAAAGTGTATGTACCTCATTCAGTTGAAACTCTTCTTACTAGAAGCAAGACACAGCACTTATCGTGTAACAGATTGACCAAATATGAAAAGGTCATTCTGGGATCAGATAATGTCTCAATTGCAAGATGTGTGAATTTAAACCCTTCCACATTGTTGCCTGATGGTGCTATTACTGAAATAAAAAACGAGACTGATGTTGATCGACAAGTGCTTGGATGTTTTAGATTACTGCACCAAACCTAGAAAAGACATAAAAGATGTGCCCTTGCCAGAGTCAGACTTTGTTTACTTTGTTGATGGCTCTTGCCTAAGAACAGATGAGGGCATTCTGAGAGCAGCATATTCAGTCTGCACAGTTGCAGGAGTAATTGAAGGTTCATCTCTAGAAGGAATTCATTCAGCTCAAGTGGCAGAATTAATTGCTTTAATTTGGGCATGTGAAAGAGCAAAAGGGAAAAAGGTTACCATAGTGACTGATAGTCAGTATGGATATGGCGTAGTCCATGACTATGGCCAGCTTTGGTCTCAAAGAGGTTATTTAACTTCTGCAGGAACACTGATCAGGAATGCAAAATTGATCAAAAGATTAATTGATGGCATTCAGTTACCAGAGAAAATTGCTGTTGTGAAATGCGCAGCTCATAAAAAGGGCGAAGATTATATTACTAAAGGTAATTCTTTTGCTGATGAAATTGCACGTTACTGTGCGAAAAAACAATTTTTCAATTAATCGAGAAAAAGACGATGAACATATTTTGAACTCTCTCATGCTAATATCTGTAGTTGAAACATGGCAAGGAGTAAAAGATCTACAAGATGAGGCAGATGATGAGGAAAAAAACACATGTCTAAAAGAAGGTTGCAGACAGAGGGAAGAAGATGAGGTTTGGGTTTACAGAGATGACAGACCTGTAATGCCAAATTGCATGATTGCTGACATGGCACTGATGTACCATGGTCCAGGACATTTAGGAAGAGATTCTATGATCAGGATGTTCAGACAGACATGGTATAATCCAAAATTTAGGATTATTGCAGAGTCACTTTGCCAGAGATGTTTGATCTGCCAACAAATCAATCCAAACAGAAAAACAGTTGTGAGCATGGGAACCATAGGACGGGAGGGTGGTCCTTTTACCAGATTGCAAATGGATTTCATTGACATGCCACCCCACAATAAACTGAGATATGTCCTTGTGATTGTCTGTCTGTTTTCTAGATGGGTGGAAGCGTTCCCAACTCGTCACAATGACTCAGTTACTGTGGCAAAATTACTTTTAAGGGAGATCATACCAAGGTATGGATTTCCAGTCACAGTTGAAAGTGATCGTGGCACACACTTTGAAAACAGATTGCTACAATTGATTTGTGAAGCCCTGAACATAAAACAAAAGCTACACTGTGCATACAGACCAGAAGCATCAGGTGTTGTAGAACAATTAACGGAACAATTAAAAATAGAATCGCAAAAATGTGCCTAGCTACAGGAATGAAGTGGACAGATGCACTTCCACTTGTCTTAATGTCTTTGAGAAGCACACCAGATAAAAAGACAGGTTTAAGTCCTCATGACATACTTATGGGGAGAGTAATGAGACAAGCATTTATACCAGTTGGAAACGTTCTTAGTATCAATGAAAGTGCAATTATGGAGTACTGCAAGAACTTGTCTAATGTGGTAACCTCTGTATTCAATCAGGGGGGAACTGTTGTGATTTCAAAACAAAAGGAGCAAGCTCATGATCTGTTACCAGGTGACTGGGTGAGGACAAAAGTTCACTGAAGAAGAAACTGTTTAGTACCCAGGTGGCAAAAAGCAAGACAGGTGATACTAGTCACAACAAATGCAGTTAAATGCAAAGGTTTGAAAAGGTGGGTGCATGCAAGTCACACCATTCGTGTACCACCTCCTGATAATCCTGATGAGGATAGTGACAGAACAACTGATTCAGACTCTGAAGAAGAACCTGAAGAGAATCCAGATTCTGAAGATCGACAAGAAGGTCGACATCTGGAAGATTCAGATGCGGATCAGGTACTGAATGAAAAAGATCTAGAGATTGTGATTCTAGATTCAGAAAATAATGAAGATCTGCTAGAAAAAGAAACAGAAAAAGAATCTGAGTCAAAAGAGAATCAAGATCAGGAAAGTATTGAAAAGCAGACTGAAAGCTCTGAAAGCAGGAACAAGAATTCTGAAACTGGGAAGTTAGAAGTAATTCCTGAAGAAGAAGATGAATTACTGAGTACCAGCTACAAGGATGATGTTCCTAACGGAGTGAAGCTGCCGAGTAAAGAAGATCCTAGATATAAATTTGAAATCTCCGAGACAGATTCGGATGAGAGTGATGAAGAGTCTGAAATAAGAAAATTCAGAAAAAGAGCTTGGAAAGCTGAATGTAACGAAACTGAGCCTAAAAAGAAATTCATAAGAAAAGGAGATAATTGGCCAAGAGAAAATCTAAAATTTAAATTGGTGAACAAGTCAAAGGAGCAGATTAATGAAATATCAAGTCAAAAAGGTGACTCTGATAAGAAAAGTCAAGCAGGAAAGAAAATTGAAGTGATTGGCAGTAGGGGAAAAAGACCATTAAAGCCAAATCAAAAGTACAAGTCCCCTGAATGGACCTACATTATTATACCACCAGTAGTGGAAATCAGTAGTAGTAGTCAGGAGGATTTGGAAGAAACCAGTGACATTGATTAGAGTAGTTTTCTTTTAGGTTGAGATTTATTTTTGGCATAAGGCTGAAGAAATTGTGTTAGGTGACACAAGGTCGAAGAAATTGTGTTAGCTGGAAAAACACATTGATGTAAGACGCAAGGTCGAAGAAAAGCTGTTAGAGGGTTTTTTTTTAAAAAAAAATTAAAAGGGGAGGTGTATATAAGTACTATTTTAAATTTTTTGTTTTTGAATTTGATTTAAGTAAAAAAATAAAAAAAATATGCCTAACTCTGACAATTCAAGGTGTGCTATTTTTAGAAGATGCTGTAAAATGTCTTCTATTTGTGTGATCCTAATAATCTTGGTTTGGTTACTTTTGGTAGTCATCTTTCCTTTTGGCATAGATAAAGAGGATTACAAGGCTAACATGACAAGCGAAGCTGAAACTTAAAAAGCTGTTCATGATGTTGCAGGCAAAACTAATAGAGTTATTGAGCACAAACCAGAGATCCACCAAGATAGATCTGTTGGTGATTTTTCTACTAATTCTTTCTCAAGACTCTTGTCAGAATATGTTAAAGTCATGGATGTGAAGGATTGTTATGTCTGTGTGAAGCTTCCTGCTTCAGTTTCAGAGGGGGTTAAGTATAACATGCTTCCCCTTACTTATGGCATTACATTCAGTGTTATAGCTAGCTTGTTCTATCAAACAGGTCGTCTGGAGTACTATTACTCGGATTATGACGAAATTGTTGCTAATCTGAAAGTTGTAAATAGCTTAAACAAAGTTAGACCTGCTAAACAGATGAGGAAATTCTTTTTAGTGACTAATGAACTTACCTATGAATATGCTTATAAGAACAATTTAACATGCAAAATGAGGGATGAAGAAAAATCTTTTCTGAAATTGGTTGAGGAGAGAAGGGCGATTTATAAGAGAAATTAGATGCTGAAACAAACTAAATCCAGATTTTGGCAACTCGAGGATGAGAAGTTGAATTGTGGAAATAGTTATGCTGCTATTCACATAGATGATCCTGTTAGTGGAAAATTCTGTATTAGGAGAGACAACACATTGTATGATAATTATTTTGTGGGAGCTAGTCAATGCGAGGATACTTATCGTATCATAGGGGGATGGGGATTTAAAGGTGGCAAAGATCCAATTTTCCCTGGAATTTATTTTGTTTGTGGGAACAAAGCTTACTTTAGCCTCCCAGACCATTGGTATGGCATGTGCTATCTTGGTTTGGTTTTTCCAAAAAGTTTTCATGTGGACAGAAATGCAGAAGGTTCATTTGAAATCGGCAAACACCTGAACAGGTACAGGAGAGAAAGTTTTTCAGAAATCATGGGTGACATATTTGGTGCAATAACTCCTGTGGTGGGAATAACCCTGAATGCAATTAAAATAAGAACGGTTTCCACAATTGTAGATAGGTTGTCCACAGACACTGCAAGTGGTTTTCAATTAGTTAACACAGAACTTGTTGCTACAAGAAGCATGGTTATGCAGAACCGTCTTGCATTAGACATTCTACTAGCAAAAGAAGGAGGAGTTTCTGGGATTTTACATGTCCAGCATTGCTGTACTTATATCCCAGACAAGAGCCAGAATATAGAGATGCTTATCAAAAATATCACTGAATTTCACTCAGAAATAGAACCCATGGAAAAGGACAATTTTTCAGAACGTCTGAGCAAAAGATTTGCAGCAATTGGAAATTGGTTTCGAGAAATTGGCAGTTCAATCATTGGCAAAATACTTAATCCTGTAATAATCATAGTTATAGCGACTCTTTTGTTAAAAATTAGTTCCATGATTCACAAGAGAAAGAAGCATGTGAGGGAAAAAAGAAGGATTTACAATCTCAGAAAGGCACAGGAGAAGGAGATAGAAATGGAAGAGTTTCGTAGAGCTCAATATGAGAGCTGAAGACAAACTGCTGAGACAGGAGTTTAGAAATACTAACACAGAGAGTGTTCAAATAATGTTGTCTTCAAAAGTTAAAATTTTTGGGTATTGTTTGGTGATTTAGAAATCACCAGATGAGGGAGTTGATGAAGCGAGTTTTAGAAATTAAATGCGTTTTGACTCGCAAAGTTAAACTTCCATAATGAATTAATAATATTAATGAGTTTATGCATGATTTGTATTAATTCAACCTAGTTTAAAAATGCATTCACGAACATAAGGGTTTAACATTATGTGCTCTTTGTTGCATTTGCGAGTACGTTGAAAAATAATAAACTAACTTTGTCTATTTGTTTTGTCAACATTAATTGCGGCTGTTTAAATAATGTCATGTGCCTATTTTAAATGTGCTTTTGTCTATGTCGTGTCTTTTATGTGGCAAAGGCTCGTGGAGAATCCTGAGGCCCATGTGAAGAAGGTTTTTATAAAAGCTGCTTAATCGTGCTTAAAGCTAGATAACATAAACTAATGGGTTAACATTAGTAAAGGGGGTGGGTAACAGAATGACTTTCATTACTCAAATTAATTAATGTTTTGTGTTTCTTTGCATACTAGTTCTTGAAAAAGAGGCCTGAGGCCTAGCTTTTAAACGGGTGTTTGGAATCCTGTTGTGATGAGCCGAGCACAGCAAAAGAATGAAAAAGTTTGTCACATTCCTAATCATCAGTAAACAAATATGAGAAACTGTGCAAGATGTGCTCCGTGTTGAATAATTTCCAAGGACAGGAATCGGCAGAAAAGCCAAGCTGAGGAAGCAGCGAACTGTTATTTAATAAGTTGTTGCGAAAACCTCGGAAGCTAATGTCGCTTGTGGACAATGGACAAAGACGTTTTAGAAAGGCACGAATTTGGATCGCAAGACTATGAGCTCACATGGACTGACAGTTGTCAGCCAATCAAAATGCTGAATGTTATAGAAAAAATATTCTTTTAGTTAGTTTTAGATAGAGAAAAGGTATAAAACTTGGCCCCTTGGGAGGAGGGCTGCTGGCTCGTTCCTGAATCCTGAAGGGCGTGATATGCTGTCGGACTTTTGACTCATGTAAGGGAAACTGAACTGATGACTTTCCTCTTAGGTTTTAATATGTTTAGTCAGGGAAATAGAATTTAGGGAATGAGATCCTTCTGCTTAAATACTTTTCATGCTGATTCGTTTTGAACTGACAGTCTAATGTGCCTTTACTTAATAAAATGATGCTTATTAAATGCTAATAAAAAAGATTTCTTAATTTAAAATGTTCTTTATTTGAAAATAAAGTTAATAAAATAGATGTTTTAATGACAAGCTGGTTTTGTTTATTCTGAGTCTAGTTACCATCAGTTGATTCATTACCTAGGTGACTTAATTAAATGTTTCCATTTTTATAAACATGATAATGATAAACTGCAGTTGTATAATAATGTAAATAGTTTTGTGAATAGTTACGATTAATTAGGTCACATGATTCAGTTGGCCAATACGTGTCTCAGTCATTTATGGGCCTTGTGAAGAGTTTATGATTAATGGTGAGCATCATGGTGTTGGGTAGTGCTGTTGAGACAGAATTTCTGTAGGGCCGCTGAATCAGGATTAAAGCCTGCACTGTTTCAGCATATAATCTAGGTGAAGGTTACATGAAAAAACCATCACCAGCTAGGCACATAAAAAACATTTTGTTGTCAGTAAGTTCTACTGAACTTTTTGGATTGGTTGTCAAGGGTCTTAGAACAATCCTTTTTTTCAATCTTTGGAAGTTTAGTTTCACTAGGGTAGGTAGGTGCAACACCACACCTAGTACCAGGTCTTTAGCTGGTGAGACCAGTGAGGCTCCACTCTCTAGATACAGTGATCTGAAGTTCCAGGACCATAGGACCCTGGCTGCATCCAGAATAATAAAGACAGATAGCAGCCCTAACACAAAGCAGCTCTTAGAGCTGCTCCTGCAGAATGGCCTCCAGAACCCTGATAGGTCAGAGGGCAGGACAATGTGGGTATGGGTGGTGAGGCTCAAAAAGAAGAGTCAGGGGGGTCTTACCCCAGTGACCACAATTCTGAGCCTGACCAGGATGAGTCTGAAGACCCCTCACTGGTAAACTCTAATCCCCCAGGGAATAATACAGAAGATAATTAGGAAGGCCCTAGAGGTAGGTCCCCCTTTATTAATTCTGGGAGGGTACAAAGAGTCTCATCCTCTTTCGTTTTGGGACGAAGAGGAGTTGAGTAAGAAAGTACCCTCTTTTTCCATAGTTGCCCCCACTTTTTGCTGAATTGCTGATGTACTTCTACTGAATGTGCCCCGGGTTCCTGCCAAACAGGTGCCATAGCCTATGTTCTTTCCCTAAACAGCATTAAAAACAAAACCCAATTGGAACTCTTTGGCCACAGGTCAGTCCCTTGTAAATGGTACCCCAGGAACCAAGGGCACTGTGGCCAGGGAAGGCCTCTTAGGGCTGCAGCACTTGTTGTGGCACCCTTAGGGGCCCTGTACCTTTACACACAAACACTGCCTTTGCAGGCGGCGTGTTTTGGTGCAGAACAAAGTGAAGAGTCAACATGGCACACATCCCTGTGTGCCATGCCTACAACCCACTGCCCTGGCATAGGTCAGCCACCCCTCTAGCTGGGTGCAGTAAACCAGTGGTGAGGTTACAGGTGCATGAGCCCTGTACCCCTATAGTGTCCAAGTCAATTCTTAGACATTGTAAGTGCAGTACTGTCATTAAGAGTATACTGTGCTGGGAGATGTTATTACGAGCTCCGCAAAACCATGATGGCTTTACTGAAAACTGAGAAGTTTGGTATCAAGTTTGGTATCAAAATTCTTGGCACATTAAACCCCACTGATGCCAGTGTGGGATTTAATAAAAAATGCACTCAAATGGCATCTTAGAGACGCCCCTGAAAAACGACCTAACACTAGTGTCCAGGCTGAGTGGCTGCCTGCCAGCTGCCACCTCCAGACATGTTTCTGGACCCCTGGGTCGAGAGCCTGCTGCTCTTGGGAGTCTGAAACAATGCACATCCTGGGATGAGGTGCCAAGCCTCTTACCCCAGGATAGGCAGGGTCCACGAAGAGGATGCTTCAAAGGCTTGCCACCTTTGTGAGGCCTGTTGCTGCTTCCACAATTGGCCCCCAACGGTTCTGACCCCACTTTGGGTGGGAGAGTCGGCGGGAAAACCAAGTGAGGAAGGGAGGTGTGCCCACCTTTGCCAACCCCAGCCCTCAGGTGGGGGAGGTGAGGTGAAGCACAACTCTGAGTCCCTGTCATCTTATAGATGGGGGGACCCAGCCAACCAGAGTGAGGCATATGCTCCCTCCCACAGGAGGGTGGCATAATAGGGGGTGCACCCACCCCAAGGAAGGGACCCATTGGTCCCAACCTTTACCTACCTGTAACACCCCTAAATCTAGTATTTAGGGGCAACCCTAAACCTTGCCTCCGCCGACAAGACCTGACCAAGAAGAAGACAAGAAGAAGGACCGAAGAACAGCGCTGAAACTAAGAAGGGGAGGACGCCCACTGGCTTGGCCTCAGTCCTACTGGCCTGGCCCCATCTCGAACCTGTTTCAGCAAAATCCTGATGTGTCCTGCAGTCAGCAACCTCGAGAACCCGAAGGTCCTGCCCTGCCTTTCACCTCAAAGACATTGTCTCCCCTGAGCACCGCATTTGCTCACCAACAGACTCTGACCCAAGCCAAAACCGTGAGTCTGCACCACTCTGCAACCGTCGCCCACGGCCCGAGTTCGAGTGGCCCAACACCACGAGAAGGTCTCCCCAGCGATCCTGACCTGAGATCTGGTGATCTCTGTCCTGCCTCGACACTCCAGACAATGCCTGAAGTCTCTTTCTGGAGGAAACCCAGGACCGCGTCTGGAGCTGGTGAGAAACCCAACACATTCAGACACCCCTGCACCCGAAGTCCCACGGTCTTGGATGGCCTAACCTATGGTGTCCCATCAACCCCAGGCATCCCAATTTACCTCTCCATCTGGTAGTCACCTCCAGAAGATATCCGTACCCGAGCCTGCAGCCTTTGTTTAAACCGGAGACTCCCCATTAAAAACGAGAGGATACCCTATCCCAAACCAGCACCCTGCACCCAGCCGCTCCCGCGCCGCTGCAGGTGTCCTTTGGGTGCTAACTTGTATCCCCTTTGCCCTGAGCCTAACACCAGGAGCTTTGCTCCCACAGCATTGTGGTCTGCTTGTGAACAGCCACCAACCAGAGTCCCCCTATTGGATAATATTGGGCCTCAGCACACTGCACCCGGCCGCCCTAGTGCCGCTGAGGGTGCTTTGTGAGTGCATTCATGATCCTGGGGGAACCCTTGTTCTAACCGCAGAATACCAATTTCCACAACCTTGTACTTACCTTCAAACAGATAACTTTTTTTCTCCATAGGAATACATTGACTGTTTTGCCTTAACAATTGTTTTAAGTGTGGAGTTGGTTTGTATGGAACATTCAATGTACTAAAAGTGAATTACTTACCTTTTGTCTAGAAAATGTCTCAGTGTGATATCTAGGCATATCACACTGATTAGCAAAAGTAATCTGAAAAGTAATTTAAAAAGTAAGGTATATAGTAATCTGAAAAGTAATTTTGAAATAGTGACTTACCTGTAATTCATTCAACTGCATTTGAACCTGCATTCAATTGTAAAACATTGCATAGGATTTTGCAAAGCATTTATTTCACGTACCTGCACCAGGCTTGGCTTTATACTAGAAATAAAATACCTTAATATATTTTGTATGCAAACAAATTGGTCTGAGTTCAGTCTTTGAGTGTGTGACATCATTTACTGCCTGAGTGTGTACAACAACTGCTTAACATTAGATGAGTCAGTGGATGGAGTTAAAGCCTTACTGCTCACCCACACTACCACAAATAGAGAGTAAGATGCTATCTACATTTACCTCTGCCTACCTTTGGGGTTCTACTGGACTCAACGCACACTATACCTCATTTTGGTATAGTATATACAGAGCCAGCTTACTACACAGTGATTAAAAATGGAAGGGCTCGGCAGTT
This sequence comes from Lissotriton vulgaris, assembly GCF_964263255.1. Taxonomy (NCBI): domain Eukaryota; kingdom Metazoa; phylum Chordata; class Amphibia; order Caudata; family Salamandridae; genus Lissotriton; species Lissotriton vulgaris. The sequence continues at coordinate 1,144,399,027 of NC_141687.1, read as the reverse complement.
GACCTACTTTGAAAAATAGTGAGGGAATGTGGTGAATTTCATCATGTAGGGTAAGAGATAAATGTAGCTCAAACAGCATTCGGGTGATCAGGGATGAGAATGGGTCCTGAGTCACTGATTCAGCAGCAATTTGCAAAACTTTTCCTACATTTTATCAGAACTTGTATAACGAGGACTGCTTATCGTCCCACGAGGATATATTTCGATTTAACCAGCAGCTTCTTGAGCGTATGGCAACTCGTACCCAGCAATCTAATTTGGAGTTACCCATTACCCTTGTGGAGGTCAATGACGCCATTAGCTCTCGGCCAGAGGCAAGGCGTCTGTTCCCAATGAGGGACCTGTTTAATTCTCTCGATTTGTTGGATAGAGTAGCTGAATCATGGAGGAAGACAAACATTGTTATCTTCCTAAAAAGAGGAAAGATCATACCCTTTGTTGGTCATATTGCCCAATTTTGCTAATCAATATAATTCAAAGATTTAAATGCATGTCCTTGCTGACCAGTTTTCTGGTATTATTGTGGATCTGGTGGATCCAAACCAGCAAGGTTCTATCCCAGGACAGGACACAACATCTCATGTGGACATTACTATTACGGCTCTGGAGGTAGCCGCGGTTGGAGGTGGGTTAATTGGTATGATATATTTTGACGCAGAGAAAACCTTTCATAGGGTCTGTTGGCCCTTCCTGTGGTTGGTCTTGGAGACTGTAGGCTTAGGCCCCATTTTTATCTCAAGAGTCAGATGTCTCCTTTTGGGTCTCAAGGCTAGGATATGTAGTGCAGGGGAACAATCAGATCCCATTTCCATATTCTGCGGGACCAGGCAGGGGTGTCCTCTTTCCTCTCAGTTAATCGCTCTCTATATTGAACCATTTATTCAGTACCTCAAACGGACATTAGAGATACAACTCCTGAGACCCCATCACTTTGAAGTAAAAATCATAGCTTATGCAGACGACATCACCATTTTGACGCCTTCCCTCATTAGAGGTCTCTGGGCTCTAGTGGAAGCGGCTCAGTCATCTGGAAAAGTTGCCGGTTACAAGTTAAATCACAAGAAGACTCAGATTTTATCTAATGTGGTCCCTCCTGACCAGCAGGTGGGTTCAGTCTCTGGTATATCTTGGGGTTACCCTAACTGTTAACACTCTTGATATCTTAGAAAACAACTATGGTAGGCTGTATCAACACTCAGCTGAGGTCTTTCTCACGTGGAACAAATGCATTTGGGGCTTATTAGCCATTGCAATCTTATTAAAATGATGATCCTTTCACAATATCTTTATTTTTTTCACTGTATACCACTTTCACTACCGGTTGTCTTTGTTACAAAAGTCGAGCCATTATGGCAGAAGTTTATTTGGTCATATCGGAAGCTCCGGTGCAAGATCCAATGCTTACAGCAGTCTACGAGGGAGGGGGGGGGGGTCGTTCACGGTCCTCAGGCTCTATTATTTGGCATCTTTCTTCTCACAACTTCGGTTGGTACTGGGGTGGGGATATTGGCCTTTGGGCCATATGTTTAGTGAGTTCCTCCTGTTGGGGGAATCAATCACCCGCAACCTGCACGGACATAGTAGCTACAATATATTTCATGTGAACCCAGTTTAAGGCGTTAAAGTCTTCCAATTTATGTGGGGTTCCTTTAAAAGAAAGAGATCTACCAAGATAGATCTGTTGGTGATTTTTCTACTAATTCTTTCTCAAGACTCTTGTCAGAATATGTAAAAGTCATGGATGTGAAGGATTGTTATGTCTGTGTGAAGCTTCCTGCTTCAGTTTCAGCGGGGGTTAAGTATAACATGCTTCCCCTTACTTATGGCATTACATGCAGTGTTATAGCTAGCTTGTTCTATCAAACAGGTCGTCTGGAGTACTATTACTCGGATTATGACGAAATTGTTGCTAATCTGAAAGTTGTAAATAGCTTAAACAAAGTTAGACCTGCTAAACAGATGAGGAAATTCTTTTTAGTGACTAATAAACTTACCTATGAATATGCTTATAAGAACAATTTAATATGCAAAATGAGGGATGAAGAAAAATCTTTTCTGAAATTGGTTGAGGAGAGAAGGGCGATTTATAAGAGAAATGAGATGCTGAAACCAACTAAATCCAGATTTTGGCAACTCGAGGATGAGAAGTTCAATGGTGGAAATAGTTATGCTGCTATTCACATAGATGATCCTGTTAGTGGAAAATTCTGTATTAAGAGAGACAACACATTGTATGATAATTATTTTGTGGGAGCTAGTCAATGCGAGGATACTTATCGTATCATAGGGGGATGGGGATTTAAAGGTGGCAAAGATCCAATTTTCCCTGGAATTTATTTTGTTTGTGGGAACAAAGCTTACTTTAGCCTCCCAGACCATTGGTATGGGATGTGCTATCTTGGTTTGGTTTTTCCCAAAAAATTTCATGTGGACAGAAATGCAGAAGGTTCATTTGAAATTGGGAAACACCTGAAAAGGTACAGGAGAGAAAGTTTTTCAGAAATCATGGGTGACATATTTGGTGCAATAACTCCTATGGTGGGAATAACCCTGAATGCAATTAAAATAAGAACGGTTTCCACAATTGTAGATAGGTTGTCCACAGACACTGCAAGTGGTTTTCAATTAGTTAACACAGAACTTGTTGCTACAAGAAGCATGGTTATGCAGAACCGTCTTGCATTAGACATTCTGCTAGCAAAAGAAGGAGGAGTTTGTGGGATTTTACATGTCCAGCATTGCTGTACTTATATCCCAGACAAGAGCCAGAATATAGAGATGCTTATCAAAAATATCACTGAATTTCACTCGGAAAAAGAACCCATGGAAAATGACAATTTTTCAGAACGTCTGAGCAAAAGATTTGCAGCAATTGGAAATTGGTTTCGAGAAATTGGCAGTTCAATCATTGGCAAAATACTTTATCCTGTAATAATCATAGTTATAGTGACTCTTTTGTTAAAAATTAGTTCCATGATTCACAAGAGAAAGAAGCATGTGAGGGAAAAAAGAAGGATTTACAATCTCAGAAAGGCACAGGAGAAGGAGATAGAAATGGAAGAGTTTCGTAGAGCACAATATGAGAGCTGCAGACAAACTGCTGAGACAGGAGTTTAGAAATACTAACACAGAGAGTGTTCAAAAAAAGTTGTCTTCAAAAGTTAAAATTTTAGGTAAAATTTTTGGGTATTGTTTGGTGATTTAGAAATCACCAGATGAGGGAGTTGATGAAGCGAGTTTTAGAAATTAAATGCGTTTTGACTCGCAAAGTTAAACTTCCATAATGAATTAATAATATTAATGAGTTTATGCATGATTTGTATTAATTCAACCTAGTTTAAAAATGCATTCCCGAACATGAGGGTTTAACATTATGTGCTCTTTGTTGCATTTGCGAGTACGTTGAAAAATAATAAACTAACTTTGTCTATTTGTTTTGTCAACATTAATTGCGGCTGTTTAAATAATTACATGTGCTTATTTTAAATGTGCTTTCGTCTATGTCGTGTCTTTTATGTGGCAAAGGCTCGTGGAGAATCCTGAGGCCCATGTGAAGAAGGTTTTTATAAAAGCTGCTTAATCGTGCTTAAAGCTAGATAACATAAACTAATGGGTTAACATTAGTAAAGGGGGTGGGTAACAGAATGACTTTCATTACTCAAATTAATTCATGTTTTGTGTTTCCTTGCATACTAGTTCTTGAAAAAGAGGCCTGAGGCCTAGCTTTTAAACTGGTGTTTGGAATCCTGTCGTGATGAGCCGAGCACAGCAAAAGAATGAAAAAGTTTGTCACATTCATAATCGTCAGTAAACAAATATGAGAAACTGTGCAAGATGTGCTCCGTGTTGAATAATTTCCAAGGACAGGAAGCAGCAGAAAAGCCAAGCTGAGGAAGCAGCGAACTGTTATTTAATAAGTTGTTGCGAAAACCTCGGAAGCTAATGTCGCTTGTGGACAATGGACAAAGACGTTTTAGAAAGGCACGAATTTGGATCGCAAGAGCTATGAGCTCACATGGACTGACAGTTGTCAGCCAATCAAAATGCTGAATGTTATAGAAAAAATATTCTTTTAGTTAGTTTTAGATAGAAAAAAGGTATAAAACTTGGCCCCTTGGGAGGAGGGCTGCTGGCTCGTTCCTGAATCCTGAAGGGCTTGAGATGCTGTCGGACTTTTGACTCACTTAAGGGAAACTGAACTAATGACTTTCCTCTTAGGTTTTAATAAGTTTAGTCAGGGAAATAGAATTTGGGGAATGAGATCCTTCTGCTTAAATACTTTTCATGCTGATTCGTTTTGAACTGACAATCTAATGTGCCTTTACTTAATTCAATGATGCGTATTAAATGCTAATAGAAAAGATTTCTTAATTTAAAATGTTCTTTATTTGAAAATAAAGTTAATAAAATAGATTTTGTAATGACAAGCTGGTCTTGTTTATTCTGAGTCTAGTTACCATCAGTTGATCCATTACCTAGGTGACTTAATTAAATGTTTCCATTTTTATAAACATGATAATGATAAACTGCAGTTGTATAATAATGTAAATAGTTTTGTGAATAGCTACGATTAATTAAGTCACATGATTCAGTTGGCCAATACTTGTCTCAGTCATTTATGGGCCTTGTGAAGAGTTTATGATTAATGGTGAGTATCATGGTGTTGGGTACTGCTGTTGAGACAGAATTTCTGTAGGGCCGCTGGATCAGGATTAAAGCCTGCACAGTTTCAGCATATAATCTAGGTGAAGGTTACATGAAAAAACCATCACCAGCTAGGCACATAAAAACATTTTGTTGTCAGTAAGTACTGAAAATTTTGGATTGGTTGTCAAGGGTCTTAGAACAATCCTTTTTTTCAATCTTTGGAAGTTTAGTTTCACTAGGGTAGGTAGGTGCAACACCACACCTAGTACCAGGTCTTTAGCTGGTGAGACCAGTGAGGCTCCACTCTCTAGATACAGTGATCTGAAGTTCCAGGACCATAGGACCCTGGCTGCATCCAGAAGAATAAAGACAGGTAGCAACACTAACACAAAGCAGCTCTTAGAGCTGCTCCTGCAGAATGGCCTCCAGAACCCTGATAGGTCAGAGGGCAGGACAATGTGGGTTTGGGTGGTGAGGCTCAAAAAGAAGAGTCAGGGGGGTCTTACCCCAGTGACCACAATTCTGAGCCTGACCAGGATAAGTCTGAAGACCCCTCACTGGTAAACTCTAATCCCCCAGAGAATAATTCAGAAGATACTTAGGAAGGTCCTAGAGGTAGGTCCCCCTTTATTAATCCTGGGAGGGTACAAAGAGTCTCATCCTCCTTCGTTTTGGGACGAAGAGGAGTTGAGTAAGAAAGTACCCTCTTTTTCCATAGTTGCCCCCACTTTTTGCTGAATTGCTGATGTACTTCTACTGAGTGTGCCCCGGGTTTCTGCCAAACAGGTGCCATGGCCTATGTTCTTTCCCTAAACAGCATTAAAAACAAAACCCAATTGGAACTCTTTGGCCACAGGTCAGTCCCTTGTAAATGGTACCCCAGGAACCAAGGGCACTGTGGCCAGGGAAGGCCACTAAGGGCTGCAGCACTTGTTGTGGCACCCTTAGGGGCCCTGTACCTTTACACACAAACACTGCCTTTGCAGGCGGCGTGCTTTGGTGCAGAACAAAGTGAAGAGTCAACATGGCACACATCCCTGTGTGCCATGCCTACAACCCACTGCCCTGGCATAGGGCAGCCACCCCTCTAGCTGGGTGCAGTAAACCATTGAAGAGGGTACAGGTGCATGAGCCCTGTACCCCTACAGTGTCCAAGTCAATTCTTAGACATTGTAAGTGCAGTACTGTCATTAAGAGTATACGGTGCTGGGAGATGTTATTACGGAATCACTGACAGAATTTCGATTTCACAAAAATCGACCTACAATAACATCGAGTCTCAAACATCGATATCAATAATATCGACTCCCTATACTTTACATGAAAATTACAAAAATATCGATCACACAATATCGATGCACAAAAATATTGACTACACAAATATTGTTATCATTATTTTCGACTACCATAATATCGACACTCAATACTACATATAGCACGCTACAAAAATATCGAAAACTAAAATATCGATAACACTAATTTCGTCTATCTAAAAATATCGATAGCTTAAATAAACTCTTTTTATGATATATAACCCCAAAACATCTACACTCTTAGTAATACACACATTTTTATATACTTCACTAATTTATCTTACTATTATTAAATAACATTTTCATTTACTTACATTTATTTGGTTTCTTACTAACTATATTTTTTTAAACACTCATTGTAAACATACATTTTTTTATAGATTATACTAATTATAAAAATACTATATTTATTACAACGGTTTTTTAATACATACATACTATTTTTCTCTTCCTCTATATAGACAATTAAGTCACAGATAAGTTAATTATTTTACTAAAAAAAATTCAAACTAACCAATAGTAACTCTTCTGAACATATGTGACCAATCAGGTTGCAAACCTAATTACACATACTCTATATAAACTAGTCACAAACATCCATACAACCTGCAGGGAAGATTTTACGTGACCACATACTGCCAGTTTTGGGAGCAACATCTATATTCTTCTGTGCATGAAAATACTAGCAAATACTACAAGTAAGTATTCATATAGCTCTGTTACTAATTTCTAATGTTTTGTTAACTATTACTTATATACCAAGATTTTTACACTAAAATGTTGTTTCTCTATGTACTTTTTCTTAAAACAGACTCTACAAACAAATAAAGTTCAAGATATTCGACACTTTGACTATAAAAAAGGTATCTACATAATTTTTATTTTTTCTTAAATTAATTAGACAAGTAGTGTACTAAAATCATGATCTCTAATGTGTTTCTTCAGCTTTAACTCATAATACATAGTGGGATCCCAGGTTATTTTCATCCAAATAAGTAACAATGCTTTATAAAAAACTGTCTATTTATGTTCTCTAATATGTTTCTTCTGCTTTAACTCATAATACATGTGTGATCCCAAGTTCTTTTCACCAAATAAGTAACAATGCTTTATAAAAAGTGTCTATTCTTTTTCCAACATATAAACACATTGGTAATTTTCTATAACTTTCTCTCTAAACAGACCTCAAAAGAACTGAAAACAGATAATTCGCATCCAAGAACAGACATTCTGCAACTACTCAAAATCTCTTGGTAAGTACAAAAGTGAAACGTAACAAATCATTATAAGCTCTATAGAATGTACAATGATAATAGTTGACTTTTTTAATACTTCAGTTAGTATTTTCTTGCAAATTTCTCTTTTGTAATCCCGAAATAGTAACTTATTTATTTGAAAAGTTAGAGACTAGCAAATGTCTAACAAAAATATACATTTAAACAAATCCTATAACAGACTTCACTTTTTTTCAACAGACCTACCAATACGACAACAACATTTGACTGAAACTACACCTACTTTCTAAAGATACAACTTTACTGTTGGTAAGTAAGAAAATACAAATAGTAAATGCTTAATTTCAAAGGTTTTATAAATTACACATTTTCATAATATTTTTATAATAACTTTTCTAGATAAAAGAACTCAAGAATGACTGAAGATGCAAGATTTATTACATCTCAGAAAGGAAAATTTTTATTATGCTATATGGGCTATACTTATACTCAGGAGAAACAAAAAGACCTTAAAGTTAACTGGAAATGTACTAAATATTACTCGAATAAATGCTATGGGCGTGCTACAACCAGGGAAACAAGTGTTATTAATACTACTGAACATAACCATCCACCAAACATCTCGGAAATCGAAGTTAGATCCACTCTCGAGAATATCAAAGAATTAAGTAGCACATCTGACCTACCAAGCAGCGTAATTCTGAAACAATTACTACCTAAAGTACCCAGAGAAGCAAGAGGTCAGTTACCATCAATTGCTTAATTTAAAAGAACAATAGCTAGGACAAAAAAAGCAAATTGACCCAATATACCAATTCCTAGAACTTTTGAGGAAGTCATTATTCCACCTGACCTTGTAATCACTCATAATGACGAACCATTTATCTTTTATGATAATCATAGCAAAGACAAAAGAATAATCATGTTTGCGACAAATAACAACATAAAAAAATTAAAAGAAAGTACTACTTGGATGATGGATGGAACTTTTTCAATATGCCCAAAACCTTTCTACTAATTGTACACAATTCATGGGCAATATCATAATACCTGTATCCCATTCATATACTGTTTGTTACCAAACAAACAAGCCACAACTTATACTGAATTTTTGCAAAAAATAAAAGAATAAACATCCGACTACTTCCCATTGAAAATAATCATAGACTTCGAACAAGCTATGATTAATTCTATTTTGAAAACTTACCCACACACATCCATTCAAGGATGTTATTTTCATTTCAATCAATGTCTCTGGAGACATTTACAAAAATCTGCCCTTAGTGTTGAGTATGCAACAAATATAACCTTTGCATACCAAATTAAACATCTCATTGCTCTGGCATATGTACCAATAACTGACGTGGCCGAACATTACAATCTATTAATTGAAAGTCCTTTCTACACCCAAAATGAGCAAAGACTTGCCCCACTTTTAGATTACTTTGAGGACAACTGGGTAGGGAGACTACATAGGTCAGGCCACAGACGTCAGCCTAAATTTTTAATTCCCTGGTGGAATGTATATCTACCAACGCTGAACCAAGAGGCTAAAACAAACAATGCTGTTGAAGGTTGGCACAATGCCTTCCTCTCTTCTACTGGACGTACAACACCCACATTACACAAACTACTCACAGCTATCCAAAAAGAGCAAAGTTTTCAGGAACTACGAATGGAGCAATCTGTCATACAACTAAAACCAAAACTCTCTAGACAAACTGCTCAAATGTATCTATATCTTCAACAGCAAGTCCAACTCTATCCTACAACAAGAGGACTCGAATATCTAAAAATGATAGCCAAAACATTAAACTAAGTGTAATAATTAAATAAATGGGTCAACAAACTGCAGAATCCTTAAATATGATACCACACATATTATAATATAACAAATCATTAATTATTTAGTCTAATTTATTTCTAATCACAATTATAAATAGACTAAATAAGTATGTCATTATATCAAATATATTTGATTTAAATACTGTTCCCATCCAAAAAAATTAATATAAAAGAATAACTTACCTTTAAAAACAGCATCATAACGAGTAATCCTTTACAAACAATATAGTGTGTAAATCTCAAAGACCTAATAAACAAAGCATTAAATATGTTTCAATTAACTGTGCTAAATGTATCCATCATCCAAATAAAACGACTCTTCAAATGCCATTGAAAATGACGACTATAATCTTAAAAATGTGAGAAAGGTTTCAGGGAACTCAAAAAATAAAGGGAGTATGGTATACATCTCAGTTCTAACAACTGAAACACACTTCCTTTGCTAAAAAAATCAGTAATCGGAAACGGAAATAGCTGTTTCAAAATACGTTAAAAAAAACATTAAACAATCCCACCGACATAACACTAACGAATATAGCATATAATATAAACATAACATCCTAACTTTTTTTTTTAATTAAATCATACAACAGACTCACTAACTCCAACTACTTGAAATACCACAAAGCCTCGATAACGGAAATACGTATTGAGTGCACTCCATAATATCTAAATAGTCATACTTTAATCACCAACCCCTAAATAACAAAGGACTACCTTTAATTTTTAGTTAAAAGACTTTAAAAATATAAAACTAGAATCTTACCTACTCAGACGTGAACCTGCTTCCAACCGTGACTTTCCCTCTCCCGAAATAACGCAAAAAGACTAAGAGCGGTTACAAAATAAAAGACCCTAATTATATCTAACTGTGAAAATTACTACTATAAATGTCCATTAATTTATTTGATATGTTTATAAATTATGTATAATGTTCAAAAAATTGTATGCTACATTTTGAGATATATATGTTATTTTTCAAAATATTATTGTATATTTTACATACTTTTAATATTTATTACATCAAATATTAAAACATTTTAATATTTAATGTAATATTTATTTAAATAAGTGTATAGAAAAATGTGTAATATACTATTTGTTTGTGATGTATAACTTTTTTACAATATGAGTAATATGTGAAAATTATTATTATTAAAACGTATTTATTAATAATAATAATTATACATAAAAATATTGTATACTTAAAAAATTCCCTGATTATGACCTAAATGTTCTGATCAATATTATTAATATTTTATTATACCTTTAAAGATGTTCATTTGTTTATATCATCATCTGTAGAGCACTATATTTTATTTAAATATGTGAATAATTTTTTTCATAACACGTTTAATGTTTTATTAACAAATCATAATTTTAATATGTATGTATAGTATCATACATTGCATAATGTTAAATAACCTTTTTTTCTCTGTACATTAAAAGTACTTTTCGAAACAACTACTCAAAAATGTGATTTTTCAAACTACATTGTCCTTATATTTTGTATTAATTATACTAAACATTGCTTTATAAAAAATATATCTTGTCGTTATTTTCAAATGTTTAAAAAATAAATTTGTTTTAAAAAAGAAATTGTGTAATTATTTTTTATAGCTATTGCAAAATCATTTCTATTTTTTTTCAAATTGTTTATAAATGTAATGTTCTATCTATTTCAATATACCACATGTAATTAGAGTACATACTAAACACTGAACCTATATAACTTACTATTCCTACACCCATCTACATTTAATGTGAATAGGTGATGGACACAGAACCTATTTATTTACTATTCCAACTCCAATTACCATTTAAGTAGAGTAAGTGCTGGACACAGAACGAATTTAATTTACTATTCCAACTCCAATCACCATTTAAATAAGTAAGTGCTGGACACTAAACCTTAATAATTTACTATTCCAACTCCAATCACCATTTAATTAGGGTAAGTGCTGGACACTAAACCTTAATAATTTTCTATTCCAACTCCAATCACCATTTAATTAGGGTAAGTGCTGGACACAGAACCTATTTAATTTACTATTCCAACTCCAATCACCATTTAATTAGGGTAAGTGCTGGACACAGAACCTATTTAATTTACTATTCCAACTCCAATCACCATTTAATTAGATTAAGTGCTGGACATTAAACAATACTAATTTACTATTCCAACTCCAATCACCATTTAATTAAGGTAAGTGCTGGACACTAATCCTTAATATTTTACTATTCCAACTCCTATCACCATTTGTTTAGGGTAAGTGCTGGACACAGAACCTATTTCATTTACTATTCCAACTCCAATCACCTTTAATTAGGGTAAGTGCTGGACACAGAACCTATTTAATTTACTATTCCAACTCCAATCACCATTTAATTAGGGTAAGTGTTGGACACAGAACCAATTTAATTTACTATTCCAACTCCAATCACCATTTAATTAGGGTAAGTGCTGGACACAGAACAAATTTAATTTACTATTCCAACTCCAATCACCATTTAATTAGAGTAAGTGCTGGACACTAAACCTTAATAATTTACTATTCCAACTCCAATCACCATCTAATTAGAGTAAGTGCTGGACACTAAACCTTAATATTTTACTATTCCAACTCCAATCAACATTTAATTAGAGTAAGTGCTGGACACTGAAACTTATTAATTTACTATTCCAACTCCAATCACCATTTATTTAGGGTAAGTGCTTGACACAGAACAAATTTAATTTAGTATTCCAACTCCAATCACCATTTAATTAGAGTAAGTGCTGGACACTAAACCTTAATAGTTTACTATTCCAACTCCAATCACCATTTAATTAGGGTAAGTGCTGGACACAGAACCTATTTAATTTACTATTCCAACTCCAATCACCATTTAATTAGGGTAAGTGCTGGACAAAGAACCTATTAAATTTACTATTCCAACTCCAATCACCATTTAATTAGAGTAAGTGCTGGACACTAAAACTTATTAATTTACTATTCCAACTCCAATCACCATTTAATTAGGGTAAGTGCTGGACACTAAACCTTAATAATTTACTATTCCAACTCCAATCACCATTTAATTAGAGTAAGTGCTGGACACTAAACCTTAATAATGTAGTATTCCTACTCCAATCACCATTTAATTAGGGTAAGTGCTGGACACAGAACCTTAATAATTTACTATTCCAACTCCAATCACCATTTAATTAGGGTAAGTGCTGGACACAGAACCTATTTAATTTACTATTCCAACTCCAATCACCATTTAATTAGGGTAAGTGCTGGACACAGAACCTATTTAATGTACTATTCCAACTCCAATCACCATTTAATTTGGGTAAGTGCTGGACACAGAACCTATTAAATTTACTATTCCAACTCCAATCACCATTTAATTATAGTAAGTGCTGGACACTAAACCTTAATAATTTACTATTCCAACTCCAATCACCATTTAATTAGGGTAATTGCTGGACAGTAAACCTTAATAATTTACTATTCCAACTCCAATCACCATTTAATTAGGGTAAGTGCTGGACACAGAACCTATATAATTTACTATTCCAACTCCAATCCCCATTTAATTAGAGTAAGTGCTGGACATTAAACATTAATAATTTACTATTCCAACTCCAATCACCATTTAATTAGAGTAATTGCATCCAATTAACACTGAATTCAGTTAAGTGCTACACACTTTCCATAATTCATATACTTGTAATATTTTGTATGTACTAACATACTATTTCAAACAATATCCGTAGTTATCCACTATATACCCAGTTACACAAAATAAAAAAATATACATTTTTTTTAATTTAAATTTTATGAAATTTATAATATAAATTTCTAATTCAAAATCCTTTAAATTTGACAATATAAATGTTCATTTTACATTATAAACACCAGATTACTTTCATAAATATACCCACTATATACCCAATGACACACTATCAAACATTAAACATAAATCATTATTTTTATTTCCAATTTCGCACAATGTGACATTTATGTTAAATTTTCAAATGTTGTCTAAAATTTTATAATTGCAAATTTTTTTAAATAATTTTTTACACTCAAAATGTTTTATACACTACCCACCCTTATCCCCTATTAACTGTACATGACACTCCTAAAAATGTTACATAATTAATATAACTATAAATTATTACATAAATTATATTTCTAATCCATTTTAGTATATAACAAATAATACAGTACCAAACATTCAACAAAAAACAATTATTTACTATACAATTTCGCGAAATTTGAAATTATTTTTAAAATTTCGATTTTTTAAACATTTTTATGAAATTCGAAATTTTAAATTCTATTTTTACACTACCATTTTTTAAAACACTACCCACCCTTATCCCCTATAAACTCTGCATCCCGCTCCTAAAATTTAACTTAATTTATTTATTAAAGATTTAATACTGAATTTATATTTACAATGCTTTTTACTAAATACCCAAATATACTATACCAAACATTAAACACTAATCAATAAATTTCTGTACAATTTCGCAAAATTCGAATATGTATTCTAAATTTCGAAATTTTGAAATTTTGTTTAAAATTCCAAATTTTATATTCTATAATTACACTATACTTTTTTAAAACACTACCCACCCTTATCCCCTATAAACTCTACATCCCGCTCCTAAACTTTTAACTAAAATTATTTAAATTATATTTATTAATTAAATTATATATAGACAACATTTTACTATATCATTACTTAACATACTTTAAAACATCACTTTAAAATGTCGATATTTTTACCTATCGATATTTTTAGCTTCGATATTTTCTATTTCGAAATTAATGTCTTCGATATTATTAACACACACATAAATCGATATTTTCAACGTCGATATTTTGGTTGTCGATATTTCTTACCTTCGACTTTTAGGACTCGATATTATGGCAATTCGATATTATCAACTCGATATTTTGACTGTGTACCGTTATTACGAGCTCCGCAAAACCATGATGGCTTTACTGAAAACTGAGAAGTTTGGCATCAAGTTTGGTATCATAATTCTTGGCACATTAAACCCCCACTGATGCCAGTGTAGGATTTAATGAAAAATGCACTCAAATGGCATCTTAGAGACGCCCCTGAAAAACGACCTAACACTAGTGTCCAGGCTGAGTGGCTGCTTGCCAGCTGCCACCTCCAGACATGTTTCTGGACCCCTGGGTCGAGAGCCTGCTGCTCCTGGGAGTCTGAAACAATGCACATCCTGTGATGAGGTGACAAGCCTCTTACCCCAGGATAGGCAGGGTCCACGAAGGGGATGCTTCAAAGGCTTGCTGCCTTTGTAAGGCCTGTTGCTGCTTCTACAATTGGCCCCCAACAGTTCTGACCCTACTTTGGCGGGAAAACCAAGTGAGGAAGAGAGGTGTGCCCACCTTTGCCAACCCCAGCCCTCAGGTGGGGGAGGTGAGGTGAAGCACAACTCTGAGTCCCTGTCATCTTATAGATGGGGGGACCCAGCCAACCAGATTGAGGCATATGCTCCCTCCCACAGGAGGGTGGCATAATAGGGGGTGCACCCACCCCAAGGAAGGGACCCATTGGTCCCAACCTTTACCTACCTGTAACACCCCTAAATCTAGTATTTAGGGGCAATCCTAAACCTTGCCTCCGCCGACAAGACCTGACCAAGAAGAAGGACCGAAGAACAGCGCTGAAACTAAGAAGGGGAGGACGCCCACTGGCTTGGCCTCAGTCCTACTGGCCTGGCCCCACCTCAAACCTGTTCCAGCAAAATCCCGATGTGTCCTGCAGTCAGCAACCTTGAGAACCCGAAGGTCCTGCCCTGCATTCCACCACAAAGACATTGTCTCCCCTGAGCACCGCATTTGCTCACCAACAGACTCTGACCCAAGCCAAAACCGTGAGTCTGCACCACTCTGCACCCGTCGCCCACGGCCCGAGTTCGAGTGGCCCAACACCACGAGAAGGTCTCCCCAGCGATCCTGACCTGAGATCTGGTGATCTCTGTCCTGCCTCGACACTCCAGACAATGCCTGAAGTCTCTTTCTGGAGGAACCCCAGGACCACGTCTGGGGCTGGTGAGAAACCCAACACATTCAGACACCCCTGCACCCGAAGTCCCACGGTCTTGGACGGCCTAACCTATGGTGTCCCATCAAACCCAGGCATCCCAATTTACCTCTCCATCTCGTAGTCACCTCCAGAAGATTTCCGTACCCGAGCCTGCAGCCTTTGTTTAAACCGGAGACTCCCCATTGAAAACAACAGGGTACCCGATCCCAAACCAGCGCCCTGCACCCAGCCGCTCCCGCACCGCTGCAGGTGTCCTTTGGGTGCTAACTTGTATCCCCTTTGCCCTGAGCCTAACACCATGAGCTTTGCTCCCACAGCATTGTTGTCTGCTTGTGAACAGCCACCAACCAGAGTCCCCCTATTGGATAATATTGGGCCTCATCACACTGCACCCGGCCGCCCTAGTGCCGCTGAGGGTGCTTTGTGAGTGCATTCCTGATCCTGGGGGAACCCTTGTTCTAACCCCAGAATACCAATTTCCAAAACCTTGTACTTACCTTCAAGCAGATAACTTTTTTTCTCCATAGGAATACATTGACTGTTTTTCCTTAAAAATTGTTTTAAGTGAGGAGGAGCCTAGCCTGCAACCACGATGGCCGCTTAGACTCTCGGCTCCGCCGACCTTCTCGCTTTCCTTTTGCATCCTGTAATCTATCCTGCATTTGAGCCGAGTTTTTGGAACGGGGATGTGACTCTGATCCCAATGGTGTGTTCCCCGGCTTGTTTCTAGCGGTAGCGGTGGTGAAACGTCCTCGCTTCTTCCCCGGCCCTTAATGGCGGTGAGACCGGGTCTTAGTGCGTGAGGGACGGCCAGCACCGGCCACAACAACAGCGGCCATCGAAGATGGGGAGGAGTCGGTCGGCCGGAGAGAGGTTGCCGCACTGCGCTTCCCACTGCAGCGATCCAATCTGCCCTGCGATTCTGCACGCTTGGAGTGTATTGCAGTTGTGGGAGTTACATTGTATCCTCTTCCCCGCCTGTGGACGGCCCGGACAGTTCTTTCATCTTTCTCTGAGCTGAGGTGGGAGCCATTTTGTGTATCGCGTACTCGGCGCTTGGAACTGAAGACCCTGGACCGAGACTGAGGGTCCAGGTGATTGCCGACATTGCATCAGCGCTGTGTGTGGTGACGGAATGGAGTCTGCTGCCCCTGTGCCTCCGGCCCGATTGTACTTTGCTGAGTGTCGGTGGGGTGATCAGCTGGTCGCATGGGATGACAGCGGTCAGCCTCGAGAGCCACTACATGCCCGCGAGCCTCGGGTGAAGAGACATGCTGCATCCTTTCTTTCTGGGGCACCGCTGGGGATCAACGATGTTCTGGGCGCTCTAGGTGCTTTGCGAGCTGCCCTGCATAATAGTGCCCAGGATCTGGGGAGCCGGCTGGATGCCATTGCTCCTGATGTGCCCTCGACTGGCCATGATTGTTCTCGAGTGTGGGGCACTGCGCCACACCCTGCATCCGACCGCAGTGGACAACCTACCCAGGTATATACGGAGGTGTTGGAGGACCAAGATCGCGATACCGCCGCGGTGCTGACCGCAATGGTCGGGAAGAGGTCTGGTGTTCGTGGACTCATGCAGTGGTTGGGGAATCGTCTCCGGACGCCATGTCCGGCAACTCATTTGTGGTCTGATGGCGTGATTCCCCATCCTTTCTTGGAACTGATGTTACCGTACTGGCCTGCCGGCTTTGGGTGACTACTGCTGTGCGTTGATCCTTTTCGTATCGTCATTGAACATACAGCGTTGGTTTGGGCAGACTTTGGTGGACAGCTTCCTATTCTGTTGTGGCCATCCCGTTCGTCTATTTCATCTAAGATGGCGGCTGGACAGCTGGACTCCGTCGACGCACTTGATTGCAAGGGGCAAGGTTGAGGATGTTTTCTTGATTGCTGTTGCTCGCATTGCTGGGACTATGAGGGACAGGCGGGACATTGACTGAGTTGAACGTTGGTATTTCATCGGTTCGAGGGTCGGGGTGGGCGGCTGAGAACACACATGTTGGTTGTCTTCCTCCTCCACCTTTTCTTTTTTCTTCACTTCTTCTCCAACTATATTTCGGGTTTCCTATTAGGGCGACGGGCACACTGCTGGGGGGATAGGCCGTGGCTTTCTGCAGGGGCGCGGGGTGAGGGATTGGGGGATGGTTACTGTGTATCTTCTTGTTTTCTCTTCGGTTTTATGGCCCTTTTCTTTGCCTTTTTCTGTCTTATTCTTCGGGAATTCTATGGCGTACTCAGTTCTTGTGGGGTGGGGCACTGGTTTGTTCTGTATAGAGACTGCGCTTATGGCTGCTCAGTATTGCTTATTTTGCCCCCCACTCCCACTTTAACTGTCCAGTTGGTCGCTTTTGCACGATTTGACAATTGGCTGTAGACTCTGAAAAGATTGCTCGCTATCGATCCTGTGCATTAGAATCCCAAAAGAGAAAAGAAACCTCATCCATCCTGGTATTTGATAATACGACCATTATCCTGAGCTACAATGGGGCAATTTGGGGATGTAATACTGTATGTTTATGATCTTGATGCTTTGCTTGCCCGCGATTGTATTGCTATAAGTACAATAAAGGTTTACCAAAAAAAAATTTTTTTTAAAAAAATTATTTTAAGTGTGGAGTTGGTTTGTATGGAACATTCAAAAACTGTCTATGTACTAAAAGTGAATTACTTACCTTTTGTCTAGAAAATGTCTCAGTGTGATATCTAGGCATATCACACTGATTACCAAAAGTAATCTGAAAAGTAATTTAAAAAGTAAGGTATATAGTAATCTGAAAAGTAATTTTGAAATAGTGACTTACCTGTAATTCATTCAACTGCATTTGAACCTGCATTCAATTGTAAAACATTGCATAGGATTTTGCAAAGCATTTATTTCACGTACCTGCACCAGGCTTGGCTTGGTACTAGAAATAAAACACCTTAATATATTTTGTATGCAAACAAATTGGTCTGAGTTCAGTCTTTGAGTGTGTGACATCATTTGCTGCCTGAGTGTGTACAACAACTGCTTAACATTAGATGAGTCAGTGGATGGAGTTAAAGCCTTACTGCTCGCCCACACTACCACAAATAGAGAGTAAGATGCTATCTACATTCACCTCTGCCTACCTTTGGGGTTCCACTGGACTCAACGCACACTATACCTCATTTTGGTATAGTATATACAGAGCCAGCTTACTACACAGTGATTAAAAATGGAAGGGCTCGGCAGTTGACCTACTTTGAAAAATAGTGAGGGAATGTGGCGAATTTCATCATGTAGGGTAAGAGATAAATGTAGCTCAAACAGCATTCGGGTGAACAGGGATGAGAATGGGTCCTGAGTCACTGATTCAGCAGCAATTTGCGAAACTTTTCCTACGTTTTATCAGAACTTGTATAACGAGGACTGCTTATCGTCCCACGAGGATATATTTCTATTTAACCAGCAGCTTCTTGAGCGTATGGCAACTCGTACCCAGCAATCTAATTTGGAGTTACCCATTACCCTTGTGGAGGTCAGTGACGCCATTAGCTCTCTGCCAGAGGCAAGGCGTCTGGTCCCAATGAGGGACCTGTTTAATTCTCTCGATTTGTTGGATAGAGTAGCTGAATCGCGGAGGAAGACAAACATTGTTATCTTCCTAAAAAGGGGAAAGATCATACCCTTTGTTGGTCATATTGCCCAATTTTGCTAATCAATATAATTCAAAGATTTAAATGCATGTCCTTGCTGACCAGTTTTCTGGTATTATTGAGGATCTGGTGGATCCAAACCAGCAAGGTTCTATCCCAGGACAGGACACAACATCTCATGTTGACACTACTATTACGGCTCTGGAGGTAGCCTCGGTTGGAGGTGGGTCAATTGGTATGATATATTTTGACGCAGAGAAAACCTTTCATAGGGTCTCTTGGCCCTTCCTGTGGTTGGTCTTGGAGACTGTAGGCTTAGGCCCCATTTTTATCTCAAGAGTCAGATGTCTCCTTTTGGGTCTCTAGGCTAGGATATGTAGTGCAGGGGAACAATCAGATCCCATTTCCATATTCTGCGGGACCAGGCAGGGGTGTCCTCTTTCCTCTCAGTTAATCACTCTCTATATTGAACCATTTATTCAGTACCTCAAACGAACATTAGAGATACAACCCCTGAGGCCCCATCACTTTGAAGTAAAAATCATAGCTTATGCAGACGACATCACCATTTTGATGCCTTCCCTCATTAAAGGTCTCTGGGCTCTAGTGGAAGCGGCTCAGTCATCTGGAAAAGTTGCCGGTTACAAGTTAAATCACGAGAAGACTCAGATTTTATTTAATGTGGTCCCTCCTGACCAGCAGGTGGGTTCAGTCTCTGGTATATCTTGGGGTTACCCTAACTGTTAACACTCTTGATATCTTAGAAAACAACTATGGTAGGCTGTATCAACACTCAGCTGAGGTGTTTCTCACGTGGAACAAATGCATTTGGGGCTTATTAGCCATTGCAATCTTATTAAAATGATGATCCTTTCTCAATATCTTTATTTTTTTCGCTGTATCCCACTTTTACTACCGGTTGTCTTTGTTACAAAAGTCGAGCCATTATGGCAGAAGTTTATTTGGTCATATCAAGTTCGAGTTCAAGTTCGGGCATTTGTATAGCGCACTGCTCACCCAGAGGGTCTCAAGGCTCTTGGGGATGTAGTTCATTATTTGTCGAATAGCCAAGTTTTAAGTTCTTTCCTGAAGGAGATGTGATTTTGAGTACGGCGGAGGTGGGTGGGGAGTGAGTTCCAGGTCTTGGCAGCAAGGAAGGAGAAGGATCTGCCACCCATGGTGGATTTTCGGATGCGCGGGACAGCGGCGAGGGCTTGATTGGACGATCTTAGTTGGCGGGTGGGTTTGTGGAAGGACAGTCGTGTGTTGAGGCATTCGGGTCCTAGATTGTAGAGGGCCTTGTGTGCGTGGGTGAGAAGGCGGAATGTGATTCTTTTGTTGACGGGAAGCCAGTGGAGGTCCTTTAGGTTTCCGGTGATGTGATCTTGGTGAGGGATGTCTAATATGAGTCTCGCTGATGCGTTTTGGATGCGTTGGAGTTTTTTCTGTAATTTTGCTGTGATTCCGGCGTATAGTGTGTTACCATAATCCAGTCGACTCGTGACCAGTGCGTGGGTGACAGTCTTTCTTGTCTCGAGGGGGATCCAACAGAAGATCTTTTTGAGAATGCGAAGTACGTTGAAGCAGGATGATGAGACTGCGTTGACTTGTCTGGACATCGAGAGAGAGGAGTCTAGGATGAAGCCAAGGTTACGTTCATGGTCTGTGGGTGTGGGTGCTGTGCCCAGAGCGGAAGGCCACCAAGAGTCATCCCAGGCGGAGGGGGAAGGTCCTAGGATGAGCACCTCCGTTTTGTCTGAGTTGAGTTTTAGGCGGCTATGTTTCATCCATTCGGCTACTTCTTTCATGCCTTCGTGAAGATTGGTTTTGGCGGTGTTAGGGTCTTTGGTGAGGGAAAGGATTAACTGGGTGTCGTCGGCGTAAGAGATGATGTTAAGGTTGTGTTGACGCGCGATGGAGGCGAGTGGACTCATGTAAACGTTGAAGAGGGTGGGACTGAGTGAAGATCCTTGTGGTACGCCACAGATGACTTCAGTGGCCTCAGAGTTGAATGGGGGAAGTCGGACTCTTTGAGTTCTCCCAGCGAGGAATGAGGTGATCCAGTCCAAGGCTTTTCCTTGTATACCGATGTTGCTGAGGCGTTGTATAAGGGTGCTGTGGCAGACTGTGTCGAAAGCGGCTGAGAGGTCGAGTAGAATGAGGGCCACTGTTTCACCGTTGTCCAGTAGTGTTTGGATGTCGTCAGTCGCTGCAATGAGGGCGGTTTCGGTGCTGTGTTTGGCTCGAAACCCGGATTGAGATGGATCGAGGGAGTTGTTGGATTCAAGGAAGGCGGCGAGCTGGTTGTTGACGGCTTTCTCAATGACTTTGGCCGGGAATGGGAGGAGGGATATGGGTCGGTAGTTTTTAAGTTCAGAGGGGTCTGCTGTGGGTTTCTTCAGAAGGGCGCTGAGTTCGGCGTGTTTCCAGCTTTCTGGAAAGGTGGCAGAGTTGAACGAGCAGTTGATGACATCACGGAGATGGGGTGCGATGATGGAGTCCGCTTTGTTGAAGATGTGGTGGGGGCAGGGGTCGGTTGGCGAGCCAGAGTGGATTGAGTTCATTAGGCGGATGGTGTCATCAGTGGTTATTGGGTTCCAGGCGCTGAGGTTGTTGGAAGCTCCGGTGCAAGATCCAATGCTTACAGCAGTCTATGAGGGAGAGGGGTTGGGGGGTCGTTCACGGTCCTCAGGCTCTATTATTTGGCATCTTTCTTCTCACAACTTCGGTTGGTACTGGGGTGGGGATATTGGCCTTTGGGCAATATGTTTAGTGAGTTCCTCCTGTTGGGGGAATCAATCACCCGCCACCTGCACGGGCATAGTAGCTAAAATATATTTCATGAGAACCCCCAGTTTAAGCCGTTAAAAGTCTTCCATTTTATGTGGGGTTCCTTTAAAAGAATATTTCTTGTCATTACCCCTTTCCACCAGCTCACATATTTGGGCTATAATCCCAACTTCCCGGAATGTATTAAGGAGGGTTTCAGGGAGAGTTGAATAAAGGTCAATCTCCTGACTATAGGCCAACTATTCAATGGCACTTATTTTCCTCATTTGCTAATCTACATCAAAAGGTTCCTCACCCGTAAACAGTGTTTTTTTAGATATTTGCAAATGTGTCATTTTCTTGTTAGCCTTAAGGAAGATGATCTGAGTTGCTTGGATAATCCCTGTTTTGATCTTATTAGGAATTCCCCATCCAAGAGAAATATTGGGCTTTTCTATAAGATAATCTATCTCTCATCTCATAACCAGGTGAAAACATGTTTCTGGAGAAGCCTCAAAAGTGGACGCCCAAGAGGGATCGCAGTGTTATGAACCCCAATGTACCCCAATATAGGCTAGGCCAGGGGTCTCCAAACCGGTCCTGGAGGGCCGGATCCATGCCAGATTTTTAAAATAACTACATGTATCTCAATGGGGATATCCAAAAAATCTGACATGGATCCGGCCCTCCATGACCGGTTTGGAGACCCCTGGGCTAGGCAGTTACACAACCTTTTATCTACATCTCTCCTACCATTGTTCTACATAATGGGGCTGGCGCTGACCTTTTACCTAGATAGGTGCAACATAACTGTTGTGTGGTTTTCTCCAAAAGCTAGCCTCCTGTATTATGCACGAGGATTCTCAGTTTCACAGCAGAATTACCATCTTATGCATAATAACTCTGTATAAGCATCACCTCTATTGTCATCCTTGCCCAACATGCCCATAGTACACTTCTAGGTAGAACCCCTGAGGGAACCTTTGAGGTATATAAGCACTGCATCGTTGCTGGGCAAACTAGAGAAGAATGACTTCCATGCTGACTTGCTGAAGCGAGACGCTCAGGTCACTGCACGCAGACACTCCAGCACTCAGTGGTCGGACATGCCTTACGGAATGTCCATCTCGAGACCAAGACAGGGTCCTTCTCTCTCCCACATCAGGTAATGGGGTTTTCTGGTATTATTGAAGATCTGTTGGATTCAAACCAGCATGATTCTATCCCAGGACAGGACACAACATCTCATGTCAACACTGGGTTGTCCTAAGGGAATTCTTGGCTATACACATACATGGATGCTTGGTACACTTAGGAACATCGAGTTAGGGTTCGCATCGTAGGAGTATGCATTTTATTGTTATGTATTTATATGCCTGCATATGTTCATTGTTTTAGCACTATGGTTTTCTTTACTCTGCGGTGCTTATAATCGCATATATCTGTTTCTATCTAATGGTTGTTGCAGCACACGCATTTTGTACTGGAATGACACTGATTAAATAGATGTTTATTGAAAAAGCCCCCACCATTTATTCTGTATGTCTCTCTGAGACAAAAAGTAAGCACGAATGACTGAGTGAAAAGCACTGTACTGTTTCCACGATCCCTTAGGGGTTAGGGTTGTCATGGTCGATGGTTGACAGAGGCTATTGGCTCCTTGGTAAGAGGGGCTTGTAGTGACACTGTAAGCTAACTTGTCTAAAAGACTAACATATCCTTTGAGGGTATCTGGAATTAGTCTGAGCACAAATCCCTTAGTTTATGTTGTCTACAAGCGCTTAGAGACCCCGGGGTTATATAGCGCTATATAAATCGAAAGAAATAAATAAAATAAATAAACGTGCAGATCATTTATAGATTTATAGGAACTACACAACAGCAGCATGGTGACATTTTGTGGGGGAAAGTAGCTGACAATGCTTACACCTTATCTGGGTCAGGTGTCATTCCCCCTTCAGAGAATATATGCCCAAAGTATGTAAGTTTTGTCTTGTGAAACTCAGACTGTGCGTCATTCAGAGTGAGACCTGCATCCACAAGTAGCTTGCACACTATTGTAAGGCAATAGCTCCTTTTGCATTGTCACAAATACCGTTATGCCATCACCGTAGTTAAAAGCATGTGTAAAAGGTTGAATTATTCGACATATAACAACCTGAAATATTTCTGCAGCCGATGACACTCCAAACCTCAACCTCCAAAAAGTAGTTATAAACCTACAGTTCTCTTCCAGCTCAAGTTGATGGTATCCTTTGTTCAGGTCAAGACGGTAGAAGACTTTGGCTCCATTCAGTTGCTTGATCATTTCCGCTATGTATGGAAAAGGATGTAGGATGTCTTTCTCTCTCAATTGCTTTGTTGGCCTGGTGCATATTAACACAGATAAGCATCACAACACCACTGTCCTTTTATGTAATATGATTGATTGATTTTGTTGCACCACCACTATGGGCTAGACCCTATGCATAGGACCAGTGGAGCGCTCAATGGTGTCATGCTTCAACAGCATTTCTAGTTCTTTCTCAATGGCTTTTTTCAAGTTATGTTATGTTATGTTATAGAATGTTTTGTAGCGCACTCTATTATTCGCGAGTATCCTGGCGCTTGAAGGTATGTGAGGAGAGCAGAAGCAGAAGGCGGTGGTAGCAGTTAGGTAGTTAAGTTAAACAAATGAGTTTTTAGGCCTTTCTTGAATTGGGCAATAGTCTGAGATGCACGGAGGTGGAAGGGGAGTGCATTCCAGGCTCTGGCTGCAGTAACGGATATAGACTGGCCCCCAGCCTAGCATACTTGAATCTAGGAAGGACCATCCTACACTGATTGGCTGATCTGAGGCAGCGATTAGGGACATACATAGAGAAGCGTTTTCTCAGGTACAGTGGCCCTAGCTCATGCGTCGCTCTGAAAGAGAGGACCAGTGATTTAAACAAAATACGCTGTGCCACCAGGAGCCACCACTACACAGGTGGGAGCGGACGCTAGACCTCCTAGGAATATTAAAGAGGAGTCTAGCTACCGCATTCTGAACCACCTGGAGTCGTTTGATCAGATAGGATGGAAGGCCACTGAACAAAGCATTGGCATAATCGAGCCTAGATAGAATGAGGGCACGCGCCACTGTCTCTTTAGCTTCCCTTGGAAGTAGAGGAAAAAATCTACGCAGAGTTTTCAGGATGCCAAAACAGATACCTGTAAGTTTTTTAATATGGTCCTCAAATTTTAAATTATCTCCGAACCAAACACCAGGATTCTTAGCTGGGCCTCCCATAGATTTGGTGCAGGGAATATCAGGTGGCCATAGATGATCTCTAAAGTTGCTGGGGAAGGTTCCAAAAAAGAGGTCTTCAGACTTTTCCTCATTGCACTCTAACTGTACAAGTGCGAGCCAGCGAAAAACAGAAGAGAGACAGAGCTGAACAGCTGACGTATCCAAATTGTCACCTGGCCAGGTAAATAAAAGTTGGGTATCGTCGGCGTAGGCAATTATTTTTGCCCCCAGATGCTCAGCCAAATAGACCAAAGGGGTCAGGTAAACATTAAAAAGCAAAGGGCTAAGTGTAGACCCCTGCAGAACTCCAGTAGAAAGTATTCTCGGCGAGGAAGCATGCGGTAGCATCCAGACCTGCTGAGTCCTATTGTTCAGGAAAAAGGAAAAAGTTACTCTGCAGTGCTACTAGGCTACAGGGCGAATGTTCTGGTTAATATAAAGTTGCACTTTCATTTTCTTAAGTCTTCCTAGACCATGAAACAATGAAGGGAACTGACTCACAATTTCAGATTGAGTATGGAGTTTATAGTTGAGGAATATCAGTACTATGTCACCAGCAGTAGCAAAACTGACAAGGCATGCACTGGATGAAGTTCCTTGAAGAGCGTGAATTGGTGCTTGCACTGACGTTTTATGTTGCATGATTGCTATGAACGACCATTGACTCTGCAAAGGTTTTGGGGCAGCCCACGTGTATACCTTTGTGTTTGACGAGTTGAGGCGTGGCACAGGAAAAAGGCTGTTGGAAAATGACCCTCTCTCAATGGACACCCCAACATTTTGCCTTTGTCCTCCTCTTTTTGCTGAACTCTTTTTGTGGCATTAGGACTCCGAGCAATTTACTCATGCTAACCATTGCTAAAGGTCATGTGCTTCTCCCCTAAACATTATGACATTGGTGTGTACCTAATTGGCATATTTGTTGTACTTGCAAGTCCATTGTAGAGTGGTATACCATATACGCAGTGCCTGTACTTCAAGTGCTACTAGTGGGCTGGGACACTGATTGTCCCACCCACAGAAGCAGCCTTTCAAACCTGTCTCTGGCCTGACACTGCAGTGCATGTGTATGCAGTTTATTGCTACTCCAACTTGGCATTTAAAACTACTTGGTGAAGCCTTAAACTACCATTTCATTACATATGTCACCCCTAAGTGCAGGGTGTCAAGGTAGGATGTGCACCTCTATATTTTGCATGTCCTGGTTGTGACAAAACGGTTGTATGATGTTACAACGCATTCCGTTGCAACGCATGACTTTACCAAGCATGCGTTACAACGCGAATGCCTTTACCACGCATAACCTTTACCAAAAGTAATCTGAAAAGTAATTTAAAAAGTAAGGTATATAGTAATCTGAAAAGTAATTTTGAAATAGTGACTTACCTGTAATTCATTCAACTGCATTTGAACCTGCATTCAATTGTAAAACATTGCATAGGATTTTGCAAAGCATTTATTTCACGTACCTGCACCAGGCTTGGCTTGGTACTAGAAATAAAACACCTTAATATATTTTGTATGCAAACAAATTGGTCTGAGTTCAGTCTTTGAGTGTGTGACATCATTTGCTGCCTGAGTGTGTACAACAACTGCTTAGATGAGTCAGTGGATGGAGTTAAAGCCTTACTGCTCGCCCACACTACCACAAATAGAGAGTAAGATGCTATCTACATTCACCTCTGCCTACCTTTGGGGTTCCACTGGACTCAACGCACACTATACCTCATTTTGGTATAGTATATACAGAGCCAGCTTACTACACAGTGATTAAAAATGGAAGGGCTCGGCAGTTGACCTACTTTGAAAAATAGTGAGGGAATGTGGCGAATTTCATCATGTAGGGTAAGAGATAAATGTAGCTCAAACAGCATTCGGGTGATCAGGGATGAGAATGGGTCCTGAGTCACTGATTCAGCAGCAATTTGCGAAACTTTTCCTACGTTTTATCAGAACTTGTATAACGAGGACTGCTTATCGTCCTACGAGGATATATTTCTATTTAACCAGCAGCTTCTTGAGCGTATGGCAACTCGTACCCAGCAATCTAATTTGGAGTTACCCATTACCCTTGTGGAGGTCAGTGACGCCATTAGCTCTCTGCCAGAGGCAAGGCGTCTGGTCCCAATGAGGGACCTGTTTAATTCTCTCGATTTGTTGGATAGAGTAGCTGAATCGCGGAGGAAGACAAACATTGTTATCTTCCTAAAAAGGGGAAAGATCATACCCTTTGTTGGTCATATTGCCCAATTTTGCTAATCAATATAATTCAAAGATTTAAATGCATGTCCTTGCTGACCAGTTTTCTGGTATTATTGTGGATCTGGTGGATCCAAACCAGCAAGGTTCTATCCCAGGACAGGACACAACATCTCATGTTGACACTACTATTACGGCTCTGGAGGTAGCCTCGGTTGGAGGTGGGTCAATTGGTATGATATATTTTGACGCAGAGAAAACCTTTCATAGGGTCTCTTGGCCCTTCCTGTGGTTGGTCTTGGAGACTGTAGGCTTAGGCCCCATTTTTATCTCAAGAGTCAGATGTCTCCTTTTGGGTCTCAAGGCTAGGATATGTAGTGCAGGGGAACAATCAGATCCCATTTCCATATTCTGCGGGACCAGGCAGGGGTGTCCTCTTTCCTCTCAGTTAATCACTCTCTATATTGAACCATTTATTCAGTACCTCAAACGAACATTAGAGATACAACCCCTGAGACCCCATCACTTTGAAGTAAAAATCATAGCTTATGCAGACGACATCACCATTTTGATGCCTTCCCTCATTAAAGGTCTCTGGGCTCTAGTGGAAGCGGCTCAGTCATCTGGAAAAGTTGCCGGTTACAAGTTAAATCACGAGAAGGCTCAGATTTTATCTAATGTGGTCCCTCCTGACCAGCAGGTGGGTTCAGTCTCTGGTATATCTTGGGGTTACCCTAACTGTTAACACTCTTGATATCTTAGAAAACAACTATGGTAGGCTGTATCAACACTCAGCTGAGGTGTTTCTCACGTGGAACAAATGCATTTGGGGCTTATTAGCCATTGCAATCTTATTAAAATGATGATCCTTTCTCAATATCTTTATTTTTTTCACTGTATCCCACTTTTACTACCGGTTGTCTTTGTTACAAAAGTCGAGCCATTATGGCAGAAGTTTATTTGGTCATATCAAGTTCGAGTTCAAGTTCGGGCATTTGTATAGCGCACTGCTCACCCAGAGGGTCTCAAGGCTCTTGGGGATGTAGTTCATTATTTGTCGAATAGCCAAGTTTTAAGTTCTTTCCTGAAGGAGATGTGATTTTGAGTACGGCGGAGGTGGGTGGGGAGTGAGTTCCAGGTCTTGGCAGCAAGGAAGGAGAAGGATCTGCCACCCATGGTGGATTTTCGGATGCGCGGGACAGCGGCGAGGGCTTGATTGGACGATCTTAGTTGGCGGGTGGGTTTGTGGAAGGACAGTCGTGTGTTGAGGCATTCGGGTCCTAGATTGTAGAGGGCCTTGTGTGCGTGGGTGAGAAGGCGGAATGTGATTCTTTTGTTGACGGGAAGCCAGTGGAGGTCCTTTAGGTTTCCGGTGATGTGATCTTGGTGAGGGATGTCTAATATGAGTCTCGCTGATGCGTTTTGGATGCGTTGGAGTTTTTTCTGTAATTTTGCTGTGATTCCGGCGTATAGTGTGTTACCATAATCCAGTCGACTCGTGACCAGTGCGTGGGTGACAGTCTTTCTTGTCTCGAGGGGGATCCAACAGAAGATCTTTTTGAGAATGCGAAGTACGTTGAAGCAGGATGATGAGACTGCGTTGACTTGTCTGGACATCGAGAGAGAGGAGTCTAGGATGAAGCCAAGGTTACGTTCATGGTCTGTGGGTGTGGGTGCTGTGCCCAGAGCGGAAGGCCACCAAGAGTCATCCCAGGCGGAGGGGGAAGGTCCTAGGATGAGCACCTCCGTTTTGTCTGAGTTGAGTTTTAGGCGGCTATGTTTCATCCATTCGGCTACTTCTTTCATGCCTTCGTGAAGATTGGTTTTGGCGGTGTTAGGGTCTTTGGTGAGGGAAAGGATTAACTGGGTGTCGTCGGCGTAAGAGATGATGTTAAGGTTGTGTTGACGCGCGATGGAGGCGAGTGGACTCATGTAAACGTTGAAGAGGGTGGGACTGAGTGAAGATCCTTGTGGTACGCCACAGATGACTTCAGTGGCCTGAGAGTTGAATGGGGGAAGTCGGACTCTTTGAGTTCTCCCAGCGAAGAATGAGGTGATCCAGTCCAAGGCTTTTCCTTGTATACCGATGTTGCTGAGGCGTTGTATAAGGGTGCTGTGGCAGACTGTGTCGAAAGCGGCTGAGAGGTCGAGTAGAATGAGGGCCACTGTTTCACCGTTGTCCAGTAGTGTTCGGATGTCGTCAGTCGCTGCAATGAGGGCGGTTTCGGTGCTGTGTTTGGCTTGAAACCCAGATTGAGATGGATCGAGGGAGTTGTTGGATTCAAGGAAGGCGGCGAGCTGGTTGTTGACGGCTTTCTCAATGACTTTGGCCGGGAATGGGAGGAGGGATATGGGTCGGTAGTTTTTAAGTTCAGAGGGGTCTGCTGTGGGTTTCTTCAGAAGGGCGCTGAGTTCGGCGTGTTTCCAGCTTTCTGGAAAGGTGGCAGAGTTGAACGAGCAGTTGATGACATCACGGAGATGGGGTGCGATGATGGAGTCCGCTTTGTTGAAGATGTGGTGGGGGCAGGGGTCGGTTGACGAGCCAGAGTGGATTGAGTTCATTAGGCGGATGGTGTCATCAGTGGTTATTGGGTTCCAGGCGCTGAGGTTGTTGGAAGCTCCGGTGCAAGATCCAATGCTTACAGCAGTCTATGAGGGAGAGGGGGTGGGGGGTCGTTCACGGTCCTCAGGCTCTATTATTTGGCATCTTTCTTCTCACAACTTCGGTTGGTACTGGGGTGGGGATATTGGCCTTTGGGCAATATGTTTAGTGAGTTCCTCCTGTTGGGGGAATCAATCACCCGCCACCTGCACGGGCATAGTAGCTAAAATATATTTCATGAGAACCCCCAGTTTAAGCCGTTAAAAGTCTTCCATTTTATGTGGGGTTCCTTTAAAAGAATATTTCTTGTCATTACCCCTTTCCACCAGCTCACATATTTGGGCTATAATCCCAACTTCCCGGAATGTATTAAGGAGGGTTTCAGGGAGAGTTGAATAAAGGTCAATCTCCTGACTATAGGCCAACTATTCAATGGCACTTATTTTCCTCATTTGCTAATCTACATCAAAAGGTTCCTCACCCGTAAACAGTGTTTTTTTAGATATTTGCAAATGTGTCATTTTCTTGTTAGCCTTAAGGAAGATGATCTGAGTTGCTTGGATAATCCCTGTTTTGATCTTATTAGGAATTCCCCATCCAAGAGAAATATTGGGCTTTTCTATAAGATAATCTATCTCTCATCTCATAACCAGGTGAAAACATGTTTCTGGAGAAGCCTCAAAAGTGGACGCCCAAGAGGGATCGCAGTGTTATGAACCCCAATGTACCCCAATATAGGCTAGGCCAGGGGTCTCCAAACCGGTCCTGGAGGGCCGGATCCATGCCAGATTTTTAAAATAACTACATGAATGTCCGGAATGTCCATCTCGAGACCAAGACAGGGTCCTTCTCTCTCCCACATCAGGTAATGGGGTTTTCTGGTATTATTGAAGATCTGTTGGATTCAAAACAGCATGATTCTATCCCAGGACAGGACACAACATCTCATGTCAACACTGGGTTGTCCTAAGGGAATTCTTGGCTATACACATACATAGATGCTTGGTACACTTAGGAACATCGAGTTAGGGTTCGCATCGTAGGAGTATGCATTTTATTGTTATGTATTTATATGCCTGCATATGTTCATTGTTTTAGCACTATGGTTTTCTTTACTCTGCGGTGCTTATAATCGCATATATCTGTTTCTATCTAATGGTTGTTGCAGCACACGCATTTTGTACTGGAATGACACTGATTAAATAGATGTTTATTGAAAAAGCCCCCACCATTTATTCTGTATGTCTCTCTGAGACAAAAAGTAAGCACGAATGACTGAGTGAAAAGCACTGTACTGTTTCCACGATCCCTTAGGGGTTAGGGTTGTCATGGTCGATGGTTGGCAGAGGCTATTGGCTCCTTGGTAAGAGGGGCTCGTAGTGGCACTGTAAGCTAACTTGTCTAAAAGACTAACATATCCTTTGAGGGTATCTGGAATTAGTCTGAGCACAAATCCCTTAGTTTATGTTGTCTAAACGTGCAGATCATTTATAGATTTATAGGAACTACACAACAGCAGCATGGTGACATTTTGTGGGGGAAAGTAGCTGACAATGCTTACACCTTATCTGGGTCAGGTGTCATTCCCCCTTCAGAGAATATATGCCCAAAGTATGTAAGTTTTGTCTTGTGAAACTCAGACTGTGCGTCATTCAGAGTGAGACCTGCATCCACAAGTAGCTTGCACACTATTGTAAGGCAATAGCTCCTTTTGCATTGTCACAAATACCGTTATGCCATCACCGTAGTTAAAAGCACGTGTAAAAGGTTGAATTATTCGACATACAACAACCTGAAATATTTCTGCAGCCGATGACACTCCAAACCTCAACCTCCAAAAAGTAGTTATATACCTACAGTTCTCTTCCAGCTCAAGTTGATGGTATCCTTTGTTCAGGTCAAGACGGTAGAAGACTTTGGCTCCATTCAGTTGCTTGATCATTTCCGCTATGTATGGAAAAGGATGTAGGATGTCTTTCTCTCTCAATTGCTTTGTTGGCCTGGTGCATATTAACACAGATAAGCATCACAACACCACTGTCCTTTTATGTAATATGATTGATTGATTTTGTTGCACCACCACTATGGGCTAGACCCTATGCATAGGACCAGTGGAGCGCTCAATGGTGTCATGCTTCAACAGCATTTCTAGTTCTTTCTCAATGGCTTTTTTCAAGTTATGTTATGTTATGTTATAGAATGTTTTGTAGCGCGCTCTATTATTCGCGAGTATCCTGGCGCTTGAAGGTATGTGAGGAGAGCAGAAGCAGAAGGCGGTGGGAGCAGTTAGGTAGTTAAGTTAAACAAATGAGTTTTTAGGCCTTTCTTGAATTGGGCAATAGTCTGAGATGCACGGAGGTGGAAGGGGAGTGCATTCCAGGCTCTGGCTGCAGTAACGGATATAGACTGGCCCCCAGCCTAGCATACTTGAATCTAGGAAGGACCATCCTACACTGATTGGCTGATCTGAGGCAGCGATTAGGGACATACATAGAGAAGCGTTTTCTCAGGTACAGTGGCCCTAGCTCATGCGTCGCTCTGAAAGAGAGGACCAGCGATTTAAACAAAATATGCTGTGCCACCAGGAGCCAGTGAAGACTACACAGGTGGGAGCGGACGCTAGACCTCCTAGGAATATTAAAGAGGAGTCTAGCTACCGCATTCTGAACCACCTGGTCCTATTGATCAGATAGGATGGAAGGCCACTGAACAAAGCATTGGCATAATCGAGCCTAGATAGAATGAGGGCACGCGCCACTGTCTCTTTAGCTTCCCTTGGAAGTAGAGGAAAAAATCTACGCAGAGTTTTCAGGATGCCAAAACAGATACCTGTAAGTTTTTTAATATGGTCCTCAAATTTTGAATTATCTCCGAACCAAACACCAGGATTCTTAGCTGGGCCTCCCATAGATTTGGTGCAGGGAATATCAGGTGGCCATAGATGATCTCTAAAGTTGCTGGGGAAGGTTCCAAAAAAGAGGCCTTCAGACTTTTCCTCATTGCACTCTAACTGTGCAAGTGTGAGCCAGCAAAAAACAGAAGAGAGACAGAGCTGAACAGCTGACGTATCCAAATTGTCACCTGGCCAGGTTAATAAAAGTTGGGTATCGTCGGCGTAGGCAATTATTTTTGCCCCCAGATGCTCAGCCAAATAGACCAAAGGGGTCAGGTAAACATTAAAAAGCAAAGGGCTAAGTGTAGACCCCTGCAGAACTCCAGTAGAGAGTATTCTCGGCGAGGAAGCATGCGGTAGCATCCAGACCTGCTGAGTCCTATTGTTCAGGAAAAAGTAAAAAGTTACTCTGCAGTGCTACTAGGCTACAGGGGGAATGTGCTGGTTAATATAAAGTTGCACTTTCATTTTCTTAAGTCTTCCTAGACCATGAAACAATGAAGGGAACTGACTCACAATTTCAGATTGAGTATGGAGTTTATAGTTGAGGAATATCAGTACTATGTCACCAGCAGTAGCAAAACTGACAAGGCATGCACTGGATGAAGTTCCTTGAAGAGCGTGAATTGGTGCTTGCACTGACGTTTTATGTTGCATGATTGCTATGAACGACCATTGACTCTGCAAAGGTTTTGGGGCAGCCCACGTGTATACCTTTGTGTTTGACGAGTTGAGGCGTGGCACAGGAAAAAGGCTGTTGGAAAATGACCCTCTCTCAATGGACACCCCAACATTTTGCCTTTGTCCTCCTCTTTTTGCTGAACTCTTTTTGTGGCATTAGGACTCCGAGCAATTTACTCATGCTAACCATTGCTAAAGGTCATGTGCTTCTCCCCTAAACATTATGATATTGGTGTGTACCTAATTGGCATATTTGTTGTACTTGCAAGTCCATTGTAGAGTGGTATACCATATACACAGTGCCTGTACTTCAAGTGCTACTAGTGGGCTGGGACACTGATTGTCCCACCCACAGAAGTAGCCTTTCAAACCTGTCTCTGGCCTGACACTGCAGTGCATGTGTATGCAGTTTATTGCTACTCCAACTTGGCATTTAAAACTACTTGGTGAAGCCTTAAACTACCATTTCATTACATATGTCACCCCTAAGTGCAGGGTGTCAAGGTAGGATGTGCACCTCTATATTTTGCATGTCCTGGTTGTGACAAAACGGTTGTATGATGTTACAACGCATTCCGTTGCAACGCATGACTTTACCAAGCATGCGTTACAACGCGAATGCCTTTACCACGCTTAACCTTTACCACGAAAATGCCTTTACCACGCATACCTTTACAACGATTTTCGATGTAAAACCATGCATGATATTGGCATATTCATGCTAAAGGTTATCTCCGATCCCTGCCCCAATTCAGCGGAGGGATTCAGCTGTGTTACAAGAATCTATTGTCTGCTCTAGATGGCACATGCTGCATTTATATGCAGTTTACTTTCAAGAATCATCAGTTTGAATTCATTGTACAATACAGGCCGATATACCAATACCTCTCACTTCATCCTTAAAAAACATTTGGGTGTATTGTAACACGCAAGTTACGAAGAAAAATTCCCTTCGCCCCCATTACTTCTAATAAATACTCCTGCCCATAACGCTAAAAATCTTGCCCTGCGCGATTTCCCCACCCACTTACCCTTCTATTAAATACCCCTCCCCTGAACCCTAAAAATGTACCCCAGTGCGACACGACCCCCTCATCCCTTAAATTATGTTTTTTAAATAAAATCCCCCTTACCTCGCCAGTACCTCTCCTCTCCATGCTCTTCCTACGTGTGTTGTACGTTGTAAAGAGGAAGCGGAAGTGTCTTTCCGTTTCCTCTAACGACGCAGATTGCCTCCACATCTTTCAACAATCAATCTTTATTAACTGTTAAGGCGACAGAAACAGGTGCGTTTTTTGGGGGCGGGGGAGCCCCCACAAGCACCCTTTTTTTAAACAGGTGTTTTTTTTGTTGGGGGGAGACCCCAAACCTCCTTTTTTAATTGTACCTTTAACACCCATGCCTTTACTACGTATCTTGTAGAAAAGGAATGCATGGTAAAGGCTATGCATGGTAACCACGCATGCGTTGTAATGCATGCGTGGTTAAGGCGATGCATGGACACGGCCGCTTTGTAGTGGCTGTTTCCCGTGACAAACAGACTATTTTGTTTTTCACTACTGTAAGGCCTACCCTTCTCATAGGCCAGCATTGGGAATTCTTTGATACACTTTTAAGCTATAATTCTTGATCAGAGAGGAGTAGCTTTCTCATGGTTCATATTTTTGGAATGGTAATGATAAATCCGCCTTACTGGTGAAGTTGGATTTAACATTACTGTTTTAGAAATGTTATTTTTAGAAAGTGGACATTTCTTTGCACTTACTGCTCTTTGTGCCTGACAGCCATTCTTTAATACAAGCCTGGGTTGGGTGACAGCTACACTTACTGCATTCCCTCTGTACAGCCACAAACACAGTAAGGTGAGACTCGTCTGCACAGTGAGTACTCATCTGCATCCTGATGGGTCTATCTGCTTCAGTAGGAATGGGAGCGGCTGACACATACACTTCAATAGTTAGTGTCCTGTCCACAGACGAAGCACTGACTTACCCCCCCGCCCCACGCCCCCAGGATTAGCCTGGCAGACATGGATCCATATGCACTTCAGAGAGTTCCTCTGAAGTCACCCCCCACATCACAGGCACTTTTGGGTGTAAGTACTGGGTGTCTGACCCCCTAAAATCAGACACTTCTGGATTTTGAATTGAACCTCTGCAGATGGACTGCCGTGCTGCTTAAAGGACTCCTGTGGACTGCTTTTCTGGAAGGACTGTTCTTCTGATTATTGCACTGCTGCCTGCTGCTCCCTGATTCTGCTGGAAGGACAGTTGGACTCTGCATTCCCTCCAAGTGATCTCCAAGTACTGCTTGCTGGCTTGCCTCTTGTTTTCTGAAGCCTCAGGGACACAAAAAGCTTTCGACAGTTCTGCCGGTGCTGCTAGACTTTACCTTTTGCGAGTCCTACCCTTGCTAGAAGTGCCCTTTTCCAGCTCTGGGCCTCAGAAGTGGGTTATGTGGCTGTTTGCATCACAAACCTCTGCATTGCATCGACTGCATGAGAAATTCTGCTGCATCCCCCTTTGATGCCAACATAGAGGTCTGATGAGGAGGAGCTTCGCGCGCATCCAAGATGGTCGCGTGAGCACAGGGATCCCGAGACCCTCGCCGCCTCCCGCATCTATCCTGTCACAAATCCTGATATAGACGACGGGTTCTTCTAGATGTCACCCTGCTGACATGGAATTTCTTTCCAAAAATTGATTCGGCCGCCGGGAACCGGACTCACTCCACCTCAAAACTTTGCGGCCTACATCGATGAACAGCCCCGGACTCGAGTCCCCGGGGTACCCAGGTGGCAACTGAACAACAACGGCCAGAGGGAATCGGCCACTTCCCCTGCGGTACTTTCTGTTTCGTTTTTGGCCTTTGTCTACTGAGACTTGCTGCCTGTTGACACTGCTGGCCCGTGCCCTGTTATTGGCCATACGCTTGTCTTCCACCCTCGTCCCCAGACTCTACAAGTCAGCTTTGCGGGGAGCCATTCAAACCAGGTCCCAAAAGCCCCATCTGGGCTCGCTGCTCAATATGGCGGGCAAGCCAGAGAGCGAGGAGCGGGCCACCAATGGCACGTACCGAGGAGGTACCACCCAATTCAATACTATGGACCGCTTGACAAGACTGGGGATGGCTCTCCCGCGACTGAAGAACTGACATTGAGGGACGTCATGGGCGCCATTGCAAGCATGAAGACGTCTATGGGCCAGCAGTATGAGACACTGGCCTCGAAGATTGACACGGTGGCAATCGACGTTAACTTAACCAGGACTGATCTTGCGAAGACCAACGAGCGGGTCAAGTCCCCGGACATTAAGAACGCCAGTCTCACGACCGATGTCTCAGATCTTCAGACCGAAGTTCGCAATCTCCGATCATCTAACGGCTTGTTTTCCCGTCGGCTGGATGATTTCGAAAGCCGGGCCAGGCGCAATAATGTGCGGATCATCGGGGTTCCGGAGAAGCCCACTGAACTAACTACGGATCTCCTTGTGGAGGACCTCGTATTGAATCATTTGACACCCAAGGGCCTCAGCAACTTTTTCGCAGTGGAGCATGCTCACAGAGTCCCCGGTGGGAAGCATAAACCGGGTGCTGCTCCGCGGCCTATCATAGCCAGGATTTTCAATTTTCGGGACAGAGACGCTATTCTTCAGGCATCGCGGACCAACGGTCCCACGAAATTCGAAAATGCAACGATTGGTTTCTACCCGGATTTCACGCAGGCTGTACAAAAACAGCACATGGGATTCATGGGGGTGAAACGACGACTTAGGGACATGGGATTGAAGTATGCCATGCTTTTCCCGGCCCGATTGAGGATTGAGTATGAGGAACGTGCGCTCTTTTTTGACCGAACTGAGGTCGTCAGTGACTGGCTCGATACTTTGCCAACACATCGAGATCACCTGGAACAATCGAGGGGCGTTGAAGGTGGCACTGAGGAGCAGGAGGAGTGAGACCTCACCGGCGTGTGTGCTCCATAGACTTACAGCAGTGGTTCGACGATTCTTTGTGTGCATATATTGGTAATTACCCGGGGGCGGTGGGGATTCGGGACTATTCCTCCTCTAGGGGTTTCTTCTTTTTTTGTAGATTAGTTTTCATGGGGCGACAGGCACACTGCAAGTTGGGGTGGCTTTTTGGTCTAACGCAGGGGTGCAGGGTGGAGGGGTGTGTATCGGGGATTTCTCTGGGGGTGGTGGGGGGAACTTGTTGTTTCTTTGTTTATTTCGAGGCCACACATTGCTATATACTTCGATTTCTGTGCCTGTTTCTTTTTGGGGGGGCATTGTCCTCATTTCCGGGATGGGGGGTAGGGGGCTGAGGGTGCTGAGTTGGAATGTCAACGGTCTGGGTGACAGGATAAAGCGGGGGATAGTTTTACAGTATTTGAAACATCTCTCCCCAGATATAGTGTTGTTGCAGGAAACACACCTGATAGGGAACACATGCCATGCATTGAATAGACGGGGCTATCGTCTAGTGGCACACTCCGGATTCACTACTGGGTCGAGGGGGGCTGGCGTTCTTGTCAGGAACTCCCTCCCCCTGGAAGTAGAAGATACTGTACTAGACGATAGGGGTCGGTATGCTGCTATCACGGGCAGGTGGGAGGGGAAGACGATCGCCATACTTTCTGTGTATGTCCCGCCGGGCTTGCAGTCCACGACATTCTCTGATTTGGGAAGGGTGGTATTGGGTATACTGATTGTGGGTGGTGATTTCAACTCGGTTGTCTGTGGCAGGGAAGATTGTAGCCCCCCCAAGGATCTCCCGAAGTCACAATCCTGGCTGGGTAACTTCCCGGACGCACTGGGTCTGGTGGATTGTTGGAGGCAACTGCACCCCGGGAAGGCACAATATACCTTCTATTCGGGAGCACATGGAAGCCTCTCGAGGCTTGACCATATATTAGTCCCAGCGGTGCAGATGGTCTCTGTGATGGAAATTCGACACCTGGCCAGGGGAATCTCGGACCACTCCCCACTCTGGCTTACTATTGATATACAGTTGGGAGCTGAGGGTCGGGTGGCACCGATTAACCCCTGGCACCTCCGTAATCCTAAAACCAGGGCCGGGGTGGTTAAATGCATGGACTACTACTTTGCCGAGAACGTGGGGTCGGTGTCCTCCTCCATTTCACTGTGGGAGGCCTATAAGACGGTGATCCGTGGTCAGACCTTGTCCTTGATGGCCAGTGTGAAGAAAAGCAAGAATGAGGAGGTGGTACGTCTGGAGAATGAAATTACTGCTTTGGAAGAAGAATTACAATCTGGGGTTACACAGGAGGGGCTGCATGCTCTAGCCCTTAAACAGTCTGACTATAGGGCTCTGGTGACTGATGCGGCCAAGGCAATGAGTCGTGAGCAACAGGGGCGTTTGTATGATGTCGGTGACAAAGCGGAAAAATTGATTGCTTGGTTGGATAAGAGAGATAGATTGAATCGTGTGGTGCCTGTTGTTGAAAGAGTAGATGGGGTGCGGTTTGTGGACCCAGTTGAGATAGTTGGTGTCTTTGCCCACCAATTTCAGAAGGTTTACGCGCCGGTCACAGACAGACCGGAGGAAGACTCACATTTGTTACTTAGAGATATCGCATTGCCTAGCCTCTCGGAGTCGGACAAAGAGCTTATGGAGGCATAATTTTCCAATGATGAAATAGCGCTCGCCATCCGCTCCATTCGCTCGGGGAAAGCAACGGGCCCGAATGGCATCCCGATCGAACTGTATAAGTTGTGTCCTGACAAAATGGCGCCACACCTTCGTCAAATGTTCCGAGAATCGTGAGATGTCGGTTCCCTTCCCCGGGATCAGAGACTGGCGTCCATTGTTATCATTCTTAAGGACGGGAAGCCCCGTGACCAATGTACATCGTATAGGCCGATATTGCTTTTAAACGCTGAGCCCAAGATCTTGTCAAAACTTTTGGCAAATCGGCTGATAAAGGTGATCAGCGATTTGATACACCCAGATCAGTCCGGGTTCATTCCCCATCGAAATACCACGCTCAACCTGCGTCGCCTTCATGGCGTATTAGCAAGGGCGGGGTCGCTGCGTGAGCCGGCCATCTTGGTTTCCTTGGATGCCTCGATGGCCTTCGACCCGGTGGAATGGCCGTATTTTTTGGGCGGCCCTTGCAAAATTTGGCTTTGGTCCCGGTTTTATCGGGTGGGTTAGACTCCTGTATGAGCAACCGCTGGCCCAGGTGGTGGTCAACGGCAGGGTATCGGAATCTTTTGTTCTTGGAAGAGGCACGCAACAGGGGTGCCCTTCATCTCCGTTGCTCTTCGCGCTCGCTCTTGAACCTCTTGCCGCATGGCTCAGATGGGAACCGTCGCTCAAGGGTATTAGGTGGTCCCCTGATTTTGAGCATCGTATATCGTTGTACGCGGATGACATTCTGCTGTATCTCACTTCCCCCCGAAAGTCGTTAGGGGTATTATTTGACATATTGAGTTAATTCGGGAAGAATTCTGGCCTGGTAATCAATTGGGCCAAGTCTTGTATTTATTCGCTCACCGGAGAGCTGCCCCCCTTGCCGCGTGTCTGTCCGATACCGATTTCGCACGTTGGCTTCAAATACCTGGGGATCTATATATCGTTGGACCCCACTGTACGGTATGAGAGGAATTTCCTTCCTCCGCTCCTCCGGCTTAAATCGGACGTTACGGCGTGGTGTGGCCTGCCACTATCCCCGGTGGGGAGGGCGGCTCTTTTCAAGATTATGTCTCTTCCCCGATTCCTGTATGCCATCCAAAACACGCTTGATCTTGTGCCTGCCAGTTATTTTCGCGAGATTGAAAGCCTCCAGTGGAAGCTCATATGGGGCGGGTGACCTCGCATTGCTTTGGCCAAGCTGACTTTGCCCTGGTATGATGGAGGCATAGCGTTGCCCGACATCAAAGGATACTATTGGGCATCCCAACTAAGTGCAATCAACCACGCGATGTACGGCCCCGTCCCGAATCCCACATTCAAAATGGATAAGTGGCAGCTGCCGGGAGGTAACTACAATAGGGCGCTTTACTCCAGATCAGCATGGAAGAATCTGACTGGGCTCACCGGGGTTGCGGTACGGGTGTGGGGTAGTGCAACCGCTGCTATGGGGTGGTCGGACAGATTAACTAGAGCTACCCCGCTTTACGTGGCAGAGAGACTGGGCAATCTCTG
The DNA here is from genome assembly GCF_964263255.1 of Lissotriton vulgaris. Classification (NCBI taxonomy): domain Eukaryota; kingdom Metazoa; phylum Chordata; class Amphibia; order Caudata; family Salamandridae; genus Lissotriton; species Lissotriton vulgaris. The sequence continues at coordinate 1,144,358,700 of NC_141687.1, read as the reverse complement.
GACGACGAAGGGATTCGAAAAGTGGGACCTCATCAGTATTAGTAAGGTTGGAGATCTCTGGGTCAAGAACAGGATTAAAACTTTCGATGAACTCAAACTGGAATACGCATTAAGTGATAAGGAGCACTTACGTTACATCCAGATCCGCCATGCGCTTGGGTCGATTTTTCCAGTCGGAACCGTTATTCCAGAGTCCTCTCCCCTTGAAGACAGAGTGCTTGACGGACATGTCCCCGATAGCACCATTTCTCTCATCTATAAAAAACGTATTAACGATTGGTCGGACCTACTTGTGCAGCTTTGCGATGCTTGGACCGGCGATGGACTGGAGTTGGACGATGAAGACTGGCAGGCTGCGATATCTTCCCCTAAGGAGGTTGCTATTCCGGCGCGACTCCGGCTGGTGCAACTGAAGATTCTACACAGAGTCTATGTCACGGGTCCACGCCTGATGCGTATGGGTTATTCTGTTGACGGGTTGTGTAGGCGTGGATGCGGTATGCTTGCTACCTTTCTTCATATTATATGGGAGTGTCCGGATGTTGTGGTATTTCGAAACCGTGTGCATGCTGTTATGGAAGAGGTAACGGGTGTTTCGTTGCTGCCGGAGGCTAGACGTTGTTTGTTGAATGTCTGGGAGCCAAATGATTACAGCGTTGCTCAGACTCAATGGGCCACCCTTGGTAATATGATAGCGAAAAGGGACATAGCCCAACTATGGGGATCTCAGAGAGCATCTCTGGTCTCAACCTGGAAAGAAAACATGGACTGGTGCATGTTCAGGGAAAAAACTGTGTATGTCGCTCGGGGTAGGCCCAAGAAGTGAGGGAGGATATGGCACCAATGGAACTTGTATCGTGGAGAGATTTGCACCCCCCCTTTTGTAGAAGTCCCTGACATGTCTCTGTCCCTGTGACCGTACATTCCCTGAATTCTACATCCAATTGTTTATGATTTGCACGCCCACTCCCGGCCCCCCCTTGCCCCGAGATCTTAGATCCTTCTATCACATATGTCTTTTCGGATGGGATTGCCCCCCCCCCCCTCCCCCTACAGGGATAGACACTTACCGTATAGTTTCATTGCCTCGTTACTTTTCTGTTTGTTTTTCTGTTTCTTATAAAATGTAAACTATGAAACCTTAAATTTATCCTTCCTACCGCCACAGGATCTTTTACATTGTTGTGCGCAATCGCTGCCGGGCCCTCGGGTTGTCGGCTGTGTAACATTGCAACTTTGGTCTTCATTGCTAACGGCCGGCCCCTGTGGTTGTACGTCTGCAACTGTAATATTTTTATTGTAATAAAGGTTTTTTAAAAAAAACATAGAGGTCTGATGACAGCGGTTCCACATGCTGCGTGGCTCAACGATGACGCATTGGATTCTCTTCAACGCAGCTTGATGTGGGACCCCCTTTGCGTGGCTCGACAACAATGCAGTGGACTCTGGACATCGAGAAAAGCTCCATTCAAGGTATTTCTTCAGGGGGACCTGTCTGGGTCCCGTAGCCAGCCTGCCATTGATCGCGGTTTAATATGTTCATTTTCTATTTATTGTAATATGATGCTGCTTTCACCAATGTTATATCTTCTTTATTGCCTGTATTAACCTTGAGCTTCATATTGCCTGTATTGAGGTTTTTTTTTTCTTTTTAGTCAATTACCTTGTTATCACGATTGTTACCTTTCTATACTACCCTTTAACTCGTCTTCTCTCCCCGGTCCCCAATTTACGGAGACCGGCGTAGATTTTAGACCCCCCTCCCTCCCAAGCATCATTTCAATTGCCAGAGTGTTGTTCATTACTCGGGGGAGAGGATCGCCGCTTTTAGGCTCCTCTCCCCATGCGCTTATCGCCGCTTTTCATCCCTCGCTTGAAAATGCCCTTACCGCTTCAATGCTCCCATTTTCTTTGGGCTTTCCTCTCGAGTGAGTGCCGTTAGAAGCGTGCTCCCTGGCAACGCCTGCGTCGCGTACGCACGTTCCCAGGGAACTTTCCTCTCCTTCGAGGGAATCCAGACAGCTGATCGCACGCTCGAGCACAGATTATTCAGTTGCTCGCGTCCTGGATCAGCTGGCAGTTACGGAGCTTGCTGTTATTTAGGCATTCTTTTGCAATAAACCCCAATTTGGGAGTATTAATAACCCACCTTACCAATATCATTTACTTTAACTCACTCTATGGAGTGACAGCCTTTTACTAAGTCTCTTTGTCCTACTGGACTCTCTCCATTAGTCCAACCGCCCCCTTTTTAGCATAAAATAAAAAAAAGGGAGAAACTTTATCTGATCTACATAAAAAGAAAGGAATATATATATATATACAAAAATGTTTTTTTTTAAATTAATGAATATAAGAAGGATCAGACAGATATATATATGTATTCACTATGTCTGACTCAGACTCCGATCACGCTAGCGTAGCTGAATCTGTCTTTGATAATGAGGCTATTAAAAACCTTATTCATAAGGAAATGAGATTGTGTATGTTCCCAACACTCTCCCAGGTCATGTCTTCAAAGAGATCATTCCCTTCTGAAGAGGATGACTTCCCCGAACCTGACCTAGCAGACGAGAACGTTCTCACTGAGAGAAGGGGTAAGAAATCTAAGAAATCTAGAAATATTGATATTACCCCAGAGAGCACAGGAGGTCCTAGCACCTCGAGATTTACAGGAGGTCCTCGCACCTCGAATACCTTAGAAAGGTGTCCTCAGCGGCACAAAATACATAGGTGTCCCTCACTGCACAAACTATCAAAGTGCTCAGGATGATCTAGAATTTATACATGATGACAACTCTCATATTGACAATGCCTCAAAATTTCAGGATGAATATATTCTTGACCTTGATGAGGGTGATCAAGATATTGACTCCCTTCTCTTTAATGAGAATATTCCAACTTCATCTAAAGATAGTATCATGGGACCCCCTGGGGAAGAGATGTTCTCTCCTTTTAATATGAAACACCCTAGGAGTTCGGAATGGACCCCCTATGATCATGTATGCAAATTTATCACTAAATGGCTAAGGTATCCCTTGGAGAGGGAGAGTCGCAACCTCTTAAGAGCTGAATGCTCCAGACCTTCAATCGAGGGGAGAGTTTGCCAAACCCCTAATCTCGACCCCAAACTCATTACTTGCCTTTTTAAACTCGGCAGCGATCCTCGTAAGGGGTTAGAGAGATCTCTTAAAATCTGCCAAGACAAAGTCTTAGATATTCTTGGCCCTTTGACTAAAATTTTTGATGCCGCCAAAGAGAGCTACCTTAACGACGCCCCCCTTGACACCCGTTCAATTTGGGGTTGGAGTCAAAGAGCTCTTGTCTTATTAGGCAATGCCAACGCAGGCCTTAACTCTGAGAAGAGTAGTCTTGACCTAGATTAGCCCAAAATTAAGCGACTTGGCTGACAAAGAAAACTCTCTTAATCCAAAAGGCTTACATTTGGGGGAAGATTGAATTAAGAGCCTCAGTAAATATGTTTCAACATTTACTGCTTTGAATGAAGCCCATCAGAACATGAAAAGGGTCTTCAATTCCAACAACCTTTTTGGAAGGGCCGGAAAGAGGGGGGCAATCTTCCGGCCGCTTCCGGCCCTACTCCAGATCTAGAGGCTATGGTGGAAGAGGATACCAACCACTAATCAACCTCAGTTCTACCCCTAGAGGAAGAGGCTTCCGTTCGAGAGGATTCAAAGCGAGAGGAGCTTCTGCCGACACCAACCCTCAAAGTGAGTACTTCTCTCCCTTGTCCTCCCCCCATTTCTTCGAAACCAAAAGTGGGAGGCAGACTGAGATTCTTTTACCACAACTGGGAACTTATCACTCAAGACCCTTTGGTTTTAAATACCGTGGTAGAATTTTCTATAGATTTCGCCCAAACTCCAATTAAAAAGTCACTTCCCAAAGTAATACTCCTCACTTTAGATCAGGAAAGAATAATAAAGGAAGAAATCTCCTCAATGCTCCAGAAAGATGCAATTATAGAGGTCCCTATGGAATTTCTGAGATTTATAAGCACTCTCTTCCTTGTAGAAAAGAAGGACAAAGGTTGGAGACCCGTCATAAACCTGAGGGAACTCAACAAATACCTTGTTTACAGACACTTCAAGATGGAAGGCATCCATCTTCTCAGAGACCTCTTTTTGGAAGGGGACTGGTTAGTGAAATTAGATCTGATAGATGCCTACTTTACCATTCCTATGGCAGAGGAACATCAACCCTTCCTTCAGTTTATTTGGAAAAAACTTATTTTTCGATTCCAAGCCCTTCCCTTCGTCCTCTCCTCAGCCCCTTGGTCTTTTACCAAGGTGATGAGGGCAGTCGCCTCATCTCTAAGAGAAAAAGGGTATTCGTCTCATCATCTATCTAGACGACATCCTTATCCTGTCTCAAGATTACAATCAGATCATCCAAGATCTGAAAACTGTTATAGACGTTTTAGAAAGCCTGGGTTTTATCATAAACAAGGAAAAATCCATACTATCCCCCTCAAAGACTATAATTCCTGGGTTTTACCGTAGACACCACAAACTGTCTTCTCCTTCTTCCTCCAAAGAAGATTTCCAAAATCAGTAAAGAGATAAGACATGTCCTAAAGCAACAAAATCTCTCTTTAAGAGAATTAGCCAGACTCTTGGGCCTTCTCTTTTCTTCCATTCAGGCTATCTTTCCGGGCCCCCTAAATTATCGACCCCTTCAACGAATAAAAGCAAGAGCTCTAGCTCTGAGATCAGGCCTCCGGTACGGAGATCGTGTTTTCTTGAACAAGGAGGCCATCTCGGAACTGACCTGGTGGTTGGACAATCTGGACGCATGGAACGGCAGGGTGATCTTTGGTTCAATGCCAGATTTTATTTTGGGATAAGATGCAAGCCTTCATGGCTGGGGTGCTTGTCTACAAGATCAGAACACTGGAGGGATTTGGTCTCAGGAAAAATCTTTTCACCACATCAATTACCTTGAGTTAACCGCAGGGCTTTATGCTCTGATGAGTTTCAAACACTCTCTTCAAGGCAGATCGGTTATTCTGAAAATGGACAACATGTCCGCTGTCGCCTACATAAACCGTTTGGGTGGTACCAAATCGGAAGACCTCTCCAACCTGGCCAAGAAACTTTGGATTTTCTGCCTGAAACACAAAGTCTCTCTCAGAGCAGAATATCTCCTGGGCAAATCCAACTTCTGTGCAGATTGGAACTCGAGGTTCCTCTTAGACTACAGCGACTGGAAACTCAACACATCTGTTTTCAATTCCCTCAACCATTTCTGGGGCCTTTTCCAGATAGATCTATTCGCGAGCAGACTAACATTCCAATTGGAGACTTTTTTTGCAGCTGGATGCCCGACCCAGGTGCTCTGGCAGTAAACGCTTTTCTATAATCTTGGGAAGGAATCAACGCTTATGCCTTCCCTCCATTTGCCATGATCCAGAGAGTCCTTCAGAAGGTGAGGCACCAACACTCTTCAATTGTCCTAATAACCCCATTTAGGCCATCCCAGGCACGGTTCCCTACTGCCCTAGAACTAACTTACAATCTTCCCTTCCTAATTCCTTCCCTGATAGACCTTCTTACAGACATAGACGGTAAAATTCACGCTCTTGTTCAAACAGGGAATTTGAACCTTCTTGTCTGGAGAGTGTCAGGAGATCCAACTATCTCGCAAGACTTTCGTCAACAGCTTCAACTCTCCTTGGTGAATCATGGGCCCCTGGCACACATTACCGATATAACAACATTTGGAAAGTTTGGTTACGTTGGTGCTTGGAAAGGGACCTGGATCCCGTGGAAGCACCTATCGTTGATATAGTTAATTTTCTCGGAGAACAATTCGATAGAGGTTTAAGTTACACATCTATCAATTGTTATAGATCAGCTATTTCCGCTGGTCATTCCCTTTTCAACAATAAAACGGTAGGTAAAAATGCTATTATTTGTAGAATACTTAAGAGTAGACCTCCAAAACCTAGATATCAATCTCTATGGGACGTTAAATTAATTCTTGACCTTTTCTGTACTTGGCCAGATAACTCTCTTTTGAACAGGAAGTATCTTTCTATCAAATTAGCTACTCTTCTTTGCTTGATTTCATGTCGTAGAGTCTCTGATATTAAAGTTCTAGATATTTCTTATAGATCTTATGATATGGTAGGAGTCAAATTTGAACTGCATAGAAGAACAAAGACTATATCTGATTCTATTTTTTACCCACGTTTTGACATATGCGATAAACTTTGCGTTGTCCACTGTATGAAAGAATATGATCTGAGAATGAACACTCTTCGCCCTTCTGGTGTGAATTAATTACTTAACTCCTTTATTAAACCTCACAAAGGTATTTCTTCTGCCTCTATTGCAAGATGGGTTAAAATTGTTATGAACCTTGCAGGTGTCGATCTGAGTCTCTTCAAACCACATTCCATCAGAGGTGCAATGGCCAGTAAGTCATTCTGGTCAGGTGGTAAGTTGGATAATATCCTTAAAGCTGCTGATTGGTCTAATTCTAGAACTTTTGCTCATCACTATTGCAAACCAACCACTCATATGTCTGATGTTGTTTTTTTTCAAACACAAACACAATTTTTTTTTTTTCAAACACAAGTCTGATGTTGTTTTACATGGCTAACAACATGCATAATGGTAGCCTCCTGTTTTGTAATGAAATTACGATTCTTCTATTAACATGACTAGAGAATCTGGATTTCATAAAGACACGGAGGCTAACATTATCCCTCCCACCCTTTCCCTTGGGTGGTTGATTTTAAAATAACTGTTTTGACTTCTGTGATATGTTTATTTGAATGTTTAACTTACACTTATATTGTTTATATTCCTTTGCAGAACTGTTCTTGTTGTTTTTATTTCTGGAATTATTTACACCTTTTTCCTTTTCAGATAATCTCTCATGACTTCATGTTCGTGATTCCTGACCTACGGATCTTATGTTCCTGGACGTTTTATTCATCCTTCATCTTTCTTCAAGTTTGGAATTTTAATTGAAGCTTATTGGACCTTTCATTGAAGTTTATTGTACAATTCTCTTCTTTCCTTTGCACCCCATTTAAAAGAGGCTGATTGCCTAGTGCTCATGCCTTTTGTTTGGTTTTTAACGTTCTAATATGGAACTATTGCTTTGTGATGTATGCGGCTGCTTGGGTCTGCATTAAAAGTGATATGCATAATGTTAGCCTCCGTGTCTTTAATGAAATCCAGATTCTCTAGTCATGTTAATAGAAGAATCGCAATTCTGCTGCATCCCCCTTTGATGCCAACATAGAGGTCTGAGGACAGCGGTTCCACATGCTGCGTGGCTCAACGATGACACATTGGATTCACTTCAACGCAGCTTGATATAGGACCCCCTTTGCGCGGCTCGACAACAATGCAGTGGACTCTCGACATCGAGAAAAGCTCCACCCAAGGTATTTCTTCAGGGGGACCTGTCAGGGTCCTGTAGCCGGCCTGCCATCGATCGCGGTCGGCCTGAACTTGGGATTTGCATTGGTCCCTTGTGACCTCAAGTAACCTTTTGACACTAGTGACTTTTAAGCACTACTTTTTAAAGTATGGGCGAATTTTGCGGATCTGCGGTCCGAGAATTCTCGCAAAATTGCAAAAAAAAATAAAATAAAAATAAAATCCGCAAATTCACGGATTTTCCCGCGAAATCGCGGATTTTTTTGCGATTTGCACTATACTTAACTGGATTACCTTCTACTGGCTCATCAGTAAGTGCTACCTCGTTGGGTAAATGTATAGTGCTTTTCCTACACTGCAGCTGCGTAAAGGGCCAGATGATTTGTCCCCAGAGACCATGTGTGCCTGTAACTTTGCCACCGCTCCAAAAGGCGCCGAGGTACCTTGAGTGAGCTGTCCATCATAATTGGGAAAGGGCGGGAAAAACATTTGATACTGCTAGTGTGTGGTGCGGGGCTTCAATGCGTGTGCACATGCCTCTTGTGTAAAGGGTCAGAGAGCGAGCAGGGCAGCGTGTGAGGTGAAAGCAGCCTCCTGGCCACAGGAACTACAAGGGGATCGCGCTTGACAAACTCATGGATGCAAAGACCTCCCTCGAGTATTACAGCTAATTTCCGACGGCAGGGATGGGGTTAAAGCACACTTCCCCAGCCTCGACCGTGCTCACTAATGTTTTGGGCTGATTAAAAATGTTACAGAATTTGAACTTCAACTCGGGCACCAGCTATATCTGTAAGTGCTTCCTGTTGAGGTTTAATTTTTGTGACAGGAGCCCCGTGCCAGAATGAATCCTACCCTGCATAGTTATCCACGAAGATGCCACCGTTTTGTGCAATACCTCTACTCAACTGGAGTTCTGGCTAATCAGTAAGTGCTACCTCATTGTGTAAAAGTATTATGCTTTTCCTACACTGCAGCTGCGTAAAGGGCCTGAGGATTTGTCTCCACTGACCATGTGTGCCTGTAACTTTGCCACCGCGCCAAAAGGCGCCGAGGTCCCTTGAGTGAGCTGTCCATCATAGTTGGGAAAGGGCCGTAAAAACGTTTGATACTGCTAGTGTGTGGTGCTGGGCTTCTATGCGTGTGCACATGCCTCTTGTGTAAAGGGTCAGAGAGCGAGCAGGGCAGCAGGTGAAGAGAAAGCAGCCTCCTGGCCAGTGGCGGCTCCTCTATGGGGGCTTTTGGGCGCTGCCCCCTGCTTTCTCACCTTGCGTGAAGGCAGAAACAAATGGTAGTTATTACCGTAAGAAAGAAGAAGTTCCTGGTTGGGGGTGGGCGGTGTTACTGGAGGGCAGGGGGGAGTTGCTTGCCCACTGTTGTTAATACTGTCTGTTTGGGCAGCCTCAGGCCGCCCAAACAGACAGTATTAACAACAGTAGGAAAGCCACTCCCCCCTGCCCTCGAGCAACTCCGCCCACTCTCCCTGTTCTCTCTGTATGCTGCAGCATACAGCAAGAAAATGACGCGGGTGGGGCAGCTGTCTAACCAATCACAGCGCTGCAGTGGAGGGGAGGGAGGCTGCCTGCAGCCTTCCTGTCTGATGACGTGCATCCTTGGTATTCAAAACTAGGACGGCGGGAGTCGGGAGTCTCGGGACTTAAGGTAAGTAAAGTTTTACTTTTATTTTATTTATCCCGCCCCCCCCCCCATCCCCTCCGCGGCGCGACAACCCCATTATCAACCCCCCCACCCGCCCGTAATGCCGGCTGCGACTGGTACCACATCCTGAAGTATCTCTTGGCGCTCAAATAATATTATTCATATTTCCCCAACCCAACAGTACTCATTTTATCGGCCTAAGAAAATGCCAGAAATAGCACCTGTGATGTGGCAGCTGCATGCAGATATCATCAGCAGGTGCACCAACCCTCTCAAATACTTTACTGCCATTGGAACCTGTAACCTCCCAGGAGCAGACACATCTTTACAGCAGCCACTGTAATCTAGGGAGCAGTCTCTTTCGAATCGAACCCGGGCATGCAGGTTTCACGCAGATCTCTACAAATGTCACCCTAAGCCCTTGGGCAGTCACAATAAATTGCCAGCTGTGCCCTGCAACGTCTACTGGGAGCTCTGCGGTGGAAACAATAACTCGCAGAGCATTCTCACTGGGAGTGTGATCTCACCGTGAGTTACACACAGATTAATGCAACAGGTGCATTTGCCCCTCAGGCATTTTATTGGTATTGAAACTTATAACCTGTTGGTTAGCTTAAACAGCTCTGCAATAGGTGCATATACCCACTCCACTATCTTACTGGTATTGTAATTTGTGACCTGTGGGTTAGCTTAAAGACATCCTCCGCAGGTGCATTTATCCACTCAGCCATTTTACTGGTATGAACCTGTAACCTGTGGGTTAACTTAAATATCTCTGCCACAGGTGCTTTTACCCCCTCAGCTATCTTACTGGTATTTGAACCTGCGACCTGTGTCTTAGCTCATCAAGTGCATCAATCCCCGTAGCTATAATCACGGGACCGAACCCTGTTCCCTTTGCATTACATAGAAAACTGCACCGCAGGCACTTTCAAAACAGTAATGTCACTGGGGTGGAATCTGCCACATGCAGGTTATTTACCGACCTGGCGCATTACCTCACAAATCTCTATTACTCTGACGGGACCTTGTGCCTGCGTTTTTATTCACATAGCTCTGCAACCAGTGCATTAACCCTTTCAGCTATTGTCACGCTGGAACGCTTGACTTGTAGGCAATGTACGCCGTGCACCCTGACCTGCCTTATTTGGATCGAAACCGAAACACCAGCTACAAATTAAACAAGTAAAGCAAATGGGTGCACTGACCACTTGAGCCACTTTAACGAGATGGGAAAAACTGCGCTGCAATTTGCAGAGATCTCAGCACGCGGCGCATTGTCCCCCTGTACTGTGTGGTTGTAGCAGACGTGTAACCCTGGCCACAGAGCTGTGCAGCGGGCGCACTTATACCGATGCATCTATCTAATCTCAGAGGCGGCGAAGGCACTTCCTGCGGGCAATGACACCGCTGTCAGCCCCGGGCAACGCTTCCGTCAGCGCCTGCCGAGCAAATGTGGACAGCGGCCTGACTCGGTCATGCATGGCCACCCTGCCCCTATAACACGCCAGATGGGCCTTAAGGTGCACCGCAGGCCCGGGGCCAACACAGCAGGGTTTCCCACGGCGCACCATAACGGGGGACAGCGAGCGACCACCCACATAACATGCCATAGCCTAGGAGATTGCACCGCGACCCCCAGGCCAGCAGTCACTCCATGCCACATCCGGGCCGCTCTGCGAGCTTGTGGGCATGGCCACCACTACCCCCCGCCATATTGAAATTCCACCAGCCGCCACTGTTCCTGGCCACAGGAACTACAAGGGGCTCGCGCTCCAGAAACTCATGGATGCAAAGACCTCCCTCGAGTATTACAGCTAATTTCCGACGGCAGGGATGGGGTTAAGGCACACTTGCCCAGCCTCGACCGTGCTCACTAATGTTTTGGCTGATTAAAACGCTACTGAATTTCAGCTACAACTCGGGCACCTGTTACTTATCTGTAAGTGCTTCCTATGGAGGTTTAATTTTTGGGACAGGAGCCTCGTGCCATACTTGTAACTATTCTCTGACCCTGCTTCGAGGGTCAGAGCAGGGTCAGAGAATAGTTGCAAGTAGGGAAGAGGCGCCGCTCAGGAAGCACTTACAGGGTTACAGCAGGTGCCCAAGTTGAAGTTAATTTCTTTGTAACCATTTTGTAAATGGTTACAAAGAAATTAGCTTCAACTTGGGCACCTGCTGTAACCCTGTAAGTGCTTCCTGGAAAAAATTTGTCCCGCTTGCGGATTCGCTGATTTTTCCTCAAGTTCCCGAGATTCGCGGATCACGAAATTGCGGAAAATCCGCAAATTCCGCGAGCGGATCGAATTTTCGGCCCATAGTTACTATTTTTGCATTTAATCTTTAAAAATTCATATCTTGACTTCTACTGATTGAATTGTTGGAGTTTTGATCTTATTGTGCTCAGATATTCTCTATTTTTCATTTTTGTGGTGTATTCATTGTGTTACTGTGTGTGTGTGTGTGTGTGTGTGTGTGGGTGTGTGTGTGCGTGTGTGTGTGTGTGTATGTGTGCGTGCGCGTTGCTCAAATACTTTACACATTGCTCTTGTAGAAAAGCCTGACTGCTCTGTGCCAAGCTACCCGAGGGTAAGCACAGATTATCTTAAAGTGTATCTAGCTTACCCTGACTAGAGTGGTGGTTTCTGCCTGTCCTGGGTACATAACGCAGCCAACCAGGAATCGGATTTCTAACACAGGCTGTTACAATTTTTGACTGCTATGATGTTAATTGATGCACCAAGGTCTATGATAAAGGTTGTGGGGGAACCGCTGCCCTCTATTGTAATCTTGGTGCAGTGTCCAAATTAATTCTTTTATTTTATTTGTTGGTTTGTCTTTGTGCTTTGTTCTTCTCTTGAAGCAGCCAAATCTACATGTGCATGTCGTTCTTTAGTCGATACCATCACTGATCTTCTTTACTGGTGCTTGATAATGATGTTGAAGAGCCTTTGTAGGATGAACTTGATGACTATTGACTTTGTCTGGTTTCTACTTGTCCTAACTGATGATGTTTTTGACCTTGTGGGCATGGCAAGAATGCTTCTGGAACCTTCTGGTTTCTGTTTCCTCTTCTTGCTGTGATGCAGTTGCTTTCTCTTTTGGTCTGCAAACTGTTATGAAGTGGTTTTCCTTCCCACAACCCTTGCACGTCTAAGCTATGGCTGGACAGTTACCTTCATGGGGACACAAAAACCAACATCGGAAACTATTTTTCTTCTTTAGGGACATTGACTTGCGTGCATCTACCTTATGCTTGTGTTTGCTTTTTGTTGGAAAACGTGGCAGCATCTGTGAGGCCTGCACAAATAACATGACACATTTATCCTTCACTGGGAACCAAACACCCTAGGGCAGCGCCTGACTCTCAGAGGGTAGCATTGCAGAGCAGTCTGAGGCTTACTCAAGGGAGGTGGTGTGGGCTAGTAATCGCCATTTGCAGGTGCGCAAAAATAACACTCAATAATTGATTGTCCAGTCTGTACTTTGCTTTATAAAAGTAAGAGTGCATTTATTAAACACACACACCACTCAATACTATACACCAATTTACAAATATACATAAGCTGATGGAATTACTTTGTGACATTGCATACCATCTCCACCCTTCCCGCAGGGGAGTGGGGTCTAGTACCACCACTCCCATGTATGCACATCATCTTGCCCCCAATGCGGTGAATTGGTCTTAACCTGGAGCGAGGGCCCTGTGCACTGGCACCATCCCAGTGGCGAACCCCCCCCATTACCTCAACAAGCATTAAACAGGCCACACCTGCCTTGGTGCCACATTACCCTGACTGAGCATCTCCTACTGACCATAGAGTATGCACCTCTACATCTTAAGGGCTGATAGTCTGGGTCTTCACCTTAGCGCAGCAGCAAGAATACATGTTTACGCACACTTTAGAATTACAGTACTCAGCACATTGGTTTATCATTAAAAGTGCATTGCAATTACAGCCCCTAAAGGCATCACAGATGATCGCAGGATTAAGTAAATATGGGCAGACACCCTAGCAGGAGTGACTAGCCACTTAAATCCACTTTGCTTATGACATCACCTTAAACCAGTACTTCACATTGATCATCAGTCCCTTGAACTGACTGCTGACCTTGCCCAGTAGTGCCTGCTGCTCCGCCACCTGGCCCCTGAAGAAGGAGCGCCATCCTAGGTCCCTGAGGCTGGTTGGACCTGCGCCGGTCGCGAGCGCTACACCTGGGCCCTGGCTGCTCCCTAGTGCCTGGAAGAGAAGTGCGCTTTACCTGTCTGCCAAGGGGCACCTGTAACTGCACCCAGAAGGAGGTGAGGAGCGCTATAAGCTGAGGGCTAGTGAAGAAGAGAGCTATCTCTTGGCCCCAGCTTGCTGGCTGTCTAGCGCTTGGTGAGTGTAGCGCTATACCTCAAGCCCCAGAGAAGAGGAGCTGAGGCTTATCTGCCTAATCGCTACGTGGAAGGACTGCTGCCCCCAAAGTGCAGTTCATACAGGGAAGGACGGTCGCCTCCTGAGCGCTGCATGGTCAAACTGCGCTGTGCCTTCTACGCGCTACAGCGCTGGATTCTGCCACCCTGGTGTCAGTAAATCAAAGAGGGTGCCTACCCAATATTATTGTCGCCCTCGCGGGTGCCCACCACACGTTTGAAGACTGCCCGGAATCACCGCCGCAGCCTCGGGCCAGAAGGGGGAGAGTGCCGCGTCTTCATCCCCGCGGGAGCCTACCCCGCGAGCATGCCTCCATCGCGTGCGTTGGTGCCCTGGGTGTATTTTGCAACTTAAGCGGGTGCCTACCCCGCGTGCATGCCCCAGAAACCCTGCTGGTGCCCATCCCGCGGGTTAAGATTTCCCGGCAATCACCGCCGCAACCCGGGATTCATGGAGGGCCGCCGCGCTGCCTACAGCGGCCGGACGAGAGAGGAGAGTGACTCGGAAGGCCTGCGGTCTGCCTGGCGTGGGCGGAGCCAAAGCAGGAAGCAGAAGCGGCGCCGAGCGGGACTCCCGTGAACCTGGGGGAGCCCCGCGGCGGTGAGAGGAAGAGACCTGAGCGGAGGGAAGCCGGGCGGGAGCCTTCCCGCATCGTCCCCAGGAAGAGGCTGGAGACCGAGTGAGCCCCGGAAGAAGCCCAGTGAGTGAGGGCTCTTCTTTTACCTGGTGGGGGGGCTGGAGTCAGGGCACACTGCTGGTGCCCGCCCCCCTGTGACCGACAAGTAGGGGTTGGGACTTGTACAGTGCTCCCATCACAGAGTCCCGGGAGGGGACTCCAACACCGGGGGCCATTGTGTATTTAGGGAGCCCCAGAAGAGGGACTCCCTCACGCCACCCGCACAGGACTAACTTCACACCACTGCCCCGCTGGACAGTGGGCAGTGGCAACGGTCGGGGGCCCCTATGACTTGCAGCTTTGGGCCTATGTGAAGTGAGCCCGGGTGGGGCTCCAGTGTCCCTTTGACTTCTGCAAAAGGGGGCACCATTTTTCCCCGGGTGCAGTGGCGCCAGAGGTCACTCTGCGAGTTGGGGCAAGTACTTCAGGTGGGACTGCGTGGGTACCCCTCATTATGTTTTATGCCACAGTCCCCCAGGATTATACCTAGTGCAGGAGTAGACCTACGCTCATGTGAATGCCTCATGTCAGGATATGATGTTTTAGGTGCCCCAGATTTGGGCCTGCTTATTTTGTGGTTATACCCTAATGAGCCTTCCACCAATATCACGCCTCCTGATCCATGCCTAGTACAGGATATGCTGTCTGCCCCTACTGCTTACGTGCACGCGAATGTGATGTATGCAAAGGTTGTGCGGTGGGCAGGTGATTCATAGGGTATTCCCTTCAGGTTTGTGTATATTGTGTTCCTGAGCTGGCCTGACATCCTATGTGAGGTCCATGGTTATAGGAAATGTTACAGTCACTGAGCCTACTGTTTTTACGCTGAGGGGTATGCCCACAGGTTTGTGTCCGGTGCTAATGGTTTTTTTTTTGCCTAAGGGCCTGCAAGCCTGTTTTCGTTCCAGGTCCTGGCCGGACTACGTGACCAGGGAGGATGCACGAGATGCCACAGGTTCATGTTTCATGGTAATGGTTCCTCAATGCCGATGAGTTACTTACCTGCATAAGGTTATGCCAAATGTTAATGCTTACGTTTTTATTACAACCTTGACCCTGATGGACTTACCTTCCTTTTTTTCTATTCTCCCTGTAAATAATCCCTGTGTATATATTACTCTGACGCCAGTTGGCGCAGCATTGTGACTACTGTGATTTCTGTTGCAGATTAGAGACAATACAAAAGTTACTCTTTTTCACCAAAACTGGTGTGGTGTCTCTTTTTGTGGTGTGCCTTGGGTGTCACCTGTGTGTACTGCGTCGATGCTTCACACATGTCCTCAGGAGTTTGGCCTGCCCGCTCTGCACCATGCTAACCCTCATAGAATTGGCTACCCCATTTCTAACAGTCGGCTCCTTCGTTGACTATGTAAAACGCGGTTGTCACTTCTCGATCTTCTGACTTTATCTGTGCCAGCATTTATCCTTTCAACAGTAGCAGGGACTGGCTAAAGTAGGTGAATATCTTGGTGTTGGTTGGTGATAAGGGTGACCATGGTTGGTGTTGTCTGTAATGTTGGATGCCCATAACTTTCACTGAAGCCCCAGTGTCAAAAATCACTTTTACATCAGACCTGGCAATTTGAACTATGCACGACGGTGTTGCAGCCAGTATCGCTTCAGGTCTCATTGGTGAATGAGATGAGGAAGACTTCCCTATCATCTTCCTCTGATGAGGAGTCTTCTAGGCAGTGCAAGTGACATTGCAGCGGCTTGGAGGCACTGTGGGGCTCAGGATAATCTAGTGTTAGCTACTGTATGGGTCTGTTCATGGTGCGTCTCCCCTTGACTCCCTTCCTTTGGCTCCTCTGCACACGTTGGCGAAATGGTTGAGTTTAGCACAGTTGAAGCCCATGCTGCCCTGTGCGGCACAGTCGTCAAGAAGGTGCTCGCCCCTAACACAGTACCTGAAGTGGAGGTTTGGTCAATGAGTGGCTTGATTTCCTGGTTTGTTTCCCCCTTCTTTCATGTGAATTGCATTTGCACACTCTATTTTCACTGTTGGGGTCTTGACTGGCTGCTGTGTAATAACGTATGCAAAGTAACACTCCCAGGCACACAAACAAGATATTGGCACACTAGACTTGGCAAACAAACTATAATTAATAATAATCAACTAGTTCAATTTACGAAAATACATTTTTAATACGATAAAGAGAAATGATAAAAAATCATCAATACATTGATCAAAATTGATAAAATGACATTGTATTAATACATATGTTTTCACAGTAAAAGAAGAAATATATTTTTTTTAATTTAGATGGTTTCCTGTTGACGTGTTTCGACATAAAGACTATGTCTTCATCAGGACTTTACCATCATGATGCTGTGAAAGAGATTATAAAAATATTTTAACTAGTTCTGTTAAATTGTTTTAATATCAAGAGACCAAATAGTAAAATATTTTTATAATGTATTGATGATTTTTTATCATTTCTCTTTATCGTATTAAAAATGTATTTTCGTAAATTGAACTAGTTGATTATTATTAATTATAGTTTGTTTGCCAAGTCTAGTGTGCCAATATCTTGTTTGTGTGCCTGGGAGTGTTACTTTGCATACATTTTTTACCGTCCCAGGATCTTGATCCATATCAGGGGGTCATTGTTGTTAACACAGTGCTGTGTAATAACTGCATCCATTTCGGCAGCGCAGGCAGCCGATAGGTCATGGGATCTGGCCATGATGAGGATGGCATCTAGGCTCATCTCAGTTTGCCTTAGTATGAGTCATCTAAGGGTCTTGTTTTGGCACCCTTGAATGATCTGTGCCCTTATCTCCTTCGGTTGGTTATCTCTTATGCATGTGCTGGCTAGCATGTGCAGGCATGTGTAAAAAGCATTTATGGAGTCTCCTTCTCTTTGCCGGGCTTAGCGGAGCTTAAAGCATTCAAAATCAAGATTGAGTTGTGGATCAAAATGTGCATTGAGCGTGCTCACAGCAGCATTGTAGTCAGTGGCTGCCCTTGTGCTTGGGAGGTGCTCAGTTTGTGGATCTCCTTGTCTGCATAATGGAATAAGAGGGATCGCTTTATGGCACCAGCCGTTTCATGGGTGGCAATACATTTGTTTTCTAGCCTCCCAACCCACGTTTTCCAGTGGGACGAGGCAGGGGCAGGGTCTGCAAGTTCACTGAATGGTGGTAACGGGGGATCCTGTGGCTGCCTTTGTGGAGGTACGGCTTTGAATTCATCTGCCATGATTGTGCTGCTTGGTGATGCTGTGATATAGTGTTACATTTTTCTTTTTGCTTTGTCTTGTTACACTTTCTTCTTTGTTTTCTCTTGTTTTTGTTGTCTTTATTTTCTTTTTCCTTTTATATAATGTTCTGTGCTTATTATTCTACTTAGCGTTGCTGCCGATGTGCAGTATCAGACATCGTAACGATGTAGGATGGAGATAAGCAGTACAGCGCTTCTAAGCTTGTGGAGAGTGGCTGAAGGGCCAGCATGGCCTACAGAGCAAGTGATCATGGTTCCAAAGCTGAGAAGCAGCGCACCTCCCGAGCGTACAAGAGAGCCTGGTGAGGGAGGGGCAGCTGTGGCCCACTGCCGATGTGGAGTAGTTTTGGGGCGTCAACAGCAGAGTAACGTGCAGCTCACCTCCAGGAGCCAGGCCAGTGATTGCAGGGAGCAGCTCACCCACGGAGAAGGGGTTGGAGCCTAAGTCTGGCATGTGGCATATGTCATGACATATGCCACAGCGTGCCACATTTTTTCTATATGTTGCTCGAGGTATAATGGTGTTCTAAACCCCCCAGAAGTGCTAGTTGATTATTTTATAAGATAAATATTTTTAAAAAAAACAAAAAAATGTGTTTTCCCCAGCTGGGGTTTGAACCCTGATCAAAAACAACTCCCAGCCCCTGTGCACTGCCAGTGAGCCATCTATTTTGCTGGAGTTTTCCTCAGCCAGAGGCCTATTTGTCATTGAAAAATGATGTCAGTCCCTCTTCTATTTCCATGGTGTTTGGAATTGAGATGCCACAAATCCTCTCTCGATTTACATGCTTTAAATACAAACAGCCAGATTTGGAGCGTGCACTACAGACGTCTGTTATTTTTTTATTTTTTTTAATATCTTTATTACATTTTATCTTTTCTGTTACATTAATCGTTAAGCATTGATACATACTGTTTTGGCAACATCATCCCTTGTTCCTTAACTATGTGCATATAAATCAAAGTATTTCTTTCTCACAGTTTCAGAGTCGTCTATGTCTGCAATGTAAGGTTGCTCAAGCATTTATAAGTCGCCTTCTGCTTCCACAGGTCGCACATTCTGTCATCTCCGACTGATGGTCAAAGTGAAGGTGTTTAGTATTTCTCTGCATGACAGTGAACAATGCGTCTTGAAAACATCAATTCATACAGACAAGGGCTAATCATATTGGGACTCCGCTCTTGGAGTACTTCACATAATGTTTCATAAGCAATTGGGTCAATACATATGTAAACGTTGAATCCGTACATTAGATATTATTTTTTTATAACAAGTCAACCATATTCAGCAACAGTACATAATAAATCAATCAAAACAAAACAAAAGAGATGTCAAATAACTGAGGATGTATGTACCCAGCATCTAGTGTGCTATCTCGGTGCGGTCACGGGTAGGCTAACGTGCTAGTGTGGCATGTGGGCTGCTGCTTCTGTTTTCCATGCGGTTGCATGGTCATTAAGGCATTGCCTTGCAGGAGCTACTACCATATAATATCTTTTAAGGAATGTGAGGTCGTTGCCTAGCCTAACAGCTGCAGTGGTGGTGACACCCAGAGGCAACGCATCGCTAGTGTCCAGTTAACTTATCGGGTGTTAGGTCCCGCCCATTGCGCAGGATGGGTTTGCAGTGTGGCCGTAGATGTTATGAGAGTCCTGAGCATATTCTCCCAGGTCTGTGCAATGGTATACTTGCGCATCCCCGCCGCTTCTTCCCTGTTTAGGGATTGTACTCTCTGCCTTTGTCCAGACCCCAAAGGACTTTGCCCAGTGTGATACCTCTGGAGGGTCCCTGTGCTTCCATCTTTTAGTGATGAGTCTCTTTGCTTTTATGATGCCCAGGTCTAGAAACCTTGAGTTCACCTGGTTGGCCTTGGTCCTCCTATAAAACCCCAGGATGCAGACTTCCCATGTAGTAGGTACCTCAGTGTTAATGCAGTTGGTAAGTGTTTCTGAGATCACCGGCCAATAATGTAAAAGCAGGGGACAAGACCACATGTGTAACAGGCCAGCGCCTAGGTGACGGCACCTTGGGAATTTGGAAGTATTGATGTTAAAGTATTGATTGATCTTGTCTGGTGAGCGATACGCCCTGTGTAATATGTAGGTTTGTATGAGTCTGAATTTCGAATTTCGCAGTATGTGCTTGGCACTAGCTAAAACATGTTCCCACTCTTTATCATTCCAGGGACGGTCTCTGTCTTCAGTCCAATATGTGCGAAGTCTCTGCAGAGCCTTCAATACATGAACGAGCAGGGCCTGGACCAGCCAGTGTATCACATGCAATCCCTCCCCCATCACATGCAGGTATTGCAATAACTGGTGTGTCGGCGGCTTGTTGGTCATGTCGCCCCATGCTAGCATAACTGTTCGCGTAATGGCTCTGTGTAGAAGGAACTGGCCCGCTGGTAATCCAGTATCTGCTATTAGTGTCGCAAAAGGCAGTAAAGTGCCATCCGCGTACAGGTCTCTGAGAGTCTCCAGATCCGCTTCAACCCAGGGTGCTAATGCCATGTCCGTTATGGGGTCTCTGTCTCCGGGCGTCCTGAGTAGTGGTAGTACCAGGGCAAATGGAATTGTGTCTTTTGTGAAGTGAAGGCTTCTCCTAAAACACCTATGCACCAGCTCAACATGTATTTGTGTCTGGCGAGGAAGCTTCGCTAGCGGTTGGAACAATCCGCATATCTGGGTCTGCATCCAAGCTGTCGTCTCGGTCACCGTGTCCGCCAGTGGTGCGGTCCGTTAATTTCTGATGGTCTGCGTGTAGATCAGTGAGGTTGATTGCCCCCTTGTCTATTTTGGATTCCAGGGAAATGTGGGTTTGATTGATGGTTTCCTCCAGACGGTCCATTACAGCAAGTACCACATCCAACTTGCTGGCGGTCTGATCCGCCGACCCCTGCTTCGCCATCTTGTCCAATTTCAGCTTGGACGGCGGCGGTATGGCTTGCCCTCCACCAGTACCAATCCACACGCGAGAACCGCCCAACATCAGGTGCAGGACCTATTCACCTAAATTGCCTTTTCGCTCAGGGAGAACTCAGCACGGCGCCACCAGGTCTCCCGTATCGCTACCGTCCCCTCCTCAGCACCGACCAGTCACAATCAGCAGACACTCCACGTTCACTACTTCCTCGTATTCTTTCCGCAGCTCCGTCATCAACCATTAGCTCCCAGTCACTCAGGTCTCAGCGGGTAGAGGCGCCGTGGTGTGCTCCCTGGAGAGAGACCACGCCAGGCTAGGATTGGTGATGCATCTATCTGTGTACATCAACGAACTCACCCCTCAGAAGGCCACTCAGGTAGAGCATGCTGGGCGCGCAGGCGTGCCCGGCTGTGTGGCAGTGTGTACGCTTTAACTGTGTAGTGCATTACACAAAAGGGGGGTTTACCCATGCAGTCGCGGGGACCTGGGCGCTATGTGGTACATGAGGAACAGGGGGTCCCCGCAAAAAGAAAAATTGTATTAAAGTTTCAGAAAATTATTTTAAATAATACAATAACTTTCTCACAGTATTGCAATTTATTAACAAAACTGGATACATCAAAAAAATTACATCTGTTCAAATAGTCAATCAACGAGCTTAAAATGCCCCAAGGGGAAAAAGGAAGGAAAGGAAAGGGGGTGCTCATTAGAGGAAATTACAGGAAAGTGATAGTCATATTGAGTCAGACCAATCACAAAATTCAAAGGTAATTAAACATTTCAAATGTAACATCCTAAAAATTGGGAGACTAAATTTGGTACAATTGCAGGGAAGACATTCTACGGTGCAACCACGTCAATGGTAATGTCAGGGACTTGGGACCGGATGTCAGAAAAAACCAAACAAAAGCCGTCGACGTTTTGACCCCTGTATTGTAGGTCAAGTGGATTCCTTAAATGGGGTCTTCATCAGGACTGAAGGGTAGAACGGGGAAGAGGGGTGGGGGCCGAGATCTGGAAATTAAAAGAAGGGTGGGAAAAAATTAATTATTTAAGAGCGGAGTGTACTATAGTATCACAACTAATTTAATCACAGACGTCGAGGAACCAGCGTCAAAGTATATATACTCGCAATTACCATGGGCAGCAGGCTACAACGTGCTCTGCTGGGGGAAATGGGGTATCCCAATCAATCGTAGAGGAATATCCAACGCGAAACCCAAATCGCAAACTACAGAGGAATAATAAAACAGACAGGAAGAATGATAAGTAATGAGTTATTGAGGAGGAAACCTGTGGGTCGTGACAATATGGTATAAACTCTGGTGCCACGCAGAGCGTTTCCTTACAGCAGAAATGTATGTGGTATCCCAAAGGATGGAAGTGGGTCCAACCAAGTACTAATGTGGGCCCAACATCTTCAAAAGATACGGAACACCAATGGAGAACAATTGAAGCTCACCTACGTCTAAGGTCACGAGGGGCCTTAAATCAATGCAGAGCCAAGCTTATGCATCCGGATAACCTGTATGACTTGAACAGGGAGCCGGAGTTTGAAAAGAGGGGACACTGTAAACACAAAGAAAAAATACTTAATATATTAGAAAAATATTTGGCGGTTAAAAGCCAGGGATTAGGGGACCATACTCACTAGATCAATCCAAGGTTCACAGGCTCCAAAGGAGTACTTTCAAAATAGAGGGTTGCATACGAAGCTATAGGAAACAAATTCAAAACGACCTCAAAATCTTGCGCTGGCTTAAAAGTGTCTAAAAAATCACATACGACACAAAGCCACTTACTTGATCCTGAGCAGAAGTGATCAAGATCTGAGACTGGATCACGAGCTCGGCGAATACTTGGGGAGCCTCGGAGCCACGTTCGCTATGGTAATGGAAACAAAAACGGAACAGGGGTCCGTAAGCCCGGGTGCGACTAGGGTAGGAAATACTGTTTGGAAAGTAGCAGACTCATCTGCACTCGCAGTGCTTGTGAAAAAAACTCACGTTTAATGAACCTAGGACATAGCCCTCCAGCGATGCAGCTCGGTGAGCCTTGGAAACCAGGTCGGGTTAATCAACCATAGACGCCGTAGCTCGTTGATTGACTATTTGAACAGATGTCATTTTTTTATGTATTCAGTTTTGTTAATAAATTGCAATACTGTGAGAAAGTTGTTGTATTATTTAAAATAATTTTCTGAAACTTTAATGCAATTTTTCTTTTTGCGGGGACCCCCTGTTCCTCATGTACCACATAGCGCCCAGGTCCCAGCGACTGCATGGGTAAACCCCCCTTTTGTGTAATGTATTCTGAGCAGGTTCTCACCTGCGAGGTTTTTCTATCGAATTAAATTCCTATGTACCATGGCGGAACGTGAATTATTATCTTATACAGAGGAATACATTAATCAGTTAACTACAGATTTATCCACTACATTCTTATCTACCTCTGTCCCAACTATTGATTTTTCCCTGAAAGATAAAATATCTAGATTAGAGAGACTTGAAAAGAAACTGATCAGGACTAGGCTACACGGACACCTTTTCACGAGGTACTTACAAGAAAACATCATACCAGTTGGCCTACAAATTAAGATCGAACCCGCAATTTTTGTAGACGTGCCGAAATTTAAAGAGGGTTTCAGCTACGTGGCCAATAATTGCTCCCGGCACTGGATGGTGCTGGGGGTTGAGACAGCGGCTGAACAAGTTGTCACACTCAGAAAGGAAATCGCTGATCTAAAAGCAGAAATTTTGGGGGACAGCACCCTCATTAATGCGAAAGAGGCCTTGGACACCCTGGCCACCACAGTAAAGGACTTTGACCTCCCAGCCCAAACTAAAAAATTGGAGAAGCTTGCCAGAGACTTGAGAAACTTCGACAAAAAGAGTGTATATCCTTACCTACAGCCCGACTACTTTAAACAAGATAACCAGGGCCGCTTCATCAACCGCAACCGAGGAGGTTATTGTGAAAGACGGAACTTCACAACCTTCTCAGATTCTTCGTACAGCTCAGGTAGTGAGAGTGACCCTGGGGCCAGTACATCTTATAACTATCCACCACAAGAATCCGGTTACCCACAGTACCCTCAACAATATCCTCCCCATTTTTTAGAACAGGGCCGCGGACAATGGCGGCCTCCTCGAGGACGAGGCAACTGGAACAGAGGACAAGCGAGAGGGCAACAACAGAACTCCGCAGGTTGGGAGGGCAACAGAGGCAAGTCTCAGAAACGGGTAACTTTCCGCCCCGAAGTACACGGAGAAATATCCACACGCAGGAACACGTACCGATGGTGAACTCCTCTCACAACATTCCAGCATTGGAGGCTTCCAATCCTAGGTTGCCCCAAACCAATCCGGTGATTAATATTTCAAGCTACAATCTAACAGAAGAGGAAGAGAAAGTCCTAGGCAGAGGTCTCTCCTTTGTTCCGACCGCTCCGACTAATAAGTTTTTACTAAAGACGGAGTTATATTGTTTCTTCAGGAAAATAAGACTTACATTTTTCTTTCGCAATCAGACTAACCAAAGACCTGGATCCACGACTGGTCTGAGGGAACCATCCATTTTCTTCCCTCCTACCTACGCGATGAGCCACAAAATTTTGGCTTTCGAAGAAATTGTGAGCAGCACAGTGGACAAAACCTTGGATGCACATAAGTTTTCTAAACCAAATCTCAGCAAAGGAGAAATAAGAGCCCTCATTGGACTCAGCGCTAACAAAGATGTGGTTATAAAACCCGCCGATAAGGGCGGCGCCATTGTTATTCAAAATCCGGAGCTTTATAAACAGGAGATTTTTAGACAACTTAATGATGGCATCAGCTATCGCAAACTTACCTGCGATCCCTCCCGTGATCTCGCCAACACCATCTTAACTGTCACACAGAAAGGTTTGGAGGAAGGTTTTCTGAGTGAACAAGAATTCAAATTTTTGAATCAGAAATTTCCAAGACTAGCGACGATATACACACTTCCCAAGGTACATAAGAACTTAGCCAATCCCCCAGGTAGGCCAATCGTATCTGGGTGTGGATCTATGCTGGAACCGCTGTGCAAGTATATCGACTTCTTTTTAAAACCTATCGCACTCATGACAAGAACATACTTACGTGACACCACTCAAACTATCAATTTGATTGATGATAGACCCTTTGATTCCACAAAAGAACTTTTGGTCACATGTGACATAGTGTCATTATACACCAGCATACCGCAAACGGACGTATTGGAGGTGATGCGCCTAGCCTTGGATAAAAGACCAGCCCCGGTTGCGGTGCCCACTGACTTCATTATTGAATTACTTAGTATTGCTATGATGAAGAATTACTTTATATTTCAAGATGATTTCTTTTTGCAAACAAAGGGAGTGGCGATGGGGGCCATTTTTGCCCCTAATTTGGCCATTTTCTACATGGATTATTTTCAGCATCAGTTTATATTTTCCAACACCAACCCATTTGAGACAAATCTTACCCTTTGGGTAAGATACATAGACGACGTCCTGTGTATCTGGAATGGTGGTAAAGAACAACTGTGTGCTTTCCATTCATGGTTAAACATGCGCAATGCCAACATCCAGTTCACCATGGAATCCAGTAACGCAAGCATCCCATATCTGGACATCACAATATACGTGAATGAAGATCATCTACAGACGACGTTGTACAGGAAACCTACAGAGCGAAACTCCCTCCTGCAATACAGCAGCCACCACCCCAGAGGCCTTAAAGACAATTTACCTATTGGCCAATTCCTTAGGGTTCGGCAAAATTGTTAAACTAGAGCCGATTACATTAAAGAATCTGAGGTACTCTGTGACCGCCTAATCACTCGCGGCTACCCTGCCCGGATGGTGAAAAGGGCACGGAAAAGGGCCTGGTATAACCCACGGGAGATCTACTGAAGCCAGAAGGTACTAATAAAGAGGAGACAGATGGCCTTGTCTGCGTCACTACATTTTCTACCCGCAGTAACGAGATCAAACGGATTATCAATAAGAATTGGCACCTTGTGGCCGAAGAAATCGGACATATAAACCCACCACTCCACTCTTTCAAAAGGGCTAAGAACATTCGTGATATGGTAGTTCACTCTTATTTGGAGCCAGTCAGCCAACCTTCCATTACAACTTTATGGAACCTGCCCAGTCTGGTAGGGCATTATAGATGTGGAACATGCATTGCCTGCGAAACAACTATTCAAACCAAGAGTTTCCAACATGGCCAACGCACATTTCACCTCAAACACTACACTAATTGTAACACAGCAGGGGTTATTTACATTATTAGGTGCCCCTGCAATCTACTATATGTGGGCCAGACACAACAAAAGATCAAAGCAAGGATCTCTTCACACAGAAGTAGACTAAGATGCAAAGTGACAGGGGCCCCTTTGGTCGATCACTGGTTGAAAAGTGGCCATCAAATAAACGAACTGAGATGGTTTGCTGTAGAAAAAGTCACACTCAGTAGGAGGGGTGGTAACCTACTGACCATACTCAACACACGAGAAGCTAAATGGATGTCCCTTTTGGACACCATTAAAAATGGGCTCAATGAATTAGACAGTAGCTTATCCCAAATGGCAGCACTAGGTTAATTTCTTCGACAATACTGTGATGTGATTAGTATTTTGTAAGTTTTTAGAACTTATCTCTCGGCTCACCCTCCTGTGCGAGAAGTGCCCGAGTATATACATGATTGCTTAACTTAACAGAGTGCTGTATTACCATCCTTTTATTTTTCGGCTCACCCTCCTGTGCGAGAAGTGCCCGAGGATATACACGACTGCTTAATTTAACAGAATGCTGTATTACCATCCATCTGTTTACTCCTAGATGAATAATGTGGTTGAACTTATATGTTTCATTACATATCCGTTTACAATCTCATGTTCTGAGAATTGCACGGACCGTATTCCCAACATGCAATAGATGCAACAGTATGGTCTTCTTTGTTAACTATATTTATTATGGAATTGCGAGATTTTGTGCATAAAATCTAACTATCACTAACTGCCAACTAAGGTCCTAAATATTGTCTGCCCTTGAGCATCTTCTAACTTGAATTTCGGGACGAGTGAAGTATTTCTTCACTTTTTCCGACACGAGGGACACGTGACCTCTCATGCTTTACTTCGCGTAGTGTCAGTTTCACTTCGCTTCTGCTCCCGCTGCACTGATGGACGGCGTCTATGGTTGATTAACCCGACCTGGTTTCCAAGGCTCACCGAGCTGCATCGCTGGAGGGCTTTGTCCTAGGTTCATTAAACGTGAGTTTTTTTCACAAGCACTGCGAGTGCAGATGAGTCTGCTACTTTCCAAACAGTATTTCCTACCCTAGTCGCACCCGGGCTTACGGACCCCTGTTCCGTTTTTGTATCCATTACCATAGCGACCGTGGCTCCGAGGCTCCCCAAGTATTCGCCGAGCTCGTGATCCAGTCTCAGATCTTGATCACTTCTGCTCAGGATCAAGTAAGTGGCTTTGTGTCGTATGTGATTTTTTAGACACTTTTAAGCCAGCGCAAGATTTTGAGGTCGTTTTGAATTTGTTTCCTATAGCTTCGTATGCAACCCTCTATTTTGAAAGTACTCCTTTGGAGCCTGTGAACCTTGGATTGATCTAGTGAGTATGGTCCCCTAATCCCTGGCTTTTAACCGCCAAATATGTTTCTAATATATTAAGTATTTTTTCTTTGTGTTTACAGTGTCCCCTCTTTTCAAACTCCGGCTCCCTGTTCAAGTCATACAGGTTATCCGGATGCATAAGCTTGGCTCTGCATTGATTTAAGGCCCCTCGTGACCTTAGACTTAGGTGAGCTTCAATTGTTCTCCATTGGTGTTCCGTATCTTTTGAAGATGTTGGGCCCACATTAGTACTTGGTTGGACCCACTTCCATCCTTTGGAATACCACATAAATTTCTGCTGTAAGGAAACTCTCTGCGTGGCACCAGAGTTTGTACCATATTGTCACGACCCACAGGTTTCCTCCTCAATAACTCATTACTTATCATTCTTCCTGTCTGTTTTATTATTCCTCTGTAGTTTGCGATTTGGGTTTCGCGTTGGATATTCCTCTACGATTGATTGGGATACCCCATTTCCCCCAGCAGAGCATGTTGTAGCCTGCTGCCCATGGTAATTGCGCGTATATATACTTTGACGCCGGTTCCTCGACGTCTGTGATTAAATTGGTTGTGATACTATAGTACACTCCGCTCTTAATAATTAATTTTTTCCCACCCTTCTTTTAATTTCCAGATCTCGGCCCCCACCCCTCTTCCCCGTTCTACCCTTCAGTCCTGATGAAGACCCCATTTAAGGAATCCACTTGACCTACAATACAGGGGTCGAAACTTCGACGGCTTTTGTTTGTTTTTTTCTGACATCCGGTCCCAAGTCCCTGACATTACCATTGACGTGGTTGCACCGTAGAATGTCTTCCCTGCAATTGTACCAAATTTAGTCTCCCAATTTTTAGGATGTTACATTTGAAATGTTTAATTACCTTTGAATTTTGTGATTGGTCTGACTCAATATGACTATCACTTTCCTGTAATTTCCTCTAATGAGCACCCACTTTCCTTTCCTTCCTTTTTCCCCTTGGGGCTTTTTAAGCTCGTTGATTGACTATTTGAACAGATGTCATTTTTTTGATGTATCCAGTTTTGTTAATTAATTGTAATAATGTGAGAAAGTTGTTGTATTATTTAAAATAATTTTCTGAAACTTTAATACAATTTTTCTTTTTGCGGGGACCCCCTGTTCCTCGTTAACTGTGTAGTGGGTGCCAGGACAACGGCAGATAACTTGTTGTGTAGTTCCTATATTCCCAATAGGCTCTGCGCCTTGGAATTATATATACTATAGTTTTGACGTAGGACTTAGGTCGACTAGGTCTCTATCGAATATAGTAACCTTAATTGTGAGTGCCAGCTAGCTCAGAGGTCACTAGAAACTTTCTCGAATTCACAAGAAGGGATTACTTTCTGACAACCGCATAAACATGACAACTTTGTTTCCCAAGAATAAGATATCAATCTCTAGAGTCGCGGAAACAATAGATAGCTATTTTACTCTGTCAGTCATGCATGCTTCGTTTCACCAGAGGTGCTGAGAAAATAGAGAGACAGGCGTTTTCAATAAAAGGTATTTTATTGAACAGTCTTCTTTCTCAAGCATAATAAATGTACTGATACAATTGTAATACTGGTTATAAAGTACAAACCATATAGTACGAAGAGTATTATAAAATAATACTGTAAAAGCATGGTATCGTTTCTAAGCCATATAAAATACCTTATAATACATACAATAATAAATAATGACTAAAAGTACTCAACTGTTGCTTCTAAAATACGCCTACCCCGGTGTATCTAACCTAGGTCTAGTACAAGGGAAGAAGTAAGTGAGGTGTAGCTTAAGTTTAGTATTCTTTTGCTAAGAATCTATTCCAAGAATTCTCTAAGGGTCTAATCAGCTCCGTACCTTGGTTTTAGAATGAAGGAGGTCTTGTATCACTCTCTCAGGACTCGATTTCCCAGCAACCCGCAAGGGTAGCCTGGAAACACTGGAGCTGGATTTCTCGGCAGGAGAAAAGACAGCGTCTCTCAGTGCGTCAGCTGGAGGGTCCAAGACCTATAACTTGATATGAATGAAATGGATCAAACCATAATTGATTGGAGAGCATATACAATTAGTCGCTACTCAACCCAACTAATGGAGAAACATAAGAATTAACACAAACAGCACAAACGGTCCAAGAATATATGCAATATTTAATCTATTGTCATATATAGCCTTTGTATTGTAAATTACAAAATTTTTGTATTGTAAATTACAAATTTTTTTATTTTTTTTAAATGTTCATATATACATCTAGAATTATAATAATAGTTGCCCCGTATAGAGCGTGCAGTAGAAAGGTGTGTCAAAGAGAGTGCCAGTGATAAAGTGAAAAGGAAAAGAAATCACACAAAATTACTAAAAACAACAATTTCTGCTTTTCAAAAGAATACCAGCCAATAAATGCTGGATCAGAGAACCTGACCACATTCAATTAGTCCGAAGGGACTTCCTAATCGTTGTTAATAGACATAAGATGTAACCATTGTCTGCACTATATCACAAGGGGAGGATATAGGTAGTGGTCCAGGTATTAACCAAAATGTCGACGTTTCGACTCGTCTTTGCGGCCTTGCGGTTAGTTGTGCCTTGGCCATGCGAGTCTTCCTCAGGACATAAGAGACGGGGCAAACCAGGGTTATCTTGTTGACCCCTGCTGTAGAGGTAGTAGTCGTTTTTTACTCAGAATAGGGGTTATTTCATGTGGTCCGAAGGCTTGTAATTCTAAGCCCAGACACCAAAACCTGCACAGTGAATATGAAGGGTTTTTTATTTCCAGGTGGATTTCAATGGAACCGCGAGGCAGTGTCCAAGTCCAAAGATTCAATCGAGTGGATACTGTGTACTTTAAATTGTTGGAGTTCCTCAAACTTATTCCATGGATATATTATCCCAATTAATGGCGTCCCAGGCCAGCGTTTGGAGTGAGCCACTGCCACCGTATCATTTCTGAGAGTAGACAGCCCTGAGAGTAATTCCGCCCAACCCAATGGAGTTGTGGATTGAATCGGCCAAGGGTCTTTCGCGTGATTAATCAACCCTTGGACTGGGACGCCATTAATTGGGATAATATATCCATGGAATAAGTTTGAGGAACTCCAACAATTTAAAGTACACAGTATCCACTCGATTGAATCTTTGGACTTGGACACTGCCTCGCGGTTCCATTGAAATCCACCTGGAAATAAAAAACCCTTCATATTCACTGTGCAGGTTTTGGTGTCTGGGCTTAGAATTACAAGCCTTCGGACCACATGAAATAACCCCTATTCTGAGTAAAAAACGACTACTACCTCTACAGCAGGGGTCAACAAGATAACCCTGGTTTGCCCCGTCTCTTATGTCCTGAGGAAGACTCGCATGGCCAAGGCACAACTAACCGCAAGGCCGCAAAGACGAGTCGAAACGTCGACATTTTGGTTAATACCTGGACCACTACCTATATCCTCCCCTTGTGATATAGTGCAGACAATGGTTACATCTTATGTCTATTAACAACGATTAGGAAGTCCCTTCGGACTAATTGAATGTGGTCAGGTTCTCTGATCCAGCATTTATTGGCTGGTATTCTTTTGAAAAGCAGAAATTGTTGTTTTTAGTAATTTTGTGTGATTTCTTTTCCTTTTCACTTTATCACTGGCACTCTCTTTGACACACCTTTCTACTGCACGCTCTATACGGGGCAACTATTATTATAATTCTAGATGTATATATGAACATTTAAAAAAAATAAAAAAAATTGTAATTTACAATACAAAAATTTTGTAATTTACAATACAAAGGCTATATATGACAATAGATTAAATATTGCATATATTCTTGGACCGTTTGTGCTGTTTGTGTTAATTCTTATGTTTCTCCATTAGTTGGGTTGAGTAGCGACTAATTGTATATGCTCTCCAATCAATTATGGTTTGATCCATTTCATTCATATCAAGTTATAGGTCTTGGACCATTGTATGTTGTTATCAATTGATACCCAGGTCCAGTACTTTTGGGTTACCCCATTTCTTTAATGGTCAGCTGGAGGGTCAGCTTCCTTCAACACTTGCTGCTGCAGGGCGCGTCGGGCAAGTATATAGTCGAACTGCTCCAAACCACTGTGTGTTTGTCTGGGCAAGTGTGGGCATATTTATACCTTGTAGGTGCCGAGTTTGATGTAAGGTTGGACATAATAACGTCATCAAAGACTCAGTTCTTTGAAAACTCCAGGATTTCTTGGATAAATCAATATTCAAGCAGGGGGAAGTCCCTGACTGCTGAAGGCGGGTTTCTCCAAGAAATCGTTGTGGATTCTCAGAACTAGTAGAAGTAGCCTTGCCGTATTTGGACTGCATAGGCTAACTCTAAATATGTTTATGATTTCTATGCCTATATAAGGATAGGTTAATTTATACCTATATATGGGCATGAATCAGGAAAATTACACTAGGGTCCTGAATTCCTACACAACAAACTTACTGCTGCTCCAGGCTGCAGCAGACTGGGCTTCAATATCGCGCCTTGGCTCCTGCACGATAACAGCTCCGTACGGTCATCAGCGTCGTAGTCTTCCTGTGGCAGGTGCAACAAGTTCAGATGGGTCCAGGATGGCAACTCGTTGGCTCCCGGGGGGCGACAGCAGGGCGTCTCACCTGGGGCGATCGCAGCTGGGGCTCACTACATCAGCACTCCCACCAGCGCCGCCCACACACTCAATGTGTTGATGTCCCCTGGTGCGGGCACGGGGCAATGGCGTGCAGCAGGCAGTTTCTTGGGAGTGGAGTCCTCGCCACCGAGCCATGCCACAGATGCAATGGCAGTCGTTATGAGCGGGCAGCGCCGCCTCGTAATTCCTCTCCGCCTTTACCACGATGCGTGTGTGGCAGGCCGCTGGTGTCGCGGAACTCCACAGGCCATCATTAATATCACAGGTACCTCAGCTGCAATGCACTCCTCACCTCAAGGGCAGACAGGTATGGCAGGGAGTGGCCAGCTGTGACTCCTGATCCGCCAACCACTTCAACCGCGTTGCGGTGGCAGGAACGTTTAGGCAGTGTCCATCACCAGTCTGCCGGCGGGGGGGGCACTCTCCCCGATCACGCTGCATGGACAGCTGCAGCTTGTGTTGGCCAAGCAGGATTTGCTCACGTCGCGCCTCTTCGGCCACCCTTTCAGTTGGTCGCAGTGTTGTGCAATATCAGAGCCCGGATGTTCGCGGGCAGCACCGCGGGGGCCCCAGCCATTCCCCGGCCTCCGGCGTCAAGTAATCAGAAGAGCCTCCCGGTAGGGGGGTGAGTGTCCACAGCACTGCTTCAGCAGTCGAGAACCGCCTACCGTAGCTCCGCCACAGGGTGAATGGCCACACAAACGAGCCGGCCTCCACTGCCGCACACAGCACTCCTTTCTTGTAGCGCGGCGAACAGCAGGCAGTTCAGGTCTGTAGAGGCTGGGGCGGGCGGGTAGCATGGCGGGAGCCTCACCCAACACTCACCATCCATTGGCGGGTATCGAGACGTGAGCCGCAGTCCAAGCCAGCCGCCGTCCGTTCACTGCAGCTGCGCCATTTCTCGCAGCGTTGTGGGTGGGACTAGTCCCCGGGCTCACGTAGTTGATGCCTGCCTCGCCAGGGTCATGCAGTAGGCGGCGTCTCCAGTCGGGGGTTTCACACCAGAGCCTGGGCTATCTCAAATTTACGTTGCTGCATGTGGATAGTGTTCTGCATTTGTTCCGCAAGGTTGGAGTCCCCAATAATGGTCGCATCCGGAGGTATTAGCCTGTCCAGGTGAGCCTTCCGCAGAGCTCTATCCGAACACGTCTGCCTCCATTTCGGCTGCAGCCACGCCCCCCACCACGGTCATCTGTTATACAGTGCTCGGGATTCGGATTAGCGTGCTCCTTTAGTAGCACAGTAGGCACTGCATCAATTCTTTAGCCACACATCAGTGATACGCTGCTTTTTCAACCGCACAGGGGTGCTGCTGTGGAAAAACGTCTTTTGAGAGTCGATGCATGGAATTTCTAGTTTCTTAGCATCCAAATCACCTTCAAATGGCCCAAAACGAGCATTGGCACCCCTTGTCAGATCAGAACTCCCAGCAGAGCAGTTCAGGGGCTACAAATGAAGTATTTTATGACCCTGAGACTTCTTAACAGGAGGCAAGCATGCATAAGCCTTTGGAGAACCTTAGGAAGTAGGATGTTGAAAGAAAATGTCCTCTTAGTCCACAAGTGTTCTGAAGTTATGGTGTAACAGCTCCAGTACTTAAGCCAATTTCTACCTTCGAAGTAGGCAAACTTCAACGGAGAGTCTTTGTTGTGCACAGAACCCTGCCAACTGTGTATGAGAACATTTACAGTCCTATTCAGGTGTCATTGACAACTCCTTCCACCACTATAGCTCAGGAAGACCTACAAGGCTGTTGATTGGCCATCAACATATGCATATGCAGGGCACACCTCAACTCCCTTTTATGTGACTGTCTAGAGTGAATGGGCAAACAGCCCAACTGTCACCGTTCCTCATACGAGGATTACACCCAGAGGAAGAGCCACACAATGTTAAAGCAAGAAAATATCCACGTTCTAAAAGAGACATTTTCAAACACACAATTTAAAACCAAATTCACGAAAAGATGTGTTTTTAAATTGCGCCCAAACTCCAAAACGTGATCTATTTCCAATGGGAAGTTACACTTGTACGTGGGAAGAAGGCATCTTCAATAGTAACTTATTTGAGATATAGGCCTTGCAATAGTGAAAAAAGAAATTAGCAGTATTCACTATCGCGACAAGTAAAAAACTCAAATACATTTCCTACCTTTCATCTACACTGCACCCTGCTTATTGGGCTACCTCGCCCTACCTTAGGGGTATCTTACATGTAGTAAAAGCAAAGGTTTGGCCCTGGCAAGTGGGTACTTGCCAAGTTGACATGGCAGTTCTAAATGGCACACACAGACACTGCAGTGACAGATCTGAGACGTGGCTGAAGGCCTACAGATATTGGTGGCACTATCAATGTTGCAGGCCCACTGGTAGCATTTAATTTACAGGTCCTGGGCACACAAAGTATACTTTACTATGGAGGCCAGGTGTTTGACATCCGAGGCAACATATTCCCACGTGTCCGCTGGATCTTCCCCCCCATAAATAGCACCTTCAAGCCTATATAATCAAAACCCCAGAAAAGTCAAATTTGACCTAAATGTGCCTAAACAAGAAAAGAAAAAAGATAACAGCAAAACAAATAAAAAAAGAATTAGTAACATTGTTAAGAACTACTTTCTGCGCAAATTCAACTGCATGGCTTACCCTAAAGACAGGATAGATGTCCTTAGTGTTTTTAAGAGCATCCTATTACTGTTACCATTATTTATTTCCAGAGACTTCCTCTAAGCCAGGATCTCCGAAACAAAGCTACTAGTGGACCCTTTATATTCAATTTTAATTCTGGCAGGATTCTGAAGGTGTACATCGGCTCTCAGCTTTTGAAAAGGAGCAAAGAGCTGCCTGAGCCTCCATCTGTGGCATGCGCAAAGTCAGGTCTAGTGAAAAAAGTTATTCCATCACAGGATCTTGGATTCGTGGGCCTTGCCAGATCATAAAGAGCTTGTCGGAGGAGAAATTTGACACAAAATAGTAGCATGGCACGAGGATGTTGCTGCGCTGGTGGGGTACGCTTGGCAAGGGAAAGAGGAAATCTGTGCTCTCTCTGAACTACTTTGTCCCAATCCCAGGAATGTAGCTCTTGAAAAGCCCCTTTAAGGAATGAGATCATGAAGCTTCTGGGGTCCTCTTTTTCCACTCCTTCCGGGATCCCTAGGAAGCCGAGATTGTTGCGCCGCTGCCTATTTTCCTGCTCCTCCATCTTCCACATGAGATCTTTGACCACACTCTCATGTTTGTTTCTTTGGGTTTTAAGCTTTTCTACATCTTTCTCTAAATGCTCAGTTTTTTCCTCCACAGAAGCATTCCGATCTGCAATTTCAGCGCAGGTTTTGCCAACCCTTCTGACAGCCCTTTGTAGTTTCTTGGTGGCCAGGCGTGATATACGGCTGTCATCCTTGGCTTCCTCCTGGAAGCTTTTGATAGATTGAAGAACAACCTCCAGCGCAGGGTCGCTTTTTGGTCCTCCACTATCTCCGTTTAGGCTACCTGTTATAGTTCTATTACCGCCTGAGGTGACCATAGAGTCAGATAATACTGTAAGCTGAGTATCAGAATGATCCTACCTCAGATCTGTACCACTTTCTTTGTCTAGGATATCATGTTTCTTTTTTTGGCGATCCGTGTAAGAGCTGCTGTACCATTTTGGACTGTCCTCTCCGCTTGACACAGAGATGCTTGTGTCTGACAGCTCTGATTAATCTGTTAATGAATAGGATTTTTTCTTTATTCTCCGGTGTTTTTAATGAGTGGATTAGAAGAGAGCTGCTTGCAGCTTGTGGAGTTACTGCGGGTTCTACAATTCCACCAGTGATATTTGCCAATCATTTGAGCTACTTCTTTTACTGCCAGATCTTTCCACTTTGACCTCCAAGCAAAACCTCATCTGGCTGGCTCACAGGTGTAGAATTGACCTCCGGGACTCTTTTCTCACCCTGATCTATAGGGAGGGGAGTACCTGGTGGCCCTATTACATATAACGCAGCTGGCAAATTTGAGTCAGTCAGTGCTCCTTCAATCTGCCCCAGCCTTTCTGTTGTCAACCTTGAATCTTCTTCTACAGACTTAAGCAAAGTACCACCCCCCCTGTTGTACCAAAAGTGCTGTTAATCAGCATTTGAGAATAGCTGGTCTCTCTGTGTGGTTTAGCAGTCTCAATATTTTCTGGCTTGTTTTCAAATGTGCTGTTTTTATCCACGCACTCACCCTTCTCCCCTTTCCCTCCCCCTGCTTATCTTCTGACACCCATTGTTTCCAACCTTTTTTGCTTGGTAGCTGACAGCGCTGTAATGGTATGTGAGGCTGCTTGTGACTGAGTGCTGGGCGCAGAAACATTTTTCCCTTTGATGTTTTTACTCCCCCTGCCAGCCATCCTTACTTGTTTGTGGTGGTTTTAGACGATGCAACAAAGTACCACTGTTGCGATTTCAATTCTCAGAAGATTTCAGACCTGTCCCAAGCACTGTGGAATCTTTGTGGCTTCACGTTTAGCAGACAGCGCGCTGAATGTCCTCACAGAGCTCCTGCATTCTGATCGCACCAATGGGAGATCACGTAGGTCAGGAGTAATCCGAGAATCCCAAGCCGTGCTGGCGTCCTCGAGGTTTGGAGGAGGTGAGAGCGTGAGTCTCTGCGTGAAAACGATGAAAACTTTTACCATCCTTTGTTTATTTTTCAGGTGCATTATATTTGCTTTCCATGATACTGCATAGTTATCGGAGGAGCGTAGAAGGTATTCAAGACTGGTTTAGCAGCGAGGGTGTTTCTTGAGCGCCATCTTGCCTCCAACTTGTGATATTTCAAGTCCACCCTCAGAACACTGTATGTTTAGTTCCAAATGAGTCTGTGCCCAGGTCCGTCCCCATCCTGCCATTTTGTGGCCAATCCTGGTTCACCTAATCCCTCTAATCTGTGTTTATCTAGGAGGAATAAACAAAGTCCAGCTGCCAACAACACCCATTCACATGGCCCAAGAGCAGGCAGCAGGCATCAAATTCTGCAGACAAATGCGTTTTTTCTAAAAGTTAAAGACACAGAGATGACAGACGGAATGCAGAGCGATTCAAACATTCTACCCCAGTCAATAGATCTGGGTTAAATCGATTGTTCTTTTGCTCACTGTGCCACCACAGTTTGGACACATCCAAATGCAAATCAGTCTTCACCCCGTGCTTCATGTGAACAGTCCAGCATGAACTGCCAAGCCAGGTCCTCCCTGGAACATAAACAAGCCTCCTGGGACCAGTTTTGTGGTTTCACCCCTCATCAGCCAGGCTACCTTGAAGCCAGTGGCCCAGTGAGCCCAGGGCCCATGTCTGGGCATAGCCTGTGCACTTAGGGCGAGGCAAAAGACACACAGATCATGGCGAACAGCCTGTAAATTGGTACGGCCCACGGCCTTGAAACCTGTTGGTGTTGGCGGGACGTCCGTAGCCCAAGTGCACTGCTGTGGTGTAGTCCTGACAACTGCGCAAAGGGAGGCACCCAGTTCTCGGATGCGGGTTGATGCTGTCACGTGGCAAGGGCACGGTCTTGAGGTGATCCACAGCGCACTAGGCCCCTTGTGCCTGGACAGCACTGAAGTTGACATCGCGAGCAAGACTGGCAAGGCTGTTCATGTTCCGAAGCCCAGTAGGGTTAACAAGGGCAGTTGACAAGCCCCCGGAAGTCACTCTGGAGGCAATTCTTTGTGCCTTGCTTGCAGGGCAGATGTCCGTTGGTAGGAGGGCGGATCCACAAAGCAGGACAACAGTTCCTGTGAATAGTCAGACACAGCAAAGAGGCAATCCTTCCCACTCAGCAGTCTTTAGTGTAACAGAGTTTCGTCCAGTTGTGTCACACAGATGTGGGTTCAGGGCCCTATTATTATACCCTGGTGCCCAGGTACTAGAAGAGACCAGAAGCTATTGGAGAGGGCTTTGAATTTTTGGGGCTCCCCTGTCTCACCTGACTTGTCTGCCCTGACAAAGCAAAGTCGTAAAGCCTATTGTGTGGTGGCCGGCTCAGGCTATTCAGATGTGAGTGTGAATCACTACTCCTTCCTCTCAGCCCAAGAAGGCCATCAGATTGTTGATGTGGCAGCCCTTCCTGTGTTTGGTAGAGTGTAGGTAGTATGCAAGTATAGGACTGCTACCCTGGGCCAGACGTGTATTGGGGCAGGCAGCAGTAACACAGAGTTTATGGTAGGACAGAGAAATTTCCACTTTCTGAAAGTGTCATTTTTGCCAGTAAGGTAAAACCCAATACACCAACAGGGAGGATTTCTCATGATGATTCTAAACATACCAAACATGATATATCTAAACCTTACTATGCAGGAGTTATCACTTTAAGGGATATAAGGGCATTTCTAAGGCTGGATTATGGAGGGGTCAGGCCCACTGCAATGGCAGAGGCCTTATGCAGGATGCAGCTTTGCCAATATCGCCATATTTTAGGTGAGAGCAACCAGACCTTAACAGTGGTAAGGTGCCCAGAGTCCTAAGTCCAACAAAACGTATAGTCTGAAGTTGGAAGTGATAGGGCAAAAGTTAGTGGTGGACCAGCCCAAGGCTGATAGGTGAAACACATTTCTCAGACACAAAACATGAAAAGTATTATTCTTCCCAATCAAACATTAGCATTTATTACATGTAATAAGGCAACCCTATGTTATCCTTTAAAAGAGGTATGCCTCACAGTAATGAAAATTGATTTTCGGAGTTTTTGACGACCAGGACATGTAAAATGTAAAAACACATGTCCAACCTATCAATTATAATGAACCCTTACCTATGGGCTACCTGGGGCTTAATTTCTGGGTTACTTATATGCAATGAAAGTGGAGTGTAAGGGTAGACAGGACTTATAAAACTGCAATCAGGCTGCAATGGAAGGCCTGGGACATGTTTAAAGAGGCTACTTAACTGAGTGGCACACTAAGAGCTGCAGGTCCTCGTAGGTAGAATATGTATTTAACATAAAAAATAAAACACAAGAGGCATTTTGCAAACCAAGAACAGTTGTTTTAATTAATCGCAGCAACAAGAGAGCAGCAGCAGAGTTGGGGTCTGAAGCAGTCTCAAAGTACATTGGTGTTGGCTCCTATTTTATACATTTTACAACTTGTTATGAAGCAATTTGTACATTATTTTATAACAGGAATTGCGGGAATAGTCACAGGACTGTATATTTGATCTCCTGATAAGGAGTCCAGCTGGGTCTCAATCTTGTGTTGACACAATGCGGGACAGTGGGTAACATGACCAGATGTCCGTCACAGTGAGCGCATGTTCTCTGTGTGCAGTGTAAATACGGTGTTCTGATTGGCTGAGTGTTCCTAACTATATGTGGCATTTATCTTTATGGTTGTTTTGAGAATGTGCATCCCTCTGGCCAAACAAATGGTATTGGTGCCAATCTTCTCGGACCTTTGCAGAGTTGCTACCTTCTGGCAGACTGATCTAGATTGTCCCTGTCCAATCATTTGTCTATGGGCTACGTGTCACACCACTTGTGATCTGTTATTCAGTTGCTCCAGACCTTGGTCACAGGGACTTCCTGACCATGTATTTCTGACTCAGGGTTGATGGGTAGGTCATATTGGGTAGATTTGACTACAGCAATGTCAGTTTGCTGTTTTACGTAAATATATCCCGGCGTACATTGGCATCGTATTTTTCTTAATTAATATCATCCTAGTAGATGGGGGCGTGGCTGACTGCCAAGCATGGCGGGCGCAATGTGAGCGAGCTCTGCGCCTGGATCTGAAGAATCCTGGATAATCCTGGCGGTATCGGCTTCTGACTGATTCCAACTCTAAATACAAGAGAGCCCCCTTGGACCGGGCTGGCACTTACCCAGTGAAATCGCCGCTGCGTACTGGCGGTCCCGCCTGGACAATGAGGTGGGCTTGGCTTTTGGGTGTGGGCTGCTGAGCTGGAGGCCTGTCTCCGGGATCGAGAAGGATTGCTGGAGGCCAGGATTAGAGCTACTGTGACAACCTGAGCTCCCAGTGTTGCTGTGAACCCCCCTGAAATGAGGAAGAGGGGGTGACCGGGGAGGAGTGGACGGTGTCTGCATTCTGCTGATGCCTGTGCAATAAGCGACCCTGCCGAGCCTCCTCTCGGAGGACCCCCTGGCTGCCTGGAGAGCGCGTGCAGCCCTGTGCCGTGGTGTGTACTGCCAATGGCAGCCGTGCTGTAGATCCTGGTGCTGGTCTGGGAGGAGCGGTGCTGCGAATGTAGCTGCGGACATCTGCCGAAGAAACTGTGCTACCCTGTGCTGCCGGGTGAGTGTGGCGATACCAGGAGATCCTCGCCACACTTGGGGCCCGCTTCTCTGTCTCCCCTCTGGTCCGGCGGCCCTGTGAACTTTGATGGCCTGGGATGCGTGGGAGGTGCCTGTCCTTAGCGTGTCTCACTGGCGTCCTCTGCTGAAGCGTGGCGGCTGCACTGGGTACATTGCCTGTGAAAGCGATGTCTGTGGCCCTTAAGTTCTCCTGATCCAACTGACTAGTGATTGCGGGCTGAGCTTGCTGATGGTCTGGGGTGCCCCACCATTCCCACAATATCTTGGAGAGCGCAAGGATTGGCATTGGATGCTGTTGCTGGCGGAAGGTCGCCGTGCACCTGGTCCGGCTTGGGGGGATGGATGCATGCAGGCCTGGATATACCGGCCACCCTACTGAAGGGGACAACACCCTACCCGGGGCTGGAGGTCCCGCACTTGAATTGCTAAGACCCGCCGAGCGTGTTCTGGACGCACACATTGCCTGTCTGCCTCCGCCTCCCCACACGATGCAGCAGGTACCGCCGGGATCTACTGTAGGGCTGAGTGTGCGGAAGGCTCTGTGCACACTTGTCCTTCCTGAGAGGGGACCTGTTGGGGCCAACTGGGTCGGGGTCGCGTGCTCCTCGCCTGAACCTCTCTCTTTGACTGCCGCTCAGGAGGCGACACTGTAAGAATTGGAACTGTTAGTGAGGGCGAGATAGTAGTGGGCCTTCATATGGCCATTCACTGGCAGTCCTCCGAGCAAGTAGATAGAACGCCTGTGGAAGCTGGGTGAATCCCTGCCGGACGTCTCCCTGAGCCAGCAGCTGACAGTATCGAGCCACAATGGACCGTCACAGGGTCAGGGGAACTGATTCTTGAGCTGCGGGTGGCCAACAGACTGATGACTCTACGCCTCCCACACAGCCACTCACTGGCGTCCCGTTCACAGACTTGGGCACTCCTCCGTATAAGCTGGACCTAATCCTGATGGAGGTACGTGACTCTCGGCAAGCCATTGAGAGACAGTTTGGGACTTTGACAATGGGATTCACCGTTCTTAAAGCTGACCATTACAAGCTAGCCGCGGTTGTCAAAGAAACCAAAGTCGCACTTGAGTTGGCCCCACAACACAAGGAGCATGGCTCACAGATAGCGCAGCTCCAAAAGCAGATTGTAGGTCTACAGGAAAGGGCGGATGATGCAGAGGGGCGCGCTCGGCCCAATAACATTTGCGTCATAGGCCTGCCAGAGCGATGCGAGGGAAGGGGCGCTACTAAGTTCATGGAGCAGTGACTCAAGGATGACGTGGCCCCGGAGGGCCTCTCGGATTTATTCTGTGTGGAAAGGGCACACAGGATACCAACGGGCAGTCTGGTGGCCTTCCCCCGGCCCTTGATTATTAAAGTCCTCAATTTCAGAGACCAAGACATTCTGTTGCAAAAGGCGAGTGAGCTGTCAAATATGCAGTATGATTATCACCGGATATCCCAGTACCCGGACTACACAGCTCTGGTCCAGCATCAACGTTCTCATTATCAAGATGTGAAGAAAAAGCTCAGGGCAGTAAATATCAAATATGCGTTACTATTCCCGGCTAAGTTGAAGGTGTTCCATGATCACAAAACGCAGTTTTTTGAATCCCTGGATGAGGTGGCAGACTGGCTTGCAATTATGTTCCCCTGGCGGATCGGGAACCTCTTCGCAGAAACATACTTGTAGACTGTACACCTACCCTATTTTTTCCTCTGTGGAGGTCTCTGTCCAACTGCGGAGTATCTGCATACCTAGGTTTAAGTTAAAGTAATAAATATGTTCGGTTTTGAGGGTGGGGGCTGGAAAATAGGGAACACTTATGACTAAAGTGAATGGGTTTGGGGGAATTATGCGTGATTTACGGGGGGTTAAGGAATGTGAGTCAGGTGGTTAGGAACCCACAAAAGAGTAAGACTATTTCTATTTTAAAAAAATCACTTATACAGTTACTACAGCCCAAAACAGCTCCAAAACAGTAGAGAATCAGTCAATCTAAGAGATGGAATAAGCTCAGAACCACCCATGGTCAACAAATGATAATGCAACATCCTCCCATACAAAATGAAGGGGAAAGGAACTTAAATTAAAAGGCATAGGAAATTATCTTTCATTAAGATAAATTAAAATAAACAGTTACAAATTTAAATAAATAAGTTTTAATTTGAAATTTGTCATGTAAAAATGTACTTTTGTATATAATTATAAAATATTGTATTATTTAATATCATGTACAAATGAATGTGACAGTAAGTATTATTA
Organism: Lissotriton vulgaris; assembly: GCF_964263255.1. Taxonomy (NCBI): domain Eukaryota; kingdom Metazoa; phylum Chordata; class Amphibia; order Caudata; family Salamandridae; genus Lissotriton; species Lissotriton vulgaris. The sequence continues at coordinate 1,144,316,551 of NC_141687.1, read as the reverse complement.
AAATCAAATTAAATTATTTATGTTAATTCTATACATCCTCTTTACTAACTATTAAAGCTCAAAAAATCTTTCTTCTACATTAGGTGAGAATTCATTTTTTCATTTAAAATTCCCCAAAATTATTTCAATTTATTTTTGTTTAGAGTATTATTATAGAGTAATATTAATGGTCTAAGATGATGTGAGAATTGAACATGGCTCTCTAGGAGTAGTTAATTTGGTGTCTTTTAGAAATTGGGTTACGGGATGGTAAAGGTATGTGCACTGTACAGGAGTAACCACATTCATAGTCAGGGTAAGTCAAAAACACACTGTTGAATTAACCTGTACTTAAGCTCAGGTGGCTTGGCACAGAGCTGTCAGGCTTAACTTAAAAGGCAATGTGTGAAGTATTTGTGCACCACATCAAGCAGTAACACAGTGTTTACTTCACAACAAAACCACTTGATTACGAAAAATAAAGACTAAGGTCCCAATTCAGATCTCGCTAGTAATGCCCTCCATGCAACTTGGATCCGTAGGGCTTTATGAGCGATACGTGCAACTGGAGGGCGAACGAGCGAGTATGATGCCTTTTAATGCTTACAGACTCAGTTTGCTCTGACTCCCATTGAACTCTATGGGAGCATGTATACTGGACGCATGCACAGGCTTCCATAGCAAAAAGGGGTGAAAGGGGAAAAATGTACATCCGGTGGTGGGAACCACACGGTGCACACCACACTGTGCATGGATTGGAAGAGGGGGCCCATAGGTAACCCCACAGGTCTGAATTGGAGGGCTCCAAGTGACGATAGCCCTGCTACGGGCCCCAAAACAATGATTCCTGTGAATTTTTCGATCCCGACATACCGAATTGTGAAGGCTGTCCGAATCATGTATAGTACTTGCTTGCTCCGAAACAGAGTCCATAGAGCTGTATGAAGCATCTGCATACAAGTCCTAAGGACTGGATCAGGTTGGGAGACGATTCACTCGAAACGTACTTGAATGTTGCCTCGTACTTGGTCGGTCAGACCAGTTTGAAGATTGGTCAGGAAAAAAGGTTACAAAACGGATTCGTTAAAGCCAAATCCGATTCATAGGCCTTCCGAGCACGATCGGAATCAGCCCCATAGTTGATGGATTAAACAAGATCAAAACATAAAAGAAACAAATCTGTAGAAGTCAAGGCATTAATTTTCAAAGATTAAACGCAAAAATAGTGCTTAGAAGCAGTTATTGCCTTAAGAGTTATTTGGTCATGCCAGACCGGGACCAAGTTAAGAGTGCAGGCAGACTGTGATGGAGCACGGGCCGCATACAGGGACCCACCTGGGCCTATTTAACTAAAGTACCTTAGTCCTTGGTTTGCATAGATAAAGAAGTGGGGAGCAGCCGAGCGATATGTCAGTGATCCCCACGCAGTTGTAGTGTTGCAAATCATGTCTCCATGCATTTGCGGTGAAGAATCAGTTTCATGAATGAGATGCCAGGTGTGAAGTGTAGCGGTTCTGAGTGTGATACAATGGGGTTTCTCCACTTTGTAAGGATGATTTGTCGACCTACTAAACACAGAGATGCATTGGTTCTGAAGTGGTGGTTCCGGAGGCGATGGGGAGGTTGCGAGTGCAATGCACTGATCTGTCTTCAACACAGCAATGTATCAGTAATGAATCACTCCAATGCTCACTACAGAGGATGTGTTGGCAATGATCAGTGCAACTGCCTTGATGCAATGGTTTTTGTTGGTGCAGCACTTTATGCTAACTTTTAAGAGCCCTGGACTGAGTCGGTTCCACTTGGATTCAAACAAGACTTGCAGCAAGCACAGTTCAGGTGCTGTTTATTGGTTGAAAAGATGTCTTTGATATCTCTTCTACTACTGAAACTGGATGCAAGCCAACAAGCCTTTGGAGATACTTATGCTCAGGGATGTAGAGATGCAGATCCAGTCCTCCTCACTCCCAGGCAAAAGGACAGCAGGCAGCAGGCAAAGACATCAAAGTAGTTTAGCAAAGTGGCATTCCCTCCTGCAGCAGCACAGTAGCCCTTTTTACTGATATAATGTCCTCAGTTCTAGAAGTGTTCTGGGTTGTTGGAGTCACCACTTATACTCTGCTTTGCTTTAGAAGTCGGGAGACTTCAAATAGAAATGCACAAGGTACTGCCTTTCTAGCCCTGGCTCCAGACTCACTAATGCAGCCATTTGTGTGGGGTCAGTGCATATTGCTTTCAGGTCAAAGTGTCAGCACCTTGCTTTCATTCTGCCCGGGATAGGCCCTCAGGATGTGGATGACCTTTTAATCACACCTATGCTCCTTTTGTGTGTGGCTGTCTAGAGGTAATGAAGAAAGCCTGCTGTCATCCACCCCATGCGTGTATACAAAGAAGGTTACAGTAAAAAAGTGACATTTTCGGAATTGCAATTTAAAATCCATTTTCATCATAAGCTACATTTGTTATGTTATGTTAGCTACATTTATTTTGCGCACAGCTGCTCCAGCGAAGGAGCGTCCTGGCGCATGGAAAAGGTGAACATAACACAACGCGAGGAGGAAAGTGAAAATCAACATAAAAAGTTTAAAACAGGTAGGTTTTCACGGCCCTGCGAAATGCTAGTAGATCCTCTAAGAGGCGGATTTCCAAAGGAAGAGAATTCCAGAGAGCCGCAGCTCTCACACGGAAGGAGCGCCCGCCCATCCGGCTAAGCCTGAAACGCGGGGTAACCGCAAGGGATTGCCCAAGAGATCTGAGGGAGCGAGTCGGGACATAAGGGGATAGAAGATTATTGAGGATCTCAGGTGCCGATCCTTTTAAAATTTTAAAGGCGAGGCTGAGTACCTTAAAATGGATTCGGCTTTTCACTGGTAACCAGTGTAGGGACCGCAGAGTATTGGACGTGGGACAGGACCTCGGCAGGCCCACCACTGCTCTCCCAGCCGCGTTCTGGACGCGCTGCAGGCGAACGATCTCAGATTGGTTAGCTCCCAGCAGGAGCGAGCTGGCGTAGTCCAGCCGGGAGATGATCGTCGCTTGGATGACCAACTGTCTCGTCGGAGCATCGAAAAATTTAAGCACCGGCCTCAGTCCACGCAGAACACCAAAACAGCATGCTGCCACTCTCTTAGTATGGGTGGTAAAACATAAGGTGTGGTCGAGCCATACTCCCAGGTTTCTGAGCTCCATCACCGGTATGGGGGCAGGCCCGAGCTCCTGAGGCCACCAACTGTCCCCCCAGCAGTCCGTTCCTCTTCCCACGATCATCACCTCAGTTTTTTTCGCGTTCAGCTGGAGACAGTTGTTATTCATCCAGCTGGCCACCTCTCTCAGCCCGTCTCGGAACCTGGGGGCATCCAGTTCGGCATCCCCGCTGATCGTGACCGCTAGCTGTGTGTCGTCGGCATATGAGACCATAGTAAGGCCCCACTGCCTGGCGACATCAGCCAGCGGCCGCACGTAGAGATTGAAAAGCGTGGGACTCAGCGAGGAGCCCTGGGGAACCCCCAGGTCCAACTGATGGAATTTGGACTGAAAAGGAGGGGTGGCAACGCAGAAGGAGCGATCGCTGAGGAAGGAACGGAACCACTGCAGAGCGGGGCCACAAATGCCAATGTCCTCCAAGCGGTGTAGAAGGATGCGATGGGACACCGTGTCAAAGGCAGCGCTAAGATCTAATAAAATAAGCGCTGCCGTTTGACCTGCATCCAACACACTCCGCAGATGTTCTACCATTGCCAGAAGGGCGGTCTCCGTGCTGTGCCCAGCACGGAACCCATTCTGCGTAGGATCGAGGACATTGGCTAGGGCCAAATGCTCAGATAAGGCTAGGTTGACATGGGCCTCCATGACTTTGGCCGGCCAGGGAAGCAATGAAATCGGGCGATAGTTTTCCGGTTTTAGAGGATCCAATGATGGTTTTTTCAGGATCGGGGAAACCACTGCCTGCTTCCACTTGGCAGGAACAGTGCCTGAAGTCAGGGAAAGATTGATTAATGAACACACTACCGTGCGCCCCTGAAAAGACGGATCTCTAAAGAGGGCAGGTCTGAGTGGGTCCGCCGGGGAGCCGGACTTGACTCGTTGTGCCAGCTTGACAAACCCATCCCAAGAGAGAGTAGGGAGAGAATGTAGTACTGGGCGGCTGCAGAGGTCGTTCCGAGGAGAAAGTGGCAATGTCGTGCTGGGAAACGACAGATAAATGTTCTTAACTTTCTCCAAAAAGAAAGCGGCCAAAATCTCACACTGTGAGGTAGAACCATCCACAGGCGGAGCCGCTCTCTTAGCCATCAAATCTTTTAAAGCTTTAAAGATGGTCTTCGAGGGGTTATGGCTATTACGGAATTCCATTGCGTAGGACGCCGCGCGGGCACTACAAATAGCTCGATGATAGAGCTTAACAGAGGCCAAGTACGCGGTTTTTTTAACGGCATCGTACGCCTTCCGCCACTCCCTTACTGCCCGCCTACACGAGCCCTTCAGAGCGCGGAGAGCACTGTCGTACCAAGGGCTCGACTGCCTGGAGCTGGATTTACTTGCGATAACAGGTACCAATCTGTCAAGCGCCTTAGTGTTTTTAAATTGTGATTCCAGAGAAACCATAATTTCTGCTTCACATCTCTTCCCATTTGGAAATTATACTTTTGAAATGTAATAGGGAAATCCTAACTTTTCCTATGGGCGAGATATGCCTTGCAGTAGTGAAACGCAATTTTAAGAGTATTACAGAAACTGAACATGTAAAAATAAAAAAACAAATATTTCCTACTTTTGAAATGCACTAAACACTGCCCATGGGTTGTCCAGGGCCGATTGTAGGGGTCACCTATGTGTAATAGGAAGGAAGCTTTGGGTCAGGCAAGTGGGTTAACTTTCCAGGTTAACATGGGAGTTTATAACTGCACACACAGACTTTTGCAGTGGCAAGCATGACACATGTTTAAAGGGCTACTTATGTAGGTGGTAAAATCAGTGCTGCAGGCCCACTAGAAACATTTAATGTACACACCCTGGGCACATGTAGTGCACTGTACTAGGAACTCATAAGTAAATTAAATATGGCAACTGCAAATGAGACAATGTTGCCATGTTGTCAGTAAAGCACAGCCACACGTTAGCATTGTTTATCAGTGGTAAAGTACCCAGGCTCCTAAAGACATCAAAAGCGAAGTCCGCAAAAACATGAGCTTTGGAAGGAAAAAGGCAGGGTAAACCATGCCAAGGATGTCAGGTCTAACAGTGTCCATATATAAAAAGAAGAAAAAGTAAGCGGAAGTGAAGTAAAGAAGGTATATTCACCCCAAGCTTTTGTGAGTCCCTTGGCAAATAGTATTTTCATAGCCCTGATTAGGTCTATTGAGCCCATCTCATTGTTCAATCATTGTTTTTGGCTTGGTAACAGGACACATATGTTGACTTGGTCTGATGATCTTCCGAAAGTACTAGGCCAAAACTCCTACATCTCTCTAATAGTGTTCCCAAAAATATAGGCTTGCCAGTCAATTACTTAGGCACACACATACAAAGACACCAACATGCTAGCGCATACATATAAGCAAGCATAGAAACAAATTCGAATGATACACTCAATAACATACATTCTGACTTACACTTATTACAGACAAAGGTATATGTAGAGTAGAAATGTGTCTCTACCTTAGTCTCATAATCAATTAAGACTTACCTGCTGAGCAAAAGTGGGAAATTCCTCCTTTTTGCATGTTGTGTAGGCAACAGGTAAGTGTATGGGAAGGCTATGGCACTTGTCAGCCAGCCACATTGTGGAAATCTTCAAAAGGGGTCAAGAGAGCTGCAACTGTCTGTCTCCTAAAATCTACTGGACATGATTATGAACAACATATTATTGAGTTAGGTGAAGCTCGGGGAAGGGTCAGAGATGGGAAGATAAGGAATTTGAGGATAATTGCCTTAGACTGGTCCCTTGAAACATTAAAAGACATCTGAACCTCATATTAGAGAGGAAGGATTCATGCAATGGTAAGTACAGGAATAGACATGCATCATTAGCATCCTTTAACCTTGTCCTTCATAGAACCCCCCTGCTCACGTCACTGTTGTGACAATTTAAAGACCCTGTGATTATAGATTGGATAGATCTAGAGGACTCTGCAAAGAAACTGTCTGCCTTAGAGCGAGTTATGGTAAAATGACCCCTATTAGACTCACCAGCCATTCTTCGCTGGTGCCTCGCACCAACACATAATGAACTTGCAAGATTGTGTTAGCATTGAAGACAAACAAATAAAAAGTATGTGCCACTGTCATGCTCCAATGCTCTTTAACTTCAATGTTCACCATTTGGAGGATATTTGGCTATCGGTACATATTGCCAATCCCTTTTTCATCCCTTCTCAATGAGTGAAGGGAACCACCCATGACAGACACATCGACCTTGTGTGCCAAATTTAAACAGATTTCTCATATAAATATAGATTGTTGTATAAGTCAGGATCAGTTTATGGGTGGTTTATGTGAAGACACCTGGCTTACCTCTGCACAAAGACAAGCTTAAAAGCAAAGGAGATGCAATTGTCACCTTTTGTCAAGAAAGCCATGACATAACTATTAAAAAATAACAAATGGTCATAATGTAACTAGTGTGTTACAAAAATTTGTTTCTAAGCTTATGGGTAATTGAATGAAATTGATGCAGCCACTCTTTCAGTGGCAAATGTGTAGAACCATTCGAGACATGTTAGAATTAGATATTTGGAGCAAGTGGAACAGACAATAAGAGCTCAGACTAAATAGTTGGTGGAGCTAGGACCTGTACTAGGGTGACCTTAGAAAGGAAGAGCGAAGAACTAAGGTAGAGGCTCTAATATGGCTAGGGCTAGAGAAAGCTGAAAGTCTTTCATCCAAGATGGGAGAGACAGGTATGTTGAGAACAAATACAAGCTAGTATGTTACCTTGTAAGCATTGCATAGGCAGTTTTGTAATTTGGAGCCCATGGCGGAATCAGGGTATAAATTATACTCATTAGGTGAAGTTGTAAACAGAGCAGATAGCAGAGCAGTCATCATCATCATTATCCAAGATAAAAAAATAAGAGAGATACTAACCGATCAATGTAGAAGTATACGAGAATGAGGTGGATAAATGACCTAAACATATTTGCGGCACTATGTAGGTAGCATTTGTAAGACAAATAAGAGAATGATCACGCAGACAAGGCAGTACTGGGCAGTAATGCCCACAGAGTTTTGATAAGACTAGTTAAGCCATCAGTATAGTAATAGAATATGAAGGTATGACCCATGAAATAGGGTTAGTCAGAAGATATGAGAATGAAAAGGACTCACTCAGAAACTCAAACTGAGACAAGAGGTTAACAAGATAATGCATGCATAATTTTAGAAAGCAATTGCTGGGGAGAAAGCAGTAGCTAGGAAAAAAGTAACTTTAGCTAATAAATAAATTGAACTAAGCTGGTGTACCCAAAATACATATTATTAGGAGGCCAATCTAAATCCATATAGGTGATGGTTAGCTAACAGCATTACATCTTTAGTGTACATCGCTTCTTGAAGAGTTTGATTATTTGCTTGTAATACCATTTTTATATTACATAACTTTGTGGAATTTGTACTGTAACTTTATGATTTTCACCATTACTATATGGTAAAAGGAAATTTAATGATATGTTTAATAAAATATGCATTTAAAAAAAATAATAATAGTGTCACAAATTAAACCTTTGTAGGTCCACTGATGTGTATTTTATTCCCCATGTGGTACATATTAAATTATAGGGTGCATTAACTGTCATACAGTGTAAATGTATGAGAAATTTGAGATATTACTGAATTATTCTATTACGTTATGTAATCATTAATATAGTAGCATACCCAGCAGGATGTCAACAAATAGCAACATTATTAGGGTGTAATTGGTATCTGGGTTCCTGGTGAAATTTTGTTGCTATTCCTTCAACACAGTTTAGAAAAGCAGGTACTAACTTATATTGAGTTACAACAACTTTAATATGTATGTATTAAACATAAAAGAGACTCCAACTTAACACTTTGCCACTGGACTCAAGCAAGCCGGGCTGAAGACGGCTGGAATGCCAGAAACCGGTCCTCGGAACCTTGTTTCCGGTCCAGGAAAGGCATGGCTTGGCAGTTCGGGCTGGACTGTTCCCATGAGGCACATGGTCAGACTGATTTTCATAGCCATGTCTGAACTGGGGTGGCAGAGTGGGCTAAAGAACGGTGATGGATTAAACCCAGATCTTTTGACTGGGTGTGAGTGTTTGATTGGTTCAGATGCTCCGTCCATTACCACCCCCTTTTGTACTGCTTTTGGCTGCCATAAGTGTGTCAGGGTATGCTCAGACATGAGTCCCTTGCTCACTTTGCCACTGGATTCAAGCAAGCCGGGCTGAAGACGGCTGGAATGCCAGAAACCGGTCCTCGGAAGCTTGTTTCCGGTCCAGGAAAGGCATGGCTTGGCAGTTCGGGCTGGACTGTTCCCACGAGGCACAGGGTCAGACTGATTTGCATATAGCCACGTCTGAACTGGGGTGGCATAGTGGGCTAAAGAACGGTGATGGATTAAACCCAGATCTTTTGACTGGGTGTGAGTGTTTGATTGGTTCAGATGCTCCGTCCATTACCACCCCCTTTTGTACCGCTTTTGGCCGCCATAAGTGTGGCAGGGTATGCTCAGATGTGAGTCCCTTGCTCACTTTGCCACTGGATTCAAGCAAGCCGGGCTGAAGACGGCTGGAATGCCAGAAATCGGTCCTCGGAAGCTTGTTTCCGGTCCAGGAAAGGCATGGCTTGGCATTCAGGCTGGACTGTTCCCATGAGGCACAGGGTCAGATTGATTTGCATATAGCCATGTCTGAACTGGGGTGGCAGAGTGGGCTAAAGAACGGTGATGGATTAAACCCAGATCTTTTGACTGGGTGTGAGTGTTTGATTGGTTCAGATGCTCCGTCCATTACCACCCCCTTTTGTACCGGATTTTGGCTGCCATAAGTGTGGAAGGGTATGCTCAGATGTGAGTCCCTTGCTCACTTTGCCACTGGATTCAAGCAAGCCGGGCTGAAGACGGCTGGAATGCCAGAAACCGATCCTCGGAAGCTTGTTTCCGGTCCAGGAAAGGCATGGCTTTGCAGTTCGGGCTGGACTGTTCCCATGAGGCACAGGATCAGACTGGTTTGCATATAGCCATGTCTGAACTGGGGTGGCAAAGTGGGCTAAAGAACGGTGATGGATTAAACCCATATCTTTTGACTGGGTGTGAGTGTTTGATTGGTTCAGATGCTCCGTCCATTACCACCCCCTTTTGTACTGCGTTGAAATTTAATAAGGCTGAAATTGGCTCCTACACTGGCACTCTCTGATATAGCACTGTCTTTCTTCATTAAAATTTAGGTGACTTTCTAAAAGCAAGTCAATGCAAATTTAGTGTCCTGTTTTTTCTTTTTGGGTTGCAAACCTAGGTATGAAACATAGTGCTACTATTCTTTCCCGGGTAAACTACTGCAATGCACTATATTTTTGGCTTCCTTCTTAAAAATGTGGCCCTGTTTGCAAAATGTTGAGAAAAGGGCAGTTAAGATTCTTCTTGCTGTGAATTAAAACAACACGGTCACCCAGACATAGTCCACAGTTTACACTGTCTCCCATTAAATAAGATAAATTCCAAACCAATCTTTAATATCTGCTGATGCCCTGTGACTGGATGTTCCTCAACTTAAGTTTGCACGTAAGGGGAGGCGATCATTAGCTTTTCTCACCTATGAGGTATATAAGACCATTGCACCTGCAGGTTGAGCACAATAACCTACAAATATTTAAGTTTCTGAAAACTTGTATCTTCAAAAAAGTAGTTGTGTCTTAGTCAAAGGCAGTCTTTATTGGATATTTTGTACACAAAAGTTTTTCTCCACAAACAAGGCACAAGCATCTTTCTAGAAAATGTCAAAGTAAAGATATACTTTCATTTGTAACTATAGACAGGTAATTAGTACTAAATTCATGCAAAGATGTTACATGTTTATAAAAAAACAAATATATTGATAATATCTAAAAGTTTGCAAATATTTATTTAAATCAATTTTTATAAGGTTACCTGTTCCCTGCCTAAAACTCTGGGATGCTAATTTGCATTAGCTATACAGCGGATGCCAAGCCACTCCTTGGCCTTTAAAAACTGTGAAAACTGCTCCTAGTGCAGTAATAATGGACTTGCTCTGTGGAGGTGTTTTTCTTACCCTTACCGGAAGGCTAGTAGGGTTGGACCAAAAATGTACTTAACAAGTAAATGAACAGTGGAGCCTGGAGAAGGCTGCCCTTTGTCCACCAGCCACGTTTGCACAAAAGCATTGTGGAAGTTGGAATATCATCCCTGTAATGGTTTTGAGTGACAATAAAGAAGAGTCATGCTGATTTCCCTAACCAGCCCCATATATGGGTAAATAGGATCTGCACAAAGGAGGATGAACGAAAACCATCTCCAGCTCAATGCAGATAAGAACAAGAGCATGCTGTTTGGTAAAGCATCTTCCATCTTGGCAGTTGGTTGGTGGCCTCATCAACTGGGTGCCACTCCTATGCCCAATCAAGCACTAAAGAATCTTGGGATAAAACTAGACCTAGCCTTAATTATGAGAGAGCACATACTGGCCACCACTGGCTCATGTTACCACAACCTACGCTTACTGTGCAGATTTTCCCCTCACCTCCCTATTTCCGACCGGAGTACTTTTGTTCAGTCCATCGTAATAAGCAGGCTGGATTATGGCAATGCCATGCTGTCAAACGTTAGTGAAACGCTGATCCCTAAACTTCAGGTTGTTCAAAATATGTCAGCCAGGCTTGTGATTAACTTCCCTTCTATCACTTCCTCAGAGCCTTTCATGAAAGAACCACACTGGTTGCCCGATTGCCTGAGAAAGAAACGCTCTACTGTTAAAATCTGCTGTATCACATATAATGTCTTAAAGGGCAAAGGCCCACTTTATCTTCAAAAAAGAATAAAAGCGTATTCTCCCTACTGTATTGTAATATCTGACTAGAAATACCTGTTGTGGGGCCCCCAGCATTTGTTTAACACACAGCAATGGAACGTCTTTTTCATTTCTCGCCCCTGTGTACTGGAAAAAACTTACTCTTCTTGTTTGTTCAGGTTCAAATTACTGTAACTTTTGGAAACTCCTCAAAGCACACTTAAATCATTCACCCTCATCAACTCTTATTTTTGGTCTGTAACAGTGCCGAGATCCCCTAGAGTATCAAGTCAAATTACCATAACATCTTGAATCTTCTTGTTTATGGGAGAAAGAGAAGGGCCTCTACAAGAATGGGACTTAGAAACCTTTTGGACCTCTGAAGGACTGGGACGTGCCACCAGAGCAAACCTCGTGAAAGTGGGATGTTCCTGGCTTGGAAAGTGTGTCTGATTCGGTCGGAAACAAGGTTTTCCGGATCTGATTCGGCAAACACAAATCCGATTCTGGGCCCTTGTGAACGACTTGGAAATTGGGCAACTGGGCCCCGTTTCCTGTTGGAATTCTTGATGTCACTGCCAATGACCATAATATTTACCTTGCTCAGGTTGGCTTCTTATAATTTATTTTTGTTGTTGATTTAAAGGGAATTCAATGACCTTTGCAGGCCTATCGGATACAGGATAATTAGATGAACTATACAATGTGATATTTAAATATGGTGATTATCGAATTCTGGGGTGAATACTCAGGCCTGCATTAATGTTATACCAATTTCAGCTTAATAGAGAGAGAATAGACAGCAGCCTTATTTCCAACATCTGTTAGTAGGTCCCTGTTTAGAAATCCAAGTGCCACCACCTACTTCAATTATGGCCCAAATGATGTGGAGTACGGAAAATAATTCACTCGAATTATGCATAAAATCCGTATTTCAAGAACAATAAATGCTACAGTAAAGTCTATTAAACATATATATAACAAAATGCATTATTTGTCAATACAATGATGGACATAAGGATAAGAGCTTTGATGTTATCTTCATTGATTACATTTTACCAAAACCATTTTTGATAGAAAGAGAAATTCAGGGGCATATTATCAAGGAGGTTTATCTCCGCTTTTTTGGCTTTAAAAGCCAAGAAAGCAGAGATAAAATTATCTCCCTATTACCTAGCTGTCACTACCACCAGTTAGCGACAGCTAGTAGGAGATAGCGACCATCTTGGGCCCCACTTTGCATGTCAGAAAAATGTATCACTAATGACATGCAAAGTGGGCGTGCCAAGATGTTAGCGACTGGAAACAGTCGCTAACATCGCTATCTCCTATTACCAACTTTTGGAGATATTCGCGCCATCTGTCGATATTAATAAAAACAAATATTTAAATAAAATGTTGTGGACGCTTCCATACATAGTTAGATTGACAATTATACTAATAAAATGTGGGAAATGTTCCCTCATATACGACATGTATACAAAAAGACAGCTTCTAAATCAATTCACCATTATTTTATTGTGTAATAGTAATATGGATAGCTGCAGATACGTAAATGGAAAAAGTAGGTGGTGGGGGACAATGTTTACATGTCATTGTATCCGGTAAGTCGGTTTTATGGTAGCCATTTACGGCCTGAGATTTTGTGCTACAAGTTTATGATTCAGAAAAGGGGGTGGTGATGAACAGAGTGTCTGAATTAAGCAGACCACTCTTACCCAGTCCAAAGATCAGGGCTTGATCCATCACCGTTTTTTAGCTCACTGCACCATCCCAGGTCAGAACTTGGCTATATGCAAATTAGTCTGACCCTGGCCCAGTGCATCATGGGAACAGGGCAGACCAAACTACCAAGCCAATTCTTATACTGGGAAGGAAACAAGCTACCGGGGACCGGTTTCTGGCATTTCAGCCGTCTTCCCGGGAGCTTGTTTCCTTCCCAGTGTAAGAATTGGCTTTTGTAGTTTGGTTTGCCCTGTTCCCATCATGCACTGGGACAGGAACAGACTAATTTGCATACAGCCAGGTTCTGAAACTGGGATGGTGCAGTGAGCTAAAAAACGGTGTTGGATCTAGCCCTGATCTCTTGACTGGGTGAGAGTTTTCTGCTTCATTCAGAGACTCTGTCCCTCACCACCCCTTGTTGTAAATATTTTTGTCCACCCTAAGCATGGAAGGGTATACTCAGACATGAGTCCCTTGCTCATTGCACCATCAGGATTCAAGCAAACCGGGCCGAAGACGGCTGTAATGCCAGAAACTGGTCCCCGGGAGCTTGTTTCCTTCCCAGTGTAAGAACTGGATTTTGTAGTTTGGTTTGCCCTGTTCCCATCATGCACTGGGACAGGAACAGACTAATTTGCATACAGCCAGGTTCTGAAACTGGGATGGTGCAGTGAGCTAAAAACCGGTGTTGGATCTAGCCCAGATCTCTTGACTGGGTGAGAGTTTTCTGCTTCATTCAGAGACTCTGTCCCTCACCACCCCTTGTTGTAAATATTTGTGTCCACCCTAAGCGTGGAAGGGTATACTCAGACATGAGTCCCTTGCTCATTGCACCATCAGGATTCAAGCAAACCGGGCCGAAGACGGCTGTAATGCCAGAAACCGGTCCCCAGGAGCTTGTTTCCTTCCCAGTGTAAGAATTGGCTTTTGTAGTTTGGTTTGCCCTGTTCCCATCATGCACTGGGACAGGAACAGACTAATTTGCATACAGCCAGGTTCTGAAACTGGGATGGTGCAGTGAGCTAAAAAACGGTGTTGGATCTAGCCCTGATCTCTTGACTGGGTGAGAGTTTTCTGCTTCATCCAGAGACTCTGTCCCTCACCACCCCTTGTTGTAAATATTTTTGTCCACCCTAAGCGTGGAAGGGTATACTCAGACATGAGTCCCTTGCTCATTGCACCATCAGGATTCAAGCAAACCGGGCCGAAGACGGCTGTAATGCCAGAAACCGGTCCCCGGGAGCTTGTTTCCTTCCCAGTGTAAGAATTGGCTTTTGTAGTTTGGTTTGCCCTGTTCCCATCATGCACTGGGACAGGAAAAGACTAATTTGCATACAGCCAGGTTCTGAAACTGGGATGGTGCAGTGAGCTAAAAAACGGTGTTGGATCTAGCCCTGATCTCTTGACTGGGTGAGAGTTTTCTGCTTCATTCAGAGACTCTGTCCCTCACCACCCCTTGTTGTAAATACAAGTTTATTGCAAACATAAAATATACCAGTTTATTTAGAAGGCAATTGTAGTGGGTTGTTGAGAAAATCTCCTAAGATTAAGTAATATGATAGTTGACCAGGTACATCTAATAATTGATATACGTTATTAGGAGTGTTGTTTGAGGTGATCGCCAAAAATGTTTAGGAGCCACGTTCAATTTGTTATCAAAACCTATGGAAAATAATGTTGAATGTCTATGGTATGCAAAAAGTTTGAGTGTCCTATTTTTCAAGCATAACCCCTATATGCCCGCCTGTGATTCTCCTAATGCCAATTAATCTCTTAAAAAGATTCTGCTTAGCATGACCAGGTTTAGTTTTTCAAATGCCAGATTTTTATCCCATAATGCTAACGATGACTACTTTATGCTAGGAAGCCCACTGTTTTGTCAGGGACACAACTGTTCAATGGATGCCCATCATAATGCTAAGATCCTTCACAACATGTCAGTCATAGACATTATTATTCCAAGAATAGCCAAAAAGATTAGAGAAATGGCCACAAATATAGCATGCTTACTAACAATGTGGCATTTAAAGCTGCCATTATCCAATAATTAGTTTTTGGAAGCTTGATTTAAGCAGTATTAAACTTTATTATGCCATTACAAACATAATTCGAAAAAAATTGCCATTAATCACAAAAGGTCATACTTATGGCACAGATGTGCTGTAAAAATACTGTAAAAAAATATCCATATATTCTTATGAATACTGTACACAGACCAAGTTTTTTAATTTAGGCCCCTGCTGCATCGATTGGAAAAATAGGACACTCAAACTTTTTGCATACCATAGACATTCAACATTATTTTCCATAGGTTTTGATAACAAATTGAACGTGGCTCCTAAACATTTTTGGCGATCACCTCAAACAACACTCCTAATAACGTATATCAATTATTAGATGTACCTGGTCAACTATCATATTACTTAATCTAAGGAGATTTTCTCAACAACCCACTACAATTGCCTTCTAAATAAACTGGTATATTTTATGTTTGCAATAAACTTGTATTTACAACAAGGGGTGGTGAGGGACAGAGTCTCTGAATGAAGCAGAAAACTCTCACCCAGTCAAGAGATCAGGGCTAGATCCAACAACGTTTTTTAGCTCACTGCACCATCCCAGTTTCAGAACCTGGCTGTATGCAAATTAGTCTTTTCCTGTCCCAGTGCATGATGGGAACAGGGCAAACCAAACTACAAAAGCCAATTCTTACACTGGGAAGGAAACAAGCTCCCGGGGACCGGTTTCTGGCATTACAGCCGTCTTCGGCCCGGTTTGCTTGAATCCTGATGGTGCAATGAGCAAGGGACTCATGTCTGAGTATACCCTTCCACGCTTAGGGTGGACAAAAATATTTACAACAAGGGGTGGTGAGGGACAGAGTCTCTGAATGAAGCAGAAAACTCCCACCCAGTCAAGAGATCAGGGCTAGATCCAACACCGTTTTTTAGCTCACTGCACCATCCCAGTTTCAGAACCTGGCTGTATGCAAATTAGTCTGTTCCTGTCCCAGTGCATGATGGGAACAGGGCAAACCAAACTACAAAAGCCAATTCTTACACTGGGAAGGAAACAAGCTCCCGGGGACCGGTTTCTGGCATTACAGCCGTCTTCGGCCCGGTTTGCTTGAATCCTGATGGTGCAATGAGCAAGGGACTCATGTCTGAGTATACCCTTCCACGCTTAGGGTGGACAAAAATATTTACAACAAGGGGTCTGCTTAATTCAGACACTCTGTTCATCACCACCCCCTTTTCTGAATCATTTTTGTCCACCATAAGCGTGGAAGGGTATACTCAGACATGAGTCCCTTGTCATTGCACCATCAGGATTCAAGCAAACCGGGCCGAAGACGGCTGTAATGCCAGAAACCGGTCCCCGGGAGCTTGTTTCCTTCCCAGTGTAAGAATTGGCTTTTGTAGTTTGGTTTGCCCTGTTCCCATCATGCACTGGGACAGGAACAGACTAATTTGCATACAGCCAGGTTCTGAAACTGGGATGGTGCAGTGAGCTAAAAAACGGTGTTGGATCTAGCCTTGATCTCTTGACTGGGTGAGAGTTTTCTGCTTCATTCAGAGACTCTGTCCCTCACCACCCCTTGTTGTAAATATTTTTGTCCACCCTAAGCGTGGAAGGGTATACTCAGACATGAGTCCCTTGCTCATTGCACCATCAGGATTCAAGCAAACCGTGCCGAAGACGGCTGTAATGCCAGAAACCGGTCCCCGGGAGCTTGTTTCCTTCCCAGTGTAAGAATTGGCTTTTGTAGTTTGGTTTGCCCTGTTTCCATCATGCACTGGGACAGGAACAGACTAATTTGCATACAGCCAGGTTCTGAAACTAGGATGGTGCAGTGAGCTAAAAAACAGTGTTGGATCTAGCCCTGATCTCTTGACTGGGTGAGAGTTTTCTGCTTCATTCAGAGACTCTGTCCCTCACCACCCCTTGTTGTAAATATTTTTCTCCACCCTAAGCGTGGAAGGGTATACTCAGACATGAGTCCCTTGCTCATTGCACCATCAGGATTCAAGCAAACTGGGCCGAAGACGGCTGTAATGCCAGAAACCGGTCCCCGGGAGCCTGTTTCCTTCCCAGTGTAAGAATTGGCTTTTGTAGTTTGGTTTGCCCTGTTCCCATCATGCACTGGGACAGGAAAAGACTAATTTGCATACAGCCAGGTTCTGAAACTGGGATGGTGCAGTGAGCTAAAAAACGGTGTTGGATCTAGCCCTGATCTCTTGACTGGGTGAGAGTTTTCTGCTTCATTCAGAGACTCTGTCCCTCACCACCCCTTGTTGTAAATACAAGTTTATTGCAAACATAAAATATACCAGTTTATTTAGAAGGCAATTGTAGTGGGTTGTTGAGAAAATCTCCTTAGATTAAGTAATATGATAGTTGACCAGGTACATCTAATAATTGATATACGTTATTAGGAGTGTTGTTTGAGGTGATCGCCAAAAATGTTTAGGAGCCACGTTCAATTTGTTATCAAAACCTATGGAAAATAATGTTGAATGTCTATGGTATGCAAAAAGTTTGAGTGTCCTATTTTTCCAATCGATGCAGCAGGGGCCTAAATTAAAAAACTTGGTCTGTGTACAGTATTCATAAGAATATATGGATATTTTTTTACAGTATTTTTACAGCACATCTGTGCCATAAGTATGACCTTTTGTGATTAATGGCAATTTTTTTCGAATTATGTTTGTAATGGCATAATAAAGTTTAATACTGCTTAAATCAAGCTTCCAAAAACTAATTATTGGATAATGGCAGCTTTAAATGCCACATTGTTAGTAAGCATGCTATATTTGTGGCCATTTCTCTAATCTTTTTGGCTATTCTTGGAATAATAATGTCTATGACTGACATGTTGTGAAGGATCTTAGCATTATGATGGGCATCCATTGAACAGTTGTGTCCCTGACAAAACAGTGGGCTTCCTAGCATAAAGTAGTCATCGTTAGCATTATGGGATAAAAATCTGGCATTTGAAAAACTAAACCTGGTCATGCTAAGCAGAATCTTTCAAAGAGATTAATTGGCATTAGGAGAATCACAGGCCGGCATATAGGGGTTATGCTTGAAAAATGTTTTTGAATTAAAAATTGAGTTTCCTTTTCAGACAAAACATTATTTAATTTGAGTGTGTTTACCCATTATAAGATGTCATATTAAAATAAAAAAGACATGCATTCTTATTGAAAGGGCTAAAACTATGGGTTGGTGTTTAGCCATCTTCTGTTATCAAGTGGCCAGATTGAAAAATTGGGCACGTGGTGCATGAAAATGTGGTTATACACTTACAAGGGTATTGGGAAACTTTCCATAAAAATAAATGGACACAAATTAGTAAGCCCTTCTCTTTACAACACATACCTTAGAATTTGGCATTATTCTGAAAACTGCCAATAATTCATTACATGTCAACTAAAACATCTATCATTACTTAAAAAACTATAAATTAAAATGTGCTATTTAAAAGTGTATGCACATGAACCTGAAAGTATGTATGGTTTGACTATTCAGCCAAAGACTGTAAAACATTAAAAATTGAAGTAACCAGGCATTTTCCAAGCACAAACACAATAAGCAAACGGATATCCTTGTATGTTTAAATTGGGTGTAATTAGACAACTTGTAACATGTTCACAAATGTAGGTAGCAAGGGTAATACTAAATATAAAAATGATGAAAGACAACCAAAGATAAGCAATATTTACAATCTGAAATAGTTGTACATTTAACTGTGTCTTTTTCGTATAACATGAAATAAAAATGTTTGCATGGAAAGACTAAAAAGTAAGCAGCTTATCATATTGGAGAATGCTAATTTAAAACATTGATTTTGAATCAAAGTTTTGAAAATATAAAATAAGTGTACACACTTCACACATGCCAATAAATCCATCTTATAAATGTACACTACTGAAAAATGAAATAACAGAGGACTGTAATTCTTGTACAGAATGTTTATATGGTATGAATACTTTCCATGTAAGCTTTAAAGCTAAAAGTATGTTGCTTTAAAAGTTCTCAATTTTCTTATTGCAGATGACAATAAAAATTATCCAAAAACATGAAGTGTTAAATAGATATGAAGCAGAACTTGTACTGATGAGAGGGGACTTCCTAGACTCCAATGAGGATGAAGTAGATGAAGTTCAAACATTGAAAAAAGTGAAAATGGGCGCACTGAAATAACTTTTTTGAAAGATTGTCTTGTTCATTAAATTGAAAAATTAAATTGTATGTTTATGTCAAATGTTGTATAGTATTACATGTAACTTTACTAAAAGAATTGTTTTGAAAAATATTTATTGACTAAAATATAATATGTATAACTGTTTACTGTGGTTGAATTAAAAATAAAAGCTAAATAAATTGAGGTATTTTTAGTAATGAGATAAAAATACAATGAAGATATTCTTTGTCATGCCTATTTTGATTATGCTTCATTTCAACATAGAATATTATTAAACAATTCAAATAAACAACTTGTATCCATAAACAATAGGAATCGTATTGTACATAATTTTTGGTTTGATGAACATAGAAATCAAAATGGCTACCATATGGTGCAATTTTAACATTCGGATTTTACATCAACTACAATTTCATGTTATTACCAATTGAAAATGCTATTAATATAGAATGCACTTAATTGCTGTGTAGTTTTTTTGAAAAGGTTGGAAAATAAACCTAATGTCTGTCAAAATTAAAAAGGGACAACAAATGTAGTGGACTTTATGGAAAGAAACAGTTCAGTTTAATAAAAACTGTGATTTATCTTCCGGAAATGAACATCTTTTGCATTACATATACCCAAAGTCTTACCATATCAGTTACTGCTGGGTGTACTACTCTCTATAAGTTAAACCTGCCTCCCAGTTATGATGTGCCTGTGTTCCTCCTTTCAATATGATGAAATTGGTTTATTGTAATTTGGCATATGTAATCTTACTTCTAAGCCCCTAGTCTTGTGCACAAAGTGTACCCAAGGCCTCCAAGTTAAATGTCGCTGCTGGACTGTAGCACCGAGTGTCCCATCCACTAACCTGATGGTGTAAAACAAAGCTTTGGGACTAACTGTAGAAAGGTGCAATAGAAAATATTATGGAGCCTTACCTTGTAATGTTATATTTATACCCCAAAGATGGTGCTTGAATTCACAGTAATACCTCTTTTTTTCGGTCCTAGTAAGTAGAGTGGCTAAAATAAATCAGGCTTAACTAGAGGAACATGTAATTAACACAACTTGTAAGAAATCCAGCATCAATCTATATAAAGTAAGGGTAATATTATCTTAATGTAGAGACAAAACATAACAGAATAGCATACCGAATAGTCTCACCTTTAACTACAAGCGACAGTGGGTTGGTAGACTCTCTGCCCATTCCTTTGGATTGTAACTTGCATGTTCCTCCTGTGAGGCCTGCGGACAGTAGTGTTCTCGCGGTCAGCGACACATCAGCTGTGACGGACCGTGTTTTCAAGGTTTTCAGCTGGAATGTCGCAGGGATCGCGAGAAAGTTGGCCCTCCCAGATTGGAATGATCTGGTTGATGAGCACGCCATATGCATCTTCCAGGAGACCTGGAGTTTGGAGCCGGTACATAGGGTGGGATTCTCCTCCTACTTCGTGCCTGCACTAATCTCGGAATCAGGGAGAGGACGCCCCTCGGGTGGCCTGCTCATATGGGTAGCAGCTTCCCTAGACTGCAGAATAGAGGAGTCTCATACAGGCTGTCCAGATATTCAAAATATTATTCTAAGAGATTCCAGGGGCCGAACAATATTAAATATTTATAACGTGTACGCCAGAGGGACTAAGGGCGGGAGGAAGTCCACTGTATTATCTCTTCTGGAGAGCCTTTTGAGCACAACTTCACACAAGTTGTATATCCTGGTCGCGGGAGACATGAACTGCACGTTCGAGCCTTTGGGCTCGGATGTTGCCCTAGACCAGGATGAGGAGGACGCCAAGATAGGGATCCCAGCCCTGGAGATTCCACCCATTAGGAGATGGTCAGAGGTGGCGTTACAGTTATACACCCTGAGTCTTGAACTAAATCTAAGGGCAGTGAATGGGAGGACAAATTCAGATAGGGGGGGGCCCATACCTATAATAGACCAGGACACACTTCTAGAATCGACTATATCTTATTAGATATATCTCTGTGGAGCCAGGTGAGGGACATGGTTGTGGTCCCGACGATCAAAAGCGATCACAACCCACTTTCCTTGACCATGGCCCAGTGGTGGTGTTTTCCTAAGAAGGGTCCCATTAACCCCACATTAGCTCCCCCTGATGAGTCGGTAATTTCACTCTGTGGAAGGCGTCTAAAATGGGCTAAATTGGTCCTCTCGGAGGAAAGGGTTGGAGAAATATCAACCCTTTTAGATCAAGCACTGTTAAACCTGGGGTCCCTCCCGGAAGGGGTGGGTAGGGCTTGCGGGGTCTTTGTCTCCTTAGCAGAGGCTCTGACAAATGTGTTTACCATCCCCTCGAGTAAGGTAGGGAATAAAAGAGGTGTAAAGCAAGGTAACGGTTGGTACACACAAATATGTAGGGTACACAAATCAAGACTTGTAGAGGCAGTGAAACTCAAATCCCACCGTGATATACTGGAAGCAAGGAAGGCTTATAATAGATCCCTTAAATTTGCTAAGAAGGAGTGGGAAGAGAAATTTTGGGAGGACCTTCTTCTTGCCAGCAAAAGCAAAGACTCAAGGGGTTTTTGGAACCTTGTAGGCTCCCGGAACAGGCCCGACGAAGCTATGAGACCCTGTAATATCCCCCCACAAAGCTGGGTAAAACACTTTGGGGCTTTATACCTCCCGGCGGATGGGGCACTAAATGTCAGGGTGATCCCCCCACTAGTATCTGAACCTCACGGCTATAATCTCTTTACACTTCTAGAGATCGAAAAGGTAATTGGGTGGGTAGCCCCCCCGGAAGGCAGCAGGCCCAGATGGTTTACCGGGGGATCTCATGCAGGCATATCCAGTGGCCTGGGGAAGGGTTATTGCAGCACTCCTCAATGATATTATGAAGGGGGGGCCAGTGCCCGATTCCTGGAAAGGGGCGGTGGTGGTCCCAATTTATAAAAAAGGATGCAGAGAAATTCCGGGGAACTACCGGCCCATAAGTCTCATTGACTCCACCCAAAAGATAGCAGGTAAAGCTGTACTTGGTAGGATTCTTCATTGGGTGGAGGAAAACAAAATACTATCAGACTTCCAGGCAGGGTTTCGGGCAGGAATGGGGACGATAGAGCAGGTGTTTAGGCTAGCACTCCTTGGCTGGAAGGTGGTGGAGCTAGGCAAGGGCAGTCTATACTTGGCTTTTATAGATTTGAGGACTGCCTTTGACCTAGTTCCTCGGGAGGAGTTATGGAGGGTGCTTTATGGGCTGGGATTGCCTCCTTACATCTTGTCCCTCCTTATTAGCCTTCACGCCCATACCTTTGCTCAGGTTCGCTGGGGGAGAAATGGAGAGTTAACTGAGAAAATCCCAGTGTCTAGGGGTGTGAGACAGGGATGCGTCCTAGCGCCCACCCTCTTCTCACTATATGTTAATGGGGTGGTGGAAAATCTCCAGCAAGAACCAGCCGACGCTCCTTGTCTCGGGGGAGTGCGGATTCCAACCCTACTTTTTGCGGACGATACGCTCTTGATTTCCAAGACTCCGCAAGGCCTCCAGAAGTTGCTAACTCGTTTCCAGAACTTTTGTGTTTCAAGGGGCTTGGTAATCAACGTGGATAAAACCAAGTTTTTAATTCTAAACCCTCCAAGGAAACTGGGCCGCCCACCTATTCTCAACTCTGTTCCCTTGGAGAAAGTATCCGAATTTGATTACCTTGGAATACGGATTACGGATAGCATGAACTGGTCACCTCACATTGCCAAGATGGTCTTGAACCACAAGAGAGTAGGAGGTGCCCTTCCGAGGGAATTCCGGGCATCACCGAGGAGGTCGCTTGCCCCAGCAATTGACATTTACAAGGCTAAGGGAGTAACATCAGCCCTGTATGGGGCAGAGCTGTGGGGGCATTGCTGCCTGGATTCCCTGGCATCAGCAGAGAGCAAGCTTTTGAAATCTTTAATCGCCATCCCTCCGAGCACTCCAACAGTGCCTGTGCTGTTGGACACAGGTTGTAAGAATATCAAAGACCAAGCCCGGCTTCGTCCACTTCTCTTATGGGCACGTATTTGGAGGGGTGAAGAGCTAAAATCGTATGCTGAAGGGTTGGCTGAGATAATGAGCCTGGGCGGCTGGGCGAAGATTAAGTGGTTGAGAGACACCAAAAAGCTTTTGGAGGAACTTGGGCTGGGGGACTGTTGGTCATCAAGAATGGCTCCACCAAAAGACGTTCTGAAAAGATTATACTGGAATTGGGTTGCGGATCAGCTAGTTATAAATTCTGGTCATTGTAAATCTACAGCTGCCTTTTTAACAATAAAAGATGTAGTAGTTTACGAACCTTACCTGGACCTAATTACCCTTCCAGCTGATCGAGCACTGTATTTTAAATTTAGAGTGGGCTCCCTTCCAGTTGGGGCCCTGGTGTCAAAGTGGAAATCAGGTGCCCACACGTCCCCTTTTTGTGCCCGCTGTACCACTAGGACAGAGTCTATTCCGCATATCTGGCTCAAACCCCTTTGTTGCAATATGGGTACGCGTAGTTATCTGGTAGCCCTTCGCATCCTAATGACGGACACTTCCCGTCCCCCCTGTGTTTGTGGTGTAGCCAAATTTTTAAAGCATTTCTGGTTGATTCGATGCAAGAGATTGTCAATAGCGGTTTAATTCGTTTTAGCTAATTTATTCTGACATCACATGTCTTTTTATCTTTCTTAAATGTACATTCAATATTGCTTCTTAAAAATGTTTTTTTCTAGTTTTGTAAATGCTGTATTCTGTGTACGCTTACAAGATATCTTGCATATCGAATAAAAGCTTCAACCAACCAACAATAAGAGTTATAGATTTTTAAAGCAATAGTAAATCAATACTGAAAAATACATAGACAAAATAACATTGAAGTCAATTGCAAAATCCACTAGTGACAATAGGTCACTTGCAGGTCGAGTCTGCAGCGGCTCCTCCAGCAAAGTGGAGCAGAGTCACCCCACTGCTGTTTGAGCAGCGCAAAAAACAAAAAAGTAATAACTCAATGTTATTATCAGTTATTTTTCAGTGTGAACTCAGAGCCAGGTTAGGGTGGTGCGGGGCTGGGCTATCTGAGCCAGTGGGAGGAGAAAATATGTCTAACATTAGTGCACATGTCAGTTTGGCCTGCCAGCCAGGTGAAGAATTGTCTTAGGCTTCCAGGCACTGCCTGAGCAGCCAAACAGGAAGCTCAGACTAATCTCAATACTGCTGTGTTGCTGGTGACAGCAGAGTTGTGATTGGCTTAGGGGAGTGTGGTAGCCTGTGTGCTTCTGTTCCATGAAGTCAAGAAGACAAGAGTAGTGCGGAGCATAATTTTAAGTCAACTTGACTATTGCAATGCACTGCTTCTGGGGGCACCTGCTACTTTGATAGGAAAACTTCAACGGGTGCAGAATTTCACCGCCAAACTGGCACTCTCGCGACGTCTCCTGGATTCCTCTGCTAAGGCACTTAGGGACCTTCATTGGCTGCCAGTCTCGCAACGGATTGATTTTAAAGCTCTGTGTTTGGTGTTTAGGGCTCTCCACGGACAAGGTCCGCCCCCTCTGCAGGACCTCTTCTCATGGTCCACCCCGTCTAGACCACTCCGGTCAGCCTCGGCCTACCTGGCGGTAGTACCTAAGATTCTGAGGTCCCGGATGGGTGGTCTGTCCTTCAGGTTCACCGCAGCGAGACTGTGGAATTCCCTTCCGCTGGGCCTGATGGGCCTGGAAGACCTCCCTTCTTTTAAAAAGGCCTTACAAACCTACCTGTTCCCCAGAACAATGTAACCGGATCGGATGCTGGAAACATCATGTATTGTGTCATAACAGTCTAAGCGCCAGTATGCCCGTCGGGTGACAGTTACAGCGCTATACAAGAACGCCTATACATACATACATACATACAAGAAGAGAAGAGGCAATAGCCGTACACAGGGTAAGTATTTTTTTCATCCCCAAAAACCCCAGTTCTGCAGCAGCCGCCACTGGGTCGAATTCCTTGGAACAATGTAAAATTTAAGGAGATGCGGGCCCCAGGTCTGGGACCAGCCCACAACAGTCAGATACATTTTACATAGCCCCAGGTGCATAGTTGCCTTGGCGCTTTCTGGATGCACAACAGGACACACTGTGTTACCCCTGATTTTACCGCTTAAACAGAGCGGCAAGAAGGAAAATGCGAAAGCACAACAGGCACACACAGCTGATGTTGGATGTTGGTTGTACACTATTCTCTGTAGATACAGCGTAAGCTTTGGGCGTTGATTTCCAGATTGGTGACTAACATGTCTTGGCTGCAGTAAACACAATGAAAAGACTCAGGAACCTCATTGGGTCAGTAACACAGTGTACTAATTTACAATGGGGAATGCTACTACAGGGACATATAGGCTTGCCCTTATTTGTTCACACCCTTTAATATAATGAATGATGCCTGGGCTGAGGGGCATTAAGGAGTGTCTGTGATAAAGTAAAGGTTGTGTAGGCGTCTGTGCCACACATTGTGAGGGCACAGAAGAGTTTGTGTACTTTGTACTGCTTCCACAATAACAGGCCTGCTGTCTTTAGTTTACATAGGTCACCCAGGGTGGCATAAAATGTGCTGAAGCCCAGGTGACTCCTCTAATACCAATGCCCTGGGTACTCAGGGTACCATATGCTTGAAACTCATAAGGTGGTAAAATGTTTTACAATTTGGGATTACCAAGTGGAAGATAGCAGTTGTAGGAGAGAGGACATGCACTGGTTACACAAGGTGACCCCGCACACTTCAACAATAAGTAATACAGTATAAATGGTATTATACATATGGTCACATTGACTCTCCATTTGTTCTCCCAAGAATTCCAAAGTCAGATTTCTTCTGTAAACAGATTCTTTTATTCACAACTGATGATTAAAACCAATAGCCAACGCGTTTCATCCGTGACCGGACTTCTTCAGGGCTTTATTTAGATTTTTCTATATGACACAGCTTCACATTGGTCTTCACACTTGAAATTCAAATATTTTCAACAAATAAAGAAATCATGTTTCCAAAATACTCCAAGTTTCCAATTTTCCAATGAGATAGAGCAGTAAGGGCCGTCAGCAAAGTATCGGCATCTTGTAGTTCATGCGGTCGTCTGGTTCAGACGACCGCATGAACTACGAGAGTGGAGAGTCAATGTGACCATATGTATAATACCATTTATACTGTATTACTTATTGTTGAAGTGTGCGGGGTCACCGTGTGTAATTTGATTTGTAAAACAAGTCTCTTGTTTTCTAATTTTGGGATCTAGGGGATTGTGTCCCAGACCTCCTGCACCCACACATATGTACATTTTAGGGATTTTGTCACCAGTGCGGGCAAAGTAGCCTTAATCCCCTTTTCTGACTTGAATTTAGGACATGCACTGGTGTATAGGCAGAAGACTCATGTTCACTTGTCATATCCATCAGCCTTTAGAGCAATGAGGTTGGGGTGACTATACAGAAAGCAGAACTTCCCTACACTATGATTATAGCCTGAGTGTGGCAGTTTAAATATTACAATTCAAACTATCAAAGTAACCCCTTTTCAACGGTCAGAACTTTCTTTCTAAATATTAACACATCACGCCTATGAAGGCCTTTCTACCCGTAAAACGGAATACATTTTTTTTAAAAGTAAGGCATTTCAAAGTG
Source organism: Lissotriton vulgaris (assembly GCF_964263255.1). Taxonomy (NCBI): domain Eukaryota; kingdom Metazoa; phylum Chordata; class Amphibia; order Caudata; family Salamandridae; genus Lissotriton; species Lissotriton vulgaris. Next base: position 1,144,290,033 of record NC_141687.1, on the reverse strand, counting down.
TATTGGCAGATTTTCATAAAAAATACACACAACATAATGCAGCAAGAGAAGTTGCTGTGCTGTGATACAAGAATGGAAAAGAACAGAACAGTGCCACCTTACAAACATATGGCATATTTCAGCTCTCTACCTACGCTGATGAACTTGCACCAACTCATGCAGACTTGCACCAGGATGCAAAGGTGAATATATTATGGGCAGTTATTGTTTTTCTATCGGAAGGTATACTCCCAGCAGAAAAACAATACTTAGAGGCATATTCCTTGTAATATGTGTGCTACAGAATAAAGTACAAAGGAAGTAACAAAGCAAAATTAAGCTTTTTTCTCCCGATTACTGATGTACCTGGCAGGTGCACGATTGTCACATTAAATCAGGTTTACTACCTTCAATAATTCAGGAATGCATTAAAATACAAGGGTGGGTGTATAGGAATGCTCATTGTCCACCCATTGTAAGGTCGACCCTTCACAGTGTAGCCAATGTGATTTTTTTGTGTTATTATACAGAGTCAATCTAGGTGAGGCAAATTGGTCCTCGAGTGGCTTTCCAATCAGCGGCGTAAGAAACGCCCCCACGGTGCTGGGGGCCCCCAGGCTTCAGTAAATGAAGGGGCCCGGCCCCTCAGCTCTTCGGTGAGAGCTGTGAGAGAGGCATGAGCTGAAGCAAGCCTCTCTCCCTCTGAAGCAGGTGCAGGCTGTCTGCAGCTTGCTCTGAGCCCCTCCCGCTGACTGAAGAGAAACAATGTTTCAACTGACATTGTTTCTCTTCAGTCAGAGCCAGAAGCCAGGCTGGAACAAGGGTGGGGGTGGGGGCCCCAGAGACAGCACTCTCCAGGGCAATGCTCATGTGAGAAGTATCAGCTACTCCCACTTCCCACAAGTGTCAGTCTCTGTCACCAGTACCAGCTCCTCCCACTTCCTACAAGTGCCAGTCTCACACTGTCACCAGTACCAGCTCCTCCCACTTCCAACCAGTGCCAACCACTCACTCTGCCACCAGTGCCTGACGCTCACTCTGCCACCAGTGCCAGCCTCTCACACTGCCACCAGTGCCAGCCTCTCACACTGCCACCAGTGGCTGCTGCTCATACTGCCACCAGTGCCTGCCGCTCACTCTGCCACCAGTGCCAGCCTCTCACTCTGCCACCAGTGCCTGCTGCTCACTCTGCCACCAGTGCCAGCCTCTCACTCTGCCACCAGTGCCAGCCTCTCACTCTGCCACCAGTGCCAGCTTCAGCCACTACCCACCAGTGCCAGCCTCTCACACTCCCACCATTGACAGCTCTAACTCTGCCACCAGTGCCGGCATCTCTCACTGTGCCACCTGTGGCAGCTGAGCTCCTCCGACTACCCACCAGTGCCAACTTCAGTCACTACCCACTTGTGCCAGACTCACACTCTGCCATCAGTTACACCACCATCCCAACAGTTCACACTGCCCATGTTTGCTACACTCCTGCCCAGTGCCAGTTCCTGTACAGTGATGCCACCTATATCACACTGTGCACCAATGCCCAGCAGTGCCAACTCCGTCCACTACCCTCATTTGTACGTCAGCCCCTCTCAGGTAGTTGATGGAAAGGTTTAGACTCCTTGGCCAGCACTATTATTTGTTCACTGTCTCGCAGCTTATCTTTTTTAGCCTATGTTTTCACATGAAATCCCCTTAACTCCGTGCCCAGAATGCATTTGAAAAGGTACAGTCAAAGCGCTATAACTTAAGATGCCTACTTCATTCCATAAACTTCTCACTACACAAAAGCCTAAGCAATTATCTCCATTAAGTAGGGTTCGATGAAGCAGTTGGAGCAATTAAGACAATTAGGCACGCAGCTGTGAAATTCATTGGGGCCTCTTTGCAAAGGTAGCGAGAGAGAATGGAGAGAGAGTGTGGAGAGAGGGAGTGGAGAGAGAGTTGAGAGAGAGAGAGTGGAAAGAGAGAGAATGGAGAGAGAGAGTGGAGAGAGAGAGAGTGTAGAGAGTGGAGAGAGCGTGGAGGGAGACAGTGGAGCGAGAGTGTAGAGAGTGGAGAGAGAGTGGAGAGAGAGTGGAGGGAGACAGTGGAGCGAGAGTGGAGAGAGAGAGGAGAGATAGAGAGTGGAGAGAGAATAGAGAGAGAGTGGAGAGACAGTGGAGAGAGACAGTGGAGAGAGAGAGAGAGAGAGAGAGAGTGGAGCGAGAGTAGAGAGAGAGAGAAGAGAGAGAGAGGGTGGAGAGAGAGAGTGGAAAGAGAGTGGAGAGAGTGGAGGGAGACAGTGGAGAGAGAGTAGAGGGAGAGCGAGAGTGGAGAGAGAGTAGAGAGAGAGAAAGTGAAGAGAGAGACTTTGGAGAGACAGTGGAGAGAGAGACAGTGGAGATAGAGTGGACAGAATTGAGAGAGAAAATGGAGAGAGAGAGAGTAGAGACAGACTGGCTGACTCAGAGACTGAATACTGACTGACCGAGAGACTGAGAGAGAGAGAGAGAGAGAGAGACTGGCTGACTGAGAGAGTGACTGACTGACTGAGAGCAAGAGAGAGACTGATTGAGAGTGAGACTGACTGACAGATAGAGAGAGACTGACTGACTGACTGAGGCAGAGAGATACTAACTGACAGAGAGAGATTGACTGGCAGAGAGAGAGACTGAGAGAGAGAGAGGCAGAGACTGACTGACTGAGAGAGATAGACTGATTGACTGCGAGAGAGACTGACTGACTGAGAGAAAGAGACTGACTGACTGACTGAGGCAGAGAGATACTAACTAACAGAGAGAGATTGACTGGCAGAGAGAGAGACTGAGAGAGAGAGAGGCAGAGACTGACTGACTGAGAGAGATAGACTGATTGACTGCGAGAGAGACTGACTGACTGAGAGAGAGAGACTGACAGAGAGAGAGAGAGACTGATTGATGTAGAGGGAGAATGACTGACTAAGAGAGACTGAATGACTGGGAGAGAGAGAGACTGGCTGGGAGAGAGAGAGACTGACTGACAGAGAGAGAGACTAGGAGAGAGAGAGAGACTGAGAGACTGACTGGCTGAGAGAGAGACTGACAGAGAGAGACACTGACTGAGAGATAGACTGACTGACAGAGACTGACAGAGAGAGAGAGAGAGAGAGACTGAGAGACTGACAGAGAGAGAGAGCCTAACCAACAGAGAGAGAGACTGACTGACAGAGAGGGACTGACTGAGAGAGAGAGACTCACAGAGAGAGACTGACTGACAGAGAGAGAGACTGACTGACAGAGAGAGAGACTGACAGAGAGAGTCACTGACAGAGAGAGAGACTGACTGAGAGGGACTGGCTGACTGTGAGAGAGAGAATTACTGGCTGAGAGAGACTGACAGAGGGAGAGAGAGACTGTCTGGAAGACTGACTGACAGAGAGAGAGAGAGACTGAGAGAGAGAGGCTGAGAGAGATAGACTGACAGAGAGACTGAAAGAGGGACTGACAGAGAGACTGAGAGAGAGAGACTGACAGAGAGAGAGACTGTTAGAGAGAGAGAGACTGTTAGAGAGAGAGACTGACAGAGAGAGACTGACTAAGAGAGAGACTGACTGACTGAGAGAGACTGATTGGGAGAGAGACAGACTGAGAGAGAGACTGGCTGACTGAGAGAGAGAGAGACTGACTGAAAGAGAGAGAGACTGACAGAGAGAGAGACTGGCTGACTGAGAGAGAGAGACTGGCTGACTGAGATAGAGAGACTGACTTACTGAGAGAAACTGACAGAGAGACTGTGAGAGACTGACTGACAGAAAGGGAGAGACTGGCTGACAGAAAGAGAGAGACTGACTGACTAAGAGATACTGACAGAAAGAGAGAGATAGAGAGACTGACAGACAGAAGAACTGACAGGGAGAGAGACTTACAGAGAGAGAGACTGAGAGAGAGACTGACAGAGAGAGGGACTGATTGAGAGAGACTGACAGAGAGAGAGAGACTGATTGACTAACAGACTGGCAGAGAGATAGAGAGACTGACTGAACGACTGACAGACTGATTGACTGAGATAGACTGACTGACTGAGAGAGACTGAATGACAGAGAGAGATAGACTGACAGAGAGAGAGAGACTGGCTGACTAAGAGAGAGAGAGAGACTGACTGACAGACTGACAGAAAGAGAGAGAAAGAGAGACTGACAGAGAGACAGAGACCGACTGACTGACAGACTGACAGAGCGAGAGACTGACTGACTGACAGACTGACTGACTGAGAGAGACTGACTGACTGAGAGAGACTGACTAAGAGAGAGAGACTGACTGTCTGAGAGAGAGAGAGAGAGAGAGACGGTAATGGAATTGGGGTCAAAGTGTGCATGAAGCTATACAAGGCCTCTTAAGATTGCTATTGTCTACTAATAAAAAATGTATTATCAAATGTTCTTTTTGTAGTTACATCTGCTTTTGAAATACTGCATTGTCGCATTGTCTAATGTTTTAAACCGGAAATGAGAAGGAGCAGTGGATGCACTTTTGTCAAAACTGAACGATGAGTGGGCCCGGTGTTGTATATCATGAAACGAGTCTGCATCAGGAAACCCACCTAAAAATGGGCAAACTACCCCTGACTACTGATGGCAGGGACCCTGTAATGAATGGACCACCACCTATGATAGCCTGCTGGCAGACTAAGCCCAACCTTTAACTCCACAATCCAGTGTTACTTATAATGGCTGGATTGGTGACAGTGGCGTAACAATAGCCCCGCATCCCCTGCAGTATGGCGGGTTGCTGGCCTGAGAGCTCTAGACTGGCACAGAGAATGGGGGGGGGGCCTACATATAGTTTACAGGGGGGCCCCCTCAAGTTTCGTTACGCCACTGTTTCCAATCCTAAATTGGATTTTGAAGTCTGGGCCTAAACGTCTAAGTGCTGTCCGTGAGATCATGAGACACTTGGTTGAATTCTGTTGCAATCTCCGAAAAGTGTTTACAGAAATGGCTTTGAATTTCCTGCCATAGGAAAACTAAGACTGTTAGAATTGGGGGTCTCTGGTTGGCGCAAGTATTCACTTGTAACAAGCAGGGACCCTCTCCTCTAAGTCAGGGCGGAGGATGACCCCTTAGAATTACCCTTGCTCACCCTCTAGGTGCTTGGCATGAGCAGCCAAGGCTATTCTTCAGGCGCTATTGGGTTAAGCATTTGTAATCACACACACAGTAAATGTACCAATCCCCACACAAATGGACACCAGGCAGGTATTATATAAAAATACGGTTCCTTTATGTAAAGATATAACTCTGCAGGCAAGTATTTATCACAAGACCATTAATGACGTTTTTCTAAGCCACAAGATTGTAACTAGGCAAGTGTTCTCTTTGAATTAATAGCTGCTTCCTTTTACTCTGGGTTACAGTTCAAATGTATAGATTCAGTTCTCTGTAGATGCCACAGTTCTTTAAATGCACTCTTTAAACTGTTCTTGGGTCCCTGAGACCTTTTGGAATTACTGGCCGCTTCGTAGCGCTTTGGTACGCTTCTCCCGGGGAAAAGGGGCGATAACCTACCGCGACTCATGCATCGGGCGTGAGCACGGGCTTGACTCGTACCGCTCCCAGCTGCGAGGCGTACGGGGCAGTCCGGTCAAGTGGTCCGCTTCTTGCGGCACACGGGGGACGACTCACACAGTGCGCTGTGGGAGGAAAGGCGTCTTAGGCGGGGGAGCCGGCGTACCGAGGCAATCACCGCGCACAGTGCTCTCGAGGGGAAAGAAGAACGTTGCGGGCCCCTAGCCCGTGGTGAGCACTGTGCTTCGGTGAGCGGCGTTTCTTGGGGGTTCCAGCGAAGGCGGATGCGGGGCGCACGGTGGCTCTAGGCAGAGCGAGGCTGGCACCCGGGGCATCCGGACTTCGGGGGATCTGTTCTCTGGGTCTTTGGGGTCCGGTAGGGATTTCAGGCGGGAGCGTGGGGGCACACCAGTGAGCCTCTGGTGGCGAGGTGACACGGCGATTTCACTTAGCGGGGGAAGAGCGGCTCGGCGGAGCGGGGCTCTCCCTCGGCGGGGATGGTGAAACACAGTTGGTCACGGCCTCGAGAAGGGGCTGGGGGGCACCAAGGTCACGGCAGCGAACCTCCAGTGGCGAGGTGACACGGCGATTTCACTCGGCGGGGGGAGAGCGGCTCAGCGGAACGGGGCTCTCCCTCGGCGGGGATGGTGAAACACAGTTGGTCACGGCCTCGAGGAGGGGCTGGGGGGCACCAGGGTCACGGTTCTGGCAGGGGCAGAAATCCTCACAATTACCGGCAGCAAGCAGAGAGCAGGTTGAGCCAGATGATCCTGTGGCTCAGGTCAGAGGGCAAGCTCAGTCAAGCCCTTGGAGAAAGTTTCTAGCACAAGTTTACAAAGTCTTTTCAGCAAGTCTTTTCCTCTCCTTCCTCAGCAAGGCAAGCAGCAGGCCAGTACTTCCAGCGTCTTCTTCTCCTTCTAATTGGGCAGAGGTTGTTTGTGGGAAACAGGATTCTGATTTACAAGGAGCAGGTCTCCTACTTTTAAACAGCATTTTCTTTGTTCTTGCAGGCCAGGGGGGCCTCTGCATAACTTCTTTCAGTCTCTGAGCACTTTGTTGGGTGTACTCTGGTCTCTCCTTTCAGTGTGAGGGGCAGGCACATCAGACGCTCCACAGGAGGTGGAGCCAGCATTGTGTGGACAGGGGCAGCCAGGAGTACCTTGTTGACAGTGTTTCTCCCTTCCTGGGCCAGGTGTTGGGTTAAGTCATCAGTCGCTCCCCAGGGGGCGGAGCCAGCATTGTGGTGGCAGAGCACAGCCCTATTCAGAGTCTAGGGGCACTCACACCTCCCACCAAGGTGTAATGCTTGCATTCACCACCTGTCATCCCCCAGCCCTATCACTCACACAACCCAGACAGCAGATACACATCCTAGCAGAGGTGGGCTGAAATGGTTAGGCAAGCAAATGCTAACTTTCTAAATGTAGCATTTGCAAACACAGGATATTAAAATAAACTTTACTAAAAGATGTATATTATTATTTTGAGTTCAGGCATACTAAACTTGACTTTCTACCATATTCCTTGAGCCTGCTGGGATTATAGGGTGTAATAATTCCAACAGCTCATCTTGGCCTAAGATAACAGGTAGCCTTACAGTAGTGAAAAACGAATTTGGCTGTAATTCACTATTAGGACATGTCACACACATCAGTGCTTGTCCTACCTTACACTTACAATGCACCCTGCCCCAGGGCCTACCATTGGGGTGACATATATGAAGTAAAGGGACGGTTTAGGGGCTGGCAAGTATGTGCACTTGTCCAGCCAGCATGACAGTACCAGACTGCACGCAGGTTCTGCAATGGCAGACCCTAGACACATTTTCAAAGGCTGCTTCTGTGGGTGGCGCAACCAGTGCTGCAGGCCCACTAGAAGTATTGGCATTTACATCCCTGGCACTCCTGGTTCACTTTACTGGGGACTGACAGTAAATTCAATGAACCAATCATGGAAATCAATCACAGTTACACTTTACATTGGGAGAGCATATGCACTTTAGCACTGGACAGCAGTGGTAAAGTGCCCAGAGTCATTCGCAACAAAAACAGGTCAGAGAGAATATTCGAGGAAGGCAAAAAGTTCAGGGATGACCCTGCCAAGAGGGCCAAGTCCAACAAAGACCATTCCATCTGAGCCAATCCCACAATATTGCATCTTCACTGGGCTGAAGAAAAAGGTTTCTTGTGCAAGGAGCTTCTCTGCAGCAGCAAATCTGTTTCAGTTGGTCCTCTATGAGACGTTATGAACGACCCATGTTTCCAGACTCATCATCAGATAGAACCTTTAGCCTTGTCAGATGGATGATTCTGACCTCTGAGAAAAAAAGACTTAGGGATTGGTTATGAGTTTGGCAGATTTGTGGACCACCAAACCCACAGTGGCAGTGCAGTAACCGCCACACCAGTGGTCTGACTGCTGTATTACAAGTATAGCATTCAGATCACCATAGGATGCCACAACCACCGCCACAATAAGCTGAATGTACCAGTGCAGCACCGCCAAGCATGTTACTAGTTTCCTCACATCCAACCTGTCCCCCATAAAAAGGGTGGCAGTGAGAACATCGAGGGGACCTTACTGGGCAACCTGTTCACACAGGGCCATGGGCAGCATGCAGGGGGGCACATGGTGTGCACCCATGTCTGCATGCACCCCCTTTGCTACAAACCATGGACTTTACAGTATATGCCGTGAATGAATGGGCTTTAGCATTGACATTGCTAGGCCTTTTTATAGGCACCACCGTGGCAATGCCAAAGGAAAACATGCCATACTACACGATAAGTATTAATCTTGTGGGTGGCCGTTGTAAGGTATGGCAGTGTGGGAGGGGGCGGTGGTGTGGTGTCCTGCTCTCACACCATCAAACTCATAATCAGGCCCTAAGTAAAAACTTATAAATCTTGAACCGCCTAACAAAATTACTTTCTTGCACGGAAACTTCGAAGAGCTCCCACCTAGGCATTTTCCCTACAAAACCAACTGCTTCAGCAGGACCTCATAATAAAAACAATCAGGCTTCCAGAAAACTTCATCAGGTATGGTCTACAACCTTAGCACAGTCAAGGATCTCCACTTTCATTTCTAAGTCGTAAGGTAAAACCTTCAACCTGACTTAACCTATTGATATATCTGACTGCATTTTATCTCAGTAAACTTCAAATTACACCAAGATCCAGGTCCCCCAGGAACGGGGAATTATTCTTGATACACTTTCTTTTGAAAATATAATATCTCAGGTTCCCCTTATTGGTATTTCATTATTTTGAAGTAAATTTGTTTATTTCATTTTAAATTATTTTTCAGATTGGAGTTAGATTATTAAGTGTGTTGTGTTTTAAACTTTTACGTTTTTTGGATATTTTAAATGCTTTACACATTTTTTGTAATTTAACAGTGTTTGCTCTGTGCTATCTCTAGCAGGGGCTTAGTTTAGAATTAATGAAATATAAGCTTGGACCAAAAAGGTTTGTGACTTTATTACTTTGCTGGCCTACTAACCCCCCAAAAGTAATAATTAATTTTCTTACAGGTACCCTATGGAGTTCTTTTTTATACTACATTCCCTCACCCTGCTATGCAACTGCTAGATTCTCAGAGATGCACACAATCTCAGAGTTTGTAAAAGTTTCAAATAGACTGTTATAAATAATGCCTAAACACACACCAGTGCATAGCAACTTTAAACTATTCTGTAAAACAACAAAGAAGATAGAAGCTTCAATAATTAAGCAAGAGCACATTACAGCGGAGGGTGGAGGAGGAGCCCAGCACTTTCGGTTCCAGGGTTGTAAGTTCAGCGCTCTAGCTGCGCTGTCCGAGTTGTTAATAAATTCCCTGCCTTGACACACGCGCGTGGTGGAGACGAGTCCAGCCGGTGGCAGTGGCTGACTCTATCCGCTAGCGCTGTGGGTACAAGCTATGCACTGTGAGCGCTGATGGCATAGCGCTTTTTAAAAAACTTGGCGATTGCTGCTAACTTTTAATTCAAGTGTATTCCTTGTGTATAATTTCAATTGCGCCTCACCTGTAGGCTGAAGTAATCTTGTGTGGGATTGTACTCTCTATACTCCCGCCCCGGTCCGCCGCGTCCATCTTGGGCGTTTGTAGCGGAGGGTGGAGGAGGAGCCCAGCACTTTCGGTTCCAGGGTTGTAAGTTCAGCGCTCTAGCTGCGCTGTCCGAGTTGTTAATAAATTCCCTGCCTTGACACACGAGCGTGGTGGAGACGAGTCCAGCCGGTGGCAGTGGCTGACTCTATCCGCTAGCGCTGTGGGTACAAGCTATGCACTGTGAGCGCTGATGGCATAGCGCTTTTTAAAAAACTTGGCGATTGCTGCTAACTTTTAATTCAAGTGTATTCCTTGTGTATAATTTCAATTGCGCCTCACCTGTAGGCTGAAGTAATCTTGTGTGGGATTGTACTCTCTATACTCCCGCCCCGGTCCGCCGCGTCCATCTTGGGCGTTTGTAGCGGAGGGTGGAGGAGGAGCCCAGCACTTCGGTTCCAGGGTTGTAAGTTCAGCTCTCTAGCTGCCCCTACCTCTCCTATATAATGTGCGTAGGGCCGCGACCGCGCAGCGGACGCGTGCAGCGGGCGCGCCGGGAGCGCGCCGAAGTCGCGCCAAAGTCAAGCCCGTCTGCGCCCGTCCGCGGCCGGACGGGGCGCGGGGCCAAGACTCTTGGCCATTTAACATCCCAAAAGCTACGGTATGGTAGACAGGAGCTGCTAGATTTGTGTCCCGATGTCAATCTATCTTGTACACACACTATGGAGGCGCTTTCATTGCACACCTGCCCCATATGTTCTTTTACGCCTGACGAACCACTCACCAAGGCAGATCTCAATAAGCAGATCAAAGCGGGCTTGTTAAACTGCCGTTCTCTCAGCAAACATGGTATACAAATATATCAGCTACTGGAGGATGATGGATTTGATATAATGTTTTTTACGGAGACCTGGCTAGGAGAATTCTCCGACCCTGACATCATCGAAGCTATGCCCCCTGGCTATTCCCTTTCCAGACTGGATAGGAAAGTTGGCAGAGGAGGAGGAATTGCAATTGCCATTAAAACTCCTCTACAATGTTCCATATCTCCTCTTACCATTGATCACTGTGAAGCAGGATCCTTCACTATCATCATAAATCCACAATTCTCCCTCTCAGGCATTCTGGTATACAGACCCCCAGGGAGACTGTATGACTTCACTTCTAGCCTGTTAGAATCCACTGCTCACTTAGCAATAAGGAAAAACAATTTCCTGGTGCTTGGGGAGATGAATGTTCACTTTGACGACCCCCTCGACTCGGAGGCGATGGACATCAGGTCTGTACTTCAGTCCCTACGGCTTGATCTTATAAATCATGACCCTACTCATAGACTTGGTCACCTCCTAGACCCTATCTTTGGGAACGGATCCAGAGTACAAGCCTCACCCCCTATTCCCGTACCCTGGTCTGATCACTCCATTATCCCATTCCATTTGCAGATATCTGAGTCTGACTCAAAAAATGACTCGGACCACCGATACCTGCGGCGGAAATGGAAAAGTTTTTCCCATGATACTTTTAACAAACTGCTTGAAATAGGAGGTCCTCTAGTAGGCACTAACTGTGAAATAGCATACAGTCAGCTGCAGAGTAGAATTTTAATGGCTCTTGACAAAACTGCCCCCACTCGTAGTATGAAAAACTCCAAAAACTCCAGGAAAACCACACCATGGTACACCTCAGAACTCCAGGCAATGAAATCCGCGTGCAAAAAATTAGAACGCGACTGGCGTATCAATTTCTGCCCTGATATCAAACTACAATATAAAAAAGCGCAAAAGGAATATAATAAGAAAATCCGCACCTCCAAAGCCTTGCATTACAAAACACGCATTGGGGAGGCAGAGAACTCCTCCAAAGAGCTTTTTAAAATTTTTAAAGAAATTTCAGTGCTCACCAATGATAGTGTGTCTTGCAATAACTCGGTGGAAACCTGTAATAAAATTGCACACTACTTCTCGGGGAAAATCACCAACATCTATGCCAGTTTTTCTGGTAACTTGACCTCTGGCCATGACTTTGTGGAAAGTGTAGATGTTAGTTTTACTGAGCCTCGTCTACAATGCTTTTCGGTTCCCCCTCCTGAAATGCTTATAAATATCTGTAAGAGCGTCAAATCAGGTTCCCCTCGGGACCCTGCCCCCCCGAAAGTACTCAGAGAAAGTCTACAAATACTAGAACCTTATTTTAGGCACATCATCCAATTATCCTTTTCCTCAGCCTGCCTACCGCTAGATTGGAAAAGGGCAATTGTATTACCAATTAAAAAGAAACCGAATGTAAGTCAGGACATCCTGGAAAACCTGAGACCTATCTCTCTTCTGCCATACCTTGCGAAAGTGACCGAAAAAATAAACAACTCATGGCTCACTTAGAAGCCAATAACTCCCTGCACAGTTCTCAGTCTGGTTTCCGGACAGACTACTCCACTGAGACAGCCCTCCTGAGAGCGACTGAAACTCTTCGGGCAGGAGCTGACGAGGGTCATACGATGGCACTTATTATGTTGGATCTCAGTGCTGCGTTTGACACTGTAGCACATTCCATCTTGCTACAGTGTCTAAACCAGGCTGGGGTCACCAAGGCTGCACTGGGATGGCTTAAAGCTTTCCTCATAGACCGCAGCTTCCAGGTTCAGAGAGGCGACCTCCTCTCTGATAGCATTGCCTTAGAACAGGGGGTACCTCAGGGCTCCGCCCTGAGCCCCACCCTGTTTAATCTTTACATGGCCCCGCTGGCGGATGTGGTCCAATCGTATGGCGTAAAATTAGTATCTTACGCCGACGATACCCAACTCCTCATCTCCCTATCCCAGGCACCCACTTTAGCAGCCGCAAACTTTAAAACATGTATGCAGGAGCTTGCAGGCTGGATGAACCAACACTGCCTGAAGCTCAACGGCTCAAAAACTGAGGTTCTTGTGATAGGCGGAAGCACGGCTAGTTGGACTCAGGACTGGTGGCCTCCCTGCTTAGGTCCCCTACCTACTCCTTGCAAGGAAGCAAAGAACTTGGGTGTCTGGGTTGATCCCACGCTGTCCTTTGACAGTCATGTCCATAAAGTAGTAGGGAAATGTTTTGGGGTGCTGAAGACCTTAAACCGCACTCTGGACCTTCTCCCTTTAGAGGCTAGACGCACTATGACCCAAGCTCTAGTCACCTCCCGTATTGATTACGGTAATGTGCTAATGCTAGGGACTACCGAGAAGAACCTCAGGAGACTGCAGGTTCTACAAAACACAGCAGCGCGACTAGTCCTCAGGTTACCCAAAAGAGCAGCCTCCAAGCCCACCTTGGCTGCTCTTCACTGGCTTCCTATAAAAAAGAGGATCCTGTTCAAAGCGCTACTACTATGCTACAGGATAACCTCTCAGAAAGCCCCTGAATACCTGAGGGATCTTGCCATCCCCTACGTACCCAACAGAGCACTTCGTTCTATGGGCACTGGTCTTCTTAAAATCCCTCGGATAAATAAGGCCAGAATGGGAGGACGCTCCTTTCGTGTGTTGGCGGCCAAAAATTGGAACGCTCTCCCTCTGAACATCAGATTAGCAGAGACTGAGCCTATTTTTAGGAAACTTTTAAAAACCCACCTTTATACCCTATAGATCTTCCACTGTCTTCTTTTTCTTCTCTGCTGCTCTCTCCACAGCGCGGGGACACGCCGGGATGGCGTCACCAGGCGCTTTATAAACCCCTTTATTATTATTTATTATTACTATTATTATTATTACAAGCTCTTCAGAGTTCAGGGCTTACACCTGGAATGAAGTATTAGTATCCAGTCTAAAAACATTATATTGCATCCATTTAGTGTCTGTGTCTTTCAGTGCAGAACAAAATTATAAATAAAATGTGGCATGATGTCAGAATAAACCTAGCGTAAGATCCCTAAACTTTAAGGGCGCAATTTATAGTTTGATAAGCAGTAGTCTGTCAGTCAGGGTGGTGGAAGAAATTTCTTACGCCACTATGATGTACTGCAGTACAACAGATTTAGAGTTACCCTCAAGCCCAGCAATGATCTCTGTGCCTTCAGAGGGAAAGCTGTAACAATGTGTCCCATGAAGGTACAAAAAGCTTTGTGAACAGCAGACATAATTTTTGACAGACAGCTACCAAACTCCGAAAAGCTTTCAGGGCTCATGACGATGTTGGACAGAATCACTTCTGCCAGATACTGACTCAGACATGGGACCTACCGACTCCCAGTCATCGGCCCTGACCGCCCTATTACGATGCGAACAGACCTTGTTGTGTTGCATTGTTATAATTTACTATGGGAGCATGCCTTCTGGCCATAAACCGGACATAATACATGCTCCCATAGGTACCTAAAGGTGTTTTCTCAACCTCAAACGGGAGGCTGTGAACCAAAGGTGGCCCAGCTGGGGCACCCTAACACGCATTTCAACAAGGTTTCCATCTTGGACAGACCAGCATGGAAACCATGTCGGAAACCATGATCGTAATCTCAAGGGCAGAAAGAGCCACACTTTAGTTTACAGGCTGCATTCCAACTGGCAGACAGACTCTCCAAGCCAGTCGGAAGCCAGCCGGAATAAACCGGCATATTCCATTCTGAACTCCTACATCAAAATGAGGCTATCCGAAAGAAATCGAACCGACCCATTATGATACGGCTTGCCTTCCGAGCCAAATCGTAATGTGCCCCTTAGTGTCATGACTATGATGTTGTTGACCCTCAGATTATATGCTAGTGAATAAAGTGACACGGTATACAACTGTTACAACGAAGTTTTTACAACGCACTACCAATACAACGCAGGCATTACCACGCATACCATTACAACGCATTGCGCTGGGGGGCGCTCTAGGATAGGGAATAAGTATAATTTTATATCCACCACCTTCCCTGGTGTCCACGGGGACTGGAGTTGGAATATAAAATTATACTTACCACTATCCAGCACCTCTAAGCGCTATGCGTTGTAACGGTATTCGTTGTAAATACCGCGTTGTAATGGTATGCGTGGTAAAAGTATGCGTTGTAACGTCATACATCCAAGTAACACATATGACATTGTGGAACTTGACACAAACTTGTGCACCCAGAACGTTTTAATAGCAGTGTCACCTAATTGGTGATGCATGTGATGGATGGGTGTGGGTGTCAATAAAGCCGCTACGGAACGGTAGCTAAGTTCTGTGTTCAGCAGAACACTACAATAACAAAGATACTAATATGTGATTTATCCTGTTTCATTGGATAACCTACATTTCAAAGTCTACCATAGCTGTTGTGAACCTTGTTGCAGTGTTTCTCACCCATAGACAGCCATGACAGGAGAGTTTGCAGTGGCTGAGGTTGCGTGCAGCATCGGAGGCCTAGTGGGCAAGAAGCCGGGGGAGCCTTCTGAACGGCAGCCCGAGCAGAGAACGACGGGCGCGGCAGCGCCAGTGTGCTCCGAGGGTGGAAGCGCTGGCCGAGGGCAGAATTGGCTCCTGGTGGATGGCCTGGCATGCGTGTTGTGGCAGCAACGGTGTATATGTGACCGGAAGGTCCCCAGTGGTGACCCGATGATTGTTGTTGCTAATCTCCCCTCCACCCACCTTCTACATTGATTCTAGCGGTCACATCAGGCCACGGGGATGGGGTGTCCCGCAGACTAACCGGGGGTCGGAGTCGAGTGAATTGTCTGCTGGGGTCCGGACAGCCTGTGGGGGGCCTTTGGGACTGCGCCGGGCCCAATTGTAGGGCCGTGGGCCGGCTCGTGTTACTCTGCTTACTAGCGGATTTAGCATTGGGGCCTGCAGCATGGGGACTGGCACGGGAGGTGTTGGACTCCACAAGGCATATATATCCACTCAGTGGAGGGACACTGTGACCCTTTTTATGTACAATAGTGTTACGGCTTGAGCCCTGAGACTGCAGGGGAAGAGTGCCATTGGAAGCACTGGGGAGCGGAGCCGAGCACAGGGCCCTTAGCTGATGTGAAGTAAATAGAGCCCTGTGCAGCAGTGAACAGCCCTACATGGACATTTGTGGTTCTTGTGGCAGTGGCAAATAGTGGCATGAAGGCCGGCTTGTGATTGCTGGACCCCATATATGCTACTGACTTTTACTAAGCAAGGAGCCAGGCCTAGGCTTCATGCGCAATGTGGAACCCAATGCGGGGTGTGAGATATACTGCCCAGGTCAGCTGGAGGCAGGGCTTGAGTTTGCAGAGTGACACAGAGTAGGAGGGACACAACTATCTGCGGAAGCAGGCGGGTTAGCACTCACTGCGGCTTGTGGGCAGGAGGTATCCACTCAAGTCCCGATATTCAAGAGGTTCAAAGCAGCAACAGATATCGACAACCAATAACGCAAGGGGGAAGATGTATGTGTCAAAGGCTGTGCAGGTGTGGTTCGTACAGGAGGCTAGTCTGGGTGGTTATAGAACCGCCATCATGAGGGATGAGCGTCAAGATTGCACCATGACAAAAGATAAAATGGCAGTAGGAACTGCTAATCAGAGCATGTTGGACCACTACACCGTAACATGGGCCTCGACAACCAACCAGGGAGGTGCACAGGGAGGCATTCCGGACAATGCCGCACTCATGGTGGCCATCACACAGTCCAGGGACACATTAGAAGAGAAGATTGGAGAGGTGGGCTCCGATGTCATGCTTCTAAGACAGGATCTGTGGAATGCGGTGGAGCGCATTACTGAGACCAGGGTCCAGAGAGTGTAGGATTCGATCGCTACCTTGCAGAAAAAAAGTTGCGTCACTGGAGACGATCACCAGGGATCTGCCCTCGTGGGTGGAAGACACGGAGGGCAGGGCTAGGAGTAAAAAAACAACCTTTTGTGGGATTCCACGAAGAATGTGGATGGGGGACTCACCAAGCTAGCTCGCCGCTGCCGTGAGGGAAACGGCTTCATCATCGCTCACTGCCCTGCTCGCCGGACCCCCGCTGTTGCCATCATCGAAAAGGAAGCCGGCCGTCACCAGGACTACTGCTCCCAGGGTGCCCAGCTGGTCACTGTTTGAGCGCATCAGCAGAGGGCGCCGAAGGGGCTCAAAGCCAGCGTTGCTCTCCCGCAGCGGGAGACTCACCAAGCAGGCTCGCCGCTGCCGTGAGGAAAACGGCTTCATTCATCGCCCTCTGCCCTGCTCGCCGGACCTCCGCTGTTGCCATCATCGAAAAGGGAGCCAGCCGTCACCAGGACTACTGCTTCCAGGGTGCCCTGCTGGTCGCTGTTTGAGCACATCAGCAGAGGGCGCCACAGGGGCTCAAAGCCAGCGTTGCTCTCCCGCAGAGCGGGACGCACGCGGGCGTGCCCGGGCGAAGCCTGGACCAAGGGCGGGCCCATCTGCGCCCGTCCGAGCCAGGAAGAGGGAGGGCTGGGCCTGGTCCCTTTCTTCTTTCATTTGCCTGGGAGCACAACCCACGAGGTACTGTCTATTTCGATCTAGTGACTATATAAGTTCCTTGGTTGCCATCTATATTTGATTCAAAATGCTACCTTGCGCTTGTGCCACAGTGCTCTTTGACTTTTATTCTTAGTACATTGTGTCATAGATAACAACCTATAAGGTCTACCCAAATCAAAAATCGGCAAAAGGAAAGCAATGGAGGGAGCTGGGGGATGTAATGGGATGCCAATAGAACAAAGGAAGAAGAAGAAGTAGAGGAAACTCCTACAAAATGCAGGTGCTAACTGTGTGATGAATAGGATAGACAACTTAATACAAGAATGTGAAAAAAATCCTAGTTAATGAGTCTAGTATTCCTGTCAATGAACCCCCAATTAAGAGCCCTGTAGTCACCCCCAAAAAAGCGGTAATGCCCTCAATTTTTAATAAATCAAATCGGGGGAAAAAAAAGGGGGCTGCGAGTCTGTCCCAGCCTGAAGCGAATCCCCCTGAGCATGAGTCTTTGATCGCCCAAGAAGAGAGTAGGCTGCCAAATCAGGTGGGCTTTATTGTCCAATCTTCCAACAGATTTGCCTCCCTTGATACGATAAGTGAACACTCTCACTCGATATTAACACCATTATTGCCTGATACACCCGAGAAGGTGCAAAGTTTCCCATGTAATCAATATAATGGGGTCCCAGTAGCAGTTATAATGGCACTTAGAGGGGAGATCGAACAGATGAAAAGCATGTTCACCGAGCTCCGTGTAACAGTCAACTCTACACTTAACCTTAAAACAAATATAAGTCAAGTTGGATTGGTCCCCCATGCATCTCAGGAAACCACACGCAGCCAAGGGTGCCCATGCATAAACATTCCAGACGCTGCGAGGTTTATGTCCGAATCACTCAGGGGGAAAGGAGGCTCACTACAGCACATACTTAATAGAATTGTTTATACCAAAGACAGTGCAGATAGATCTAGTCTACTAGTAAACAAACATGTACCATCGGGGATACACAATAGAACTCATACTCTGTCAGTTCCTCTAACAAACCCAGGCCTTAGAAATTGTGAGAACCAAAACACACCTACAAATATCATTTTCATGGTTAATGTCCCCAAACTCACTGAAACTAGAAGCCCTGAAAATGGCGAATCACTGATTAATAAATCAATCCATTAGATTAGTCATGTACGAGGGTGTTGTTCCATCATTAGGGGGGACATAACTAAAGCAAGAAGATGTATAATCCCCAATACAACATTAGATAGTATTGAATTAACACTGGCAGATGCTCGTCTGGCTGAAAACCTGGTAGCATTAGAGTATAGAACATCCTCACCTGATTCGTCCCGTATACAATTAAGGCGCCGTCCCATTCTAACTGCAACTGTAAGTGGTTGGGTGAAGGAACATGCTCTAGGAATTGAAGGTCCTAGGTCAAACTTGGACACTAACGATTGACTCTATCAGAATCCACCTGAAGAAGGGGAGAGGAGTCGCAAATCCTTCTGTCGCAGCACCCCTTCTCTGACCAAACAAGGGCTACCTTTGGCACCTCCCATTCTTATTCCACAAGAAAATGTTACACATAAGGAAACCTCAAGGCTCACTTCCATTGATCAAACCCACTTAAACATCCTCTCCTGGAACATAGCTGGGTTAAATAAAAATATGTCAGTTCCCTTGTGGAACAAGTTTCTAGAAACTCATGGTTTATGTTTATTCCAGGAGACCTGGAGTGTAAGTGCACCGTATAAATCCGGCTACAGTACATTCCATATCCCGGCAGTGTCTACGGGAAAGGGCAGGCCTTCTGGAGGACTAACAGCTTGGATCAGATTAGATATGGGCTGCTCAGCCCTCCTACATGACACCGGAAGTCCCGACATTATGTGGCTTACAATAAAAGGTCCGAAGGGAGGAGATCTATTGGAGCTCTTTAATGTCTATATAAGAGGGACAGTAAATGGCAAGTCCTCGACCATCTTAACCCCCTAGATGCTCATGACGAGCTCAGCTCGTCAAGAGGCACAGTTGAGCTGTGCTGATGACGAGCTGAGCTCGTCATGAACAATGGTAAATCTGTGAGTGCAGCACCGGGGGGAAAACCTCTAGCAGCCAAGGTGTTAACACAGCTGGAAAATCAAATAAACAAGTGCCCCCCGTCTGCTAAAATCATTGTGGCCGGCGACTTTAACTGCACATTCGAGCCACTAAGCAGTGAAGATCTCCTAAGGATAATTGAAGAGGATAGCAAATGGGCAGTGCCCCCCTAGTCTTACCACCAGTAAAAAGATGGTCTGAGATTGTAATCCAAGTTACTGCTATAATACTAGAATATGGCCTAAGAGCCACAAATGGCAGAACCCTATCTGACATCAGGGGGAAAAATACTTACAATAAACTTGCATACCCTTCCCGCAATGATTATATCTTGGTCGACTTACGCCTCTGGGCCGATGTCATTGACATGGAAGTGGGCCTAACTATAGACAGTGACCACAACTCTCTAATGTTAAAATTAAAGAATCAATGGGCCCCTCCCAACACAACAAAAAATCTAATACCATTGGGAATTCCCTCGTCTCCACAAAGGAGTTAATTCTCTCTAATTGTGGTAGGCGTCTAAGATGGCCCAAGGTCGCAGGAGAGGACCAAAAACTAAATAACATCTCCTCAATATTAGTGTCAAAGACAGCCGAACTCGAGGCAGCTTCAGATAATGTCCGGGGGGGGGGGGGGGGGGGGGTGAAGATTCCCATAATATACCACGAGACAATTGCTCAGATTGGTGCCCACTTCCTTGAAAGACGACGCAGTGGCCACACTAGGAGACAAACAAAAAGCTCCAAATCATGGTACACTGAGTCTTGCAGGGAGAAAAGGCAAGTACTAACATCTGCGGTAAAGGGGAAAAATCCCACCTTAGTTAAAATAGCGAGGATGGAGTACAACCTATCACTAAAGCAAGCAAAACGTGATTGGGAAGAGGTACATTAGGAGGACCTGAAAGTTGCCTGTACCAAGAGGGATTCCGCCTCCTTTTGGGCTCTAATCAAGGTGAGAGATAGGAGGGACAACATCCCAATCCCGAACCATATTGGTGATCAGGCCTGGTGGGATCACTTTTCCCAACTGTACACGGAGGAACCATAGGCCCTACCTACCTCTCAGTTGCAGAGAATTGCAAATAACAATGGCTTTTATTTATGTTTTCGTTTTTAAAACATTAATAAAAGACATTGTCATTTACAATGCCACTAGCTTAAACTCGCGTAAATGTGAGCCCTATTGCATTGCAAATGCTTTGACTGGTCTGGCTCCCGCGCTTCCACGCTGTGTGCCAAGCATACGTTGTATGAATGAACGTGCATACTGTAAGTGCTGGACTGGCTCCCTCTGGAAGAGAACTGGGTCTTGTCCCGAGAAATGAGGCTATTTAGACCGGAGGAGCGCAACACAGCTGGACGCTCTGAGGCCAAAAAGCTGATAAGTCACCAAAATTGTGATTTTGAAACAAAGGCAGCTCTGGAAATGCGTTTTCATTTCGGAGGCGCCGTGACAGGACACATCAGTGCTCTTGGTGCGTGCAGGTATCGCTTAGGAGCAACTGCTAGAAAGAGCATGGGGATTTTCTGCTCTGCAGCGAAAATGCAATTGCATCTGCCCAATGATCCTGTAGACAACTAGTCAGGGCCAGTCTCCAATGCCGTCCTCTCCCAGCTGCCTCGTCGAACCCACGGCTCTCACCTCATTAATGCAGCACTTGGGCCCAGTGTCTCGCCGCTATTCTTTTCCTTGGCTTGTCGTAGGTCTCTGCTGCATGGCTCGTCTTCAGGGCTGGCCGTCGAGCTGTAACTCATATTCGGGTCTCGGCTCGGTACGCCTCTTCCTCCGCTGCTCATCCAGGGCTATGCCACGTACCCTCTTCTACTCCGGGCGCTTTCCCTGGTTCCGGAAAGAACTCCGCACTGTAGTCTCAGCGTTGAGCTCCAGGACTCAAAACCAAGGGAAAGTGAAAGAGCAGCACACGCTGTAGGCACGCCGTGAGCGTGCACATCGGCGTGGCCTGCAGCTCGTGCCCAGTGGCGGCACATAGAACTTGTGAAGAAGGAGAGAGCGGTTGCCGCAGTCCAAGATGACCAGCCGGTCTTTTCATGACCCAACCGAGGGCCCGGAGGAGCCACAGCACACGCATCATTCTACCAGTAACAACGCTGCAGGGCCGGTAGAAGACCAGCCTTAGAGAAGGAGGAGGGAGGGGAAGCAAAATCACGCAATGTTTGTTGTTGAGGGAGAGGGGGGTCGGTGGGGGTGGAGGGGGTGTGTGAGTGTGTGTGTATGTGTGTGTGGGTGTGTGTGCGTGTGTGTGTATGCGCACGCACACACAGTTACTGCGTGCGGCTGGCTTGTGTGGACGGAAGGGGGGCAGGAGATGTGCACGGTGCGTTCACATTTCCAGTCCGTCCTGCGCATGCAACTCTCCTGTCTCCCTTCCGAGGCAAGTCAGCAACAATAAGTCTTTCTGACAACAGTGCTTCGCGCTGCGTCGCCAGGTGCGAGACATAAAAAAAGGACCTATCAAAGCCCTTAGTCGCTACGTGAAACATGCATTTCACGCATACTATCAGCCTTTGCATTAAATGAGGGTCCATTGTATACAATATTTAGGACCTACCCACAGAAAGGCTGGGAATCCTAACGGGGCGAACTCTTCACGTGCCAGGTCTAGTCACGATGGATCTGTGAATAGTCACGTTTAATATACTACGTTGCCCAAAAGGGGGGGGACACGACACACAAGATTCAGAATTGATTCTATAAGACTAATGACCGCGCTAGGAGCAATATCAAAACCTTTTGTCGCTGCAACAGCTTTATCAGCAATAGAAACAAGCCTTGAGAAAGTTTGCATGTTTAAAGAAACACGTATCGGCTGTCATCGGCTGTTCATCAACCATCACTACCTGGAAGGCCATAGGATTAGGACTTCCAGTCTGGACGTTACTATTGCTCTTGCTTGTAGTGCTCAACCAATTTTCAAACTATATACACAATGTGTATATTACATGTAGTATTCCAGGACTATTAGACATATTTGTGTACTATGTTTGAAGTTATCCTCAACTGCTATAATAAAACATTGGACTAATTAACATTAAATTGAACAAGAAAAATACTCATATTTGATGTTCTCTTCTCTTTTTGCTTGATTTATTTGAAATATTTGTCTATCTTTGATCCAATACATGGATTAAATAATCATTGTTGTAGGACTGGCCATTTAGCTAAACGTAATGGCCATACTGTAAATTGTAGAGTGCTGAGGTACAACTATTTTGTATCGCCAGAAGATGTCATTAACTGGACAGATGAAACAGTGAAGATCCGGCCCGCACGCCGCTAAGGTTGGAATCAAATTCTTTGTCCTGTGAGGTCGTCCACATCCCACCCAATACCAAAATCAAAGGAACCAGGAGGTTGAGATCTAGACGCCAATCCTGCAGCGATCAAAAACAGATCCACTTCGGTGCCACGGCAGGGGTCTTCAGCCTCATAGGTACGCCAGGACTCTCCCGGGATGAAGCATGAGCGGGGGCTAGTACCTTTGTTTGACTCAAAATAGTTGAGGGGAACGCCCGTTAACTATGGGCAGGTTATTGGTGAAACAATGGCGGGGGCTCACATTGGGATCCGCAAGCCACCTCCGTCGCGACAGATAATTCAGCAGTTTTGAGGTATAGGAGGGGTTTGGAAAAAGTTGGGGCACACATGTTATATGTTTGCACTGGTCATTGCTACACATGGCTAATATTCACACACTGGCTTATAGTTGTCCCACATATTAAAGTCACAAGACTTTAGATGGTAGTCACTATAGATAGGGCATGACTCCAGGCGGGGGACCTCCGAATAGTGAGTTGGAACATCAGAGGAGCACTAGATACAGTCAAAAGAGGGGCTCTACTTCAAAAGGCCAAACGGTACCGATCAGACATCCTGATGCTTCAGGAGATGCTTATAATGGGTAATACAGCATTGCGTCTCCTCCGCGATGGCTGTGTGTAAGTTTACCAATCTGGATTCACCTGGGGGTCCAGTGGGGTTGCGATTTTAATTCATGGTAGTGTCTCATACCAACATATAAAGGCATGGACAGACATCCAGGAGAGATATGTGTTAACTGTGGTCCTGGATGTGTGCCTGCAACAAATGCCTCCCTGTTCGCTTTGTGTAGTCTCCACTGTAAGCCACTATCATGATGTTTATTAAAAGCAAGGTGGCTGCACGCGCTACCAGCACCTGGATGGTGCTCATTCCTCCACAAACACAGGACAAGCTCTGTCTGAGCTCCAGTATAATTGTTTTTAACTGCTCTTTGGCTCAAAAGCAGACCCCTCCCACCTAATACACAATATCGAGCAGCGCTATTGGCCACCGTTGTTTTATTAATGACGCCTGTATGTTACATTTTTTTCATGGCTTGCCTCCAAATCACACCTCTCCCACCACCAACAGAGCATGGGCTCGCACAGCTGCATTTTCACTTTGAATTTGACTACTTGCAGTGTTTTTTGTTGGATTTCCTTATAGCAGACCCTTCCCATCTCCTGACACAGCATGACCGCGTGCCTTTAATCACTTATGAACAGCCCACTTTTACTTTACATTTATATGTAAATAGCTCCACTTGTTTTGGCCGGGGGGCATGGGGAGAATAGTGATTTGCTCAGAATCACAGGCTGTTGAGCCAACGAGGAGGCTCGAACATCATCACCTCCACTCCAAAGTTGGCTGCTTTGGGCGTTACGCCACACCTTCTCCTTTGTCATATCGACTTTAAATGAAGACAAAAAACTTGTTAAGAGTGTGTGGGCATTCCAGTGGGGGATAATGTACTGCATTGCTAAACACTTATAAGGTCCAAAAAGGCTAGACCTAATGGCTATGCCAGTGCTTGTTTTAAAATGGTGTAATTGCCGCGCCTGCTCTACCAATTGCAGAACCATCCATATCAGATACTCCCTGTGTGGTTTTGCCAGGTCAACGCAGCATTGGGTCAATTTCTGTTAACAGGAGGGGCCTCCAGAGTAGCGCTGAGGACTTGCTGTCAGTCGACGTATTGCGGGGGTTGGCCATGTCGGATGTTCAATCGTACTATATGGCATTGCATCTTTTGGTGCCGAATGAATGGTGGTATGGGGACAGGAAGGACACCGCTTATGCAGTGGAGCGAAAGTGTATACAAGAGTCATCCTACATACCATACTGTTTTTGGCGCCTCTACGCAATTCTTTAACGCCGGCCACTCGGGTGGTATTCTGGGTGTGGAAACAGTCTCGCTGCAGGATGGGGTGGTGGAATAAATTTACTGGGGAAACCCCACTGTGCCACAACGGTCATTTGCCGCAGCTAGCTGCATTATCTGGACATCGAGGGTGGAATAATATAGAAGTCTACACATTAGGAGACGTATTGCGAAGCTTGGTTCTGAAATCATTCCAAGATCTTCAACAAGAGTACCAGATACCAAAAACTACATTTTATAAATACCTTCAATTTTGGCATGCAATTTATCCTAGTATCTCAGGGTAAGAGGCAGTTTATAAATTCAGTCTGATTGAAGCCAAGGTCTTCATGGGCCATTTGCAGGACCATAAAATCTCGAAGATCTATCAGTCACTGGTGACCAATAGCTCCACTACATTGGATAAACTTAGAGAAACATGGGCTGGTGATCTTGGACAAATAGACGGAGTTGATTAGATGGAAAGACTGTCCTTCCCTAGGGGAGCAGTGATAGCAATACCGCTGCGTATTATTCAATTTAAATACCTTCACCGGGTTTAGTATACCAGGATCTGGCTGTGGAGGGCAGGCCTAGAGTCATCCCCTGTATGCCGGTGGTGTGGTCGGGAGGAGGGGTCCCTAATACAGAAAATTTGGCATTGTACAGTGCTCACAAAATTTTGGAGACTGGTTCTGGTCGGTCTTGCAGAAGTGTTGGGGTGGGAGCTCCCCACTTCAACAAGATTGGCAATTTTACATATCACGGAGGCCATAGGAGGTAAAGTATAGAAGAGGCACCTGTTATTGTTGGGGCTAACATTGGGTAAAAGGAATGTAGTAAGGCTGTGGAACCCCATCTTCTCTCTCGGCATGGAAAAATGGGCTGGACTTTTTGCATGGGGTTAGAGATCCCAATATTCAAGGCCAGGGGTTGCCCACAAAAGCACCCCAAAATCTGGAAAAGGTGGGCAGACAACCGAGGACTAAATTTGGAACAGGTGCCCACAGTGGATGCATATGTATCAATGTTGTTATGTGGGCCTCTTAGTTAAGGGACCAGCAATATGGTGATGGAATCTATTTGTTTGGGTGGACGATGTGGTGGGAAATGAAATGCAGTAGTGGTTCAATGCATTTATGTTATATTCCAATTCAATTCAATTAAAATAATCTTTTTTCGGATACTTAATATCCAAAAATACACAGGTCACGTTTAAAACTTTTCCGATAAAAAAATCAATAAATGACAATAAATAACAAGGACTTGTATATATAGCATAAATGGAATTATAAATATTCATATTATAACAGAGCGGTAAATATATAAGACGACCACTCCTTTAAATTGGTCAGTTATTCTTGACAATAGCAGCATAGAGTAATAAGTGCAAAAATGCTGGCAATCAGAAACAGACAAATAACAGCACTGCGTAATATGTTAAAATAATTTAATCAAATAGCAGCATGAATATATTATAATAAAGTGCATAAAGGTATTAGCTATATTTGATAAACCATAATATGCAAGGAACAGATTTCGACAAGATGCCACATAACATTAAAAATTATGGTTCACAACATGTAACAGCTAAATGTAATCATGTGAAATCTGATGTTTTTAAGGAGTGCTCATTGAAACATGTGAGCGAACTGCCACTTTCAGAAAAAAAATTATTCTGGAGGTTGAGTCTACACTCTTAAAATTAAGGATTTAGGAGCTTTCCTTGCAAACTAGATGGCTCACTGGCAGTTCACAGGGGGTCTGAGTGCTTTTTGACCAGGGTTCAAACCCCAGCTGGGGAAAATCTTTTTTTTTTTTATTTGTTTTCTAAATTCCATAAATGAAAGCTGTGCCTTTGTAAATCACCCCCTAACAGTGTCTGGGAGAACTATGGCCTCCTTAGTAATAGTGCATGTCAGGTATTGATGGCATGCTGTGTGGCATGTGGAAGGGGGGACAGCTTTGCTATAAAAGAAATCACTTATTTAGCGGAATGAGAATTTGGGGATGATTGTGTAACAATAATAAATGCATGGGGCTAGTGGCAGACTAAAAAAGGAAGGGCTATTTGTATTTAAAGCATGTAAATCGAGAGAGGATTTGTGGCATTTAAATTCCAAACACCATCGAAATGGAGGAGGGACTGACATCATTTTTTAATGACAAATAGGCCTTTAGCTGAACAAATTCCAGCAAAATAGATGGCTCACTGGCAGTTCACAGGGGCTGTGGCTTTTTTTTAACCGGGGTTCAAACCCCAGCTGGGGAAAATCGATTTTTATATTCTTTTCAATTTTTTTTCTATTTTACCCAAATGAAGGATTCCCTTTTGTAAATCATCCTTATGAGTGTCTGTGAGATTTGTGTCCTTTTTAGTCAAGCCAGTGCATGTCAGAGATTTGTGACATGCACTGGCATGTGGAAGGGGGGGGGGGGCAGGCTTGCTATGAAATAAATCCCTTAATTTGTGGAATGAGACTTTGGGAATGGTTGTGTAAGAAATCTAAATGCATGGGCCAAGTGCCAGAATGAGGGGAAGGAAGGGCTCTTTGTTTATAAATAACGAAAATCAAGTGTAGATTTGTGGCATGTAAAAAGAAAACATCATGGAAACAGAAGAAGGGCATCACCCTTTTTCCGGGACACAAAGGCTTTGGGCAAAACAATTTTATGCAAAACAGGTGGTACAGTGGTAGTTCATAGAGGCTATGAGTGCCTTTTGACAAGGGTGTAAAGTACACGATAGAAGCTGTAATCCTTGATAGCTCTTTATTCAAGTAAAGAATAAGAAGAACAGGTTGTGCCAGGAAGCACAACCGTACAGAGATATATCAAGGCTCCAACTGCCTGATACTGTAAGAACATTAGTGATGCATACTGTAAGAACATTGGTGATGCAACAAGCATTCTAGAGGTTCGCTCCAACACGAGCCTTAAAGGAAAATACAATAAAGGAATATACAACATAACACATCCCCCCCCTTACAAGAAACAGAAAATATAGACAAGCTTGGAATGCAGTAAAAAGGAGAATAAGGAAAATAATCAAAATAATAAATTTAAAAAAAAACAAAACCTAATAAACCTACCTAAGATAATCTTAAAGCCAACTAGGCAGAACTGTTTTCCTTTTTGAGTCTTTTGCACCAGCCAAACCAGACTCTGAATTTCCGTCTAAGCCAGTGGAACTAGAATCCCGGTTTCCCTCCTTGTCCCGGTTTCCCTCCTTGTTCCCTACGTCACCTTGACCTGGCAAAGACTCACCAACTTGACAGTCCCTAACAGGATCACTAACTATCCCTTCTCCTTCCCTTAATTGCGGAAACAAACCACCTGGAGCTAACTGGGATTGTAACTCACTATTTTCAAAGTAGTCTTCCACCCAATCAAAATCACTTGATTTTTTACTCCCAACTTGCTCCTCATCATGATTTTGACAAACGTCAAAGGCAACATCTTTAAGATTCCAAACTTTACCATCACTTAGTCTAACCGAGTTCCTAAAAACATCAACAACTTTTTTCGGCAAATCAAACTTATTCTCACCCTTCATAACCTTGTAAGGTTTCCTGATCCTGACCCAATCTCCAGTTTTCACTATAGTGTTCTTAGCACCATGTCGTTTATCATAGTACTACTTGCTCTTGGAATGAACTAATTCTAAATTATTTTTCACATCCTCAGGTGACCATCTCTGCACACTCTCCTTAAATAACCAATCTGGATTAAACTTGCACCTGGGTAGTCTACCTCTCATCATCACAAAAGGGGACATACCAGTACAATTGTTCAAAGTTACTTTATAAGACCAAACCGCCTTGTTTATTTCTACTTTCCAATCCAAGTTCTTGTTGTTAGCCGCCTGCAAAACATCTTTAATCGCCCTATTAAAGCGTTCTACTGTTCTATTCCCACTAGGATTGTACAAAGAGGTTGTTTTATGTCTGATACCACACTTCTCAAAATACTCTTTAGCAGCTTTAGATAAAAATTGTACTCCATTGTCCGTTAAGATATTTACAGGCAACCCTTCCATCATAAAAATTTTATCCAAGAACTTCAAGACTGCTCGAGTGTCTACTTTTTCCACAAACTTAACCATGGGCCACTTAGTAAAAAGATCAATACCAACCAAACCATATTCTTTTGCGTCACCTATCGGACCAAAAATGTCCACTGCAATGGTCTCCCAGGGAAGATCCGGAATGAGTCCCTCACTCATCGTTGGTCTCAACGTCCTCAAGGATTTATTAGCCGCACTACAAACTGGACAAACTTTTACAAAAGTTTCTATCTCCTTATCAATTTTTGGCCACCAAAACAAACCCTTGACAGCCAACTTAGTTCTCACTATTCCAAAATGTCCCTCATGACACATTTGTAAAATATTTTCCCTTAATCCTGCAGGTGGAACAATCCTGTCCCCCCTCATCAAAACCTCTTTTTCAAAAGATAGCTCACAACGTACTTCCCAAAACGGTTTTAAATTGCCTGTCATAAATTTTTCTTTAGGCCAACCTTTGCAAATAAATCTTGAAACCTCCACTAACTCTTTGTCCAATTCATGCTCCTTAGCCCATTCCTCTCTGCTGATGGCAGGAACCCCAGAATCTTGTACAAAAGCTATACTAAAGTTCCCCCATGGGTCATCAACACACTCCTCTAGCGGCGCAGGCAGTCTAGACAAACAATCCGCCACTACACTATCTTTTCCTGGTACATAACTAATACAGTATATGTATTCCTTCATACGCATAGAAATTCTTGCCAATCTAGCAGAAGCTGTTGCAGTTCCATCTGTAGATAAAATGTGGACTAACGGTTTATGATCCGTCCTGATGTTTACCATTTTTCCCCATACAAATGCACGAAAGTGCTCTAGTGCCCACGCGCAAGCTAAAGCTTCCCTTTCTATTATAGGGTACCTGCTTTCGGCTGGTGACAAAGCCCTGGATGCAAACAAAATAATCCTCTCTTTTCCACCGTCCCCAACCTGCGACAGTACAGCACCCAGACCTTTATCGCTTGCATCAGTTGTCAAAAGGCAATCCAAATTGGGGTCAAAACTCGACAAGGCGTTTACTTTTTGCAATTCCCATTTAACTTCTGCAAACTCCCTTTCACACTCCTTTGTCCATTCAAACTTCACATTTTTTTTTAATAAAGATCTAATATTATACACTTTTGAAGCGAAATTCTTTATGAATTTAGCGCAGTACTCTGCCATTCCTAAGAAGGATTTAATCTCTTCTTTAGACTCAGGTGCAGGCGAAGAAACAATGCTCTCCACCAGCGACACCTTTGGCCTGACTCCCTCCTCACTGATGATATGTCCAAGATAAGAGACACTCCTCTCGCCAAATTTACATTTGGATAACTCTACAGTTAATCCTGCTGAATTAAGTGTGTCAAACACTTTCCACATTTTTGCATCATGATCTTCTTTGTTGGTACCTGCAATTAAAACATCATCCTGGAAAAAACAAATACCTTCCATATCACCAAATAATTTGTGCATTAACCGTTGAAAAACAGCCGCAGCTGATGCAAGCCCAAAAGGCATTCTTCTAAATTGGAAAAAGCCAAACGGCGTGATGAAAGCCGTTAAATGTCTCGATTCAGGCTCTAGAACTACCTGGTGATAGGCAGCAGAAAGGTCTATCGTGGAGAACCAAGTTGCTCCTCTTAAGGAAGAGACCATCTCATTAATTTTTGGTAACGGGAACCTCTCAATCACAATGTTTTTATTAAGATGGCGTAAATCTATACATAAACGAATTTTGCCATTGGATTTCCTCGCTACTACAACTGGACTAATCCACTCTGATGAATCTACTTCCTCGATAACAACTTTAGCTAAAAGGCCTTGAATTTCTTTCTTTACCTCATCCCTTATTAATAAGGGAATAGGTCTGACCTTGTGCACTTTAGGTTGTGCATCACTTTTGAGCATAATCCTATGCTCAAAACCTTTCAACTTGCCCAACTTCCCTTCCACTACATTAGTGAATCTACTCTTCAAGACATCTTCAATCTTGCTACATTCATCTAAGACCAACACCTTTTCTTTGCTGTTAGGGTCCAAAATGATGTGAAGATTTTTCTGGTCATGCCACCCTAGGACAGATGATCCCGTTTTGGCTATATACAATTTCCCTCTTGTTAATCTACCTTTGAAAAGGAAGGTGAGCCATCTGAAACCCAACAAACTTATCCTTTCCCCCGTGTAACTCACAGGATTAACATCAGAGACATTCAATTTATCCCCTATCTTGTGTGTAAATTTCTTCTTCCATATCTCTTCGTTAATGATAGTGTATGGAGATCCAGAATCTGCATACACTTTTACCTTAATACCTCCTAAGGACATTTCGCAAATTGGTTTACCCTCCATAGCTTCATCAGTGATGTTGAGCATATAATTCCCTCTTACATTTTTCACGCAACCTTCCTCATCTTCACCACTCTCGTTAGCACTCAAATCTTCATTCCATATACATTTAACATTACTACGCTTGCGACACATTTTGCTAAAAGGGCCCATCAATCCACACACTCCACATTTTTTCCTTAGAGCAGGACACGACTTGCTGTACGCCATATGTTCTTTGCTATCGCAACGGTAACACCTTCTCTCATCTACATTCCTTTCTCTTCCTTGATTCTGAAATGGTTGATTAAAGTTTTTGTTTTGAAACTGTCTAGTCTGACTCTTTGCCGCTCCTTGTATTTTGAAAACTGCAGATGACGCTTTGTCTGATTCTTTTACTGTGTCTTTGACAACAATGGCACATCTTCCAGACATTCCTGACTTCCTCATAATAGCAAGTACATCGTCCAAGGGTGCATCACCATTTACCCAAAGAAGGTCCTGAATCGGGGAATTGTCATTGTGCATAACTAGTTGGTCCCGAATGAGGTTGTCATGCAAATTTCCAAATTTACAGTCAATTGCCAGTTTTTTTAAGTCATCTAACCATTCATCGACCAATTCTTCTTTCTTTTGTTTCCTCTGAAAAAATGTGTGCCTCACCACACCAATACACACTTTTGGCGCAAAATATCTATCCATATCTCCCATGGCATTTTCAAATTCACTTAAATCAGCATTAAGCACTTTTTGCATTTGTGAATACGTTTTTAAACCTTTCGGTCCCAAGGAATGTAAAATAATTATTTTCTTTTGTTCTGGTTTCATTTTTGCATTTTCATCAATAGCACAAATATAATTGTTGAAATACTCTTTCCATTCTACCCACTTCATATCTGGTTGAGATCCTGTAGCCCAGAAAGGTTGTGGAGGGCTGATTACAAAACTTTGTTGAGCCATCTCCTCTTTCAATGTACCCTGAGGTTGATCTCCAGTATCCATAAATTATAATCAACTTATATATATCATAAAATATATATAGTTGTAAAGCTGCTTCAATAATATGCAATAAAATATGTTCAAACAACACAGAATATAAAATAATAGTGTCCCAACAGTCTCACCTGTTCTTCCTGTGAAGCGTTAAAGAATCGCTTTAATTTAAAATAATATTATTAATAATCGTCCTTTATTTATTTGTTCAGTGCTTTGTCGTGTGGTTCTTCGTGTGAAACTGACCAGAGAAGTATTTCCGATTCCCAAAATGGCCGCTACGCAGGGTCACGCTGCGTGACCTTGCGCGCTTCTGTCATCCCGCAACACATTCAGCGTCAGAGTGTAGAGAAGACGTTCTGAACTGGATCGTGGGGTCACGCAGCCAAGAGATCGCACATGGAACTCTGCGCTCGGTTGAAAGATGCAGGCAGGCGCCGCCTAACAGAAACCAGTGAGTGAAAGCGATTACCGCCTACCTTAATAAACTTGGTAGATGTCGCCGTCAGCTCACAAAGGGATAACAGGCTCAGTAGGTTTGCGCAGGCGTTTTCCTGGAATAAAGTATTGTCAGTTCCAATAAGATATGACGATTTTTTTTTTCCTCCAAAAAAAAAATGTGCAAAATTCCACCACGACGTCCAAAATGATCCGTATCCCTCGTCGTCGCCAATTGTAAAGTACACGATAGAAGCTGTAATCCTTGATAGCTCTTTATTCAAGTAAAGAATAAGAAGAACAGGTGGTGCCAGGAAGCACAACCGTACAGAGATATATCCAGGCTCCAACTGCCTGATACTGTAAGAACATTAGTGATGCATACTGTAAGAACATTGGTGATGCAACAAGCATTCTAGAGGCTCGCTCAAACACGAGCCTTAAAGGAAAATACAATAAAGGAATATACAACATAACAAAGGGTTCAAACCCCACCTGGGGAAATTCTTTTTTTATATTGTTTTTTCTTTTTTTAAACAATTTATTTATTTTAGCAGAGTGAAAGATAGTCCTTTGGAAATCCTCACTGATAATCATGAAAGACCATGTAAAAAATCTGTGGCATATGTCACATAAGCTGTGGCATATGCCACATGACAGAGTGACACGTGTCACATGCCAGGAATGGGCTCCAACCCTTACAGCACCCGCGGCTGGGTGGAGCAGGGCGCTGTGAAGGAGGCAGCTGGTTGTGAGGTGCCATTTGCATGGTGCTGGGACACAGCGGTCTATTTCCAGGGAACTAGACAGGGTGTGGGGGATGGTGCACGCATGGGCCACTCTCATTGCCAGTGTAGCAGGGTCCAGAGTGCTCTGTGGTGGAGTGTCGTACATGTTGTGTCAGCCATGGGACACTGGGTCATGTTAGTATGTTTACTATGTTTATTATGCAGCGTCACACCGCATCACCATAGCAACACCGTTCTGTATATAGGTGACGTCACCGGTACTTGGTGACAGATGACAGCTAACACTTGTTAACGCTAGTTGTTATCCCGCTACCGCGGGTCCTTGTTGATTAATAAATAATCTTAAATACACCTTTCTACCTGTCTTCATTGGTGTATGCTACAATTGGCGACGAGGGTTCGTTCAACAAGGGCCAGCGGAAATATTGATGATCGGCGATGATTTATGATCGAGATCTTATTGATGAGAATAAATGCGGGAGTGAAGTTGAAGGCGTCTAAACGGAGTGAGTACGCGAAGGAAGAGCAAGCGCTGACAAGAGAAAGTATTTTAAGGAAACGCTATTGTTCGGCACCGCGTAAATTAATAAGCTCTGACTAATGTGTACGCGAAGATTGCGAAGAAGAAGTGCAGCGTAAAGTGTTTGTGAAGCAACTGAAGGATATTAAGTCAGGCCGCAGCGTTGAGGAAAAGTCTGACCAAAAGTATTTTGTAATCGGCGCTTCGTGACATCCAGCTGAGGCGTCAGTCAGTTACCTCAGCTGAGTCGCGTGAAGCATGCCGGTAGTGCAACCTGATTGGTAGATGGCTACGCACGTCATCAACGTAAACAGCGTGCGGCCATCTTTGGAGTTTCTCAGTCAGGAGATCGAGTGCATGAGAAACAAAGCGCACGCTGAAAGGAAAAATCGCGCACAAGTAAAAAGGATCTGAGGAGAAACGTGCAAGTGTACAAGTAAGCCACCGAATTAAATCGGAACTAAAGTAAAGTGGTCTACGACCTGTGCTTTGACAAAATAATCGACAAGGCAGGAAATAAATAAGGTTTGGCATGGCAGAGTGTAACAATATATGTGCCCCTCCTCGTTTTCTGGATGAGCCTGGAAAACCCACTATGAAGTGGAAGAAGTGGGTAAGAGCATTCGAGAATTACATCATTTCAATAGATGGAAAAGCTTTCGATGCTGAAAGGAAATGTTCCTTGTTGTTTGGACTATTGGGTAAAGCGGGGCAAGACATTTTTGACAGTTTACCTGAGTATGAGAGTCCACCAGGAACATTCATACCAATGAATGAGTATCAGGAAGCGCTAAAAAGATTGGAGAGGCAATTTGATGAAGAAAATAATATAATGGTTGCCAGGCATAAATTTGCTCAAAGGAAGCAGCAGGAGGGGGAGTCTGTCGAAGACTATGTTGCATGTCTAAGAGTTTTAGCCGTAGAATGCGAATATGAGGAAATGACTGATGTATACATAAGAGACCAAATAGTATTTTACTGCTACACGAGGAAGGTGCAGGAGAGATTGTTAGCTTGCAAAAGGCCAAGCTTGCAAGAGGTCATTGATATTGCTAGAGGTATCGAAAGATCCTTGACTTCTACCAAAGAATTGTCTACTACAGGAAATAATGCTAATGTATTTTACTTGCAGGAGAAGAAGAAAGGGGATGGTAAGACAAATGAAAGAAATATGAATGAAAGAAAGGTGGGAGGTAAGCAGTTGTGCTGTCTTAGATGTGGTTCTAGTGAACACCTAGCTGACTTTAAAAACTGTCCAGCAGTAGGTAAAAAATGTATAAAATGCAAGAGGTATGGTCATTATTCCACCTTATGTAAAACTAAAAGGATAAGCAATAGCACAAGCATAAACACGGTAGGAAATTTTGATGAAGAAATGTGTGCGAATATCATGTTGTACATAGAAATGGAGGATGGGAAGATAAAGGGTCCCATTAGTGATGTAAAAATTGGGGAGGTTGAATTAAAGTTTACTGCTGATTCTGGTGCCCCAATAACTACTATATCTGATACCCTTTTCGAAGAAAAATGGAAAGACGTGCAGTTGACTGAGTCTGATATGAACCCAAAAGCCTTTGGAGAGAAGGATATAAATATGTTGGGGTATTTCATTGACACCGTAACCTTTAAAGGGAGAGTGATCGAGACAAAGGTCTATGTAGCAGAGAAGGGGAGAATACTTGTAGGATGGAGAGATTTAGCCCAGCTGGGGGTGGTATTGGTGCCGGGAGCAAAAGACCCTGTGATTTTAAGAGAGGAATGGATGAACAGCATTTGTGTGGAGAGAGAAGAGAGTACATTGGGTGCAATTTTGGAAAAGCATAAAGATGTATTTAAAAATGTAATTGGATGTGTAAAGGGATTCAGTCATGACATCAAACTAAAAGAAGATGCGATTCCATGTAAGCACAAAGTAAGATCAGTGCCTTTGTCAGTGAAAAATGAGTTAAGGGAAGTGCTTGAAAAACTAAAGAGGGAAGGTGTGATTGAAGAAGCAGAAGAATCCGAATGGATTTCTGCTATAGTAGTATCAAAGAAGAAAGTGACAGGAGACATAAGGTTGTGTGTTGACCTGAGGTCGCTTAATAAAAATATTGTAATAAACTGTCATCCCTTGCCAAAAATTAAGGACATTCTTCAGTCGACATCCGGATCAAAATATTTTTCACTTATAGACTTAAGGGCCGCGTACCATCAGGTGTGCTTGTCTGAAAGGTCCAAACAACTAACGACCTTCATTACGCCATTTGGAGCATTTAGGTATGTAAGACTTCCTTTTGGTCTAGCATCATCTTCAGGAGTTTTCCAGAAACTCATGGATGTATTGTTTGGGAAAATGAAAGGGGTGGAAGCCTTTCAGGACGACATTCTGCTGCACTCTAAGACGGAAAGTGAGCACATACAGTTGATTGATACAGTTCTGAATGTGTTGAAAAACAGAGGCATGACAGTTGCTAAGGACAAATGCAAATTCATGGCAAAAGAAATTGAATATTTAGGGCATGTTCTGTCTGCAGAGGGTATTTTGCCAAAAGATGATTTGGTTCGTGCAATAAGGGAGGCCCCTGAACCTAGAAATAAGGAGACCCTCAAGTCGTTCCTTGGCCTCAGTGAGTATTATGCGAAGTTTATCAAGAAATATGCAGAAAAGGTGGAACCACTCAGGAGACTGCTAAAGAAAAATGTGAAATACGAATGGGGAGAGGAACAAAATGATGCATTCAAATCTGTCAAAGAGGAAATAGCCAAAGCGCCAGCACTAAAACCATATGATCCGAAGCTAGAAAACATTGTAACTGTAGATGCTAGTAATGAGGGAATAGGTGCTGTGTTCTGCCAAAGGAAAGGAAATGAAGAGAACACAATCGCATTTATTTCCAGGAAGTTAAATGACACTGAGATCCATTACAGTACAATTGAACGTGAGACTCTAGCCTGTGTGTGGGCTGTACACAAGCTCAAAGATTATCTGTGGGGCAAGGGTTTCACGCTTGTAACTGACCATAAACCTCTTGTGTACATGATGGACGGCAAGGGGCGAGGCAATGGCAATGCTAGTTCTAGGCTGATCAGACTTATGTCAAAGCTTCAGGAGTATAACTTCAGAATGGAACACATAAAAGGGGGAAAGAACAGTAGGGCAGATTGTCTATCCAGGTTACCGGTAAAGGGAAATGCAGATGAGGTACTGGAAGACAACGAATGCGTGGTGGCACATATTGACA
The DNA here is from genome assembly GCF_964263255.1 of Lissotriton vulgaris. Classification (NCBI taxonomy): domain Eukaryota; kingdom Metazoa; phylum Chordata; class Amphibia; order Caudata; family Salamandridae; genus Lissotriton; species Lissotriton vulgaris. Next base: position 1,144,253,521 of record NC_141687.1, on the reverse strand, counting down.
CAACAGTAATGTGTGAAGGATCCATAAATGATGAGGAATGGGAAGAGTGTACAAAGAATGATACTGTTCTGGCCAAAGTGAAGGAGTATGTACAATCCAATTGGCCACATGTGAGGAATCTACCAAAGGAACTTAAAAATTATCAGCAAGTGAGCGATGAATTAACTCTAGAAAATGGTTTCCTGAAAAGAGGTGAAGTGTTTGTGCCGCCATTAGGACTCAGACAGAAGATAATCCAGATGGCTCATAGAGGGCATCCTGGCACAACGGCCACAAGAAATGTTCTAAGAATGCACTATTGGTGGCCAGGAGTGGACAGCGAAGTTAGGAACCTTGTAGACAAGTGTGAGCAATGTTTGAAGTCAGACAAACATTGGAGAATGGAGAAAAATGAGCTGCAGATAGTGCAAATCCCTGATGGACCCTGGGCCAAAGTAGCAATAGATTTTGCTGGACCCTTCAATCTGCTACAAGATGAATGCAAATATTTAATAGTTTTAACGGACTACTACACTAAGTGGGTGTGTTACAAGTTTGTGAAGGTGATTACAACCGAAGTGGTAATAAAATTCCTGGAGAAAACCTTTGAAAGAGAAGGGCAACCAAAAATGATAGTGTCTGATAATGGATCACAACTGGTATCACGTGTAATGGTAGAATTCTTGGAAAAACGTGGTATAATACAGGAGAAAACACCTCTGTACAGCCCCAAGAGCAATGGTGAAGTAGAGAGGATCAACAGATTCTTTAAAGAAGGAATCCAGATGGCAATTGCGAATGACATGGATGTCAAGGAGTTTATTAAAGTAAAAATAAATGCATATAATAATACACCCAAGGAAGCAACAGGGTTTACACCGTTTTTCCTGATGAGAGGAAGAGTATGCAACAGTGTCATAACACCAAAAATAGGTGAATGGAAAGCAACAGCTGTTGAAGCAAGACAAGTATGTGAAAAAGAACTCAATGTGAGAGAGAGCATAATGTGTAAACAAATGAAGAATAAGGCTTATTCTGATAAAGTGAACAGAGCTAAAGATAAAGTCATAGCACCTGGGGATTGGGTGCTAGTAAGGAAGCCTGGGCTGGTTGCCAAAGGAGAGTCTAAGCTTAGCAGACCAATGAGAGTTAACAGAGCAACTGGAGGAGCTGTGCTAGTTGAAGGTGAAGGATGGAGCAATAAAGATGATGTGGTAAAACTGAAACTTGGTCAAGAACAGATCATAATGGGAAATGCAGGAAAAGAAGAAGGAGGCCTAAATGACAGTGTTCTAGAGTGGGATGATACGTCTAGTAACCAAGATAGGTCATATACCAGTGTCAGTCAAGGAGCATCTGATGTTTCAGATGAAGGTTTTACTAGATCCTCTTCTGGTCCCAAGGACACTGCTTTGGTGTGGGATGAGCCAAGGAGAGACAATGGTGTGGAAGACAATGAGAGTACTGCAACAGGCATGAATGATGTTGATGGCAGCATAACCGGGAGACAGCTTTCCAGAACGGGCAGAGTGGTCAAATTGCCTACCAGGTTTAATGACTATATTATGGAATGAGTTTTCAGTTTAAATGTTCATGGAGGAAGGGAGATGTCGTACATGTTGTGTCAGCCATGGGACACTGGGTCATGTTAGTATGTTTACTATGTTTATTATGCAGCGTCACACCGCATCACCATAGCAACACCGTTCTGTATATAGGTGACGTCACCGGTACTTGGTGACAGATGACAGCTGACACTCGTTAACGCTAGTTGTTATCCCGCTACCGCGGGTCCTTGTTGATTAATAAATAATCAGTTTAGAACATTTTAAACTAACACTTTCACAAACCTGCCCAGAGTTTGCCACTGACCCCAACCTAGCTCTTCAGCAACTATATGAATGGATTGGCAAGGCATCTTACCAAGCAGCCCCTTCCAAGGAACATTCTAGCAACAGAGCTAAACCTACCGCTCCTTGGTATAACGATAAACTCAGGACACAAAAACAGATCAACCGCAGCAAGGAGAGAATCTGGAGGAAAGATTATAATGCAGATAGCAAGTCTGCCTATAGAGAGGCTGTAGCTCTATATAAAAACATGATTGCACAAGCCAAAAGAGAATATTACACCGTCCAAATTGAGCAGGCCAGAAATTCCAGCAAGCAATTATTTTCCATTACTAAAACGCTATCAGGTAACTCCCCGGATCTTACGCCCCCCCCGTCGCAGTCACTGTGTGACTCCCTTGCAGCGTTTTTCTACACCAAAGTAGATGACATCTATCAAGCATTCTCTTCCAAATTGCTCCCGGTCCCTAATCCTGCCTTCACCTCCCCCTCTGCTAATGCCTTTTCCTGTTTTCAACCAGTCACTCAAGAGCAAATAAAAAACACACTTCTGACCATCAAATCAGGCTCACCCCTAGACCCCTGCCCTTTATCGGTCCTCACACCAGTCCTAGACGTCATCACACCAGCACTCACGCAGGTCTGTAATTTGATTTTGCAGTCAGGTCATTACCCCGACCCGCTCAAAAACACTTTGCTAAAGCCGCTGCTAAAAAAACCCTCGCTCGACAAAAATGAGCTAAAAAATTATCGTCCAATTGCAAGTCTTCCATTTTTGGCAAAGACAATCGAAAAGATCATGAATACCCAGATCTCTGAGTTTATTGAAGTGCACCAGCTCCTGGACAATACACAGTTTGGATTTCGGAAACATCACGGGACTGAGACCGCCCTGATCAAAGCCGCTGATGACATCAGGGTCATCAGGGACCAAGGTGGCACTGCCATACTGGTGCTGCTAGATCTATCAGCGGCCTTCGACACGGTCGACCACAACATCTTGGTCGACCGTGTCCAAGGATTAGGCATCTGTCATACGGCCAAAAATCTAATTGCCTCTTTCCTTGCCAATAGAACGCAGGCGGTCACCCTAGGACCCTTTCAATCAGCACAACTCTCCGCCCCCTGTGGTGTTCCTCAAGGCTCATCCCTTAGTCCGACACTCTTCAACATCTATGTGTCGGACCTAGCTAAGACCATCAAAGCACACGGGATGAGCCTTACCTCGTACGCCGACGACACCCAACTAGTGTTGGCGATCAAAGGTGACGGAGAGCAAGTAGCTGAAAAATTTAAGATAGGGCTCCTAGATATAGGAGACTGGATGGCGAAAAACTGTTTAAAGTTAAACTCAGAAAAAACTGAGGTACTCATTTTCGGTCCATTATCACCAGCCTGGTCCACCACCTGGTGGCCGGAGTCCTTTGGCACACCTCCTATACCAACTTCCAAGGTCAGGAACCTGGGGATTGTTTTCGATGATGGACTGAACTTTATGGATCATGCCAACAAGACTGCATCTACTGCGCACCTAAAACTAAAAATGATTCGCAAAATTCGTCCTTTTCTTCCCGAATCTGCGATTAAGACACTTGTTTCTGCCCTTGTCCTCTCATCCTTGGACTATTGTAATGGTTTATTTCTCAAGGCGCAAACCCGAGTCACTACAAAATTGCAAACCATACAAAATGCAGCAGCCCGCCTTATCACCGGCAAAACAAAGTTCGAACCCATTGCCAAAAACATAAAAGATCTCCACTGGCTGACTGTACAAAAAAGAGTCCACTTTAAGGCTCTCTGTATAGTTTTTAAAACACTCAATGACCAAGGACCATTTTTCCTACGAGACAAACTGCAAATCTACAAGCCCACTAGAGCTCTACGCTCAGCTGCCTTTAACCAGCTGCTTGTTCCACGCACCAAAACAGTGTCTTGGGGGGACCGTCGCTTTCTGGTGGCGGCCCCTAAACTTTGGAATACTTTGCCTCTCAACATCAGACAAAGTACCACGCTGTTCCAGTTTCGCAAACTTTTGAAAACCTGGCTTTTCTCTCACTAATTCATTCTTCTCTGTAACCGGTTTAGTTCTTCTCTCTTCACTTTTTCAATAATGGTTTGAGCGCCTTGACGCCTGAGGGTATAAGCAGCGCTTTACAAGTGTCAAAAATAAATAAATAAATAAATAAATAAATAAATAAATAAATAAATACACCTTTCTACCGGTCTTCATTGGTGTATGCTACATGGAGCCTGCTTGGATACCCCCCCCCCCCCTAATAACAACACATGTGCACTCATCGGTGTAGGCAGGAAGACCACGAGCGGTCCTGCCAATTTATTAAATAGCCTCTGGCTACTCCTGCCAGAGGATGTGCAAACACTAGTTCCGGGGCATTAAGCTTACTGTGTGGACAGGGCTATGATGGGCCGGCTATTACTGTACCATCCTCCCCAGCATGACAGCTTGCAAGTAAACACACCACACACGAAAGAAACTCTTCACCGGAGGTCTTTATTCTACGATCACACACTGCAACTCTCAGCGTGTCATCACCGTAACCACTCCTCCCACGACTCCCAGCAAGTTATCTAATTCCTCTGTTGAGCCAGCCCAGAATCACATGGGTCCTAGCGCAAATAGTCTCACGACACTACACCATCCTGATGGATAGTTGCTTCAAGCTAATGTGGCGCCAGAAGAACCACACTTAACTGCTAAAACTGCCATTTCCGAGGAGTATTACCCTTAGAGCAGAAACCGCGCATTACAAAATCTGAGATCAAGTTCAATTTGAATGGAACTTTACATTTTTTAAATTCGACAAGCATACAATTTGTTTACAGAACCCTCGGAACTCAACAAGTAAATGTACTTTTTTTTAATCAAAAAATAATTCTGCTTTTATAACTATAGGTCACAACTCATACGCCAGAACTACAAAGAATCACCCATAGGGGCGATAAAGTCGTGTTGACGGTCTGCGTCCTGTGAGTTCAGAGTACTTCGTCTGCGGTGCGAGCTAAAAAAAAAGCCAAATCTTCCTGACCGCTTACTGTCACTGTGAGAATAGAGCGCGAAAGGTGACCAGTCACGGGACGGGTCCCTTCCATGCTCACCAACTGGATCAGGGATTCACAGCTGTTCCTGCGCTGTCAGTGCGCGACTTCCGCTCCCCCAACCTGACGCGCGCCGCCGTTGCCAAGGTGACGCCCAGCTGCCCAGGCCCTCCCGCTCTGGTCGCAGCCGCCATGACGCTCCCAGCATGCAGCGCGCGCTCCGCCACTGGTCGGCCCCCAGAGCGCCGCCATGTTGTCGGAGTGAAAGGTAGAGAGGTAGACGGGTCCTCCAACATCCAGCCTCATCCTACCGCCCCACCAGTGAGTATCCACTCTGCAGGGTGTTCAGCCACTGTCCTGGGTACGAGCTGTCTGTTCCGCCCTTCGTGCTCCCCGGTGTGCTACCGGACCGAGGGGAGGAGATCGTGGAGGCGCACCCCCCCTCCCTTTTGCCAGGAAGCCAGGCCAGGCCCCTATTGTTAGCAGAGCAGAGAGCTGGAGGCCGCGGGGGAAAGGGGCAGGGCTATGTAATGCAGCCCCCCCCCCCCCCCCAGGTCCCACGGTTACCTTCAGCTATGCTATTCGTACTGTGCCCCTTCATCAGTCATATTCCGGTGGTGTCTTCTTTTCTTTCCTGAACCTCAGTTGTGTTTGTTTATTTTCAGTAATCCTACTCCGGCACCCTTTTACTACTTGACAGTCTGACTGTTATGCGTGTCCGCTAATTGTTTGTCCTAATCCCTTGGAAGCCCTTTGTGCAGTTTTAAGGGGATAATGATTGGTCCGCTTTTTAACACTTGCTGTGTCTTTCGTGTAAATGGATTTAATATATGTATTTATATACGAGCAAGTAATGCATTTAGAGGAAGTGAGGCTGTACATCTGTTTGAGCTATCATTGTCGGTAGACATTCTGTGTACGTATATTCACCTATATGATTTGTGTCTATATGTTATACGCTCGCATGTGTGTTTTGTGTGTATTTATACAAATCCACCAATATATTTATACAATACTACCCTGTATAAGTCTGTTATTTAGCTTCTTGCCTCTGATTTACTTCGTTTCCCATGGTTTGATTTTCGTGTATATGTATCACTTAAACATAGAGCGTTGTACTTTTTTGTGAGAGATCTATCTCAGAGCCTTGTGTGTACGGTGCAGGTGGCAAGAACACTGTTTAAACACTTGCGTTCAGATGTACACACGGCCTGTCTGGTTCATGTCTCCAGGTGCACTGAAGTTTTTCTCGAGCTCTTTGCACGTTCGCCTTTTTACATTGTGCATGGTTGTAAAACAATTGTTTCTCTTTTTGGTATCGACGTTCGAACTGGTATAAGAGAACTGTCATTATTTAAGGATGATCTGTGTCAGCCAAAATGGAAGATCACATTGATGTACTTTATTATTGAGTTTGAAGCTGCACCGCTTTGCCCCAGTTTACCCCCTCTTAAACTTTGTAAGAGCTTTGTGATTTGTGTGTGTATATTAAGGCTTTCCAGCCTGTTCGCTTCCTGCTGCATGTCTCCGTAAGGGTTCTGACTGAAAATGTCATCTGAACTAAAATGTTTTTTTTTTCTTCAGCTATGATGGTTTTGATGAACAGTAACCTAATCGTTTGTGTACCTCGTTTTGGAACTGTACAATAATAATCAATCAATCAAGGCATTTGTATAGCGCGCTACTCGCCCAGAGGGTCTCAAGGCGCGTGGGGGAGAGGAGGGGTCCGCTACTGCTCGAACAGCCAGGTCTTGAGTTGCTTCCTGAAGGAGAGGTGGTCTTGTGTCAGGCGGATGGGGATGGAGTTCCACGTCTTGGCTGCCAGGTAGGAGAAGGATCTTCCTCCTGTTGTGGCTTTTCGGATGCGGGGAACGAGGGCGTGGCTGGTCGATCGTAGCTGGCGGGTTGGAGTGTAGAAGGTCAGGCGGTCGTTGAGGTATCTGGGGCCTTGGTTGTGGTGGGATTTGTGTGCGTGGGTGAGGAGTCGGAACGTGATTCTCTTGCTGACGGGGAGCCAGTGCGGGTCTCTCAGGTGTCCGGAGATGTGACTGTGATGGGGGATGTCCAGGATGAGTCGTGCTGAGGCGTTCTGAATGCGCTGGAGTCTTTTCTGAAGTTTGGCTGTGGTTCCGGCGTAGAGGGAGTTCCCGCAGTCGAAACGGCTGGTGACGAGTGCCTGGGTGACCGTCTTCCTGGTTTCGGTGGGGATCCACCGGAAGATCTTCCGTAGCATGCGTAGGATGTTGAAGCAAGACGAGGAGACGGCGTTGACTTGTCTGCTCATCGACAGGGAGGAGTCCAGGTTGCGTGCGTGGTCCGTTGTTTTGGGTGCGCTGCCCAGGGCAGGGGGCCACCAGGAGTCGTCCCATGCGGAGGGTGATGATCTCAGGATGAGGACTTCTGTCTTGTCTGAGTTCAGTTTCAGGCGGCTGTTCATCATCCACGTCTTTCATCCCTTCGTGAAGGTTGGTTCTGGCGGTTGGGAGAGGATCAGCTGGGTGTCGTCGGCGTAGGAGATGATGTTGAGGTTGTGTTGGCGTGCGATGGCCGCGAGGGGGCTCATGTAGATGTTGAACATCGTGGGGCTGAGCGATGAGCCTTGTGGTACGCCGCAGATGACTTCGGTGGCCTCTGATCTGAACGGTGGGAGGCGGACTCTCTGGGTTCTTCCGGCGAGGAAGGAGGAGATCCATTCCAGTGCCTTCTCCTGGATTCCGATGTTGCTGAAGCGCTACACTAGGGTGCGGTGGCAGACCGTGTCGAGCGTCGCGGAGAGATCCAGGAGGATGAGTGCCGCTGTTTCCCCGTTGTCGAGCAGGGCTCGGATGTCGTCTGTGGCTGCGATGAGGGCGGTCTCGGTGCTGTTGTTGGCTCTGAAACCGGACTGCGAGTGGTCGAGGGATCCATTCGTCTCGAGGAAGGCGGCCAGCTGTCTGTTGAAGGTCTTGTCGATGACTTTGGCGGGAAAAGAAAGGAGCGAGATGGGGCGGTAGTTCCTGAGGTCGGTGGGGTCCGCTGATGGTTTCTTCAGTAGGGCACTGAGTTCGGCGTGTTTCCAGCTCTCTGGGAAGGTGGCGGTGTCGAAGGAGGCGTTGATGATGTCTCGGAGATGGGGTGCGATGATGGAGTCAGCCTTGTTGAAGACATGGTGAGCGCAGGGGTCGGTTGGTGATCCGGCGTGGATGGAGTTCATAGTGCGGATGGTGTCTTCGGTGTTGATCGGGGTCCAGACGCGGAGGGTGGTGGTGGGGGCGTTGGTGTGGTCGTAGGGTGCGTTGGCTGTGTGCTGAAACTGTTGTGTATATCTGCGATCTTGCTGTGGAAGAACGAGGCGAGCGAGTTGCAGAGGTCTTGCGATGGGGATGATGTCGTTGTTACAGGCTCTAGGGTTCGAGAGCTCTTTGACGATGTTGAAGAGTTCCTTGCTGTTGTGGGCGTTGTTGTCTAGTTGTTCCTTGAATGCGGTTTTCTTGGTGGTGTGGATCAGCTGGTGGTGTTTTCGAGTGGCGAGCTTGACTGTTCTGAATACTGTCTATTTTTGTTCACTTTGCTCTGCGCTAGTGGGCGCCGAAATGCAAAGAAAACAAGCATTAAGATGCAATAGGTCTTGCCTTTCATCAAGTTAAAGCCATTTGCTTTGCTATTCATTAGCAAAGCAAATGGCTTTAACTTAATCAAAGGCAAGACCTATTGCATTTTCAATGCTTGTTTTTTGTCTACAGGTATGCCTATCTTTTTTTGTCCCACTCGCTGCTCCTTTTCTCTCCACTCTCTCCTCTCTTTGTCCCCTACTCATACTCAATAAAGAATGACTCCTAGCCCTTAATAAACCCGGGGTGCTAAGTATTTTGTAATTACAAATTTCTTGATTGATTGATTATACCTATTATAATGTTAAACATGCAGGCAAACTTTCGGCGTTGTCACAAAAAGTTCACTTTTCAAAGTAAAATACGAGTTACTGTTTGCATGCCACGTTGCTATGAACAATATCATTTTTATGATACAGCAAAAATTACCTCCTTTGCTTTTTCGGGGAGCATGAAGGAAGTTTTTCATTGCTCATGATGTAATCTATGTCTATGTCTGGCAGTGGCTGTGTAAATGTCAGCATTTCGAACCTGGCTCCTTGGTTCCAAAGTCTGCAGATCTGGTCGTTATGCCACATCTTGTCTACAAATATTTATAAAACAAGAAATAAAAATAATAGGTAGCCAACAAAGATGTGCTAAGGAGCAATATGATCAGTTTGCATGACCACGTAGAATTTGAACAAGCACCTAAATAAAGGACTAGGTTGGAGGAAGTCGTTGATTTAAATATATGTATATTTTAATGTTGTTTTTTGATTTTCGTTAATCTTTGGGGCGAAACCAGTAATAACGCATTTTAAACTGAGATTATCATTTGAAATAATTTATCAAAATGACCACACGCTTCCCACCAAACACAGTATGCGAACAGGGCATTTTTGACAAGTTAAATCATTTCGAAACTTTTTGCATAACTCCCTAGCGGTTTTATTTTTTCTGTGGTAATAACTATTTATTTGGAAATAATTCAAATGTGTATCAGACCAACTTTTCACCCTCAATAAAAAATGTTTACGATACGTTTTTTTTTCCCTTTCTTTAAAATGTTTTGTTCCCATCCACTTGGAAGAGGCGATATTAATTACTTTTCGCTTTGAACGTCATTAGAAAATCGCCTCCTCCCGGTTTCCGTCCCGAAAAAAACACCCGCGCATTTGTTTCTTATTGTTCCTAGTCTGACTGATTTTAAGTGCAAATGTGAACTTCACCAATTGTCTTTAATACAATGAGAGCCCCGCGCCTCCTTGAGTAAACTAACGCTCTGTGTGATACAGTGCACTTTGCATGTTTTTTTCAGTAATGTGTACACATTAACTTTAGACAGGCCAATATCTGTCTTCTGTTTACAGGTGTCCGCTCTCATCTCTTCTGCTGTAAGCACAAGTGGAAAACAATCAAGTGTGCTCATTTTCACTACAGGAAAACAGTATTTTATATACACACACACAGAAAAGTGTGTCTGAGAAATGCACACAGCTAATCTCCCCAGCGCCTTCGCAGTGAGCAGAGCAAGCACGGAGCATCACGCACTATACGTAACACACTGTTACTGGGGCGGGGGAAGGGGGTCAATTCTGTAAACCACTCCAGAAAACATACAGGCCTTGAGGAAAGGCGGGCCACATTCTGCTGCAGGGATGTGTGCTTTAAACCCAGCGATCGCCAGGCAGCCACAGTTTATTGCATTCTGCTGCAGTGATGTGTGCTTTAAACCCAGCGCTCGCCAGGCAGCCACAGTTTATTGCATTCTGCTGCAGGGATGTGTGCTTTAAAACAAGCGCTCGCCAGTCAGCCACGGTTTATTTTTGCATCGCGAAAGTGAAAGCGAGATGCAAAAATAAAGACGCGGTGCAGCTTGTCTTTATGGGTCCATGTGTTTGAAACACATGGCCCCATAAAGATAAGAAACCTTTTACTTCAGAAGGAAAGCAGGCGAGCCCGTCCAAGTGAGCTGGCCAAAAAAGCCTAAAAGTACACGTCACAAAGAGCTCTTTTCCAATGGCTGGCCACCGTTTAGCATAAATGGTGATCCCAGCCGATAGAACAGAGGGGCGGGGCTTAAAGTCCTTTACTGAAGCTACTCCTAAACATAAAATCTCGCCGAGCGGCTGCGCATGTGCGCAGCAACGCTAGCAGAGACCAAAAAACGAGCGAGTATAGAAACAAATTCATATTTTAATTTTCTGGATATTTTATCCTTAAATTATAATCTGAAAGTGGCTTGCCACCTTCATTTTTTTTTTCACCAGCTCTTTCCATCTGAGTTTGTAAGAGCGTTCTGTTGAATGTGACCATTGAATCCAGGGCACTTTTTGAGCGCATGCATGGATTGTTATCTATATTTTCCTTCAGTATTTTAGTATTGCCACTGACCTTTTTAATACTTTCTGTTTCGAAAATGCTTCATTCCGTTGTGAATTTGGGTAGCATTTACCGGCATGCGTTGATGTTCTGTTAAGTTTACGTTAGAATTTGGACAGCCAGTCTCAAATGTAAAATACCTAACTGCACACGTACGTTCAGAGTGATTCGGACAAGATAATATGATTTTTTTTAAAGCATTTTACACACTAGGATCCGACCCATACCCATCTCTCTTGAATTTGTGCAGTTTGGCTTTGTATTAACTTTGCTTTTCCATTCACACATTTGAGAAGCATTATTTTCTCACGTGGAGTTGTTTAGGTGTTAAAACTCGTAGTTTGCTGTCAGTTTGTTCCTGTCTAAAACGTGTCCATGTCTAGTTTTGGTATGTTTACGAAACTGCTCCTAAATCGCATTCAGTTTAATGTAAAACCCATTCTCAATGACATCTTCTGGCTGGTCCCTACATTTTTAGAGCCCCCTCTCCTGTGCTTACGATCGATTTCAGTTTAAATGTTAAAATTGTAACGGTGATGGGAGATAACGGTTTGGTGATGTTGATTTCCTGTTTGTTAAATTACTACTTCTCCCTGCTCAACACATTTGACAGCTTCAAAATACCATAACGTTCAGGAAGTTAAAACAGTCTAATTTTAGTTAGTCTTGTTGTTTTTTTTTTTAAACTTATTTTTGCCATGCTTTATGTTTCTGAACGTACTTAGCAAACTTGCTCATATCGTTTTAAACTCATTTGTCTAACAGATTGCCACAATGTCCTCGTCCTTCAGTGCTTTCCAACAGTTTGCCAAATTGTGTTCCATGCATTCTCCTATGAAAGTTATTTTGTTGTGGTATACTCTGATATTATCATCGAATATCTAAAAAGAGTCTAAAATCTGGGCAAAATTGTTTAACCCTTTCGATGCTGATGACGAGCTGCTCGTCATCACCCACGGGTGTCGTGCTGATGACGAGCTGAGCTCGTCATGGTGCCACTAAAATGGCATTTTCCAGCACAGGGGGGGAAAACGCCCAGCAGCCATGTGGTTAAGATCATTCCAGAGGCACGGGAAAGCTTCACATTAGCATTAACGTTAATGTCCAGGAGTTGGAATGTGAAACTATGGTTGACTTTGGGAGCTAAAGTGTTTATGTACTGTGAGGGGAATTAGACCTCTGTTCCAGTGGCATGGCAGTAGTGACCACCATTGTATTTACATCATTATCTTGTATCCTGTTCTTATGAGCTCCAATTGTGACACAATGGGCTGTGTCCAACAGATTATTTTTGCTCTTTTTCTGTGGGAAAACCTCTATTGTCTGTTACCTTCCATAGTTTCTCCTGCAATCCCCAGCTCATTTTCTTGGCCTTCAATGAACACCTTGATTTCTCGATAAGTTTGAGCTTGGTACTTAGCAGGTATCGTTGTTCACTAAAAATGGTCTAGGTCTGTGGACAACATTTCAGACACCTGTACCAGTGCCCTGGGAGGTTTAGAGACAATAGTTTATTTCATGCTTCAACGTACCAGCACCTTGCTACACAGAACGTACTTTTTGTGTCCCTTGTTTCTAATATATAACTCGCAGTGCTACAAGGAAGCCCTCATTGTTACAAGAGGGACTCAAGAGAAATGAACCTTGCAGTAGCGGCATATATTTACTCAGCATGGAAAGCAACAAGATGTCATTTGAGATGAGCAAGGATTATTTGGCTGCTGAAGGGTACAACGTTTTTTTTTCCACTGTCAACTTTTCTGACTCTAGAAAGTTCCTCAAAAACAGCATGAATGTACATCGTTAAATTATGAGTAACTTTTATATTAGGTTTGTATTTTAATATCTGTGGTTACATCATGAAATTGGGTTTTTAAATCAAGATTGTCTTATTAGATTTTTTTAATGAGTTGCATTTATATAAATGTGTTGAATGCAGTATTGAATGGAGTTTCGATATTTACATTGCAACAACTGTTAGTCATTTTAGACATCATAAATTATAATGCATTTTTATTGTATTGCTATTTCGACTAAAATAAAAAAAGGTACTTTGATATGTTTGGGACAAAGACATTTAGATTACTGTTTTGTGTGTCCTGAGGCGTCTTCATAAGCACCCACACCAGGGCTCCACCTTTGTGGGTTGGGTATAATCTTCTCTTGGCTTTTGTGTATTAATGCAGGCATCATGATGAGTCCAGGAATAGTAAGAAGAATGTACAGCTAGTTTGTCTGTGCCATCAGGTTACTTTTAGGGTGGAATCATTTTAGGGATTTCACTTGAGGATTGACCTGCCATAGCTGCAGTTTGATTGGGTACCGCAGACTAGCTCCCATCCTATTGTGGTTCTTCACTTCACTCTCTTCAGTTCATGTCTAAGAAAGATTTAAATTCATTGCAACTTTTTTCCCCCCAAAACATTTCAGCTTGGTCGCCTTGAGCTGCTCTCGAAATTCACCTTTCCAATTGTACTGTTCCTGTGATTTCTCCTTCCCTGTTGGTCACAGCTATTAATACCACTACATTGTCACTGTCTCCCATCTCTATTGTAGCTGCTGCTTGCTGCTGTTTCAGCAGTAGAAACTAGTGCTTCAGTATGTTATTGTCTTCCACCAGGTTGATTTTGACTTAAGATGCTATAACCTGTGACAGATATATATGCTTGCTTTCTTTCTTATTCTAATTGCTGTGGTGATTCTGAACAGCATACTAAATTGTTTTACTTATTGGTCTGGCATCTTAAGGATTGGTTGTAAGATACAATAGTCTATGAGCTCAGGCAACGCTGATAGATGGAGTTTTGGGTAAAATTAATTCTGGACCTAGAAGCACTTTGTATGTTGATCACACCCCATTCTGCAGTTTGCCCAATCACTGATAATCATCCAAATCAAACAGAATGGTTGGAAAATGGGGAGAAATAGGGGTGTAGAAGCCTCCTACAGATCTTCCTCCTTGCCCAGTAGTGGAGTCGGGGCTCATTATCTCACTTAGCTTTGCCAGCTGGTCCTGGACCGTTGCCCCTTCCTCTGCTCTTTTCCATTTCGTCCCCTACCCACTCCACTGCCCCCCACTCGCTTGAGGTGGGATCCACAAAAAGTGAGGAAAAATGCCAGACCGACATAGTGCTGTGAAAACGGGCATCCACTGTTTGCTATTGACAAGGCAATAGCAACATTTAAATTCATCCCATTGGTCCTTGTTGTTATAATGAGTGAGAACAGAGATTTGCAGGCTGCAGTCATTGATTATGTCAAAGTGACTGTCTGCAAGACTTGTCAGGTTGGGTTGTAGTCTCATCGAGCATTGCTGGCAGGACATTATATCTGATGTGGTGTTGGGAATGCATGGGCAGCATGTTGCTCTGGGCCGGCTGCAGTCACTGTGTGAATAAATGAATACGAATTTGTATAGAACACTTTTAACCAGGAAACGGCTGACTTGGCGCCAAAATGAATAGGTGTCGCCTAATCAGAACAAACATTTGCAATGCAATAGGTCTCGCAGTAGGAAAGTTTGAGCTATTGGTATTGTAAACACATTTTTTATTTATGTTTTGTTTGTGAAAATACCGAAATTAATAGCGGCCATTTACAATGCCAATAGTTATAACTTTTGCAAATGTGACAACTATAGCATTTGTAATGCAAAATGTGTTGTGTTTACGTGACTTACATGTATTGATATTACAAACAACAATGGCTTTTAATTTTGTTTTCAATAATTAATACTTAAATGCAAGTTATTGTAATTGATAATGGCACTAGCTTAAACTTTTGTAAATAACTTTTGTGAAGATTATGTTCAGTGTATTTTATTGTGACGAAAATCCAAGAACAGAAGTGAAATATTAACATCTTTTTGTTACATTTGCAATAAAGCTTGAAACATTGAGAGAACATATGTGAACCTGGTGTTGAATGGTTGCACAGATTGATGCTGTGGTGGCGCTGAGTGATGTGATGGCGAACGAGTGATGCTGTGGGCTTCAGTGATGCTGTGGTAGCGCCTAGTGATGTTGTGGTGCCCCTGAGTGATGCTGTGGTGGTGCGGAGTGATGTTGTATGCTATGCTATGTTTTGTATTGCTATGCTATGTTTTGTTTTGTTATGCTATATTATATTTTGCTACCCTATGCTTGATTTGTTGTGCTATGCTTTGTTGTGCTATGCTTTGTTGTGCTATGCTTTGTTGTGCTATGCTATGTTTTGTTGTGTTTTATTATTCTTGTTTTGCTATGCTATGTTTTGTTATAGCATACCAAACACAACAAACATGGCATAGCAAAACAAAGCATAGCATAATAAAACACAACAAAACATAGCATAGCATAACAAAACATAGCATAGAATAACAAAGCATAGCATAACAAAGCATAGGATAGCATAACAAAGCATAGGATAGCGAAACAAAGCATAGGATAGCGAAACAAAGCATAGGATAGCGAAACAAAGCATAGGATAGTGAAACAAAGCATAGGATAGCGATTAGCGAAACAAAGCATAGGATAGCGAAACAAAGCATAGGATAGCGAAACAAAGCATAGGATAGCGATTAGCGAAACAAAGCATAGGATAGCGATTAGCGAAACAAAGCATAGGATAGAGAAACAAAGCATAGGATAGAGAAACAAAGCATAGGATAGAGAAACAAAGCATAGGATAGAGAAACAAAGCATAGGATAGCGAAACAAAGCATAGGATAGCGAAACAAAGCATAGGATAGCGATTAGCGAAACAAAGCATAGGATAGCGAAACAAAGCATAGGATAGCGAAACAAAGCATAGGATAGCGAAACAAAGCATAGGATAGCGATTAGCGAAACAAAGCATAGGATAGCGATTAGCGAAACAAAGCATAGGATAGCGATTAGCGAAACAAAGCATAGGATAGAGAAACAAAGCATAGGATAGCGAAACAAAGCATAGGATAGCGAAACAAAGCATAGGATAGCGAAACAAAGCATAGGATAGCGATTAGCGAAACAAAGCATAGGATAGCGATTAGCGAAACAAAGCATAGGATAGAGAAACAAAGCATAGGATAGAGAAACAAAGCATAGGATAGCGAAACAAAGCATAGGATAGCGAAACAAAGCATAGGATAGCGAAACAAAACGTAGCATAGCATAACAAAACGTAGCATAGCATAACAAAACGTAGCGTAGCATAACAAAACGTAGCGTAGCATAACAAAACGTAGCATAACAAAACGTAGCATAGCATAACACATAACAAAACATAGCAAAACACAGCAAAATATAGCATAGCTTAACTAAACACAACAAAGCATAGCTTAACAAAACAGCATAGCAAACACAATAACGCATAGCATGTTTTGCTATTCTATTATATATTTTGTGGGGGTGAGGGTGGGTGTGAGGGTGGGGGTGGGTGTGAGGGGGTGTGATGATTGGTGAGGAGGGTGTGAGGGTGAGGGGGGTGTGAGGGTGAGGGGGGTGTGAGGGTGAGGGGGGTGTGAGGGTGAGGGGGGTGTGAGGGTGAGGGTGAGGGGGTGTGAGGGTGAGGGGGGTGTGAGGGTGAGGGGGGTGTGAGGGTGAGGGGGGTGTGAGGGTGAGGGGGGTGTGAGGGTGAGGGGGGTGTGAGGGTGAGGGGGTGTGAGGGTGAGGGGGTGTGAGGGTGAGGGGGTGTGATGGTGAGGGGTGTGAGAGAGGGTGTCGGTGAGGGGGTGTCGGTGAGGGGGTGAGATAAGGTGAGGGAGGGTGTGGGGAGTGAGGGAGTGAGGGTGAGGGAGGGAGTGAGGGTGAGTGAGTGAGGGTGAGTGAGTGAGGGTGAGTGAGTGAGGGGGAGTGAGTGAGGGGGAGTGAGTGAGGGGGAGTGAGTGAGGGGGAGTGAGTGAGGGGGAGTGAGTGAGGGGGAGTGAGTGAGTGAGGGGGAGTGAGTGAGTGAGGGGGAGTGAGTGAGTGAGGGGGAGTGAGTGAGTGAGGGGGAGTGAGTGAGTGAGTGAGGGGGAGTGAGTGAGTGAGGGGGAGTGAGTGAGTGAGGGGGAGTGAGTGAGTGAGGGGGAGGTTGAGAGGGGAGGGAGGGTGAGGGAGGGTGAGGGTGAGGGAGGGTGAGGGTGAGGGAGGGTGAGGGAGGGTGAGGGGGAGGGAGGGTGAGGGAGGGTGAGGGGGAGGGAGGGTGAGGGGGAGGGAGGCTGAGGGAGGCTGAGGGGGAGGGAGGCTGAGGGGGAGGGAGGCTGAGAGAGGGTGAGGGGGAGGGAGAGGGAGGGTGAGAGAGGGTGAGGGGGAGGGAGGGTGAGAGAGGGTGAGGGGGAGGGAGGGGGAGGGAGGGTGAGGGGGAGGGAGGGGGAGGGAGGGTGAGGGGGAGGGAGGCTGAGAGGAAGGGAGGGTGGGAGGGAGGGAGGCTGAGAGGAAGGAAGGGAGGGTGGGAGGGAGGGAGGCTGAGAGGGAGGGAGGGTGAGGGAGGGGGGTGTGAGGGTGTGTGTGACTGCGTGAGGGTGTGTGAGTGACTGGGTGAGGGTGAGGAGGTGTGTGTGGGTGAGGGGGTGGGTGAGGATGTGCGGGTGTGTGGGTGTGTGAGGGTGAGAGGATGAGGGGTTGTGAGTGAGTGGAGGTGTGGGTGAGGGTATGAGGGTGAGAGGGTGTGAGTGAGTGGAGGTGTGGGTGAGGGTATGAGGGTGAGAGGGTGTGATGGGGTGAGAGGATGAGGGGGTGTGAGGTTGTGTGAGGGTGTGTGAGTGAGGGTGGGGGTGTGTGTGAGGGTATGAGGGGTTGAGTGAGGGGTGTGGGTGGGGGTGTGTGGGGGGGAGGGTGTGTGTGTGTGGGGGTGTGTGTGTGTGTGGGGGTGTGTGTGTGGGGGGGAGGGTGTGTGTGGGGGTGTGTGTGTGGGGGTGTGTGTGTGTGTGGGGGGTGTGTGAGTGTGGGGGGTGTGTGAGTGTGGGGGGTGTGTGAGTGTGGGGGGTGTGTGAGTGTGGGGGGGTGTGTGAGTGTGGGGGGGGGTGTGAGTGTGGGGGGGGGTGTGAGTGTGGGGGGGGGTGTGAGTGTGGGGGGGGGGTGTGAGTGTGGGGGGGGGGTGTGAGTGTGGGGGGTGTGTGTGAGTGTGGGGGGTGTGTGAGTGAGGGTGGGGGTGAGAGGATGAGGGGTTGTGAGGGAGAGTGAGAGTGAGGGTGAGGGGGGGTGTGAGGGTGAGTGAGGGTGGAAGGACTTAAAGTGGTTTTCTTGTGTTCCTATCCAGAGATTACAAGGTCCGGTAATCTCAGATGGTCGACTATCTATTTTGGAGCAGAGTCAAGGCAAACGACTGGTGCCAATCTGCACCGGCAGAACTAGCTAAGAAGGATGCAATGGAATGTGCATACAGAAATTAAGTGGTTCGTATTAAATGCATCACCCTTATCTTCACTTCTGTGCTATTCTGAGTCTGTGCTGTAGATGGGTCTGATCTGTAAGTAGGTGTGCTAGCTAGATGCTGTAGCACACACTAGGCAGGAAAGAAGTGCCTTTTCAGGCGTGGGGAGGGGGACAAATGCCATAAACACTTTAGTACTGAAAAAAGTCTGACGTTGTAAATGTATGGTGATTTGTAGTACGTTCAGGCCGCGGGCATAACATATTATAAAATTTCACATGGCACACTTACTCATTATTTGTTAAAGTTCAAAATAACTGGTGACACATTATTTGGAAAGTCAGACAGAAAATGTGCACATTTATTGCCTGCCTGCTACTTGGAGGAGTACTTGATTTGATCAGACTCATTTAAAAATTGGCCCTGTGATGCTTCTTAGAAGTATCCTATACGCTATACCCGACAATACTTGTCATTTTTTCTTTTTTTAGTCATTTTCATGTTTGGAGCCTACAATACTAGAGCTTAAAAGTAGCTGCAGAATCGAGTCACCTATCCAAAGGTCTTAGATGGCAGCAGTAAAAAATGTTTTAAACTAAGCTTTTCACGTGCCATGGCTGTATTAAATTGGGCTAAACAGTTCCGTCCTTGAGAACAACCGTCTCAAAATCAACCTATGTTTGATGCTACGTTGATAAACGGGACGGGTCAGTAGAAAATGCATGAAAAAAAAAAACAGAAGAGTTGGAAAGCATTGACCTAGGATTCAATAATGCAGGTCAACTGGTCATTTTCTGGATCAGTGTTTCAGCACCATATATTTTCTAATGTCATTTAAATGGCAGTCTGGTAGTGGTCATGCCTTGTTGGAGTAACTGAAATGGAAATCACTGGGTCATCCTTCAGATATGGTGCATACCGGGTTGTTGGAGTCCTGTTCCACTGTACTATCATGACAGCAAATAGTACAATTAGGTTCAGCTGAATGTCTTGCTGTCTGGCCATCGCGGAGATCCCTGATTCTAGGCATTCCTGCTCAATAATGACCCAGGAGGGGAAAGAGAGCAAGAGTCATCCCACAGTGAACCACCGAGAATGCGAGGCTTCCTACTGGTGGACTCTGTATGCACTCTATGCTGATGAAGTGCAAACATGGCCTTTTCCTTAGGGGACAAACATCCCGACAGTAAGAGTGTTGTAAGAGTGTTGTAATTTGTGAGTTTTAGCACAGGCAAACTACACGGGATTGGAGTAACGACGCTCAAACAGGTGGGACAATTTTACTGAGCATGAGACACCACCACACTATTTGATCCCAAAACCTCTACATTTTTATGAAATACTAAAGATTTCCCCAATTAGTACTGGTAAAACGTTAAGTGGTCTGGAAACCAGGCATGTAGCTTAAGTGTTAGTCTCCCAGCCGGGGGTTAACGCTGATTCTTGCTGAATCGTAAGGGAAACACTTTTATAAATCTAAGCGATTTTCAAAACATACAGTACGTTGGATATAATAAGTGACAGTGCCATGTCTTGGCAATTGTCACAGTGGTAAACTAATGCTTTGCTGCACCATTTTAGAGCCTAGCAAATGTTTGGAAACATGAAAACCAATACTCTGTGGAGGGTCTAAGGGAAGTTTAGAGACCGGCCTAGGTTACAATCCCCAATAATACTATTCACTACAAGAAAACCTAGGGGTCTTGAATATGAGGAACAAAGGGAACCTCTATTAAGGGTTAAAGATAACTGTTAAGTCTATCGAATACCAAGGTGATCTACCTACTAATTTAAGCATTCGAACAAAACACACAGAACCAAATAGTGATTGTGGGTGAAACCAATGAACAAATATAGGATACCCATCAAAGTCTTGTTGTGATCAATACTATCATCTGGTCATCCTTCGGGGATCGTGTGTCTCTAGATCATTGAGACGTTTCTACCAAACCCACGGTCGGAGTTGGATTCCGACCCACAATCACTCCGGGACCGTGTAGACATTGATATATGATGTGATCCTAGTGCAGTGCAAAACCAAAAAGGTGTTGAAGTGGTGATTTAAAATAGGATAGAGGGCAAAAGGAAGAAAACTTTAATAGAGATTGGCCTCTTCCTAATTAAAACCAGGAACAGTGCATGAAAAAACAGTTTCAAACAAATAACTGTATAGGGGCCAACATGTTTCAGTCTTAAGGGCAATACCCTAGGGTTTCTTCAGGGCCTCTGTTCTTCAATTTTTATGCTACTGCATGTGTTTTTCAAAGAAAATAGTGATTAAACTATACAAAAATGATATGTATGACCGGAACTAATTATTCTTTTCTCTGTGTCAATCCACAAATGTCTCACACCTGAAAAAAAAAAAAACACCATATGAAACAAGCATTTACAATGCAATAGGTCTCGCAGCATTAAAGTTTGAGTTAATGGCATTTTAAATGACAATGCTTTGCATTTTTTTTTATTTGCAATTGTATATAAACATTGTTTGTGAATAGTTAGCTGTTGCTTATGCTAAGCAAAGTTGGCAGTAATATAGAGTGCTAGTCTTGCTGGTTATAAGCATGCTGATTTAAAGCGCTCTGATACCTGCGGGTAAAGTTTGCGCTATATAAAAGTGAAAACTAATAAATAAATAAAAAAAGCCTACCTGTACCACGTCCGTTCTTATTCTGCGATGACACATATCTTTGGGTCCCTGTACTTTTTAACTGCACTCGGCTGTGGGAAACCTCTATGGCAGGAAAAACGTGTTGCGGGGCAGACACGGGAAATGTAGCCACTGTCTTGTGGCTGCACCGCGGGGTAACAGTGTAGGGGCAGGGAGGCAGTTGGTAGTGCTGTGCCATAGCAGTGTAGTTCTCGGTGTATGCTGGGCATGGGGGGTGCTATTGGCTGACAAGTGGTGAGGAGGTGCTGGTTCGGTGTGCCTGCTTCCTGATCTTGGGCAGGCAACAGGTAAAAACAAGCGCTGCCTAGGCTCGACCTAAAAAACACCCGCCCCCATCTCATGGTTCCGAGGTAAAAAATAAAAATAAATGAAAGATCAGCCATAGAAGGGATGCATTCGGCCCCTGGTGCTACTGTACCTGCTGGACTTTGGATAGCTACGCCCCTATGGTGGTTCGGTACTGTTCTCAAATGTGATATGGGATTCTGAGCAATTTTCCCAAAGTAGCAGATGAGGCGGTTTTTAAATAGAAAGTTTGCAAATCTAGAACTGTTTTTGGGTGAGCTGGAAACAATCTGAGAATGCTACAGAACACAAAGCCCATTCATTCAGAAGTGCCTGGAGACAGTAGCATCCTTCTATGAGGCACGTTTGTGGAGCTAGGTGATTTGTTTCTCAGCTTGGAAGCTGGTAAAAGAGCTGAGAGAACTAATAAAACCACCGTAGAGTAAAAACATGACAACATAACATGTAAAGCACTCTGATTCCTTCAGGTCTAGCTAGCGCTGTGTAAAACTCAAAATAATACTAACCGGCTCCACATTCAGTCTTTCATCCTTCAGAGGTCGATAAAATGAGTACCGCTGAGTTGGGTAGTAATGTACGTCATCATAGCCTACATACCAAACAAATGGTAGACAGCGCAACCTAAATACAATTAATTGTTAATTGTGTTATTTTTGTCTGCCACAGCCGTACATAAGTTTGCTCAACAATACTTTTTCCGGGCTAACTAAACATAATTCCACATTAAAAGTAGTACTTTTGGCTTACACATTCCTTGTACGGGCTGCTCTTTCCAACTTGAAACAGGGCGAAATATTTAATGATTCTTAGGCCACACATAGTGAACTCACTGCGCAGCTGGTGAAACGAGGTGCAAGGGTCACAGAATGGTGAAATCGGCAACACTGAACAAAAAGAGCAGCCTCTATTGTTGTGGCAGATGTAACACCTGAACTGTGCTAAGGCCGAGGTGTGAATGGCCGCGGCACAAGCTACAGTAAGGTCCCTGTGAGAGGACTGCAGCAACCTGCAGCAGACATAGAGCGCAAAATTACAAAAGAGAAGAAGGAACGTGAGAAACCAAACAAGGAAGGGGCAAACGGGATCGGGATGCAGAGACTCTATGGTCTGACATCAAAAGAGCAAGACAAGCGGATCCCTCAAGTGAAGAGGCGCTAATTGTCTGCCCTGCAGATGGGCGCGGGGCACTCATTCAATGTGTGGGAGAATGGGCGAGGGGCACTCACTGCAGCTGCGCTGCCGCCATAATAATAATAATAATAAAGTAGTTTATAAAGCGCCTGGTGACGCCATCCCGGCGTGTCCCCGCGCTGTGGAGATAAAGATTCGCAAACAGCCATAGCACCTCCCCCCACCCGAGCAGTGCTTTATAGATTGTACAAGTGGGTTTTTAAAAGACTTCTGAACTTGGCCTCCGATCCTTCTAGTCTGAGGCCAATCTGGAGTCTGTTCCAGTTTCGAGCCGCTATGACTCTAAAAGAGCGACCTCCCAGTTTGGCTCTTTTTACGCGGGGAACCTTCAGCTGGCCTGTTCCTTCTGAGCGTAGAGCTCTACTAGGCTCATATCTATGTACCAGGTCTAGGAGATAGGAAGGAGCTTTATGCCAGAGTATCCTATGGCATATTAGGAGAGATTTATACATAACTCTCTTCCTGACCGGCAACCAGTGTAGAGCCGCAAGAGCAGGTTTGGATGCTGCTCTTTTGGGAAGTCTCGGGACCAGACGAGCGGCCGTATTTTGAAGGACTTGCAGGCGCCCCATGCTTTTTTCTGTGGTCCCTAAGAACAAGAGATTTCCGTAATCCATACGGGACGTCACCAATGCTTGAGTCAAGGTGCGTCTAGCATCCAGAGGAAGTAAGTCTAAGGTGTGATTGAGTGTTTTTAACACCCCAAAACATTTTCCCACTAGGCGACGAATGTGGCCTTCGTAGGATAGAGTGGGATTAACCCATATCCCCAGGTTCTTTGCCTCCTTACAGGGAACGGGCTTAGGACCCAGACATGATGGCCACCAATCCGCTGTCCAGCTCAGGTTGGTACCACCAATCCCCATTACCTCCGTCTTGGAGCCGTTGAGCTTCAGACTATGCAAGTTCATCCATTCAGCCAGATCCTGCATACAGGCCTTAAAATTGGATGCTGCTGTTGCAGGTGCTTGGGACAGAGAGATCAGCAGTTGGGTGTCATCAGCGTAGGATACTAACTCCACTCCATACGCTTGTACCTCTTCGGCCAGGGGGGCCATGTATAGGTTAAATAATGTTGGACTCAGGGCAGAGCCCTGCGGCACCCCCTGTTCTAAAGCCGTCACTGATGATCTAAATGAGCCTCGCTGAACCTGAAAGCTTCGGTCTGTTAGGAACTATTTCAGCCAGCCCAGCGTGGAATCTGTGACACCCGCTTTGTTTAGACACTGCAGCAAGATGGAGTGAGCTACAGTGTCAAACGCCGCACTGAGGTCCAACATCACCAGTGCCATGGTGTGTCCGGCATCCGCCCCTCGTCTCAGGGTCTCAGTCGCTCTCAAAAGGGCAGTTTCAGTCGAGAAACCCGACCGGAAGCCTGATTGAGAGGAATGCAGGATGCTGTTTTTCTCTAAATTTGCCATCAGTTGAGCGTTGGCCACTTTCTCAGCCACTTTGGCTAGATATGGTAGTAGAGAGATTGGTCTCAAGTTCTCAAGTACTTCGTGGTTCACATTGGGTTTCTTCTTTATGGGAAGAATTACTGCTTTCTTCCAGTCTTCTGGAAGCGTTTCGGTGTCAAACGAGATCTGAAGTACCTGTCTGATGTAAGGCTCCAGAACCAGGAGGCTCTCTCCCATCACCTTAGGGGGTGCCGGGTCCCGAGGGGAGCCGGACTTAATCCCCTGACAGATGCTACGAAGTACCTCCGGGGGTGGAACCGAAAAGTACTTCAGTCTATTTTCCGCATTGCTCGCCCCCTTACCTTCCTCCCAACTTAGTTCAGTTGCAGTGGTATTAGAAAAGGTCGCATAAATATCCCTGACCTTTCCTGCAAAGTATTCAGCTACTCTATTACACTCTGCCACCGAATCATTTTCAGGGGCATTAGAGTTTGCTATCACAGAGATCTCCTTAAAGATCTTAAAAAGTTATTTCGAGGAGTTGTCTGCCTCCTCAATACGATTTTTATAGTGGGTGGCTTTAGTTCCTCGCAACATAATCTGGTACTTTCTGTGTGCCTCCTTATAGGTTGCCTTCATCTGAGGGCAAAAGTCCACCCGCCATCTGCGCTCCAATCTTTTGCAGTCCGATTTTGCAGCCTGCAGATCGGGTGTGAACCATGGGGCTGACTTTTTCCCTCTGCTCCCTGCCTTAGATATACACATCGGGGCCGTCGCATCAAGGGCACTAAGAATGCGCTTCTCCAGATTATTATTTGCTTTTTCACAGTCCGCGCCCCCCGGTGGATCCCCTTTCTGTAGTAATATATTAAGTGTCTTGGGAAAAGTGCTTCCATTTGCGACGGAGGTAGCTCTTATTCTCCCCTCTGTGTGTGTCAGTAGCTGGAATGTGTATTTTAAAGGGGACTAAGTAGTGATCCGACCAAGGTACAGGAAGGGGAGTGTCTACCCTCACTCCGTCCCAACTTCCAAATACAGGATCTAGTAGGTGGCCATGCTTATGGGTCGGAGTAGTGTTTTTCAGTTCTAGTTGTAATGCCTGCGATTCCTGCCTTAGGTCTGTGGCCTCCTTGGCTTGCTCATTTTCTAGGTGGATGTTGAGGTCTCCTAACACCATAATTCTGCTCTTCCTTATAGCTAAATGAGCAATACCCTCCACTAGACTTGTTTTAAAATCTTTAAGCCCTCCTGGGGGTCTGTATATGAGGATCCCAGACACAGAATGTTGAGGTCCTAGTTTCAAAGTATAAAGTCCGGCTTCGTAGCTATCTATTTTTTGGGGCTATAGAGTGCATTCAAGCGGAGCCTTAACAGCAATAGCAATCCCCCCAAAAGGCTGCACAGGTGAATAAATAAACATGTGCCTGCAGTGGGATTGCTCATGTATGGGCTTTAATAGGAAGGTTATCTGTATGATATATTCTGGAGGAGGTCGCCAAAAATCAGGCAAACTTGCACACACAATAGGGTCTGTACCACCTGGACGGCTGTAAGTCCTGGTGCTCTACTTCAAGTGAAGTGGAATGACAAACGGACAGGGACAGAGACCACACCGTGTGGAAGACAAGTTTGGGGCATTCTGTTAAACAAAGGTATTTTTAATATGCAGCTGGTGGTCATGTGACTAACTGGATGACTCCACGTGCTGGTACTGACAGGTGATGCTGAGCGTGGTGCAATGCGCCTTGGGGCAGAAACACGGGAGACAAATTGTGGTTTAGCTCCGTGACCTCCGTTTGGCATGTTTGCTGGGGCTCTTGGGCTTGGGCAGGTGGGCAGATCTAAGTGCTGGTCCAATAATGCAGAGTCAAGCAAGCGGCTGATACAAGCAGACACACCAGTTCATCTGCATAATGTTGTGGTAGTTTCATAATACACGGCCACCTAATGGGTGTTTATTCAGAGCCATGAGCCTGCTGTAAATGGGCGGGTCTGGGTATGGGCAGCGTGCTGATTAGGGTGCAAAGAAAATGGTGAGGAAGATGCTTATTTGGTAGACATGTTCATTTTCTCACATACATAACAAGCAGCACTGAAAGCGATTGCTTTCGCAATCGCTATAGTAAAACAAGTTGTACCAGCCTCCTTCGGTGTGGTTCCACGGCTCGTGTGGTGACATCACGGCGGGGCTGCCTCCTTTGACCACGCCCCCTCCCACGGCTCCGTGACTGGTCCAGTAGAGTGCATGTAAACCTTGGCCGAAAAAATGGCGGCCGCGGTCAGGAGTGCGCCCTGTGGCTTGCAAGCGTCGGGCGGGGACCCTACAGATGCCCCGCTGTTCTTTCTATCCGGTGGAGGAGGATTTCAGCCCGTGCTCCCGCAAGATGGACGTAGAGCTCAGGAACTCGACACCGAGGACTGCGCCAGGAGTCAGGCTCTCACGGAAAGGTAAGAAACAGCGGCGCAAGCGAGTCTGCTGTGCCCGGGGAAGCGTGTGGCTAGGGGGAGCACTGACTCGTGGTTGATGGTTGAAGAGCGATAAGGTGCTCCAGGGGAGAGCAGCCAGTGGGGACTGAATAATTAAACAACAAGGGGTGGTGATGGACAGAGTTTCTGAACTAAGCAGAATACTCTCACCCAGTCAAGAGATCAGGGCTAGATCCAACACCGTTTTTTAACTCACTGCACCATCCCAGCTCAGAACCTGGCTATATGCAAATTAGTCTGTTCCTGTCCCAGTGCATGATGGGAACAGGGCAAACCAAACTACTAAGCCAATTCTTTCACTGGGAAGGAAACAAGCTTCCGGGAACCGGTTTCTGGCATTACAGCCGTCTTCGGCCCGGCTGAATTGTTTTTGGCCACTATAGGTGTGGCAGGGTATACTCAGACATGAGTCCCTTTCTCACTGCACCATCAGGATTCAAGCAAGCCGGGCCGAAGACGGCTGAAATGCCAGAAACCGGTCCCCGGTAGCTTGTCTCCTTTCTGGTGAAGAATTGGCTTGGTAGTTTAGTCTGCCCTGTTCCCATGATGCACTGGGCCAGGGACAGACTGATTTGCATATAGCCAAGTTCTGAGCTGGGATGGTGCAGTGAGATAAATAACGGTGATGGATCAAGCCCTGATCTTTGGACTGGGTAAGAGTGGTCTGCTTAATTCAGACACTCTGTTCATCACCACCCCCTTTTCTGAATCGTTTTTGGCCACTATAGGTGTGGCAGGGTATACTCAGACATGAGTCCCTTTCTCACTGCACCATCAGGATTCAAGCAAGCCGGGCCGAAGACGGCTGAAATGCCAGAAACCGGTCCCCGGTAGCTTGTCTCCTTTCTGGTGAAGAATTGGCTTGGTAGTTTAGTCTGCCCTGTTCCCATGATGCACTGGGCCAGGGACAGACTGATTTGCATATAGCCAAGTTCTGAGCTGGGATGGTGCAGTGAGATAAATAACGGTGATGGATCAAGCCCTGATCTTTGTACTGGGTAAGAGTGGTCTGCTTAATTCAGACACTCTGTTCATCACCACCCCCTTTTCTGAATCGCCAGTGGGGACTGGGTCTCTGTGTGTGCGCATGCGCTGGAGCTTTCAAGGAGACAGCCACAGCGAGCGCTCGCGTGGCCTGCGCCGATCGCCTTTTTGGAGATGCGCGCGGGAGGTACTGTCTCCTGGAAAGCTGCGTCACGGACTATACGTCTCTGTGGCGAGACCGCGCTGACGCGCGGTCGAACGCCACAAGACTTAAAAACTGTGTGAGAGTTTGATACTATTCACCAATTTTAGGTAAGAGGTAAATTATCACTCACCCGGATAGACCGGAGACCAGACCTCACCTCTCCTGGACCAGGCTCAGGAATTTGGAGGCCCCGCTCTAAAGAAAGAAGTGGCATGACATAAACCACGGAACTATCATTGCTGCTCCTTATAGTTTACTGTGTAGCCACCAAAAGTTTCCCTCACATTCTTACGTAACCCATTTAACCTCACCGTCAGTAAAAAAAAAAGGCTCACCCAATGGGGAAGGACACCAAAGCTGCTCTATCTACAAACAAAGGGTTTTTGAAAAATAGGAGAGCAATCTCCAATCTAGGTTTACAGGGCTATCGATCTAAAGAACCCTAAGACAATTCTTTAATTAAGTTCCATGAGAAGAATCAAGGTTCTAAAACAAACAGAACTAGGAAAAATCAGCAGGAAAGAAGGACCTTGCCTACCTTTCCGTCGTTGCTTCTGGCAGATCCTGAGTCAGGGGGAGGCAAGGCCTGGACAACTTTCAGTACTTAAAATAGTAACTGCTTAGGCATATTGTCCATTGATGCCTTAGGGCAGAAATGACCATTAGCTGATGCCAATAAAAAGAAAGCACAAATCGCCAGCTCTCAAAATAATATTCATATGTGACATCCTAGAAAAGAACCAATAGCCTAACTGTGGGCTAAATGGTACTTCCCAGTTGCTCTGCGAGCGTAATCTCGCGACATTTCGTGAACTGCTAAATCACATCACTCATCTTGGAGTTGTAGTTCTATGCCCAGGGAAAGCGTTGATAAAAGGAACGAGGGTAAATGCCCATGAAGAGCCTTCTGTCATAGACAGAGGGCCTTAAACACACTGCACTTCTGAATGGGTAGCCGGTGCTGGGAGCAGCGATATGCCATAATCCTAGAGATTCTGTTGTTGCCAAGAATTAGATTGGCCACAGCATTTTCAATGCTCTCTAGTCTTGCCTTTAAGTATGCTGGGAGTTTGATTGACAGAGGTTTATAGTTGTCTATCTGAGGCAGAATGAGCGTTTGGACGACTCTTTTACAGAAGGGCACTGTGACGAGGGATGGCTTTCCTGATCCTAGAAACAAGATGCGGAAAGCTTGTCATTATCATCCATACAAGATCTGGGTATCAAAAATGAGACCCAGTGTGCACAGGTACTTTTCCTTTTTCACCCTCCCCTTATTCTAAGTTGATAGTGTCTTTTACAACAAAGGAGACAGCTGGACCAAATTACACCCGTCTTTTTGTTTAAAATTTTATTTTCTATAGTCGGGTGGCAGAGCTAGCTCCCAGTTCTTCGACCCAGAGAAGTGTATACATTTGCAGTTGAAGTTGATTCCCCAATAGTTGTGACTAGAAAGACGGTGGGAAGCTGCATATCATTAGTTTTGGAAGATTTATAAAGTAGAGCTAAATTGGATTTACTAATTTCAGTCTTAGAAGATCAAATGACACCAAGTTGAACTACCCATACCACATTTGTAGGTGTTTCAGATGTATCTTTTGCTGTGCTGCCTGATAAGTGCAGGTTTGACTCGAATAGGGATTTCCAGCTTTTCTCTTTTGAGAGAATAGGTGTTTTGATGCTTGCAAAAACAGTTTTCCCCTCTAAATTACCCGAACGGTGATTGCTATAAATGTTGTTTTAACCCTAAACTCTTGCATTTGGATATGACCTCATGCTTCATGATCCTAAGTAGGGTTTAAGATTTAGAAACTTGCCATTTTTGATTGGTTCCCTGTCAAATTATTCAGCAGGAAAACGTGTAATAATCTCCTTGAATTTCTGTGATCTGTTGAAACCCGGTGCATGCAGCACCGGCTTGAGAATTTAATTAATCCCTCTACCGTGTAGACTTGTTTGAAGCAGAGTTGTCAAAGACCATATGGGATGCATGCTTCTTGGGGGACACAAGGATGGTAAGCTTTCTCGGTATCTTATCGTTCATCTACGATATCATTTTCTTTGTTTCACTAGGAGAACGCCTGTTATGGGAGGCGTGAAAGGCCTTCTGCGGTCACCACATTTGATCTTATGATTGGGTGTCTTAACTGTTTACTGGAAATTTCTCTAGCTATTTGTAAGGTGAATAGACCACAATGAATACTATGTCCAATTTGTGGTTATTAATAAGGCAGGTCACACCTTCTATTTAATTAATCCATTCCCCCTTGTATTATATATATATATATATATATAATCATCTCCAGACAACTGTTTAGTCTTCTGGAGGTGGAACCTACATTGGGGGATAGAGAGATGATAATCTGCATATCGTCAGCCTAAAATACAAAAGTAAAACCTAGTGAACAGATGGTATCAGAAAGGGGGAGGACATACAGAATAAAGAGTGGGGCGCAAGGAGGAGTCCTCCTGCACTCCACATTTTAGCTGATGATTTGCATACCGTCACGAACCTGGAAGCTCCTCTTACTCAGGAATGACATAAGCCATTTTGAGGTGCTACCTCTAATTCCTACTTCCAAATGACAGAGTAGGAAGAGCTAAGAAAGTGTGTTAAATGCCATACTTAAGTCAAGAAGACTAAGTGTCGCTGGTCTACCCTGTTTAAGGTCTTACGTGGCCATCAGGAGCGATGTTTCTGTACTACAGGGTGGGCGGGATCCTGTTTGAGTAGGGTGAAGTATACTGGTAGATTCCAAGAATACTGAAAGATATCGGTTTATCGCTTCTCTAAACTTTTGCTAACAGCTGAGAGTAGTGATATAGGTCTGTAATTTTCCATAACTTCAGGGTCCAGGGTTGGCTTCTTCAATAGTGGGCGTATAATAGCGTGTTTCGATGTATCCAAGACACTACAACTATCCAAAGAGGAATTGTAAATATCTATCAAGGCGGAGAGCATAGTGTCTCCTGCTTTCAATAAGATATCTAATGGGCCGGTTCAAGCAGTGAGCCTGACTTTACTGTGCTTGCAACAGTAAGGACTTAGTTTGTCTAACTATGAGAAGGTAGAACGCTCTGCTGTAATTTTGTTAGCTATGGGCTCTTAATCTGTTTTGTTATAATCCGCTGTTTCCAATAAGGCATTATGAATGAGCCTCACTTTCATAATGAATTTTATATATATTAAATTCTTGCACTGATGGCACAAAAGACTTTATATTTTACTCTGTATAACACGTTGCTGCTTGTCGGAATTTTGTTAAATGAAAGTTTTTTTTTTTTAACCTTGGATATCCTTCGATTGTCAGATCTCATGATGGAGTGGAATATTTTATTATGTACTCAATTGTAAATTGGATTCTAATCTCATTTATACGTATATCATTTTGTGATTTAACAGGGACCTCTTCGGAGTTCTGTAATCATAAATAAAATAAATTTGAAACTGGACTCTTTTTGTGCGTTTGGGCGGTGAGCATCCAAGAGAGTTGTACCAATGAGCGGTCCTACCGAAGGTTTATGGCCTGAGTGCATGATATGTCTTCAAAATGGATATTTAGATCACCTAATAGCATGCCATTGACTGTCTGAAGACTGAAACGCCAAAGTGTCTGGCATGGCCTGCACAAACTCTGCGGCTGCTCCTGGTGGACAGTAAATGAGCATCCCTGAAAATGTTTAGCTACGAGAGAGCTTAATAGAATATAAGAGGCTTTTAAAGCCTGGAATTGTGTCTGGGTTAAACATGCCATCACAATTCTTTATAACTATTATGGCATCCCCTTCCCCAATCCTGTTAACTGGGTCGCATCTTGCGATTGAATAGTTGGGTGGAAGTGCTCCTACTATATCTGGCCAGGAATCTTCTTTTAACCATGTTTCCATTAGGAATAGTGCCTCTGGAGGATTATCTTCTGAGAAGAAAAAGAACTCTGATTTATGTAATTTAGGAGCGATTTACAGATGACTAAAAACACATGCCACCTTTTGAGTTTGCTAACTTTGCACGGTCTGTTCACAATTCTTTAGTAATTTGGGTGCCTCTGTCATTTTTAAAGTAAAATTACAGATGGGTCTCTCTCCCAGTAAATTAAACGGGTCCACGGAGTGGCGGGCTTAATCAGCCAACCTGTTAAATCATTTCATGGAGGACATTGAATAGCTGAACCTGTCTGTCCTAAAAAGGGCAGGAATCCTACCCCCTGCCGATTCGGACGGTCTTGCCTTTGGTGCGCCTACGGCCGCTATACAGCTTTTCATGGACCAGAAGTGTAAACCATCTTTATGCAGGACTTGCCTTAGAGGTAACAGCAAGCACAGTGAATAGGTCGTCCTTTTTTCCTCCATCAGGAGGCAGTGTTTCTGTGTCCAGGCACAGACATGCTTGTCTTTGGGGGCCATCCGCGTGCGTCCACGTATCCGCTCCATTTTTGTACTCATTCGGGTAAACCTATGGCGGCCACTAGATCGCTACCTGCAAAGGATTGACGGCTCGACCAAAATGGCTGACCAGAAATAAGCAAAATGCTCTATTCAGCACAGGACCTCGCCTAGCCCAACTTCCCCAATCCGATTCAATGCAGTACAGTTTTAGGCGTGCAAAGAGTACAATTAAAACTGGAAAAAATATTCCAAGGATTCTAAATAAAAGATTTAGCCACCTGAAAAGTGCAAATGTCAGGCAGTATTACCAGTAATCATGGTAGTGCATCCACGCATCAGCTCCCTTTTTATGTCTCTGTTAGAAACGCGCGAAGCGCGTTCTCGCCAGAGAACTATAGTCGGCGTCTCAGCCGTCTCAGAACGACGAAGGGAGACCAAACCTGGCCGCGCGCAGCGTTTCCCCATAGGATAACGTTGTGCGCGCGGCCAGGTCTTGTCTCCACAGCATGGCATGGCAGACCGGATCGCTACGCGCGCCTCTCTGGAATGCAGGGTGAGTCTGCAGAGGGGCGCGCAGCGCTGTTCACGAGGCGCGCGGCGCTGATAAACAGGCTGGCTTACATCAGTTCTTGTAGTCACAAGGTATGCAACATTTTTCAGTATATGCTGCTTCCATGGTGATGTGTTCAGCAAGCTCTAATAGAGGATGTTGTTTAGAACATGGTTGATTGAGGCTGTATTACTCTTGGTTGTGGGTGAATGCATGAAACGGAACTGCTTGCTCAGGGGCTGGTGATTTGCTGTTTTCTTTGTCTGGCCTCCTTTGCTTTCTTCACAGATGTCTGGTAAATTTTAACTCGAATGTTTTGATTATCAACACTTGTGCAGCATCCCTTTTGTCATTAATGTTGAGACTGTTTCGAAGACTCGTATTGTCTCATTCTAAACTCATTAGCATATGATGACGGATGCCATGTGTTTCGAAGTATCGCAAAACAAATATTTAAGTTTAGACGTCTAACTGTACGCTGCTTTCAACAGCGGTCTATGAGATGCCTCATGTTCATTTCTTTAGAATTGTAGTCTGTTGAAGATGTTTGTAGCTTTCCACTGAAGCAATGCTCGAAATGATGCCCCCATTAACGTGTTTTGAAAGGGAAAAGTATATGAGGTATCCTTTTTATTGAGAAAATACTGATGTGGTTGTATTTTTAATAGCTAAAGAATTGTGCTCATTTTATTGACCTCGGAAGGATGTACATCTTAGTGCTGCTAGCAGGCGCAGTGCCTCGAGGCTTCAGTGAACAGTAAGGTGAGCCTCTTCCTTTTCAGGAAGTGCACAAGCAGCAGAGAGGCTGCCGGGGTGATGACGCGTGCTGTGTCCTGGTTGTGTAGCGCCGCACACAGCGCCTCTACTCTCTGCTAGCAGGCGTTACACAGACCCGCGTGTGGACACCAGGAACTGATCTCCAACAGGTACTGGTGCGTGTGTGCACTTGTCTGTGTCTGTCTGTCTGTGTGCCTTTGTCAGTGTGTATGGTATTGTGTGCGTGTGTGTGTGTGTGTCAGTGTGTATCCATGTGTGCACGCTCGAGGGTGTTTGTCTTTATACTTAATACAGCGCAGACCAGGGTAAAAACGCAAGCATAAGGGCGCACTCGTGAAGTTATTGCGACTCAAAACCGTACTGCTTTTACGAAACTACTGCAGATCCCGCGTGGGTGACTCTGAATACGTGTGTGTATCTACACACATGTAAGTAACATAAATTGCATGTAGTTTTAAAGCGCACTTTTTGCAAAGTAGCTGTTCGTTTTTTTTTTTTTATTTATTTTTTTATTATAAAGAATTGTGCTAATTTTATCGACCTTGGAAGGATGAACATCTTAGTGCTGCTAGCAGGCGCAGTGTCTCGAGGCTTCAATGAACAGTAAGGTGAGCCTCCCCCTTTGTCTGGGAGCGCACAAGCAGCAGGGGTGTCATTTGTCTGCAGCCCACTGGCCCCTGGAGAGCAGACTTGAAGTCTCAAGGCGGTAACAAAAGGAGCACTCAGGCGGTGTTTACTCGGAGAGAACGGGGCAGGTGTATTGTTGAAAGGAAGAAAGCACACTCCCAGCACAATGGCCATTTGTATACTACACTGTGCAGAGAAAGGGCTGTGTCCACACACGATGCACCGTACATATGGGCAAACCCTAGTGTGCACCAGTGAGGAACGTGCTGGACCCGCGTGGAAACACCACCAGCTGATCCCCCAACAGGTACTGGTGCGTGTGTGCAGGTGTCTGTGCGTGCCTGTCTGTGTGCCTTTGTCAGTGTGTATGCGTATTGTGCGCTTGTGTCTGTTAGTGTGCTTGTGTCAGTGTGTATCCATGTGTGTGCGCTCGAGGGTGGTGCCTTTATACTTAATACAGCGTGGACCAGGGTAAAAACGCAAGCATAAGGGCGCACTCGTGAAGTTATTGCGACTCAAAGCCGTACTGCTTTAAAGAAACTACTGCAGATTCCGCGTGGGCGACTCTGAATACGTGTGTGTGTCTACACACAAGTAAGTAACATGATTGCATGTATTTTTAAAGGGCACCTTCACAAAAAGTAGCTGCTTTTTTGTTATAGATGAAGAATTGTGCTCATTTTATTGACCTTGTTTATCTAGTCTACCTTTAGCTGTAGGAGGAAGCATCTAAGATCCTCCAGGACCAACCTCAGTATCTCCTAAAAAAAAAAAGGACATTTTCTCAGGTGGTGTTGTATTGTAATTGTATTGTAATTGCATTTATATGGTGCTTACTACCCCATATGATGCGCCAAAGCGCTTTTTCGGCACGTAGCACGCTACTCCGCCACCCAAAAAGGATTAGTGGTGGATTAGTAAAAAGAAATGTGAAAGTGATTTGAGTGATGGATATGTTAGGTCAGTTATTTGGATTGAGAAGAATAGTGAAAGGGTAGAAGAGGTAAAAAGGTTTGCCTTTATATAGCGCTTGCTACCCCTGATAAGGTGTTGAAGTGCCTTTTCGGCAAGTAGCACGCTACTCCGGAACCCATAAAGTATAATGGTGAATTAGTATAGTGAAATATGAAATTAATTTGAGTGGTGGACATGTTAGACTGTTATTTGGATTGCGCCAATACAGACTTTGCAATGCATTTGTTTTATTGATCCTGGTTACAAGCTTGGAGTCTTGTTTTATTTATCCTGGTTACAAGCTTGGAGTCTCCGCCCCGGGCAGGTTTGTCACACAAGCCCAACATTGTTCCATCAACATGGTTACACAAGCCCAACATTAATTCTCCTCCCACCCAGGTCAAAACAGACAATCTAATCTTGCAGCTGGGCCTTGCTTCAGGGTCTAAAACATATGAGACCGGCCAGATCTAAGACCCGTTCTGTTGATAAAAACAGGTCCCAATGTTGGCAAAAACAAATCTTGCTGTGTGCAGTGCAATAAACCATGTTTGCAAGAGTCTGTTTGGTATTTGGAACCTGTTTGTGTAAGGGTGTCCATGGGTTTTCCTGTAAACAGATATGAGAGGAAAAACGAGTTTGTGGCAGCAAGTTAATGTTTGTCGTGGCAATAGTTTATAGCCCCCAACTCACATACCAGGTTGGTCAGAGGGATGCTAGTAAGGGCAGGGTGAAACAAAAGGTCACCAACGGAATACAAAATGGCTGCGGTTGGTCAGAATGACTGCAGTTTATGTGCACGTAGGAACTTCCATCAGACAAGATGGCGCAGGTAATGTTTATGATTGTCGTTTTGCTTTTAACAGTCACCCCTTGAACATAAGTAGCCAGCTTGTCAGTCTATTTTGATCTCCATAATGTCCTGTATCTCTTGTTCCTACATTACTCTAATTTTTGTTAGATGAGTGTCCATAGTCTTAGGGCGCAAGGTACTTATGCAAAGAGATAAAGGGTTGCACTCTCAACACTGAGAAATGTCCTCCAGGATCCAGAGGTGTCCTTGTATCAAGGTTTCGCAAATGATTAAGACTCTGCTCGAAAAATAGTAATCTGAATATTTATTCAAATATATTCCTGGCTTGTTAGGTTCACAAGCGTTTATTGTTGTTCATATTCCTTCATCATTTCGCACTCATACAATCCCAATGCATTTCGGCATTTCCATTATGCCTTCATCTGGGGATATATTTCTAAAAACGAAGAAATGCTTGTATTTTACATCGTGTCAAACATTAGTTCAAAAACTATCTAATGCATGTTAAATAATTGTATCACAGTGAGTTCATGCGATGTACGTAATCTAAAAGACTGGTGTAACGTGAAGAAAAAATCATAAAAGAGGATTAAAGCACATGGTGAAAGACTGCGCGTTACGTTATAGGTGCATGCTGTTAGCAGGGATAACGTGTGTTTTTCATCAGTTTTGTTAAACTAAACAGAGTGATTAAAGTAAGTTACCATGACAAACATAAATATAACGTGTGACGATCCTGAGTTTAGTATAAAATAAACACCTCGGTGCCTTACAGATTACATGGCTAGAAAGCGCGCCTACCGCGAAAGTACGTCCGTGACGGCCAAAGCTGTCGCTGGTTTCAGAAAGGGTCAACCACCCGGAAGTGAATATACGAGGGAGGTAGCGTGAGGGCGCGACCTGATAGGGACGGTGTGCAAAGTGTATTACGGGAGTAAAAGCTGGTAGGGAGCGTGTTAAAAAAGGTGCGTGATTAAAGGATGGTAAAAAAATATAGTGGAGACTCGGACAGTAAGATCCGGAGTTCGCTGAAAATCACAAAGAATCCGTCCTAGTTAAACTGACAAGAGATATGATTATACAAGGCTAATATAAACTACTGTGATTTAACACGAATAACAAGTATAAAGAATGATAAAATGAAAAAACCACTCTGCGCTGATAAGGAGTCATAAGCTGGGGCCCCAGCTGTTAAAGATAACATGAATATTCCACCCGGTCATTAAGCCCGAATGGTTTCATGCTGCTTAGGGTAAAAATCCAGTAGTTTTCTCTTTTTAATAGTTCCTGGTGATTGTCTTTACCCTCATGCTGTTTGACTATTTCCAATGCACAATATCTCAGTTGGCTGATGCCATGACCAGCTTCCAAAAAGTGTTGAGCTACGGTAGATTTTGGGTGCTTGTTCCTTATATTCGATTTGTGCTCATTCAATCTTGTCTTGAGTTTTCTCTGAGTTTGTCCTACGTAGATTTTGCCGCATGGGCATTTTAACATGTATACTGCGTTGCTGGTATCGCAGGTTGCTGTAGCTCTTACTTTAATCTTGTTGCCCTTCATGGGGTGGTTAACTGTAATCCCTTGGATGACATTGTTACAGTGGTTGCAGTTTCTACATGGAATTGTTCCTTTGTACACTGTATAGGTTGAGGGAGTTTTCAATAGTTCTCCTAGATTTCTTGCTCTTGTGAAGGCAAAGGTAGGTTGAGTATCAAAGATTTTATTGAAGTCAGGCTCTATCCTTAGGATTTCCCAATGTTTTCTGATTGTTTGTTTAAACTGGTGACTTGCTGTGGAATATTTAGAAACTATGGTGATAGTATCAGTATCAGTTCTCGGAGTATGAGCAAGGAGTTGACTTCTGGTTTTGGTTTCTGATCGTTGAACTGCCTGGTCGAGGACATGATGTGGGTACCCTCTGGCTTTGAATCTCTGTAAGGTAGTTTGCTTCTCTTGATGGTATTGATGGTTTTCCGAAGTGATTCTTTTGGCTCTGATGATTTGACTGTATGGTAAGTGGTCTTTCAGTGGTTGTGGGTGAAAACTAGAGTAGTGTAATGTATTGTTTCTGTCCGTTTTTTCCCGAAATAGACTGGTGGTGAATCCTGTGGGAGTGTTGGTAACTTTGACATCGAGAAAAGTTATGGAATCCTTGTGAAGTTCATGTGTAAATTGAATACGTTGATCTATGGTGTTTAATAGTGCCAGTTGTTCTTGTAAGATGTTTACAGGGCCTTGCCAAATCAAAAAAATGTCATCGATGAATCTCACAAATATTTTTAGATGATCCTTCCATTCAGTTTTATTGAGTATGTGGTCTTGTTCGAAGCGATGCATGAAAATATTTGCGTAGGCCGGTGCTGTAGAATTGCCCATGGATGTTCCTGTTAATTGCTGGTACCAATCATCCTTCCATGTAAAATAGCTGTTGAACAATGTAAATTGCAAAAGTTCCATGAGAAAAAGTTTAAGATGATTGTCTAGATCACTTCTCAATAAACAGTACTCAATGGCTTCAATTCCCATTGAATGTGGGATAGATGTATATAGGGACGATACATCAACTGTGCACAAAAATATTTGACCATAATCATCGATTTGTACCTGGTTAAGTCTGTTGATAAAGTCTGTGGTGTCACGGATGTAAGTGGGAAGAGAAATGACAATGGGTTGAAAATATCTGTCAAGAAATTTTCCCGCAGGATCGTGAATGCTGCCACATGTCGATACGATGGGCCTACAGGGAGGCGTCTGTGGATTTTTGTGTATCTTGGGAACCAAGAAAAATTTAGGGCTTTTGGGATACTTGGTAGTGAGATACTTGTTTGTCTTTTCAGAGATTGTATTGTTCTCAACTGCTTTGTTGAGTATCATGTCAAGTTTTGCTTTGAATTGAGCAGTGGGGTTGTTAGGTAATTTCAGATAGGTATTGGTGTCCGAGAGGTGGACCATTGCTTGTTGATCGTAGTAGGAAGTGTTAAGGATCACTATGGCGCCACCCTTGTCAGCTTTAACACATGTCACTTGATTGTTGTTAGCAATGGATTTGATGGTGCTAATCTCCTTGACAGAAAAGTTTTTGTGTTTTGGTTGACGGTTGCAATTCAATTTGGATAGATCGTTTCGAACTAGGGTCTCATAGGTGTCGAGAGTCTTATGTGAGACTGGTGCAAGAAAATTACTTTTGGGACGTAAGCCCCTGAGTTGATCTTCCTGGGAATCTGTAGGTGTTTGTACTATATTTAGAAAAAAATGTTTTAACCGAAGTTTCCTCATGAGTTTGTAGAATGAGATTTCTAACTCGAGTTTGTTGGTTCGGGCCGTCGGTATAAATGATGTTCCTCTTTGTAAGATTTTCATTTGGATTTCACTGAAATGATGGTCGGAGATATTAATTACCAGGTTATCGGTTATTTCACTTTGGTTTTCTTGGTTGTTGCTGTCCTGGTTTGTG
The DNA here is from genome assembly GCF_964263255.1 of Lissotriton vulgaris. Lineage (NCBI taxonomy): Eukaryota > Metazoa > Chordata > Amphibia > Caudata > Salamandridae > Lissotriton > Lissotriton vulgaris. The sequence goes on along the minus strand of NC_141687.1, from coordinate 1,144,214,558 downwards.
GAGGCTCTCTTGTTTTTTCTTGTTCTTTTGGACCTCCTGGATCTTCGCGTTGATCCTGGCCTACCTCTAAAAAAGACTCAGCTGATGTTGTAGGTGGTTCCGAAGAGATTGTATTATCTGGGGGATTAGGTGTTGGTCTCTGAGGTGGGGGTCGGGTTCGTCTTCCTTGTAAGTTTGTAGTGTCGTCTTCAGAGGAGGAGGTTTCAGTATTTGTTCGGTTAAAACACCTACAGATTCCCAGGAAGATCAACTCAGGGGCTTACGTCCCAAAAGTAATTTTCTTGCACCAGTCTCACATAAGACTCTCGACACCTATGAGACCCTAGTTCGAAACGATCTATCCAAATTGAATTGCAACCGTCAACCAAAACACAAAAACTTTTCTGTCAAGGAGATTAGCACCATCAAATCCATTGCTAACAACAATCAAGTGACATGTGTTAAAGCTGACAAGGGTGGCGCCATAGTGATCCTGAACACTTCCTACTACGATCAACAAGCAATGGTCCACCTCTCGGACACCAATACCTATCTGAAATTACCTAACAACCCCACTGCTCAATTCAATTCAAAGCAAAACTTGACATGATACTCAACAAAGCAGTTGAGAACAATACAATCTCTGAAAAGACAAACAAGTATCTCACTACCAAGTATCCCAAAAGCCCTAAATTTTTCTTGGTTCCCAAGATACACAAAAATCCACAGACGCCTCCCTGTAGGCCCATCGTATCGACATGTGGCAGCATTCACGATCCTGCGGGAAAATTTCTTGACAGATATTTTCAACCCATTGTCATTTCTCTTCCCACTTACATCCGTGACACCACGGACTTTATCAACAGACTTAACCAGGTACAAATCGATGATTATGGTCAAATATTTTTGTGCACAGTTGATGTATCGTCCCTATATACATCTATCCCACATTCAATGGGAATTGAAGCCATTGAGTACTGTTTATTGAGAAGTGATCTAGACAATCATCTTAAACTTTTTCTCATGGAACTTTTGCAATTTACATTGTTCAACAGCTATTTTACATGGAAGGATGATTGGTACCAGCAATTAACAGGAACATCCATGGGCAATTCTACAGCACCGGCCTACGCAAATATTTTCATGCATCGCTTCGAACAAGACCACATACTCAATAAAACTGAATGGAAGGATCATCTAAAAATATTTGTGAGATTCATCGATGACATTTTTTTGATTTGGCAAGGCCCTGTAAACATCTTACAAGAACAACTGGCACTATTAAACACCATAGATCAACGTATTCAATTTACACATGAACTTCACAAGGATTCCATAACTTTTCTCGATGTCAAAGTTACCAACACTCCCACAGGATTCACCACCAGTCTATTTCGGAAAAAAACGGACAGAAACAATACATTACACTACTCTAGTTTTCACCCACAACCACTGAAAGACCACTTACCATACAGTCAAATCATCAGAGCCAAAAGAATCACTTCGGAAAACCATCAATACCATCAAGAGAAGCAAACTACCTTACAGAGATTCAAAGCCAGAGGGTACCCACATCATGTCCTCGACCAGGCAGTTCAACGATCAGAAACCAAAACCAGAAGTCAACTCCTTGCTCATACTCCGAGAACTGATACTGATACTATCACCATAGTTTCTAAATATTCCACAGCAAGTCACCAGTTTAAACAAACAATCAGAAAACATTGGGAAATCCTAAGGATAGAGCCTGACTTCAATAAAATCTTTGATACTCAACCTACCTTTGCCTTCACAAGAGCAAGAAATCTAGGAGAACTATTGAAAACTCCCTCAACCTATACAGTGTACAAAGGAACAATTCCATGTAGAAACTGCAACCACTGTAACAATGTCATCCAAGGGATTACAGTTAACCACCCCATGAAGGGCAACAAGATTAAAGTAAGAGCTACAGCAACCTGCGATACCAGCAACGCAGTATACATGTTAAAATGCCCATGCGGCAAAATCTACGTAGGACAAACTCAGAGAAAACTCAAGACAAGATTGAATGAGCACAAATCGAATATAAGGAACAAGCACCCAAAATCTACCGTAGCTCAACACTTTTTGGAAGCTGGTCATGGCATCAGCCAACTGAGATATTGTGCATTGGAAATAGTCAAACAGCATGAGGGTAAAGACAATCACCAGGAACTATTAAAAAGAGAAAACTACTGGATTTTTACCCTACGCAGCATGAAACCATTCGGGCTTAATGACCGGGTGGAATATTCATGTTATCTTTAACAGCTGGGGCCCCAGCTTATGACTCCTTATCAGCGCAGAGTGGTTTTTTCATTTTATCATTCTTTATACTTGTTATTCGTGTTAAATCACAGTAGTTTATATTAGCCTTGTATAATCATATCTCTTGTCAGTTTAACTAGGACGGATTCTTTGTGATTTTCAGCGAACTCCGGATCTTACTGTCCGAGTCTCCACTATATTTTTTTACCATCCTTTAATCACGCACCTTTTTTAACACGCTCCCTACCAGCTTTTACTCCCGTAATACACTTTGCACACCGTCCCTATCAGGTCGCGCCCTCACGCTACCTCCCTCGTATATTCACTTCCGGGTGGTTGACCCTTTCTGAAACCAGCGACAGCTTTGGCCGTCACGGACGTACTTTCGCGGTAAGCGCGCTTTCTAGCCATGTAATCTGTAAGGCACCGAGGTGTTTATTTTATACTAAACTCAGGATCGTCACACGTTATATTTATGTTTGTCATGGTAACTTACTTTAATCACTCTGTTTAGTTTAACAAAACTGATGAAAAACACACGTTATCCCTGCTAACAGCATGCACCTATAACGTAACGCGCAGTCTTTCACCATGTGCTTTAATCCTCTTTTATGATTTTTTCTTCACGTTACACCAGTCTTTTAGATTACGTACATCGCATGAACTCACTGTGATACAATTATTTAACATGCATTAGATAGTTTTTGAACTAATGTTTGACACGATGTAAAATACAAGCATTTCTTCGTTTTTAGAAATATATCCCCAGATGAAGGCATAATGGAAATGCCGAAATGCATTGGGATTGTATGAGTGCGAAATGATGAAGGAATATGAACAACAATAAACGCTTGTGAACCTAACAAGCCAGGAATATATTTGAATAAATATTCAGATTACTATTTTTCGAGCAGAGTCTTAATCATTTGCGAAACCTTGATACAAGGACACCTCTGGATCCTGGAGGACATTTCTCAGTGTTGAGAGTGCAACCCTTTATCTTAGTACATTACGCCTCTGAACAGAAGGCGATACTCTGGAGATCCATACAGACTTCACAATTTACTAAACACGCTGTGCGCCTAGCAAAAAATCCCCGTTTTACTTATGCAAAGAGAACACAAAGGTGGTATACAGTGTACACCCAAACAACAACCACATATTGCCAATACTGGGACCAAGAGAAACATTGATCTTTTTCGACCCCAGTCCTTCAAGATGCCCCAAAGCCAACTTCCAATTGTCCAAATCTCTGATCCTTGATGAATTTCTGAAGACAGTCTGTGGAGATGTTCGATTGCTTCATAGACAGAGGATGAATTATCAGGGATGTATATGCAGCAACTGGCACCGATGATGCGACATGCTCCTCCACGGTCCGCTAGTACCACGTCCAGAACCATACGGTTTTGTAGGGCCACCAGACGGACCGCTTGAAGCTCGGCAGTATTGTTGGTGAGGATGCCAGCTGTGACGTTCAGGGCGGTTTCTACCGCTTGAGACAGATGTCTGATGGCTCGGCTGTTTGCCATCGGACCCCATAGCGGGACGAGCCCTTTTGCTGCGTCGAGGAATTGTGATGCGGCTGAGTCTGCTTGATCAGTGTCTTTAGAACGTTTTTCTCGATGATGCTCTGCGGGGGCTGTGTAGGTTGGCGGCAAAACAAAGGCGATGTAGCACGTGCCCCCCTCCGCCCCCCGTTTCTTGGGAACCAGGTGTAGGCTTTGGTTCCACAGACAAAGTACATATTGGGTGATGCAACAAATGCTGGATGGTTGGCAGTGTTTAAAGTCCTTACAATGTTACAAGTGCTGTGACTCACATTCTTAGTCCGACGGCTTTCAATGCATACAAGGCCAGAGACATTCACCACAGATAGGGCCACAGTCACTGTTGCAGCAGTTCTTTTCTTCAGGTAGGAAAATGTGGCTCTGACAGGATTATTGAACACTTTTATTTCCACTCGTTCTTTGGAGTGGACATTCATTGGGAATGTCGCATTGGAGGTGTGAGGGCAAAAGGAGCGGCTGTTCTTCCTGTTTTGTTTAGTCAGAACTCGTTGTAGAACTGAGCGATTGCCCCATCTGAAGTGGAATTGTCTTTGTAACTTTCTTGTAGGAGCATCATCCAGGCAAGGCAAGATCTGTGAACAGAAAAGGGTGAAGGAATGAAAGGGATGGAATGTTCAGTGGCATGTGGTAGCAGCCCACAGACCCTACAGTTAGTGGCAAGATTGTGCTGGTGCAGCATCTCACGAAATAATTATTCCAGAATTCTTTGCGTCGTTCTCTGATGTGTGGCGACAGTGATACCAGATAATGTTCTTTCTTGGTGGTTGGTTGCATGGTGGGTGACATTGTTCTGTATGCAGGAGCATTTTCTTCAATGATCCAGAAGGAGACCATTAGCAGGAGACTGGTGAGAAATGCTGCTACAAGTGCAATGGTCTTTGTACTGGCAGTTCAACAGTCTTGGTGTCTTTGCGTGGCTTTGCAGGTGTTCCGTTTCTTCCATCATCTTCGAGGAGCTCCCCAACTGTTAGGACCACAGACTTTTGTCTGGTGCTTTTCCTGGTAGTGTTGTTTGGCTGTGCTACCGATCTGAGACTCTGACTCAGTTAGTGGCCTGGTTGTTGGAGCTCCCCTTTTCGTCGATCATAGGTTGTACCCTTCCTTGGATAGCACCGTGGGGTTCAGAAATTCGGACAGTTGGAGGGTGTCTTCTTGTGGGTAGCAACTCAGAGCTGGTCGGTCCTTTGCGAGTACTTCCTCTTGCATCTCCACCTCTTCACAAGTTGCCAGCGTTGGAGGGACTTTCTTGCAGTGATGGACGTGCAGCCAGTTTAGTCTTCCTTCCACTCGGAGGGCAGTTCAAGTGGTGATCAGGACTTGCCAGGGGCCCGTCCACCTGGGCTCCAAATTCTTCGTTCTTTGGAAGTTGCGAACTAGGATTAAGTCCCCAGGCTTTATCGCGTGTCCTGGGCCCCTGGATACGTTAGACAAGGTTTGCTGCACCTGTTGGTGAATAATTGATAGCTCTTTTGTCAATTTATGCAAATAATCTGACAATATGTTCAGGACATCGTTAATGGAATTCGGTCTTGGTGCCGACCAAATGCTTCTTGGCCTGCCGAAGACTACTTCATATGGGGTTAGTCTGTGTTTGGTTGGGGTGGAGCGCATCGATAGCAATGCCAATGGAAGGGCGTCGGGCCATTTTAACCCTGTCGTGGCAACTATTTTGGCTAGCTTTAGTTTCAATGTTGCAGTGTGTCTCTCTACCAGGCCGCTGATTGGGGGTGGAAGACGGCATGGAACTTTTGTTCCCCCCCCATACCCCCCCCACCCCCCCATCAGTATGTTCTGTATCACTTAGGCTACGAAGTGTGGGCCGTTGTCGCTCCATAAAATTCTGAAAAGGCCGTATCGGGGGAAGAATTCTTTCAACAATACTTTTGCAGTGGCTATGGCAGTATTGTCGCGGGTGGGATATGCCTCCACCCATTTGCTAAAAGCGCACACAACCACCAGGACATATTTTAGACCACGGCATCTCTCTAGTTGGATGTAATCCATTTGAAGGGCTTCAAAGGGGTAGTCAGGGACTCCAAACCCCCCCCCCCCGTGGTACTACTGTCCCCTTCCCTGTTTTGTGTTGTAGGCAGACTATACATTGTTGTACTAGGCGTTTTGCAGATTCTGCTATCTTGACATTATGCCATACTCTGGTGATTAGTTCAATCATGGGGGTGGAACCTATGTGTGCTGGTAAATGTGCCATGTGCAAGGACTCTCTTCTCCCAAAAATACTGTATTTTCGGGAGAAGAGTCCTGGCAGTCAGGCGTATCTTCTTGATATCCACCCCAGTGAGGACCCGCAAGGTCACGATATTAGGAAAAGATTGAAGTTTAAGCACAGGGAGTCACGATCTCTGAAGTTGGTGTTGCGCAAGATTGCGAGGTTAAAGAACTAAGAAAACGGAAGAAGTATTATTCCAAATATTTTAGCGTGCGCAATCCGGAATCAGTTGTGAGGGTGCCAGCATTAAAAAAAGACACCCAGATCCTTCACAAATTATGACGCAGATATCGAAAAACCATAAGAATTGCGGAAGCGATATGAAATAAGGATTTTTAACTACAAGGCAACCACCCAGTGCCGCAAAATAGGAGAGACCTAACTCTCAGTCTTGACAAAGATGGCATACTATTGAAAGATAAGTCATCGAAACGCGTCGACGCCCAACAAACTGCACAATCGAGTAATCAAGCTCATCCTGTGTATTACAAGAATCAAGCGTGTCTAGGATTGAGTTTATGAATTTAGATACTTGATGTGCAAAATTTTATGACAAATCGCACTGTCTTTTTTTTCGTCTCTCCCCCCTTTGTGTTTTTATAATTGACAATTTATATGGTACTGTTTTTATTTAGGCTGTTATCTTATGTTCACAACAACAGGTGAAGCATGATAATTTGTGTAGTGTATAACCATTTTAGATGAATTAGGATTGTGACGATTTTGCAGATAAAGTCTGTGGATTGTTAATTTGTTTTTAATGTGTATTGCTCATGTTTTTAACATACAAATACATTTGAAACGCGTCTGCAAGGGGTGAAGGGGGGGGTTCTGGTGATTAAATTCTTGAAAACGGATACCAGTGTGCCGGCCTTTTCTTTTTCTGGTAACCGTATGGATGCAGAAAATATATATATATATATATATATATATATATATATATATCTATCAAAGAAGCAGAGAGACCACACAGGGGAGACTACGGAGGAAAGAACTTTAATTTGCCAAATTGAACCAAATGTCAGGGCGGATGCATTTCGGCAAGGGTTTGCCTTCGTCAGCGCCAAAACGGCACACAGGAGGCAGTTTGTATGAAAGGTTTAAATACCCTTTCTCCTCCCGCTCGATGAAAGAGGTAGCTCCGCCCCCCATGCAGCATGTGTTCTTGTCGGGTCTCGCTGTAGGACGCCCAGTGCGTCAGAACTACAGAGTCCAGAATGCTGTGAGCTGATCGTATGTGCAATGGGGGTAAGTAGAATCAAGCTCGCCGTTTTTCACCTTGAATGTACATGGCTGTACCTCCTCAGCTCCCCGCTCTGTGCACACCGTGAAGTCCCAGCAATTCCTTCGGCAGGGGTCGGACTGACATTGCAGTTCACCCAACGTGAAGCACAATGGCTTGCAACACTGCCAATCTTCTTGCCGGTTCTTGGTGTAGGAACCAGACCATCCCATTACCATGGAAAACGAAATTTCACCACTGAAGTGAAAAAGCCAGCTTGGTCCGGTCCGCTCGAGGCACAGGGATCTCTCAGGGCGCGTTACTGGAACCCGCGCTTAAAATATGAGCAGAATCCTCTCTGTAGCAAAGAAGGAGAGAGACCACACAGGGGAGTCTTCGGAGGAAAGAACTTTAATTTGCCAAATTGAACCAAATGTCAGGGCGGATGCATTTCGGCAAGGGTTTGCCTTCGTCAGCGCCAAATGGTCACACAGGAGGCGGTTTGTATGAAAGGTTTAAATACCCATTTGGTTCAATTTGGCAAATTAAAGTTCTTTCCTCCGAAGACTCCCCTGTGTGGTCTCTCTCCTTCTTTGCTACAGAGAGGATTCTGTATATATATATATATATTTATTTATTTATTTACTTATTTATTTATTTATATTTATATATATTTATATATATATATATATATATATATATATATATATATATTTATTTATATATATATATTTATATATATATATATATATATATATTTATTTATATATATATTTATATATATATATATATATATATATATATTTATTTATATATATATATATATATTTATTTATATATATATATATATTTATATATATATATATATTTATATATATTTATATATATTTATATATTTATATATATTTATATATATATATATTTATATATATATATATTTATATATATATATATATATATATATATATATATATATATATATATATATTTATATATATATATATTTATATATATATATATATATATATATATATATGTTTTGTCATGATTGCACATAGTAGTGTGCAATACTAACATTTGGGCTTTATTTTCTAGTAATCTCGCCAAGGGAATTTTTGATTTTACTGTCAACTCATATCCTGTCAGTCGGGCGCTAGTCAAGTGTTGGGTTTTGGTCTGGTTCAGTAGTGTCGACTGCATGGGGTACTAAAACAGTGACTGGATTGGAGAGCACTATTCCTTCACTCTGGCGTATTGATACTGCTGCAGCTGCCACAGCGCGCTGGCAGTGCTCTGGCTACTGGATCGAGGGTGGCAGAAAAATATGCACAAGGGCATTGATTGTGTTAGGAAAGACAATGCACATCCCTCCCTTTCGTGTGTCTAGAGGGAGAATGGTTTGGAGTAATCTGGGGTTCCTAGGACTGGCGCTGAGCAAAGGGTATTGCGTAGTTTTTTAAAGGCAGATTGGCATTCAGGGGTCCAGGGGAGAGGTGAGGGGATGTCTTTAGCTAGGAGGGAGAGAAGGGGTTTGACAATGAGGCTAAAGTTCGGTAACCACTGTCTGCAAAACGAGGTGAGGCCTATCAAAGAGCGGACTTGCTTCTGATTTTTGGGGACAGGGGTGTCTAGAATTTCCTAGATCCTGTCCGGCGTGAGTTTTCTCCCTTCTTTTGATAAAAGGTGACCCAAATAGGTCACTTGTGATTTACAGAACTGCAATTTCTTCCGGGAGACCTTGTGACCATTCTCAGCAAGGAAATGGAGTAGTTTGATGGTGGCTGTGACGGCTATTGGTATGATGTCTGCTGCTAGAAGGATGTTGTCTACATATTGTATTAGTGCCACTCCATCTGGCAATTGTATGGCGTCCAACTGTCTTTAAGCGCCTGGCTATAGATGCTTGGGCTCTCAGTGTACCCCTGAGGTGCTCTACAAAATCTATTCGAATGGGAATTTAGGGTGAATCCAAAAAGATAGCAGCTGTCCTCGTGTATAGGTATGGAAAAGAAGGGGTTCTTGAGGTCGATCACAGTGAAGGTGGTGGCAGTGGGGGATTAAAGTCAAAATTGTCGTGATGTCGGAAACTCCCGGGTATGTGGCACTACGATTTTGTTTACCTCCCGCAGGTCAATGATGAAGCGGTAGGCTTTCCCGTCTCCCTCTCCCTGTCTCTTTACAATTGGTAGTATGGGACTGTTACAAATGTTGCTCACTACTTCCTCTACCACCCCTGCCTCTACCAAAGAGTGTATGATCTCTGTCAATGCTTTCTCACCCTCTGGCGATATTTTGTACTGCGGTACCTTCGGTAGAATTGCGTCCTGTCGTATTGTTACGTGTACTGGGTCAATCATCATTCGTCCTATGTCTGAACCAGCCCTAGCCCATAAGTGTGATGGCAAAGTGTCTAGTAGGGATGCGTCAGTCTAGTAGATGGAAAACATGTGCTCAAAAGGGTTCTCTCTATGGTGTTGGGGGTTGGCGTACAGGATGACACGCACTCCGTCTGGTGAGCATCTGATAGGCGCATGGAAGTGTTTCAAAAGGTCGAGACCCATAATGGCGTCTGGGGTGTTAGATGAGAGGAGGAATGTCGTTTCGACGCCATTGCTGTCAAGATTAAAAGGGATTGGTCGGGACAAAGGGTTGGTGGAGGGCGTACCGTCAAATCCTATTGCTAAAGCTAATTCTCACGTTTATATTTTAGCGGGATTGAAAGATCCAGTCAGTGGCCACTGATTTACCCGGTCCTTCCTAGTTTACTTATGCTATAGTTTGCTATAAGCTACGGTGGCTAATCCATATTTTACGTACATCTCTTTGTTAGGGGTGCCTTCCGGCGGTGTCGGATGACTGACCTCTAACAAACGGTCCGGTCCAAAACAATCCAACAATCTAGAGAAAACAGGCATGACGTATTTAGCTGTCAAAATAAAAAACTCAATTATTTTTATACAAAGTCTGCACTACCTGTCCTTCGCTGTCTGCAAAGAGAGACTATTCCTATTCTACATTGTTTTCAAGCAGGGAATGTCTCAAATAACTCAAAAAAGGAATACTAGTATTTCTATCAAACAATCAATTTTAGTTGTTTTTTCACGACATTGCCTGGACCGTATGGTCAGTTCTTAGTCTTCCCCTTCCAGCGCCTGGTTGTCCTCTTACTCCAATAATTAATGCGGCGTTCCTGTAAGGTCCCAGTCAGGACCGCAGGTCACTCGAGAGAGGTCCGTTCGGAACCGGTGAAGTTCAGTCGATCGGCAGCCAGACGAGGGTCTCTTTCAGGCAGGTGCACTCCAATCATTTAGTCGTTCACTCCATCGTTAGGACCTCTATACTGGACCCACGTGTCGCTGATGGGCCCCAACGCTGGGTCGCCAATTTGTGAAAAGCAGCGAGTCTTCTAAGACCCCCAATGCTGCCCGGTGGCAGGGTCCCACCTCTAATTCACCTTGGGTTCATTTACCAAAATAATGAGGCAAGCGCTGTAAATTGGAAGACAAGAAAAAGGTTTATTACTCTTAAGGGGAGTCCACGTCAACTGCAGACACCGGGATGTCTGAGGGAGGTGTACTGCTGGCAACTCCTTCTGGCTCTTCCTTTTATACAGGTTTGACACAATGCATTTGTTTTATTTATCCTGGGTACAAGCTTGGAGTTTCCGCCCCGGACAGGTTTGTCACACAAGCCCAACATTGTTCCATCAACATGGTTACACAAGCCCAACATTAATTCTCCTCCCACCCAGGTCAAAACAGACAATCTAATCTTTCAGCTGGACCTTGCTTCAGGGTCTAAAACATATGAGACCGGCCAGATCTAAGAGTCCGTTCTGTTGATAAAAACAGGTCCCATTGTTGGCAAAAACAAGTCTTGCTGTGTGGAGTGCAATAAACCATGTTTGCAAGAGTCTGTTTGGTATTTGGAACCTGTTTGTGTAATGGTGTCCATGGGATTTCCTGTAAACAGAGATGAGAGAAAAAACGAGTTTGTGGCAGCAAGTTGATGTTTGTCGTGGCAATAGTTTATATCCCCCAGCTCACATACCAGGTTTGTCAGAGTGTAGTGTAGTTCCTATATTCCCAATAGGCTCTGCGCATTGGAATAACATAAACAGCAGTGTAGACGTAGGACTGAGGTCATCTAGGTCTCTACTGACTATGTTGGACTTAATTAGTTTTGCCAGCTAGCTCAGAGGTCACTAGAAACTTTCTCGAATGAATAGGGAGGGTTAACTTCCCTGATTTAGACAAGAAGGGATTAGCTTCGGACAACCATATAACATGACAACTTTGCTCCCCCAGAATAAGGAGTATATCTCCAGAGTCGTTTGAAAACAATGGACAGCTATTTCACTCAGTCAATCCTGCATGCTTAATTTCACCAGGGTGCAGAGAAATAGAGAGACGGGCATTTTCAATAAAAGGTGTTATTTTATTGAGAAGTCTTCTTTCTCATGCAAGAGAAATGAATTGCCACAATTGCAATACTTATCATGAAGTACAGTGTGTACAGTAAAAGGAGTATTATGAAATAATACTGTAAAGCATTGATATGGTTTCTTAGCCATATGATACTTTAAAACGAATAAAATATTCACATACATAAAAATATTTGACTAACAAACTCAACTGGTGCTTCTAAGATACACCTACCCCGGTGTACCTGACCTAAGCCTAATACGTGGGAAGGAGTAAGTAAGTTGCAGTTTTAAGTTAAGTTGGGTTTTTGCCAAGAATCTGAATCAAGAATTGTCTTTAAGGTTTGAATCAGCTCCGTACCTTGGTTATAGAATGAAGGAGGTCTTGTATCTGGTTCTCAGGACTCGATCTCCCAGTAACCCGCAAGGGTGACTGGAAACACCGGAGCTGGATTTCTCTGCGTGAGAAAAGGCAGCTTCTTTCCTGGTGTGTCAAAGGGGAGGGACGGCTTCCTTCGGCTCTCGCATCAGCTGGGCTTCGGATAAGTAGCTGCTCTGCTCCACACCACCGTGTCTTGCTTAAGGCAAGTGTTGGTATATTTATGCCTGGAAGGTGCCGTGTTTGACGTAATGTTGGACATAAGACGTCAATAAAAGATGTCACTAAGAACTGGCTGTTCTTTTAGTGCTCGCAGAAGTTCTATGACAAATCAAAACCGAAGCATGGGGAATTCCCAGGTTGCTGGAGGTTAGGTATGTTGAAAGAACTCGTGCTCTCTAGGAGTCTAAGGAAGTAGCCTTGCCGTATTTGGGCTGCATGGGCTATGACTAAATATGGGTATGATTTCTTATGCCTGATTTATCATAACCACATAAGGGCATAAATCAGGAATATTTAATTAGGGTCCTAGATACATTCACAACACCCACTCCACGTATAATGTCCATTATTACTAAATACTAAGCAATATATAAACATATAGGTATGCATGTGTTTTCCAGCCCACCCCAAAATACAATGGATGCATTTGAAATGGTATAGATACACGAAATGAGTCTTATACTGTACACTTTCAAGCAGAGTTCTCATTCAGGAAATGCAAATATAAATATTGGCTGAATGAATTGCGAAAATTACATTTATGAAATGGCTCTGAATACAGAAAAAAGGTCGACCATTTCATCTCGTAGTTATACAAGATTGTACATAGGCTAGAGGCTGATTCAAAATATTGTCTTGAGTCTCTAAAAATAGAACTTCTGTTCTCTAAGAATAGTTCTACTTTAAGCAGAGTACCATGTGCCAAAAAAAAGGTAAATATTTTGGAAATTTGGGAAAAATAATTACGCTCTCGGGAAGGGAGAGAAAAAAAAGTTCCACTGTTTTTTGTTTTTTTTAGAGTTCTGTTAATCAAAACTGAAGGCCGAATTCAGAGTTCAGGGAACGCTGTGAGCTCGCTATTTCAAATATTATTCTCGTTAGGGGAGAACATTACTTCTGATAGGCCGGCAAAAAATGCGTCTACAACAGTAGGTGAAAGTTGGGCCAACTCCGAAAAGGTGGAAATAGTGCTTATGTGCGATGCATTGCCATCATCGATGTCAGGATCAGCAATGTTCACAGAAGGTTGTACCTGTGTGGTGCCGCTTTCATCTCGTACCTCACCGCCACCTAATCGTAATGGTGAAGTATCAAGGAATGCCGTCATCAGAATAGGTAGCCGCTGGGGACAACGCGTTGCATGAGTCGTTACCGGACAAAGCAAAGCATTGATATCCATTGGTACTGCTGATGGTAGTGTAAGACAAACGTCCAACACGCATTCTTCTCTGCATAGCAGACATCGAAGCACAGGTAAGATGAAGTTTTGCCAAATTGGTCTGAATGAAAGAAACCAGGTAGTATTCAGATCTCTTAGCCGGGCCAATCCGAGGACTTTAGTAATACGTTCTCGGTATCGTATTGCTAGGATCGTTTCTTCCATCGTAGCCAGAGTTTTGTCTGTGACTTGGCTTGCCATATTGGAGCAGAAGGAACAAAAATAAAATTCCTGCTAAGAGTCCCAAAATAAGAGGCAGGCCACCGAAGAGCGAATGCACAAAATTCGGGAAGATGCCAAGAGCTGCTTCGAAGGGTATTAGCAGTCCCGGAAAAAATTGTCTTAAATACATGTGCGATGCCACTGGCATCTGACATGTTTAAGATTTGACTTAACATTTCTACGAAATGCACGGGGCAATTTGTCGATAATGGAGTATGTATCTCTGCCGCTGTCTTTGCAACTTGCAGGTCTTACATCTCTTTGGACGAGGTTAAAGGCACAATTGTCTGTAAAAGAATAGACTTCATTCTGCTTAAAGTATCAATTCGAATAGAAGAGATATTCACATAAGGCCATATTGCCGCCTCCATGTCTGGATTGCTGTTTGGATATACTACTTGCATACAGCAAATGACCCTTGACGTTACAGTTATGAGCTAGGGTTTTCCTGGCACCATGCCACAGCAGCTGTGGTCACTTATTAGTCTATCTGTGAAGTAGGGGTGCCCTGCAGATGACATGAAAAGTTGTTTGATGAACCTTCACAGGCCCCATGCAAGTTAATATCTTGACACAGGAGTGTACTGCTTTAGTGATTTTTTTACAATCATTACCACTAAGAAATACCTCTTTTTTCCCTCCATTGTAACATTTGTGTGTATAAGGTAAATTCCAGGTCGATTTGATGTATCCTTTACCCAACCTTTCATACAGGCCTGCTGGTATATATTTTTGGCGGTATTGAAACTGAAAAGTTGTTATCGGGATTGTTATGGTGCCATGTATTATCCATTCAAAGACAGGTCTTTCTGACATTGTCAATGGTAATCTTTCAAGTTTTTCAATGCTCCGTATTGTATAGTCTGCTCCTTTTTGTGCCAAACTGATTTGTTTATCAGTAAGGTTAAAGATAGAAAATAATGACGTTGTGTTGATTAAACGACATGGCACATAGCCTGAACGCAGGTTTTGCAACGTCCAGCCTAGCTGTACAATGGAACGTAATCGGGACTGGCCATGTTGTAACATTAGCATGTCCTGCTCTGTTATATCCATAGCTGATGATACAATGCTGTCCAGTGAATAGATTCTGGAGGACAGAGTCGTTTACACATTGTCCACTACAGAAAGTGATTTCTCCAAATGAATACGATCAATTTCCCGTATTTTTTCTGCATTTTCAATTTGTGTTAATTTCCAGGCTTCATTGTAAGCTGCGTATATACCGGCGTATATGAAACGTTTTGGACGCTGTTTGCGAGGTCCCATTATGAAATCTTGCAAGTCAGCACCTTCTTTAAGTAAAGTTAAGTGTTGCTTGATTTCGGGAAGTGTGGATTTCTGTAGCCAGTCAAGGCATAGTTTTCCTACACTATATGTTGTAACTATCCCTGGATGTTGTCTCTGGAACTATCTAGGGTCTGGCCTGTTCTGTTTGAACCCCTGTATTTTGTTCAGGAATCCATTTTGACAGTTATTTGTGTCTAAGGGCCAGATCAACCATTTTTTCCAATCAGGATTTGTTCTAGTTTTTTTTTAAATATAGGACACGTCTAACCCCTCATCTGTAGTGGTGTTTCTATCAGACATAGGTTTTGGTATAGACTGGTTATTTAAATCTTTTATCTTGGCTAAACCAAGACAGATTGTTTGCTGAATTGTCATTCAGGAACATTATTTGTTCTGGGATCATGCAGGCTATGAATAATGCTTCTAGACCTTGTACCTGCCATTCTTTTGTTCCCCAGATGGTTTTTGTTTCAATGTTGTTTTTCCAAAACTCAAAACCAAATGTAGACATTTTATCATAAACTTTTTCAGAATATATCAATTTAGTATTTGTCAACATGTTTTTCATTCCTGTCTTATTTAACATTTTGAAATAAAACGTTTCTGGAACAGTGTAATTAAACCCTGAAAAGTATGGGAATTTTTCATGAAATGTTTTCGAACTGCCTATTGGTGGAGTCGGACAATGTTCCCATTGATTATAAGTAAAAACATTTCTAGGATTTGCAGATTTATGCAGATAATGATGACCATAGTGGTTGTAGCAATACATTTCTTCATAAGTCGATGAGCCCTGTAAATCATGTTCTGTAAATTTTGCTGACATTTCTAAATCTGACATCATATATTAATATTTTCAAAGTCCCAATCACCAGAGAAAGAACTTGGTGTCACAAAGTCACTTAATGAAATCTTGAATTGGTGTGGATATTTCAAGAGCTGTACCGGGCCATAGATTTCATAGTCAGTTCTGTCCCATGCTATACCGCCAGGTATAGGCTTTGCTGTTATGTTCACTGATGATAGTTCTCTTTTCTCTATGTGAGAGGATCTGTGTGGTTTCAGGACCAAGTTGATGTTCTGAATTGCTGTGTCCATTGTACTGTATTTTCCATCAATACATTTTCCCAAAATGAAAACTAAGATTAGCCAAAGTAGTAGGATAAGTACGCCTAACACAATCCATAGTTCAATCCAAGGGGAAATCAGATATGTTTCTTTGAGTTGATGAAAAAGCTCTGTAATTTTCTTTTTGAATGTTTTTGTTGCTGGCTTGTCTCCATGTTCACTTAGATCATCGGAAAAATCATCAAAGTTGATAAAGTAGCCAGATGCAGTTCTGTCAATTGGTGAGATTGCTTCCGGATTTCCGTTGATCTTTGCATTTTCTCTTGTTACATTGGTATAGTCCGAGGCTACATCGTTGTAGACTGGTGTTTCTTCATGAGCTGTTGCAATTTGGGTTTCAAGAGGCACAAGTTCCATGGCTTTGTTGCATAGTCCTTTTTTATTCACTGAAGGTTTATTGAAAGTGATTAGTCTTTCAGTTTGAACCTTTTGGATTGTAGCAAGATTTGGTCTTCTGCTACTTCTTGGGAGTCCACTGGGCCTACTACTTATTATTGGCCACATGATTGTGGTTTCACCAGGTCGTTGGAAACAACTCTGTTTTCCTTTTTACCAGCAAGTGGCGTTAGTACTACTGATCTTGTTCCGCTGACAGCTAAGACACGTACTGCTTTTCTGTAAGAAGGCCCAAATTCCTTCTTCACCGCGATCTTTTCTCTGACCAGATCCCCAATCTTTGGAATCCAGACAGGTCTTGCTGGGACAGGTGGTTCTTCAGTGGTTGTTGGCTTAGACTTTGTTACTTAGACTTTTTCTTGTTTCATTCAAGTCCTGTAAAACAGCCAAACTATCTTTGATATCAACGGTTTTTTCTTCCACCACTGAAGTTTGACAATCTAAATCCTGGATTTTCATTCTAGTGCCGAACAATAGTTCGTATGGAGTGAAACCCTTTAGAGAATTTCTTGGCAGAATGTTAAGACTACGTTGGACACTTGTTAGATGTTTGACCCACCCATCACCTGAACCCAATACCCTCGCTGTTATAGATTGCTTTATGTCACAGTTTTTTGTTATGTTATGTTAAATAAATTTATTAAGCGCGACTAACACCATTAGGTTTCTTGGCGCTTGTGCTGAGGGAGCAAAGAAAAGAACGTGAGGTAACAACTAATTATAAGACTCGGTGAAAAGGAAGGTTTTAAGAAGGGATCTGAACCTGGAGTAAGGAGAAGACCGCCTGAGAGGAAGGGGTAGGGAGTTCCAAAAGGATGGGGCTAGGAATGAGAACCTGAGGCCGCCGTGTTTCTTCCTCTTAAATCTGGGAACTGATAGCACGGCCATCTGAGATGACCGAAGATTGCGAGGAGGGACATACGGGTGGAGAAGGGAGGAAATAAAAAGGGGGCTGTGACCTGCAAGAGATTTAGAAATAATGCAGCCGAGCTTGAATTTACAGCTGGCAGGTACCGGGAGCCAATGGAGACTTTTTAAAAGGGGGCGAACATGTTGATCTCTGGGTTGGTGATAAATCAAGCGAGCGGCCTGATTTTGGATCAACTGAAGTCTCCTAAGTTGGTAATCAGGAATGCCTACATACAGTGCGTTTGCGTAGTCCAGCCTAGACATGACTAACGCAAGCAAGGCCAAAGTAAGGGCCTCGGTAGTGAGTAGGCGAGAGATTTTACGTATTTTCCTGAGTTGGAAATGGCTAGAGGATACTACTGCGCTTATCTGGGGCGTCATAGAGAGGTCACTGCTAATGACGACTCCCAGGCTTTTGGTGAATTAACAGGGCAGGGAGGACTGCCCAGGCTTGCAGGCCAGAAGGAGGGGTGCCAAGGGTTGGAGGATCCCCCGACAAGAACCAACTCGGTCTTGTCGGGGTTGAGCTTCAGATGGTTTGAGCTCATCCAATTACTGATGAAGCAGAGCGTATTTTGAAAAGTAGTGATTGATTCGTCAGAGGAATCAATAGTAAAAACCAGTTGGATGTCATCCGCGTAATTAAACGCGGTGACATTAAACCTGCGGAGGGAACGTATTAACGGAGCCAGGTACAAATTAAAAAGGAGGGGGGATAAGGAAGAGCCCTGTGGGACACCGCAGGTCAGCTCGACCTGGGTAGCGGAGAACTGGGACAGCCTGACGGCTTGATGGCGTTGAGTCAAGAAAGACCGAACCCAGTCCAGGGCGGTACCCTGGATGCCAGCCTCTCTGACACGGTCGACCAAAATATCATGGCCGACCGTGTCAAAGGCGGCCGACAAGTCCAGGAGGACCAGGGCCTGACAGGTGTTAGCGTCGGCCCCCCTGCGCAATTCCTCCATCACAGAGAGGATTACTGCTTCTGTGGAGTGCGCAGGTCTAAACCCGGCCTGCTGGGGGTCCAAGACGCACGAATCTTCCACAAAAGTGCTGAGGGTTTGAGTTACATGCGACTCCAGAACTTTACTGAGGAAGGGAAGAAGGGAAATAGGGCGATAGTTGCTCATGATGGAAGGGTCTGCCAAAGGTTTTTTAAAAATGGCAACCACCTCGGCCTGTTTAAAGGAACCAGGAACCTCCCTGGTAGTCAGAGAGTTGTTTAAAAGGGCTAGGGGGGGGTTCAGGGCAGGAAGTAAAAACTTCCCGGAGGGCTGAGGGGGGGCAGCAGTCGCCAGGAGAACCAGAAGAGACTTTGTGCAAAAGTGAGAGAAAGTTGACTTTTGAAATAAGGGGGATCTGGGTTAAAGTGTGGGTGTTGGAATGACAAGAGGCACTGGACGGAGGGGGGACAGGCGAAGCTTGGGCAGAAATGCTGGTTTTAATCTTGACAATCTTGTCCACAAAAAATTGGTTCAAAGAATCACATAGGGACTGGGAGGGGAGGGGCGCAATAGTGACTTTAGCCAGATTAGACAGTTCCTCGACAATTAAGAATATGTCCTTGGACTTGTTTGAGGAGTCCAGAATTTTATTGGAGAAATAGAGAGATTTAGCCAAAGTTATTGCTGACTTATACTCTCTCAGCCGAGAGGAGAAAATCTCTTTTGTCTCGGGGGAGTACCTCCGGCGCCAGCGCCGTTCTGCCTGACGAAGACCAGGTTTTAAGGCTCCGAGGTCCTCGGTGAACCACCTTTGGGCGTCATGACTGCGCCTCGCTTTAACTGGTTTTAAAGGTGCCACCGAGTAAGCCAGTGAGTGAGGCCCTGCGACTGAGAATCAATGGAAATGGCAGGTCCAGTGATGGATGGAGCAGATGAACTAAGGAGGGAAGTGAATTTGTTTAAGTCAGCCTTGTTCTAATTGCGTGCCAGGAAGTTGGTTTCTCGAACCGTAGTGACACTTGGCTGTTGAGATGGCATCGTTATGTTTTACTGGATATGCCTCTATCCATTTTGAGTACATACACACTACCACTAGGATATACCTATACTTATTTGTCGGTGGCATCTCCACATAGTCAATTTGCAGGGCTTCAAACGGCACTGTTAGTTTTTCAAAGTGGCCTTTAGGTACTGGAGCAGTCTTACCCACATTGTACTGTGCACATACCATACATGTTTGACATATCTCCTGTGCTATTTTTCTTATGTTCTTGTTCACCCTGAATTTGTCCATACAATTTACTATTCCATCCCTGCATATGTGGGCCGGGCCATGCATGGCCAAACACATGGAGTAGACCATTCTGTCTGGCAACATGTACTTCTCTTTGGTCTCATTCATCCAGCATCCTTGAACAAATGACCCATTCTTTGACCAACTCATCTGTTCCTCTGCTGTTGCTCCTTGCTGCATTAGTCTTAGACCTTCAGTTGTTAGGTCTAGTGGCTTCACTTCCAGAGGTAATTCTTGGGCTGTTAGCACTAATGCTGAATGGCTTCGTGCTGTCTGTTTTGCAGTTGCATCAGCAAATGCATTTCCCTGGCCTACTTTGTCTGTAACCTTCTTGTGAGCACTGCATTAAACTATGGCCAATTTCTTTGGAAGTGCCAAGGAGTTAAGTAATTTGGTGATGAGCACTCCGTGCTGTATCTTTGTGCCTTGTTTGGTAATAAAACCTCTTTCCTTCCAGAGGAATGTGCCACATTAAAGGCGTATTGACTGTCTGTGAATATGTTAACACACCTTCCTACAGATAACTCGCAAGCTAGTGTGAGTGCCACAAGTTCTGCTGCTTGTGCAGACAACTCAGGTATCCTACAGGACTCAACCACATTTTTATTTGTTACAACTGCATAGGCTGCTGATGTATTGCCTTCCTCTGTTCTAAGGCAGGAACCATCCACCCACAATTCTCCTTCAGCATCTGCATAGGGTGTATCAGTCATGTCTATTCTACCTTTTGTTTGCTCCTCAGTTAACAAAATGCAATCATGGTCTGAGTCCACTAGATCATCAGTGGGAACAGGTAACAGAGTGGCAGGGTTAAGAACATTACACTTGTGAAGTGTTACATGTGCTGCAAATAAACAGATCTCATACTGCGTGAGCCTGGCATTTGTGAGGTGCTGAGTACGTGTCTTATTCAGTATCAGCTCCACGGCATGTGGAACATAGACATCAACTTCATGTCCCATTATTATGCTTTCTGCACGTTGTAATGATAAGGCAGTTGCTGCAACCGAACGTATACAGGAAGGTAAAGCCTTGGCTACAGTATCCAAGGTGGCAGAGAAATATGCGCATGGTCTTTTGTGGTCACCGAACTGCTGGCAGAGAACCCCAAGAGCACACCCTTCAGACTCATGAACATAGAGTTGGAAAGACTTGGAATAGTCTGGTAGGCCTAAAGCAGGAGCAGAGCAGAGAGCTTGCCGAATGGCAAGGAAGCTTTGTTCATGTTCTGGCAACCACTGAAGGGGTTCGGGCGTGTCCTTGTGGGTCAGGGCCAAAAAGGGTTTTGAAATGAAGGAAAAGTTAGCAATCCAATGTCGACAATAACTGGCCATAGCTAGAAAGGCTCGCACCTGTTTTTGGGTGCGTGGCACTGGTGTCTGTAGAATCAATTTAATGCGCTTATCATCCAATCTTCTCTGCCCTTTCGACAGGATGTGTCCTAAGTAGGAAACTTCCTGTTGAACAAATTGTATTTTTTCTTGTAAAACCTTGTGACCACGTTCAGCTAGGAAATTTAACAAATTAATGGTGTCAGTTGTACATTGCGTCTCAGAGATGCTACCAATCAGCAGGTCATCTATGTACTGTATTAGCACAGAATTGGGTGATAAATTGAATGTGTCTAGTTCTCTTTTCAAGGCCTGATTGTAAATGCTTGGGCTCTCTGTGAACCCCTGGGGAACACGCTGGAAACAGTAACTTTTTCCACTTACAGAGAATGAAAAGAGGTACATGCTACCCTCATCTACTGGAATTGAGAAGAAGGCGTTTTTTAAATCTACCACTGAAAAATATGCCATTTCTGGTGACAATGTTGACAATATTGATACTACATTTGGGACAACCTAGAACTGTGGCACCACTATTTTATTTATTTCTCTGAGATCAACTATGAATCTGTAATTCTTTTCATTAGTATTACCATCCCCCTTTTTCAGGACCGGTAGAATTGGGCTGTTGCAAGGACTGCCTGTTATTTCTTTCACAATCCCTTCTTTTAGTAAGTCAGCTATTATATCCTGCAACCCCTTTAGACCTTCTGGAGCTAATTTGTACTGTGGTATCCTTGGTAATTTCACATTCTGTTTGACTGTAATCGTTCCAGTAGTGATGTTCATTTTCCCTGTGTCATTTTTATGTTTTGCCCAAATTCTTGAATCTGTCTGGTCCATTATTTGTGCTGGTATATTTTTTATTCCTATGGACAGTAAATGGTTGTCCATTTCCTCTGTCATCTGCCCATCTATTTCCAAGAAAACTCCATCTGTCCTACACTTGTTGCATTCATTTTTTTTAGCAAGTCCAATCCCAACAAATTAAATGCACATTTGTCTGATATTAGAAATGAATGGGTGTCCTGTATTGGACCTATACTGTATTTCAAGGGTGCAGAAATTGGGCTTGTTACAGGTATGTTGGTGAATCCCACTGACTTATTTACTTGTCCCGAGAGAGGAACATCTGGAAACTTTTTCTTTGTCAAGGAGGAGTTGGTGGCCCCTGTATCTATTAATAATTCCACAGGTGTACCTTCAATCTTTCCCCTTACATATGGTCCAGTGGGATCTACAGGGATTACCATCCTCTGTATTAACTCTCTCGGGCCTCCCTATTGAACATAGTAGTCCCATTCTCCTTGGGGCCCTTCTTGATAGATCCCATCATAAGGGTGATGCACCTGCATTTTTGGTATTTGTTCATTATCAAAGAAATGTGTGTTGGGGGGGATACTCTGTTGGACCAGGTTGTGAGTCACGCCCTTGCTGTTGATATCCAGCTCTTCCCATGCTCCTTCCCCGGCCTCTTGATCTCCCCATCCCACCCCCTCTCTGTGACTGTTTGACGGGGTGTGGGCATTGAGCTCTCCAATGATCATGTTCCCCACAATTAAAGCATCCCTGTGTGTGTGTTTTTTCATTAGTAGTCATATGCTGTGTTGGGGGAGCCGAAATGACCTTTGTGGGCCCCCACGGCCCCTTCCTCTCCCCCTGCCTCTTTGTCCTCGGCCGCTATACTGGTTTGCCTGCTGAATTAACACTTTAGTGTTTAACTCTTTTATTTTGTTATTTTTGTTTTCCAAGTCCTTTTTTCCTAGCATTTCGTAATACTGTGCTAATTGCAAAATCTCTGTCAAAGGTTTGCATGACCAAGTTGGATTGTACTCTAGAATCCCTTTCTTGATTGTAGGTTTTACATTATTTACAAAACAGGAGACAAGTGCGCTTTGTGTTGCCTCTTTTTCACTGTCTAAACCACTTGAAGCCGTGAACACTTTCTGTATTCTAGAGAAAAACGCAGAGACTGTTTCTTCAGTATCTTGTATACATCCATTTAATTTTGACCAGTCAATTTGTTTTCTTGGTACCAGTGTATTTACTTTAGCCATTATTTTTGCTGGTAGATCTTTAATATCCTCCGATATATCCTCTCCTTGTCCCCTTTTTTCTGAAGTTATATCTTCCCATTTTATCTTTAAACATTCATCATCCTCTCTCCTTATTTTTCCCCAAATTTCTGGTGGCAATGTTATAGAAAACATTTGTTCTATGTCATCCAGGGTGAGAGTGTCAACTCTTAGTATTATTTCTGTCTGTCTATACCATTCTTCTTTGTCTTGTCTAATATCTGGAAACTGAAGCGCAAATCTGTGTAACTCAACGTTAGACCATGGTTTGTGCACTTTAATAGTAGTGTGTCCTGGCTGACTTCCTGGTACTTCTCTCAAAGGCATGATATGATTAGGTGAAAGAACACAAGACTTAGATGGCTGTTGTAGTTCCCCCTCCTCTTTACTTTTCTTAAACCCTTCACATTTTCTTTCTATCATTATCTGTGCGTCCACCCATTCAGTTAATATCTGTAGTGCTTCTAATCTCTTTGTCTGTTGCCGCGGTGTCTTCTAGTACAGTTAGTAATTTGTTATATATTTTATTAGGCAAATTTTCAATACGTGGGTATCCGTCAGAAGAGGGCCAAAACCTCTCCCAATTCTTAAATCTGTGAAACGCTTTGTTGTCCAAATCTATCAAAGCAAAATGTTGAAATGCTGATGTGTAATGTGCTGGGAATTCGTACCTTTCATTCAACCACAATGAGGACCCTTTCTTCATAACTTCATCTATCCATGCCTGTACCTCACTCTGTTATTTCTGTGAAAGTGCTAGTTGTGATCGCAGACCCTTTTTTCCTTTAACGTTAGCCGATGTCTTTCTGTTGTATAGTAGTCGTGTATTGTTGTATCTGTGATGCGTTTTGTGAAGTTTGTGGGCTATATGGAGGAGGAGTTGTTAATAATGCTTCTATTACAGGATCCTCTGTATCTTCCTGTTCTAAGGGAGCATTAGGTAGAGTGGGGTAAACATCTGGTATTGGCTTGTGAACTGTAAGGCATTTGTCTATTTCCATTTCTTTTTCCCTACAACTTGTTACACATCTTTCTTTTGCCTTCTCCCTATCATGTGCCATAGCTTTTCCTTTCGTTGTCCTAGGTTCCCCTGACCATCTATTAACGGCGTATGACCGCCATGCATGAAATGCATCCCATTGTAATAAACGTACTTTCTTCCCTTTCTTTTCACGTTCCCTTAAACAATCTTCTAAATAACGCATTTTAGCTCTATCAAACGTGCCAAATTCTGGCCATTGTAAATCAGGATTTTTCCTGGTATAATGAGTCCATTGATCTAGATGAACAGCTGTATGGTACCCTTTTTTTCATGACACGTACCATGCTGGTGTGCCACGAGGAGGCGTCGGTTGAGTGACATCTAAGGCTGCCCTACTCCCTTTGGCGGTACTATGAAATAGTTTGCTGAGCATTTTTTTTTTTTTAGAAAAACACAGTTGTACAACCTTTTTTAACCATATGCATATATTTTTAGACGTCTTTCAGAGCTGAATGCATAGGCATGCTCTATTTGGAGGCTACCACTCTTTGTTGCCCCTGAGGCAACCACCCACGGCTCCTCTTCTGTCCTTGGGATCCTCACGATCTTTCACAGATTGGACAGCCTTCCTCAGGCACCTGTCTTAGAGGTGCCCTCAGACCTCCCCTAGGGACCCCTAATGAATCCCAGTGTGTACCCTTTGATGTATCAGAAAAACAAATCCAATTTATAAAATTGAGTTCAGTGTATTGAAGCACTGCCTACCTGATCATCAGACCAGTAACGCCGTTGTATGCGTCCTTCTTGTTGTGGCAAAAATGACCTGATGGCTTCGAAGGGAGCTGCTGGTGTCTTATGTCAAAGGCTTATCAACGGGAGCCTTCCCGTCTGGGCCTTGCAGGAATCCAGGTCCAATCAGCAGCTGCGCAGCATACACCGAGACTGGAAGGCCCCTGAAGAGTCCTGAGACAGCAGTTCTTTAACCCCTGCAGAGACCAACAGTCCCCAGCGAGTCCACGGCCCCATCTGTTAAAGCACGGTTTCTTTAGAGTATATAGATGGACACAGACAAGGGCTTCAAGAGTGGCTCTTTATTGCCAATGAACTGCAGTTGAGACAATTTGCTAGCAGGACTGCAAAGAGATCTGGTTTTACAGAAAGGAAATCAGTCCTTATATACATTTTTCAGAACCTGGATACATTAATCATTAACATCAACATCATGGTGTGAGCATTTCACAAATAGTCCACGTGTACATGGACGCATTAATTATTAACAATAACATCATGGTGTGATCATTTCAGAAATAGTCCACGTGTACATTTACCTTATACATGATGCACATGACCATGTTAATATTTAGCCAATCTCTTACGCTACTGCCTCCTGACCTAGAGCCTGAGTCAAACATGCACTGTTTGAGGTGGTCAGCAGACACACAATTTCCACACACAATATTTGTCCTAAGCAAACACTTTTACCCAAGCAGGGGCAGAGCAGATTGACACGTCTCAGTTCAGAGATCCAATTCTTGGAATTAACTCACTGAACCGGCTTCTGTAAACAGGTGAAGGCCAGAGAACTGTTACACATGTTTGAGTTGCATCAGAATGGACACGTACTCGTTCGTTTGCAATCCATTTGGTTTTAACTGAATTTCAGACAATTCAGCTTAACCCTTTGTGTACCATGGAGCACCATGGAGCAACCTTTCATTATGATTAGTGGGCTCATATTATTTGTAAGCAGGTGACAGACAGAAATTAATGTAAAACTATGGTTCACTTTAATGTAGCCTTTCACCAAAAGGCTAATTCATTTTTCATTTTTCACAGCTGTTAAAACAGATATTCTCTTGCCTTGGGCTAGGGCTCTTTCTCTTGCTACAGTAGTTTGAACCGCTGTCAGAATTTTTTCTGTAGAACTGAATTTCATTTCAGCTTGTGTGTACAAATGTGATTTGTAAGCTATGGGTACAGTTTCTCCCTCATTATTGGTCAGGTATGTGAATCCGCATCTTCCTGGGATGACTTTGATCACAAGGTTGCGTTCGTTTGCGCGGGTTTGCAGTTTTGTTTTAGTTAACATGTCTGTCTGGAATGATCTCAAGATTTCTGTGTGTTTTTGAGTCCAATTAATTGGTTTGAAATCAGGTTTTATTAATTCGTAGAGAGGTTTAACCCTCTCTGCATAATTTATAATGTATGTTCTTCCGAAATTCAGGAAACCTAGTATTGATTCTAAATTCTTCAGCGTTTTAGGTGCTTGGAATACTGCACATTTCTCTAGGAAATTGTCTGCTAGGCTTTTGCCTTCACTTGATAATTCATATCCTAAAAATAGGACAGTTAGATGGGCTATTCTTGACTTTTTAAAGTTGAATTTGTAACCTTCCGATGCGAACCCAAGTATTATGGTGTTCACTCTTTTCAAGTGAGTCTCCAGGTCATAGTCTGTAAGATGGATGTCATCGACATAGGATAATGCCTCATCATCATATAGTTGTAGTAATTCTGTTACCCTTGCTGAGAATAATCCTGGGCTATTCTTGAATCCCTGTGGGAGTCGACAAAAATTTTTTTTGCGACCCCATTATTGAGAAAGCGGTCAAATACCTGCTTTCAGGTGCAATGTTTTGACAGAAGAATCCATTAGAGATATCTAATGTCGTTTTATATTTTTTGCGCACAATGTTATTCATTAGTGAGGTACTGTGTGAGTTTTGGACTGCAAAAGTTTTACAGCAGGAGTTTAGATGTCTGTAGTCCAAAACTAGACGATATGAATCATCTGGCTTGGAGACAGGAAACAAAGGATTGTTCATTTGTGAGGTGCATGTTTCAATCACCCCTTGATATTCAAGTTGATTTAAGACCTCCCTGACTTGCTTTTTAGCTTCTTGTTTAACTGGGTACTGCCTTTGTGCAGTAGGTTGATTTTTTTTTTAAACTGGATTTTGTGGGGAGGAGAATCCTCATCCCATCATACATGATTTTTATATAAACAAGGGGCTTGGGCCACTGCCCATTTTCTTGCAAATGTGTATTTTGTATGAATTGGGATATGATTTAAGAAGGCAGGCATAATCATTTCTTCGCCATGAGGGCACTCCCTGACAAACTCTGGTGGCCAGTCTTTTTCAGCTAACAGGATATAATAGCCTTTAGATAGATTCTCACAAAACAAAAAAGACCTTTTATTTTCCTAGTCTATACGTAATGTTATTTCATATAGTTTATGGGGCACGCTAACTCGTGTGTCTGCAGTTTCCACCTGAATGTATTCATTTGTGTCCACTGTCTCCAGAAGATTCATCAGGATCTTGCGAGCTATGGTCACTTCTGCTGCGCTGTCTAGCATTGTCTGGGCCTACTCTCCGTTTTTCAGTTGTGTCCTCAGGATTCTCGGCATGTTTAATTTTAATACTTGCTACCTTCTTTCTGGGAAATTGTGATTTTTTACTTTGATGAGCAGGTTCTTTGTCTTTGGACTTGACATGCTCTTCCTTGTGTTCTGACCGTCCTCTTCTTTCCGATTTCTGTGAGGAAGTCTGAAAAGATCGAGAGGGACGTGTATCAATATCTTGATATCTGTCAGGTTTTCTCAAATTGTCCCTATTTCGAAGGTTGTATCTTTTTTCAGAGGGCTCCCTTTGGGGAGACTTGCCCCCTCCTTCTGGAGATCTATTTCTCCGTTGGGGAGACCTTCCTCTGGACTGAAATTTGTTTTTCACTGGGAGTGGTTTGTTTATTACCCTCCCACTTCTTCTTTTGAGAATTGAGATTGTTTTTAATAAAGGTTTTTTTCAGGATTTTCAATTAGTTGGGGTTTTACTGGTTCACCACCCAAACTATCTCTGCCTAATTCTTCATAGGATTTTTCAATTATTTTAGCAAGCTCAAACGGTTGGTCTGTTATATCTGTCTCCTTCAATTTTTGGCGGATTGCCACACATGCTGCTTCTCCTTTTATGTTGGTTAGTAATATAGCCGAGACATGCTTAAAGTCCTTCAGTAATTTCATACCCAGACTTAAAGCAGGTTCTGGACCGTATTAGTTTTGAATCTGTCTTAGTACATCTGGTATAACCGCCATTGACGGAACACCATGTGTTTTTGTGTAGATAGAAGGAAAGACCGTGCCCCAAGTGTCACAGTCCTCCACATGTGGTGCGATCCCCATTGGGAGACAGTCAAGATTCTGTGTTTTTCCTGAGGGGTAGTATCAAGAAATACTGCCTCGATCTGAGTGATTTTTGAGCTAACCAGAAAGGAATTTGTTCCAGTTTTGCAGGTGTTTTACCAAGACATGATTGTATATTCTGTGGTGTAATTTTATTTGTGTTCCCCTGATGAGGGGTGTTTTGTGGAACTTTAATTGTAGTTTGGACTGTTGAAGTCCGCATGACATATTGGACCAATTGTCTATGAATTTTAATTAGTTGTTTTAGCGGAAAAAATGTCAAGCGGAGAACTTTTGGTTCAATGTCTGGATGCGGTGTGTAGTTGGCTAGAACCGGCCACGTGGCTCCTGGTCTACCTAGTGGACCGAGCTGGTGATGTGATTTTGATGTTTTAGGGCGCCATTAAATAAGAGCAGGTACTCTTGGTATGTTAGAGGAATTTCAACTTCCTCGAAAGGAGAGTATTCCTCTGGAGAGTCCGCTATTTTATAGTAGTGGAACTCACGTATCCCAGCATGTGCTGCTGGAAAAGTTATCCAGGAATAGAATACCTCTGTCTGCCGATATTCATGGGCCTCTACCACAAATACAACTGTACCACCTCTCGATGATACCCTATTTCCTATAAGTTTTATAGTTAAGGTTTTCCTTATATTGACCGGGATGAGTATTGCATTCGGGTCGTCATTTTGGATGACTGTGTCCTCCGCTAAGAGTTGAGCTGCTAGTCTAGTTCTCTCCCTTTCTTCCTCACTGTCTGACATTTTTCCTGACAAAGTTTTTTGTTGCAGATCAAGTTTCAAGAAAACAAAGATTAGGTGCACAATATTTTGGAACACTGTATCCTTCAACGTTGACTATACCGTAAACTAATACATAGGATTCTCATCCTACTAAGTTTCGGCGGATATTAACCTTTCACCCACTCCAGATGTCTATTGGAGTTTTTACGGGAAAAAGGGGTCTGTGTGAAAAGCACGACTGAGTTACTCTAGTATCTTGCGTTAGATTATCGCCTTACCAAACGTTGGGCGCCATGTAGTGTAGTTCCTATATTCCCAATAGGCTCTGTGCATTGGAATAACCTAAACAGCAGTGTAGACGTAGGACTGAGGTCATCTAGATCTCTACTGACTATGTTCGACTTAATTAGTTTTGCCAGCTAGCTCAGAGGTCACTAGAAACTTTCTCGAATGAATAGGGAGGGGTTAACTTCCCTGATTTAGACAAGAAGGGATTAGCTTCTGACAATCATATAACATGACAACTTTGCTCCCCCAGAATAAGGAGTATATCTCCAGAGTAGTGTGAAAACAATAGACCGCTATTTCACTCAGTCAATCGTGCATGCTTAATTTCACCAGGGTGCAGAGAAATAGAGAGACGGGCGTTTTCAATAAAAGGTGTTATTTTATTGAGCAGTCTTCTTTCTCATGCAAGAGAAATGAATTGCCACAATTGCAATACTTATCATGAAGTAAAGTGTGTACAGTAAAAGGCGTATTATGAAATAGTACTGTAAAAGCATTGATATGGTTTCTTAGCCGTATGATACTTTAAAACGGATAAAATATTTACATAAATAAAAACATTTGACTAAGATACGCCTACCCCGGTGTACCTGACCTAAGCCTAATACGTGGGAAGGAGTAAGTTGCAGTTTTAAGTTAAGGGGGGTTTTGCCACGAATCTGAATCAAGAATTCTCATTAAGGTTTGAATCAGCTCCGTACCTTGGTTATAGAATGAAGGAGGTCTTGTATCTCGTTCTCAGGACTCGATCTCCCAGTGACCCGCAAGGGTGACTGGAAACACCGGAGCTGGATTTCTCGGCATGAGAAAAGGCAGCTTCTTTCCCGGTGTGCCAAAGGGGAGGGACGTCTTCCTTCGGCTCTCGCATCAGCTGGGCTTCGGATAAGTAGATAGCCGCTCTGCTCCACACCACCGTGTCTTGCTTAAGGCAAGTGTTGGTATATTTATACCTGGAAGGTGCCGTGTTTGACGTAAGGTTGGACATAAGACTTCAATAAAAGATGTCACTAAGAACTGGCTGTTCTTTTAAGTGCTTGCAGGAGTTCTATGACCAATCAAAACAGAAGCATGGGGAATTCCCAGGTTGCTGGAGGTTTGGTATGTTTAAAGAACTCGTTGTGCTCTCTAGGAGTCTAAGGAAGTAGTCTTGCCGTATTTGGGCTGCATGGGCTATGACTAAATATGGGTGAGATTCTTATGCCTTTATAAGGACATGATTTATCATAACCACATAAGGGCATAAATCAGGAATATTTAATTAGGGTCCTAGAGACATTCACAACAAGAGGGATGCTAGGTAGGGCAGGGTGAAATAAAAGGTGACCAACGGAATACAACATGGCTGCGGTTGGTCTGAATGACTGCAGATTATGTGCACATAGGAACTTCCATCAGACAAGATGGCGCAGGTAATGTATATGATTGTCGTTTTGCTTTTAACAAGTGGTAAGCAATAGTTCCAGGGTTGGAATGCCCTTTTGAGTCTGTGCAAACCTTCTAACTTGCATGTTATAAGGGTTTTCTACAACTCTTCTCTAATGTTTCCCCATACCGAGAAATGTTGGACATTTACTCCTGACAATGGCAGATGGAAACTTTCTTCCAAAGCTGGGAAAAAAGTGGTTGGAGGGAAAGTGAACTTGCAAACACTCAGATTTTCGCATGAGCAAATCTACACATGCATATTTGCTCATGCTGAAAGGTAGTCCACAAATATTTTTTAGGATTACTATTTCTTGTCATACTTCTGTAAATTCTTGGGTATTCATGAAAGCCGTATAGCTGCACTTAATTGAAGGACTTATACTATGGGTGCACTGTCAAGACTTACTTTAATATTTGGGCCCCTAATTTGGTCTGGCTTTGACCATGACCATTTGCGTTTATTAAAGTTCTGTCTCTCTCTCTCTTTGTATCTGCTGGCTTCACTGTGAGCGACAGCATTCTGTTCTTTCACAAGGAGCATATTGGAAACAAAGTAGTTTTATGTTCAGTTCCATTAACTACTGTGGCAGTGTGTGCTATATGAGACCAAAAACAATGTTTGCCTTTGCCAATGTTTGTTGTAATGGTGAAGTCCCGGCTGCTCCTACACCAATAAGGTTGTTCAAAAAACATGTCAAAACAAGTCACATGTTGACAACTTAAAACTGACCACCAATTTCAGACCTGCTGGCTTTGCCAATGCTTGGTTATTTTTGTTTCCCATAATCTTATTGAAACTGTTTACACTGATTTTCCATTAGGAATATTTTTGGGAAATACTAGTATGCATCAACACGTTACTAAATGATGCTGCACTGAAATGGTACCTAAAGTTTTACAGTAGTTTAGCAAAATGTTTTTTCTTGCTGTAATTTTTTTTATCAACATTTTATTTTGGAAGCAAAGAATCATTAATCTTGCTTTCAAGCTTCTGCAAATATTTGCATCAAATCAGAGTATTCTGGGAGCATTATACACAGCCTCATATGGCTAAACTTTGAAAACGTGTATACACATTTTTATACTGGAACCACTGTCGGTAGTGTAGTCAGAAATTACAACATTTACTTCGAGCTCTCACCCTAATAATAAAGGCTTTCAATTAATGAACCATTATTACAAATTTGAACAGTATTAACATATGAACAAAAATATGACTTTGACTACAGGCAGTGCCCATCTCTGATCCATAAATGTGGTACTGCAAAGTGACAGCCAAAGGGTTTGTTCTGTAGGGGCTCGCTCCTACTTGTCCCAAGGACAAAATACACCTGAAAACCTGTTGCCTTTGACCCCAAACAATATGTCCTGGGCGTCGGGCTATAGGAATTCCACATCCCTGCGGTTACCATAGACGTTGCCCACCTGGATGCCCCAGCCTTTCCTGTATCCTAGCAGACAGCCTACAGCTGATGCCGCCAAGGCAGGAATCTGACCTCCCTGCCAGGGGATGTGAAAACTCTCAGGAGGCAGAAACAAACACCTGCCTGGGTTGGAGGTATCACCTCCCTCACTGACAGGATGGCTAGTGAAGAGTCAATTTAAAGGCAGTAAGCTTCAAAGCACCCACCGCCTCTGATATGCAAGCAGCCTTTCTCTCGGGAGGAAGAAAAAGCCAATCCCCTGCCCCAGGTACATTTGCAACTTGGGCAGGTGGTAAAATCGGGCAGTCAGCAGTCGTGTGGAATTTAATAAAATATCTGCTTGTCCGTGGGGCAGGTTGCTTCATACATCTACTTGTCCTGTAACAAAATCCACTTGTCCCTTTTGTGCCATGTAATGCTTTGACAAATTATGGCAGCACTCTTATTATAGAAGAGCTCTGAAATAGCCTCTCTGATTATGCCAGGGCATTTCATTTGTTGATACATTTCTGCACATCTATGTACCGGTAATCAATAGTTACATGGTTTGAATGCCCTTTTTAGTCTGTGCAAACCTACTAACTTGCATGATTTAAGGGTTTTCACCAACTATTCTCTAATCTTTTCCTATACTGAGAAAGATTGGAAATTTACTCCAGACAATGGCAGACAAAAAACTTATTCCAGGTTTTGGAAAAAAGTGGTTGGAGGGAAAGTGAACTTGCACACTCAGATTTTCGCATGAGCAAATCTACACCTGCACATTTGCTCATGCTAAAATGCAGTTCACAAATATTTTCTAGGAATGCAATTTCTTAGCCTACTTCTGTAAAGGATTGTGAATTCACGAAATCCGTATATCTGCACTTAATGCACGGACAGGGGTGCATTTTTGAGACCATTTAATAATTGGGCCCCTAATTAGGTTTGGCGTTAACCATGACCTTTTGTGTCTGTTAAAATTCTCTCGCTCTCTTCCCAACCCCCCTATTCTCCCCCTAGCCTCACTGTGAGTGACAACATTCTGTTGTTTCACAAGGAGCATATTGACAACAGTTGTTTTGTTCAGTGCTAGGAACTACAGTGGCAATGTGTGCTTTTTGAGACCAAAAACAATTTTTTGCTTTTGCCAATGTTTGTAATAATGGCGAGGTCCTGGCAGCACCCACACCAGTAAGGTTTTACAAAAACCATTGCAAATGAAGTCACGCTTTGACAAAACCTAAAGTCTGACCTGCAATTTCAGACCTACAGGCTTTACCTGTGCTTGTTTATTTTTAGATTTTCCATAATTGTTAAAACTGGTTACACTGATTTTTCCATTCATTTTTGTTAGGCACAGCGAGATTAAGTGATTTGCCCAGAATCGCAGGATGTTCAGCGTCATTGCCCAGGCTTGAATCCGGTTCCTCAGGTTCGAGGTCGACCACCTTAGTCGTTAGGCCAACTCCTCTCCCCTCATCTTCATTTAGAAGCCCTTGCAGACGCATTACCGCTTCCTTACGAATGCAGCCACGGACCCATTGGGGATCGGGGGGAGGGGGGTGGTCAGTTCGAAAACCTCTTGTCTAGACGGCGCTTTAAATAACCTAGATAAACCACTTCATTAGGCTCGAAGATGCATGAAAACTTCATACCTAATTACAGGGTTCTAACAAACCCCTATGCATAAAGACTGGCTGAAGATACACTACTAAGCATAACAAAATGACTGCTTAGATTTCGAAGCTACGACTTCCCACAGGGGCGGCTCTAGGCTCATGGGGGCCCTGGGCAGGGAGCCTAGGGAGGGGGCCCCGGAAGACGGGGTCTGGACGGGGTGGAGCACGGAGGCCATTGAAGAGGGGGGTCAGGGTGTTCGGAAGTGGAACAGAGCCGGAGGCTACCAAATCCCTGCCAGAGGCCACCCGCAAATATGTATCCGTCCTCTGAGTATTATTATATTAAGCATATATATTGGTGTGGTGGCCCCTGAGGTTTGGTGGCCCTGTGCAGGTGCATAGCTTGCACATGTTTAAGGCCACCCCTGCTTCCCATCACACAATAAAAGAAATTGTTACGTAGCCACGCATCAGATCTAATTTGATAATAACGTAGGTCATGCTCGACTAAAATACCTAGTCTATTTGAGTAATACATGGATATCAGGTCTTCAGGATTAAAAACAAAAAAATAACATTGCTGTTGAGAACATTTGTTACATTCAAAGCCCACAGATAAAATACTTAACCATAAAAGGTTATAATTACTAAATAAGACCGATATTGCTGCATAGGAATCCAGTGACTTGACGTTTTAAAGAAATAGTGATTGTTAATTAACGTTAACATGATTCCACTTTATCTCAAATTCAAACACCCTAAACATCGAGTTACAGCATCAAAAGTCCTACACAAATACAAACTGGAAAACACTGCCATATAATGGCAGAAACAAGTGTTGCATCTCACAATCAAAAGACAGACTGATGCATGCTTCCACTGTAGAACGGCAGATAACTGCCTAGGTATGAAGCAGGAATGAAGGTGAGTATATGCAAAACATACTGCACATGCCCATTTAACCATTAACAGAGGAAGCTATAATAAAGCCTGCACTATAGGAATGACCAGCTAAACCGCAGTGCCCCCGCCCCTAAATATATAAGTATTAGCAAAGTTAAAAACTCTTGCCTTTTAAAGGCTTTAGCAGATCTTTTGACTTTGGCAATACTTCCTGCAAATACCGAACAGCACTGGGCAAAAAAGCCAAACTCCAGTCTGAGTGTGATTTCATAGGTATGCATGGTGGTAATTTTTAGGTCTCCGCTCAAGACCGCATGCGCTGTCTCAGAGAGACATGCTGTATTTACTTTGCAAGCTTCAGCCCTCCCTCGGGCTTTCCATTTGCTGGATCCAGGCTCTCTCCTATTCTTTCTCACCGTTTCACCATGGCATGCATTTGTCATATCTCTTCCTGTGTTCACCCATCTCCGACAGCAGGGACCAAGTATACCATCCCCCCCACTGCTCTTATTTTATGACTATTTTTTGGAACTTTTTGTCTTGGTTTGCGAGCCCTCAAACTGTGTTTAATCCAAAATACATCCAAATTGCAGTTGGCAATGCTTGTTAAATTAAGGCAATGGGATGCAAGATATTTAAGTTTTCTTTCGCAAGAGTAATATTAAAGCTTGTGTGCTGATGGCTTCTTCAGTGTAGCCTCTGAGCTCTGCTTCTGTACCCATCTCCTTTACATCCTTTCAGAACCATGTTTTACATTTTTTTAAACACATTGCACAGACAAAGATTTAGACGGCCCCAATCAGACAACTGGGTTTTACAGCTAAGGACCCAGGCGGCTATTTAGGGAGTTCTACCTCTGAGAGCTGACATTTGTTTGAGCTGTGAACATGGGAAAGTTGAAATCCTTTAAAAGCCAAAAACATAGCTGCCACGTATATAAAACTCCCCAAATAAATCAATAGCAGGAATGAACTTTCTTTACTATGTAAGAAACAACGAAGAACATGCAAACAATATTTATTAACCGTTCTCTTTGGATCGCATTGTTCCGTGGTCAAAACTGTTGAAAAGTGAGAGGTACATCCGAGATGTATTTCCAATTGCTTTGTTTTACATAGATTTTGACAGTTGGAATTCTGCACAGAGAAATACCTTGGAGAAAGCAGGGGCAAAACTGTATGCTTCTTGTCCATTCATATGTTCTAAGCATTCTCCGAATGAGACTCTCTATTTTGACAAGGCCACTGCGTTTATGTACACAATTGCAGGTCCTTTTGTGTTCATGGATGTGGTTGTTTTCTGTTCATGGCAATGACGTCAAGGTGTGAAGCATGTAAAATATGTTGGAAAGATGGCACCCTCCAGTATCATGTAAGGTCTTTTGACAGGGAGGTCAGACGAGAAGGTGGTAATATATTATAAATCTCGCCAGGCAAGGTAACGACAATAGAGCGCTTGCATTCTGGAGCGACTGGCAAAGGGCTCCCACAGTTTGTATTGAAACGCTATTAAATTGCGCTGAGAACTGACATAATTTTAAATACTGCTCCCTGTTCTTAAATTTACATGTTTTAACTCCCGCTTGCTATCGCCTCACACACCCCCTTCCCCGGTCCACAGCTGATTCAATCAGATTGTTGTGGTGGGAAGACTAACTTCTACCGCGCCCTGCAAGTGATTACTACTTCCTCCCTCTTAGCGGTGCGCAGGTCAGCAGGCTAGTTGTTCCGCCCGGCCAAGCTACAAAGAGAGATGCCTTTCCTTTCGCGCAGCGGGCTCGCTGAAGGCAAGCCAAAGGCAAGCCCGTCTGCGTGTGTCCGCGCCTGGACCGGGCCAAGGGCCACACCCCCCCCGATCCCCCAAGCCGAACTTCAGGTTATAAACAAATAGATTACACGCCTGAACATCTAAAAACCATACGCCCCTCCTGCAACTATCCTTCTAACTGCCCTAGTTTTAAACTTGTAAAACCTGTTCATTACCCCATACCATGCTGCCACAATTGCCTTTTCTCCTTCGACATTCCTCATTCATCCCATCCGTCACTTAGCACCACCTCCCTACACACAAACATTCACTTGACTTTGATTAACGCTCGCTCCCTTCCAAAACACAAATATGAAATTCAGAATTTCATTGAAAACCACAATTTAGACCATCTCATGATAACCGAAACCTGGGGTGATCCGGCCGCTGGGCCCGATTTCTACACAGCCACACCAGAAGGATACTCTGTCTGCAGATTTGACAGACTGCATAAAAAAGGTGGAGGCCTCGCAATCATTTACCGGGAAATGTATTCAATCAAGACTGAACTTGTCCTCATCAAAACTTGTGAAGCTTGCTACTTCTCTATTACGATCCCCCAATTCTCGCCTTTTAAAGGTATTCTCCTGTACCCTCCCCCAGGATCCCACTCAGAATTCCTCTCTTCCTTAGGCAGCCTACTAGAATTAGTAGCAGGTGAAAACAACTTCTCCATTCTAGGAGATTTTAATTTCCACTTGGAGGCACACGACGATCAAGACACTGTAGCACTTCTAGCCGAACTAGATGCAGTAGGCCTCACACAAATCATCACCTCCCCCCACCCACTCTGAAGGACATACTTTAGACACTCTTTTCCAATCACCAGCGCCTTGTCCTAGGAAACGTTCTACCGCTACCTTGGACTGACCATTATGCAGTCCTTTTGACATTCAATATACCAATAATCCATCCCCCTACTTAAAACCCGTACTCCCCAGACAGTTCAAAGCCTGGAGTAACATTGACCCCCTTGAATTTCAATCTTCCTTACTCACTTTGCAACCTGACTCCCCCCCCCAAATGACCCTGATGCAGCAGCTAATCTCTATACAGGATGGATTAACAACGCAGTCAATAAGACGGTACTCATTAAATGCGTGTCCAGCAACCAAATCGCTGTCTCTGCGCCTTGGTTCACTGAGACCCTTAGGTGCGAAAAACAAAAATGCAGACATCTAAAACATCGCTGGCGCTTACGCTACGATCCCTCCCATAAAGCCCTCTACAAACAATCCCTTGGTAATTACAAATGTCTACTGTAATCAAATTGAATCGGCAAAAAACTCTGCCAAACAACTCTTCCAAGTGTTATCCAATCTCTCGGGGCAGGGATCAACCCCCACCTCCCCCCACCCCCTCATCACCGCCACTCAGACACTCTGTAACTCATTCGACACATATTTCCAAGAGAATGTATGCACCATTTACAATAACTTTGTACTAAGTAATTCTTCAACCACACCCCTAGTTGACACCACTGATCCCAAATTTTTTTAGGCTCCCCGGCTCCTCCAGACTCCACTATCATTCACACTCTCTCCCCTCCCCAACCTTCGATGAATTTTACCAAGTCTCCCCTGACTTCATCACTCTCCTCATCTCCTCTATGAAATCTGGTTCCCCTGAAGATCCATGCCCAGATCCATGCCCTACTGCCCCCCTGAAACTTAACCCTGCTCTCATAGGATCCAATCTAGCTAACATACTTAACTCCATGTTCAAAACTGGCATATATCCTTCCATCTGGAAAAAGACGGGCATGAAGCCCCTTATCAAAAAGAGCAACCTCGACCTAGCAGACACAGCCAGTTGCAGACCTATTGCATCTCTGCCTTTACCAGAAAACATTTCAGAGTAAGTTATGAACACCCAATTGACACATTTCATCGAGCAACACCATCTATTGAATGACACCCAATTTGGCTTCAGAAGAGGACATGGCACGGAAACCGCCCTCATCAAGGCATCTGATGAGATCAAAAGAATCCTGGATGCTGGAGGAGCCGCAGTTCTTGTCCAGCTGGATCTCTCATCAGCATTTGACACGGTCGACCATGCAACTTTGAACGACCGTGTCACTGCACTCGGTATCAGTCACAGGGCCAGGGACCTTCTCACATCATTCTTGGCTAATCGATCACAATCGGCCATGCTTGGCACTTTCACCCTGCCCCCCCCCCCCCCCCCCCACCCCCCCTCGCCTTACCATTCACTTGTCTTTACGGGGTACCTCCGGGATCCTCGCTAAGCCTGGCTGTTTAATATCTATGTGTCAGACTTGGCGGGCGAGGTCATCAAAACCTATACCCTGGGTCTCACCTCGTACACTGACGACACCCAATTAGTGTTGGTAATACGCAACAACTGTGCTAAGGTTGCAGCCAACTTCCAGAAGGGAATGCTTGCTAGAAGCTCCTGGATGGCGTACAATTCCCTTAGGTTGAACTCCAGCAAGACAGAAGTGATGATCTTCGGCAATCTCACACCCGCCTGGTCTGCTCTTTGGTGGCAAGCAAACTTAGGGACTCCCCCAGTCACAAAAGTTAGAAACCTTGGAGTCATTTTTGACACTAAGTTGTCATTTATGCACCATGCCAATTCTGTAGTCTCTTCAGCCTTCCACACCATTAAAATCATAAAAACCTCTCCCATCCCTCCCATCCTCAGCTGCTAAAACATTGATCATTGATGTCCAAAATGTATTATTGCAATAGTCTATTTATCAATTCACAAGAAAAAGTTCTCAATAAACTCCAGCTGATACAAAACACAGCGGCCAGGTTTCTGACAGGCACTCCCAAATTTAGATCCATCTCCAAAGTAGTTCGCCAACTCCATTGGTTACCGGTCAGAAGCAGATCCAAGTTTAAGTCACTCTGCCTTGCTTATAAAGCCATTCACTCCACTGGTCCTGACTTCCTTAAGCAATCCCTTCGTCCCTACAATCCTCCCAGACAATTATGATCCTCCAGCGCCAATCTTCTTATTAAAAAAAAGTGTACTGGGGCGACGGATCTTTTCTGTGTGCCACTACCAAACTCTGGAATAGGCTTACCCCACACATCAAGACTAGTCCTACCCCGCTCACATTTAGGAAACAGATAAAAACTTGGCTTTTTAATCAATGATCCATTGTACCTACCTATCTTGCCGTCAGTCCTTAGCGCCGAGACACCCTTGGGTAGTTGTGTACTCTACAGCATGCATAACTAAATAAATAAAATATGATGAAGAGGTACTTGCTGTTACCGACACTGGAGTACTTTTAAGTTCAGACTGCCGGTGAGTGGCAGACTACTCCGTAAACTTATATCACTACTTGCAGTTAACATGTCATCAGTATTAAGTGCAAAGAATGAAGGAAAGTGAGGTGGGAAGCAGTAAGAGAGAAAGAAAAACAGGCTCCAATCCAATGCTGATATGATGACCACAGATGTGAGTGGTGGAGGGAAGTTAGGTTAAAAAGATTTCTAAAACTCAAAGCGGTCCCAGCAACGGGACTTCACAGCACTGCACCGTTAACACAAGGTACCACTCAACCATAAATCAGAAGAGAAGGGAGGGCACTGTATAAAAACAGCAAGGAATCTAAACTGCAAATAGCCAAGTTGTGAGTGCTTTCCTTAAAAGTAGGGGCATGTTTCATACGGCTGGGGCCAGGGCACGGAAAAAGTGGCGGCCTGATCTCATCCTTTTAAACTATGGATTAAGGA
Organism: Lissotriton vulgaris; assembly: GCF_964263255.1. Classification (NCBI taxonomy): domain Eukaryota; kingdom Metazoa; phylum Chordata; class Amphibia; order Caudata; family Salamandridae; genus Lissotriton; species Lissotriton vulgaris. The sequence continues at coordinate 1,144,174,366 of NC_141687.1, read as the reverse complement.
CCAGATCTAAATCAACAAAACGGAGGGGGTCTAAGTGGGTAAGTAAGGTTGTTAAAGTCCAGAGAAATTAAGGGCACCTATTGCATACATGATCTTGTGAGCGTGCTCAAGGCCTTAAACTGTATGTGTTTCTCAATGGGCAACCAATGCAGTTTATGAAGGATCCCGGAGGCGGAACAAGATTTGGGGAGAGAAAAAAGTAATTAGGCAGCAACATTTTGGGCAAACTGTAGACTCTGATAACCGACCTCTTGGCACCCAAATAAAGAATGTTGATGTAGTCCAGGCACAATAAGATTAGGGACTGAATTATCAACTGCCGGATTTGAGGTTGGAAGATTGGTTTGAGTCCTCTCAAAAGGCCAAAGCAAGTGCCCGCTAGTGTTCTAACTTAGGTTTCAAAGGAGAGTGAGTGGTACAACCACATGCCTAAATTCTTTACGACCGGTTTAGGTTTCGTCGGAGGCTCCAGGCTTTCTTGCCACCAGTGTTCTCCCCAAGACTGGAAATGCTGCTCCAGGAGGAGGAGTTCAGTTTTATTAGCTTGTAGCTTTAGGCAATTATTTTCCATCCAACTGGCGGCTACAAGCATGCATTCCTGGAAGGTGGTCCTATATTTTGTTTCATCTACAGAGTGTGCAACAATAAGTGAAGTATCATCAGCATACGAAAATAAGGAGATCCAAAGGAATTCCCAACTTCTGCTTAGGGTCTGACATGGATGTTAAAGAGGGTAGGGCTCAAGGAAGAGCCCTGTGGAAATGTGTCCCCCAATGTTCTCTGTGAGGAAAAAAAGGGCGGGGATATTACTTGAAAGGATCAGTCGCTTAGGAACGGGGCAAACCACGTTAGGGCCTTACCACATATCCCTGCATCATGAAGACACCGGAGAAGCACTGTATGCGATACTGCGTTAAAGGCAGCACTCCTATTTAGGAGAATGAGGGCAGATGAGCTGCCTTAATCTGCTGCTCTACAAAGTGCCTTAGTCACCGATAGGAGTACAGATTCGGTGCTATGTGAGGGTCTAAAGCCATTTTTAGGTGTGTCCAAAATCAGGTTTCCCTCAAAAACTTAGAAGCCAAATGTCTCTCCACTACTTTGGCTAAAAAGAGCAGCAGGGAGATACCGGCTCTTCTGAAGCTATCAGTTTCGTTAGACTGTCGTGGAAAACATTTATTTTGCCAGATAATTACAGTTAACGATTTTATTAGCGAAGAACTTGAACTGAGCTTTCTTTCTCATTTCATGATAAAAATGTTTACTGCACTCATATAACGTATTTTAGCTAGTGTCATAAGTCTACCTCCACACTAGTTTGAGCACTTCACAACTCTTCTTTTCAGCAACCAATGTTCCTTTGAACCAGTGAGTCGTTTTTTTTTCTTTTACATGGCCCTGATGTGCAGTTAAGACATTGAGGGCCCCCTGCGGGAGGCTAAGTGTGTGGGAGCCTTGCCCCAGTCTAAGAGAGAGGCACAGATAGTGATTAATCCTGAAGCCGGGGAAAGACGTTCGCGAACCATGCTCCTCTAGACCCCGGTCAGTGCTAAATGTCAATACAAAGCTACTTGCGAAGGTCCTAGCAACATGCTTAAGTAAGGTGGTGACCTATCTGATTCATGAGGACCAGTATGGGTTTATGCCGGGAAGAGGGACGCATATGAACCTACAGCACCTCTTGCATGCATTACACTCGGTAGCTGACAGCAAGACCTGGGCAGCAGCTGTCGCCTTTGATATTGAGAAGGCATTTGACACCTTGCTGTGTATTTGTGGGAAGTCCTGAGGAGAATGGGGCTGGGTAAGTAATACATGTCCTAGATTTGACTCCTCTGTTACCAACCAATCGCTCGAGTACGGAGTGGTGGTCTGGTATTGGAGACGCTACCCATCAAGAGGGGCACACAACAAAGATATCCATTGCCCCCTCTCCTGTTTGCCCTGAGATGGAGGCGTGGCGATTGGTATGATGGGACATGCACCATTGGGGAATTGACATAGACTGTCGCACCCATGTAATCGTTATATTCAGATGATGCACTTCTGTATATCTGTCAGCCAGAGGAGGCAATCCCAACTCTACGGACTATGTTAGCCTCCTTCCGATCGATGTCAGGCTTATGTGCCAACTGTTGGAAGTCGACCATCTTCCCACTAGCAGCCCTTGCGAGAGGAGAGGTATCGGACCTCCCGGAAGTTGGATTTAGCCTGAAGAACGATCATTTTTGCTATCTGGGCATACAGGTAGCCCATCAGCTAGAAGCGTAATACACGCTGTATGTCGGAACAGTTGTCGAGGACTTCAGAGTTGATCAGAAATCAAATTTGCCTCGCGGCGCTCCGGTCCTTCCCTGAAAGTTTGGGGGGGGATTCGTCAAGCGGGGGCCGAGATAAAAGGGGGATCCCAAAACGTGTTTTCCCCATGTTAATTTCCATAGGGCGGTCGGCCTCACTTTTAGCCCGAACGGCTGAATGGATTTCCACCAAACTTGGCAAAATTGTAAGCACTGGTAGCCCGATGTGCCTTTGCTATGTCTCAAGATATGTGCTCCAGTGGTTTTTGAGTAATTTCGGTTAAAAAAAAATATATATCTATGGCCACGCCCCGGTACGCGCACCGGGGAGCGCACCGGGCGCGCAACGCTACTTGCGCGCGGAAAGCTGATTGGCTCTCGGGTGTCTGTAAACATTCGAAACAGTCCGGAGCGGCCGCCATCTTGTGTCTCGGTAAGATCGAGACACAAGAGGTGGCAAAAACAAAGGGGGAAATGACCATAAGGGGGCAGAGTAGACCCCCCCCTGACCCTCTAGGTTTGATGTGGGTGCTATAAAAGGGCTCTGCGGGAGAAAAAAATAAAAAACTTTTTTTTCCCGATTTTCGCGGGGGGAGCGCCCGGTACGCACACCGGGGAGCGTACCAAGGGGAAAAAAGATGCATGTAGCATTTTTTTTATAAATTGGAGGTAGTTCTAAAAAGAACTTTTTTTTATTCTTTTTGTTGTTTTTATATTTTTTTTATTGTTTTTTGGAACATTTTGTACTTTTTTTGGCTTTTATGAACAATTTTATATATTTTTTTGGATTTTTTTATGGGGACAAACAAAAAACAGGGAATTGTAAACGGCTCAACTGGAGCAAAAAAAATAAGGAAAAAATTAAGGTTTCTTTTGGCACTTGTGGTTGTCACCAGCACGGTTTAATACTTTGCTCACCATAGCAAATTGTCCTTCCACAAAATTTGCAAACTATTTTGTAATCTCCAAACTGGGTTTGGATGTTTGGCACCATCTCCCTTGTCTCTGGACCCGATGGAGTGGGTTGTTTACTTTGGGAGGTGCTGGGAGAAGATTGGGGAGGGTTTCTGGTCAGTTCTCTGACCTCTGCCGCATCATAGTTGTTCGGGTGCCGGCGTTGCATGTGGCGAATCATGGTGTTGTTGCCAAAAGAATACTTTTTGGCAGGGTTCCCCCTGGAAAGTACAGTGCCACAGATCAGATAAGTAACCTTTAATAATAATAATAAAACCACTTATAGAGCGCCTGGTTACACTAATGACAGTGTGTCCCCGCGCTTAGAAATGCTACAGTACCCTGAAGAGGCCGAGGTTGGGGGCCTAGTCCGGAAACCTGGGCTACAGAAACCCTTATTGCTTAGGAAAGAGGTAGGTTTTTAGTTTAAGTCTAAATCTTGTTTCTGATGGCTCCATGCGCAGGTCAAGAGGGAGATTGTTCCAGTGCTTACTTGCAAGCAAGCGAAAGGAGCTACCTCCCATCCTGGTCCTGTGCACGCGAGGGATCTGAAACATCGCTCCAGCGGATCTAAGGTTCCGGGCGGGGTGATGGATGGTCAGAAGGTTGCGCAGGTAACTAGGCCCTTTTCCCTGGGCAATGCGGTGAGCAAAGCAAAGAGCTTTGAACTTAATGTGCTCCTCGATAGGGAGCCAGTGAAGTTTTCATAGTGCTGTTTTACCAGAAGCCCTGCGTGGGAGATTCAGTACCAGGCGGGCCGCGGCATTTTGAACACATTGTAATTGATGTAAACCTTTTCTGCTTAGTCCCAGCAGAAGAGCGTTGCCGTAGTCCAAGTGTGCAGTAACCAGGGCATGAACAAGTGTCTTCCTGGCACTGATGGGGAGAAGATCTAAGACTTTACAGAGTGTTTTTAGTATTCCGAAACATTTACCCGTAATTTTGCTAATCTGTTGCTTAAAGGAAAGCTCCGCATCCAGCCATATTCCTAGATTTTTAACAGAGTTAGCAGGGTGGGGAATGGTACCCAATTCTGATGGCCACCAGTCCTGCGACCAGGCAGAGGAGGATTTACCAACTATCAACAATTCAGTTTTATCGCCATTAAGGCGTAGGCAGTTGTTGTTCATCCACTCTGCCACAGAGGGCATGCAGTTGGAGAAATTAGTGGCATCCTCTGCCTGATTGTGGGTAAGTTTGATTATTAGTTGGGTATCGTCAGCATATGTGATGATATCCACACCAAAAGTTTCCACAATATGGTATAAGGGCTCCATATAAAGATTAAAAAGTGTGGGGCTCAAACTTGAGCCCTGTGGCACCCCATGTTTCAGTTTACGGAGAGATGATTTGTGAGTAGGGCAAAATACCTGAAAACTTCTGTTTTCTAGAAAGGATACTATCCATTTCAGGGCTGGCCCATCTACTCCCAGGTCTGAGAGGCGAGACAGCAGCGTTGCGTGCAGCACGGTGTCAAAAGCTGCACTGAGATCTAGTAAAACCAACGCTGCTGTCTGCCCCCCATCTGCGAGTTGTCTCAAACATTCTGTGGAAAAGAGAACCGCCGACTCAGTAGAGTGGCCTGCTCTGAACCCTGACTGCGTAGAATGGAGAAGAGAGTTCTCCTCAGCAAATTTCATAAGTTGACTATTTACTATCTTCTCCACAACTTTCCCACAAAAGGGGAGGAGAGAGATAGGACGGAGATTTTGTAGCTGGGAGATATGAATATTAGTTTTTTTCTTCAGGGGTATTACTTGTGCCATTTTCCATACATCAGGCACATGACATTCCTGAAAAGATAGGGTAATCAGGTGTTCAATCTGCTCAATCATACAGTCAATGACTCCCTTGCAGCGATTGGGGGCAATCACATCAAGGGCGGAGCCAGACTGAATGCCGTTAACAATGTTGAGTAGGTCTATCCTTTCAGGAACTGTGAAGTGAGTCAGATGGGCTTTCGTGGCAGGAGTACTTCTCCCTACCGAGTAAGTAGTCGCCATGCTACCTGTGAAGGTGGCATGTATTGAGTCCACTTTGTTTATGAAACAATCTGCGATATCATCGCATAATTCATTAGTGTAAGTATCTTGGGCCTCAAGTCTAGTTGGGGCCGTGAGCTCTTTATAAATCAAAAAGAGTTCTTAAGTCGGATTTTTGGCAGATTCAATACGACCTTTAAAATGAGCGCCTTTGGCTGTTCTGACAAGTTTGATAGATTTTTAATTCCCTCTTATAGTTCAACTTATCCTCTGAATTATAGTTTTTCCTCCAGCGCCGTTCAGTATTTTTACATTTGGCTTTGGCTTCTTTAAGTTCTTTAGAAAACCAGGGAGCAGTGTTATTTTGCCTGACGGGGGGTTTGGATGTCCATGGTGCTACTGTATCAAGAGCCCTAGACACCCAATTCTCATAGTCATTCCATGCCTTAAGCAGGGTGTCATTAGGAGGAGGTGGTTCTTTAAGTAGGGCGGATTTAAAATGTTCTTGCGTGAACTTCTTCCAGTTTCTGTGTTTCAGAGGCTTAGTTTTAGTTACACTGCAGTCCTGATGGCCAACTTCAACCTCAAAAGGAATAACGAAATGGTCTGACCAGATAATTTGCAAAGGCGTGGCGATTTTAATTCCTTCCCAGTTGGCAAAAATGGGATCTAAAAGGTGGCCACGTTGATGCGACGGTGCCGTAGATTGAAGTTTAAGTGACCGAGAGTTCAGTGAATCTATCACATCCTGTGCCTCCTTACAATTAGGATTTTCAAAATGAAGATTGAGATCTCCTAATACAAGAAATTTCTTATACCGAAGAGTATACTGAGTTGTCAGCTCTGTCAAGTGATTGCAGAACTGTGAAGCCTTGCCTGGAGGCCGGTATAGAAGGAGTTCATTAATAATATTTCTGGGGTTAACTTTTATAGTGAAGAAACCACCTTCACAATTGGGCAGCATGATCTTTTCTAAGGTACAGTGTAGTTCGCTTCTATAGATCATTGCTAATCCCCCCCCCCCCCCTATTTGCCTTTCTCTGTCAATTCTAAGCAGGCTGTATCCTGCAGGGACAGCTTCCAGAGTTTCAGGGGTAGAAGCCTCATCTAACCATGTTTCTGTTAGGAAGAGCACATCAAGATTGTCCTCTGATACCAGATCATGTATCTCTAGTTTGTGTTTTTTGAGAGATCTACAATTTAACAAAGTCAGCTTCATATTTGTTAGTTTCCCCCTCATCTTTTCTCCTCTCCCCAGTGGAGTAACCGCAAGTCGCACAGTGTGACATAGGAAAGTCCATTAGCATAGTGTGACGGCAGTTTTCGGTAACCTTTGGCGCATTAACTCTCTTGAGGCCCCTTGGGATTTTAAAAAACTCCCAGACAATGTGCTCCTTTTGCTTATAGGTGGTAGTATCTTCAGGCAGGTACCTCCTCCTCCTCCTCCTCCTCCTCCTCCTCCTTCTCCTCCTCCTCCTCCTCTTTCTTCTTCTTCTTCCTCCTTTTCTTTCTTTTTCTTCTTCCTCCTTTTCTTCTTCTTTTTCTTCTTCCTTCTTCCTCCTCTCCTTCTTCCTTTTCCTCCTTTTCTTCTTCCTTTTCCTCCTTTTCTTCTTCCTTTTCCTCCTTTTCTTCTTCCTTTTCCTCCTTTTCTTTTTCCTCCTTTTCTTCTTCCTCCTTTTCTTCTTCTTCCTTTTCTTCTTTTTCCTTTTCTTCCTTTTTCTTCTCCTCCCCCTCCCCCCTTTCTCCCTTCCAGTACAAATAGGTCTGCAAACAGGTCTTCCTCAATCAAAGTGAGAATGAGGAAAAAAGGTGGGGGCTTTCTTCTTTTGGAAAACAAAACTGTCCTGAACCAATGAAAAGTGTTATTTTCAGGTCACATGACCCGACGCGCTTACGCTACGCGCCCGGGTGCGCTTACGCCGTGGGTATGACGCGGCTACGCGATACGTCATGATGATGTTTTCGTTCGCGGCAATAGCGCTAACAAGACGCTCACCGGTACGCGCGCCGCGGGAGAGCGCTCCAGGGCAAAAAAAACAAAAAACATGAACAATATACATAAAAAAAATAGTATTACATAAATATACAGTATAGCATTCATTATAAAAACTATTACATTTCATAGCTATAGAAATTTGCTATTAAAAAACCTTTTCAAATTCACTGAAAAAAACATAGGTTTGGGGCCCTATATATAGTTAGGAATTAGCATTTAAAAAACCTATCAAATTCACTGAAAACACCATAGGTTTCACACCAGTTAAAGTTAGGAATTGGCATTTAAAAAACCTTTGAAATTCACTGAAAAAAACATAGGTTTCACACCAGTTATAGTTAGGAATTAGCATTTAAAAAACCTATTAAATTCACTGAAAAAACATAGGTTTCACACCAGTTCTAGTTAGCTGGAAATTTTACTGACATAAAACCATTGAAATTCCCACGTTATAGTTAGTTGGACTTACTATAACTTGCGCGCCTGCAATGCACTGCTGATGACGTCACATATTACATCACTCATGACATGGTCAGTGACATCACTCATGACATCACTCATGACATCATCCTTGTGACAGTGACAGACCTCCTTTCAGTGTAATGTAACCCTTGAAACACATATTCAAAAATAGAAACTAACATTTTCAAAAAAATGGAGATACCCATACCAGTTACAACAACCAATTCAGTAATTCCACCATCTATATACATATCCACTCATTCACCAACAGTTCTATATAGTCACTCATACATATACTCAATCATATGTAGTGATACACCTATACATCCTGTTACACACCGACAGTCATCCAAAAGTTACTCACACACATACTCACACATGCGAATAAACAATTGAACATCCATTTATTTGCAAATACAACTATACACACACTACCACCTTACTTCTAAGGAAACTTACACATACTTACTCTCTTAAACAATCACTTATAGAAACACATACTTATTTAAACAGGAACTCTTACAATCTCTCACTCACATATACTCACTTATATACATCAATACTCACATATACATACTAGTCAGTCATTCACTCACTAACACACACATATACACACTCGTCCACCCATACAGTCCTGCACATATGCTGTCTTCAAAACACATACAGTGAGTCAGTCATTGATGCATCTATGTGCTAAGTAATAGCCCCACCAAACCATACAGACACTGATACTAAAAAAAAACCATCTAATAACCCATATACACACACATGTAGTTACTCACCAACCCATGCAGCCACTTATACACAAAGTGAAACACTGATACATATATATAAATATTTAAAAATTACTCGCTAATATATGTATTAACTAAGATACACTTAATAAGCCAGTTAACCAATCCATTTAAAAAAACAAAAAACATCCATTTACACACTTATTTAAACATTTATTCTTCCATCGACCTTTACAAATACATATATGAAACCTATTTATTTTTCAGAAAGACACACATTCACTGGATGGTGTCATCAGTGATGTCACGAGTGATGTCACTGACCATGTCATGAGTGATGTAATATGTGATGTCATCAGCAGTGCATTGCAGGCGCGCAAGTTTGAGTGAGTCCAACTAACTATAACGTGGGAATTTCAATGGTTTTATGTCAGTAAAATTTCCAGCTAACTATAACTGGTGTGAAACCTATGGTTTTTCAGTGAATTTAATAGGTTTTTTAAATGCTAATTCCGAACTATAACTGGTGTGAAACCTATGTTTTTTTCAGTGAATATATATATATATATCTATTATTCAACATGTGCGATGTGATTCTGTGTAACTTTGCAATCGAAATTTTATTTAACAAAAACATGGAGGGCCACAGTTGGCCATGACTTTATACTGGACTCTGCAAGCTCCACCTTAAGATCTAACTGGGGAGTATTGGATTGAATGCAGCTACCAAATTCAGAGCGCTTACATTCCTGCCATTGCTTCGTCATAAGTGTTGGTAGACATAGCGCTACTGGCACTGGCTATGTTAATGGTCCTAAGTATCATACAATGGTCTTACCAGGGGGTAGACACACGCAAATTGGGATGGTTAGAAAAAAACGGGTTTAAAAAAGCGACGCGCCAAATGCGATGAGCCCACAACTAGTTCTAATCAGGTCTTGTAGAGCTCATGGCTACCCAACATAAGGCATAAAGATATGTTTACAATTGTTTTCATAAATGGTTGTCAACTGGTCTCAGGCTAGTAGGTAATGTGTTCCAGAGTTTTACAGCGAGTTAGGATAATGAACGACTGCCGCCTCTAGCTCTCTTAACTCTGGGTACAACAAGGAGGCCTAGGTTATTTAACCTGAGATCTCTGGTGGTCCGATGGGGATTAACAAACTGATTAAGAATACATGGAGCACCTTTGTTTGACCAGATGTGTGAGGCATAGTGCCTTGAATTGTATTCTGCTGCTTATTGGCAGCCAGTGAAGAGTATTGAGTACCACGTGTGTTAATTAAATTATAGGAATACCCTGGAGTATTTGTGCCCTAGCATTCTGGCTGATTCGTAGTTTTTTTTTAATGAAAAATATTGAGCTGCCCAGATATAGAGTTGCTGTAATCAAGGCGAGAAAGACATAGTCCATGATTATCTGACCTTCAGGCCTTCATCGTGAGCCATTTCAGTCTCTTCCTCAAAGCTTTGAAGAGGACAAAGCAGGCTGCAACGTTCCTTGCCTGGGAAGTCTTGTATTGATATTTATCCAGGGTAATTGCCAAACTTTTTACTTGTCATTTGGGAGGTAAACGTCCTCCTACAGACGGAGGGCCAGTTAAGTTAGTCCCAGAATACTGGATTGTTACTGACCACCAAGACTTCTGTTTTGTCCCCATTTAATTTCAAGCACCTGGCTGCAATCCAGCCTGACTGAACCCCAGTTATGGTTGTTTTACTATCTTTCCTTGCTTGCATGTGGGACCAGTGTTTCATTGGGCCTTTTGGCAAGGGCCCATGGGAGAGGAAAATATAAGCAGAAGAGCTCTTAGTTTGGACGTCTGAGAGATGTCCACGAGGGAGAGGGTGCAAGATGGGAAACAATGTTTTTAACAGAGGGCAGAGGAAACAGCCCATCTAGCAAGGCAACAGCTATCTTTAGTGAAGCCGGTGTAGCGACACTGGTTCCCAGGGTCTGAGGAAGCCACTGTATTTTATTTATTTATTTATTTATGTCATTTGTAAAGCGCCTGAATCACCCCAAATGGGGTATCTCCGCGCTAGGACAGTGTTGAAAGGTGGTAGACTGTAGGAAAGTGGTCCAGAATTAGAACCTGTAGGTTTTTAGTTTTTTCCTGAAAGTCAAATAGTTAGAGGAAGAACAGATGTCCGGTGAAAGATCATTCCAGAATTTAGGGGCAAGATAGGAAAAAGATCTGCTTCCCATTCTGGTAGAAGAGGAAGAGAAGGGGGTACGATACGGGGAACTCGTAACCAGGCGGGCCGCCGTGTTTTGTACAGCCTGCAAGCTCTGAAGAGCAGATTCCTTTGCGGAGATCAGCAAAGCATTGCTGAAGTCCAGGCGGCTAAGTACCAGTGCATGGATCAGGGTCTTTCGTGTGGAATAGGGGAGAAAATTGAAAACTTTGCGCAATAGGCTGAGAGCGTGAAAGCATGCTAGTTTAGTAGCGCCTATGTGTTCATCCATATTCAAGTTGTTATTTAGGAGAACCCCAAGGTTTTTGACTACTGGCTTGGACGTGGGGGCTGCACCGAGTTCTTCGGGCCACCACCTGGGGGTCCAGCGAAGCGTGGCATCTTTGAAGAGCATGATTTCCGTTTTACCCGTGTTGAGCTCCTCCAGGAAGAAATTGCCTTCATTCCCTTAGAAAATGTATCTTGGATGTTAGGGTTATTTTTATCAAAAGACAAAAGAAGTTGTGTATCATCTGCGTAGGAGATAGGATTAAACCCCATGTTCCTAAGGAGTGACGCTAGGGGGCCATGTACACATTAAATAGGGTCGGGCTGAGACAGGAGCCCTGGGGAACCCCTTTAGTTACCGATGTGGTGTTCGATTTAAAGGGTCCAAGATTAACTGTTTGTGTTCTGTCTTTGAGGAAGTCCTTCAACCAATCAAGGGCAGTGCCCCGAATGCCAATAAAATTTAGTCTGTCTAGCAGGATCTGGTGGGAGATAGTATCAAACACGGCCGACAGGTCGAGCGGTATAAGAATTACTGGGGTCGGTAGTTTGCGACAACATTCAATGGTTATTTGTCGTTTTTCTTGATTGGCATGACCTGGCATGTATCACAATTATAATTGCCTTTCTCTAAAAATAAAAAGGATATGGGGGTTAATTTTTCCTTGGTTTGTTTACAGTGGAGAGCACCTTTACTGTAAAAAGGTGGGGACAACACTAACTGCTCTAGGTAAGTAGATAACGGTGGAGTGTATGACAGCACCTGGTGGTTTTTCGAATGTATGTGTAATACAGTGCCATAGCTGATGGTATCGCCAGAGCTTGTTTCAGTGTAAGCCAAGATCATGTCGTAGTTGGATGAATGTATTAAATTGGCCTCCTGCAAACAGATCATCTAATATTTGGATGCTCTCTGAGATCCATTGGGGCCAGTGGGATAGGCGTGTGTGTGCGCAGTGATTATATTAGAGTTGTCCCAGATAGGCACACTTTTATGTAGAAAGCCATTGGAACCCAGTTTTCTGTATGTGCGTGTTCAAATATCTGTTGAGCAGGCCAGAACGGGGCTTAGTGGGTCATTGTTTCTTTGTGACCTCTGTAGAGGATCTGTGGCCTATAGTGTTTTGTGCATGATTGTAGTGACATTCAGACGGGGTCTTGAATTCTTTGGTAAAATAGTGTACGCCATTTGTGAGAGTGGATGGGGCTTCATGTTTGAACTCCATATCTAGTCTGAGACCTCTTGAGATTGTTGTGGAATGAAGTTTAATGAAGTTTGAAGGAATGAGTTGTCCAAACTTCGGAGCTGCTAATGGCTATTTTGAAAGGGATCATGCCAAAAATGTAGTTGAATCTGGGGCCTTCTACCATCTTGACAGTATGGATCTGACCCCAGAGGAGGACATGCAGCACTTTCCATTGTTGAAAATCTGTTTGCATCTATTCTGTAAGGATCAACAATCCTGGATAATTACTTCCGTTTAATTTCAGGTTTTTAAAAAAAAATCTAATGTTGTAACTGACATTTTCACCTAACTAAAGCATCACTTTACCCTTTGTTTTTTCTTAAATTATTTATATATGCGCTTCTAATGAGTTGAACAGATCAATATATGTCACTAAAGTATGGCGACCACAGAGATATCAGAATGGAAATGGTGATTTTCTCTTGTACGAGTCGTGCCCCTATCAACCAATCAAATTTCATGAGGCCTTTTAAACTGACCATGTGATTATGTTCGTCTCATTCATTCTTCTTGAGAAAGGTAGAAAGTGCCGAAATGCGTCTGCTGATTAAAAGTAAGGAGTTCCTGACCACTCGAGTGCTCTGTGCTGTTTGTGTGTTGAATATTATCACAAGTGCCAGTCTGTTGAGTTCGGCACAGCTTGGTGGAATAGTTTGGGTATCTGTCTGTCTGTCTCTGAATTGCTTTTACATTGATGGGCATTACCTGGGGTAGAAGAGTAAATACTGGTCGGGATTAACACGTTGCCAATTACAATAGTTATGCTAGCACATATAAAATTTTGGGGAATACGGGGTGCAACTCAATCATGTTTATTTAGGTCTTGCCTGAGCCAGTGCATGCGTTGCTCTGGTAAGACTTTTAGTATGTGGGCTTCAGAAAATGCTACCACACTTTTGCTTATGGCAGCCTAGAGCTTGCGGTTATGCGCGCTGGCGCGCGCTTACTAGCAGAGACGCCATCTGGCTTTCCTCTCTCGTCTGCAGCGCATGTCTTGGCCCCCACTCCCTTCTGTGTTCTCCCTGCCTGGCTTTCCTCGCGACACCCTTCCGTCATGCTCTTTTCTTTTTTTTTTTTTTTTTTTTGTATTCTCTCCCCCCCCCCCCCCCCTCCTCGCCCCCCCCCCCCCCCACCCCACCCGCTTTGCACATTCGTGGACGCGTCCCTTTCACGGCTGCGCGGCTCTTTCACTGTCTGTGTGCTCTGAGTGCTTGACTGGATATGCTTTCGTTATTGGTCATTGTACTTCTTAGTACATCTAGCGCGCTTGTGACCTGTAAGATCACCACGACCTTGATGCTCGCAGTTACCGCGGTCTAGATTGTTCAAACAACGCCAATATTTTCTTGTGCTCTTGTTATATTCACAGCTAAATGTACTTTCACAGCACTGGTTTCCTGAAGAGGTCAAGGGTGCCATCTATTGGGTGAAAGTAGAACTGTTTCCCGATGTTAGAATTTCCCAGAATTCCATCTGTTTTATGCAGGGTCTTTCCACACACCCCGCACTCCGTGATATGGGTTCACCTTCACTGTATTATTTCCACACCAGCTATCTGCCCGCCAATAACCTGACGGTCACATGTTTGAGCCCTGGCAAGCCCTTTTCAACCTTTTATTTTTAATCAGATTATTAAAGTGGCATTTAAATTGTGTATTTTTTAAATTTATTTCCATTTATTTTTTTATTTTTAAGAGGTTGGTGCAAGCCCGTACAACATAGCAAAGATTTTAAAAAAGAATCTTGAATAGAAAAATACGAAAAGCATAACTGTACATACATGCTACATAGATTATTGTCGCAAAAAAGATACGTATTGAAGAATTCATACATGCTTAAAAGTTTCATTGTATAGCCATATTGGATCGCAGATATTGCTTCACCCTCTTCAGTTCAATTTTATATTACACCATTTTAAAGTAGTGATAGAGCGCACTTTTCTGCTCCGAACGAGTCTCGTCTACATGACTCAATCTCAGTTGCCGAATGGACTGTTCGTTTTCAGCTGGGAGAGGGGGGGGTTGTCAACCAGATACTTAAAGGTACATCGAAACCCATTTGTTTCCACAAAAACGACGGAGTGATGATTTCAAACCATAAATGTTTGTTGTTAAATTTATAGAATTTTCAATCAGTTCATCATTTATCAAATAGCCAGCAAAGTTCAGTAAATCTAATCAATCCAACAAAATATAAATGTGTTTTTGTAGCATAAATCGTTTGGATTCATTACTTGGAGATATTGCTGTGATGCGACAAAACAAGTCTCTCTCAATGGTAGACACTGCCTCCCAATGCTGGTTTACATGGTCCCGGCGGTGTTCCACCTGGTCCTAGTCCATCTGTAGTTTTTTGTACTGGTCCCTCTTGTGATCATACATCTGGTCTTGGTCCTTCTGGGCCTGGTCTCATACTCCTTGTTATTTTTGGTCCTGGTACTATTTGGTTGTCCTAGTTTTGAACCCCTGCTTCTGGTCTTGCTTGTCCTACTGTTACCCAGGTTTTAATTCTTGTTTTTGCTGATTAGAGATTTTTTAATGTTGGGGCAGCATGAAAAAAGAGACCAATAGGCTCTCAGGCCTGTACTACGTTAAACCACCTGCTGCATAGATCTTTGAGTATCCAGTAGCTTTCAAGACATGTAAGTGGTAGGTTATCTCTGCTGATTACTGCATTTGCTGGAGAGCTGTGCACGCCCCCTCTCTCTGATCACTGGTTTGAAGCGTCATATAATAGCCTAGAGGGATAATATACCTGCTTAAAAGCATAGGGGTAACATGTAGGCCATGGGATTGTATTTACATAACAGGTAGGTTAATGATCCTTTTGAAACATCCTTGTGTTACCTGCAGATCACATTTTACAGTCCTGATAAAATAAAGGAAATAGAAACGTGAGCACTTTAACCGGCTTCATGTTACTTGTTAGACATTTGTTTGAAACTTTATAGCTTTTTACTCTATCGTTTGTTATTCTAAGGTTAATGAACAAATGGTGTCTGCAGTGTAGTACTAAAACCACTGTCTAAATTACAAAAAAAATCTGCTCATATTGCGAGTTGTGTTGTTTATTATGAGTGTACACAGATACTTATATAGTTTGTGAAAGTCTTAACCATTCATATTTCAGTTTATCTGTTGGCAATCTCCGAAGTGACGTGAGTGTATCTTACCTCCTCTGGAATAGCCAATAGGTCTCGATTTTGGGACCTTATAAGTGTTTAGCCATGCAACAGTTGATGTTGTTGCACCAAGGATATTATGCTGCATAACTAAATACTTATAAGGTCCCAAAAGCGAGACCTATTTGCTATGCCAATGCTTGTTTTCCCCCCTGCTTGTAAAAAGATAATGCAGCCTAGCTTGTTGTTTAAAACGAACAGATTTCTGCTTGTCCCATTTAATGTATGGGTTGACTCCAATCCTCTTTAAAATGTCAGCAGACCACTAGAAGTGAATCGTTGTGAGCACTTCTGTTTACTTTGTTAGGCCTTTTGCTAATGATGATCATGGCCTTTTCAGTAAAGGTGGCTTTCTTTATTGTATTCTTAAGTTAAGCATTTCTTGTATGCTGCGTATATGAACAATGATTTATGTAGCTATTTGTAGTGAAATTATCTAATGTACAAATAGTGAAGTGGATTAAAAACGTTCAAGATCATGAATTGACAGTAAATTAGATTGATCGGTCTTCTAAACTTGTTTTAATTTCGATGGAGGTTACTTGTCCTAACAACTTGCAGCCTTGTCGGTCATGTGCCAAAACCTTGATCAACACCTAGGTCTCAAAATTACCCAGCACTGTAACATAACCAGTAGAGCACATCTCTTTGGTTCGACTGCAAGTCGTGGTTCTTCTATACGGCTCATGATGTAGATGGTGAGTCATCCCCCAGCTTGTAAATTCTAAATGACCTTGCTTATCTTTTTTTTTTTTTTTTTTTTTAACACTTATTTATTTCTTTTTTAGGTGTTGGTGGAATGAGCGTTGCATGTGTGTTGAAGGGAAAAACAGTGCTTTGGCAGGACTCCTTCAGCCCCCACCTGAAACACCACACTCACAATACAGCTAATCTCACCATGCCTGTTGTGTTGTCATCTGGATCAGGGGCTCAGGCACAGCAACAGCCAGCTCCGAATCAGGCACTGGCAGCAGGACAGCACTCCAGTCCTGTCCCTGGATCAATTGGGGTGGCAGGTCGCTCTCAAGACGACGCAATGGTGGATTACTTCTTTCAGAGGCAGCACGGTGAGCAACTTGGAGGAGGAGGAAGCGGTGGAGGAGGCTACAATAACAGCAAGCACCGCTGGCCAACTGGGGACAATATTCATGCAGAACATCAGGTAAGACCCGTTTAACTGTATGCAGGATTCAGTAGAAAAAAACATTTTGGGCGCTGTTTTGCACATGTGAGTTGCAACATGGTAGGCCTCTTTGGTAGAAGTTTTGTTTGGAGTTCTACTTTTAAGTTCTGTGACAGATTACACCGAAGTGGCTTAACACAAAATTACATTTTTAAACCTTCTTCCTCTGGCTTTACTTCTTTAAATATTCAGACACAGCCTGTGCTTTTTCTGATTATTATGTAAAGTGGTTGACTCTTCTGCCTAAACACGTTCCCCTTCTAGTAAATACAAGATAAAATGGCAATTATTTGAATATACATTGTTTAAAAGAAGTTGCTATAGAAATACATTATCCATTTTCTCTTACGAACACAGCATTCTGATTTGTTGTGCTACAATAGAATTCTAGCTTTCTTGCATGCAGCAGGAAAAGTAAACCCTTGTGCATAGCTGTAGAATTTAATTTTGATTTCTGACCTATCGTGATACTATTTTTGACATTTTGAACTAATCCTGTTCCTTTCACAAAAAAACTTACTGTGCATGATAACGTCGTGAAATTGCCTTTGAGTCGGAAATCAACCTGAAGTGATGGGTTTCGGATTAATTACTCTAGTCAAATGAGGAATGCATGCTGCTTCATTGGTCTTATACAGTTTACACACTCAAAGGCACAAATGTGTGCTTTTAGTGCTGCTATTAAAATTGGAGACTATGTTGTGACATGCTGCTGTTGGATGAAAGTGTCATCCCTCCGAATGCCTGAAGAGTATTGCTCACTTGAGATCAATCCCTAGGCGACCCTCTGCACAATGTTACTCCTCGGAATTAAGACCGGAAAAATCTTCCTGCAAACAATTAGAAAGACGCTGGCGCACATTAAAGTGCACCCAAAACAGAAGCAATTTTAAGCTAGCTCAAACTACTTATCATCGAAACTTAAAGACTGCTAGACGCCTCTTTATTTTAAATCAAATTGAGAATGCCAGTAATTCCTCCAGGACTCTTTTTTGGCATCGTTAGGGATTTCATATCTCCACAAGTGTGTAAACAAATACCAGTGGAATCTCAGGAGCTTTGCGATTCTTTATCTCTATTCTTTCAGGAAAAAATCGCAGCTATCTACTCCAAATTTCTCTCACAGGGAAACAAGTATGTCTCTACATTACTTTGCCCTAACAGTCCACCCAGCAGGCCCACCGGTTCTCTAGACAGTTTTGTCCCGGTGTCACTGGAATAAGTGTGTAAAGCTCTGAGTGTAGCCAAATCTGGCTCCCTGTCCCCCTAAAATCATGTCACTTCTGTCTCATAGCTGTGCTCCTTTTATTCAAAAGATTTTCAACCATTCGCTTGAATCAGGCGTGATCCCTATTCCTTGGAAGAAAGCACATGTCCGACCCATTTTGAAGAAACCCTTGGCTGATCCGCATGAGCTCAGCAATTACCGGCCCATCTCATTGCTTCCCCTGTTGGCTAAAATGCTGGAAAGCATGGTTTATAAACAACTAAGTAGCTATCTTGAATCAAACAACATCTTAGCCCCCTCGCAATCAGGTTTTTGCCAAGGTTTCAGTACTGAAACGGCTTTGCTAGCCGTTCTGGACTCTCTGAGGCTCACTGTGGAGGCTGGTGGATCTGCCATACTGATATTACTTGACCTCTCCACGGCCTTTGATACCGTCTCCCATATCAGGCTTGCGTAGAGGTTAAGTTCCTATGGCATACAGGGGCTAGCCCTTAGATGGCTAAAAACTTTTTATCGGTCATGATGGGTTATTTCTATTCAGCCAAAACAATGTTGGATAAGGGTGTTCCGCAAGGCTCCTGCCTCAGCCCCACCCTCTTTAACATTTATATGGTGCCCTTGGCTGAGGCAGTAGAAGCACTAGGGTTTGAAACAATCTCTTATGCGGATGACACCCAGCTGCTGTTAACTATTGGCCCAAACCCAGAGTCGGATAGGATCCGTTTTTCCAATGGCATACTTGCAATATCGAACTGGATGACCAACAACTTTCTCCAGTTGAATCCCGGTAAAACGGAAGTCATGCTGCTGGGAAAGGCCGCTTCCATCTGGAGTAATGAATGGTGGCCAGCACAGCTGGGTGTCCCCCCTCCCCCAAAACAGAGTGTAAAAAATCTGGGCATTAAACTAGATGGTTCACTAACAATGAAGGATCATGTGGCCACCACCATTGGCTCCTGCTACCACAGCCTTTGCTTACTGCGAAAATGTTTCCCCTACATTCCAACTGACCATCGTAGAACACTGACCCAGGTGTTGGTGATTAGTAGCATGGATTATGGAAATGCTCTTTTGGCTGAGGTTGGAACCAGTCTTTTGAGTAAACTTCAAGTTATACAAAACACAGCGGCAAGAATGATTCTAAATATGCTAGCGGGCTCTCCATCAGTGCCTCTGCTAAAATCATTACACTGGTTGCCGGTAAAGAAACAATCCTTTTTTAAAATTAAGAGGGGCAGATAATCCTGCACTGCAGTCAGCCACTTGGAAGCCTTCGAACAAAAAACTCTGGACATCCCTGGATGCGTCATCCTCCCACTTTGAACCACCATGATATGCATCTCAACACTCGGCTTCCCTAGACAGAATCTAGATGGAATTTGAGGTGTTTGTTTTTGTATGCTTACTGTATATTCTCTGCTACACACACAGTGTGCCAAGTCTGGATAAACCAACTAATATTGCCCTATGGATACACCTGTCCTCTCTCTTCTCACCTCTTTTTTCTCTTCTCTTCTCTCTTTTCTCTCCTCTCCCTCTCTTTCTCTCTCTCCCTTTTCTTATCTTCTTCCCTTGATTTGCTTTTTGATTATTGTAAGTGTCATGTTACCAAGAATTTGTTCATTTGTACCTTTTAAAGATTTATTGTATTGTCTTTATTTTCATCCTTAT
The DNA here is from genome assembly GCF_964263255.1 of Lissotriton vulgaris. Taxonomy (NCBI): domain Eukaryota; kingdom Metazoa; phylum Chordata; class Amphibia; order Caudata; family Salamandridae; genus Lissotriton; species Lissotriton vulgaris. Next base: position 1,144,154,965 of record NC_141687.1, on the reverse strand, counting down.
TCTTCAATAAAAAAGATTTGAAATAAAAAAAAAAATCTGTTGCTTATCGTTTAATGCTGTAAATGGACTAGGCCTGAAGTCCTTGCAATCAAAACTGATCAGATATGTCCCTGGTTGCGCTTTGAGATCATGTTCGGCGAGATTGCTCCAGATCCCGCGCATTCGTCTTAAGCGCACAGGGGGCCTGGCTTTTTCCTACCTTGCCCCTAAATACTGGAACAGTGTCCCCCAAATTTCTTAGGGAGATCCTACAGTACACCTTGTTCAGGAAACATCTAAAAGCCTTCTTGTACCAACCTTCTAGTTTCAGTCCAGGTCTACCGTTTTTGCACAGGATGTTGCGACTCTAGGCAGCGCCGAGATGCCCCAGGGTGATTCGAGCGCTATGTAAGAGTACCTAACATAACATAACAGAACAGAACACAAGCTTAGTTTGTTTTGGAGAATTATGTTTCTTACAGTAGTGTGACTACTTCTTGATGAACTGCAGTCTTTTGGGTAATCTAATCTTTAGTCCTTAATGCACATTCTTACCTAGGTACATCACAATAAAATAGATCAATAATCATACAAATTCAGTATAAATCAGTAACATGCTATTTTGAAATGTTTATTAATGCACAAGCTAAGAATATTGCTGTCAAGGTTCTGGATAACCAATAAGAAAATTTCTCCATTTACAGCACATCAAAAGCCTATAAAAATGAAATTTCCCCCATATTTTAATACAAATAAAAATGAGAAAAAGACAAAGTTCAAAATGTTTAAATAAATTACATCTTTGCTTCATAAACAGTATTTAATCCTTACGATGTTTATTTAAAAGAAATTAAAAATTTGATTCATGCATGTGGTCCAGAACATCAGTGTCAGTGTCCGCCTGACAATGACCAATCCAGCCCGCCACAATAATGGTCCTGCCAACTTGAATGAGAGGATCAAGGAATACAGACCAGGGAGGTAGTTGTGCTCCATTAACGATGGCTTAATAATTTATTTATTTATTTTATTTATTTATTTAGGGGTTTTTTATAAAGCGCTTGGTGACGCTCAGCGGCGTGTCCCCGCGCTGAGGAGCAGAAATTTACAGGAACCTACAGAAGCAGAATATCTTACTGTGCGAATAGTACAGTTTTAAGCTTAGCTCTAAAGATTGATTCTGATGGTTCTAATCGCAATGCCATAGGTAATTTGTTCCATTTAACCGTCCTCCGCTTTAAAAAAACGGGAGGGGGAGCCTCTTGCCGTCAGGGCAGCAAGCATGTGGAATCAGATGCCCGTTCATCTGAGGTTTATCACTAAGGAAACTAGGTTCAAGAAAGAGCTGAAAACATGTCGATTCAAACTATAGGGATCAGAGGATACCTGATTAACCATGCCACACTTTTTCCATCTCTGAATTCCAAACTTCTGAGTACACACAAAAACACAACATCTAGCACAGTTGCAGTTGGCGTTCTAGTTCTAACGTCTGGGTCTTCGAGTAGTAGTCTAGTGAAGGAGCAGTGCCCCTTAGTCTAATTCATTTTCTCTCTCTGTTATCTCTCTTTGGTAACCTTAGTTACATTTTGTTTGTGGTGTCTTTTTTATTTCTGTCTCTGAGGTGTGCTGAGTGGGATATGTGTGTTTTTGCTGGTTTCCCCCTTAGACATGGTTTCTAACAAGAAAATGTGCTTTACATCCAGATGATGGCTGTTAGCCTGTGACTGCTCGGAGTTGTCGGTTCTCTTTCCAATTTTAATGCTCATAAAAGCGTAGGCATCATGGTGGAGACACACTGCCAGCTCAGTTCTTCTGAGTCCTGCCCCCTTTAACCTCAAACAGGTAACTAAGAGCTTCTTGCATTTTTGTGAGCCCTTTAATGTTCCCTTGATGTCAGCGGAATTATATGCCCTAGACCAGGATTCCATAAGCAGTTTCCAATGGTCCGAGGGAGATGCCTGTGGCATGGGGGAGTCCCTGTGTGTTTAAGGCTTTAATATCAACTTCTAAGATTTTCTTGGGCCAAGCAATGGGCCTAGGTGAGACTGGTACTTCTCAGTTAGGCAGGCCTTGAAGAAAGGTCCATGGTGTACTGTTTACTGACATCTACCATCAAAAAGAGGTCTGGTTATCAGTATGCCACTCTGTCTTGTGTTAGAATGCCAGAGACTAGTGTCAAACTGAACAGCTATTGTTGAAAATCAGGGGATAGCTCCAAGCTCTTTGAGCAGCTTAACAGCATAACGTTGTCTCCTATATGAGAGGTGTCTACAAGAGGCCTCCTCCAAAAAGACTGTCAGAAAACAAGGCCTTAAAAGAGACCGGTCTCTTTTGGACTGCCTTTTAACACTATTATTAGGCAATATCTCCCTCTTAAATTGTCTCAGATTAATATATTCCAAAGAAGTCACTTCATGTACTTCTGTGCAACCTATAGGTCTTAGTGTAGGCACTTGACGAAGCATTATGCCAGATCACAAATAGTTTTAATCTCAGCAGGTCATGTATTGGAAGATGTTCCCAATACAACACAACTCTTGTGAACAGCAGTTGCACCAGAATACTTCTCTGACCTAGGAATAGCTTGCAAAAGACCATGCCTTCTGATGTATTCATGCTGCACATTGATGAAGCTGCAAGTATAGTATATTTGCTCTTGGGAAGGCAGATGGTAAAGGCAGTCTGAGTGCATACATGTTTTGAGTCTTGGCGCACTAGAAAATTTAGACGGTATTGTAGACTTGTAACTAAAGAATGCTACAAGTTGTTCTTGTGATCCTCTTAAAAGCCCATGATCTACAATAATGTAAAAAGTTTGTTAGTCAAAGTATGTTGCGTCCAAAGCCACATCCATGCATCATTGGAAGCAGTGGACTTCAGTTGACCTGTAATACCAACTAGTTCGAAGTTATTTAAGTCCATATTGAGAGGCATACTATTACATTTTGGGCAGCAGGAACCATAATATTCAGTAGTTTCTAATGTGTTTAATTCTTGCATATTTAGCTTCTCCTCTGCACAGAGCCGAGAACTGTTTCTGAAGGACTCCGCCATATTCCATAGTGGTTGAATATCACTGAACTCTAAACAGTTGGTTCATTCAGATAGACATATCGAACACTCTGCAAATAGGAGGGTGTAATTGAAATGGTAGACAATCTTTCTGTAGCTTTGATATCTACAGAAATTGGAATCTAGTTTGGCCAATTATACATGCACATAACATGAGTTCAGGACTTCCAGCAAGATCCTTAATTTTTAAGGAACTCTGCAGCTTAGTGCACGTTTCTTTGAACATTTTTCCACTTTCAGTCCTCCTAAAAAGCAAAGTGAAGCTAAAGATTGGCACTTGATCACTACCAGTCCAAACTTTCCGATGGTGTACGTATGTTATGTATTGACATTATTAAAGTGGAACCTTGTTATGAAAATAAAAGGGTTCATAATCCCTGTTTCTCCAGTGATGTCACTTGTGACCTAATCCATGATACCATCTATGATCTGTGAGGTTTTGAGCAGTGCCTGGTGGGGGCATGAATTATGGTTTGTGTAGCAGACAAACATTTGTTTTTTGTTGTTTTATTTGGCCTTTAATTCTTTTTTATAAGTTCCCAGTACACACAAACACCCTCATGTGGTTACCAGTGTGTAGTTACAGTTGTCAGAGAATCCATAGGAAGAGAATTTGTTTTTAGGGCTCGCCTGCTGATGCGCTTCTGCGCATCGCTGGCGAAGCTCTATTACGTCTTATCCAGTGTTTAACCACCACTGGCGATTCCACTGGCGATTCCTTCAAGTGCATGTGCTTTTTATGTAATTGCGCAAGCCCTAAAAAGCGCGTGCACAATGCCACCAGCCGCCTGCCTGCCTGCCTCGCATTACCAGATCAAAGGCAGCCCAGCCCCCCTCCCACAAGCTTCTCAGCGTGTGCTCTGCCTCAGGCCGGCATTTCTCCTCCTCTCGGGCAAACAGATAGCTGCAATAACACCCTCCCTGCTCAGCTTTTTTTTCTCAATTTCTCCCCGTCTACACTTCCCATTAGGAGCCCTTCCTCCCCCCAGATAATCTAGCTTCATAAGAGATAAGCAGCTCTTCCACCATCTCAAACCCGTATCTTATTAGTGCACGATATACAGCTCGGGTGTAGCTACATCTGAAGGGATTTAACACGAATACAAAGTGTGAACTGATCACCTGGGACGCTGCACGTCACATTCGATGTACTGAAGGCGACCAGTACTGCTATAAACAATTCCGTTTTCGACGTTGAAAGGATGAAATGCGAAGTCAGCCTGTCTGCATTGGGACTTCTGACATGGTATGCTTACGAGTGCTTGCAGTGAGGTCACAACAGTGGTTAAAAAAACTCACTCTGAAGCGTTGACATTTGGATCACTAATAAGCAGATGTTGCTTTTAGGGTTTATTTTCGGCTTGCAATTTTACCATGGATGCTTGCTGTGCCCCTCAATTGGAAAACATTGAGCATTTTCTATCTAGATTTGAGTCTTTACATGAATCGGCTATTGTTTGTAATACATTTAATGGGAGCACGGGCAGGGAGGAGTGTGTTTTCAGTTTTACCAGTTTCGGACTGCTCTCTCGAATTTTCTTTTCTTGGTATTGTTTGCAGACCGGCGAAGCTGGCAGTGGAAATAGCGCATTATTCACCCAAACATGTCCTATGCATGGTGTAGAAATGTTCCCGCACTTTTAAATGTTAAGATAACTTATTCGTTTTTAAAACTCAACTACTTAGTTTGCCTAATTCATAGTTAGAAAGCGATACAATATTTGATGACTAGCGTTCGCATGTGACAGTCATTTATTTTCCTTATGTCTGTTAGTTGGCTAGATTCAGGAATGCGCCCCCTTCGGCCCCCCTCCCCTTCTGCTGTGTCCATGAGCGGGGTATTAATTAACATTCTTATCATGGTTACGGCAGGCGGGATGGCCTGTCTTTCCTAGAAGTGGGCGTGGCTTGGAGCTGCAGACTATGCTGAGGTAGAGCGCATACAGAATAGCCATCCCGTGGCCACTCAGGAAAGCATGAGCAGCATAGCCGTGCAGGGTCATGTTTGATGGTAACGGGTTGCATTTTTACAGTAAAGTTCCTCTCGGTGCTGCTGCCTTTGATCATAGTTATTTTCAAATATCTGGGTCCACAGAGGTGTTTTTAAGTTAGTCGGTGAATAATTAAAAAACATTGTTGGAGGTCTGCCAGGCAGCTTACCTAGTCTGGTTTTCATATTGAAACCTAGAGCAGGGCATTATACTACCGCTGGCAAAGTGCTATATCGGTTCAAAAGTAATATCTAGGGTATCCAAATCATGTCCCTATTGCTGGAAGGTAAATTGGGTGAGTTGAACAGAGTGCATAGTGTTGTTTCCATGTTCTCGGGGTCCAGAGCATTTGTTAGGATTGGCCTAGACAATCATTCTAGTCTTATAAAAAATGCATGCACACATGTATGTATAGTATGTATGTATAGGCATTTATATAGCGCACTACTTACCCGGAGGGTCCCAAGGCGCTTCGACCGCTGCGAAACCCTTCCTGGCTTCCCTGAGAGATGGTCCCTTAATGGGTATCTCCAGGGTGAGACCAGGCATCCCCAGCGGTCTGGTGGGGCCGTTAGTGAAGATGAGGCAAGCTAATGCCCAGAGTTGCCGAGTGTGATAGCTGATCAGAGTGGGCACCGAGGCGAGAGAATTATCGAGAGGCTTTGACTCGGACCTCCTCATCAATTGGCATGTCGTCAGTAACATTTTTGCTTTCGCACCAATATACCAAGGCAGTGGCGCAGCCCACCTCTGGGTACCGATGCACCCACCACACAGCTCCACCGAGGCACCCACCACACAGCTCCACCGATGCACCCACCACACAGCTCCACCGATGCACCCACCACACAGCTCCACCGATGCACCCACCACACAGCTCCACCGAGGCACCCACCACACAGCTCCACAGATGCACCCACCACACAGCTCCACAGATGCACCCACCACACAGCTCCACAGATGCACCCACCACACAGCTCCACAGATGCACCCACCACACAGCTCCACAGATGCACCCACCACACAGCTCCACAGATGCACCCACCACACAGCTCCACAGATGCACCCACCACACAGCTCCACCGATGCACCCACCACACAGCTCCGCCGAGGCACCCACCACACAGCTCCGCCGAGGCACCCACCACACAGCTCCGCCGAGGCACCCACCACACAGCTCCACAGATGCACCCACCACACAGCTCCACAGATGCACCCACCACACAGCTCCGCCGAGGCACCCACCACACAGCTCCGCCGAGGCACCCACCACACAGCTCCACCGATGCACCCACCACACAGCTCCACTGATGCACCCACCACACAGCTCCACCTACACAGCTCCACCGAGGCACCCACCAACACAGCTCCACCGAGGCACCCACCACCCAGCTCCATAGAGGCACCCACCACACAGCTCCACCGAGGCACCCACCACACAGCTCCACGGAGGCACCCACCACACAGCTCCACGGAGGCACCCACCACACAGCTCCACGGAGGCACCCACCACACAGCTCCACGGAGGCACCCACCACACAGCTCCGCCGATGCACCCACCACACAGCTCCGCCGATGCACCCACCACACAGCTCCACCGATGCACCCACCACAGCTCCACCAATGCACCCACCAAACAGCTCCACCAATGCACCCACTAAGCTCCACCGATGCACACATCACTCAGCGCAACCACAGCATCACTCAGCGCAACCACTGCATCACTCAGCGCAACCACTGCATCACTCAGCGCAACCACAGCATCACTCAGCGCAACCACAGCATCACTCAGCGCAACCACAGCATCACTCAGCGCAACCACAGCATCACTCAGCGCAACCACAGCATCACTCAGCGCAACCACAGCATCACTCAGCGCAACCACAGCATCACTCAGCGCAACCACAGCATCACTGGTTCAAATATGTTCTTTCAATGTTTCAAGCAGTTTTCAAGCTTTCATGCTTTATTACAAATCACAAAAAGATGTTAATATTTCACTTCTGTTCTTGGATTTTTGTCACAATAAAAAACACTGAACATAATCTTCACAAAAGTTATTTACAAAAGTTTAAGCTATTGCCATTACAAATTAAATAAATTATTTAAGTATTAATTATTTTAAAAAATTAAAAGCCATTGTTATTTGTAATATCAATACATCTAAGTCATGTAAATACAAAACATGTTGCATTAAAAATGCTATAGGTGCCACATTTGAGAAAGTTATAACTATTGGCATTGTAAATGACAAAGCTATTAATTTAGCTATTTAAAAAAAAAAAAAAAAAAAAATTAATAAGACCAATAGCTCAAACTTTCCTAATGCGAGCCCTATTGCATTTCCAATGCTTGTTTTGCTAATAACTTTCGTTGCATTTGATAAATCTTCGCACAACTGAGTTCTTCCATCGCAGCTTCTTCCTGGCAAGGTTTGGGGTAATCTGTGTGGGCTGAGAAAAAGGGGTAATGGTGGCCCCAAAACATTGTTTTTACATGTTAATTCCCTTAGGAAACTTGGGAGGTTCGGAAGGAAGCTGTGGAACCACGTGAGCTGGCGCTTTGGCTGAGGTTCTGTGAATACAAAGGAAAATGTGCGGTGGGTGTCTGTGGAGGTTTGCCCTCACGTGATAGTTGATCTGCTGCAACGTCTCGCAGCACACGGTAAAAAGCTGTTCTTAGTGGTAGAGTTGGCTAAATATGATTAAAAAAAAAACCCCAGGAATTCTCTGAAGAAAATGAAAACCTAAGTTATAGTTAGGCTTTGTAATAACGTAAAAACAAATGTTTAAAAAACACTGACATTCACTAGTTAGTTTATTGAGCTAAATATAACTTGCCTCACTGCCATGCAGTATTTGTCTTCACATATTGCATCACTCATGACATGTTAAATTTCATCATTGACATTTCTGATAACATTGTCCAACAAATACAACATTTGCTATAAGCTTTTCATACTGTAAGGTATTCAGCAAATGCACATAGATCCAGCTTTCCATAATCTCTGTAGTACTAATTGACATCATTTTTCGCAGTAACCAGAAGCAAAATATGAAGCCTATCTGTGAAATCACCCACATTAAGTAGATATTGTGTGTGTTTATTTTTTATTTTTAAACTGCTATTTGGGTGTGTAGGAAACCTAATGGATCTGTAGGTATTAATGAAAGAAACCCTTTATTAAACTGTGAATACCATTCAAAAAAAGTTTGGGTCATTATTTACAGGAATGAAATGTGCCTGATCGATACCTTATCTGATGTAGAATTTTAAGTGAACAGCTACATATTTACTTATTAGCAATAAGGCAGGCATAACCAGGTCCTATGGGCAACCATCTGTAGTATGTTAAAGTTAACATATTTGATAAATGAAAGTGGTGGACACCATTTATAGAATTCTTAAAATGCTAGTGACTTGAACTATCTATAAGCGATTCACCCATAGATTCGATGATAATGTCACAGAATTTTCACTGAATTAATATCTGCACTTTTTAAAATCTCCAGTGTACATTGAAGTTGCACATAGCTCTACATGAGAACTTTGTAATGTTAGTATGTGTAAGAAATCCAAAGGTGAATAATGTATTATCAAAAAAGTGATTTTTTTGTGTGCACGTTTTAGCAGCTGGCCTTTAGTTAATCCACAACCTATTTAAAACTTAAGTCTGCAACGTACACTAGTTACCTTGAGTCTCTACCTTTTTGGAACAAAGTACTACTTGCACTGTATGTTTGTGGCCTCTTTACTGCCTACCTTGTATTCTATAATGATGTAAGGGCTCAATTAGGAATTTAAAGAAAAGTAGCTGGGTGACAAGATCAATGATGTTGTTTAACATGTCATGAGCACTGTGATATGTGAGGTCATAAGCATTGCGCGGGTGCGAGGTCAAATTAGCTCAGTAAATTATAACTCGTCAATTTCAAGTTTTTGTTAGATTACAACACCTAACTATAACGTCACTTTAACATTTACACACACACACACACACACACACACACACACACACACACACACACACACACACACACACACACACTCACCCTCACCCTCACCCTCACCCTCACCCTCACCCTCACCCTCACCCTCACCCTCACACTCACACTCACACTCACACTCACACTCACACTCACACTCACACTCACACACACTCACCCCCCCACACACTCACACACACTCACCCCCCCACACACTCACACACACTCACCCCCCCACACACACTCACCCCCCCACACACACTCACCCCCCCCACACACACTCACCCCCCCACACACACTCACCCCCCCACACACACTCACCCCCCCACACACACTCACCCCCCCACACACACACTCACCCCCCCACACACACACTCACCCCCCCACACACACACTCACCCCCCCCCACACACTCACCCCCCCCCACACACTCACCCCCCCCCACACACTCACCCCCCCCACACACTCACCAGTTTTGTTTTTTGAGCAGCACTTCACGTTGGGAGAGCTGTTTTTGTTTTCATAAGTAACATTTCACCTGATGAATCTGCACTAAATTTGTGCAGATCTACTTATTTCCAAATTTGACAAACGTTGTTCAATGTTGGTCATTGTTCTGTATATGAGATGCACATGATACATTTTTGCTCTTCACTCCAGCTTAAATCCAAGGTCCCATTTATACCAAACCAGACATGTGGACACTACTTTTGCCAGAATAGTTTTTGAGTAAATGTTTTCATATTTTTGTAAATCATATTGTGTACTGTTTATGACTGATCAGTTCTTGGGTCTCAATGTCAAATATTTAACAAACACAGTTCTCCAGTTTTGGATCTTTCATATTCACATGGTTGACTGATTCCCCGTCATCTAAGTGGGAGTCCCTCGGTATCATTTTAAAGCATTACTGTGTTGTACATATGTCAAACAGGCTTTAAAACAACATATCGAGTAACCAATTCAAATCCTTTAAACAGAACTAAACTTCAGCCAATCAAGCTGCAAAACTTGTTAACCCCTCCCCTCAGGGGCTACCTTACTTTCAAGCACAAGTGATTTTGGAGTCTCCTTTAGCTCTACTCAGTTCTCTTCAGAAAGGGGCTAATTTTCAAGATTTCAACTCCAACATTAAGTAATATTTGGAATTATTTTTCTCATGAACTCTGACAGATTGTGACTTAACATTATTCCAGACACCTAAAAAAAGAGCCTTTTCAGGCTTTGACTACTGTGGGAAAGAGACTTTATTCAGAACATCACCACACGGAATGCATTTATTGTCTTCTATCCTTCACAAATGTCACCCTTTCTCCTCACAAGACCGTGATGGCTAGAGAAGGTAGTTTACTGCTGTGTCTTCAAATGTTCAAGACCAAAGGCACACCAATCTCTTGTGAGGAAAGGAAAAGTCTCTGCGAATCCTGCAGAAAGTCTCACGAGAGATTAGAGGGCCATTCATATAAACCTCGATAAACTGTAGAACCTCCTAAAAAAGGCTCCAAAAAAGAGTCCTCACACACTTTCTGGAAGTGTGAAGTCCCTCTTCAAAACACTCTAAGAGGAGTATTCCAGGTCTAAGCCTGTGGGCTATGTACTGTTTCAATTATATTTAAAATTAATCGTAAACTGTATAGATGACGAGTAAGCAGTCAAAAAACTAAAAGCATTGAGAAACACCTTGTTGACGTGATTACCAAAGCAGGTATCTCTGAAAGCACCATCGACACCAATGTGGACGACAGTGACTGACTGCGTTGTCCATGATACAGATTGAATTTTAACGCCGTCGACTTCTTGATCGATAACATCCACCTTACCAAGGGCACAAAAATAATCAATGATTTGAGAAAAGGGTATACCTATGTCCTTAATATCTGAACATACATCTCTTAGTAAAGTGTCATCTTTACCACCTAGTCACCTGTTGGATATGGAGGAATTGAACGATGATGATGATGTACTATTTGGTCCCGCATACTGCCTAACTGACCTCCATGTTAAATATAATTCGAACAAGAAACAACATATCAAGAAGAAATGTTGCAAGTTCCTAGAGCACCGGTTAGAGACTTAAGATGTATACTAACAGATTTCCGCAACAAGTTTCTAGGTCTCCCCAAATCTTCCTGGCTAAAGCAACCTTTGCTACCACATTCTCTGGAAGTTCAACCTAGATACTCTGTCTGATGTCCAAAAACTCAAACACTTCAAGTAAATATATATATATATATATATATATATATATATATATATATATATATATATATATATATATATATATATTCAGATGATAACTGAGAGTAAGGGAAGGTGCAGGATGAACAGGAAAAGGGATCAGAATGGGATGACTATCTCCTATTCCTCCACCAGGGAAGTCTGGAATGAAGGAATTAAACTAACGAAAACTAATAGTTCGTGTCAGCCATCATCCCTCATCTGTACAAAAAATATAATGCACTAAACAAACTCCAGCTTGTCTCATTGGACATCCTAAAGCTGCCTCTGTATTCACGCAAGCAGCTCTACGCCGTTCAAGAAATCCATCTGCCTCATGCACTACTACTTCAGATCCAACAGGGAGATGTCTTGATTGTAGGCAAGAGGATTTCCACCACAGTAGGAGCAGCTAAAGCCCTCACCGTTCTTTTACATTATGATAATCAGAGGTGGTAGTATATCAACATGTTTTATTGAGTTCATGCCAGAAAATAAACAGTGGGAAGCTAAGAAAGTTCTCATGGAAGGAGAAATGTCATTGTCTTGTCGGTAATGATTGACTGTGCCTTAGACATCACATCTACAGGCTTTAGACAACTAGCATTATCAGGTGTTCTCTGAAGACAGGGGTGGCTAAAATTGACCTTGTTTAGACTAGAGGACCAAAGGAAAATGCTGAATATGACTTATGACGGAGAAGTAATCTTCATTAATGACACAAAGTGGATACTACCACTGCTAGGTTGCTCCTCAGCCCGTTCGAGGTATCTGAGGTAGGAGGGCAACATTTTCTATAGGGAAGGTTTCCAGGCATCCAGATATCAACCACATCAGTTTTACCAACAACCTTATAGTCGTCCGCATCAATATCAAAGGTATTGTCCGCCACTTTCAACGTGTTACCCAAAGTAAGTGCCGTAAAGGAAGTAAGAACCTCAAGCTAAGGACCCAACCAGAAGTCATGGACGTGACTCAGGCGCCAGTCACAAACTATTAAAATTGAAGACAGTAGGAGGACATATAACCAATTACTTCTCACATTGGAATCTTAATACAACAGACTCATTGGTTTTAGACCTTGTACGATTCAGTTACACTTAGGAGTTTATACAAAACCCTCATCATAATCCTCCTCAGAGACCACCCGCTCATCTTTGTTTACTACAATTGGAAATCATCACAATTTTAAATAAAGGAGCTATATAAAACTACCCTTTTCTCAGAGAAATGTAGGTTTCTATTACTAATTTTATTTATTTTTCTGGTAAAAAAAAATCCAGGGAATTGTGTTTTGAATAAATGCCTCCAAAAAGGCAGTCTTTTTTGTATGGCCGTGTTGCAAGAGATTCTACAGCAAACAAATGATGGGCGGAATGCTGACAATGCAAACATTCTCCCCCAGTCAAAAGATCTGGGTTAAATCCATTGTCCTTTTGCCCACTATGCCACCCCAGTTTGGACACAGCCATATGCAAATCAGTCCGGACCCTGTGCCCCATGGGAACAGTCCAGACCAGGTCCTCCCTGGACCTGAAACAAGCATCCGTGGTTCGGTTTCAGGGTATGTCACCCTTCTAGCATGGCTGATGAAGGGTGATGCCCTGAAACTGATCCCAGAAAGCTTGTTTCCGGTCCAGGGAGGAACTGGCTTGGCAGTTCGGGCTGGACTGTTCCTACAAGGAACAGGGTCAAGACTGATTTGCATATGGCTGGGTCCAAACTGGGGTGGTGTGGTAAGAAAAAGAATGATGGATTTAACTCAGATCCTTGTGATGGAGGTGAATGTTTGCATTGTCCAGCATTCCGTCCATCAATTGTTTCTTTTGCGAGAGATTCTACAGCATCATTCTGAGGTTGAGTAAGTTGGATCCTCAAGACGCTGATTTTTGTATTCCCATTTATTCAAAACACCGGAAGAGTCTAAGATTTAAAGTGGCACACACCCATTGCCAATTCAAAGTTCTCCCTTTTGGACTGAAATCGGCTCCTCCAATTTTCACAAAATGCCTACCTCCAGTGGCAGCCTGTTTGAGACAAAAGGGTCATTAAGTGTTTCCTTAGCTAGGCGACTGGATGATAAAGTCTGTCTTGTCAGGCCTCCAAAAGGTCAACCAAAACTTGCCTACAAGCATTCATCCAGTTGGGCCTTACGTGAAACTGTCAAGTCTTCCCTCCATCCATCTCAAACGATTACGTTTTTGGGGGGTGTTCTAGGTGTTTTTAAGTTTTCTTCTCACATCCACCAACGGACAACTGCTTTCATTTCCGAGGTGACATTTATAATTTTTCCGAATGACCCTTCAGTTTGTAGCCATTTTTGGTCTAATGCCTCATGGAGACCCCTGATTCATAGTTAGCAGAAAGGAATTAAGGGGATGCACAATGAATCATCCCCAGGAAAGATTTGTAAAGTAGTACCGAAACTTGTGCGTTGGTGAATGTGAGAAGCAAACTTATTACTTGAATGCTTAGCTGTACCAAGTGGGTAGTCTGTGTCCAAGCCCGTACCAACGTGTGTAATGCCTTTATAGATGTGGCAGAGGTGCCTAGGGAGAGCATAAAGCTCTTGTTTTGCCTTTAATGAAAAAGCCTGCTTCTGACTCTAAGGGGGTGGTTGACAGGCTGACCTCCTATCTTCCTTTTTTCAAGCAAGATAAAAGAAAACATTGTTGATCAATAACATACAGCCTTTGAGCCACAAATGTGTTTGGCATTCACCAGTTGAGCCTTTAACCCTCTCACAGTAGAAAGACCTTTCTTTTCTCTGCAGCTAATGATCTCTGGATGCAGGGAATGAAGCAGCCTTTGCCTCAGTCTCTCATGCCAATTTGATTGACTGTCGCTCCCATAGTTGACTGAAAGACCCAGCTCAGAAGTGGTTACCCTCCTTTATAGAAGTTCACTGCCATGCAGTGTTTCCGCCCCCTAAGTGCTCTGGCTTCAAGAAGCTCCATTGTTGTCCCTTTTGATACCTTTGCCATTTCTATTGGTCCCTGATTTTATGCATGCTTGGACAACACCATAACCAATTGCCCGACTAGAAGGGCAAGTTGTTCATGCATAAACAATTCAAGGTCTATATGTATGCTGTTGCTTCCTGAATGAATTACATCTCCTCCTAACAACACAACACTGACCGACAGGCACTACTTTCAATAAACCCCATAGCTTTGGCCTTCACTTGGTGGCTGGAAGCTCTCTGTCCACCTCTTACTTATCCGTCTCCACACCGCAGGGATCTGAGACAAGGCTCTGGATTGGACCACCTCCCTCTACGGCAGAACCCAGAGCGTCCGCCTCCCCCTCATTCCGTTCCAAAGCCTCCGAGATCATCTGCGACATACCCCAGGGATCCTCCCTCAGCCCGGCGCTGTTCAACATTTACACGGCCCCGCTTGCACTCGTAGCCTGACGGCACGACTTCAGCATATTCTCCTACGCCGACGACACTCAGCTGATACTCTCCCTCACCAAGGACCCCATCAACGCCAAAGCCACCCTCCACGAAGGAATGAAGACCAGCCGTCTGAAGCTGAACTTGGACAAGACGGAGGTCCTCATCCTCTGCTTCAGCCTGGGACGACTCCTGGTGGCCGACTGCACTGGGGGCAGCCCCGACACCCACTGACCAAGCATGCAACCTGGGAATCATCCTTGACTCAACGCTCTCAATGACCAAACAAGTTGGCGCCATCTCCTCCTCCTGCTTCAACACCCTCTGCATGCTCCGCAAGATCTACAGATGGATCCCAACCGATACAAGAAATACAGTCCCCCAGGCCCTCTTCAGCAGCAGACTCTACTATGGAAAAAACCTCTACGCGGGAGCCCCGACCAAGCTCCTCAAACGACTACAAGCATCCAAAACTCCTCTGCACGACAGATCCTCGATGTACCACGCCACTGCCACATCACCCCCCACCTGAGAAACCTGCACTCGCCCCCCCGTCAACAAGATGATATCCTTCAAGCTCTTCACCCACGCACACAAGGCACACCACCAGACCGGCCCAGCCTACCTCAACAGATTGCTCTCCTGCTACATCCCAACCGCCAAGTACGCTCCGCCGACCTCGCACTCGCCACCGTCCCGCGCATCCGAAGAACAACAACCGGTGGGAGATCCTTCTCCCACCTCGCCGTCAGGACATGGAACACCCTCCCACTGAGCCTACGACAGACCCAAGACCTGCTGACCTTCAGGAGGATACTCAAGACCTGGCTGTTCGCTTAGTAGCCCCCCCCCCCGCCCCCCCCCCACCCTTCCCCCAGCGCCTTGAGACCCTCGCGGGTATGTACTGCGCTTTAAGAATGATTGATTGTGGATAAGTGTGGCTCAATGATTAGAGCGGCAGACCCTGATGCAGAGGTCTAGCCCGGGACCAGGGTTCAATTCCCCGCCTCAGCTGGTCTTGGGCTCAAAAATTCCACGGACCAGATAATTCTCGCCTCGGTGCCTATTCCAATCATGGAGTCCCACTCTGCAACTCTGGGCAATAGCTTGCTTAATCTCCACAACGGCCCCCACAACGATAAGGATCCCTGGCCTCCACCTTGGGGGTTGCCCAGGAGTGGACGCCTCACAGGGAAAGCCAGGGTGGGTTCCACAGCGGTATTCGTACAAGCGCCTTGAGACCCTTGCGGGTGAGTAGTGCGCTATACAAGTATCAATTTATTTCAATTTACAATTTATTGATTCATCTTCAGCACATCATTTTGGTATTGTTTTTGACGCATTTTCCTTCCTTGACGACCCTCTTGATTAACCCTTCATATTAGATCTTCATTCTTCTGGTGATTAGAACAATTTTTCCTCTCCTGGTTCACTTTCGGAACAGTCTGCAGATTCAGATACTCTCACATAAACTACTTCCACCCTTTGCATGTTTGTCTGCCAGCCTATGCAATTGCTAGATAGCAGTGCATTCAAAATGCAGCATTTAACTTAATTTTTTGGCTGAACAGACACTCTTGGATTTCATAGAATCCTAGTTCCTTTAACTGGCTTCTAGTCCAAAAGCGATGCACTTTAATGTTGCTGTGCCTGTTGCACAATGCTCTTTGTTTCTGATGGATACATCTGCCTGTGGATTCCGCACCTTTTGAATACCCTCTGCGCCAGCATTCCTTGGAAATTATTTTCCTTGCTCTCCCACGTCGACGAGGACGTCCAAGCACGGCTCCGTTCGAGACTCCGTATGATGTCATCGGAGCCACAAGAAGACCTCGTCGGCGTGCTGACGTCAGTTCCCTTTTTTCTGCGCCGTAGACTAGTAACTTTTTTTCTGCGGATTCTCCACTTTCTTGGTGATTACTTTGTTTCCTCAAATTTTTCGGATATGGCTACTTATAAGAAGTCAGGATTCAAGCCCTGCAGGGAGTGTGGCGGCCACATGTCGATGACTGATCCCCAAGATGATTGCCTTTGGTGTTTGCCTTCTGACCACAATGTCGAAGGGTGTCGATGCTGCAGGAAAATGAATCCTAAAAGCTTTAAAAGAACGTGAGGCAAAGCTCTTCATGGCTAAAGGAAAGAAGGAGAAAAGGGGTCAAAACCGTTCGAAGTTGTCAACTTCTTATGCTTCAAAATCAAAGAAACACGAAATCGAAGAAGAGGCATTGTTCTCGGCGCCGTTCTTCGAAGGACAAGGCATCGAGGTCACCTTCTCCGGCTCAGCGACTTCAGAGGAAAGACTTTGTCTCCATCACCTTCTCCATCTCCACAGGCGACGCCGATTCATTCACCAGCTCCGAGGTCGCCAGCATTGAGGGGCTCTTAGACGCCTAAAGGTACTGCGACGCCCAGGATGTCTCCGCCCAGGGAGTCTTCTCCTGTTCATGTGGCTTTGTCTGTGCGGGCAGTGTCTCCACTGTCTCCGTAGCTTCCAGTATGTCCTCAGCTGGAACCTGTTCAGGAAGGTACAGGACCTTATCCTCCTTTTCCTGGGCCTGGAACGGATCCAACGCATTTTTTAAATGCAATGTTTGGCATGTTTGCTAGGGCCTCGAATCCTACTGGTGCGCCTTGGGCCCGTGGGGCCATTGGCCATTAATTTGGGTGTACCTTATCAGTACGCACGGGTGCCTTTTGTGCCATTCATGGCGAAGACTCTGGCTTAGCATTTTCCAGCACCGAGGTCTTCCATACCGGTTCCTCTGACTACATCTGTTGTAGAGTCGGTGCCGCCTCTAATTCAATCGGTGCCTAGGCTTGATCCTGAATGTCCTTCATCGAAGCTGATGCCGTCGCCGCAGGCGCCTTCTGAAGCAGCGCTCTAGGAGAGATACGCAGAGGCTGCTTGAAGAGGAGGAATATAGGCAAGAACCGAGGAGGGATAAATTGTTGACTCTTGACTAATTTGAAGGCTTAAAGGAGGCCAGTGCGTTGGATACTTCCCCGGAATGAGAACTCTCATCTCCAAAGACTGAGATTTAACAGGCTGTTCTCCTTATCATGCTTATGTTGTTGTAAGGAAAGAAGCTGAGTTGCTTGACCCGCAGTTACCTTCAGCTGAGACAGTCTAATATTCTAACTGAGGTCCTTAATACATCTTCTACAGTATCTGAGCCTCTTATGCCTTTTAATGAGGCTTTTGACAGAACTTATTTTGGAAGATTGGCAAAGACCCTTGACTGCTCCAGCTGTTTCCTGTTCTATTGCGAGGAGATCCTGCATTTCTGTCTACTCCTCCTTCACCTGAAAGCTTGGTGGTCCAAGCTTCTTGTTCAAAACAGTCATCTGGTTCTTTCCCTACCATCCCAGGGGATAGGGATTCAAAACAGATGGAGTAGGCGGCAAAAAAAGTATTTTCATCTGCAAGTATGGTATTGAAATCTACTAATGCTACTTGTTTGCTTGGAAGATATACCCATGCTTTTATGGACTCTGTCAAACAGCTAGCCCCAAAGTTACCTGAGGATGATCAGACTAATTTCCTTGAGGCACTGTCTGACTCTCGGGCTGCTGCCCATCAAGATATACAGTCCGGTTTGGATACAGCTGATTCTGTGGCTCGAGTAATGGGATCTGTGGCAACTAGGAGACAAGCTTGGTTAAGATCATCTGGATTTACTCCTGATGTTCAAGCAACCCTATTGGATTTGCCCTTTGATGGTACGAGATTGTTTGGCACTAAAGGGCACTCTACCTTACAGTGCTTTAAAGATCGCAGGGTGACTGCAAGATCTTTGGGCCTTCAAGCGCAGTCTAGAGTATACGGCTACAAGCGGTAACGAGGTTTTGGAAGGGTGTCATCCTTTCATGGCAGTCGGCAACCATAGCTGAGTCAACAGCAGAACCCCCTGTATAAATAGTACAGGGGCAAGAATAGAGGCGGTTTCCGAGGAGCCGCTCTGCAGCAGAAAAAAAACTCCTCTTCTTCTCCCCCCACAGTTGGTGCTTCAGAAAAGCAGCTCTAAATCCCCGATCTTAGAGTATGTTGGTCCTGTAGGGGGTCGGGTGTCCCACTTTCTACATGATTGGAAATAGATTACTTCAGACTGTTGAGTTTTGAATCTTGTAGAGAATGTGTACGCCCTCCCTTTTTTTAGAGTTTCCTCCTGCTTACCCTCCTCGCCAGGGTTGGTGTTCAGTGGATTACTTGTTTATTTTGCAGCAGGAGGTACTTGCCTTGCTACAGAAAGGTGCAATAGAGGTGGTTCCAGAGCAGGAAAAGGGTCAGGAGTGCTACTCCCGCTATTTCCTGATACCCAAAAAAGGACGGTCGGTTGAGACTGGTATTACTGGTGTATACAAAACGAAAGGCAAAGATTAGTTTTGTATAAGCATTGCACTCAACTTTCTTGTGTTGCCTCATATACCCCCTTATCAGTTTTGTTGCGTATTCTGCTGCTTCCTGTGCTTCCAACTATCCTCAGATTCTTGTTTATGTTGAGGCAATAGGCTTGGTTGGTGAGGGTGTAGGTAGGTGAACTGGCCCAACACTTTTCCCTCGAAGGAAATCCAGAGATACCAGCCATCTGATCACCATCATTAATTCATCTTCTTTTTCGAGTGGTGTGGAAAAACATGGCTGTAAAAATTGATGACTTAAGCAACAATCCTGCTTGCCCTCCACTCAACCAGCTGAAACACTGGGATGGCAAGTGGGCATGCATGGAGAGGAGCTTGAGGCATTGTTTGCTGTTTGAAAATCCCATAGTCCCACCCACCTGCTTGAGCATGGGGCTGAGAGAACTTTGAAAGGGATAGAGCATTTCTAATTCCGGAGCTTTCCATTACGGATTTGGGCACATGTAAAACTGATATTTAGGATGTGGGAGTCGGGCACCTACTGAATTAATCCAACTCCTACTAAAGCAAAGATGAGCATAACCCCAATATGTTGAGGTAGTGGGCTGGTAGAATAACCGGTAGAATGACAATAAGAAAACTTTTAATATGTCTAACCAAAAAGTTCTGTAGGACAATAAAATGGCAACTGTAAAAAATCGACTGCAGTAATTTTAATGTTTAACAATTGAAAAGTTGCAGGAATGTTTTGCAACCTTGCCTCTGTGTAATTAGCTATGGATGTTTTTTAATTTGTAACTATTTATGTACTCATTGAAATAGTTTTGGACTGCCCACATACAATTTGCCAATGCTAGTATGTTCTAGCTGCTCCCCAGCCTCAATTCCATTTCTGCCTGGCAGAAATGTCTGGGTGATGAGCTGACTTCTGTGTTTGTCTTATAATGTTGAAACTATTTTTGAGCTGTTGCAGACATACTGTACTTTAATACACTGCTTGAGTTGATTTTGGTGTTCCCAGAAGCTCTGCCTTAAACTTAGATGGGCGCACGTTTTATAATATTGCAAGGTACTACTTAGGTTCCCAGCATGCTCCACAAAAGCCTGCTTAATACAATTTAGGCCTTTAAATGTTCCCCTTTTAGATATGCATGTTTTTGGGATTGTTATTTTGCATGTGAAAAGTGTACTTGGGCCACCAGTTAGTCTCTTATCTGAATTGATTGTCACTCAGGTTTAAGTTCCATCCCTGCATTTTCTTTAAAATTGATGTATGGATTGATAGTCATATATTGGATAGTAAAATTGACATTTAGCACACCGTGAAATCTCTCTTGGCATGTGTTCTAATGCAAGTTAATAAATGGCGAACTCTGTATTAAATTGGAAAGGGAATGTATTTACATTAAAATCTGTAACCTATACATTGAGGAATCGATGAAGTGGTGTTCCCAAAGAAGCAATAAAGTTAATTGATGGACTTGATCGGGTGAGTCTACACTGATGTGGGTGGGGGAGGTTTTCAGTTATAATACAACCTGCTACCTACAGGGTTTGCTAGCATCAGTACTGACAGTTACATGAACAGCAATAAATAAAATGAGCCTTAAAACTGGAATTATTTACAACAGGGGCAAACTAAACAGCAACTGGAACCACGGGCAATACTATACAAATTTGCAATAGGGGTTCCAAGTAAAACAATTAAAGTGCTGATAATTAAGATTGCAATCAATGGTAGTGAGCTGAAGGGCTAGGACAGAAAAGATCAAGTAGCAAATAAAACATTGGGCCTTCTGAGTAGTAACACAAAAGCATATTATATTCACATTGTTAATAAACATGCAACAGATATACAAGTGATCATACGCTGAATACAAATGTTGCAGTACGTGTGTAATGCGTGTAGAAACAGAGAAAACAATAATATAATTTACTTTCCAGTTGTTTGAGGAGTCATTGGGCGCTTTGACCCAGTAGAATGAGCTGGTTATTATCCGGACCAGGATCATTTCATTTGAGGGAGAGCATGGCTTAGTACCTTGAATCCCAGTATGATAAAAAAAAGCAAATGACTAAACTAATTGGGCATTGACAAACCGGGCTATAAAATAGCTTCCTGATTGCTGCCGAGGTCAGTGATTCAAGATCATCCACATCAGTTGGAGTGCCCCTGAAGACTAGGGAAGTCTGGATCAAAGGCTGGAATGTCCATCTCAATAATGTGCTTTTTTTTGCAAAGAATTGGCGTTGGCCTGAATGAGTGTGAAAGAGCTTTTGATTATTTGGGGCAAGGCAAATGTTGGCCAGCCTTTCAGGTATTTTCATTATTTCCTTACATCCACAAAGCAGAAGAGGTGTGAGAATGAATATTTCTTTAATTAAGACTGTGTACTCTGTCTAGAACTATAATATGCCTCACATTTGGAACCATAGTCTTTCACAACTATAGCATTTACCACACAGAGCTAGCAAATGATCCTGAAATGGCACCACACTTCAATAAGTTGACCTATTCTGGGCGGGAGCATTTTGGACAACATGAAGATGGGTTACCAGACTGTACGGAAGGGCACTGGTGAGGGAGTTACCAAAGTCCAAATGAGAGAACCTTGGTAGGCTACATTTGCTTTTTGGGGTGTATTGAAACCATGGAAAAAGCCGGACAGCCATGATTTTCCGAGGGTACTTGGTAACTAGGGTTCCCTGCTTAAAGCTAGAGTTCCATACTGAAGATGCAGATGTTTATGGATGTAGGTCGATGTGCTATAAGTTACAATGGTTGGTCGCCAAGAAATGGTATAATTTTTCTTAAGCTTTTTAGGAGAGCTCCGTCCTTGGCATAGGTGTACCAACTTCATCACTATAAGTGACCCACCTGTAGTTGGATGGTTGTCATGTGTTGGCAAAGTCAGTGCTTTGCTTTTCTTGATCATTGTACAGCATTGCCAGAAATGTTTTGGTCGAACTTTAAATGCTACTTGTGTCTCTCAGGTTAAGTAAAACTTGATGCGCTCTAGGTCTATGATGAAAATTCATCTTGGATCCCTCCAATCGATAATCATTGTCAAAAATTTTAAACCCAGAATGTTTACTATACTTGCAGTTAAGGTCAGGATATATTTGCAACTTGTTGCATAATGCTCAGAGCTCATTTTGCCTCCCGCCTTGAAAGCACATTATCAAAAACACTCCTCCTGGTTGTTTGCTCTGCGTGGACTTAAACCTAATAATTATGTAGTGTTTTTGCCACTCGACTCTGAGACTATTCTCTATTGGTACTTTTTCTTTATTTCTTGAGTTGGAGCGTGTTGGCCTGGTCTTCTGCTCATTCATCCTGTTACAGAACTCTAGTATTTTGTCTTCCTGTACTGATTGCTGATTTTAACAAGTTGAATTTGGTAAGACCAAAGTAGCTAAGGTAACCCTCACTACTCCTTGTTTGAAAAATACTTGTTCGAATAGCTATGTCGCATATAGTTTAGTTATTTATAAAGCTCACATGCTACTACAGCAAGACTGTTGAATGTCATACCTGGTGCGCACTTCGATTTAGTCAAGATCATGGTTTTTCTGTGTTTTCTGGAAACAGGAGTTGTTTTCAATTTCTGTTGGAGGTTTTGCAAGCAAACGGTATTGCAGCTCTATCCAGGTGGAGAACGCCTGGTTAGCTTTATAGTCTCTGTGGGCAAAATTAATTCTTTCTTTTGCTATATGTATAAAATATGCCTTTTCTGCATGGTCATCTGAATTTGTATTTTTTTGCTGCACTCTTGTTTGTTGCTGGATGTGCAACTGTGCACCTAACCCCCGCTAAGCAGTAGTGAAGTGCTCTGCCATTAAGCATGGCCAAATTGGCATGTTCATAATTGACATATTTAACTTGCTTATAAATCGCTAGTGTTACATGATACAAAATGTACTCTGGGCCTGAAAGTTAAATGCCACTAGTGGACTAGAGCACCTATTGGGCC
The DNA here is from genome assembly GCF_964263255.1 of Lissotriton vulgaris. Taxonomy (NCBI): domain Eukaryota; kingdom Metazoa; phylum Chordata; class Amphibia; order Caudata; family Salamandridae; genus Lissotriton; species Lissotriton vulgaris. The sequence goes on along the minus strand of NC_141687.1, from coordinate 1,144,131,987 downwards.
GTCTACTACAGTGGCAGCAAACATGGCTTCAGGACTATATTTGAAGCCTGACTTAACCAGTAAAGAATCTGCAATTCAACCTGTCAAAAGAATCCCTTTTCACAGGTCACAACCTCCCTTTTAAATATGAAGTCACTCCCTTGTAGCCCACATTGCAGTGGGCATGGTATATAAAAGTAGGACATCTTGAAATGTAATGTTAACAGTAATCACTGTAAAGTATCTCCCCTCAAAGTGAATAGAGCCCAAAAGCTATTTTCATTGTAGGAATGCTGGTTACCTGATAGCGGAACACTGGGAAGCAAAATTAGATACTAATATTGAATCGCAGATTGACATCTGCCAGAAAAATAATATAAGAACTATTACTATTTTATTAAAAACTATTTAAATTAGGATTCTGGTTATTTTTTTCTCAATAAATATTAAGGAAGAGCAACTCTTTCAAAGGTATCCTTTTCACTGCCTGAAGTTAATGGAGGCTAATTTGCATTGGCTCCCCAACTTCTCCCAGTCAGCAGTTGGCCCCGAATAGGTGTAGTAGCAAATAATAGGCTAACTTGAATGGGCAGCGATTACACTTCTGATTCTGGTAGGCAGCCTTATTGACACTGCAGTCTCTGGTCCAACTTGACAGGTCTGCTGGGTTCACATATAACACCTGGGGCACACTTGAAAGGGGAGGGAACAGGATACAAAGAAAAACCTTGTGGATCCACTGACTCGTTGCTGAAGGATTTACTTATCTTTTGTCCTACCAGACTTCTGTACCTGTGTTTAATGTGGGTACAGTGGCTGTCTCAAGCTGGATTTAAGAGCGAGATGTGGGAGGGCTCTAGGATTACATAGTACATGCCGAGACCAAGTTTAGTATGTCCGAAATTTGTTGCAGTCTTAAAAATGTCCAAATTAAATGTGGTTGGCATGTGACGTTTGACCCCATTGGTTAAAGCGTGCCCAGGGGTCATTCCCACCATTAACTAGTGCCAGGCATAAATGTGGAACCTTCAGACGCCCACTTCTGAACACTGCTCGTCTTGCAGAAGATTAGAAGAGGACTGGCCCTGGTCTCTGTGACCTGAGAGGAGCCTTGATGGACTCGACAAAACCACTCGCCTGCTTGCATTTGTGAGTGAGAATTGATGAGGATGAGCTATTTTTAGGTCCTACTCGCCCTTTCTAGCAAGTAGGAAGACTAACTTTTGTCCTGTCTTTGAAAACGGAGCAAAAGTGACAAGATAAGATTAAAGGCATTTTTATTGCTCACAAAGGGAATGAGTAATAAAGATGCCTTTAAATCTTGTTACCTTGTCACTTTTGCTCCGTTTTCAGAGACGGAGGTCAAGTAGGCTGCAGTTGGGTCGAGGGATTTTCCAAGGTACTAGACCTGCTGGACTAGTACCATTTTTCGGATTTTTCGATTCCTGGGATGGACCAGCTCTTTTCATGTACCAGGACAAACATGGACTCCAAGGTCATAACACTGTCCTCTGATTCAAGCTACAGGGGCACAACAAGCTATAAGAGGCCTTTTCCTGGAAGTACCTATTTATTTGATCAGTTGCAACCGGACCTGGACTGGACCCTACCGTTGGCCTTTGCCTGACTCCCTGTGAACTTGTGTCTTCATGACGTCCGGGGGGTTTATTAGATGCATACTCCTGTGGTGGATAGCGATTTAAATTAAAAGAAGTAATCTGAAGGTAAAATCTTTGACCAGGATAAATCTAATTAGTGTATCCAAACCACCCTTCATCGCTGTCCGTCTCAAATTGCACATACCACGACCATTGACTGTCATTGTCACTTTGTGCTTTTTGGTGCGATTTGTACTTAAAATTGAAAAGAAAAAAAAAAAAAACCTCTAGTTCCCCTTACTGTTTGTTGTTGTTGTTTTTGGTGTCATTTCTTTGAATAAAATTTTGCTTTGTTTTTCCAATTTGCTTAGGATTTTTATTGTTTAGCATTTTGACTTTCACTGTTTTGGTACTTCATAAATCCTTCGTTGCCCTAAATTAAGTCTCTTTGCTCTGGGCCAGAGCTGCCAAAAGGTTGAGCTTAGTTTAATTTGTGACTTTGAGGGTTCACCTTGACAAAGGTTGCTTTAGGTGGCTAGTCACCCACCCTAAATCACTATCCAGTTTCTTACACTCTATTCTCAGTCCATCTACGGCTATGAATTGTAAAGTTGGATTTTGGAGGCTGGGGTTTTAGTTGTGCACTGCCTGCTGTGCTGACCATGATGCTTTAAACTGGGTTAGTGTTGCACAAGGAACCATAAATGGTAGTCAGGGGACATAGGTGTGTGTTTGTTGGGTGAGAAGAGGAACCTACTTATGTGTTGAGTGCTGTCGTTTAATCAAGATCTCCAGGTCTAATTAATCCAGCGATGTATCTGTGAAAGATCTGACAGTGAAGGCCTGGGAGGAATGGCAAAATGTGTTTTCACAATTGTGTGTGAAATAGCTCAAAATTGTGTCGAGTTAGGCCGTCCGTTAAGACCCTATCTTTCATTTAACCCACATTGTTGAACAGAATAAGTGTGCCACAATAAGAACCCACTTCCTTGTAATAAATCTTTTGTGACCATTGTCTTCAAAGGACCCAATTTAGTGTAAAGATAACGTTGTTACTTGTGAGCTCTAATGGCATGAAAAATAAAATTGTACCCTGACCCCCTACTGTAAAATGCTTAATTTTTTTAAGTGCATCCCAAATTATTAGGGAGAGTCCCTATACGTCTGCTAAGAGCAATGATTCCTGTTAGCCATGTGCTGGCTTATACGTTAAAAAACACGCTTGACTTTCTATAGCTTTAGAAAGACTCTTAATGCAGTCTTGTATAAGGAACGGATAAAGAGCAAAGCTAGTTCTTATATAGTGTTAGCACAATTTCTTTGCTTTCAAGGGACTTTATGCAGTCTCCCTTGGGAGGCTGTTTCAAAACCTCTAATGGATAAAACACGTCTAGGTTAAAACTGCAGTGCGTTTGCTGCATACAACAACCCTTCTCCACACTGGACCTGACCAGTAAGAGAGAGTGTCTCTCTTCATCTAGACTCGACCCAAGCTGAGATTGTCTGTACAGTTTGAAAAACTGATTTTGAAAAACAATTCTCAAACATATGCGGTGATCCTTACACACTGCTTCAGCCTCACCTCGTGTTGAAAGCTGGAAAGTGCCCATTTCCACTAAATAGTTTTAGCGGTTGATTATAATGGCACATATTTATTTATTTATTTGCAAGCACAACTAAAAGGTTTCCTAGTGGCAGCTTAACACAAGTCTTCAGATATAATTCTAGGTATCGGTTGAATTAATTTAGTTGTGAAGGCTTGGGGTATGATCAGATGGTTTTGTAACTCGCTTATACAAGCAAATTCAACTGTTTGCTTCATTTTTTTCTTTTTAACTTTTTAGTGCCTTTAATCTTCGTGTGTGTGTGTACACACAGACACACTGCACTATGCAGAAGATTTAGCTCTCTTTATTAATATGCACCCATTCAGCAATTTCATAGACTTCATCTTAAGGTCCAAATCACAATGTAAGAGAATCGGATCTGTCCATTAAAGTATGTTCTAGGGCAAGAAATTATTAAAGTATTCTAGCCACAAAACCCATATTTTCTTGGATTTACCTGGGCATCCCTGGTTTCTGTATATGGATTCTTGAAAGGGCACAGTAATCGTGCTCCTGAGATTGCAGGGCAATCTATCTGGGGTATAATAAACCGAGTGGTAAATTGTAAGCTGGGTGAGGGGCAGTATCGCAGAGATTACCAGCACCCTGGCAGCCATTATAGCATCAATCCAGTAATCTTCTCAAATGCGCCAACGTCAGCGGTCCATCTTGCCATCGGGATCATAAGTATATCTGGTGAGGTAAACAACAGTGTACAGTCTTGAAATAGCCATAGTTTCATGGTTTAATGGACTCATTTGGCCTCTTTTGTGTTAAAATCGACGTAGGGTTTAGGGAACCTTTTATACTTTTCTAAGCAAAGGGCAACTATAGCAAGCAAAAGAATGTTGACTTGTGAAGTTTGAATTCTGTGCTAAGATCAGTCTATGATTTTATTTGTGTTGATACCAATGTGTCCCCCAGTGTGGCTATCCCTATCCTGGCCCATGGGGTTTAAGCCTTCTAGACCATTCACTGTGAGCATCTTGTTGCCCGCCTGCAATGGTGTCCGTTTTTTCTTCCATGACTTTCAAATAAGCAACTTGAACCTACACTCAATAGGCATTCTCAAGTCCAGTGGCAGGCACCCAGAGAGTTTACCATACAAGTACGCATGTGCCCCCTGCTCCCCAATGCAGTGCAATTCAAGCTGAACTCCAGGTCTTCTCTATTCCCTAATAACCAATCATTGATGCAGAGCAGCTGGGCAATAGTAACTCATCCCTAAACCCCCATCAAAAGGATGCTGAACACATTTATTGAAAGCCACTTGTGGGGGGCTTCCTGCCAAATAATAGGATATTAAAAGGGATTAAAATGTCTAAAAGAGGCGGGCATGGGATGTGGATATTTTTGTAGCGTGTAGAGTATGTGTGGCAAAAGTATCATCTTGTATAGCACCCTTTTGATTATGATGGATATGTGAAGCTTGATCCAAGCTATCATCTTTCAATTTCACTAGCAACGGTGTTACTTACTCATTGACCACACTAGTTTACATTACTTTAAAAATCGATGAATATTGGGATGGTCCATGGTCATGGGAACTCCACAGTATTTAAATGTAATGGAGGGATCAGAGTACAGCAGTGCTTGTACATAATTTCACATGGAAAGCCAAAGGAAGCTACTGTGAATTAAACCTGTGAAAATTAGCAATTTGTTCTAATCCAGATGCAGGAGCTAAATTAGCCCGCCACCTCATCCTTTGTTCGATTCCCTGCTGCTCCAAGCATATCTTAGTGAAACCGGAGCCTACATCTTTTAGAGGGCCTGATCTTTTCTCCTGGCAAGAGGTGACTGAACGTGATTGGCCCAGCCAGGGTTATAACTGGGTAAGAACTTTTTTTTCCCTTTTTTTTTTCAAAAACCTTTATTGAGGAACAAAATCATGGCAGACACAATACACCTTGCAATTCCGCAGCTCTCATTACAGTAACTACAGTCATTAGTTACAGGCAGATTACATTTACAGAAACTTGGTAAACCAGGAATGTTGAGATCACAGCTCCACTGTACCAAGGTCTCAACCCCCCCCCCCCCCCTCCCCCCCCCCCCAGGGGAGCACACATGAAATAGCAGCATCAGTGGGGATTCTAAAAAAGCGGGGGCATTAATGGATAAGGAGAAGGCAGTCACTGACCAGCGCTGGCGGCCGCTGGTGGATAAAGGGCCTGCGGGGAGCGCAGGAGAGGCAGCGCCTCTGGGGTGGGATCGGGAGAGGAGATAGGTGACCAGGGGCCCCCAAATGTCAACAGGTCCAGATCTGGCAGGCATCAAGACCCAGAACTCCGATAGTTGAGTCTGGCACCGAGAGGCATCCTCCAACCAACTCTCTGCTTTAGGAGTAGGCCGCCGACCCAAAAACATGGCCACCCTGCGTCTAGCAAGGACCAGCATCATCGAGATCAGACGTCGAGAAGCATCAGGGCAAAGTTTAATGCAGCGAGGAAGGCACAGGGGTGGATCGGGGTGCGCTGCAGCGCCGGTTATGTCAGAAATGGTGTAACACACCGCCCGAACTCAGAGTGTGCCACGCTAATGGGGCAAAGTCCGCGGCAGGAGCAGCGCAGCGCACACAATTATCCCCAGGGATTAGCCAGAGTCAGTGGAGCTGCAGTGGGGTGCGGTACAACCTGTGCACGTACTTGAAATGGATCAGGCGGAGCCGGTAATTCGGGACAGCTTTTTCGTTTGATTACAGCAGTAGAGCCAGTCAGCCTCCTAAATATCAATACTGAGGTCCGCACTCCATGCCCCCGGGCACGATCCGAGGAAATGGGGGCGGACGCTAGGGAAAGAGCGTACAGTTTGGTGATTAACTTGTGCGGCGACAGGGAAGTATATATTAAGTCCAGAGCCAGAATGGTGGGCGGGGGTCGAGGGAATGTGGGGTGCAGCTTCAGGCAAGTGGCGCGCAGCTGATAGAATAAAAGCGTGTACTGCAGTCCGAGGAGTCTGGGAGAGAGTAAAAGGAGTTCTCTGGGTATAGATCCGCCACAGTCCTCAAACCCAATCGCTGGGCTTGTCGGGACATGCTAGAAGACTTAAGTAAGGGGAAATCTGGGTAGTTTACAATTGGCATGGAGTTGGCAGAGAGCAGAGGGAAGCCAGAGAGCCGATGCAGGCCAGACCAGGCCAAACGTAGCGTCCCGACCGTGTCAATCTCCGCCCGAGGGCGCGAACAGAGCAGGGGACAGGGGCCAAGGAGAAGCCACATCTATTTAAACTGCGATGTGGGGCTGATGGGGGGTAGGGTGAATCCAAAAGTGCAGTAACTGGCCTGGGCACATAAGGCATAGATCCTGAAGTCAGGCGCGCCCATCCCTCCTGCAGACATGAGGAGAGTGAGGATATCATAAGCCACCCTAGGTTGTTTACCCGCCCAAACAAGCGAGATGACTTGGATGCGCATTTTGCTAAAGAAATGAGAAGTGAAGGGGATGGGGATGTTTAAGAAGAGATAAAGAAATTTAGGAAGGACCACAATTTTGGCTATTGCGATTCAGCTCGCCAAAGATAGCGGAAGTTGGCTCCACAATGCTAATAGATTAAACATATACAATGCTAATAGATTAAACTCTCGCAAATGCAAGACCTATTGCATTGTAAATGATTGTTGTTTCAAATGTTCTCCGGGTTCAGGCCTTGTGGGTCCTGTGGTTGACAAATGTCTGCCGGAACCTCACACAATTTGCATATGGTTTCTGGGTGAGCGCAACGATTTAATAGTGCGACTCTTAACCGCTGTGACCAAAGGCACACATGGAACGTCGCATGAAGCTGGGGGTGGTGCTGATGTAGAAATCTTCAAAGTCTGCTCCTCGTCCTCTATCTCCTTAGCGTTCCCTTCGACATCCGGAGGTAAGCTCGGCGCCGACTGTCGCGATGCCGCTGGCCTTCATTATGTACTGCTGATCCCAACTCTTCTGTTGAAGTGCTCAGGCATGAGTCCACCCTGCGTTGCCTTACCTATCCAGGAGTCGGGGCGTCTTTGACCCAGGTAAGACCATATTGTTGATCACTCCTCTCTGTTGTTAGGTAGTCACCTCCCTCTGTAACTCCTTCGGGACACATAGAAGTGCATGTCTTTGACTCTGCCGGCGGGTTCTCCCTCGTCTTCAGGTCGGCCTCTTGTGTCTTGACATCTCAACGACGTAGGTGCGCAGCCCATTGCAGCTCCCACTTTCGGCTCCCGCTGCTAGTCTATGGACTCCAGTGTCTGCATCGGACCCTTGTCTGCTGGCTCTTATGGTGGTACCATTGACGTAGATCGGCGCTCCTTCAGATGTTGAGCCGTACCCTTCTTGGTGTCGTCTGCATTCGGTTACGGCGTAGGATGCGGCGTAACCGACTATCTCAGGGCCATGCTTTCAGAAGTACCTGCAGAAGGTGTGGTGTGTCGTCCTCCACTTCCAGACACTGTACCACGCCCTATACAATCTGTTAATAAAAATTTGTTATGTTAATAAAAATTTCGAAAGCGCACGTACACCAAGAGGTTTCTTGGCGCTGAACTTTGGGTAGTGTTAAGGCAGAAACGGATTAAGCATGAGCCTGCTCAAACAGCTTGTCTTGATCATTTTTCTGAACCCGAAGAGGTTAATGCAGGATCTGATCGCTAGTGGAAGAGAGTTGCAGAATTTGGGGGCCTGCACCCTCCCTGGCATTTGAGCCTAAAGGTAGGGGTGGTTAGCAGCTGGAGGTGTGCTGAGCGCAGGTTGCGGAGGGGAACATGCCTTGATATCATGCAACTGATGAATTTAGGGCTCCTGCAATGAAGGGCCTTAAAGATAAGGCACCCTGTCTTAAACGCTGCACGTTGGGCAATTGGGAGCCAGTGAAGTTTTAATAGTAAGGTACTGGCGGATTATCATTTAGGCTGTTTGTGGGTTAATGTCATTGCTTGGTTTTGTACCAGCTGCTGACGTTTGAGTAAGAGCTGTGGAAGTCCGAGGTAGATAGAGTTGGAGAAGTCAAGACGAGAGAGTACCAGGGCAATAACTACCTGATGAGAGCGGTGTGGGTAAGCAGGTAGGCAATCTTTCTGATTTGGCGTAACTGTAAGAAGCATGAGGAGACCACTGCCCCTACTTGGCCTCTGAGTGAAAGATCAGCATTTTTGGTAATTCCTCGACTTTTTACGGAGGGGGACGGGATGGGCGGAGGTCCCAGTTCAGTCAGCCAATAGTGTGGGCCCAAGAAGGTCTGGCCTTTCCCGGGCAGGACTAGTTCGGTCTTGCCCGGATTAAGTTTGAGATGTTTAAGGTCCATCTAGCTCTGGATATAGAGCATGATAGCTTGAAATTTCTGGATTGAGTCAGGGGAGTTGTCGATGGTGAAGACAAGCTGAAGATCGTTAGCATAGTTGAAGATGGTTACCTTCCTGTTCCTTAGAGATTGAATCAAGGGCTCTAGGTAAAGATTAAACAGGTGGGGGACAATGATGATCCTTGTGAGACCCCACACGTGATGGCGACCTTGGGGGCAGTAAAAGGGGCAAGGCTTGGGTGCGACCCTCGAGGAAGGACTTGATCCAGTTGAAAGCTCAGCCTTGTATGCCGGCCTGTCTGACATGGTCCAACAAAATGTTATGGTCGACCGTGTCGAAAGCGGCCGGCGGGTCTAGGAGCACCAAGGCCTGAGGAATGCCCTTGTCCGCATTAGCTCGTAAGGCGTCTAGGACCGCAAGGATTACAGTCTCAGTAGAATGGGCGGGCCGAAAGCCTGCTTGGTGAGGATCCAGGTGGTCGGAGTTTTCAATAAAATTGGATAGACACCTTGCAACATGGGCCTCTAAAATCTTAGCCAGGAAGGGGAGCAAGGAGATGGGCGGTAGTTTGATGGATTTAGGGGTCGGGTCCTGGTTTCTTTAGCAGAGGGACCACAATTGCGTTCTTGAGTGCGTTCGTTACCCTTCGCTGCTCGAGGGATTCGTTTAAAAAGGGCAGTACAGTATGTGGTAGGGCAGAAAAAATGTCCTTTAGAATGTAAGAGGGGCAGCAGTCTCTAGGGGAGCCTGATTTGACTCGGGCCAGTAGGTCTAAGAAGGTCACTGGGCAAATGGTGGGGAAATGGTCCATGGTGACCGTGTTGATTATCATACTGTTAGGAGGCTCCATGTGTCTGGATGAGGAAATGCTGGCTTTAATGCTGGAGATTTTATCCAAGAAATAGTCATCAAGAAGTTGCATAAATCTTGGGTGGGAGTCTGTTTGGGGAGAATTCTCTCAGCATTACAAAGGTCATTAACTATCATGAAGATTTCCTTTGTCCTGTTTTGGGATCTCAAAATTCTGGCAGAGAAGTGGGTGGCCTTGGCTGCTGTTATAGCGTTTTTTCTACAAGGGGCTTTCCATTTCTTTTCTTTTTGGAGGAGAGCTAGTTTTAGCTCCACTGAGAACTATTTCTGAGCGTCCGCTTGGCGTGCACGGTTGAGATTAGTAAGCGGGGCATGTGTATTACATGCTGTGAGTAGCCAGGTAGAGATATTCTCTTCCGAGGAGTTAATGTCGGTGTCGGGTACTGAATTAGCCAAAGTGTCAATGAAATCCTGTTAAATCAGTGCCCTCTACTTCCTTATCATGCCACCCTCAGCCGTGTGAGTCTTGATATTGAGGGGGATTGTTGCCGTAAGTTATTAAATGATGGTCTGACCATATGCATGGTGAAATTGTGGGTACCGATAAGGTTGGATTGGGCGACCAGAGGTGATCCAATATGTGTCCTTTGATATGTGTGGGCGAGGATATGTGCTGTGTGAAATTAATGTTGGAGAGTAAGCCAGAAAGTTCTATGGCATGTGGCCCTCCGAGGGTGTTGTTAAACCAATAATTCATATCGCCTATAAGTAATATGTTGGAGTAATTTGTGGCCAGATTAGCCATTTGTTCACTCATGGAAAGAGGAAATGAGGGTATGTGCTGTGGGGGTCTGTAAACAATAACACATATGAGGGGGCCAGCGCTGGAATCCAATTTGATGGCCAAATTCTGTGTCGACGGGAGACTAAGAGTGGTAATGGTGGTGAATTTATAATCCTTGTGAATAATTGCGGCTACTCCACCGCCTGTTTTACCTAGGAGCCAGTTAGCCTGTAGTATATAAGCGTCCTGAGGTAGCGCTTCTAATATGTCCGGGGTGGAGTCGAGGTTGAGCCAGGTCTCCGTAACCGACGTCTGGTTTTTCTGACCTGAGCAGCAGGAAGATGTCAAACTGGTGTTTAACCAGTGAACGGGTGTTAAGATAGAAAATACGCAAGATGGTGTGTTTTATCTTGGCACGGACGGAGGCTTGGGGGCGGTGAGGGTTGGGGGGAAGTGGATAACAAAGGAAACTCCGTGATCTATAGATCTGGTTAATGCTAATGCGCTTGTGGGTAGATGGATCAAGGGGCGCAGTCGGCTGGGCCAGCTATCTGAGTTCTTCGGAGGAGTATTTTATGATTTAGCCATAGATTGTGGCCACCTGGGCCACAATCTGGCTGGTTACTTGCCTTGGGTGACGCCAGTCGCATGAAATCTTCGCCAGCCTCCAGTTTCCTCCTGGCTTGGCTACGGAGGGGAGTTCCGTACTGGCAGACATACTTAATTGTTTTTGATTGTCCTAGATTTACACCTTTCTTCTGTGGAATTGTCAGCAGACCCCTTAATTGATGTTCTACACCCTTCCCAGCCTGTTTAGCCTGTACTTCCCTATACTGACTCTTTTCGACATTCTGTTTGGTGCTTGGACTTAACCCAAAAGAGGGCTCATTGTGGATTGCTCAATTTCTCACAGGCATGGCCTGGCCCCTATAAGATCCCTCCTGTCCACTTAGACATCCCTCTACTAAAAGCTTTGCTGTTCAGGCTGCTTTAGGCATTCATACTACTGATTTTCTTCCCCCTGTCCCTCCGGAAAGGAAAGTTGTAGGTGAATTTTCTCTTCTAGCACTGCTCTGAACACTTCTTGGGTGCTCGCCCGCTTCTTACACACCTTGTGGAACTCTCTGGAGCGCCTCTAGTCCTCTCTTCCAGAGGAAGCCCAGAATGCTCTTGTCCCTTGGTACAAGATGAATAGCAAGCTGCTGCTCTTCTTATCCGCTGTGGTATGGATACAACCGATTATGTTTGGCGGGCTATGGCCTCTTCTATTGCTCTACTTCGGTGCACATGGTTGCGTATTTTCAGGTTTTCGGAGGCTGTGCAGACTGCTTTGATCGACATGCCTTTTGATGGCTCCTCCCTTTTTGGTGCGCACAGCGACTGCTTAATGCCGGTTCAGGAATAGTCATTGTGGTACGGAGTCTTAACTCTGTTGTTGTACTAAGGTAGTTGGGGACAGTTGTTTCCCCAGGTATACACCTGATGTGCTCAGCTGCCTTCTGCAGGAGTTTTTTGTCTCATTTATGCTGTCGGTGACTGGTTTAGTTTCCAGCCATCTGGAACTTATCTTACATTGCTCTCTCCTGGGAGTCTGTTATTTAAATCTATTCCCGCTTGAATTTTCCTACCTGAGTATTTACTCTGTGGCAAGTATTCGGTTTGTTGTGCAGGTGCGCATTATCCATCTACCCCGTTTTCGGGCCTCTATTTTGTATGACACAGGCATTTTTGTGAGCTACTTTCATACTTGGATCCCTTATAGGGACTTCGCCTTCCTTCCTTCTCTGCACTTATGTCCATATGGGCTATGCTGGTTCAGCAGGCAGGCAACCTCTTTGGCCTGATTTTGATTTTGTTTCCATATTCAACCTTTTCGATGATGCACTTTTCTTACCTTTGTTTTTACTCTCTGGAACACTTGATTTTCTCATGTTTAATTTCCTATTGGTTCAGGCGTGGGTTCCACAACTCCAGTCTTCTCGTGCTCCTGGAACTGTACGTCTCCAGCAGTCTGGTATTCATGTCCCTGTTTTATACATATCTGCCATTGCAACCATAGGGTATCTGTGGTTTGATTTTCTTTTTGGTCCTCTTCACCTGGGATACAGGTCCCCTTGCTTGTTTGATCCTTGACTGCTATCCTTTTTTCACAAGAGAATGGGGTTTTCCCTTTCTTTTTCCCGTCAAGCATAAAATCCGGCCACGTGGGCGTGTGACGAGCGCAGGCAGAGTAATGAGCAGCAAAACACAATTTACCACCAGCAGGGAATGGCAGCCAGGGTGTGGCGGGAATGTGCACAAACAGCATCACGAGGTGCCAGCTAGATTAGGCCGAAGGAGTTACAAGCCAAGGCATTATGCTGCAGATTTACTGTTTTAGCCCCCATCTTGTCCCTCCACTTAAACACTTTGTTGCGTGCTCCTTTTGAGACGGCCCATTGGGACTGGATTGTGTTATATAAGCAAGCTGTACGGTTTGTTTATATAACACGCCTCCTTAAGATAAGAAAATGCTTTGTGACAGCCGCAATGCGGACGAGCCAGTCCTTGTGGGCCGGACCAAAAAGCCAAAGGGAGGCAACCCAGAAAGCTCCTTTCCAATGGCAGCCCATAAACTGTGACGCCAGGCAATGGAAATGAGGGGCGGTGCTTAAAGCCCTTTTCTAAAAGTACTCATTAGCAATAAATCACGCAGAGCGAGCTGCGCATCTGCGCAGCAACACTAGGCGAGACCTAATGATGCTACTCAGGTGGGGAACCAGGGCCAACTTACCAACCCTATGAGGTAATGCGGATGTGAGGCAGAGTTGTGTCCTGGCCCCTACTCGGTTCTCATTATATATAAATGATCTATTGGAGTGGTTGGATAGGAATGGTTGTGATTTTCCAAAAGTGGTAGGAAAGAGTACCCTCTGTGCTCTTTGCAGATGATACCTTACTGATTTCAAAATCTCCCAAGCCTACAACTGCATCTAAATAGCGTGGGTTAGAGCTCAACAGCTCTAAAAGTGAGTTTGTGATCCAGTGAAGTCTTGCAACTATAAATGTAACCTATATGTTGGAAAGATCTTAAGAGGTCTGCCATTTTGACTTATTAATATTATCATTATTATCATCAATTTGTAAAGCACAGCGTTCATCTAACAGGCTTCCTGGTGCGGGAAGGAGACAGTGGCAGTGTCTCCGACCCGCTTGCCGGTCAGCCTCGCTCCCGAGGGATTGTAAAATAATGTGACAGTGATTGTGGCATTTTTAGAAATCGAATTTGCACTGAAACTTTTTAAACTGTGTTTATTTTAAAATTGATATCCGCATTTCACGCATTCACTTTGCATCAACACTTGCCTCAGCCATACTCGTGTGCCTCCACGGTCGCTCACAAGCGCCGATTGCCGCCTCCCACCTCCCATTGTTGCAAGGGGGTGACAGGCATTTGCAGCACTTCCGGTCCCACTAGGAGCGGTTAGCGCTCCAGTGGTTACACACAGGGCTATTTAGGTGGAGCACCAGAGGAGCTCGCGGCGGGAAGGAGACGGTGGCAGTGTCTCCGACCCGCTTGCCGGTCAGCCTCGCTCCCGAAGGATTGTAAAATAATGTGACAGTGATTGTGGCATTTTTAGAAATCGAATTTGCACTGAAACTTTTTAAACTATGTTTATTTTAAAATTGATATCCGCATTTCACGCATTCACTTTGCATCAACACTTGCCTCAGCCGTACTCGTGTGCCTCCACGGTCGCTCACAAGCACCGATTGCCGCCTCCCACCTCCCATTGTTGCAAGGGGGTGACAGGCATTTGCAGCACTTCCGGTCCCACTAGGAGCGGTTAGCGCTACAGTGGTTACACACAGGGCTATTTAGCCCTCGCACCTCCCCGAGCGCGCAGCGATTGCGCGAAGACCCGCCAAAGACCCGCCCGTCTGCGCCCATCTGCGCCCGAACGGGCCAGGGGCTATGGCAGGTCCTGCTGCTCCACTGCATACCCTCGCCTCGGTGAAAATAACATACTCCTCAAAGGTATTGCGCAGTCTAAATGTTCCTCCTCCACTAGGCGCTAAATGCACCGCCCATCTAGAGGTTGAGGGCCCCTTTTCCTGTCGTCTTTGTCACACCCAACTTTCTACTGCCCAAACAGTGACTTCCCGTATACATCGTTGCAATTTAACAGTATCTACGCCATCTCAAGTCATAGACACCGCCGCACGAGGAAGGAAAAACATCCTTTGTAACATTAGGTCCCTCTCAAAACACACGGCGGAGGTTTGGGACATGATCTCTTCCAATCAACCCGAGCTGTGCTTTCTCACAGAAACATGGCTCAAACCACACTGCACACCGGCCATAACTCTTGCTATCCCATGTAACTACAAATTATTGAGACTGGACCGTCCTCTGAAAACTGGTGGTGGAATTGCTGTGGTGTATAAAGAAGAATTGAGAGCTACGATTTTAGAGGAATTTAGTTCCCCTGACATTGAAATTCTGATTTTTAAGATACAGTCGTCCCTTAAGGAAAACTATAAAGTGCTTTAGTCTACAGGCCACCTGGTCCTTACAAGAAATTCACTAAAAACCTAATTGAACTACTTGCTCCACATATTAATGATGATTGTGAGTTCACACTAGTTGGAGATTTTAATGTCCACTGTGAGAAATTGGACTGCAATGACGCTCAATCATTAATAACAGACCTATCAGCCTTAGGTCTGACACTAAAGAATAATGGACCTACTCATCGGGCTGGTCATACTCTAGACCTAATCTTTTCCAATGTTCAAACGATCTCATGCCCGCCTGCTACTCAGGTGAGCTGGACTGACCATTTCGTTGTGGAATTTACTACCCCCCCTCAAGCACCCAAACCCATACACCCCAGCACCTTACCTTGCATCCTAGACAGTGGCATAAGGTCACTAATTCTACTTTTAAAGAAAATTTTAACCTTCCTACCCTACGGCACTCGGATGATATTGAAGCAGCTCTCAAGAAAGTTGAAGATGAAACCAGGAAAACTATAGACAAAATTGCCCCATTAAAGCTTTTTAAATCCAGGCCAGTCAAAAAGCAAGAAGTCTGGTTCTCTGATCATCTAAGAACTCTTAAACAAGGAGCCAGGAAATTAGAAAAAAGATGGAGAACATCCCATCTCCTAGAGGATAAGGAAAAATTTTGGAGTGCATTATCCTCCTACCACAAAGCAATACGTTGTGCGCGGAAAGCACACATTGCTACCCAAATACAAGAGGCTGGAAACTCCCCTCGAGTTCTTTTCCAAATATTACAGACATTTGCTAAACCGACAGCATGTGAAGCTCCTGACATGTCAACCCAACAGCTGTGTGACGAAATCTCCTGTTTCTTCACTAATAAAATTGATAGAATTTATGATAAAATCTTATGTACGAATCAGGCTTCAACAACAACTAATATGACACCCCTCCCTAACCTTACTGATTCTATATCGGACTCACAATCCCTGGACAGCTTTCCCCTTATCTCACTCCAAGAAACTTCGAGCCTCATAAAACAGATTAAAAGTGGAAGTCCAGAGGATGCTATCCCTGCTAGATTAATGCCCACATTGGATGAAAAACGAAGTCCATTGATCACAGAATTAGTAAATCTTTCACTCACTTCAGGCACTGTCCCCAAGGAATGGAAGCGAGCACTTGTCAGACCTTTGAGGAAAAACACAGCCTTACCTTGGTCTGACCTGACAAACTTAAGACCCATCTCTCTGCTACCTTTCCTGGGGAAAGTTATAGAAAAACATGTCAACCGACACTTGTCCAGACATATTGAACAAGTACAAGCCTTGGATGAATCCCAATCAGGATTCCGCCCCAAATACAGTACAGAATCCACCTTGCTGTCTGTTACTGATGACCTCCACGCCTACCAGGACAAGGGCCTATCAGTCATCTTGGTTCTATTAGATCTATCGGCAGCGTTCGACACCGTGTCTCATTCCATCCTGACTCAACGGTTGTCGAGCGCTGGCCTTAAGAACAAAGCCCTTTAATGGCTAAAGAGTTTCCTAGCTGATCGCACCCAGAGAGTCACCATGGGTGCATATCGCTCGGCGGAAATTGAGATCTCTAAGGGGGTGCCACAGGGCTCATGCCTGAGCCCCACGCTCTTTAATATCTATGTGGCACCCCAGGCTGGAGTGTTGCGTAGATACGGCTTTGTCCCCGTATCCTACGCAGATGATACACAGCTCCTGTTCTCCTTCAAAACTCTTTCCGCTGAGGTTAGGAACTCTTTCTCGTCTGGCATGAAAGAAGTGGCACATTGGATGTCGACCAACTATCTCCAATGTAATGTCAGCAAAACGGAGATCATGTTATTTGGGGAAGCTAAGATACTCTGGACTCCTGATTGGTGGCCATCAGAGCTAGGAGCAGTCCCTGAACCTAAACAGGTCGTGAAGAATTTGGGTATTCGGCTCGATCACGACCTGTCACTAAAACAGCATACCAGCTACATTTCAGGGATATGTTTCCACACCATTGGCCTGCTTCGCAAAGTCTTTCCTCTCCTACCTAACTCAGTGAGAAAAATCCTCGTTCAAGCACTTATCCTGAGTCGGATAGATTATTGCAACGGTCTGTTACTCTCCGCCAACGAAGGAGTGCTAGATAAACTACAAGTCATTCAGAACACTGCAGCTCGCCTTGTTCTGAATGCCCCCCCAAGAACTGCCTCCAAACCCCTCCTTGAGCAATTGCACTGGCTCCCAGTCAGACAAAGGGCAAAATTTAAAATATGCTGCCTGATCCATAAGTGCTTGAACGGACAGGGACCTATCTATCTTGAACGGAGATTTGTTCCTTACGTTCCAGCACGATCCCTTAGATCAAGCACCAATCTCCTCCTTGTGGTTCCCCATGTCAAAAGAGTCAGACATGGAGGTAGAGCTCTGTCCACTATGGGTCCAAAGCTGTGGAACAAATTACCACTGGCTCTAAGACAATGCACAGAACACCTAACATTCCGCAAACAATTAAAAACCATCTTATTCAAAAATGAAATCTAACTCCATCCCTCAATATGTCTGCTGATTTACCGGTCAAGAAGCGCAGAGATACTCCTGGCGGAGTGATTCTAGCGCTATACAAAACCACAAATAAATAAATAAATAAATAAATAAATAAATAAATCAACACCACATGTCGAATCAGGGAGCAAACCATTCTTGGTATTTTTGCAGACAGGAGGAACCGTAAGCTATCTTTTTATTAAAGAGCCTTGTTTTTAGGTTCTTCCTAAATCTCATCAAATTCCCATTCACTCTGAAGGAGTTTGGCAACCTATTCCATAACTAAGACGCCTTGACTTGGGAAAATCTCCTGCCTAACATAGTTTTCTTGCACCTCGGCACACAGACCAGGTTTGCTGATGATGACCTTAGTCCTCAAAGGTTTGTAGTTGCTGAATTTCTTTAGTAAGAGCCATGGTTCATTTCATTTATCACTTTATGGACTATACACATGGCTTTGAAGATACTTCCTTATTTTTATCAGTAGCCGATGGAGCTCTTTTAAGGTACCTGATGCGGAGTCAAATCTCGATTTATAGTGTGCTAATTTAGCAACCATCACTTGTATCTTATGAAGTCTTTTAAGCAGATAATCTGGAACTCCCAGCTAAAGGGCATTGCAGTAATCAACTCTGCTTAATATTGTACGCTGCATTACCATTTTTCTTGCTGGCTGTAGAAGCAGAGGAACAATTTGTCTTGGGTTTCTCTTGAGTCCATAGCAAGTGGCTACAGTTTTATTATTTACATAAACTTCCATAGAGTTTCTCATCTATCTGGACTCTTAGATTTAGAACGGATCTGGATATTAGATCTGTATCATTTCTCCAAGGCCAGAAATAGCTCTAAAGTTAATACAGAACTTTTATCCGGGTGAGCAACACAAAAACTCTGCCTTACTTCTATTTAATTTAAGCGTGTTCCTACTGTGCCACTTTGCAATCTCAGTTAGGCTGAAGAGACGTTTTTCTAGCTGAGTGGAATTGTTATTATTTAGGGATAGTCCAGTGTCATCTGCATAGTTTTTGAAATGCAGCCCAAATTACTTAAGGTCAGCAGTGGTTGTAGGTATACATTAAAAGGAATGGGGCTTAAAGCAGATCCCCGTGGCGCCCCATGTAAAATTTCTTTGAATTCTGACCTAAAGTGGTGGTGGGTGGGATGAGGGTGGGGTATGATTGAGAGGGGAGAGATTGCTTGACATTTCCCAAGTAAGAGTCAACCCAATTTAAGAAAGTGCCTACTACCCCTATTCTTTTACTCTGCTGAGAAGGATCTGATGGCTGAAGGCGTCAAAAGCAGCTGATAGATCCAATAGAATCAGGACTGTATCCTGACCACTGTCAACCCTCATCCTCAGTTCGTCTGTTGCCAGGATTAGTGCTATTTCTGTGCCATGGGCTGGCCTAAAGCCCATTTGCTCTAGTTATAATGGATCATTGTGTTCTAAAAAGCCTGTTAATATTTTGCTGACATATTGTTCGACAATCTTGACTGGGTGTGGACTTTTAGATATTGGGTGGTAGTTAGTAGGGTCCTTGACATCTGCTGGATGTTTTTAGGTCTCGCACTGCGAACCGATCGCGAAGCAAGACTCTATTGCAATGATTTCTGCTTACAAGGAGTCAAGGGAGACAGGAGACAAGAGATGTGCACGCATGCGTAAATGGATCAGGTCACGCGCGCTTCCTGTCTCCCATGGCTCCTTGTAAGCAGACACACATGCACGCACACACACATACAGACCCCCCCGCCGCGCATACACGCACGCACACACACATAGAGAACCCCCCACCCCCCTGCCGCCGCGCATACACACACACACACACATAAAGAACCCCCCCGCGCAAACACACACACACACACACACACACACACACACATAGAGAACCTGCCTCCGCCTTCTGCCCACCCGCATGTGAGAGGGCAATAGTGTGAGCAAGGTGGTGCTGCACCGAGGAAAAGTAAGAAGAAAACCCGGTACCTCATTCAAAAGTGGTCTGAGTGAAGAGTCAAAAGCTACTGGACTCATTCCATGCGATCATCCAACTGGGGTCAACAAAAAGCGCCTTCCAGCACTGCACAGCACTCCCGCAGCAACAGCTCTAATCCGAGAGTGATCTGTAATTTCAGCAAAGAGAGCGGCGGCTAAGAATGTGACTGCCGCACCACCTAGTGGTAAATCACAGCACTTAGCCTGAAGCTATCTCACAGGTAACCCTGTTTCTCACCCCGAGTGTGCCTGTAAAGTCGGCTGCAAGGCTCGGAGACCAAGAAAGAGGCTGACAGAAGCAGACTGCCTCTGGGTGTCCCAGTAAGGAAAGCAAGGAGTATCACATGGTCAACCAAGCAGAACTATGCTGCAACCCCCATGCCAAAGCTCATGCACTCTCATAAACAATGCAGTACAAACAGACTTGACCCAACGTGAGCAGGGCCCCTCCCCCTGGCTAACCTCCCATATCTAAACAGCAGCATTAAAACGCAGAGGAAGCTCCAACTCCCCCAGCACTCCACTGCACAGCCCCTAGGAGATGCAAATCCCACAGCGTGAGGAAAACAACAAAGGTACCTCTAAAAGCACCCACAGCGCAAAACGTGGGTGTTGCTTGACACCTACTATTAACAACAGCACATTTCCCACCTACTCAACTGTTCGTTTTTTTTCAAACTCCATCCCACGCCTAAGGAGCGGGGATGTGGCCTAACTGCTAGAGCGTCGACATCAGAGCGGCGGAACCGGGTTAGAGCCTTTGCAGTGGCGCTCATGGGCAAATCACTTAACCTCTTGGTTGCTAGGCGTTTTCCCGCTGTGTGCTGGAAAATGCCATTTTAGTGGCACTATGACGAGCTCAGCTCGTCATCAGCACACGACACCCGTGGGTGATGACGAGCTGAGCTCGTCATCAGCATCGAAAGGGTTAATCCCCCCCTGCCTAACACAATCAATAAATGTGTGTCCTCATATAGCGCAACTGGTGTTCATGTAAAGAGCTTCATGTAGGCGCTATATAAAACTTGAAGAAAAATAAAAGCTTGGGTGAAATAGGAGCTGAAACAATTTTTTAAAATTATTTTTCCGCAAAGGATGATGGACGTTTCCCCGACAACCACAATGCCACTTCTCCCATGCCACTTCTCCCATGCAACTTCCATTAAGTTGGGTGTCTTGGGGAGGCTGTCTTAAAACTGGCTCGACTATCTCCGCCTGTGGCCGGCCGAGCCCAGAGCTGCCGCTTCCACTAGTGCAGCAAGTACTGTGGCACAGGGCTCTTGCACGAGGCTACGCTGCTGCCTGTCATTCGTCCCGAGTTGCAGCGAGAAATAAATGGAAGACCAAGCCATGCTTAAATCGCCAGAAGTCCAGCGCTGAGAAGCAGAACATCGGGGCGCAGGGCCAGTGAGAACATTAGTGCGCTGACTCGTGCAAGAGAGATGGGTAGGGACAAACTACCCTTACAAACTGCGCGGCCCCCTCGCCCCCCCCCCCCCCCCCCCCGCCCCCCCCCCCCCCCACAAAGGCAAACACTCATTCCGGCTCCCTCAGCACATCAGGGGACATAGTGAGGGTCACTGCAGTGGGGGGTCGCCCACTTTTAAAGGGCTCTACTCTGCTCTACCACACTGCTTTCAAGAACAACATACTCTTGCACACACTCTCACCAATTAAAAGTTTGCTAAAAATTTTATGCAACGCATTGTCATACACAATGCCAATAACTCTAACTTTAATACTGCGAGGCCTATTGCATTGTAAATGCTTTTTCAATAGAGGTGTAACTAGCGCTCCCTTCCAGGTAGATGGAATTGTTCCTGTGGCTATGGATTGGTTACTTATTTTTAGTAGGTCTTGGCAGAGTTCATTCGCTCTATCTTTCCAGATTTTAGCGAGTGTTTGATCTGACAGTGAGCTGGATAAAATTGACTTGGCTAAATTCTAAACTCTTATTTTTTAGCAGTTCCATTCTGTCCAGCTTGTCGTAAGTCCCTTCCTACTGCATGCCATCGCAAGTAGTTAGGGTTAAACTCATTGGTATACTCTCATTCTTAAAATCCCATCCCTGCTCAGGATTATTGTCCTTCTTTGTCATTTATAATTAGATCTATTTTATTATGGAAAAAATCAGATTATTGCGCAGTTCCTGTGATGTTTCTACTGTGTGTTTCATGCGCCAATCTTGCACCCAAACTGAAGGCCTTGGAAGCCAATGCTCCACGGGCAGAATGTGCTCCAAAATTCCCCAAATCTGTCTGACTCTTGCAACCCCTACCTTACCCAAGGCAGTAATAGCCCGCTGGTTAAGTTCGCAGGGACTGGCCTTTTGCCTGTTCTGTCCTGCAAGACATCTTAGTCTAGGATGTGAGTCCGCAACCCACCGCCGGGATGGTATGGCTTGGGTATCTAATTCAAAGGTAAGGAATCTGCAGCTAGAAGTCTCTGTCAGATGAACAACGTGCTTACCTTCGGCAACGCATAATCTGGTAGAGACGCTATCTAGCTTCAGTTCCTTATAGCCCCACCCATGCCTCCCCGCTTTGCAGACAGATATTGTAAGAGTAGGATGGTCTCCCCTTTTCAGGGCCCTGGTTTTGCACACGACTACATACGTTACTTTGTGGCTCTGCGCTTCTGGCATGGAAAAAATGAAAATTACTGATATCTGTGCGCCTTGGTGGGGCCTATATAGGCACCCCAACATCATAACGTCACCCAAACTGAAGGCCTTGGAAGCCAACGCTCCATGGGCAGAGTGTGCCCCAAAAAACCTCAAATCTGTCTGCGTCTTACATACCCCATCTTAACCAGCGGGCGATAGTAGGAGAGCAGACCGCCTTGTGTGGCTTCCAGAGCACAATCAAAAGTGGCACTCACCCGGCTGCGGGTTTTCTTCAGACATTCCTCATACGCCTTGAGGCATTGCACCACATATAGCATCAGCGCCTGATAAGAGATGACCCTGCTGTGGCATTTGGTACGTCTGCTGATAGTAAAAGACCCCCTGAGGGGGAGAAGGTTCTGCCCCTAGTATCCAGTGCTCCAACATCAGACACACGTCTGCATGTGACGAGACAAAGCAGCATTGCTAGTTTTGCAGATAGCTCTTTCCTGGATAAAGATTAACATCCCAAGGGGCAGAGTACCTAGGTTCCAGAGGAAGATACAACCTAACTCCCCTGAAAAGACAGCACCTAAAAGTATATTCCTCAACAGGAGAGCCGTTAACCAGAAAATGACCTGCAGAGATGGCAGACTGGAAGATATTAATAGAGTGAATATCTAAACCTTCGGAAGCCAAAAAGTTGAGTACTGCAACTACATATGCCACCATGGGATTACAACCCCGTCGTACACCCCAACCAGTGCTTCACGTCCAAGCTGACTTGTAGTGCACGACGGTGCTACCGGCCCATGCTTTAGAGAGGAGATTCTCCACTTCTCGCGAAAGACCTGGACAGACCATCTTCTCCTGTAATCCGCCATACCATCAAGGACCGGGATCCCTCCAGAACCATTGGATGCTGAACCTGATACGGATTCAGAGGAAGGGACGGGAACAGGGTGTGGTCTGATTAAAAAATTCCAAGGAAGTTGCTGAAGAACCAGAAACCACACTTTAGACCTCAAGAGGGGGGGGGGGTGACCGTCACCATTTCTGCTCCATGCCACTTGATTTGGGCCGAAGCCTGTGTGATCATGACTTTGAATCAACACTACATTTTCCCAGTGCAGCTTCTAGAGAATGGATCCCGAAAATTAAGGGAATACCAGTCTGCCACTTGATTCTCCTATCCCCTGTAAGTACTTGGCCATAAATGAAATCTGGTGCTGTAGGCAGTAAAGCCAGAAACTGATTGCTTGATCCGGCAGCACCTTAGAACGTATGCCTCCAAATCTGTATCTTGTCCTTGGTCCAACACTGGACCACGAAGGAGCCGGGCAAAAGATCCACCCAATTGATATGCAGTGCCTGCTCTGAAGAGGACCAAATGCCTCCTGTGGAAAACTCGTCGCATCTGGCGCCCCATCCAGACCTGCCGGCGGCATATTAGATTACGTGGTCGGACCTGAAAATCGCCAGCCCATTCCAAGCGTCCATGTGGGCGAGCCACCAACCTATTTCGTCTTTTGCTTCCTGCTAGAGGACCACCTTTTATGAGAACGTGAGCCCCTTCTGAAAAAGAGCCGTTTTTAAGCATTGAAAGGGTCCGATAATGCATGGGGTCCGGGAAGATCGCTTGAATTGAAGACGCGAGCTGGCCCACCAAACATGTGATCTGTCTTGGAGAAACCCAAGTCCTTGCCAAGGGTTTGCACAACTCGTGCTGTATTTTTGTGACCTTGCGAGGGGGAAGGCCTTGATCGAGTCTATCACAAAGCCCAGGAATGTGACTGATTCCGAGGGAACCAACAGAGATTTCTTGTTGTTGAAAAACTCAAGATCTTGCAACAAGATGACCGCCAATTGAAGCTGGAGGGGCAACTGTCGCGGGCACTGAGCCAGAAGGAACATGTCTTCTAGACATAAAGACATAGCCATTGTGTTAGAAGGTACACTACAGCTGGTTTGAGAACGTTTGTGAAGCACCCGGGGACGAGGAAAGTCCGAAGGGCAGGGTAAAAAACTCATAGGTCTGGCCATGCCGGACCAACTGAAGAAACATCCTGTGAGGGGAAAATTGTAATGGATATGTAGGTGTTCTGTAGCCAGCCGTACCATCCAATCGGAAGGCCGCAGAAGGTCACGGAGAAGATGGATACCCTCCATGTTGAAATAGTGGTATATGAGCCATTAGTTGAACTCGCTGAGATTTAGGAGTGGCCGCTAACTGCCATCAGCCTTGTTGACCAAAAATATACTATGGATGAAGCCCCATGGATGGGGGACTAGGGAACAAATTGCACCTTTTCTTAGAAGGAAGGAAATCTGTGTCGATCAACACTGCCTTTTGTGCGGAAAACTGAATGGGTCTGGGAAGTACGGTCTGTGTGGGATATTCGTAGAACTCTCTCCGAAACCCCTGATTGGTTTGCAGGACCCTAGCATCAGAGGTAATAGAATGCCAAGCATCAACAAAACCTGCCAGTCGACCCCTCCGACCCTCAGTGATGAATGACACTCACCTGAATTGGGTGCAGAGTTGATTCCTTCACCTCTGCCCCTGAAGCGCTGACCCTGGGTAGGGTACAAGGTGACGTAACTGCTGTTATCCTGGTAGACACCACACTTGAAACCTTGTCCTCAAGGATATTGTGAAGAGCCACAGCTGAACCAGCTGCCCCTACCTCGCCCGGCCCCCTGGAAAATCTGAGTGTGTGAGACCCACTTGATCGACGGCTGGGTATCATCTAGGGATGTAAAAGTGTTAAAATTCCCCCAATTCTGTTATAAAGGGCTTTACGAAGAGGCCCCCCTGAGCAATTGCACCAGTTTCCAAAACCGCCAAATCCCCAGCTTGACGTTGACTTTGATAAGAAAAGAACGTCTGCACTCCGCCGCCAGAAACCAATTAGCGTTTCCAAGAAATATAATGGCGCGTTGCACCCATCCAGAAAGTTCCTCTGGGGAGATGGTGGCGCCAGAGGCTTTGGCATCTTCGGCCATGTCAAATTTTGTCAAGGGTCCAAGAGCATCCAGAAGTTTATTCTGGCACGACTGCCAGGACCTATCAATCCTCTTCTTGAGGTCCTTGATAAACTTTGCCAAGAAAGTGGGATCAAGCTCTAGGGTCAAAGACGCCTTCCCCCTCGAAATAGGGACGGGGCACTCTACACAAAGGTGGCTATGTGCCTCCTTCGCCAGAGGTGTCTGGATGCACGCTGCCACATATGATAATGTTGATGATATGTGGTTTATTAAGCGTTCGAATGCCGAGGCGACTTGGCGCTGTAGTGTGTATGTAGGAGCTGGAGGGACCAACTCTGCCGGTTCTGGAGAATTTGAGGGCGGTGGGGGGAGGACAGACCTGGGTCCAGGGGATTCCTAGAAGATGGATGGTCTTTAGATTAAGGTATTCATCATCACGTAAAAGTCATCAGGTATTTAAGGGGGGTTCACCTGTGAGTCTTTGAAAGCCTCCATATGCTTGCAGGAGGGGGTGGGGAAAGTGGCGACCAAACTAAGCGCTAGATACTCCCTAGTGAGGGCCATACAGAGGCAATACTGCTATCCGGAGGGAGGGAGACATTCAAACCAAGTTTAGTGGGGCAGTGCCTCACTGCTGCGGGTCTAAGTCTTGGGACACTCTCCCTTGGTGCTTTAAGACTGAAGCAGAACAAGCCTTGGAGGTGGTGTGCTTGCTATGTGTGTGTTGCTTGCTGCCTTTGAAAACCACTTAATCTGTCACAGGCAGTCAGCGCTGTGACTGGAGGCCATGCCGGCCAAAGCAAAAGTGGGCAAATACACCATAATTTAACTGTGAAGAGTGCGCAGAGCTGTCCTGAGGTGTGTTGACCTAAAAGGGAAACACGGTGCAGAGCAGAAGCGTAAACAAGAGAGCACAATAGCATTAATCACATTCTCGCACAAAGGCAAGGGCACTTATCTCAGCTGCGAGCAAAGAAACCGGACTGTGGGACTCTGATGATGGACTATGGCAACATGTGGGGTCCTTATTGGCTGTTGCTTTGGACTTTTTGCCTATTGGCTTGAACTGTTATGATCTTTACCCTATTCCCAATGGCTCATGGTAATGATAGTTTTTTTTTAGTATGGTCTGAAAAATGACTGCTGTCAATATTAAAGCTAAGAGAGCATGTTTAATCCTCTCCTCTGGTCCTGACCTAGAATTCTGTTTACCTTTTGAGAAGGATATGGCCCACTCTACACCAAGACTGGCTCCCAGATGAAACATGTCTCCAGGTACCTGGAGAGTTAAAGCACTCATTCTGACACATTCATCCACCCTAGGCACACTAGGATAGGGAGCTCCTAGGTCAGAGCATAACTATCACTTTACTTATAAGCAAACCTATATTCAATGTAACAGCGCAGTTGTTAATTTTCTTTTTCTCGTGATGCTTATTTTTCTGTTTTGTTTCACAAGAATCTTCTTGCTTCAATAAATATTGAAATGCCAGTTCGAATATTTCTCGAGTCTCCCTTTTGGGTGTGCACGAGCTACCAAATGAAAGGGTTCTAGACGGGTTTCAATGATTTCCTTGGGTTGTCAGGGTTGTCATGTTCTGAGGGTACACTGAACTCCTGTTACCTTGCTGGGTTAGGGGGTACAGAGTTTTTTATTCTGTGAGCCAACCAGGACTACGGCCAACATATCCAGATGATGTGCGTGGACTCAGTCTTGCGTAATTTTGACGTTTATGTTGTTCAACAAATGCAGTTTCACTGAGAAAGTATGAACTGTAGGACATGGCGTTGCCAAAGTTCTAGCTTGGGTACTTGTTTAATGGGTCTCTCGAGTAGTTTTTTAGGTCTCGCCTAGCGTTGCAGCGCATGCGCTGCTCGCTCTTTGAGACCTATTGTCGGTTTGCTTTGGAAGTGGGGTGGAAGCTCCGTCTCTGCTTTTCATTCGGCTGCATCATACTTTATGTGAAATGCTCGCATTTGATTTGTTGTGAGGCTTTTTGGCTCCCTCCCGGTCTCCTTTAGCCCCCCCCAATCCGGACTCTTACATGAGCTCGTTTTTGCTGACAAGCTGCAGCGCGGCCCCACAGGCATGGGCCGCCGTCAAGCAGGATCCCAAGTGACTTATCTCGTGCTCCCAAACAGCCTGCCGCAACGCCCCTTAACGAGTCAACTTTGTTGCGTTGCTCACGCTCATTTGAGGTAACCGCCGGCTTCCCCGATCCATGCGTTTTTTTTGTTGCATTGTTTGCTGTAAGATATTGCTGCGATTTGGCGCAATGCAGCCACTCCACCTCGTGGAGCCAGCGGTCCTTGCCAAACGTCGCTCTGCGCAGCTACCTCCTGCCTTTCCATTAGCACGCACCCTCTGTTGTCTTTTGCACCGCAGGCCCGAGCGAGTAGCTTATCTCGTGCTCACAAACAGCCCCCACTATAAATAAACATATGCTGTGCACAATTAGGTCGTTTTACGTGTTCGTGACATACCGGGTTTACGTGCACTAACCCATCCATTGCTCTCTGGTTCTTCCTGCATAACATTTGGCAGCAGAATGCACACCTTTCAGCGTGTTTACTGTGGTGAATCTCTGCCTAAAAGTGGTATTTTTCATGTATGTTCGTGGTCTTTTACAAAAGGGAGTGATTCCTGTTGTCGTTCAGTTGCAACGACTCATCATCTGATATTACCAGATATTTTGGAAAGCCTGGCTTACTTATGCTATTTGGAGCATCATTTGTGTTTTAATTCATGGGTACATTTGTACAGTATGTAGAATTCGAATTTTAAAGACTTATTTTTGTAACCTCTACCGTTTGCATAACACACATTACACCTCCTAGTTCCGCCGTGATATTAAAATGCCACTCATCGCGTGCGCATAATGTTTGCAGGCGCGGTTACCATGGCAAAACAACAATTGCTAAAGTCAACCAGAAGTCGCATTCCAGGTATCGAGCTCCAAGTGATATTATTTATTTGGGAGGGGGCAATCCATTGTTTTGTTGAATACAGCAGATCAGGGTTCCTCTCTAAGGCAGCGTCCAGTCAGAGAGGACTCCCACAAAACACCTGCATTGGGTACAGTTCGGGGGTCACTGGTGAGGTTTAATGTATGTGTTTATAAACTGGTGCTAGAGTCCATTCAGAACACTCTGCCCTCTGCCTAACTAAAGGCCCACACTAAGGACCCACCACAAGCCGTGCCCTGCTCGCGTGCTCACTCAGCAGTCGCCAACATGGTGCTGCTTGTTTCACCTCACATGTTTGCGGACACTCGAACAGCCTTGGCTTGGAAACTGCTGATGATGTGAGCAAAATGTTTAATTAGGGCACCTATTCCTCCGATACAAAGCTCTGCATGTGAAGCACCATTGGTATGAATTTAAAGCAGTAAACCGTGCTCTGAGAGTCCCCTTTATATTATGTTTCTGTTTCTCTCATCACCACCCTCTGAAAGGGTAATGCCAGTGGTTGCAGCTACAACTCAAATTAACGTGCATGGTGTCTCTTTTCTCCCCATTCTTGTAGGATTTCTAATCCTGGTATATGCTAACTGCACTTCTCCTATGTTCTACGTGAATAAATCCAGTGACAATCCCCTCTAATGGCCCCACTAATAATTCTTTCAAAAGTGATATTCGCACTTTCATTTTTAAACCTCTCGCATTCCACCCACTTCAGTTACGCTTGTTATTTCCCAAACACAGCTGCTTCATTGTGACGTGTATGGGTTTATTCTGAGAACCTGACATAATATTCATTCATTTATTTATTTTGCAGTTTTGAATAGCACGACTCGTCATTTCGACCACTTCTGACGGGTAAGAAAACGAGCATTTGCAATGCAATAGGTCCCGCGTTTTCGAAACTTTGACCTATTGCAAATGACAATGCCTTTTATTATTGCTGGTTTTCTAAACACATAAATAAAAGGCATTGTTGTTTACAATGCCATTAGCTCAAAATATCTGAATTGCGAAACCTATTGCATTGCAAATGCTTGTCTTTTGTATGGCCAAATACCCTACTCACCTAGTAACTGGAGACATTTGTGAAGTTAGGAAAAAATTCTCCTCAGTTACGTAGGGAACCCCCATTTTCTGGCTAAGGGGGTTCACGTTTGAACTTTCAAAAGGATCAGCCCAAATAGGTACCCTCTCTGAAATGCATATTCTGCAATGGCTGATACAGCACAAGTGGTTCTACCAATTAATTGCAGACAAGCATTAATACAAATTTTATTGCAGCACGGACTCCCACAAGCGGGAGGGGATGTTACCTTCATGGTAGAGGCCCACAAATCCTACAGAACAGAGGTATTCTATTCAATGGTCACATTCCCGACAGTAAATGCCAATTCAGAGAATTTTAACACAAACACTGAAGTAGCAGTACCAAATCAATACAGAGCATTTGAGGCACCTTACCACAAACATTGGAAAATGTTAGACTGGGTCCTTTCAGCAATGAGGGAGCAACATGGCCATTCTTAGCCAGTTGGACACCATGTACAGATATAGTAAAACATTACAAACCTAAAGGTAGGAGAACTATACAGATACTTAGTTGCACTCTATAGACGTCTAGTACAATTCGTTATGAAAAACGTAACGGCTATCCCACGATGGTCTTATCAAGTTGAACATCCACAATTGGGTACTACTGTAACTAGTCCAGTAGCCATTAATGCAATAATGGATAAGGTTCCCATAAGGCAGAATGAGTCAAGTCAAATAGGCTTTATTCGATAAAAACATATCATAAAAGCATCACAAATTAAAACACATTTACTTAACAAGCAAGGGTTAATCTATTTACGCCAAATTTTGAATTTAAAGGGAAGAAAATAGAACTAATATTAAAAGGTAAAAATCGAAATTTAGTCATTATTTTTTAAAATTCGAATTAAACATTTTGCTTAAGCCTTTTATTTCTAATGGACCATGCCCATGATAAAAATTTAGAGAGGCCACAAACACAGTAGTCGTGTATCTGCCATCAAAATGCGTAGTGCCTCATTGTGGTACCTAGTGCCCAACAACCGACATTGGTTTAAGCCACCTTTTCCTTGGCTGCACATACGCCGGGCATGCAAACAGAATATGGGCAACAGTTTCTGTTCTGGTTAAGCAGATAGGGCAAGATGATGTAGTTTGCGACGGGGGCTTCCATCGAGCAGTTAGGGCGCGCACTGGAAGAGCCCCAACCCTAAATCTAAAATAGAGAGCCCTATCGGCAGATTTCCAGACAATGTCCAGATAGGGTTCCGGAAACGGCACATCCTTAATCTTTAAAAACTCGTCCGTTAGTCTGCCCAGAGTATGATCAGTGCTAATTCTGGACGCAGCCCAATTCCAGTAAAGGGTCTTTAGGGTTGCCTTCGGGGCATAGGACCTACTAACCCAAGCTTCATTAAGGCCCAAATCACCAAGTAGAGCTTTTACATCTTTTAACCACTTTACTTTGTGCCATCCTGGCATTGACATTACTTCTGATAACGCTTTAGCGTATTTAGCCAGTTCTGGCCCTTCCCACAGCCGGGCCCATAAGAGCAACGCCCGGATTATTGCCAGATCGTTGATAGAATGGCATCCTAAGTCAAGCAATAAGAGTATCATTGGGGTGCTCTGCGGAAGTGACATAAGGTCCCTATAAAACTTATTTTCGGACCTAGTCAATTGATCTATGTTGAAAGTACCCCATAGCTCCACCCCATAAAGAGCGGAGCTAACTCCCTTCGCTTTATAAATATCAATGGCAGGGGCAATCGGCCTGATTAAAGAGGAGCTCTGTTCCTTAAGCAGCGCTTCCGTGACCCTCTTGTGATTTAGCAACATTTCACAAAGATGTGGGGTCCACTGCATGGTATCCGAGATGCGTATACCTAGATAATCAAATACAGTGACCCTTTCCAGGAAGACCTGATTCAGTAATGGGGGCGCCTTAGTTTTTTCGGGCGTTCAACACCAAATACTTTGTCTTATCTGTGTTTATTACTAAACCTCGTTGTGTATGAAAATTATCTAGGAGGCTTTGGAGGCCCACTGGGGTCTTACATAGTAAGAGCGTGTCATCAGCAAATAAGAGGGTGGGAATTGGCTCGCCCGCCAGGGATGGCGCATCTGATGGTTCTTTTAACAGGGGCTCAACCACACCATTCACATATAGTGAAAAGAGGGTGGGAGCAAGGACGCATCCCTGGCGAACCCCTCTCTCTACTGGAATTCTGTTAGTTTTCTGGCCCTCTGTGCCCCATCTTACTTGTGCAAAATTTCCTTCGTGGAGCCTCACTAATATAGACAAAATATTTGGGGGAATCCCCATATCGGACAGCACTCCCCAGAGGCTCTCCCTAGGCACAAGGTCAAAGGCAGTCTTTAGATCAATAAACGCAAGGTAGAGACTGCCTTTGCCTATGACAACTACCGTCCAGTAAATTGGCATTAGTCTGAAAGCCTGCTCTATTGTTCCCGTGCCAGCCCTAAAGCCCGCTTGATAGTCAGAGAGAATCTAATTTTCATTAACCCATTGTAAGATTCTCTCGAGTATCACCTTACCAACAACCTTCTGGGTGGAATCTAATAGGCTTATAGGCCGATAGTTGGAAGGGTCGTCCCTGAGCCCCTTTTTAGGTTTCGCCTGGCGAACAGCTGAGCAAGCAGAGTTTCGCGCAGGCGA
Organism: Lissotriton vulgaris; assembly: GCF_964263255.1. Taxonomy (NCBI): domain Eukaryota; kingdom Metazoa; phylum Chordata; class Amphibia; order Caudata; family Salamandridae; genus Lissotriton; species Lissotriton vulgaris. The sequence continues at coordinate 1,144,100,632 of NC_141687.1, read as the reverse complement.
AAACTTTTGTTTACCAGTATGGACAAAAGTCCCTCCTCTCTGTTCCATTGGCTAGCTCCATAAATGGAGGCTAGCCATTGGAAGAGAGAGGCGTCCGTCATTCTGCGAGGCGATTCGTGGGCGTTCCTGAGATTTTTTTTCTCATCCAGCCCCTTTTATCAAGTCCGTGCGGCTGTGGGCGGGGGTTTTTTTTTTTTTTGTTCGTCCAGGTTTCTTTTGGTCATTCTGCGGCCGACCGCCGCCGGAGGAAGTCCAGGTCCAGGTGAGTGCTGTCCGAGACTCGAACCTGGTTCTCCAGTTGAAAAGTCTGGAGGTCTGGCCGTTAGCCACACTCTCTCTCCTAATAGCGCTTCAAACTCCACTCCAAACCTGCTAAGCGTCTATTTTCTTTTCTTGAGTGGGGGGGGGGAAAGCTGGCGATGGATGATAGGTTATGTAGGACCCATCCTGTGATAGACGGCTGAGACCAGCAGAGGAACAGCTGACCTCAGCCTGGGTAAGGCTGGGTGGAGGGGTCGGTGTGACTAACCGGGTGTTTACTGTGCGCGACCTTTGACCCCTGCTTCTGGGCCTGAACTATGGAGTCACGAGTCTGGAGCACAGGATTAAACCATCTGTCTGCACGGGGTGGGGTCAGATGACCTGGATAGACAGGGTGGGTCAGGGGCAGAGCGGCTTTCTAGGGCCAGGTATAGTGCTGTTTGGCAAGGCGCTAGTTATTGGAGTACTGATAGCACCGGGGGCCCTGCTGGTAGTACCCTGTCACTTCCCGGCATTCTTTGCTGTTCTCCGTGGGGGGAGACCGAGAGGCTGCCCCGGACCCCCTCTTCACGTTCCCCCCCACTTTAAGTGGCACTGCGATGTGGGCACTTTCCAATGGCGCTTGCTGTTGTCCTCTGGCCTCCGATTTTCTCACTTTTCCGGGACGGGGTTTTGCCCTCCTGGTCCGTTTTCCCGGGGGGGACCCTGCCCTTGCTACTTCGTTAGCTCCTCGGGGCAAGGGTCAGAAGGGAGGAGTGTGCATCCCCGGGCTTTCATCTACCACTTCAGGGAATATTATGTAGTGCTCTCAACAACATGGCTGGAGACTCTTAACCCATAAGGAGGCGGCACCCCAAGGTGCAGTTGATGTAAATTCCTCACCTTTGGGGTTAAGGTCCCCTGGGATTGAGGGTGCTGAACAATAGACAGTAACACCCCCCGACACAAAGACCTACCAAACGTGGCCCCTCCTCCGGGCCACTTGCTGCTGCGGAATCCCCATTGGCCCTCATTTTCTCAGTATATGTACCATTTGATTACTATAAACGATCTATTGTGTGTTAGTTGTGTGAATACATGTTTCGTGTTGTCTTAGAAATGTTAGCAACCGTTTTCAATATATCAAATGTATCTAAGTGCTCGTGAAATGTGTTATCGTTCTACCTTTAATACAGTGCTTTGAAACAATACGTGTAAGGTATCGTCCATTTGCGAGAGATTAGGCTATTGGCATTCTAAATGACAATGGTTGTTGTGATCTCCGTGCACTCCTTAATATTGAACAAAGTTTCAAGCGATTTTGTTTGGCGCAATCCTTGTCGCACTGTGCCTTTCAGTGCCTTAAGTCGTTGGGAGAATGTGTGATTAGTAGATCACAAAGGGCCCGCTCTTTTAACATGAAACCATGGGGTATCTTCACTCATTAGACTTGACTTAGTTATCTTTAGTTTTCCAAATTAGAGAATCATACCACTGTTGAGATCATCAAATACTTTTATTCATTTCCAATTGGTTTCTTTGTCAGATATTTTAAGAAATTCATTCAAATCATGAGACATTCATTGCATTACTTCATGCCCAATGCATTTCGAGTTGTTCAGAGTAACCCTTCATCAGGGGCCTGTGAATGAAAGCATACAGGACCTAAGCATTCAGAAAACAAACCATAGGCTTATATAGTCACATTACAAATAAATTGAACTTTGTGGAATACATAGTCAAAAATAAAATACATAGACAAAATTGAAGATCATAGACAAAATTTGAAATACATGGCAGACATCTAGCGAACTATGTATAACGGCAATGTACTGAAAAATAACGCATTGGATTACCAGCTCTAGATAGTAAAGAACAAAAATGTGAAGTAGGTATGGGGTGCTGGCGATGGGATATACAAGAGGAAAAAACCTATAAGAGACTAAGTAAAAGCAGAAGCATGGCGTAAAGAACAAGACGAAAGAAGCGAGGTAAAAAAGCAGCATGACAAACTTACTGTGAGAGTAACGCGAGGTGCTCACGACGTTCCAAACGCGGAACCGGTCGGGTAAACAATAAGCCAATCAAGAGGCTTCTTATTGTCCTGTTGCTGAATCACGTGATGTTATGAACGTGAGAGAGAAGTCCGATATGGAAAACGGCTAGTACAAAGCTACTGTCAAAAAAAGAACAATAACTAATCTAATGTTGTCGGAGAGTGGATATCGAAAAAACGCAATAATGGGTAAATGTTGGATTATAAAAATACGGTTCGAAAACCGTGTGAACTGGAAAGCTGCGTAATGATAGGGTGGGGGTTTAAATCACGTGAAGATCAAACCAGGAAGTAAACGACTGCATGTGGGTGCGATCCGAGTGCCAATCGCGACGTGGTCCAAATAGAAAGAAACGGGGAGTAGTGCATGATGTAAGGGGCATATGAGGAGACAGCTGAAAAGCTAATGTGTCGGTAAAAATGTGTCGAAAAAAATGAGGGTCGAGCTAGGAGGAAAATGCATGTTGTGGTGCATACTGGGGATACCTATGTGATATTGGGTTACAACGTTCACCATAAACATATTGAAAGTAAAACAAGCATAAATGCCTCGAAACAATACATAGCAATAAGTGGTTGCATGAACAGCACTCCGTCTGTAAATAAGAAGTCTAGCGAGCTGATATTAAAGCTGGGATGTCAAGTGGGTATGACGAGGGAGCGAAGGGGCCTCAAGGTCCAATGTTGTGCTACGGTATCAGAGAAAACATGAGAATTCGATTCTGTCATTTATCCCTGTTGGTTGAAGGGAATTTAGTTTTTTAAGCCAGAAAAATTCAGTCTGTAAGCGCTGTTTAACGGGATCCATGTCACCGCGTTGTGGGAGTATCTCCAGTATGGTACATTTTAATTGTGCTATTTGATGGTTGGATTCAAGCCAGTGTGTGGCCACAGCAGATTTCATATTCTTTGTGAGAATGTTACTTTTATGTTCAGACATTCTTATCTTTATCTTCCTTTCTGTTTGACCAACATATATTTTGCCACATGGGCATTTGATAGCGTAAATTACGTTTTTAGAGTCACAAGTTCCAGTGTATTGTAGATCGATTTTGTAACCTTTTGTAGGATGCATGAATGTTTTTTCGGTTATTACATTATTGCAGTGTATGCAATTCAAGCATTTGGACATTCCTTTGTTGGGTTTTAATTTCTTTTTTGATAGTGAGAAACTCCTTCAGATTTCTTGATCTTTTGAACGCGAAAGTTATTTGGTCACTATACAGGTTTTGAAGGTCTGGTTCATCTTTGATTAAAGACCAATGCCGATTAATGATTCTCTTGATCTTTTTGGCTTCAGTCGAGAATTTCAAAACACATACTGTTTTTTGTTCTGTGGTTTGAGGTGTAGGCGTCAATAAGCTCTCTGGGTAGTTTGGCTACTTTTTTTGAGTGATTCTTCTAGAATCTCTTTAGGATATCCTCGGGCAAGATATTGTTGTTGTTGCTCTACCATAGTTTTTTCCAAAATAAGAGTCAGAAGTAATTCTTTTCAGTCGAATGAATTGAGATGTAGGTAGTTGTTTCTCAAGGGTTTCAGGATGGAAACTTTGAAAAAGTAAACTGGAGTTGCGGTGTGGCTTTTTTGTATAATTTGGTTTGTTTTTGCTGGTTGATGATTTGTGATTTGTACATCTAGGAATGAGATGGTTTCTTTGTGAATAGTGTGGGTAAATTTGATTCTGGGATTCAGTTGATTAAGTTCTGTGATGTTGTTCAATAATTGACCAACATCCTGAACAGATTGCCAAAGCCTTAAATCAAGGAGAATATAGTCAATCCTTGACGTGTGGTTGACCCTATTATATGTATGAGCACCCATGGGGTCTGAAATAGTTCTACCGTTGGCTGCTCTCAGTCCAAACTCCATAGTCAATGCATTCAATTGAATCGCCCTTTGTGACCATCTTTTTATTGGCTGGATTGTCATCATTGGTATGCCCCTCCTTGTATCTTCCTCAGCTAGACCTAAAATGTCTTCTGTCGCAAGGGGCTCGCATGTGCAGTTAAAGTCCCCTGCGACCAGAACTTGCATGCCATCATGGCAATCTGTGAGTTCACTTTCTAGCATGGCTACTGTTGGGGATGGGGAACCACCTATAGGACCCCATGCATATATATTAAATATCTCGAGGGTTCTCCCCTTATTTGGGCCCCTCAATGAGATTCTAAGAATATCTGGCGAGTTGCATTGCTTTTGTGTAATTTTACAGCCCAGGGAAATGCTTACCCAGATGAGAAGCCCGCCTAATGGGCGACCCCTCCCAGAAACTGGGAATACTGCAGGTAAAAAATAAGTAGTGTATCCAGGTCTGTGTTTGGGTTCCAGGCTCCAGGTCTCCTGGAAGATACAGATCATATACGCCTCCACCAGGGTGTTCCAGTCTGGGAATTCTAACTTCCTAGAGATACCTGCTATATTCCAGCTGATGATCTTCATTAGCTCAGTATCACCCGCTACTTGGTCCTGTAAGCGGCCTGATTGTACACTGGATAGGATCAACTCCACTCCTGTAGGCTCAATGACCAGGGGCAACGGGGAAGGGACACACAAAGCCGGGGCGTTTCTCTGATCAATTGGTTGCACTACTGTGGTCTGTGGAGCTGTACAATGAGTATAAAGGAAGATGATCCCTGTGTCAACACCCTATGTCGGGTCCATAGCAATCAGGACCACTACCAAAGTCAGAATTAGGATAAATACAATAGTCTCCAGCAAGCCCTCCCCAAGGTTGGTTTCCATAATTCTGCCTTTGGTTTTGCTTGCTGCGGATAAAAGTGTCCCAAATCATATGTTCTTATTCCACTGTTGCCATACTCATTTTGGTGGTTACAAATAGACCTTACAGCTCGCACATCTCGAAAGTTAACTAGGATGCAGTCACCTGGGATATCCTTTGTCCTACTGCCCACCCAGCCAACTCTTCTAGCAAACAGAACCTTTCCATCAAATTGCCTCGGCAGGGGCCTATTGTTATTTAGCCAGAATGTAGTTTTGTTTTTGGGTTTTGAGTTCAGTATATGATTCTGACTTACCCGGCAATAGACGAGGAACTCCCGTTAAAACAACTACATGAGACATACTTGTGGGAGGCAGATCGATATGGGTAGACATAATGCCGTGCTATCGAACGCATCAGGCTTTTGGGGCAAGTCTTTTCTTTGCTTCGCTACATTACTGGGAGTAGCTTTGTCTATCTGACTCTGTATAGGTGCACTAGCACTATTTCCCTTGTCCCCTTTGGTTGTTGATTGATTACTTGGTTTGCTACCCTTTTTAGCAGCTGTTACTGGGGGATTATTTCCACTCAGCTGCCCAGTAGCGCCTTTTTGGTTTATCTGTGGAGGATCTGCCAACTTCGGTTCAGCTGTAATGAGGCTATTTTTGGAATGTAGCTTAATTAATGCCTTTACGGAAAAGAAGTTATCAAGGGTCCCTTGTTCGAAACTATCAAGCCTTTTTGATAAAGCTTTTACCCTCTCAAGTACCGGCAATATAAGGGACTTCACAATTTGTTTGATGTGAGCAATGAGGGGGATTTCTTTTGGAAGACTTGATGAACTCTCTGGATTCGGGCTAGTACTAGGCAGCTGGATTGTATTAATACTCGCAGGTCCACAGTTTGCTGAGATATTAAAGGGTTTCTCCAAGAGAGCCTCCATCCCTTCCCAGAAGCATTCACTGGTTGGTGGACCTCTATTTTCAACTGGGGTAGTTACAGCATCGGATACATAGCTATTAGCATTCCTCACCTTTAGTGTTTTATGTTTAGCAGCCACTTTATTTTTCCTAATGCCACCTACATTCCCCTTATTGTTTTGTGCAATTGGTCTTTCCCTAGTAGCGAGTTCAGACCCGCGCCTGGCCAGCTGCCCTCTGGTAGTTACATGCGCGCTATCACTACTTGTACTTTGCTGCGATTCAGAAACCGAAATAGAGCTTAGTGGCGTTTAACAATACCCGTTACCTGTAGGAACATCTACCTGGGATTGGAAGGTAGTGGAAGTCTCAGATAACCTGTCGGGTAAAGGTAAAGGTGGAATCTCCGAGGATATATTGCTCATCGTAGGGACTATATCCTGAATTGTTGGAACATGGCGAGCCCCTGGGAGAGCGACAAAAGATGATGCCAATATTGAGTCCTGGGAGTTAGAAGTGAATATTGATATATTAGAACAGGGCAGGGGTGGAAATGAACCCGCATGGAGCGAAAGGTGGCGTTCTGTACTTTCTATGGCATTAGCCACAACCCCAATGGTTTTTTGCAGCATTAGATCTATTGTGGTCAGGCTGGGAAGCTGGAGATTAGGAGCCGCTTTTTGCTTAGGGACAGGAGCAGGTATTGCAGGTTTGCGCTTTACCATTCTTAGGCACTTTCAGTAAGAAAATATAGTACAAAATCAGAAAATAGATAGTACAAAATCAGATACCATATTAACTGCTAGCGCTAGCAAAGACAACACTATGTCTAGCACGATGCGATGCACTACGAGATGAAGCTCCTTTTACAACTATTACTATGCGTCTACAACACTTATTTAGCACCAGATGGAAATCATACAAAAGGCAGTTAAAAAATGAGACCACCTGCAAAAGTGCAAAAACAAATCCAAGAGGGGTGGCCAAGCCCAGCCTTACCCGGCCACTAATGGCCACAAACGTTCCCGCCCTTGTCCCGGGCTTCTCCCGGGACACTCCTGCGCGCTCCCGTGCAGCGGGTGTCTGAGGCAGTTTAATTGTCACGTGTGAAAGCCGTGGGCGGGGTTGTCAGCCGAACGCGGGACCAGCTGGTTCAGGTCAGGCAGGGACTCCTGGTACTTGCAGTCCCTGCTAGCGTTCAGCGCTATCTTTCCTCTGGCAACCTTGCCCCACAGCCTGCACGCACAGATGCCCGGTGGACTAGGCTCCCTTTTGGTGAGTTCAAAGCCGCGAAGCGGCACCCGCGAAACGGGTGCGGCGAGAAATGGTGTCCAAAGTCTCCTCCCACAGCTAACACTGGCAGCAGGGCTCCTCCCAAAGAACAAGGGCAGTGAGGATCCCCGTAGAGGAAAAGGAGCGGTGGGCTTTAATCGTGCAGAAGCCGTGGGCGGGGCTGTCAGCCGAATCCGGGACCAGCTGGTTCAGGTCAGGCAGGGACTTCTGGTACTTGGAGTCCCTGCTAGCCTTCGGCGCGATCTTTCCTCTGGCCCCCTTGCCCCACAGCCTGCACGCACAGATGCCCGGTGGACTAGGCTCCCTTTCGGTGAGTTCAAAGCTGCGAAGTGGCATCCACGAAGCGGCACCCGCAAAGCGGGTGTGGCGAGAAGTGGTGTCCAAGGTCCAAAGTCTCCTCCCACAGCTAACACTGGCAGCAGGGCTCCTCTCAAAGAACAAGGGCAGTGACGAGTCTGCTCTGGGTTGCACAAAAGTCAAGTAAGCTTGAAGCAGTGTTAATTCATACGGGGCCCCAAGAAAAACCTAGAATTCTCACATTATGCCTGCCAATGAGGATGGTTCCCCAGGTGGAATTCTGCGCCACATCGGGCACAGTATTTGCTGCAGTATATACCAGAACACATGGTATACCATCATTAGCGGCTTACACAGATCCAAAATGAATAAGGGGCAGCCTCTGCCCTGGATTAGGGGATACTAAGTAATATACAGGGGGAAGCAGCAGCGCTGGCTATATGCCAGATATTTATGCAGGTTGATCCGGTAGATCAGGAGTACAAGTTACCTAAAATTGAGAAAACCTATACATCTATAGGTAGAGATTATTTGCGAGCCATACCTAACTAACCACAAATTAAGGGTAATTCTGAAAAGATAACTCTAAGCACGCACCTGAGTATTCGAAAAAATTGGATAATAAGAAAAATAAGGAAAAGACTCCTTCACGGTGTAGATCTCTTCAACGGGAGTCCACTGAAAAACGTTAGAATTAGTGTAACCGTGATTCCATTCAACAACCTGGTTGCACGTCCTTCTCTTTCCTTTTAGGAGTCATCTGAAAAAGGTTCAGAGAGATGGGGACGATTAGATCAGAGGAGTACATGGAAGTGAAAGAATCCAAAGATCTTCGGACTACATAATAAAAAGGAAGATAAACTGCCACTGTCAATGCCTCAATTTTAAGACGAAGTTGGCCAGGATTAAAGCCGAACATGCTACAGATATTGAGGACACGGGTTCTGAACCGGGAGTGCGTTCTGACCATGCTGGACAACGAGATAAATCTCACAATAGTTCACTAGTCTGGTGGCAATAGCAATGTGTGATTACGTCCAGGTGGAAACGGAAGACCAGAGAAGGAGTGTGTCTAATCAGTTATGAGTTGTAACTCCAGATGGAGGGGATATAGAACACACTATCAATGTTCTCTGTTGGCAGAGCTTCTCCTTAGGCTACGGCATTCTCTTGGCTAAAATAGATTGGCCACAAGAGTTTGTTAGGGATTGGCCACAAGGAGAAACTGTAATTTTACCAGCCTGTCCCAACCATGTTTCAGAATCTGTGAAACACTCGTATGCTTAAGAGTTGTGATACCAACATGCTCTGAGGCTTTAATTACAGCCTCTGAGCACTTCTTTCTAAAAAAGCTTTGTCCTGCCTACTGCTGGGACACTCTCTCTCCTGACGCTTTTTAAAATGTTTATAGCACGCATTGGCAATGCAATAGGTCTCGCATTTGTGAGAGTTTAAGCTATTGGCAGTGTCAATGACACTGCCTTCTATTTGTTTTTAAAACACATACATAAAAGGCATTGTCATTTAGAATGCCAATAGCTCAAACTCTCATAAATGCCAGACCTATTTCATTGCAAATACTTGTCTTAACCTGTTTTAACCAGACACGTTTTTCTTAAACTACATGATAAAACTTTGCACATTTAAAGATAAGTGCACCTTCAGCATTATTTCACTGGTGCTGCAACTGATAAACGTTTTATAAAAATCTAAGGTGTTTTTGAATTGATTGTTCTCCTACAGAATGTTTCATTTTTTTCCAAGGTTGACATTGCTCTTGCTATGTTACTGAACAGTAAGTTTGAATGGCGATTTGTTCGTACGACTTTAAATGTAGGAAGATTCCAACTCACATGTCTTGCGTTTAATGTGTAGATTTGTGCCTTGCATTGGTTGGTCTCTTTGTATGCCTTTTCTGTACCCTCAAACTGGATGTTAATCTACTAATAGTTTTATTTAGGAACCCATAGCCCCAGTAGTGTTTGTCTGGGTATAGTCCGCTGTTTATGAAAGGTTTTATCTTTTATACATAACGTCTTGTGAATTTTTAGGACCTGCAATGACTTTTACGCTTGCTACGATCGGTAATAAAATAATTACTATAATTATAAATATTTCTGATCTTGTTTTATTTACTCCAGTTGGAAACATAAAGTACTCCTTAAACTGTGCACTAAAGTTTGTCAAAATTTGTCATCTGTTCTCTTCAATGGTGTCAAACTCTGTACATTTCTACTTGCTCCATCTTAATTTATTATCCGTTTATTTGTGTGAAGCACTATTAGATGTGCATTTCCGTTAATGCCCCATGTAAATATAAATGTAAATGTACATGTATTTATATAGCGCAAATCGCCCACATCGCAGGCATCTATGCGCTTGCTTAGGGAACCCGTCCTGGTATTCCCCTGTGAGATACCCCGGCAGGGTATCCACAAGGTGAAAGCCAGGCATCCCGCCGCGAGGGGCCGTTGTGGAGATTAAGCAAGCTATTGCCCAGAGTCGCTGAGTGTGAACCCATGAGTCGAGTAGGCACCGGAGTGAGAATTATAGAGTCCGTGGAATTATTGAGCCCAACCCCCGTCGGGGCGGGGAATTGAACCCTGGTCCAGGGCCGACCTCAGCTTCCGGGTCTGCCACCTCTAACCCCTGAGCCACACTTCTCCACTGCTAAAATGCTTTCTTCCCTAGATATGGTTACTTGTTGATTTATGCAACACAAAAGATGATGTACAGAGTGCTGAAACTTTTCAACCAATCAACCTCAGTTAAAATATCTGGGTTTAATTCATCTATCTTTTTCTCACTACGCCACCCCTGTTTGGACCCAGCCGTATGCAAATCAGTCTTGACCCGGCTCCTCATAAGAACAGTCCAGCCTGAACTGCCTGGCCAGATCCTCCCTGGACCAGAAACAAGCACCCTGGACTGGTTTCGGCGTATAACCCTTCATCAGCAAGGCAGCTTGAATCCATTGGCACGGTGAGCAAGAAACCCACGCATGGCATACTCTTGGCCACCTAGTGCAAACATAACAAGATGATGCACAGAGTGCTGACACTTTTCAACCACTTAACCCCAGTTTTTTTCTTGGGTTGCATTTTCGCCCTTAGTGGGAAGGGTATGTATGCCCAGACGTGGGTTCCTTGCTTGCTAGGCCACCGGTTTGAGTTTGCTACTTGTTGATTTACTCATGTTTTTTACCTGTCGTCCTTGTGCCTGACAAAACCTGTCTTCAATATTGTCAAATCCTTTATATATAATATTAGACCTGCAGACATTGTTTGTAATGTCTCAAAGTATTTTCCTCCTTGTAGGTTGTATCTGCATTCCCCATTTAAACTGCGCCTTGCTCAACAGGAACTATCTAATGTAAACAGACCAAATCATTCTGCCCTGCCAATTCAAATGAAGTACTTTCTAGATAACATTTGGGATTCCTACGTCTACCCCTCATAGCTTTTTAAAAATGCTTCTAATAACCTTTACGAACTCGGACCTTACTTCTCCCATAGAGATACTTTTTTCAGGTCGAGGCCTACAGGTCAACGCAGCTGCCTGGTGTGCTAACTGCGTCTTGTGTGAATTCTGAAAGCTTACCTGTTAATGCATTCCACCCATTGCTGACCATTGGCTTTGTTGTTTATAACTCTCAGTTGCTTGCTTTTATAACTCTCAGTTCTCCAGTATTAGGGGTGTCTTTCATAGATTCACATGCCTGAATCATTCCCCGTCGTCGGAGTGGGAGTCCCACGGTACATAAAAAAGTAATAGTATGCCAAAAATATATATAGCAAATACCAGTTATACTAAACCAGGAAGTAAAGTAGCCCCAGCTACAGTAGAAAAAACTTCCACATTAGTGACTATCCCTGTCATTTTGTATAGCCCAAACTGCAGCCAATCAGGCGACCGCACCCACCAGAAGGTTCTCCCCAGAGGCTCAGGCTGTCAGATTTTTTACCGCACGTCGTGTGAAGGGAGTCTCCCTGAGCTCTGCTCAGTTTCTTCATTTACTTCATTTATATTAAAAAAAAATCTTCATATTTCACAGTTTTGTGATGTCTTCTTACATGAAGCCTATTTGTTGACCCTGTGTCACTTTTGGAAAGCTGAGACCGTTCCGGTTATCTTCACGAATATATGGATCATTTTCTCTGCCTGTCGCTGACATGGTAGGATGAGAGGGGGATGTTCTTGTGATTGGGCTCTACCCCCTTCTGATGTGGGAGGATTTTCTTTATTTATATGGCACCTTAATGTTGCAGTGATGTTTTTGGCTTTACTTCACCAACTGAGGTTGCTTCAAAAGTAAAGGGTCTTTGACCTACTCTGAGTCTGCCTCCCACATCTACGCCCACGTGATTTACTCTCAGGCGTTTAGACTCATTCTGCGCACTTTTCTTCTGAGAACGTGCCAGCTGGTTGACAAGACGCTCTTTGTATTCTATGCCAATCTGCCGTCACTGGTGCTCTACGGTGTCACAGGGCTACAGGATCCTGTTGAAAGTGCCCTCTTATGCACTGGTTGTAAGTCGCAGGGAGCTGCGCAACCGACAAAGAGCTTCGTCAACAAACAGCCTCATCTTCGAGTGCATTCTGCCTCGTCGATGGTGAGCCTCGTCGACGACGAGTTTTTTCCTCGTCGACGCTAGCCTCGTCGACGGTGCGGGTGGCATCGTCGACGGAAAGCCTAGTCGATGACGAGGTAGCTTCGTCGACGTCGAGCCTCGTCGACGACCAGGGAGCTCCGTCCGACGAGCCTCGTCGACGGTGCAGGGTGTCCCTCGTCGACGGTGAAGTGCAATCGTCGACGGTGAAGTGCAATCGTCGACGGTGAAGTGCAATCGTCGACGGTGAAGTGCAATCGTCGACGGTGAAGTGCAATCGTCGACGGTGAGGAGCCTCGTCGACGGTGAGGAGCCTCGTCGACGGTGAGGAGCCTCGTCGACGGTGAGGAGCCTCGTCGACGGTGAGGAGCCTCGTCGACGGTGGGGTGCCTCGTCGACGGTGGGGTGCCTCGTCGACGGTGGGGTGCCTCGTCGACGGTGGGGTGCCTCGTCGACGGTGGGGTGCCTCGTCGACGGTGGGGTGCCTCGTCGACGGTGGGGTGCCTCGTCGACGGTGAGGTGCCTCGTCGACGGTGAAGAGCCTCGTCGACGTTTGAGAGCCTCTTCAGCGGACATGTCACTGAAAGCTTTGGCGATGGTTGGCTCAATACCAGTGGGCCACTGATAGTGGCCCTTTTGACATGTGGTCCATCGGCAGTTGGCCATTGGCAGTGGGCCCAGCATCTCTTGGCTGTCAACAGTGGACCGATAAACAGTGCAATTGGGGCCATTAACAGTGGGCACATCGACAGTTGGCACCGCAAGCTTTAGGTCCGTAAACAGTTGGCCCATTGACGACAGTTCAGCTTAGTCAATAGCAGGCTCGTCGACGACATTCTAAGTCGACAAAATACTCAGTTCATCAATCATCCTTAGTGATGGTGAGTTTAATTATTGAACGTTGGCCAAGTTAAGGACCAGTTTCGTTGACAACAAGAAGTACGTCTACGGAGGGTTTGTAGACTGACAGCGTCCGCAGTCACCTCCATAGTAGTTTAAGGCTGCAACAGTTTTCCTATGCGGACACTGAGGGTCATGTTTTTTGGTTGACCTCTTTGATGGTCCATGGTTAGGTTCGTCAAACCTTGATCCAGTTCAGTTTATGTACAGTGTTCCTTTGGCCTACTTATTAGTCGTAGCATCCTTTCAGCAAGATCCTCCGGAGGAGTGATGTCGTTTTACTCGACGCCATATTTTCTAGGAATGGCTTAAGTCTTAGCCAGACTCATAGCCTCGGTTTCTTGGGATGCCATGTCCTGTCCCTTGACGAGATCTTGCATGAATCTTTATTATTCTATCCTCCGGCGGATGTTCGCGGATTAACCTCCTTATGTAAGGAACGGTGACGCGCTTTCATCAAGCCCTTGTCACCAGGATAGAGGCGGAAGGTTTTTTCTCTTTAAATTTTAGATTGGCAGAGATTTTGAGCTCTGCTTAAGCCTAAGATTGGCGCTGGTGGCTCTCTCGAGCCTCAAGTACATATTTCCAACGCCAGACATTTCAACTCGCTTGTCTAGTCTCTCAACTTCAATCATACCCATTTTTTGCACTGGCGACCAAGAGACATCCTCGCAGCTCTGCTTCTTCTTTGACGTCTACTTTCTCACGACAGAGAAGGTCAATGCTTCGTATTGTTTGGGAGGAGCAGTTGTCTACAAGAGCTGCACCCACAGTTCAGCAGGCAATCTTTTAGCTATCTTAACAAGATCAATTTTTAACATAGGGGCACAGAATGTGCGTATCCATGAAAACCCCTACACTGACGCTTCTAGAATTTTTAACAAAAAGGATGGAAGGAGATCATCATCAACAACACACCGTGCAGTGCTCATTGCATCTCCAAGCTTTGCAGTATTGTGTTGCGGAGTTAGGGTTGGAAGAACCCTTAGTTCTTCGCCCACAAGTTCAAACTGTGATAATGGACGCTCCTTTTTGTAGATGTCCCTTCTGGGCCATCAAATTGGCCAGACAATACCGCGCCTTCGGTTCTCTACAGTACGGGGATCATCCCTTTCGTGGTGCCCGAGGAGTTTTCACATTTTATTCCAAGAAGTTCCACCCAGTATCCGGTATACAACTGTATTATTAGACTCTAATTCGTATACAGGAAGTCGTTTTTCCAGGAAACTACGACTTACTTTAGAGCCCATCCTTAGTCCATTCCAAGTGAGATAAGGGTGGAATATCTCTGGGATTTAATTTGGTCACCGATGCCATTTGTCTGTTGGGAATTCTAATTGTGATGTCATAAGGACATGCTCTAGAATTTGGCAATTTCTTTTCTACTACGCCTTCATAGTGACCGCTTTCACCTAATCTGCGCGAGTCATTCACAAATGTACTTATGGATACATCAGGGACCGTCGGAGTGGTTCTGAATCAAATACGGAGTTGGGTTTTTTCCTCTCAGTTCCTCATCAACTAGCTGGTCAGAAATGTAGCGCCCGATTTTTTTCGTCATCTCTGCGCAAAATTTTTCAAATGTTGTACCTCAAGAAGGTTTTTCAAATATTACTGCCAGAGGACTTGACAAGTGCACTCGACCTCCAGAGTGACAAGATTCAGGTGCCAATCCTTCCACAGCACGGGACGTGGCTGCTCTTTACTCTAAGTTTTAATCATTTTTTATCACAGGCCTATCTTTTGGGACTCTCGGTCCACTCCACGTGATTCTTATCTAGATCCTGACAGCCTATCTGTGTCTGTAATACATACGCATTCATCATTTCTGAGACAAGTTTATTTAAAAAGGATCACTGTTTCAATGCCTAGTTTTTATCAATATACCATGTCAAGTCCCAATTATTCCTAGTTACGACACAGAATTGTCTAGGAACAGCAATCAATGCAAATCCAACAAGGGTATGTTGTCTCTTACGAAAGAGAAGCCTGCAGCTCTTACTTGATGTTTCTTTTACGTACATTACAGTCTATTTCATTAGATTCTCGAAATTTCAACTGGCCATGACCTCCACCTGCATCCTGTTGGTTTCCTTCTGCACTGGATAAAGCTGCTAAAGCAACTGCATAGCAGTGGTTTCAGGTCGCTGATTCATTTGAAGATCTCATTACAATCACTCCTCGATGCGAGAGGTCTTTTCTTGGATGAATCCAAGACAGAAATTTGTACACAAGGTGTGTTTTTTCCTTCAAAAAGTTCAAATTGCACAATCACCATACACGCATCCCTCGGGAATTGGGGAGCACTCTTTTAGGGGCTGAAGGTCTTGAGTAATGCAGCCCTCAAATAAGGGGCTTGGTACATCATTCTGCTGAGCCAAGGGCCATCTTCTTTGCCCTCCAATTTTGTTGCGCAATAATTTCAAGGAGACAACTGTATTGTGGCGCATAGATAATACAACTGGTATGCACTATGTCACTAAACACAAAGGGCTAGATCAGCTCGGTTGCCTCAGGAAGCCTGTGATCTATGGGCATGAGCTATGCAACACACACTCAACTGTATGGCGACTGCATGTTCCTGGTACAAGACACAGTCTGGCAGGCACTCTCAGCAGGACGACAATTTCCACTCTCGAGTGGGTTTTTCTTCAGACGGGGGAGGCATCCCCACAAGGATTTACAGGGAAAGGTGTTGTCGTCCATATGATCTCAATCTGCTTCCGTTTTCCACCGATACCTTTGGGACCTCAAAGTTCTGCGGAAGAACAAGATGGAGTGGTGTCGAGGGTTCCTCTTTACCCCTGATGGCTTCACCAAAACTGGTTTACTGAGTTTCTCTCTTTTCCAGTCGGAGTGCGAACCAATTCGGTCGTGTCCACCTCAGGATCTATTTTTCTTCCAGAGCGGCCAGATTTATCACCCGGAACCGCCATCTTTGAGGTCAGCGGCCTTGGCCAATGAGTACCTTTTGGTTCGCCCATCTAAAATCCCTGCGGTTTGC
This sequence comes from Lissotriton vulgaris, assembly GCF_964263255.1. Lineage (NCBI taxonomy): Eukaryota > Metazoa > Chordata > Amphibia > Caudata > Salamandridae > Lissotriton > Lissotriton vulgaris. The sequence goes on along the minus strand of NC_141687.1, from coordinate 1,144,084,592 downwards.
AAGGAGGTGTTCGCCATAACAGGGACACGGTCTCAAATGGAAATGTTTTTGCGGTGTCTGATATTGTTCGGCTGGACTTCATCCTTTTACTCCTAAAACAGAAAGGATCTTCCAGTTTTTTCTTTTCGCTGGCAAGTTCAGGATTGCCTCATGCAACTCTAATAGTTTTTTTATTGGCAGCAGTTCCAGATGCCGACGAGATAGGACCACATCTTTTTATTCTTCAAAAAATATAAATCAATCCTTCAAAGGAATTTTCAGAATGTTTTTTCTACGCCAATTCATCCATTACCATCGAGACATCTCAATGTGGTAATAGCGCAGTTCATGTGCTATCCTTTGCTCCTATCCTCAGTGATCGTCTGAAATGACTTGAAAGGTGTCATTTTCTTTTTATTGGCTTTGACATTCCTCTATTAGAGTCAGTTAGGTTCATGTTTTATCGGTTCTTCAGCCCTTTCATACAGTTCACTATGACTCTGTGGTGGTTCGCGTTACTCCGGAATTCATACTTACAGTGCCTCCGGAATTTCTTTCGGAACGAGCCTATTAATTTAAAGGCATCTTTTCCTCCACCACTATCAACAAATGGGTTTTGCATACACTTGATATTAGGATAAGTTTCAAATGTTCTATTTACCTGGAATAGTTCGATTTCGCAGATCCGATCAATTAGTTATTAACTAGGGTACGATTAGTTAAAACCCAACAGGATCTTGGCGAACAGTTGCATTATGGATCTCTGCTTCGATCGATTTTTTGCCATGCACAAGTTGGACAGCTTTGCTAGCAGCCCCTAGAGCGCACTCTGCAAGGCCAATGTCTTCCTCAACTGCTTTGTTTGCTGGAGTTCTTCTCCAGCACATCGGCAGAGCGGCAACCTAGGTTAGCAGGCATGCTTTCACCAATCACTACTGTTGGTTGCAGCCAGTGAGACCGATGTTTACATGTGTCAAGCAGTTCTTTGTAATCTTTTCTACTAAGGTGAGCCTCTGTTCCCACCTCTTTTTTTCCTGCAGTCAGACGCTTATGATACCGTTTTCAGTGTGAACATTCTTCACTAGATGCATTTTATCATGCTTCGGGCTATGTTAATGCATTTCATATGTTTCATGATAATGTGCACAGTTTTACAAGCTGGGTTACTATGGCGTCTGCCTAGCAAGGATATTTACTGCTATCTACTCTGATTCAGGCATGTGAATCTATGAAAGACACCCCTAATACTGGAGAAGAACAATAGTTACTTACCTGTAAACAGGTGGTTCTCCAGTATTGGTGTCTTTCATAGATTCACATGCACCCGCCCACCTCCCCTTCAGAGGCTCTTAGGATACATTGGTTTACTATCACTCCGTGCGAGAACATCTGACAGCCTGAGCCTCTGGGGAAAACCTTCTGGTGGGTGCTGTCGCCTGATTGGCTGCAGATTGGGCTATACAAAATGACAGGGATAGTCACTAATGTGGAAGTTTTTTCTACTGTAGCTGGGGCTACTTTACTTCCTGGTTTAGTATAACTGGTATTTGCTATATATATTTTTGGCATACTATTACTTTTTTATGGACCGTGGGACTCCCACTCCGACGACGGGGAATGATTCAGGCATGTGAATCTATGAAAGACACCAATACTGGAGAACCACCTGTTTACAGGTAAGTAACTATTGTTCTTGTTTGCTTTCTATTTGCTGGCTTTATTTGTTTTAGGCTGTCCCGCTTTAGTTTGTCTGTCCGGTGACGCATTGCCAGTTTACTGTATTCGTCAAAGTGTTTGGTTCCTGTAAACTCAGGGAACCTCTTTTGCCACATATGGTACTGCACCCTGCAGAAGAGATGGTAAATCCCCCCTACCCATAATGCTTTGCTTGTAAGACAGTACCACAAGTACATTCAACTAGCTATGCCCATATATAAAATTAGTAGCTTTGAAATATGACAAAGTAATGAATTCCGGATTAAGTTCTACTCTGTGTGGAGCTGATGAAGGTAAATGAATGGGGACACTCATATAAATGTGAGAAGTTCTTGTGAGTGAAGTAAGCACTGCAAGCCTAGCTTAGGACCAAGTGTATGTCCTGCCTGAAGCCCTTTAGGAAAATAGTCCATTGAGGCTATAATTAAGATCTAGGGAGTAACAGCACATGTAACAGGGTGTCTTCATGGGATGTTACAAGAGACCAGGTGGTTACTAAGGAGGGACTACTAAACCTATTGCCCAATGAAGAGCCGCCATTTACAAAGGACAGGGGCTAATTAAAAAGATCGGCTAAAAGTGGGCAGAGCTTTATTTACATATCCTCAATATAGCATGTTTTAAAGAGACAGCGTAAGTGCTGCCTAGGCGAGACCTAAAAAAGGTTCCTGGACCTGTCGGACCCTGCCATCTGTAGACTTCTCCCCTTTCTATCAAAACTCTTGAAAAATTAGGTCAACTCTAAGATACAAAGCTGTGTAGAGTAACTATCTAATGCATCCTGTGTGAGCTGATATTAAACCACCATGTATTACTGAACTTGTGAACACTTCAGTGACCGATGACTGCCGGATGATTATTGACTTGTGGTGAGAGGATACTGATACTTTTGGACTTTTCTTCAGCCTTCAACACCACTGACCACTTCTTCTTACTACAGCGCCTTGAGAGCTGGACTTTGGGCAGAATGTACTACCTTTCAACAGATTATCATATTGGGACAGCTTTGGGCAGTTGTCCCACAGCAGTCACTTTATTCGCAAACTATGCATTTACTCGAATTATAATAGTAACTAGAACGCCAAGTCACTGCACTTATGGACTTTTATTTTTAGCACTTGAAAGCCCGGAAAAGGAATGTGTTTTAAAAAAAAATTTTTTTTGACCTTTCCCGCAAAGTTATACCACAGAACACCTACACAATAATTTTCTCCTTCAGTGCGTTCAGAATACCAATATAAGTATTCTTTTCAACCTTGTTACCCTGTGAGAGAATGTAGACAGTATCTGCACTACCTTCCTGTAGCCGAAATAATTCACATCAAATGTACTTATTTATGTTTAAACTCTATAAAATCATTAGACCATTAGTCCTCTCTCAAAACTTCAGAAACATATACGAGCCTTTTTCCTCTGGTTGCTTAACAAAATCAAATTTGATATTCTTAAATACAATCTCAAAAAATATGGCATTAGAGCCCTCAGAAGTCTTTGGCTCACAACTTTCGATCTCACATACGTTCTTCATAAGAGCAGAAGGCAAATTTTGAAAATGTTGTAAGGCTTGGCTCTTTGATCAGTAACTGTTTAATGATGGGAGTAAATGTCGAAATTTCACTAATATAGCACCAATTTCACTTTTTCCATATGAGTTACATTAACTGTTTTGCACCCTCCAGCAGCACCACATTTTTGCTACTATGCTGAATCTGGACCTTGACTCTCTCATTCTAACTGAGACTTGGTTAAAATACTCCTCTTGCCTTATAGAACACATTCTTTCCCCCTGCCCTCCCAACTATTCCATCATCCGGCAGTATAGTCCGGGTTTAACAGGAAGTGGGATTGCTCTCATCCACAAACATACTGCAGCTGTTAACTCATTCCTCTCATAATCTTCTCCTCTTTTGAACTTTTGCATGTAGAACCCTACTATAGCACATAATGACACTTTCTGTTGCCAGCTATGGAACAAATTCACGTTCTAAAATGTGATGATTGAATTAGCCAGGTATTATCTCAGTGTCTTCCTGTCAACCACTTATCTTCTACAACATTGTGATGGGATGTTTTGTGACAAAGATTCCATTGTCAACCCCATTGTCGCAGAAATGTTTGTATTCAAACCTTTGATCTTTAGAGGTAGATTTATGTAATGGTTCCCTGATTTATTTTCCTAATCACCAACTTTGTTTTTCTAGGAAGCATACTTGGGGCTGTGACTATTGGCTTCCAGACCAAGACACTGAGCTTTTTGATCACTTCCTCTTTTGGTCATCTACTTGCCTCCTGCAACAAAAATCATCTTTTTGAAGACTACTACTTCTCTTTGAAAGTCCTCATCAGTTACTTCACCCCTCTTCCCATGATTATCCTGAAAACCCCAAAATCTCTAGTCCTTATCTAGGTTTGTCTCTAAAGTGAATATTATAAGAGCCGAAAGGCTAGGGAAATGCATTGCCACCCCTCTGTTTATCCAGCTTAACCAAAAGAAAAGGCTGCAGATTTTGCACACTGTCCGTGAAAGTCGCATGCAAACTAATTTTCAACTTAAGAACAGATCAAAGAAGCTTTTTGAAACTGGAAAATGTCAAACTAATATACTTTTCCCCAAAGGGATGTAGCAACAACATCTAAAATAGTATGCCATAGTGATTTACTTCCTTTCCCCAAAAGCTAAGGAATTTGAACCAGCAGAAATATCTTTTCTGACCTAAAATCATAAAGACTGCTGGCTTTAACTCCCAAAGTTGCTACTACTGCAAAGTTTCTGGCGTTCCTTCACAAAGCCCTAAAGTCGGGGGCACATCGAAGTGATGGCTAAATCCTTTCAGATTCCATCTTCAAAACATCAATCTAAGGCATAATCTCACCCTCTTCCTACAATCTAAAACTATAATTTCAGAACAGTGCTAGCACGCTTTTTTTTATTTTTTAAATTGTCTTTATCAGAGTCTAGAATAGAGATCACAGAGGCACAAGGAAATAGAGGCAATACGCTGTTGCAGATCCTGAAACCCATCTCTGTCTGGACTCGGTTGGCAGCCTCGCTTACGTGGTTCAAGAGTATTCCTATGTAGCCTTAAAACCAAAACGAAACATACAACACTAATAACTTTAACTGGTCAACAATCCCAGTTCCTATCCCATCACATCCCCAACTCTCAGATCCACTGACCGACCTCTGTTAGGTAGAGTAGAGACAAGATGGTGGAGGTAAAGATGAAAGAAATACGCCTTGGTTCAGTGACTCCCTCCTATCTGGTATTATGACTAAAGGTGTCTGTAAATGTATCTTAACCCGTTGCGTGCTGCCGTCGGCCATTGCGAGCACTACCTTCGTAGTGCTGTGTACGTCCAACGGCGGACGCGGCCCCTCCCGCGCACGGAAACGCCCGCACCGCGGAGGAATTATCGCCGCGGTTAACGGGTTAAAACACTGTATGACTTGAACATAAACTACAACAACCTCCTAGCATGTTTTACTAAATGTTTGCGTTTTTACATTATGTTCATCCTGGAATAGGCTATCTCTATATAGAATCAAGAAATAATAAGCTTGGAAAGGGGGTGTGTTTGGCAGTCCAGAATATATTTTGAATTTGATATGGGCATGGGCAGTGTACATACAATTCCACTAGACTGGTTTCTATTTTTTCGGTATTATTGGACTAGGTACGGTCTTCTGTTCCAGGTATTGCGTCAAACCCTGAATTGGAAGTTGATATCTGTTGCATGCCATCATAGAGCAGATGTGAGGGCACCATTTTTAGGTCTCGCCTAGCGTTGCAGCCCGCAAGCGTTGCTCGCTCTGTAAGACATATTGTGGTAGAGGAGATTTCAGAAGGGGACTTGAAGCCCTGCCTGTCATTTGCATTGGGTTGCGTCAGCGTTTATGCTAAATGCTGGCTTCCTGTTAAAAAGGATGCTTCTTGGTTACCGCCCTGTCTCCTTTTAGAACGGCCCATCGGGACTGGATCGTTTGCTTCACTGCTGTTGTGAGGATATTTCTTATCTCAAGAAGGCGTGTAAGTGTGAACACATATGTTTCACTCGTCTTTGTTAAAGGCAGCCATGTGTTTATTTTGTATCTCATTTTCACATAAACAAGCGGCTGCCTTTCCACATAGGCGACCGCTTGTTTAGTAGAGTAATTCAGCAGTGTTTATATGGTCTCTCTGTATAAAATGGTTTCTGTAAATGCAGCTTGTGACTCATGCATTACATTGCTCCAGTCACAGTCCCTGATTCCACAAAGCACATGGAGGCACTGCTCCCCAAACCACAAAACATTAGCTGCGATGGCTCTTATTATTCCACATTGATAAAGGGAGCGCAGCCTTTTAGAACCAGTAACTTCAGATTCTGGGAAGACATTTGACACCTGCAATTTTCATCTGAATGATTGCCCATCTCTTTTACACGGGGGTATATCGCATCTACTTGATTTAACTCGGCCAATGTATTTAATTATTTGATCTGCCAAGTGCTGGCTTGTTTAAGACAGCCACTTCATTGCGCTAATGTTTAGAGTTCTTCAGCTCACCAAGCCGCCACCCTGGCAGGAAATATTAGCAGCTTCAAGGACTGTTTGCCCCTCTGAATGCCCTGAGCTTTTTTGATCTGAAAAGAGGGCACACTCCCTAGGGAAAATAGCATGCACATTTTACACTTTGGAGCAGCGTTTCACTCCCAAACAGACCAGAGTCAATTGACCCCAAGCTGGCTAATGTACTCACGCACTCTGGTAATCCCATTGTTTCTGCAGAAACGTGAAATTTTGGTCCACGCCCCCTGGGCACGCTCCTGTGGGCCGTGCCCTTCAGATCCCTGCGGCCTTGTTGACCAATGGGTGGGGTATTGCTGGTTGTTGACAGCCCCCTTGGGGTGACCAGAGGCTTGCAATCTGTCAATTGACTGCGCCACAGATGCCCCCTGTGAGAGCCCCTTACCCAAATGTTTGCAGAATGGATAGAGGGGGGCCTTTCAGATCCGCGGCCCTTCCCACCTCAGTGGCCCTGGGGTGCGAGGCAGAAGCCACCAACTATAGACACTATTTCTCCCCTACTGATTTGTTTGGTCATTAGATAGAAAATTATTTTTTGTGTAGTGACTATTTGAGGTCACGGGGGTTTATAAAATGTTTTGCACACTGCAGTTGTGATTAGCATGGATCCCTGGGTCCTAATGTAAGCAATGGGAATGGGGGCCCTTCTTTGCAGTTCTATATTGTGCAGACTCGTCCCTTTACATGAGCATCAGTTACGTTACACAAGGACACCTTCATTTTTGGTAGGCACAAGCAAATTAAGTGATTTGCCGAGAATCACTGGAAGTTGAGGGGATGCAGAGACTCAAACCAGTTTTAATCGGACCCGGTTCCCCAATCAGAAGCTCTTTTATTATGCCACATCCCCCTCACTTTTCCCCATATATGATAGTTAACCCCTTCCATGCGGCCGCGATTCTGCGCCTGTGCGGCAGAATCGCGAGTGGGCGGGTTAATGATTGCCCCCAGCCGTCATCAGCACATGAGCACCGTAGTGCATGACTTCTGGGGGCCGTCATCAGCATGAAAGGGGTTAAAGCCTGTGCAGTGAGTCCTGCAAACCCCTCAGCACCTTTACCATTGCACCTGCTGCCCCGAAGGGAGCTCAGACTCTGCTGTCCTGCACCGGTTCTCCTGGAAACACACCCATCTGCCGTGTGGTTGAGCACCGGGCCTCACCGGGACGCTGAAGCTGCTACCGTGAAAGGTCACTCCCCCTTTAGATATCTGGCATAATGAATGCCCCTCTGCCAAATATTTTGAGGTCTAAGAAAAAGGCGCGCAGGTGTGCTGTGTGTAATTGTAGGCTTTATTATTGGAGATGCTACAGAGGTGCCCATATCATGGGTTCGTTGCAGGGGGTGGTTGTGCTCTATGCACATTCAAATCTTGGCCTCTTCTTTTGGTGATAGCTTGTCGCTTGTGCTCTTTCTTTAGCCTTTTTCTACTAGGATTACCCTTGGACGTGAGGGCAGCAGAGAGCTACCCACTTGTCCTTTTAATTGCCTGCCCCTCTGTGGAAGGGTCATTTTCAATGAAAAGAAGTGGTCAATCCCATACACATTTACTGTTTGGCCTCTTTGTTTATCTTCCCCTCTCTCTCCTCCCCAGGCCCCATCTCTCGTCTTATGGACACTAGGGCTTTGATTACCAGCTGAATCCTTAGTCCCCCTGAGACTCCACGTGTCCTTCCACGCCTGAGCTTTCCTCTCACAGACAGTGTGTCCTGGTGCTTCTGTCTAGTCAGGACAGTAGAAGTGAGCCAGAATTACAACATTTTAAGATCCTTTTTAGGTCTCGTAGAGAGACCTAATGCCATCCATCCACAAAGCTGACTTTTTACGATCCGGATTTTCAACAGTTCACGAGAAGCGAATCACGTGACAAGCTCCTCGTGCACGAGCTTGCCCGAGCCTTCCCCCTGCCAGCAGCATTTGGCACATCAAAGGCTTCCGCTGCCCCGCCCCCTGCTTCACGGCCATCTAGGTATTAGGGTGTTCTCCCCCCTCCTCCCCCCACAAACAGCCCCACGGAGTGCGGGATCAAGAGTGGTTTTTGCAGTGGCAGAGTTGCCTGCCCTCCCCACCCTTTTTAAATGCTCCCAGGAAAAATCCGTCGGTCTCTGTTCATCTGTCTGTCTGTATCTCTCTGCCTGGCTCTCTTTGCCCTCTCCCCCTTCTCTCTCTCTCACCCTCTTCCCCCTTCTCTCTCTCACCCTTTCTCTGTCGTCTCTCACTATCCCTGCCTTTCTCTGGCGCTGCGGCTCTCCCTCTTTTCCTCTGCCTGTTTCCCCCTTATTAAAATCCTTCCATATTAGGGTGTTCTCCCCCCTCCTCCCCCCACACACAGCCCCACCGCCAGCCATTCTTTAATTGTTACCGATTAATAGAAGCCAGAGGTGCTTATTGGAGCCCTCAAACTGGCACAGTCAATCCTCTGGGTCCATTTGACATTGTTTTTTGCTGGGAGAAGTTAAAAGTGCATGCCTGTCCAGTTGCAACATCTATGCTTTCAGTCTCTGTGCATTACATAACATCGGTGCCATTGAACCCCAAGCGTGCACACTGACCGTTCAGTCAGAAGGTTGTGGACTACATCAAACCGATTACCTGGCCTGGAGCCGAACAGGAAGGGTACTTTAGTGCTAAACTACCACCATGGAAGGATTCTAAAACTCATTTTAATTGACCATGGCAGCCCATCAACTTCAAAAAAAATTCAGAATAACAATTAGCCCTCTCCAAAAGAAACAATTTATGCAGCACATGCATAAGAAAAGGATACTACAAAGCAGAAGGTATGAAATTAAACAAGCATTGGCAAATCCAATAGGTCCCGCTTTGGTGCAACATCATCCACTGTTGCATGGCTAAACACTTATAAGGTCCCAAAGGTGAGACCTATTGGCTATGCCAATGCTTGTTTTTGGGCACCCTCAGTAAGCGACATTCCCCTACCCACTATTCTGGCCTAGCTCCCCCACACCATGTCTTAACTTATCCAGCACCTGTTTCCTATTACCAACCTTCTTTCGGCCCATCATGGTAAAATTTTAGAAAAAGTGGACAACTAATTTTTAAGAACACCAGCTGCCCCCGTGCTAAACTGTCAAGTTGATTTTAAGCAGCCTTGCAGCACCGTCCAGCCACCTTCCTAGATTTCGATAGTGTGGTGCTCAAGGTAGACAGGTTAGAATTATCTAATATTTATGCATCCTTGAGAGTAGAATTTGTTTGTTTGTCAGCGTGCTTCTGCATCATTTGCTGTGAAGTCAGGTCTTTACTTCTTTTCTGAATTTGTGGTCTTGTATCTTTTTCTTTGCCGAAATGAGATGTCATATGTTTTGCACCTTGAATGAAAAATGTAGTTCCACTGATGTTTTTATAAATTTCTTTTGTTTTTGTTTTGTACGTGTGAATGATCAGTAAAGGTTTTAGTTTGGAACAAAGTATTGTGCTCTTTGAATGTCTTTGGAATAGAGCTTGGATGAACAGTGGGCTCTTACTTTGAAAGGCTCTGTGGCTAGCTTAAAGTACCTTGAAGGTGAAGAGTGTGGCTATAGGGAGCAAGTGATTAGCTTAGAGGGTTGTCAACTGTTCCTCTGGAGGAAGATGTAGGAGTTGACATTCAGCATTTTTGATTCCATGGAGTCAGAAACAGTGATGATCCTAAGTAAAAACTATTTACATGGGTTAGTCCAGACCAGGACAATAATGGTGACCACCTCGGAAAACACCTGCAATAAGGTACACGATTCAATGGATTCCCAACTTTGAATGATGAGCTGAGCACTGCTAGATTCTCACTCCGTGAGTTTTGTCACATGTACTTCCAAGCAGTACAATAGTTTTTTTGTATGTTTATATCAAGTGTAGTTTTCTTTGCAGTGCGCTGCAACTTTATGGTGAATTGCAAAAACGGGGCACGACCATGATAAGCGGGCAACCCTGTATGCGTGTATATTTCCACCCAAATAGCACGTCTGTCCGCTAGAACACTAGATGCAATGACTTTTTAAGTTTTTTAAATTTCAATAATTGGGTTAGTATCTGGCCTGACTCACACCCCTAACACTCAAAAATCTTTATAACCTCACACAACCCTCTATTACAACAGGCCATAACCATCCCTGTCAATTTTAGAATTGTTTGTGCAGGATGGGGGACGGGGGCCACAAATCTTTGAGAATACAATGGAAGCCAGTGCAAGTCCTTGGCCTCCTGTGGGTGTCCCACAGGAGACCTGGTTGCCCCTGGTTCCTGCGGGACTACAGCGGGATCTAGAAAGGAAAAATAAAAGGGAAGCATTTGTGGTGGGTACCCGTTTTGTTTTCCCGCTAAAAGGGGCATGGCTGCCACATTCCAAAAGGCCATTCGTGCTGTAGGATTACCACCTATGGCGGTGGAGTGCAGGGCTGTAGGCAAGGCCCTTCAGCCAATCCCCTGCCATGAACTGCCAGAGACCTGGTGCCAGTTAAGAATCTGACAATCTCACTGCCGCACTGCGGCGGTCTCCAGCAGCCACTGAGGCAGCTGTCTTCTGCCCGCCGCATTAGGAATTTTCTGCGGGCTGATAGTTTGAGTGTAGCAGAGTCATGACGGCAGCACGCTTTGGCTCTGGAAATAAGCCAGAAGCCAATGCTAGCCATACTGATGTGCCTCCAGCCAGTCAGGCGCACTGTTATCTTGCATTCTATTGTGTTAGTGAAACATTGAGTGCACCCGACCTCGAGGCATTGGAAGGCACAACATGAGCACCAGCTACATTACATATGGGTATATTTGCCCTCATGCCATTACTTCGGATCATTACCTGCCTTTCCCCCGACTCTTGCATGGCGTTGTCCCCGCCAGGAATAGGTTGGGGGAAAGGCAGTTCGTAAGTGGGCTGTTGTGAACTGCACAAGACCGGCTCTGTAGTAGCAGAAATGATGGCATTGGTGGCGATCTCACCATACAGATTGTAATTGTGCGCTCAGACAGCAGAAAACACGATGGCGGTCCCCAGCTCGCGCCATTTGTAATCGGGCCCTTAATCAGGTAATACTTGGTTTAAAAAAAACACATTCATTGAAAAAACTAGTTTTAAATGTAATTCACCAGTTGTATGTAACTCACATCAGTATAACTTACACCACTATGATGCACCGCTTATTACTTAACATTAAGTCACTGATGTCTGAAATCTATGGCACTGCAAGTTCTGATGTCTATTATGTAGAACTGGTGAATTTCAGTCGTATTCTTGTTTTAAAATGGCAGTTTTTATTTTATTATTAAGAGACCTACGTAGAACTGCACTTTATCCTTCGTTTCATTTTAGTGAATTTGTATTCCTATTTAAGAAAACAAAATAGGGGGGCGACTTACCTAGGCTTCAGAGCCAAACCTAAAGTTTCAACAACCTTTCTGCCCTAGAAGAATCCACATCCCAATGACAAGGGAGAGGTAATTTGGCTTCTATTGTGTGTAGTTATGCAAAATGAGCTGCCGACTGAGTAAATCCCAATGTCCTCATTTGTCATGATGCAAGGGCACACTGTTTGGTCTCTAAGGGTATCATTTTTAGGTCTCGCCTTTTCCATTCCGAAGGAATGGGAAATGGCGAGAATTCAAGTGCTCAAAATACTCGTGAAACCACGGGTTTTTTCGTGCGGTTTTCTTTGAGTTCACGTGAATCACGTGACCAAACAATTACGCGCATCAGCCTCCCTCCTAATTGCATTTTTTTTCACGCCCGCCACCACATCAAAGGGCTTCTCCCAGCGTGCGCTCTGCGGTTTCTCCTCCCCTAATTATTCATGGCTGGCCGGTCACATGTAGCTGAAATTCAAGCGTCTCCTTGAAAGTTATTTTGAATCCCTTTGCAAACGCTTCGTTTTAAACAGGAAGATTTGTGGCAGATGCTGGAACTCCAAGTTTCCTTTCCAACCTCCGCCTACCGTTCCCTCCTTTCTTTACAGCGAATCTTGCGCTGAGTGGGGTACACGGGATCCTGTACTTGTTTGTGTCTGACTGCCTTTCTCTTTCTGACTTGCGCGTTCCTCCTCCTGCCTTTATGTAGCACGAACATGAGCCAAAGATATCAGAGGCTCTGAGCGCTTTACAACAGTAGCAGGCATGGGTTGCTTCGAGTTCCAGTAATTCAACTCGGAGGTTTACTTCGGAAGATGCGCGCAGGATTTACCTATCGAGACAATTTCCTAAAGTCTACATAGAAGATGAACGAAACCGGGAAGGGCACTGCCCCCACATTTCAGCATCGTATTTATATAGCGCTTTTTACCACTGACGATGCGTCAAAGCGCTTTTCGGCGAGCATCATGCTACTCCGGAACCCAAATTTATGCAAAGATTCTAAAAGAAAAACTCTTGAAGAGACTGCGCATCACCTGTGCGTAACCAACAGGCCACGGGGTAAGACCAACTCGTCTTTTCAAGCTGTGGTGCAAAACAGACCTGGGCTATTCGAACACAAGAAGCGCCCCGCCCCCTTCTGGTTGCAAGTGTCTTCAAAAAACAATGTGAACTAATACACATCTATCCTAGTGTATAGAGATTTGAATCCGTACATATTTAATTGCAGGGCGTGAAATAAGCTACATTCGAGGTTGCTCGGGATGGGTGGTAAGAGTAGAATTTTTGTTTCTAAAATAAAATGTACATTTAGGACAAACAATCAGGCTCCCCGCTTTATAGCCATCATAGTGTGAAACATTTGTAAGCAAACGGTGTTTTCATCCCCAATACAGGTGTGTAGATTCTGCGACGGGCCGGTGGTACCCGTGATAATTAACTCACTAGAGGAGTGAAAGGGCCACGGGCACCAGAACATCCAAAATCCACACGTGTATTGTATTTCTCAGTTCAAATTGTGGTATAGCATTCCGTGTGGTTAAGCGAAGCTTCAAAGCGCTTGATGACACGACAGTATATAGAGAGAGGAGCTCGTGCATCTGTACGTAGTTGCGGCGGATGGGGAAGGCGGGTTAGGGGGCCGCCCACGCGATACCCTCAGCACTGAAAACACCCCGAAGACAACATTTTCAGCGCTATTAATCAACATGAGAACGTGTGAAATTTGGAGCCGTCTTGCTATAATGTCTGCAGTTTTGTGAAGCCAGCTGCTATGGGTGACGCTGATAATCACGCGCTGTACCATGACACAATCAAAAAGCCTGCACGACCCTTTATGCAAAGTAAGCCCCTCACGTGCCATGCAGCTCATTGCTTACACAAAGAATGCGTGATGCATGCAGGGCAGCTGTCGGGGAGTGTGCCCGCCCCTCCCCCATCAGATGGACATTCTTTCACACACATCTCCATCTGCCTCCCCCGCCCGGAGGGCACCGGGGTCACTTCACGAGCCGCCCTGGGGTCTGATCCCAGTGACTATGGGAGAGTAGGTCTTTCTCAGCCTGCACAGGGAGGTTGGGTGAAGCGTCGATTCCTGCCTGGCACCGGGCAGTGATGGCCAGAGGGTAAGCAAGACACTTCCAAGGCAAGGACAGCCCAGGGCCCTCGATGCAAGGCTGCAGACGGAAAGTTCACTACTAGCCTCTTGGATACCCTATCTGAATAAGTCAAGCTGAAGGCTGCCCACATACTACCAACTTTAAAACAAAACAGTCACTGTAGTTGCTTTGACTTGTTTGAGTTAGGTTTGTTCCCCCGCCCCAATTGCTGTCCACTTGGTTGTATATTGGTTGACTGGCAAGGCTTACGCACAACCAACAGCTTGTGTGCACAAAAACATGTTCGAGGCATATGGGCTGCAGATGGTACATTATGAATAGATCGCCATCTGGTGTTGGGCTCGGATGATTGCACTTTGTTTTTCTCTTGGAGAGTCTTTTGTATGTTGGTGACTCCTCCCTTAGTTGGTAGTGCGCATGGGCATCGGCTCCATCCTTAGATTGTTTTTTTTCCGCCATCGGGTTCGGATGAAGATCGAGACGCTCCAGATCAACTTCAGAAGAAAGTGATTTTTCGGCGCGTATTCCCTTTCCAATTCGACGGTATTGTTAGCGAACGCGTTCTTTTCCATTCCGACGCGTTACAAATTCAAAATAGAAGAGAAAAACTTGGATCTACGTCGAAGAACAGGAGACCTTTCTCGACGCAGTCAAGCCCGGAGTCCATGGAAAGGACTCCATTCAAAAAATGTCCATCGTGTGGTGCTAAGTTCCCACACAAGGACCTACACGAGGTGTGCAACCTCTGTCTATCGCCTGAACACGAATCCAGGGACTGCGAAGCCTGCGCAGCATTCTCCTCCAAGCTAACGATTAGAAATCGTCGAGCTCGAAGACACGAGGCTTCCAGAATGCAGGCGGAGGCAATCCCGGAGCTGTTCGGAGACGAACAAATCGAGGAAGAAGAGGACCAGTCGGGGTCGGAAGGGGACCAGTCGGAGGTTGAAGAACTCTTCGAGCAACAAACCGTGAGTGACGACGTCCCCTTACCGAAAAACCGACCCCGTGCGGTAACGACCCCGCCCTCGGGCCCGGTCAAACCGCTGAAAAAAGTTTCCGACGCCCCGCCCTCGGGCCCGGCAACGAAACCGAAACTGAAACCGAAACACTCGGAATCCCACCACGTCGGATCCGAGAAAAGGGCGACATCGACTTCGACACCGAGGCTGCATACAAAGGAGAGCTCGGTATCGAAACATTCCATGTCGAAAAAGAAATATGATGTATCGCCCAAAAGACACTCGATACCCAAAAAGTCGGAATCGAGCAGACATTCGGTGTCGAAAACAGAAAGATCTGAAGATCGAAAACAAAAACAGCTCTCGGAACCAGGACCCTCGGTACCGATTCAAGAGCAACAAACAGATCCCAAACAAAAGATCTTGTTTATTGACCCACAAACTGGGAAAGTGGTCACGAAGAAGAGAAAGAGTGAACAGTCAGAAGATAAACCTCTTCCTTCAAAAAAGAGAACAATGGGGACGAACATAACTCCTCCTGCTTCTCCTCGTCCTAGAGACACACCCTCTTCTCCTATTCCTCACAATAGGCCACATATTCCTACACCCTCCACACCAAAACCAGCTACACCTCAGTCAGATGTAGACAGTGATATAGGGGAGGGAGAACCTCAAGGGGATGACGAATCTATCCCAGATGAGGAAGATCCATGGGAAAATTACGATGTAGGGTCAGATGAGGACAACGACCCAGAGCTATACCCCTCAAAGCCTTCACCACCTGATGATAACACAGGTTTTGTGCAGCTCATTAATAGGGCAGCAAAATATCACAAACTAGATATGCACACAGAACCTCAGATAGAGGATTTCTTGTTAGAGACTCTACCTAGTGCACAGAGAACATCAGGTACTCTTCCTATGCTAAAGGGTTTTCTCACTCACACAGAAGAAATATTCGAAAACCCAGTGAGAGCCAGGGTGTTAAACCCAAGAATCGATAAAAAATACAAAGCGGCTCCAAAGGACCCAATATTTATTAGAGGGCATGTACCTCTAGACTCGCTGGTGGTCTCAAACGCTCGTAAAAGAGAAAACTCATTATCTACAGGAGAGGCTCCTCCACCAGATAAAGAGTCGAAGTTAATAGATGCATCAGGCAAAAGAGTAGCATCACAGGCAGCGAATAGCTGGCGTATAGCTAATACACAAGCACTACTCGCACGTTACGACAGGGCACATTACGATGAGTTAGAAAAACTTCTCACACATCTTCCAAAAGAACATCAGAAGAAGGCAGACCAATTAATACAGGAAGGTAAAATAATAACCAATACTTCCATTAAGTGTGCATTAGACGCAGCAGACACTGCAGCAAGGTCTATTAACACTAGTGTCATGCTAAGAAGGCACGCATGGCTTAGAATCTCAGGATTCAAACAAGAAGTTCAAACAGCCCTACTGAACAGACCATTTGATCAGAAGACATTGTTTGGTTCAAGTACAGACGAGACATTAGAAAAGATGAAGAAAGATACGGAAACGGCTAAGTCAATGGGAGCATTGCAACAGCCAACGCACAGAGGTTCCTTTCGTAGATCCACCTATAGAGGGGGCTCAAAAAACACAGGAACAAATCAGCAATCCACATCTTTCACACCAACATCACCCAGAGGTAATTCAAGAGGTAATTACAGAGGTAACAACAATAAGGGTAGAGGCCGCGGAAATAATAACAACCGCAACGCCTCAACACCAAAACAGTGACTTCATAGAACTCCCCCCAGACCACATAACACCGGTCGGGGGACGTCTATCACAGTTCCTACCTGTCTGGGAAAACATCACGTCAGACAAGTGGGTGAGACAAATTATCCAACATGGTTATTGCCTAGAACTCACAGCTACCCCACCAAACATCCCCCCCAAACAGCGTCCAATGAGTCAGGATCATCTGACATTGTTAAGAGAAGAAGTGCTAGCACTTCTACAAAAGCATGCAATAGAGAAGGTCCCAAAGGATCAACAAGGAACAGGAGTATACTCTCTATACTTCCTGATCCCCAAAAAGGACGGGTCCCTACGACCAATATTAGACCTCAGACCTCTCAATGCTTACATAAATTCGGAACACTTCCACATGGTCACGCTCCAACAAGTACTCCCTTTACTGAAGAAAGGGGACTTTCTTTCTACACTGGATCTAAAAGACGCTTACTTTCATATCCCAATTCACAAAGCCCACAGAAAATACCTAAGGTTTGTGTTAGAAGGACAACACTACCAGTTCAAGGTCCTTCCGTTCGGTGTCACAACAGCACCGAGAGTTTTCACAAAATGCCTAGCTGTGGTGGCAGCACACCTAAGAAGACAACAAATGCATGTCTTCCCATACTTGGACGATTGGCTAATAAAGGCCAAATCAAAGGAAGAATGTCTTCACAACACACAGAAGACAATTCAACTGCTGCACCACCTAGGGTTTACGGTGAACTACAAAAAATCACACCTGCAACCAAACCAGATCCAGCAATACCTGGGGGCTACAGTAGACACAGAAAAGGCAATAGCATACCCCAACCCAATCAGAGTACAGACAATGGTCGGGTTAATACAAAGATTTCAACCACAACACTCACTACCAGCACGAGTGTTTATGCAACTATTAGGCATGATGTCCTCTTGCATACTGCTAATACCACATGCCAGACTACAAATACGCCCACTACAAGAGTGTCTAGCGACACAGTGGAATCAGGCTCAAGGTCAGATTACAGATCTGGTGTTGGTAAACGACCGGACGTATCGCTCTCTGAAGTGGTGGAACACAGAAAACATTTCCAAGGGACGGTCGTTCCTAGAGCCAATTCCACAAGTAATAATAACAGCGGACGCATCGCTCTCCGGATGGGGAGCGCATATGGACAAATACACAGTACAGGGGAAGTGGAGTGCGCAGCAAAAGAAACTGCACATCAACTACCTAGAACTATTAGCAATATTTCTAGCACTAAAAGCTTTCCAAATGCAAATAACAAACAAGGCAGTCCTGATCAGAACAGACAACATGACTGCAATGTATTATATTCAAAAACAGGGGGGGACACACTCTCTCCAACTGTCCAAACTAGCACAGGACATATGGAGATGGGCCATTCCTCAAAAGATCTACTTGTTAGCGGAACACCTACCAGGAATTCAAAATCAAATAGCAGACATCCTAAGCAGACAGTCAGAACAAGTTCACGAATGGGAGCTGCACGACCAAATACTACAGCCATTCTTCCAAAAATGGGGGCAACCAGAGATAGATCTGTTTGCAAATCATCAGAACGCAAAATGCAAACAATTCGCATCCAGGTACCCACACCAAAGGTCCCAGGGCAATGCACTGTGGATAAATTGGTCCAACAAATTTGCTTACGCGTTCCCTCCTCTACCACTAATTCCATTACTGGTGAGGAAACTGCAGCAACACTCAATGACAATGATACTAGTGACACCCACGTGGGCAAGACAGCCGTGGTTCACCACGCAGCTACAACTCTCACAAGTACCACATCAAAAGCTAAGGTTATTACCCATGCATCTTACACAGAACCATGGAGAAATAATGCACCCAGATCCCAAACAACTGAACCTAGCGATCTGGCTCCTGAGGTCATAGAGTTTGGGTATTTAGATTTACCACCAGAATGCATGGAAATCATTAAACAGGCAAGACGTCCTACCACCAGAGCATGCTATGCAGCAAAATGGAAGAGGTTTGCTATACACTGTAACAGTAAGCACATCAACCCTCTGGACGCATCCACTAAACAAATCATTTGCTATTTATTACACTTACAGCAATGTAATCTAGCATATACCTCTATTAGGGTTCATCTAGCAGCCATAGCGGCGTACCTACAAAACAGGCAACACCTGTCACTGTTTAAAGTACCAGCAATTAAAGCTTTCATGGAAGGACTCAAAAGAGTCATTCCACCAAGAAGACCACCTTCCCCAGTCTGGAATCTCAACATAGTGCTTACCAGACTAATGGGGCCACCCTTTGAACCTATGCATAGGTGTGAAATACAATTCCTCACATGGAAGGTGGCCTTCCTCATAGCTATCACGTCACTTAGAAGAGTAAGTGAACTGCAGGCTTTTACGATTCAAGAACCATTTATGCAGCTACACCAAAATAAAGTGGTTCTTAGAACAAACCCAAAATTCTTACCAAAGGTTATCTCAGCATTCCACATCAATCAGTCAGTGGAATTACCGGTTTTCTTTCCAAAACCACAAACGGTAGCGGAAAGAGCCCTACATACACTGGATGTTAGGAGGGCCATATTGTACTATATAGAGAGAACACAAACTTTCAGAAAGACAAAACAGCTATTTGTTGCGTTTTCTCCCACACATAAAGGCAATCCCATCTCCAAAGCGGGCATTGCCAGATGGATTGTAAAATGCATTCAAATATGCTACTTAAAGGCAAAGAGAACATTAACTGTTCCTCCTAGAGCTCACTCTACACGTAAACTAGGAGCATCTATGGCATTTCTGGGAAACATTCCACTAGATGACATATGCAAAGCGGCTACCTGGGTTACACCGCACACTTTCACAAAACACTATTGTGTAGATGTGCACACAACACAACAAGCTAGAGTGGGACAAGCAGTATTAAAAACATTGTTTCAGACAGTTGCAACAGACACGGGCGACCACCGATAGGGAGAGAACTGCTGTATAGTCTATTCATAATGTACCATCTGCAGCCCATATGCCTCGAACGGAATATGCTGCTTACCAGTATGCATCTGTTCTTGGCATAGAGGGCTGCAGAGTGGTACATGCCCTCCCAGCCTCCCCGGAAACCTGTGTCTGTTCCAACATTATCTTATTTAGATACACTTACATGGGCACTCTTATCTGTATTCTACTATACTACTCCATCTAACCCTACCATGGCAAAACAATCTAAGGATGGAGCCGATGCCCATGCGCACTACCAACTAAGGGAGGAGTCACGAACATACAAAAGACTCTCCAAGAGAAAAACAAAGTGCAATCATCCGAGCCCAACACCAGATGGCGATCTATTCATAATGTACCACTCTGCAGCCCTCTATGCCAAGAACAGATGCATACTGGTAAGTAGCATATTCCATTTTCAACACACAGTTGCCAGGCTTCTGATTGGCAGACTCTGGTACTGCGAACATTTGTACCCGCATCTATATCTCAGTACAGCAGCCAGGCGGTATCACTTTGGGTCATCTGCATGCTCATTTCAGGGTTACGGTTTGCATGGGTGGGCATATGAAGTGCAGTGTGTGGGTATTCACACACGTTATGCAGGTTGTTTCCTTCCTTCCTGGACGAGGCACATAAACCTACTCATCAAAGGCAGGAGAAGAAAGTGTATTTCCATGGTGTTGGCGAGCGGTGAGAACCCCCTTATTAATTTACATGTCGGCTTTCTAATGACGGTGGGGGTTATTTAGTATACAACGGCGCAAAAATTGCTAACAAAAATGGTCCTCCCGTCCGACGATTAAGTTGCATGAAGGAAGACTGCATTTAGAAATCTGTGGTTTTAGATTGGGAGGCGAATTACCAGGGCAGTGAAGTGATTTATCATAATAACAGAGATGTTTTAAGGCATGGGCGAAGTCGGCAATTGCCCAGGACCTCCACTCTCCAAATGCAATGTTCTTGGATTTTCGTCACAATAAAATACACTGAACATAATCTTCACAAAATTTATTTACAAACGTTTAAGCTATTGCCATTATAAATTACAATAACTTTTATTTAAGTATTAATTATTTACAAAATTAAAAGCCATTGTTATTTGTAATATCAATACATCTAAGTCACGTAAATACAACACACATTGCATTACAAATGCTATAGGTGTCACATTTGCGAAAGTTAAAACTACTGACATTGTAACTGACAAAGCTATTAATTTTGCTATTTTCAAAACCAACACATACATTTAAAAAGTGTCATTTACAATACCAATCGCTCAAACTTTCCTAATGCGAAAAGTTAAAAGTATGGGCATTGTAAATCACAAAACAAAAAAATAAAATGTCATTTAGAAAACCAATAGCTCAAACTTTCCTACTGCGAGACCTATTGGCAACGCCAGTGCTTGTTATCAGAAGATGTATGGGAATGCTAGGTGAGAAATTCTGTGTATCCATGTGATTTGGGAACTTTCCCCTCGCAGAACTGAGAAGAAAACCTGGGATTGTAGCCAAAGTTTGAGGATTGCAGGCATTCTAATTAAGAAAACCTACTGGGTGGGGATTCATGGAAGTCGTACTATCCTGGAGGCTCCTGGGTGTCTGGTTTTTCGAAATGTCTTAGTTTTGTAGGTTTCTCTGGGTGTCTGCCGAAATCTATCTCAAATACCACTGCTACCCACATTGCTAAAACCTGTCAAATTCTCACCCGCAAGTAGATAGAAACCACAACAAATTTAAAAACTCAACTTAACCACAACAAATTTAAAAACTCAACTTCCAGTAAAAAGAAATGCAATACAAAAACCACAAAACATGACTTTGTTTTATAACTTTGCTCGTAAGTGGAAGCTGGTCATTTTAGCACAGCAAACCTTTTGATAGCATTGTGAAAAATAAGCTTACACAGTACTTTTTTTCTTCCAATTTGTCAAAAATAGGAAACAAAAATAAATGTTGCTTTATAGTGGCTATTTTCTCAGTTCCCTCCTCAGGATCAACTAATCCTGGGTAACTTTATGATCTAAAGTTATGAAGGCTTAGGCAAAGTGCCCCAAATATCTGAAAACAGACTCTGGACTGGGGGTAGGTAGACCTCCGCTACTAACGTCTTACTGAGATGACCCTTACAAACAAAACCTTTTAAGCCTATTATTACTCGCTTTTAGATCGATTTGAAAGCATTAGCTGGTTGTTGGTGACCGTTAAACTGGTCAAATTCCCTTGTCTCTGCATGAAAAACACATCACTTGCGTTTTTAAATTTATTGAATAGTCAAAGTGATGAGCTAGTGTGTCCGGTTATAAATTATTAACTGGAGTATCTTAATTTTGATTGGCATTTTTAAAGAACTTCCTTTGAGTTGATGATGCAATGTTTCACACTTGACCTGAATTTGAAAGTAAAAATATCTCCAGCCACTAGTCATGTAATGCAAATCTACTTCGTACCGGCCAATTTCAGCCCAATGCTCCACGTGTGGAAGTCTGCATGCTTACTGAGATTTTGCAGCGTGAATCTTTCTGAATTCACTATGCTGTGCAATATTCCCCGGCCTAGTGGTTGGGTCTAGAATCGTAGTCTTCATTTTTTTTCCGTAGCCCAGGTGGGCATCGACGACCCACCTTTTGGTGTCCTGTGATGTTGGTACGCTTAATGCGGAAGCTCCCACCTTTGGGCGCAATCTTCAGATTCTATTTTCCGCCGTTGGGTCTGGATCGTCACCGAGAGGTTCCAGAGTTTTTGGAGAAAAGAAGGAAAAGACTGAAATCTACCGAAAAAGTTTGGAGAATACATCCAGAAACAAGACCACTGAGCCGGGACGGCGAAGGAGGAGGAGAACATCGAAGACTTTGACCCCCTAAAGCCAGACAGACTCTCATAAGCCTGAGTCATACTCTCGAAAAACAGAGTAAGTCCACAAAAGGAGCACTGGCGCCGAAAATTTCGATGGTCGCAGCTGCATCCAAGGACAAACAGCCCAGCGGATCCTACGAAAAGGAGTCCCAGATGGCGAAAACCCAAGAAAAAGCTAGGTCGTCTAAGCACGTCCCCGAAAAGGCGCGTTAACGCCGAAAGAAAAGGAACCGAAGGCGACTTCGACGTCTACGTCGAAGAGATCGTCCAAAACACTCGACGCCGAACGGGCCGCCGATATGGAAAGAAAAAAGAGAAGGCTCGAGGCCGAAATGGATAACATCCTGCAAAGTGAAAGAGAATTCGACGAGCGGATGAAGACGTTCACTATCCCGTCGAAGGCGACGACTAAGGTCGAGGACGAACAGGAGCTCGACGCCGTAGAGCAGCCAAAAACTCCAGAGCCCCAAGAACACCAGGAGGAAGAGGGCCTATACTATGACGCGGAAGGCGAGGAAGACCAGCACACAAGTTTGGGCTTGGCATCCTCGGTGGCGCAGGACCTGGATTGGCAGGACCTTGACGCCGAAAGCCCGGAAGAGGCCGTGGAGACTTATTCTTCGAGGCCTCCGCTGCCAGATGACATTGGTATCTACAACATGGTCATCAGGAACGCGGCAACAGCTTATGGAGTGAAACTGGAGGAAGAAAAACCAAAAGCCTGCTTCCTCTTAGAGACCCTACTCCCCATTCAATACAGGAGCCCATTCCTACCCATGCAACCTAGTGTCCTGGACCAGGGGAGGGAGTCATTCAAAGAACCAGCAAGCTGCAGGTCTGTCACACCTAGAACAGAGAAGAAATACAAACACTCCTCTAAGGATCCTCCCAACATCCAGGAATTCGTCACAGCTGACTCCATCATTGCAGCAACAGACAGAAAATGGGCCAACGTCCCCACAAACTCCACCACCAGACAAAGAGAGTAAGAGGATAGACCTCACTGGTACGAAAATAGAGTAATGCAGCAGTACACTGGCACATTGCCAACTCTAACGCCCCACTTAACAGACATACGTACCAGCATTGGGATGAGGTCGGACAACTGCTCAAACACCTCCCTGAGCAATACCAACGGAGGGCAACACACCTGGTGGAGGAAGGCAAGAATATAGCTAACTCATTCCTGAAATCCGCCCTGGATGCGGCAGTCACGCCCATCAGGCTCATGATGATCGGGGTCACAGAGAGAAGGCATGCCTGGCTGAGGATCTCCGGCTTAAAGCCGGAAGTACAGAATAACATTCTGAACACCCCCTTCAATGGAGAAACCCTTTTCGGAGCACCAGTGGATGAGAAACTCACCCAACTCAAAAAGTAAAATGAAACTGCAAGGTCCATGGGGGCCTTGCAATTCAGAGGAATGAGAAGAGGCACATCGACACGAAGGACCAACAGAAGAAAGGGAAATCAGCCGGGAACATCACATCAGACATTCCAGCAGGGCTACCAGGGCGACAATCAAGCACAGCCAGGGCAGCAAAAACAAACCTGGCAATACCAGCCTCGGACCAGTCCTTTTGCGGGAGGGCGAATGGACGAGGGCAACAAGAAGAGTGGGCCAGCAACCCACCTCAAAGTGACTCCGCACCACTAAGTGTGCCCACCCACAAGACACTCCATGGGAGGGGCACAACAAAGTCAACAAAAAATTATTACACAGACTAAAAATCAACGGACATGTAACACCAGTAGGAGGCAGACTAAAACACTTCTTCCAGGAATGGAAGAAAATAACAGACAAATGAATACTGAACATCATACAGTTCGTATACTGCATAGAACTGGAAAAGAAACCACCAAACAGGAAACCAAAAAGAAAAGCGCTACTCATAGAGGAAGCACAAGAACTCCTCCACAAAAAAGCCATAGAAACAGTACCATTCAAAGAAAGAAACAAAGGAGTGTACTCTAACTACTTCCTCGTACCAAAGGTGGACGAAACGTTAAGAGTCAAGTCAAGTCAAGTCAAAGAATTTATATAGCGCACTACATACCCAGAGGGTCTCAAGGCGCTAAGGGAGGAGAGGAGGATTACTTGTCAAATATCCAGGTTTTAAGTTGTTTTCTGAATGCTAGGATGCTAGGTGGTTTTGGGTAAGGCGAAGGTAAGTGGGGAGTGAGTTCCATGTTTTAGCTGCCAGGTATGAGAAGGATCTGCCTCCCATGGTGGTCTTGTTGATGCGAGGTACGGTGGCGAGGGCTTGGCTGGAAGAACGTAGTTGGCGGGAGGGGGTGTAGAAGGACAGACGTGAGTTGAGGCATTCTGGTCCGATGTCGTAGAGTGATTTGTGTGCGTGGGTTAGCAGTCGGAAAGTGATCCTCTTATTGACGGGTAGCCAGTGGAGGTCTTTCAGGTGACCAGAGATGTGTTCGTTACGCGGGATGTCTAATATGATCCTGGCTGAGGCGTTTTGGATTCGTTGGAGTTTCTTCTGGAGTTTAGCGGTAGTACCTGCGTAGAGGGTGTTTCCGTAGTCCAGTCGGCTCGTGACCAGAGCATGGGTGACTGTTTTTCTGGTTTCGGTGGGGATCCAGCGAAATGTTTTTTTGAGCATGCGAAGAATGTTGAAGCAGGATGAGGATACGGCGCTGACTTGTCTGTTCATTGAAAGTGAAGAATCCAGGATAACGCCTAGGTTCCGTGCGTGGTCTGTCGGGATGGGTGCTTTTCCAAGGGCTTCTGGCCACCAAGAGTCGTCCCATGCAGAGGGGGATGTACCTAAGATGAGGACTTCTGTTTTATCTGAGTTCAGTTTCAGACGGCTGTGTTTCATCCATTCGGCAACTTCTTTCATTCCTTCATGTAGGTTAGTTTTGGCGGTGCTGGGGTCATTGGTGAGAGAAAGGATCAGTTGAGTGTCATCCGCGTAGGAGATGATGTTGTGTTGGCGAGCGATGGCCGCGAGGGGCCTCATGTATACGTTGAAGAGGGTGGGGCTGAGTGAGGATCCTTGTGGTACGCCGCAGATGACTTCAGTGGCCTCGGACTTGAATGGTGGAAGGCGGACTCTCTGGGTTCTTCCGGTGAGGAACGAGGTGATCCATTCAAGAGCTTTTCCTTGTATTCCGATGTTTCTGAGGCGTTGTAAAAGGGTGCTGTGGCAGACTGTGTCGAAGGCTGCAGAGAGGTCGAGGAGGATGAGGGCGACTGTCTCCATTGTCCAGTAGAGTTCGAATGTCGTCTGTTGCTGCGATGAGGGCGGTCTCAGTACTGTGTTTTGCTCGGAAGCCAGATTGTGAGGAGTCGAGGGATTTGTTAGCTTCGAGGAAGGCGGCGAGCTGGTTGTTGACAGCTTTCTCGATGACTTTGGCCGGGAAAGGAAGGAGCGATATGGGGCGGTAATTTTTGAGTTCGGTGGGGTCCGCTGTGGGTTTTTTCAGAAGGGCGGTGAGTTCAGCGTGTTTCCAGCTTTCCGGGAAGGTGGCGGGGTTGAAGGAGCAGTTGATGATGTCTCGGAGGTGCGGTGCTATGACGGAGTCTGCTTTGTTGAAGATGTGGTGAGGACATGGGTCTGTGGGGGATCCTGAGTGGATGGAATTCATCAGGCGGATGGTGTCCTCAGTGGAGATTGGGTTCCAGTCGTTAAGGGTGTTTAAGGGGGGAGAATGTTCAGTATATGGTTGGGTGGGTTGGTCTCCGGGTTGGTTGTCGAAGCTGTTGTGGATGTCTGCAATTTTGTTGTGGAAGAATAAAGCCAGGGAGTCGCAGAGGGCTTGAGAGGGGGTGATGTCGTTGGAATTGGCCGAGGGATTGGTAAATTCCTTGACAATGTTGAAAAGTTCCTTGCTGTTGTGGGTGTTGTTGTCTAGTCGATCCTTGAATGCTGTTTTCTTGGCCTTCCGGATTAGTTGGTGGTGTGTGCGGGTGGCGTTTTTGAAGGCGTCTTTGGTGCTAGTGGTTGGGTCTTTTTTCCAGGCCTTTTCAAGGGGGCGGCAGAGTTTCTTGGACTTCTTAAGATCATCGTTGAACCATGAGGCCTTCTTGCTGCCAGGTTTGCTTTGACGTTTTTTCAGTGGTGCGAGGATGTCGGCGGTGTTGGATAACCATAGGGTGAAGTTGGCGGCGGCTTGGTCTGGGTTAGAAGAGTGGGCTGGGGTGTTTAGAAGGAGCGATGAGGAGATCTGGTCGATGGTGATTTTGTTCCAGTTTCTTTGCAGAGTTGGTTGGAGGTGGTTGATGGGTTTCGGTTTGTTGTAGGTGAAGTGAACGCAGCTGTGGTCAGTCCAGAGGAGATCTGTAGTGTGGCTGAAGGAGACATGATTGCTGGAGGTGAAGATGGGGTCGAGTGTGTGACCTGCGATGTGGGTGGGGGAAGTGACCAGTTGTTTAAGTCCGAGGTTGTCCAAGAGGGTGGTGGTGTTGCGGTCGTTGTTCTTTTCAAGGTGAAAGTTGAGGTCTCCCAGAAGGATGTAATCTTTGGAGGGGAGCGCGTGTGGAGTGATGAAGTCCGTGATGTCTTCACTGAATTTTGCGCGGGGTCCAGGTGGTCTGTAGAGGAGGGTGCCTCTGAGTGTGGTCTTGGGGTCGATGTGGATCTGGAAGTGAAGGTGTTCAGAGTTGGCGAGATTGACGTCTGAGCTGGTTGAGATGTGGATAGATTTCTTATGGACGATAGCGATTCCTCCTCCTGTGTGGCCGGTACGGTCCTTGCGTGTGATCTTATAATCTTCAGGGATGGCAATGGTGATGTCTGGGGCGGAGGAAGCGTTCATCCATGTTTCTGTTAGGAAGGCGACGTCTGGAGAGATGGTTTCTGGTAGATTCCAGAGGTCAATGGCGTGTCTGTGGACCGATCGGGTGTTGAGAAGGATGCATTGTAGGTTGTTGGGGTCGGGAATCTGTGGTGTGGTCGTAGCGGAGATGTTGTCGGTGCCGCTGAATTTGCAGGAGTAGCAAGAGAAAGGTCCATGGGTGTGTCCAGGAGCGGCTTGGATGCAGTTGGGGGAACGGCCGGGGTTAAGGGCTAGGAGGGTGGCGGCATCATAGGTAATGCGGGAGGGCTGGGCAGCGCGAGGGGCAGGGGGTCTGGCGCTGGGCGCGGTCCAGGTGCGGACGGGCGTAGACGGGCTTACCTTTGGCGCACCTTCGGCGCGATTAGGGCGCGGTCACTGCGCGTGGACGCTGCGCGCGGGAGTAACTGTCATATATGGATGGTGGAGGGGGAGGGGCGAGGGCGGCTCAGCTGGGAGGCGGGGCGGGCTCAGGTAGCACAACAACAACGGAGACAAAATGGAGGGGGGAGCAGAGCAGGGCGCCGGGGGATATCGCGCAGATAATGCAAATGCAGGCACAAAAGTTACAAACAGGCGATATTACCACAAACACGTTTCCAGGCAAAATCACAATGGTGCAATGGTACAGTAACTCGCTATGCAGCACCGCGTCTCGGCAGAGAGGCAGACCAGGGAGCGACCACTCGGGGCAGGAGCGACGAGGAGTCACCCATCCTCGACCTACTGTTCCTAAACCAATACATCAGAACACAAAAATTCAACATGACATCTCTACAAGAAGTAATTCCTCAGATAAGGGACGGAGACTTTATGTCCACCATAGACCTAAAAGACGCATACCTCCACATTCCCATGAACAGACAGCACAAACATTTCCTGAGATTTGCCATCGACAAAGCACACTATCAGTTCACCACCCTGGCCTTCGGACTGAAATCCGTACCAAGTGTCTTCACCAAGTGCCTCGCAGCTGTGGCAGCGCACCTAAGGAGGGAAGGGATCCAGTAATACCCCTACCTCGACGACTGGCTAATAAAATCAAGTTCCTACAAACAATGCAAAGAACATGCACAGCGGGTCACAAAGACACTAACAGAACTGGGATTCTCAATACACTGGGGGAAATCCTCAATGGAACCAAAACAAGTGAAGATCTTCTTAGGCACACAGATCAACACCATACAGAGCAAAGTGTTCCCCAGTGACAAGAGAACACTTGCCCTGCTGAAGGAGACACGTCGGTACCAGAAGGGGCGAGCTCTGACAGTGAGGACCGCGAGCAAGATCATGGGGATGGCGTCCTGCATACACCTAGTCCCCAATATATGGCTACACATGAGACCATTCCAGGAATGGCTGCAAAAACAATGATCACAAGCTACAGGGAGTTGGGAAGATCTAGTGGTTGTAATGCATGCAGTGCAAGAGGAGATAGCGTGGTGGAAGAAGGAGAATATAACGAATGGGAAGCCTTTAACAGCACAAACCCCAACAGTGACCATTGTCACAGACGCACCCCAGAAGGGATGGAGAGCACACATGAACCAACTCATGGTGCGGGGCCTGTGGACTCCCAACAGATGCGATCAAGCACATCAACTACCTGGAACTAAAGACCGTGTTCCTCACCCTAAAAGCCTTCCAGAAACAAATGTACAGGCAAAGAGTGATACAGACCGACAACACCCCAACAATGATCTACATCAACAAACAGGGAGGAACACAATCAGTCGCACTATCCAACCTAGCCCAGGACATATGGAGATTGGCCATACCACTCAAAATAGACCTCCTAGCTATGCACCTACCAGGGAAGGACAACATGGAGGCAGACTGGCTCAGCAGACAGACATCGGCACCCACAAGTGACCAGTGATACACAGGGTACTCAGCAAATGCAGAACCAGCAACATGACGCTGATTCTGGTGGCACCACAGTGGGCCAGGCAGTCATGGTTCTCATAAATAGTGGAGATGGTGCAGGGACCACCTCACAAATTTGGGAAAAGAAAGGACTTACACTCCATGAAAAACGGAGAGGTACTCCAGCAAGAGATCCTCTGCCTAGCGGCATGGCTCCTGAAGACTTAGACTTTGCATACCTGAAACTGCCTGAGAGCACACTGCGGGTGCTACGAGAGGCAAGGAGACCTACCACAAGGAGGTGCTATATGGCAAAATGGAAAAGATTCACACAATGGTGTACCAAGAAAAAACTGCACAAGAAGATGACAAAGGAATCAATGGTGCTAAAATATTTAACATACCTGCTAAAATCAAACCTAAGTTCCACCTCACTGAGAGTCCACCTAGCAGCGATGGTAGCCTACACAAGAGGAGAGACAGGAAAGAGCTTCTTTACATCACAAGTAGTAAAAAGGTTCCTGGAAGGGGCTAAAAGGATAGCACCACCCAAAAGGATGCAACCGCATTCAACCTTAATTTATTCCTAACAGAGCTTATGAAGGCGCCTTTCGAACCCATCCGTAAGGCCTCACTACAAATGCTCACAATGAAGACAGCCTTTCTAGTGGCAATCACCTCGCTGCGCAGGGTAAGCGAACTGCAAGGACTAACGCTACAAGAACCTTGCATCCAAATACACAATGACAGGGTGGTTATGAGAACGGACCCACACTTTATACCAAAGGTGGTTTCAAGGTTTCACATGAACCAGACAATACAAATACCAAGCTTCTTTCAGAAACCATCCACAAGCGCGGAGAGGGCACTGCACACTCTGGACGCTAGAAGGGCAGTAATGCATTACATGGAAAGAACTAAAGAGCACAGGAAAACAAAGCAGTTCTCTGTGTCATTCACAAGCAGTTTTCTGGGTAGACCAGTAACAAAGGGCACCATCGCACGATGGATTGCACTAACGATACAATTGTGCCACAAGCATGCAGGTTGAGACCGAACAGAGGAGGCACACGCCCACTCTGCCAGGAAAAAGGGAGCAACAATAGCCTTCCTGACTAACACACCCATTCAAGACATATGCCTGGCGGCAACATGGGCTTCAGTTCACACGTTCACTAAGCACTACAGCGTGGATATACAAATGAACAAGGAAGCACAAGTAGGACAGAAAGTGCTTCAACATATATTTAACAACCAACGCTCATCTTCCACCCAACCACCACAAACATAACAAACCGCTACAAAGTCTATGCACAGCATAGTGAATCCAGAAAGATTCGGGCTGCAAAACGAATAGTTTCTTACCTGTTGGTGTAGTTTTGCAGCTTGAAGATCTTTCTAGATTAACTAGCGAACCCACCCACATCTGCCATAAAGATGAGGCAGGAGAGGAAGGTGGAAATACAAGGACAATATACAAACAGACACCTTAAGAGACAAAGTGGAAATTCATTTACTTTCAAGGAAGAACTTGAAAACCTCGCAAAAGGATTCACGAACACAACACAAAAACAAGAAAAGAAGAATCCAAAGATGGCGCCCAAAATGTGGGAGCTTCCGCAGGAAGCGTGCCGACGTCACAGGAAGGACACCAAAAGGTGGGACGTCGACGCCCACCTCGGCTATGGAAAAAAAAAGGGAGAAAAGACTAAGATTCTGGACCCAACCACTAGACCGCGTAGTAATGCACAGCAAAGGGAATCCAGAAAGATCTTCAAGCTGCAAAACTGCACCGACAGGTAAGGAACTATTTGGTACAGCCTTTGCAATCTTTGTTCCCAAAACGGAAGAACCTTTCTAAAGTAACAACTTAAAAAATCACTTGAAAACATGCATATTTTAATATCATTCACAACCATCCAAGATTATTCTGGGATTACCTTAAGGACATTTTATTCCACCGCCCACACCCCTTCCATACCCCTCATGTCTCCCACGTCTATAAGATGTGAAGGGGGCTGTTGATGTGCAGGTCTAGCTAAAGAATAGATCAGAAACTTCTTACTGCTTGACAATACTCTCCATCTTTGTACGCTGTTTCTTTGAAATAAATAGTTAGCAAACTCCTGCCATTTCAGCATTATCAGTGGTATGGTCTGGCAGAAAACCAAAAAAGCACCTGTGCTTAAAAAAAACCTAAATCTTAAAGTATCGTTTTGAGCTATTTTGTGTGTTGCAAAGCTACCCAGGTTTTGAAAGATAGCAGACTTGACTCTGCTTATTCAGTCTGTTCGTCACAGCTCTTCCCCTGCCAGTGAACATTGGTTGGTCACCTTTCCAGTGAACATTGGTTGGTCACCTTTCCAGTTCAGGAGTTGGGTAGGGTTTTTGAGGTCACAATGCGATTTGCCATGGGCAAAGATGGGGAGAAAGCTGGCTGGTGAGCTAGAAGTTAACCTGACTTACAAGTGTGGTTGAGCAGGGTGCTGACTGAGAAGGTCAGAATAGGGTAGCAAGAGGATTGTGAGTAAAGCATGGTATATGCCTTTAGGCACAGACCAAGAGGATGCGGCAATACCATGGCGGTAGTGCACCCTGTGCAGATAAGTAAAATGTGCTGTACCTCCAGTGCATCATGGTGGATTGCCAGTGAGGAAGATGATGCAGAGATCTTCCCATTATTTAACCTTAATTATGTACTAGTTTTTTTCTTTTGAAATTTATGATGGAATTTGTAGATTACCTGCTTGGTTAACATACCCATTCTGTTCTCATTTCATTAAATGAGGAGACCCTGATTTCATTTTGTTCTTTAAACAGGTTCGTTCAATGGATGAGCTGAATCATGACTTTCAAGCACTTGCCCTGGAAGGGAGAGCCATGGGAGAAGTAAGTATAAACCTCTTAAAATTGTAATATAAAAACCAAAAAAAAACTCCTCGAGGACTACTTATTTGGATTTTCGTTGTTTCAGGCTGCATTACCAAGCACTTTCTTTTTTTTAACACGTTGATAGCTTTTTCATGAAACATTAACATGACAGCAAGCTGCCAAGTAACAGAATGCATTCCAAGCTGATCAATACTAGGTCTCTGTAAGGTGGATCCTTCTAACTGCTAGGGAGTCACTCAATGTATGTATGTGTTGACTGTGATCCATTGCCCAGAGGTTTCCTTATAATACGGATTCACACCATGGAATGAATTTGTTTAGTTTTTCCAGCCACGTTCAACTGTTGTCTTTTCATAGTAACAAAGTTACATGAATAAGTCACCTACTTGTGTGTTCTTCTGCAGTAGTTAGGTTTAGGAGTGAAGGGTCACCTTGCAGTCCTTTGGATTAGAATCCTAGTAGAACTACCTCTGTCGATAATTACGCTGTGATAAGTTTCTGCTTTGAAATGAATATCTGCTTGGATAGTGAACAGGGGTTTTGTAACCCTTGCCTTCAATGAGTGCTTGCTGTCCGAGTTATGGACTCTTTTGTATTCCATTTGTAGGATTTCGAATTGATAGAATCTCAACATTAAATTGTTGCGCGGCATATATCACCTGTGAATCAACATAATGAAACATTTGTATTAAAATCCACGGTTCCTAGTTTAAAGTAGATTGTCAAAATGTTGGTACAGCTCACAATGATTTGTATTGTGCCTCGAAGAGAGCAAATCACCTTAGCACTAGCTTTCTGAGAGGAGTAGAGCTCCTTTTCTTATGATGAAACAGACCTATTTTAATGGAGATTGGGATGGTGTTACTGTGTGCCGTAGGAGCAGACTGTCAACGTAAACAACGTCTACAGATTTAGTTGGACATTTGGTCAGGAAACTTCAAGATCATTCTCTTCCACAGACACTGTCTCATCAGTACTTCTTGTCCGCTTGTGGAATTGGGCATGTTTTGTGAGGGATAATGTAGAAACAATACAAATGTGTATCTGTTGAAATAGGATTCTTGATCTAGTTTGACACTTACTTTCTTAATCTGTTTTCAGTCATGCAAGGCTGAACATGTATCCTCCCTTGTGCCAGGCTGTTTTAGGTTATTTCGAAATACAATTCTGTTATCGATTCATGTAGTGTAATTTATCCTGCCTTCTAGTCATTTAGTTTGGAAGCGAATACTACATTTCCTAAATGTCTTGAAGGAAAGTTTGGATTCTATTAAGGATACTGAGGTAAGGATTATGCTGGACCTTTGAATTTTATTCACTCCGCCTTAACAAACCATACTTTATTCAAAGACTACAAATCCCATGACTCTTTGCAACAACTCATCATGCCAACCATAGAGGACGTCCCGTATATCCAACAGCAAGGAAAAGCACTTCCTCTTTCTTTGAGCAAAACATCCTGAACTCAGCTTTTCTTTTAGAATTCTTGTTTCTTGTCTGATACTAGGAAAAACAAGATACAGAAGGTAAATTACCCAAATATGTCTAAAACCAGTCATCAATATCAACCAATCTTGGCAGAAATTAAGATATCCCTAAAGTCTATTAGCTTCCAGAGAAACATAGCAATAGGCATACTTCAGAACAAAACATTGTATGAGAACCTTTGTTAAACTCTTGAGGGGACAACAGCACGTGTTTGTGTCTTTGTCAAGATGCCTTAGATACAAGGAGGGTAATGGATTGTACCCAATTGAGAGGGATAATCCTCACTTCCGTTTTCTTAATAGAATTGAAGCTTTACTTCCCAATAGCTAGGAAATTTTATATTTTGTGTTGGGACCGAAGGCTCAGATTATGCTAGTTTAAAGCTGAAGCCATGCCAGTGAAAATAAAAGGTCTTAAAAATAGAATCGGAAGACCAATCAGCAGCTCTGAGAGTATCCTTCAAATGGCTCCCCAGGGAGAAGGCTGTCTAAGATACTCCAAATGAGGATGTATCAATATCTGCCTCTTGCAGGACCCATCTCTCCCAAAGGGCGATAGTCGCTGCAGTGACCGGCTTGAAAGGCTTCTTGAGGAAAATAAATAGGTTTTTTAAAAAAACTTTATTTTCCGTTTTTGCATGAAACAAGAGATCAAAACAAATAACCATGAGACTGCAATAGGTGAATATTAAATGACAATTATGATGATTCTAAAATAAAGAAGACCATGCCATTGCAATATAAATACGAATCATAATGTCAAAAAGAAAAAAGAAACCAGGTGATGCGACACATCTGCACCGACCATGAACAAGGCAATACACATTAGGAACAAAGCAATCATGTGACCGATCTGGAAATGATATATACAGTTAGGAACAAAAACAAAAGGCCCACTAAATGTGAAACAGTCGTCACCCGCCACTCTTCTCCTTAGTCCAGAGGGAGCTATCCCACTCCGGTAGGGGTAATGCCAGATTGTGCGGGAGACTCATGTGCTATTTGGCGTCGGGATATGTAGTCCCTATATGGGCCCCAAATATCAATTGGTCTGGAAGAAACGGGGAGCAAAGTGCTAAATTCCTTGCAGTTCACATTGCAAAACGCTAGACTGTTCAACCAGGAGCGGACAGTAGGAGCACGTCTACTGCCCCACAGTAGCGCAATCTCTCCTTTAGCTTAAAGGAAGCCCAACGCAGCCAGCCGCCGGACCTTCTGAGGAAATTTCAATACGTAACCCAATAGGGTGATCTCAGGTAAAGGAAGGAGGGGCCTGGATAATGTCACCCAAGGTGGAGTGGATATCTAGCCAGTATTGGTGTATTTTAGGCAAGTCCAGGTTAAATGTGCAGTCAGCAAAGGGGGCCAGGCATTTCAGACAGTGGTGAGGCCTAGAATTGTCAATCCTTTGTGCACGGGCCGGGGTGAAATGCATCCGGCGAAGGAATTTGGAATGAAGCAACTTAAGGCGACTGTTCGAAGAAACATCGGTCGTGGCCCTACAGCAATACGCCCACTGGTCATCAGAGATAGGTCCACCAAGGTCACCCTCCCAAGCAGTCCGGAGCTTTGAGTCATCCATTGGTTTGAGCGTACCACACTGTTTATAAAATTTGGAAATCAGGTGTGCACTAGTTGGACTCTGAATCAGCAAGGTGAGGGGAGAGAGTTCAGGCGGCGCCAAAGGAAAGGAGGAAAACTCAGCTCTCAAAGCAGATTGTAACCGGGTGAGAATGAAAGCGTCCATGAAGGAGCGCTCGCTAAACCGAGCCAGGAAAATAAATAGTTAACGTGGCCTATATTCCTTGTAATAGTTTCATATCCTCTCGGGCAACGGACCACGCAGAATTTTGGATGACCAGGGAAAGCAGGGTAATGAACCACCCTGGTATTGTTTAGTACGTCTTGAAACCGTGAATGACGCCCCTTCCGGGTAAACATACATGCCGCAATATCTAGGGCACAAACATCAGAAACCTTTACAAGAAATGAGGCATAACCGGATTGATAACTTACCTGCTCCTTACGAGACGCATATTGATGATCCTGCCATGAGCGCAGCATTCTTAGTACTACATTAACATCCCAAAGGGAGGAATACTTCGATTCTGGTGAAAAAGACAACTGAATACCCCTCAAAAGACGACTGATTAATGGATGTTCACCTACCGGGATGTCATGAAGAGGAATATGATCTGCAGAAATTGCGTATCTGCATGCGTTGATAGTGCAATATGGCAACCCCTTGTCCAGCAGCTCGGACAAGAAATTTACAATATGCACTACATCTGCCCCCACTGGATCAAGATCTCTTCGCTTACACCAGCATGATCATCTCCTCCTTGCCAAACCCTATTGCTTGACAGTATAATCTGCCCATGCTCTTCTGATGAGGGAGGCAGTATGTGTCGAAAGTCCTGGGACATCCCAACGCCCCCTGTAATCATCCAAACCATCAGTAAGAGAATTCCATCCTGAACCAGTGGGTCCAAGCAGCCATGAGAATCCTGGGAAGTGGAATTAGAAAATGGGATTGGAAAATCCATGGAAAGTTCCAGAAGAACTTTATACCTTACTTTCAGTTTCCAAAGCGGTGTCATCAGGATCACTTGATTAGGAGGAAGAAGTCTGTCGTCTCTGCTAGAGGATCCAGATACCAACTGAAAAGTTTGGAAGTTGATGAAGGAATCTTGATGCAAAAAGATCGACCTGGCATGGACCCCACCAATCCATAATCCTCTGAAACAGAGGGATCCAGTCTCAATGCACTGTATTCCTTTCGGTGTCTGGATTGCTAGTCTGCCAACTGATTGAGTCTCCCCAGCAGGTGTTCTGCTGTCACTGACAACTTGTACTCCAGACAATGGATCCAGTAATCTCTAACCAGTTCCGACAGTACCTTGTGCCCGGCACCCTCTAACAGTTTATAGATCAAACTGCAGAGATGTTGCCCAAAATTGGAACAAGGCACCTAGTTTGCCGCTAAACTCTGTATCGCGAAGGATCCTGCAAAGAGTTCCAGACAACTGATGTGGAGATCCTCCTCATGCTCTGTCAACTGTCGTCCTTTGGTAGTATCCCCACAGCTTGCACTCCATCCCTGACGACTGGTGTCTGAATCAAAAGCCAGATCCGGGGCTGACCCAAAGATGGCTCTGCCGTTCAGACATGCATGTGATCAAACCACCAATTAAGTTTCATCCGGGCCTCTGTAGAAAGAGAAATCTCTTGTGCATACGTCCGAACCCTCCTGAGGTGCGCCTTCAGATGTTACAGGGCCTGGTAATGCAGTCGATATGGAAAGATCTCCTGGATAGAAGACGAGGCCTACAATCCTGGCCAGATGATGGAGGAAAACTGTCTCCTTCTCTGTCGTTTTGTGCAACTCTCGTGGATCAGAAGTGTCTAGTTCTGGGGCAACCAGAGAAACTGTTGCACTGTGTTAACCTTGAATCCCAAAAAGGTCAAATTTCGATTTCTTAACTTTTACTATAAACCCCAGGTCTTGCAGAAGGGTCTTGGTGATCTGAAATAAATAAATAATCTTTATTTAGATATAAAACAATATCTTTAAAGTTTCCCAAATCACATTGTATACAGTTTTGTGAGAAAATTAGTTTAAAAGAGAAACCCATACAGACATAAAAAGCATAAAAAGTAAGAATTTAGACTGTTTTGTTAAACATGACCTGGCGTGTCTCAAACATCTCCCATCGTATTTAATTATAAAATCAAGCCATAAAGGGAACATGCTACACAGTTTCGATTGGTGTTGCGACTCTCCTGGTCGTTGGGGATTCTGTTACAGTACATTATTTAATCTGAAAGATCAGTGGCAGGGCCATGGCAGCTTTCTTTGTATTAAGGCAGCGATACGCTTGTTGAATACATTTAGCAAATGTTATGTTTAAAACGGTGTTGTCCATGGACAAGGCGGCAATGATGGCATGCCTACAGGTCCGAACCCCCAACCTGTTCCACTCTGACCTAAGCATGCGCCTGCGTTGAGAGTTAAAGATTGGGCAGATGCAGACCACGTGCAAAATTGATTCTATCGCTGACACACATCCTCTACAGGTTGTGTCCTCCTCCGTACGACGCCAGATGGGTAGATTTTGAAGAAAGCGCCAATCCCCCATTCTTAGGGCGATAAAACTGCGCTTCAAATGGAATGAAAAAGTGGTGATCAATACGTAGCTGCAGATACTTGTTTGTAGGAGTTAACTACTGCCCAAGAATGGCTGCATTTCTTGAGGAGGGCTTTATCAGTAGCGAGCGATATCGATCTCACACATTTTTTAATTGCATTTTTAAAGGCAGACTGACTAGGATTGATGGCCCAGAGGTCAGCGGCTGACATCTGGTGGATGTAGTCCCTCAAAAGACAGCCAAATGATCCTCCTGGGTTACTCTCATTAATTTCTTTCCAGACTAGAAATTCTAGTGTGCCAGATTCAGCCTGTCTTAGTTTGTGGCAGAGCTTGAGGTATGTACCAAGGATATGGACCTCGTAATTTGTTAGCCCAACTCTAATCTGATCTGTGCAGGGGATGCAGAACTTGGCAGATGGAGTACTTTTTTGTAAATTTTTGTTGTGTGTTTGTTTAAGGCGGAGTTCATTTTACCTTTAAAGGTTTCTATACCATATGATAATGTGGGGCCAATCTTTGCTCTTAGGTCTTCTAATAGGGGAGAAAGGGTTGGGCCTGAGAGTTTCGTCGACAGCTTGGTCAATGATACCATTAGTGCCGTGGCTTTGGCTGCAATCACATTACTCTGCTTTACAAAATTACCCCAAGAGTCCAGATGGACGCCTAGGTATTTGTATGATTGGCCAGTGCTGAGGCCTGTTTTGTTTAGTGACCAGCCACCACCTCCATAACGTTTCTAGCCAAAGGGGACAATCAGGGTCTTTTTCATATTGCCTTCTAGTTGGTTAATCGTCGTGTATTGCATCAGTGAGTCAAGAAGCCTTTGTAACCCTACCCTTGTGAGGCTGAACAGGGCCAGGTCGTCGGCATATAAAAGGTTACATAGTGCCATGCCTCCTACTTTGGGCGGGTGACTGTTTACTTTATCTAGGGTGCCTGACAAGTCTGCTATGAAAAGATTGAAGAGAAGGGGGCCAGCACGCACCCCTGCTTAACTCCTCTTGAGGTCATGATTTTTCGCGAGAGATGCGTGCCGGACCCTAACTTCACTCGAACCCAGGTACTAGTGTGCAATTGGATAATAGGGTTCAGGATTTTGTCTGGAATTCCCCACTGCCTCAGTTTTTCCCAGAGTAGCGCCCTGGGAACCCTGTCAAATGCAGCTTTAAAGTCGACAAAGCAGCAAAATAATGTCCTAGATGTTAAAATGGCTTTGTCGATGATGGTAGAAACTGCTAATAAATTTGTCGTGGTTCCTGAATTGGCAACAAACCCGGTTTGATTCAGTGGTATCAGATTGTGGTCCTTTACCCATTGCCCAAGGTCCTCCAGAATAAGCCCCGCATAATGTTTCGCCTCTATGTTCAGCAGGGCAATTAATCTGTAGTTTTTAGGGGCACCGCGTGATCCAGATTTGTAAATAGGGTGGATAATTGCACCACGCCATGAGCCCTGGATTGTTACTGTCCTCAGAGTGTAATTGAAAAGGTCTGTTAGCTCCGTGGACCAGAAGGGAATGTCTGAATTAAACAACCTCTGTGGGAGGACGTTCGGGCCTGGTGCTCCGCCTTTTCTCCCTTTTGTCACTGCTTTGATGACTCTTTCTTCAGATAATACATATTCCGCGGTGGGCTCTTGTGCTAGAACAAAAGGAGTGCTCGATGTTACACTAGCACCAGTGCCGCCATGTACACTGGGTGGACCAATGTGGCCCGAGTGGTCTTGAACCTGAAAGTGAACCATTAGGTATGTTACCCATTCCGCTTCCTGAATATTTGCTGAGCCAGAATTTGTCAGGTTTGGGTTGGTGCGGTTCACGAGGGCCCAAAATTTCCTCGAGTTTTTTTCTTGCTCTCCCACACCAATTCAACCCAGTATTGCGATTCCTGCGCCTTTTTCTCTTGGATAATTGCCCTCCTGAATGCTTTTTGAGCTTGTTGGTAAGTTGTATGGTAGGCGCTATTCCCTGGAAATTTTAAGAACAACCATAGGGCGTTGTTTCTCGTTCTCTTTAGAGACTTTGTGAAGGTGGAGACTGTGAGCTCAGCTGATGGAGTGCGACTTGAGGCCTGCACTGTCGCTGGAAAGCTATTAATCAGATGAGAGCAAAACAGCGACCATTTCACTGTGAGGGTGGCGTCTTGATCAAATCTGCCTTTAATGAAGTCCTTGCTTACTGTTAAGATGTTCTTGCTGTTATTCTCGCTCCATTTGAGACGCTTTAGATTTTCAGAATGTATTCCCTTGTAGGTTGCAGGCGCCGTTTTGTGGAATTCTATCTTTATATTAAGAGTAATAACCTGCGGCCTGTGGTCACTTTCTGACCGTGTTTGGATGCTGAAACTGTCAGATTGAATAATAGTTCTGAGTTACAGATGGTGAAATCTAGGTATGATTTTTTGCTTCCATTAGACCAGGTCCAATTTGGGGGGTGTCACCGGTTGACCTTCCATTCATAACCAAGTAGCCTGCATTGTAGGATCTCATCACGGAGAGCTCGCCCAATTTATTGAGTGCTCGATTCAAAGGTTTAGTTTGGGTCATGGCCTCAATGAGGTTAGTCAGAGCGGGAGTAGAAAAAGGAAGGGAGGCCTCCTTTGCTATGCAATTGGGGACAAGGAGCATAAGTTGAAAGAACAAGGGAAGTCTCAAGACGACTCAACTAATAAGAACCCTTGGTGTATTTCACATATACCTCAAAATGCCAGATTTAACTCAAGATATGTACCATGTTAATCAGTTAAAAAACAAATGATAATCAAAACAAGAACCCTAGGTAGTGTGTTTGTTATAAAAAATATACAATTTATTATAAATCAATTAAAACAATTTGTTATACAACGTAATAATGGTACCCAAAAGCACATGTAATATAAAAACAATAAAAAATCACAATTTAATTAAAACAATTAGTCCAGGAATCACAGTTGTTGTAGTTGTCGACGCAGCGTTTCGGTGAGTAAGTGATACCACCTTCTTCAGGACAAACAATTTTATAAAAGAACATCACAATTAGATGCATCCCACTGTTCACGGAAATTAGCATTTTATCACTATTCCTATCTAGACATAATTTATTGCAGTTTGTTGGGCACATTTGTAATACACACTTAAAAAAGTTTTTTTCTCTAATCATCACAGAAGGATTCTATTAGGTACATTTGTTAAGGCATTTGAAATATATGACTATACACACGGATCTTATAACATGGTGACATGAAGTCACCATCTAGGTAGCTTCTAAGGAAAAAATCATAAAGCATACCTGTGTGTTACTTTTTCAAATTCCTCTCTCATTCAATTTAGAGGAGTTTTTGGATCGAACTCAATCAGATATGTAGAGCTTCTGGTATCTTGAATTCCAGTTAGCAGTCCCTAAATAGATTTTTTTTTTGATCACCCCACTTGTTTTTTTTTTTTTAATATATTTTTATTGCAGAATTATAAACCACAGGATACAATTATTCAGCCAGTACACTTGTGGGATCCCCCCGTCCAATAAGAATTCCCCTTCGTACACAGCCATTCAGCCCGCATCCCGGAGGCCGGGCAGCATATTATATCGCTCAAGAGGAACACATCACAGTGCACGTCCCATAGGGACCCTGGTTGAAAGATCGTTTTGCGTATCTGCTTTTACCCCCCCACCCACAACAACATTCCCGTCAGCCATCCCAGTGATAGTCAGTGATGTCGCCCTTGTCGGGACCTGCCCTAGGCGCTATGGGTCGTCACACCTGGCCGCTCTACCCAGCCATTCTACCCTCCACATAGTACCCACCGTCCCAGTAGATCCAAGGCCCTAACAAGCGACCAACTAATGGCATCCGGCCCTCCCCAAACACCCACAACCAACCCCCCCAAAGCCCCCCCTCCCCTGGCAACTGCTAAGGTGTGTGCCTCGTTCTGTCGAATTGGATGGGTCCACTACAGTGCGTGGTACTATACTTCTGTGTTCGCCCCGCGGTGTCCAGCGGCTTAGTTCTCTCCATCCTCATCCTCTACCAAAGAATCACGCAAAGCCTGTACCACTAACTCCCATGCACGCGCCGCATCCAATGCCTTC
Source organism: Lissotriton vulgaris (assembly GCF_964263255.1). Lineage (NCBI taxonomy): Eukaryota > Metazoa > Chordata > Amphibia > Caudata > Salamandridae > Lissotriton > Lissotriton vulgaris. Next base: position 1,144,043,052 of record NC_141687.1, on the reverse strand, counting down.
TCATTCCCCAACTTCACAGCTTGCTTCATCCGGAGCACACTCTCGCAGTCAGACCACCGCAGCAGCTCATTCTTCCATCTACGCAGTGAGGGTCCCCCCTGGACTTCCAATGCCACGATATTTCCCTCTGTGCCAATATCAGGCCCAGATCTATGAATTTGCTTGTCACCCTAGTGTGCTTAGTATGCGGGAACCAGAGCAATAGGCACGCCGCCATGTCGAATTCCACCTCCCTGTCAGTCACTTCATTCAGAAGTTCCCCTACCTCCGCCCAATAGGTCCCCAGTTGTGGGCACCCCCAAAACAAGTGGTCCATGTCCGCTCCCGGGGACGAACACCGCGGGCAACAGGCATCCGGCACCCGAAAGTACCGTTGTAATTTCTCAGGAGTTAAATAGGCTCTATGGAGCACATAGAAATGCACCTGCTGAAAACGTGCGTTTCTAGTGCCCTTCCACGTGCGTCGCAGGATGTGACCCCATGCCGTATCCGGTATGGGCCGGCCGACGCTCACCTCCCATTTAGCCTTAAGCCCTTGGAGTGGTTCCAGCCCCTCGTTCAGCATCCTATTATGGAGGCACGTCACAGCTTTGAACGTACCAGCCGCCATCACCACATATTGGCACGCCATAGTCGTCGTGGGTTCCAGGAGCCCCTCTTTCCAATGCTTTTGTATGGCAGCCACTACTGCCGCGTGTAGGAGGAAGCCCCCAGCAGGCAGCCCGAACTGGTCCCGGAGCACTTCGAACGGCGCCAGAGCCCCATCTATGTACAAGTCGCCCACCACCTGCAGTCCCGCCTCCTCCCAATCCAGCAACGGGGACCAATCTCCTCCGTGCGGCAATGCCGTCAACATCCCGATCGGGATCTCCGGGGCATAAGGCCGCGATGCCCTCGCTCTCCGAAGGCTCCTTTGCCAGCACAGCCGGAGCGTCCGCTCTTCCATGGCGAGGGCCCGTAACTCGAGCCGCTGCTGCATGATGATGTAGGACAGCACGTGGCGTTGTATTCCCCGATCCCCTTCCTCCTCCGGGCCCCGGAACACCCTGGCTACGTTCTGTGTAAGGACCTGCAACTGCGCTGCAAGATAATACAGCTCGAGGTCGGGCACAGCCATGCCCCCTTCCAGCTTGGGGCGAAGTAGCGTGCTCAGGGCTACTCTACGGCGGCCATGCCCCCATAGAAAGCCAATTAACATTGACCGCAATTCTCTAAACACCCCCTGGGGAATCCAGACAGGCAGCGTTCGGAAATAATAGAGGAAGCGGGGGAGCGCCACCATTTTCAACAGTGCTATCCTGCCCAGGACTGTCAGCGGGAGGGTTGACCAGAAGGACAAGCTGCCCCGCAGCGCCCGGACACAGCGGCCAATGTTGCCCTCCAATAGGTCCGCAGCCGCGTGGTAAATGCGGACACCCAAATAGGTGAAGCAAGAGGGTTCCCATACCACTCCCAAATCGCTGCTAGGGGCTGGCGATCCCGCTCGCAGCGGGAACACACAAGTCTTCGCCCAGTTGACCTTAAGGCCCGACAGCCGGCCGAACTCAGACAACAGATCCATCGCTCCAACCAATGCCCCCGAGGTGTCGGCTAGGTACAGGAGCAAGTCATCCGCGTATAGCGATATATAATGCCACTGCCCGCAACTAACTATCCCCGCGTATCGGTCACCTGACCTCGCATGGACCGCCAAGGGTTCCATCGCCAAGGCAAACAATAGGGGGGAGAGAGAACATCCCTGTCGTGTTCCCCTGCCCACCGGGTACGCCGCAGACGCCAGGCCACCCAATCGTACTCTCGCCGTCGCCGAGGTATATAAGACCCTCGTCCACCTCCGAAACCCCTCGCCCATGCCAAACCTCTCTAGCACTCCATCCAGGAAAGGCCATTCCAAGCTATCAAAGGCCTTCTCGATGTCCACATACAGAACCGCCGGTGCTCCCTCCCTGTCCAAGATGGCGTCCATTATTCCCACCAGGCGGCGGATATTCAGCGCCGTGCTCCTCGTGGGTATAAACCCGGCCTGGTCCCTGTGTACCAGGCCCGTCATATGCGGGGCCAGCCTGGTGGCCAGGATTCGGCTCAGGATCTTATAATCCACCGTCAGCATGGACAGCGGGCGATAAGACCTCACATCCGCGGCATCCCGGCCAGGCTTGAGGAGCGGTACAATCAAGGCCTCCCGCATGGACCCAGGCAATGCCCCAGTTTCGAAGGCTTCCGTATACACCACCAGCAGCCTGGGCGCCAAGCTGTCCACATATTGTTGATAGAATTCAATTGGCAGTCCGTCCACCCCAGGCGTCTTGTTGCGGGCCATATGTTTGATGGCCACCCGTATTTCCGTGAGCGTGATCGGGCCACCCAGCTCCCTCACGTCATCCTCGTCCAGGACCGGAAGCTGCCTCTCCCCCAGGTATTCCGCGATGTCCTGAACCCCCACTCCCAGCTGACTCCGGTATAGTTCCTCATAATACCCCCTAAATCGTTCCAATACCGCTGCCTGGGAGTACACCATCTCTCCCTGCGCGTTATTAATGCTGAGAATCGGGCAGCCCCTTAGTTCCGACTATTCTAGACCTCAGACCCCTAAACCTGTACATACAATCAGACCACTTTCATTTGGTCACACTCCAGCAGGTCCTTCCACTCCTTTAACAAAACGACTTCCTTGCCACTATAGATCTCAAGGACGCCTACTTCCACATTCCTATCCACACAGCGCACAGAAACATCTCAGATTTGTACTAGACGGTCAGCACTACCAATTCAAAGTACTCCGATTCGGAGTCACAACAGCAACAAGGGTGTGTACCAAATGCCTAGTGGCAGTAGCAGCACACTTAAGAAGACAGCATAGTCACGTCTTCCCATATCTAGACGACTGTCTCCTAAGGCCAGCTCATACAGCCAGTTTCTACAACACACTCACGCCACAATTCAACTACTCCACGACTTGGGATTCACAGTAAATCACACCAAGTCACAACTGCAACCGTCCCATGTACAACAAGATCTCGTTGCTACAATAAAGACCGGTTTAGCACTAGCCTATCCCTCTCCAGCCAGGATAACAAGTGTACAAACTCTCCTAACAAAATTCAAACCGCAACACTCTCTTCCAGCTCGAGTGTTCATGCAGCTCATAGGAATGATGGCATCTTGCATATTCATAGTACCTCACGCAAGACTACAAATGCGTCCACTTCAAGAGTACTTAACACGCCAATGGAACCAGGCTCACGGTCAATTAACAGACCTAGTGTTGGTAGACAGTCTGACTCCTTGCTCTCTGCAATGGTGATGCACCAAAAACCTTTCAAAAGGCCAACCGTTCCCAGAGCCAGTTCAAATAATCATAACAGTGGACGCATCGCTCTCCGGCTGGGGAGCTCACCTACTGCATCACACCATGCAAGGCCTGTGCACACCGCAACAAGTCTCTCTACATCAACCACCTGGAGTTACTAGCTGTATTTCTAGCCCTAAAAGCATTCCAAAAGCAAGTATCAGGCAAAGCTATCTTAGTCCGCAAAGACAGCCATGTACTACATAAACCAACAAGGGGGAACATACTCTCTACAGCTCTCTGTTAGCGCAGCAGATTTGGAGGTGGGCTATACCACTAAAGATCTTTCTCTTAGCCCACCATTTTCCAGGAGTACAAAACACCATAGCAGATCTGCTAAGTCGACGAACACAGCAGATCCATGAATGGGAACTTCATCCACAAGTTCTTCAACCATTCTTTCAACTGTGGGGGCAACCTCAGATAGACCTCTTCGCTACCCACGAAAACGCAAAATGCCTAAGCTTCGCTGCCAGATATCCACACCCGCTGTCCAAAGTCAATGCGATATGGAAGAACTGGTCCGGAAAATTTGCGTACGCTTTTCTGCCTCTCCCACTACTTTCGTTAGTGGTACGCAAACTACAGCAACATTCCCTAAGACTCATTCTAGTTGCTCCAACTTGGGCCAGACAACCGTGGTACACCACGCTAATGCAACTTTCTGTGGTACCACATCAGAAACTATGCCTATCTCCACGCTTATTAACGCAGAACCATGGAGAGATCAGACACCCGGACCCAGCTCAGCTCAACCTAGCGATCTGGCTCTTGAAGTCAGTTTCATTACCTTAACCTCCCTCCATACTGTATGAACGTTATTAAAGATGCTATACGTCCCACCACTAGGGCATGTTATGCAGCTAAGTGGAAACGATTTGTAATATACTGTCAAAACAACCACATCAATCCTTTAGATGTGTCTATTCAACACATCATAGGATACCTAGTACACCTTCAAAAGTGTAATTTAGAGCACACGTCTATCAGACTGCACCTTGCTGCCATTGCAGCATACCTACAAAATAGACATCTTTCTCTTTTTAGAGTGCCTGCCATAAAGGCTTTTATGGAAGGACTCAAAATAATAATCCCTCTCAGAACACCACCTTCACCGGTGTGGAATTTAAACATTGTTCTCACACGGTTAATGGAACCTCCCTTTGAAACGTTACATAAATGTGAATATCAATTCCTAACTTGGAAAGTAGCTTCCCTAGTAGCTATTGTTTCTCTCAGAAGAGTTAGTGAACTACAAGCATTCACCATTCAAGAACCCTTTCTGCAAATGCACCATAATAAAGTGGTTCTCCGTACTAATCCTAAATTCCTTCCAAAAGTCATTTTACCCTTCCATCTAAATCAGTCTGCTGAGCTGCCCATATTTTTCTCGCAGCCACAAACAGTTGCAGAAAGAGCTATTCACACCTTAGATGTCAAAAGAGCATTGCTTTACTACATTGAAAGGACACAAACTTTTCGTAAAACAAAACAACTTTTTGCGTCTTTTTCACCACCACATAAAGGTAACCCCATATCAAAATCTGGGATAGCTAGGTCGATTGTCAAATGCATACAAATTTGTTACCACAAAGCTAAACGTACGTTATCTATTCCTCCTAAAGCCCATTCTACAAGGAAAATAGGGGCTTCAATGGCATTTTTAGGTAACATTCCCCTAGACGACATATGCAAAGCAGCTATATGGTCTACACTGCACATATTCACAAAACACTATTGTGTAGATGTGAAAACTAAACAACAAGCTACTGTGGGCCAAGCTGTATTAAAAACTCGGTTTCAAACCACTGCAACAGATACTGGTGGTCACCGCTAAATGTGGGTACTGCTATACAATCTATGCACAGTGTGTAATCTGTAGCTCATATGCCTCGAACGGAAAATGCTACTTACCAGTATGCATCTGTTCTTCGCATGTAGAGGTGCAGTTACACACGCCCACCAGCCTCACCGGCTACCTTTATCTGTTCCAGTATTATCTTAATTAGATACAAATTACATGGACATCCTTACTTTTCTTGTAAAACTCCATCTCTTCCCTAATGGCGAAAAACAATCTGAGGATGGAGCCGATGCCCATGCGCTGTATGATCCAAAGGAGGAGTCACCTATCCTGTGACTTCCAAAGACTTTCTATTTTTTTTTTTAAAACTCTTTATTCACAGCTGTATCATCAGAAACATGACAGTGCACATATCTTCTGCGTCTCATCAGTTGGTATTTTCCAATTTTTCTCCCAGCCATAACTACCCACATTGCCAGTTTTATTCCAAAACATGGAACCATCGGTAATACAGGTAGTCAATTACGTTCTGCAACGCATCTCTTTCACATGTCTGTGTTCGCAATCTATAATATTGTGGGACTAAACAAAAAGGCTAACACCACCAACCAATACTCGCGAAGTCTTATGCAAGCCCAGATCATATGGAGGAACCCAGCCTCATCCTCTCCACAACGTGGACATCTATGGGGGGCATCCGGGAACATCTTGTGTAGTCGTTTGGGGGTTAGGTATGCTCTGTGTAAAACCATTACTTGTATAAATCTGAACCTAACATTGCGTGATACCCTCCGGGGATGTTCCAGCGCCGTGTGCCATTCTTTCTCTGTCATTATCCTATCTGTGTCCCGTTCCCAAGTGTGTTTCAGTGTTGTGATTTAAATCGCGGCGTGCGCCCTGATGCCCATGTACAGCCAACGTACTAGGTGACCCGCTGAGCCCATGTAGTATAGTAGGTGGACTAATTCATGTTGTGGGGGTTGAAGACGTTGCGGTGCCCATTTGTGGCATATGAAATGTGTGACGTGGCATGAAGTAAGTCCAACTGGGGGGGGGGGAGCATCAGTGGCCTGCCGGAAGGCGTCGTGGTCCAACAAGTAGCCATCTCCGAAAAAGGCGCCCACTTTAAGCACACCAGCCTCCTGCCAGGGGCGTATTGCTCTACTAGTAAGTCAACCCTGTGGCGTCGGGATTGCCAATAGAAGGATATTAGCTGCGTACGCCACTGTCGGAGCTGTATACGCTAGGGCTTTCCGCCAGCATATCAAAGCTGTGCGAAGGAGCGGGTGGCAGTCTGCGCGGATGCGGCACCGCGGGAATAGCAATGTGTGTAGTTCACCCCCGTTCAGCCTCTCGGGCGTGTAGTCTATTTCATATAGGTTCCGTCCTGCCGTCCAGTAGGATAGCCATTGAAGCTGACTAGCAAGGAATAACCTTTGAAATCTGGGGCCCCCAGCCCTCCTTCTCTAGTCCCTAACTGTAGCGTACGGAGGCCTATCCGGCGTCTCCCAACCCCCCATATTAAAGTAACTAAGAGTGTCAAAAATGGACTGAGGCAGACTCAAAGGGAGATTAACGAAAAAGTACAGTATTCGGGGGAGCATCAACATTTTGGAAATTGCGATCCTGCCCACGACCGATAAAGGCAACGCCGTCCAGAAACCCACCGAACTGCGGAGCCGCGTAATAGCCCGCTTGATGTTCCCGTCTATCGGATCTTCTTGTTTCCTGTATACCTGGATCCCCAGGTACTGGGATAAGATGGGCCCCAAAGGGAATGAGACCCAGGTTTGGGATGTACCGAAAATAAAAGCCGTTGGACTTGTCCAGGTTAATGGCTAGGCCTGAGACCTCTGCAAAGCGGTCAAATATGTCATAGATGGCAGTGTGATCAGCCCCTAGGTCTTGTAGGTATAATAGGATATCGTCCGTGTATATCGATATCAAGTTGTATATACCTCTTTTTGGTATGCCTCTCTGTTCTTCCTTTGTACGCAGGGCTATGGCCAGGGTTACTAGGGCAAGAACAAATAGCATTGGGGACAGGGGGCATCCCTGTCTGGTGCCCCGGTGCACTGCGTATTTATCGGACACATGTCGTCCTGTGCGTGCTCGTGCCGAAGGTGCAGTGTAGAGCAGTCTGATCCATGCCAGAATGGATGCTGGAAGCCCAAACCTCTCCAAGGTTAGAAACATGTAAGCCCAAGACAGTGAATCAAAGGCCTGTCTAATATCCAAGGCTATACAGCCTGCCCTGGGGAGGACCTGTGGGGTGGTTGCCATGAGAGCGTGTAATCTTCTCGTGTTCATGGAGGTGCTCCTGCCCGGAAGAAAGCCACACTGGTCCCTATGGATTAGGGTAGGGAGGTGCGCTTCGAGCCTTAGAGCTATCGCTTTACTAAGTGTATTCAGTAGAGAGCATCGATAGGGGCCTGTAGTTGGACATATCGAGGTGATCCCTACCCGGCTTTGGCAGTGAGACCACCAGTGCTTGCATAGTGGAGTCAGGCAGATGGCCCTCCACCAAAGCCATCCGATACACCTTTTCCAATACAGGTACCAGGGTGTCAGAGTAGGTCGCGTAAAACGTCACCGGGAGCCCATCCATACCCGGTGTTCTGTTGCGGTTAAGGGACTTGATGGCAACGCATATCTCATGTTGAGTAATGGGTCCCTCGATGTCTTTCTTAGCGTCCACGGTTAGCGTTGGGAATGGAAGGTCGGCCAGAAAATCAGACATTCGACCCAGGTCCTCCCGCTCAGGTCGTGCATACAGTGCAGTCAGATGGACACAGAACGCCCGATTTAATTTCATTCTGTGTACTAACCAAATCACCTTCCCCAGTTCGGATTTGGGTTATCTCCGGGACATCCGGGCGATCCCTTACCAAACGAGCTAATAGTGCCCCTGACCGTTCCGCCTCCGTATGTTGTCGACGAAGGTATTGTTTGTGATCTATGACACGAAGCGTTTCTAGAGTATCTGCGTGTTCGATGTTTTCTCTCTGCAAATCTTTTTTCTTTTCAGGATCAACTCCTGCTTCTCGCTCTAGTGTCTGTAATCTGTCCTCTATGCTGCAAAGTTTCCGGTGTATTTCCTGTCTGGCACCTACTAGCTGTCCTATCGCTGTGCCGCGTATCACCACCTTCATGGTGTCCCATACCACCAGATTAGTGAAGGTAGAGTCCCAGTTTTCTGTAAAATACTCAACTAGAGTCTCGGACAAGGATGCCCTGAAGGGGCCATCCTCCAGTAGAAGCGGATCTAGGCGCCAGGTAGGGACCGGAGTCGGGGCCCTACCCCACATGAGGCCAAACGTCAAAAGCCTGTGGTCAGAAAAGGTTTTTTCCATATATTCCGGGGTCTCCACCTTCGCGACTATGGAGTCGGAGCATAGGAACCTGTCTATCCTAGTGTGTAGCATGTGTATATGTGAATAGTGGCAGTATTCCCTGGCCTTCGGATAAAGTGCACGCCATATGTCCCTCAGTCCCCAACCCGTCGCCCATGTTCGGAACAAGTCAGTCAATCTGGACACCCCAGTCACCTGTAGGGGAGGATGTGACCTGTCCAAGTCTATATCCAGTATCATGTTCCACTCTCCTCCTATGACCCAAGGGATGTCCACCCAGTCCGCTAATGCCAGACCCACCTTCTCCAGGAATTTGTCCTGGTCAAAGTTCGGTGCATAAACACAGCCAAGGACTATCTGTGTACTGTCTAACGTGCCCTTTACTAATATGTATCTTCCCTGTTCATCCACCCGTTTCTTCAATGCTAAAAAAGGTGTACCATGTCTGACCCAAATTGTTGCCCCCCTAGAGAAGGCGGAGTAAGTAGTAGAAAAAAATCGCGCCCCACCACTTTATTCGCATTTTAGTGGCCTCTGAGTCGGTAAGGTGGGATTCCTGAAGAAAGGCAATTTGTGTATGGTGTCTGAGTAGGAATGAGTGCATTCTATGTCTCTTCTTCACCGCCCCAGGCCTCGTACATTCCAGGTTGTAATTCTATATGCTCCAGTTACTTCAGCCATAGTCATCCGGGCACTTGTACTGCGGCCGCTCGAGCCTTTCTACCTGATCCCTTTGCATTAACCACCAAGAGACGTCCCACCCCCAATCCCATGCTCAAAACTGAACATAAAAACAAAGCTGTGCCCAACAATAAACCACGGTTAAACAAGTGTAGAGGTCCGGTGCATTCGCCTCCGGGGGGTTGGCCCAGCACCATTTCAGTCTACGTTCCCACCTAGTGGGCTCTGCTGGCTCAACGGCAAGTTGTCTTCAGGGGCATCATTACCAATGTACATATGCAGCAGGTGAAGTAATAAAACCCAGATCTGACAGTCCCATGCAACGGCAAGATACTTGTACATAGCGTCCCCACCCTCCGCCCGCCAAGAAAAACATCACAGAGCATAGTAAAATCAAACAGGAAAATACAATACGGTTCGTAGGCAGGTCAACCGCTTCCGGCGTGGTCCTTCCTCCCACAATTGTCCATCACGTCTTCAGCTGTGCGGGGCGTCAGGGTGGGGAACAGTATCACACTGTGGTCAGAGTCCGAGTGGACTCTGCTATCTTCCGAGTCCGTTGTGATCTTCTGAGGGTCTTCCCTGAAAGCTCCCACCGCGTCCAGCTGATTCTCTCTTTGCTGCTTCCGTGAGGGTCTGTGTCTCGGCGTTCCCTGCCGCAGTTTGGGGAACCCCGCCGGGCCACGGACTTGCGTGTCTTCCATTCCATCGGCGTTCGACTCCTGTGTGGTCCTTTGGCTCCTGTCAATACCCATTCCTTCCAGCCATTCCTCGACGTCCGAAGGGCTCTCAAAAAAGTGCTCCTTCTTATGTATTATCTTCAGGCGAGCTGGAAAAAGCAGTGCGTACTTGAGGTTGGCTTTTCGCAATAACCTTTCCACCTCCAGATATGAGGAGCATAGTTTTTGGACAGCGTTGGTGTAGTCCGGGTAGAGGGAGACTTTCTGGTTGTCGTATTGAATGAGGGACTTCTCGCGCGCCTTCTGCAGAAGGACATCCCGGTCACGATAATTCAGGTTTCGCACTATGAGAGGTTGTGGGGGGCAGCCAGATTTAGGTCTGCCCTTCGGGATCCTGTGCGCTCTCTACGCAGAAGTGCAGTGACAGGCCTTCTTCAGCAACGTGATCTCGAAACCATCGCTCCATAAAGTCCGCCGCCTGGGCCCCCTCACAGCGTTCCGGAAGGCCTATAACGCGAATGTCATTGCGGCGGTTACGGCCTTCCGCATCTTCGACCCGGTCCATGAGAGAGATGACCTGTTGCTGAAGCTGTTGTATGGAGACGATATGCTCTGCCACCAACAGTGTGATCTCCCCCAACGCCAGGCTGTGGTCCTTGACTTTGTCCGCCAGTTTGCCGTGATCCGCTTTGAGCAGGGACAGATTCGTAGTCAGGGTACCCATCTGCTGTTCCAATATCGCCCTGGAGTCTCTTATTTCCTGCAATATAATGTCCAGTTTATCTGGTTGTTTTTTTTAATATATATGATTAGTTTTCTAGCGTTTAAGTCCATTACACACTTAGTTATTGAACAAGAGGAAATGATAGACATAATCTGCACATCATCATAACGACTATGCAATACATTGGTAATACATGGTAAGTTGTTGAACACACATCGCATTGCTTTGACAGGATTAATGGAGAATATAGAATGAGATGGTGACTGTCTGTACCCGCAAACGTGACGTCGTATAGTGTCTTGTGCATTGTGGTTTGAGACATGGGGATGAGATATGATGTGGGGCGGCGCGTTCTCTCGTTTGTGCGCCTTCCCCTGATCTCATCTACTAGCCAGCTTGTGGTGTCTCCCCCAACGTTAAGTTGCAGTGTGAAATGATCCTGATTAGACAGTTAGTTATAACTAATATTATATTCACAGTTTCATAACGAACCTGTCAAAGGGGGAACTGTTTTGACACCCGAACTTAACCAAAAGAGAGAGAACAAGGAAAGGAAGATGGCTTAAAAAGGAAAAGGTGAGGGTAAAGGGTTGGTGTGTCGGGAAGATTGTCAATGTTCGTCAGCAGAGGTAAACTTCCAATTCGGGGGCAAAGGCGCGTGGTGGTCAAGGTCACTTGTGGGGTAGGTCCCCTCCATGAAGGCGATGGGGTGGGGAGGGGAACGAGCGGCCCAGCAGAGTCCTATGGGCACGGGGGGGGGGGGGGTCAGTGTCATGGCGGTGGGGGTCCTGGGCAGGTGTCATGTCAGGTCTCTGCAACATAGTCTCGTCATGCAGGTGCGAGTTGTGTCTTTCACCAGGTTGGGCCGGTGGGGCGTCAGTGGGGGTATGATGTATTCTGTCTCTGCCATTGCCCAGATCTGACTTAGAGATGGGTGCCACTCAAGTGATCCCCTGGTCTAGGCTCGCCTGCTGGAAGGATTTCAGGGTTTCGTCCCAAAGCTGCAATGGGGAATTCCCTCAGTCCCGCCGTCTCCTCCCTGCGCAGCACGATACCCTCCGCTCTCGCCCAGTTATCAAAGGAAGCGTACCAATGTTTGGCATGTGGGGGTTCGTTCTTTTTCTACCGCTTGGTGAGCAAGCGCTTGGCTGTGATTAGTCCCAGGTCCTGGAACCTGGCCGGCACCCTGTTTAGTCTGGTCCTCTGGTCCTCTTGTATAGTCCCAGAATGCAAGCGTCCCATGTGTGCATCAGGTCATCGCCGGTGCTCTGCATCAGCAGGGTGGTCACTGTGTTCCAATATGTTGATATGATGGGGCAGGCCCAGAGCATGTGTAGGAGGTCTGCATCAACCAGGGAGCATCTGGGGCACGCGGTATTAGTAGCCGAGAAGTATGTGTTAATCTTGTCTGGTGACAGATAAGCACGGTGTAGTATGTAAAATTGTATTGTCTTGAATCGGGAGTTGCGTGGGATGTTGATTGGGCTGCCCAGCACCACTGCCCATTCTTTGTCTGTCCATGCCCTCCCTCTATCCACCGCCCACTTATCCCGTAATTGTTGGGTAGGGTGTTGTGTGTGTGTATCAGGAGAGCTTGTGTCAGCCAGTGACTACGTGTGTGCCGTTGCCCATAACATGGAGATATTTTATGAAGTGATGTGTCGGCGACTCTTCAGTCATGTCTCCCCCAGGGCGCGCGAGTGTGCGTGTTATGGTCGCATGTAGGAGGAATTGTCCAGCTGGTAGGCCTGTGTCTCTCGCCAGCGCCTCAAAGTGAAGTAATGCGCCGTCCGCGTACAAGTCGCCCAGTGTCTCCACCCCAGCCTGCACCCATCTGTCCAGCATTGCCTCTGTCACCTCTCCGCTGTCTCTGTGGGTGCCCAATAGCGGGAGTGCCGGGGCATAGGGCTTCACCTCGCGTGTTAATTTTAAGGTGCGCAGGAAGCATCTGCGGGCTACAGCCACATGTAGCTGTGTTGGGCAGGGGGCTCTGGTCAGGGGGTGAAACAGGGCGCACGCCTGTGCATGGGTCCAGATCGTGGAGTCCGTAGCGGTATCGTCGAGGTTCCTGCCGCTTAGCCATCCCGTCACCCACTGCATCTGGGCCGCCGGTGTTCCAGATGAGGTTCCGGGGTAGTGTCTCTAGCTCCCAGAATAACCGAGTTGGAACATATATTGGGATATTGGCATAATAATATTATAGTCTTGGCAAGACTATCATTTTTGTGAGCGCAATGCGGCTAGGCACGTTCAGAGGGAGGGTCTTCCAAAACGTTATTTGCGCCTGTAGGGAGGAGATAGCCCTGACCAGAGGAGATAGCCCTGATCGGGTTCCCTTCCAGTATGGAAGCACACGCACGGTTGGCCTTTGATAAAGCAGTCTCTCCATGTCAGTTTAGTCGTCCCCGAGGTCGTATTTCTCCAGCGTTGCCCTGATGTAGGGCCACTCGACAGAATCAAAGGCCTTCTCGAGGTCCAAGACAAGGCATCCCGATCGGCGCCATTGGTGGGAGGCATAGGTTTGTACTCTAAACAGTCGGCGTATGTTGCGGGATGTACTATGTGTGGGTACAAAACCGTTCTGGTCGTGGTGCACAAGAGTTGGGACCAGTGGGGCCAGGTGCTGTGCTAAGGTAGAGGCGAGTATTTTGTAATCGGTATTCAACAGAGCCAGCGGCCGGTAAGATCCCATTTGTGTGCCATCCCTGCCGGGTTTTAGGAGGGAGATGAGGGTGGCCTCATTCAGCATGGGGGGGGAGAGTTGAGTCCTCAGCGGCAGCTGCATATATTTTTAACAGTTCAGGGATTAGAACATCTGAATAGGCTTTGTAGTATTCAGCCGGTAACCCGTCAGGGCCTGGGTGTTTACCATTCGACAAGGCAAAGATAGCGGTGCGGAGCTCCTCGGGCGCGAGTGGCGCCCCTAGGTCATCCCGCTGCGCAGCTGTATGGCCGAGAGATAGTCCGCGATATCCGCGGCGGAGACCCGGAGTTGGGAGCGATATAAAGTCTGATAGTGGCCCATGAAGGCCATGTGTATTTAAGCCTGTGTATATACCACCTCACCCGCGTCAGTACATATCGCAGATAAAGGCGCTGAGCGGTCTTACTGCTTGATAAGCCATGCCAACAATTTTCCGGGCTTATCACTGAGATAGTGTGTGCGCGCCGAGTGGGCCGTGTAATAGACATGGCATAGCCGTTCCAGTAGTCGTGCATGTTCTGTGTGTGCTGTGAGCAGTGGTCCATCTGCGCCCCCTGGTCCCGCCGGAGTAGGTGGGCCTCTATGTGCGCCAGGTCCCTCTCTAGCTGCTTCTGAATGTGCCCCTGTGTGCCCAGGCAGTGTCCCCTGATTACAGCCCTAAAGGCGTCCCATTCTATCTGGGGGGAGTACGCCGTGCCATTATTTTCTTCAAAGTATTGCATTGTTTGTGCGGAAAGGGAGTAGCGGAAAAGGGCATCTAAGAGTAATGCCTGCTGCAGTCTCCAGGTGGGGACAGGCGGATGGGGGCGATCCCATGCTATTTTCAGGGTGTGCGGGTTGTGATCGGAGTGGGTGTGGCCCATGTAGTACGTGTCTGTGATCAGAGGAAGAAGGTCCGTGGATATCATGTACCTGTCTAACCGTACGTGTAAGGTGTGTGCTCCCGAGAAGTAGGAGTACACCCTGGAGGTGGGGTTGCGAGTGCGCCAAACATCGAGAAGTCCCTATCGTGTCGCCCAGCTAGTGAGAGTCTTCATGGCTCCATGCGCCGGTTTTCCGGGGTGGGGAGGGGAGGAACGGTCCAGTGCAGCATCTAGTATGCAATTATAGTCGCCTCCCAGTATCCAGGGGATGACATGCCAGGGCGCCTATTTCGTGGATAGCTGCGCAAAGCAATCACCTTGGTCAGTATTGGGGGAGTTATAGGGAAGCTTGAACCACCGGTTGGCCATCCAACCTGCCCTGAACTATCTCATACCTGCCCCCAGGGTCTGTGTGAGTGTATGATCGTGAAGGGGGTCCCGGGTTTCACACATAGCAGCACTCCGCGGGCATAGGAAGAGTATTCCGTGGCATGTAATTGCCCGCGCCATCTACGGCGTAGTGTTTGCACTTCCGTCTTATTTAAATGTGTCTCCTGCAGGAGCGCGATGTGTACCCGGTGGCGCTTGAGGTAGGAGTAAATTTGATACCTGCGCGAAGGTGTGTGCATACCGCTGAAATTCCAGGTGCATATGTGTATCTCAGTCATTTTACCACATTAGGTAATCCCCACATCCGCCCTCCGCCTTATCCCCGCCCCAGGAGCCCGTCCCCACAACCTCTGCGCACCCCTGCCGTCCATCCACAAAGACCTCTTCGGTGACACCAAAATTGTTTCCTCCAAAGGGCAAAAGGGTTGGGGATCAGGGAACGTAATAAACCATAAAGTACTAAACCAATAAAAAATACCAAAAGGTCGGTTGCTGAACATGCCACCGTCCAAACTCTCACGTGAGATATGTAACCTTTGAATTCAGGGGGGTCGCTAAATGGCAGGCACAGCTGCGGCGTTAGAACAGACAGTCAGTGGAGAGGGCATCGCCCCTCCCCAGGCCTTAGAAAGCAGGAATCTGCTAGTCTATCGTGCCATGAGTCACTATGCATGTGTCCCTTCGGAGCAGACCATAGTTGGGCTAGTGGGATAGTTCTGTGTGCCCCATCCGTGGTCGAGCCTTCAAGAGTCAGTGCCCAGCATGTAGGGGCAGCATGGGGCCAACACCAGTGTGGAATTGCACCACCGGGGGAGCATCGAAAGGTAGTACTCACTGCGTATCGTGTCCATGGTCGTGTGGTTCGGCAGGGGCCTCGCCCCGGGCGCACTCCAGTCAGTAGTCCCAACAGGGACATCCACCGGGCCCAGGCCTGAACCGCGCTGGTCGGGTGTGTCCTGCCAGAGATCAGTGACGTCTGTCAATTTATCAGATCTGCAGTTTGCGGTGTTACATCCGGTCGTTCCATGGATTGCTGAGAGTCAGGAATTCCATAGATGGCTTCGTCATCACTTGGGAAAGCCCCGGGGCTGGTCTCCAGGGCAGGATTTGATGTTAAGGAGCTGCTTATTTCCGTGACTTTGCGGAGAGCGTCCTGCTGCTCAAGGAGAACAAGTTCTGCAGATGGGGAGTGTTCTGTTGACCCCTGTGGCTGGTGGACTGGTGGTTTCTTGTGTCTGCGGTGTCGCCGCGGTCTGCGAGCGCTGGCCGTTGTGGCGGACCCCGGTGCTCGTCTGGGTGTCGAATCCACTCCATTGTCCAGCCAGGTCTCCGTGTCCTCCGGGCTTGTGAAGAAGTGTGTTTTGTCCTGTGCCACCACCCTTAGTTTGGCTGGGAAGAGGAGGGAGTATTTGAGGCTGGCATTGCGCAGTCGTTGTTTCACCTCTAGGAAGGAGTGTCTTTGGCGCTGTACCTAGACTGTGTAGTCCGGAAAGAACATTACTTTAGCGTTGTCTATCTGGACATCCCCAAGTTTCCTGGTTTCGCGCAGGATTGAATCTCGGTCCCGGTAATTCAAGATTTGGAGGAGTAGTGGTCTAGGATTGGATCCTGTGGGAGGGATCTCGTCGGCACTCAGTGTGCACGCTCCACCACGAAGTGTGGGGACAGGGCGCCTTCTGGTAGGATTGCCCTCCGCCGGTCTTCCACATGCTGCGTAGGGTCCTTCCCCTCCCACCGTTCCGGGACACCTACCACTCAGACGTTGTTTCTTAGCGCCTGTCCTTCTGCGTCCTCGGCACGGTCTTCTAGGAACTCCACCCTGTTAAAGAGGCCCTGTACGTGCTTGTCCGTCTGGCTGACCCGAGGTTCCAGATCTGTCATTGCGCTTTCCAAAGACTTGGTGCGTTCTGCCAGCTTCTTGTGGTCAGCTCGGAGGTGGGTGAGATCAATCGCCACACAGTCTATTTTAGTCTCTAGGGAGGTGCGGGTAAGCTGTAGCGACTCTTCCAGTCGTTCCATGGCGGCTAGCACAGTGTCCAATTTCACCGCCACCTGGTCTGCATCTGTCTGCTTCGGCAGTCTGTCCATTTTCCCTTTCTGTTGCGCACCGCCAGTGCCAGTCCTTGTTTTTACTCCCCCAGACATGGGCCGGGTGATGGGTGAGATAGTTTGTGGTGGCCTTTGGTGTGAGCCAGAGCCCTCAATGGCAGGGACTGCTGTAGCCTGGATCCGGGCAGCTCGGGCCCGGGGGTGTGGCAGCGCTGAGGGTTTTCCGGGGTGGTTGGTGTTCTGTCACGGCCACCGCACCCCGACGCCGATTCCAGATGGGCGTATCTGCTGTGGGTCTGGGCGCCAGGCTTAGTCAGTGGTGCTGTTTTCGTGCTGTTTTCGTACCCGTGGGTCCAGGGCCGCCACTGGGTGTGGGCACACAGCGTGCAAGAGATCACCGCGCTGTGTGTGGCATCGGTCTGCACCTCCACACGTGCCGTCCACCGGCCTGTCCGGTCACTCGTCAGGGTGGTCCGCGACACAGGGTCGCCGGCGCAACGTGTCGCAAGGGTCCTTAGATGTTGTGTGGGGGAGAAGGGGGGCGAAAGGGAGGCCTGCTTCAGTGCCCAGGGCCAAAAGTGGGTCGTAGCACCTCGGTATCGCCGTTCCGCGAATGCCGTGGTGTTGGTTTGCTCCGTGATCAGCCCCCACCACTGTGCGTTTCCGCGTCGTGTGGCCCCGCAGGTTCCTGCACAGAGTCCCGGGTCTCCAAGAGCAACAGGTGGCGTCCTGTCGCTTCTCTTGTGTCCCACCGGCAGTCGCGTGTCCGTGAAGGTGCCCAGTGTATGCCAGGGGGGCCGCCGCTGCTGTGTGCCCCCGCCTGTTCTGGGCCCCAGTCCAATCTGGGGCGCGGAGCCGCACTAATCACGTGGCCGTGTCTCCCCTAGTCTCAGCTCACCTCCGCCGTCACTCATGGCGTCGCGGTTCGAGACTCCTCTGTGCAGGCCGGCTGGCTGGATGCGCCGGGCGTCTGGGCAAGCCGCGATCAGTGCTCCCAGGATGCGGGCCCGTCCTTCCCAGTCCTGGACCGCGGCCGCTAGATATCTTCGGCTTCTTCTGGCGTAGGCCTTGCCTCCAGGCCCAGCACCGCAGCGCAATCCCTGGCCTCGCGTAATGGCATCAGCCGATCACGCGGTGTGCAGCGCGGTTGGGAGAGCTCAGGAGGGTCCGGAGCAGTCCGGGGCGTTCAATCCCCCCAGAGTTGGTGATCAGGCGGGGAGCAGTTTGTGCCGGCTATCAGGAATTGTGACCGATATTTGGCCTGTGGAAGGGGAGCTCAATCTGGAGCTCTACCCTTCTGCTTCCTCCGCCATTGCGTGCCAAGCCACGCCCCTCCAGTTTATCCAGTTGTTGGCCCTCTGCTTGGTGTTGTGCTGCGGCTGTCGACGAGGCTCCTTCCCCTTCCATGAGTGGCATCGTACGGGCCGTTGCTGATCCCCCCCCCCAAGGTCTCCGCCGTCTTGACGCCTTTACGGACCTTAGCGCATAGTACTCCCGGCCTCTCCGTAGTCCTCCGCGTCCAATCTCGAACTGGCTAGGTTTAGAGGTGGGCGACCAATCGGGGGGGGGGGGGGGGGGGGGAGCAGCAATCTACCCGATTTCCAGCTCTACTCCTTTGCGTGTTTTGTCCTGTGGGATGGGCCAGTCCTCTTTCCCCTAACATCTTATGATCCACCGGTGTTATTGTGGATGGGGTGGGAATTTTTGTGGGGGGGGTGGGGTTCTTTAGGCGTCTCTCCTTACTCCCACTGTGTAGCTCCTGGACACCTCAAAAGTCCTGTATCAGCAGGGTGCCTTCTCTCGGCCAGGCGGCCCCTCTGTTGTGCGCAGGGGCCCCCCCCCTCGCTATCGCCGCCAAAATTGAAGTGGGGGGGGGCGGGGTTACACAGTGGGCTCACCGTCGCCTACCGGCAGCCTCACGCGTACTAATACTGCCAGTGTTCCGCGGTCCGATGAGTGCGGATGGGGGGGGGGGTGAGGAGTAGATACGGGTGGCGGGGAGGTAGGGGAGGCAACCCAAGCCTGCACCAACCTCCCGGGGCTCCAGATCGCCCCCGCTCGCAGTCCGCCGGTGATACTCTCAGCCGTCCTTCCCGTAGTCAGACCCCTCGGCGTGGCTCACCGTTACCATGGTCCTCTCGGCTGCTCCCCCGGCCCCCGCAGTCCTCGCCCCGGGGCCCGAGTGTCGGCAGATTCTCCCCTGCTTTCTCTTTGCGCAATGTGCCCCCCCCTCGGCGTCTCAGCGATGTCTGGTCGTCCGACGACTTCCGGTGGCGCCGGCAGCGAGTTTCTTGGCCTTTCTCGCTACTGTGGGTCCTGGCCTTGGCCTGCGCGTGCCCGCAGTAGGCCACACTCCTGGAATCTCGGCGATTTGACCACCACCCCCACAAGCGGCCGGCGTCGAGGGCACCAGTGGACTCCAGCTATATACCGGCAGCAGGATTCAGCACCCTGGGACCCCCAGGATGTTTTTAACCGAATTAAGCCCCTGTCAGCGCCGGAGCTCAAGCAGTGCCCGTCTTTTCACATGGCCTGCTAGCCACACCCCTTCCAAAGACTTTCTAGAACAAAAACAACTGCAAACATCCGGGCCCAACACTAGATGGCCATCTATGCACAGTGTGTAACTCTGCATCTCTACATGCCAAGAACAGATGCATACTGGTAAGTAGTATTTTCCTTTTAGTCCCTCCTTGGTATCACCTTGTCTCAATTTGTTACCATCCATAAGTACTGGACCTTTTACTGGTCATGTTACACAGTCTGCTTAATCATGGCTAATAGCACAGTTTTTTTTTTATTTGCAGCGCGGTCCGCTTTCACTTTAGCGGCCACACTTGTTTATTT
The DNA here is from genome assembly GCF_964263255.1 of Lissotriton vulgaris. Classification (NCBI taxonomy): domain Eukaryota; kingdom Metazoa; phylum Chordata; class Amphibia; order Caudata; family Salamandridae; genus Lissotriton; species Lissotriton vulgaris. Next base: position 1,144,023,608 of record NC_141687.1, on the reverse strand, counting down.
AATTCATTTGCAGTGCGGTCCGCTCACTTCAGCGGCTGCACTTGGGTTATTTAATTAATTTGCTGTTTTCTTCTGCATGAGGGGCACAGTCTAGAGATAGGCATGTCACGTGAGGCTTGGTTCTGTTGTGGTGAAGGGCAGGCACTTTTACCTAAACAAGCATTTGCAATGCAATAGGTCTTGCATTTACGCAAGTTTGAGCTATTAACATTGCAAATGACTTGTAGATTATAAACTCTTTGCCAAAATTCTTGCACTAAGTTTAGATCCTCCTATGCCATACCTGGTCGGTAAAGAACAGTGTGGTTTTGTTGAAGGTAGGTTGACTTTCGATAATTCTCGCCTCTTTCTCAATGTCCTGAATGGAGTTCCCTCTCTTTCCACTTTTTTAGCGGCTATTTCTGTTGATGCCGAAAAGGCATTTGATAGAGTAGACTGGTCTCTTTTATTTGCAGCTCTCAAATGGCATGGCTTTGGCCCTAAACTGTACTCGTTTATTTCCCTATTCTACTCAGCCCCAAGAATGTTGGTGTTAATTAATGGCTTTACTTCCTCTTACTTTCCTCTTCGACGCAGGGTCCGCCAAGGATGTCCTCTTTCCCCTTTACTTTTTAGGTCTCGCCTGTCGATGCGCATGCGCATCGAGCAAGCGAGACTATAGGGGCTCATCCACTCTTTATCTAACTGCAAGGAATCGTGGCGATTCCTTGCAGTGCCCGTGACTTTTAAGGTCAATGCGCATGCGCATTGAGCTTATGCGCATGCGCATTGACCTTAAAAGCGCGTGCGCGTGCACGTCCGTCTCCTAACAACACACACACACCCTCTCCCCCGCTCCGCCCCCTCCCGCCGTGTCGCATTTCTCTTTCTCCTCCCCCTCCCCTCTCTCCCCTCCGTCTCGTTTCACACACACCCTCTCCCCCGCTCCGCCCCCTCCCCGCCAACACCGCCTCGCGAGCTCGTCATTCCAAACCCGCCCTCCCCCGCCATTGCATCGCTGTATTTCTTAACAGTTCACCCATTTACTCACAGTTTTCCCAGTGCACCTAGATTCAGGCTGAGTTGGTGATCGCCACGGTTGCACGAGTTTCCTTACACCGCCATTCCTCATACACAGACTTGGAAAGACCGAAAAATAAAATAATTAAAACAACATTTGCTGTTTTATTTGCGGATGACAAGGTTACTCGCCATTCCAATACTTTAGGCCCCCTCCCGCCGTGTCGCATTTCTCTTTCTCCTCCCCCTCCCCTCTCTTCCTTCCGTCGTGTCGCACCTCTCCCCTCTCCGCCCCCTCCCCGCTCCGCCCCCTCCCCCTCCCTCCGTGTCGCATTTCTCCTCTCCCTCTCCGCCCCCTCCCCTGCCCGCCGTGTTACGGTGAAAGGCTTGTTTTATAGTTGACAAAAGTTAATTTGTTGACACCAGCTGTCTTTTTCACCTCGCGATGAAATGTCACAAACGGGAATAGTCCTCAGTAAAGATACAAGCTCTACCTCCGCCTTGCCTCGCAGTTCCCCTTAACATTGCATCGCTGTATTTCTTAACAGTTCACCCATTTACTCACAGTTTTCCCAGTGCACCTAGATTCAGGCTGAGTTGGTGATCGCCACGGTTGCACGAGTTTCCTTACACCGCCATTCCTCTTACACAGACTTGGAAAGACCGGAAAATAAAATAATTAAAACAACATTTGCTGTTTTATTTGCGGATGACAAGGTTACTCGCCATTCCAATACTTTAGAAAAATAGCAACAGTTATTGTACTTACTGTTTTTTTTTTTTATTGATTTTTTTTATTTTCATTACAATTATTGGGAGAGGTTTTGTGTACAGCTCCCATGTTTTCGCCTCGGGTACGCTCTGTGGTTCTGTGTCACGTGTCTTGAGAAGTCACTGCTTTAATGTTATATATATTTGAACGAGCTGGTAATGCGTCACCCGAAGATTTTTCTGATGTAACTGTGTTAAACCCTGCTCCTAGCCTTACTCGGCAGTAGTGTGAGCAGAAGCCTCTGGCATGTTGGTTAAAGAGGGAAAATGCACGCTTCTTTGTTCAGTGCAATCAGAGTGAAGCTCGCTGAGCTGCCTAAGATCCATTTCTTCCTTTCAGTGCAGGGTCGCCGTGTATCCCAGAGGTGGTGCAGGGCGAGGCGCCCTTGCAGCGAGTTGCTCCTGCGCCGATAGCAGGCTCTGGTGTTTGCGGTCTCCACGCTGGGCTCGCGCGGTTGCTAGGCCGTGTCAGATGACGCCTGCTCACATGACACCCGTTACAGAGAAGTGCGTGGCCAGCATTGGAGCACCCTTGCAGCCGGGGGCAGGGCAGGGCAGGGCAGCACAGCACGTCCAGGATAAACCTACCACAGCACAGCCCTCCTGGCAGGTCTTGTGACCGAGGGACTGACTGTATAATCCCACCCTCAACCCCTCACCCTCCCTCACCCTCAACCCCTCACCCTCACTCACCCTCAACCCCTCACCCTCAATCACTCACCCACACTCACCCACACTCACCCCCACTCACCCTCACTCACACTCACTCACCCTCACTCACCCTCACCCTCACTCACCCTCACTCACCCTCACCCTCACTCACCCTCACTCACCCTCAACCCCTCACCCTCACTCACCCTCAACCCCTCACCCACCCTCAACCCCTCACCCTCACTCACCCTCAACCCCTCACCCTCAACCCCTCACTCACCCTCACTCACCCTCACCCTCAACCCCTCAGCCTCACCCTCACTCACCCTCACTCACCCTCACTCACCCTCACTCACCTTCACCCTCACTCACCCTCAACCCCTCACCCTCACTCACCCCCACTCACCCTCAACCCCTCAACCTCAACCCCTCACCCTCCCTCACCCTCACTCACCCTCAACCCCTCACCCTCACTCACCCTCAACCCCTCACCCTCACTCACCCTCAACCCCTCACCCTCAATCCCTCACCCTCAATCCCTCACCCTCACCCACACTCACCCACACTCACCCCCACTCACACTCACCCACCCTCACTCACCCTCACCCACCCTCACTCACCCTCACCCTCACTCACCCTCACCCTCAACCCCTCACCCTCAACCCCTCACACACCCTCAACCCCTCACCCTCACTCACCCTCAACCCCTCACCCTCAACCCCTCACTCACCCTCACCCTCAACCCCTCAGCCTCACCCTCACTCACCCTCAACCCCTCACCCTCACTCACCCTCAACCTCATGCTAAAGATTTACAAAAAAACCCATAAACAATTCTAAAAGCACTAACTCTAATGCTGCGAGACCTATTGCATTTCTAATGCTTGTTGTTCTTGCCCTCGAACCTTTTCTCTCTTCCATTCGCAATAATACTTCTATCTCTGATTTTTCTTATGGCGACCAGCAGTTAAAACTTTCTGCTTACGCGGATGATATTCTACTTTTTATTTCTGATCCGGATACTTCTATTCCTCCACTACTGCATGAATTTACTTCTTTTTCCCTTGTCTCTGGATATAAAATTAACTCTGATAAAACGGAGATACTCCCTTTCACTAAAATGTGCCTTCCACATTCTTTTTCCTCTACGGGCTTTGCATGGAGTGGATCCAAAATCAAATACTTGGGTATACGGTTTTCTAATTCCATTGCCTCTACCGTCAAGTTAAAGATGTCGACGACTCTTTCCCGGATTGACAAATTACTTTCCTCTTGGAATCCTCTTTTTCTTTCCTGGTGGGGCCGTCTGAACTCAGTCAAGATGATTACCCCAATTTTACTTTCTGCTCTTTCTATGGTCCCTGTTCATATCCCTATTAGTTATTTTAAAAATATTGATTCCTATTTGTCAAGGTTCCTTTAGAAGGGAAATAGAGCTAGAATATCTTATCTACACTATGTAAGGTAAAATCTAATGGAGGTGTTAACTTCCCTAATTTCCATCTTTATCACAAATCATTTACTCTTCGTCAAGCCTCAAAATGGCTTATTTCTGAATTCTCCCCTTTTACTCCCCTTTGGCTATCCATTGAGCATACCCTTTTGTTGCCCCTCTCTTTTAAAGAGGTCCTTACCTTTTCTGCGAAATCTTCCTACATCTCTTCTCCCCTGTTCAGGCACACATGTTCTTCGTTAAAGCCCATTGTGTTTTCAAAACCTATCTCCGGAGAAACCTTTTTGGAATCGTCTCTTTGGTTTAATTCTCTTCTCACTGTTAATAATAGGTCTATCTTCTGGTTGACATGGCACCGGAAGGGTATAAGTTTAGTTAAACATGTTTTTGACGGAATATCCCCTCTTCCGTTTACCCAATTTCAGTCTACCTTTCATTGTCCTCGCTCATTATCGAAATTTTCCATTTTAATGTCGATAATACTAGATGCTTTTTGTTCTCTGCCGTCCCTCCCTCCCTCTGTCCCCTCATCTTCTCTTCTGCCTATTCTTCTTTTATTCCCCAAGGCTTCTCTTATCTATAAATATTTTTCAGCCCCAACTCTAGACCGTGCTAAGACTAAATTGGAACTCTTATGGGAATCCGATCTGGGATGTGAATGGAGTGTCCCCGTTTGGGATCAACTTTGGCCTTATCTTAAAATTTCACGTTCTGCCTCTCTTAATCAATGCTTTTTCTATATCACAGACTATATCTTACTCCTCTATCCTTAGCTCGTTTCTCTCTATCTAATGATACTACTTGCTGGTCCTGTGGCTCCTCTGATGCTGATCTCAAACACCTTGTTTTTCTCTGTCCTTTAGTCTCTATCTTTTGGGAACAGATTTGGTCCTATATTTCTCGTATACTTGACATATCTATTCCCTTTACTATCCCTCTCCTCTTTACTGGTAGCTTGTCTGACTCTTTAGATCTTCCCCCTCACGTTAAAGGTCTTTTTGACCTCATGCTTGCTTTAGCTTTCAAACATATTGCGCTCAATTGGAAAACCTTTAAAAACCTCTCTATCCAGCATTGGTGGAATACTATATGCCACTTTCAACGTCTAGACATTGCTTTTGCCTCTTCTTGCACACCCACATTGAATAGAGATCTTTTCTGGTTACCTCTGACTATTTATTTAGATAGTTTGGCGTCGACTTTCACCTCTCGAACAATTGTTGCAAATTTTAAACTTCATTGAATGTTTTCCCTCTGCTCTTTTGATTTCTATAATTCTACTGTTTAATAGTTCTGTTTTGTTTTTGTGATTGCCTTTTTCACTCCTTGCAGTTACATTTATTATTTGCCTTAAGTCATATTCCTCATTAGTTTCAATTTCCCCCTTTTCCCCTCTTCCCTGCCCCACTTATCCTTCCAAAAATAATTTAAATAGCTTTCTCTCCGGTTATTATGTTCCAGTTTTAATATTGTAATACTATTGGTTGTATTTTGACTATTTCTTTTACTGGTTTATTAATGTATATTTACTATTTCAAATAAAGCTTTTTAAACTTAAAAAAAACATTGCAAGTGACAATGCCTTTTATTTTTGTTTCTGTTTTTAAAACCTGAATAAAAGGCATTGTCATTTGCAATGCCAATAGCTTAAACTTGCGTAAATGTGAGACCTATTACATTGCAAATGCTTGTTGTCAATAGGCTCTGGTTTTAATGGATTGGAGATAGCGGGGAAGAAAAGATTGAGAGTTGTCTGAACCAAAGTGGAGTCCCAGACTTAATAGTATTACAGCATTTTACTCATAGGCCCTGGAATTAAAGGTACAGTGGTTGCTACAGCACCCCCAAAATAACTATGCTGGATTTCAGGAGACTGAGCAATAAAGATACCTTTAAATTTTGTTTATCTAGTCACATTTGCTGTGCGTTCAAAGACAGGCAAATATCAGGCAATGTCTCCAGATAAATAGGCTACTTATTCTTTTAACTTGGATATCGATGTTTACTTTCTGATTCCAAAGCGGGAGAATTTTGTAAAGTAGACTGACAATCTTGCTGGTGTAAACAAAGTTTGAAAGGAAAGGCTGTACGATATCTGTTTTTTAACAAAATTGAAATTCCTGTAAATGAACTGTACAAATAGTTTAATATTCAGCAGATAAAGGACAAATGACACATTTTTTGTAATTCAATTCAGAATTGTGTCGGAAACAAAGATTTTGATTGGATCAAAACAAATCAAGAGACTTTACTTGGTGATGCACAAATGACATTTGCTGAAACCCCAATTCCACAAACTTTGTTCTATCTATCTATCTATCTATCTATCTATCTATCTATCTATCTATCTATCTATCTATCTATCTATCTATCTATCTATCTATCTATCTATCTATCTATCTATCTATCTATCTATCTATCTATCTATCTATCTATCTCTTTTTATATAGCGCTGGCTAGACCTGGAGGTATCAGAGCGCATTGCAAGAGAATCAACAATGTAACAGAGAAAGGTCAACAATTACACAATAAATCCCCCTAAAAAAAAGAATAGGCAATACAATTAGGAGAGGGGAGAAAGGAGAGAGAGAGGTAGGGGAGGGGAGAAAGGGAGGATAAGGGAAGAGACAATATGGAGAGACGAAAAGAGATCTGTCTAAGGACCGACAGGGTAAGGTGAAGACCAAGGAGAGAATCCACGGCCCATCGCACCTATAGCTAAACCAGGTAGCTTCATCAGGCATCAGACAAAAAAAAATTCAGTCACAATACATTGAGAGAAGGGAGAAGGAGAGACATAAAAAGAGGGATGATGTGGGAGAAGACAGCTGGAGGGACGAAAGGAAGTCCAACAGTGTGGTTTAACAGTATAACAGAAAAAGATCAACAATTATACTTTACAACAAACATGTCAGCAATACGTTAGGAGAGGAGAGAAAGGAGAGAGAAAAGAAGTGGGGGGTATGTGAGGTGAGAAAGTGAGGATAAGGAAAGAGACAACCGTAGAGACGAGAGGAAGTCTGTCTAAAGATCGACTGGGTAGGTGACGACCAACGAGGGAATCCACGGTCCGTCTCCCCTATAGCTAAATCAGGTAGCTCAATCGGGCATCACTTCAGACAAAGTAGTTTGGTCTCCGGTGTCGAGGGAAGAGGTTCGCAGAAAAACAGGATGGGAGGGAGATATGGCACAAAGACGAAGGAAAGTCTGCCCAAAGACCGGCTGGGTAGGTGACGGTTGAGGGTCTCCTCTATAGCAATCAGGTAGCTCCATCGGGCTTTGGCCAAATAGCTAGGTCTCAATAGGAAACCATTTAAGGAACATGGATGGCAAAATAAATGGAGCGTAGAGGGGAGGGTACAGGGAAGGTGAGAAAGGGAGGATCGGGGAAGAGACAACAAGTAGAGACCAAATGAAAACTGTCTAAAGGCCGACTGGGTAGGTGACGACCAAAGAGGGAGTCCTTGGTGTGTGTGTATATATCTATATCTATATCTGAATCTATATCTATATATGTATGTCCAAAGTGAATGGCAAATTTGAATGGACAGTGGCGGTCTGTAAATGACAGTGGATTTCCACACAATGCTTTAGTAAAATATTTGCAACATTGTACTCCAAAATGCACCACCAGCTACATACCAAACTGTTATCACTCTCCTGTTGAATGGCTTCATTTGCTAGATTTGTTCTTTGTGCAACGCTTTGATTTTTCACAATCCCTATGACTTCAGAGACTTAACATTGATCACAGCACCCCTACTCTAAAAATTGTTCCAGCACTACTGATTGTTCTGTTTACTCAGCTACTGTAGTGTGTGGGAAGTGTGTATCTGTTTAGGACCCAAAAGGATGTCTCAAATGTCCCTATCAGTCACGGTCTCCTGGTCCATAGTGCTCCCATTGTTCAGTTGATTTTGTTCTTTGGGTTCTTTCATCAAGACAGTACAGCTGCCTGCCTTGTAATATACTAATAGTAATGATAAACCAAGCCCCCTCAAGTCCATCGGGGTCTTCAACAAGGACACAAATGGCCTCTTTTTTTCTGCGCTACTCCCACCTTAGTAACATTCCCTTTAGCACATCTAGAGCTGAACTTCCAGTCCGAAAAGGAAGGCTCATTCTAACTTCCCTCAATTTACTAGGGTATGCCAATTATAAACAAACCATATACCCTTGCAGTCCTGTGGACCACCAAATCTTTAATAGACTTGACTGCAATCTTAAAAGGGGCAACTTCCCATACCGTAGACCAGACCCCTTACCTCAGGTGACCAGGGGATTTCTGTTGTGTCCCTGTTAAATATAAACCCTCACAGTGCATGAACAAATTAGGCACGGCTATCAGAGTAGAACAGATGTGCTTGTTTCTGTCCTAATAACAAAAGATAATTCTTACAACTATTGTTTAGGGACCTATATGTTCTACCATTAGGAGAAACAATAGCTAGGACTGAGGGCACATGTGTCTTGTACCCCTTAATTCACTCATCTTCCTATTAGGACATTCCAATCATGCTCTGTACATTAGATCATCAGTATTTAGGACAACAGTTTTACTATATGGACCATATACAGGATTATGTGGAATTTATGAGGACGGAGATCGACACATGTTTATATTGCACTTTAGTGCTATCAAGCATTACATGTCACCCACTGTTTGTGGATGGGGAAGAGTCGGGCCATTCATTGATGACAGATTGCTGGCAGTGGACCTAACTGTATAGTGGAACTAAGAGTTAATGATCCTGGTGCTATAGGTTCAGATTTAAAGGTATCCGAGAAGGCTGGTATTTGAGGGGTGACTGGGATTCCTGCCCTTCCTGGGGAATTGTAGGTTAGTTGATAAGGAGGCAAGATTGGGATCCAAGATCATGCATGCAATTTCCAGGCCTGAAGGGTTGGGCAGAGACCTCCATGTGAGATATGGCATATGGTTATGGAAAGCAGGCAGTTGCAGATAAAATAAGTTAAATGAGTCAGCTGAGTGGAAGGGATAGGGGCAACTCTAGCATACCCATACATATGTAGAATGTAGTAATCAAAAGTACAACTAGGGCAATGGATGTCATCAGAGCCTCTAATAAAGTTCACCTGTTTCTGTGGTCATGTCTGTCCTGTGCAAATAATTGAAATGGGAATACATAAATCTCACGTTAGGAGAAATTAAACCTTTACACATCAGAGCTATAACCCAGCCCTTGTCAGAAAAGGGTTTCTGTAAATGTTGTTCCCACTACTCTGTGAGGTGTTTAACCATCATCAGTAAGGATTTTAAAAAGCCAGGAAATGGAAAGTCGGATATTTCCCTTTGTAAAATTGGCTGTAGCAGGGGTGTGGAATTTAATGAAAATATCTACTTGTCCATGCGGCAGGTTGCTTCATAAATCTACTTGTCCTGTAACAAATTCCACTTGTCTCTTTGGTGCCATGTAGTACGGCGACAAATTATGGTAGCAATCTTATTATATAAGCGCTCTGATACAGCCTCTCTGATTATGCCAGGGCCCATACTATAGTAGAGTTAGAGAATACTTGCAATCCCCTTATGTTGCCACATTTCGGCACATCTACATACTGGGGCTGAAGGTAGTGGTAAGCATTAGTTCCAGGGTTAGAGTGCCCTTTTGAGTCTTTGCAAACCTACTAAATTGCATGTTTTAAGGGTTCTCTAGTCGGCCCATAGGTTAACGAGGGTATTCTAAACTATAACGCGGATTGCACTGCCTTTTTTTAGAACGTGAAGACATAGTTGAGCAGGCGACTTTAACGCATCGGGTATTGATGGTCATTCAAGAACAGGACACGGATAAGAAGAAGGATAACACTACTCTTAGGTACAGTGTAACTCATGATACACTAGAACGTGTTATTCAGACAGATGGTTTGTTTTCGCAGTTTTTGACAAGGATTAAATCCGGTGGCGTTCTTTTGGTAAGACAGTATGTTATAATGGTGACATGAGAGTTTTGGATGTTAGCATTAGCTTACACTTGGGTCGACAATTCTTAGAAACCACTGGGACTAATAAAATCACAGACATCCTTGAAGCCGCACACGGGTGCGAGGGTTATAAAGGTGACGTTTTAGAACAACATAACTGGATTCGTTTCTTGAAATGGTAGTTATGGACCATACACTGGTCATTTTAACACACATTAACTGATGGTAGTTTCCATACACTTCCTACTTCTATCCCTTTTATTTCAGTAGGAGTGCAAAACCTAACAGTTACTTATGTATTATATGGAAGGCAACTGAACTGGTTAACTTCAGTCATGGCTTTTTACATTGCGTTGTAGGTCCATGAGAAGTCCTTGAAGACGAAAATATTGTGTTGAGCATGAAAGCACTATAAATCCCCTGAGGAAAGGTTCAGAAGGACCCCGAAATGCATTGGGAGTTCTGTTAACTAATGAAAGTGCACGCTTGTGTTTAAAAATATACAGAACTGTTGCAGATGATGTATCATGCTTATTTAATTTGGAAACACAAATGAATTACAATTCGATTTTTGATATATGTTCCAATCGCAATTTCGCATGAAACTAATTTGAATAATGATAAAATAATCATAAAAAATATATGTTTCAGAAGAATTTAAGAGTGTTGAATTTTACTGAAGACAGTAGGTGTCCTAAGCTGTGCATCACGTGGGCAGTGGTTTCCAGTGCCTTTCATTGTCTTATACTTCTCTGGGGCTGTTCGGGTTATACCCCACACACGTGATAGCACGTACATTTGTATATAAGATTTTTTAAAGACCAGCACACTAGAATCATACAATCACAAAAAAGAGGTGTGCAGGCCCTCTACTGTTATTTGCTTGGAAATTTACTTTTGACAATGGCAGCATTTCCTAGTTTAACTTTAAAAAGTGGTTGGAGGGAAAGTGAACTTGCAAACACTCAAATTTTTTCACATGAACAAATCTACACATGCACACTTGCTCATGCCAAAATATTTTTCCTAGGAGTACTATTTCTTGTCCTTCTTCTGTAAATTCTTGTGAATTCACGAAAGCTGCATAGCTGAACTTAATGGCAAGGACATAGACCATTGGTGCGCATTTGAGACTCTTTAATAATGGGGCCGCTAATTTGGTCTGGCTTTGACCATGAACCTTTAGCGTTAATGAAAATTCTGTCTCTCTCTCTCTCTATCGGCTGGCTGTGAGTGACCGCATTCTGCTCTTTCACAAAGAGCATATCGACACACAAAGTAGTTGTGTTCAGTGCCAGTAACTTCTGTGGCAGAGTGTGCTTTTTAAGACCAAAAACATTTTTTGCATTTGCCAATGTTTGGTATAATGGTGAGGGCCTGACAGCTGCCACTCAAATAAGGTTTTACAAAAACCATGCCAAAACAAGTCCCACATTGACAAAACTAAAAAGATGTCCACCAATTTCAGACTTACTGGCTTTTCTAATGCTTGTTTATTTTTGTTTCTCATAACCTTACTGAAAATGGTTACACTGATTTTCCATTATGAATATTTTTGGGAAATATTAGCATGCATCAACACATGTTAATAAATGATGCTGCAAAGAAACAGTACCTGATACAGTAGTTTAGCAAAATGTTTTTTTTCCTGCTTTAATTTTTTTATCAACATTTTATTTTGAAATCGGAGAATAATCAATCTTACTTTCAAGCTTCTGAACGTATTTGCATCACATCTGAGAGCATTCTGGCAGGATTAAACATAGCCTCATATTGCTAAACATTGTATACGTGTGTACACTTGTTTATACTGGAACCACTGTCCGTAATGCAGTCAGCGCTTACATTTACTTGTAGTGCTCACCCTAATATTAAAGGCTTTCAATTAATGAACCATGAATACAAGTTCGAACAGCGTTAACATATGGACAAAAAATATTACCTTAACTGCAGACAGTGCTCTTCCCTGATCCATAATGTGGTACTGCAAACTGGCAACCAAAGGGTTTGTGCTGCAGGGGGTTGGACCTACTTATCCCAAAGACAAAATAAACATAAAAACGTGTTGCCCTTGACCCAAAACATGTCCTCCTGGGCACTTGGCTTTAGAAATTCCACATCCCTGCTGTAGGATTTCATAACTACTAGGTTCAGTAAGCCCAGTTCTCCAGTATTGTTGAAAAGTGTGAACCAGGGGAGCGTACTTTGAGAATTGAGTCAAGGGGAGACCCCAGTTGTCTATCAAATATGCAATGGGAATGATTCCACCATTTTTAAATTGATCTCCCACCGTCAATAGCCCAATATCATCAGTCCATCGGATAATGCGTGGGCAGTAGGGATACCGTAGCCATCTGGGAATCCAATCTAGGGGATCGTAGTAGCATATAAGGAGTAAAAAGCAGTTGCTAGAGGTAATCTTGACCATCCCCTCCAAGGGCCATAGTTGATATATTCTGTAATTGGACTTTCTACTTAGGTTCATGAAGACACGCAACCTGTTCGCCCCTAGTCACCCAGCAGCCCCAGTTTGTGCAGCTATCCCCTGCGGAGTCATTTTGGGAGCCATTATGTCTGAGCCACAACACAGTACATTTCAAAGTTGGGATCTCACAAACTGTGCTCTGATCTTGGAAGATATGTGGCCCTGATGAATGTTCTATATCTTTTGGAAGCCCATATGAAATCTTGAAGCACAAATTCCAGCTGTCTGAACCACTGTGTAGTGTCCACAGAGGTAGGTTACTAAAATAATGGTGTTGCCTCAGCAGTAGACTATCTTCAGAAGAGCAGTTCTACCCATAACAGATAATTGCAGGCCCTACCAAAATGTTATGGTCAATTTTTGATTCCTAGCTGCTGGATTCAAGAATAAAAAGGTTGTGGTATATCTGGACCCCCAGATAGGCAAGCACATCTGTAACCCAAACAAGCCCTCCCCCCCCCAATCCCCCCCCCCCTCCCCCCCCCCCCCCAGCTGCTAGCAGAAAGGGCTCCAAACTCACATCTGTATTCACTGGGAAAACACAACTTCTAAACTAATTGGCTTGGAAGACAGCCATCCATAGTCATCTAGATGGCCACTTGTGATCAGGATGTCATTGTCTGTTATCTGCTTAAAGCAGAATGACATGTGGGCCATCGCTTGCTGGGATATCCCTGTAATTATTGTGAAGTCACGTAAACTATTCGAAGGGCTTTATGGTGATAGCGAAGGATGGGGGGGAGGGACATGGGGGGTAATCCATGGCACCTTCCACAAAAAATACATTACGATAAGGAGATAGTTTTACCAATACTAACCTGTACTGAGGAGTCCAAATAGAGTAGGGGCACCCATTGAACCCTTTCCTCTTTGAGAATCTAAAGACAGACTTTAAAAAGTCCCAAGAAATTGATTTGGTTGTCTTATCCAAGCATACTTGGGGCTCCGTAGAGCCCCAAATTAGTAAATATGGAGTAGCATAATAATGCCATCCTGATCTTGGAACAAATGGTTAGAAGAGGCTCTCACTTGGGTGATAGGATCACATCTAGTGTCTGGCCTGCCCAACCTTTCCAGAAGATGCCCCGCCTTCTTGGTCTCCGGATGTAGAAGCAAGTTAGATTTAAGGTATATGCAGTGCATCACTTCGACTAGCATGGCAGATTTTTCAAGGTGTACAACAACTCTTGTGTTACACTGGGATAGAGCAACACCGCACATTCGAGAGCAAGTAAAGTAGATTCCATATTTGTAGATATCTACACAGTTCACACCTCTCGCCCATCACAGTTGCAATGCAAAGTCTGGAGTGCATCTAAATGAACATGCGTGTCATGCACCTTATTTCCACTAGTCAACAGTTAGCAATGCAATTTCCAAACTCCTACATTACTCTAGCTGCTGCAGGTGTATCTGGGAGAGGAAGAAAAGATATATCCAGAACTGCTTCTAAGACTGAATTAGTGTTGCAACATCTCCCCCTCCCCAAACTCCCTCCCAAAAGAAAAGAAACTGCATTTCTAGCCATTGCTGTAAGCAAGGAGGGACTTGATTAAAAAAAAAAAGAACTGATCAGTGTTAGGAGCAGTACAAATCAACCCTGTTCATCAATGTTTGACTGTATCGTAATACATGGGACCCCCAGAGAATTCAAATGAAGATCCAGACTGGTGGACATTTTCAGTTTTGGAAAATATGGTTAGAGTATCCTTCAGAAACAGCATTAAGGAAAGTAACATGTCCCCTATTTTTAAAGCTAGAGGTTTAGACAGTCTTCATATTTCCTGTTCCTTTTAGCTCATTAGTATATGGAGCAGGAATAAATCCTTACAATCTGCACCTATTTCTTATCTAACATTCAATTAAATGTTCCATCTTTTTGCAGCCGTTTTTTAACCTCATAACGGCTATGGAACGTCCAGCTCCAGTGCTGGACGTTCCATTGCAGCTATGAGGTTCGAACGTTCAACGGCCGACGGCAGCACTCCTGAGGTAGTGGTGCCGTAGGCCGCCGAACGTTCGAAGCACTTAAGAGGTTAACTTGCACACTGTTTTATTTTTAATTGTAGGTTCACCATTTGCCTCTGTTAGTGTGTCTCAACCAAAAATCATTACATTAGTAGTGGGCGTTGACATGCATGGCGTTTCTACCGCAGAGGGATCTCTCGATCAAACGTGTGTTTTCTCCTTTTGACTCTGTCATTTAAAAGCATGGTAGTTTCAGTGGCTCAAGACCTGTGGCCACTTCCGTGCCGTTTGTGTGTGATTGTCCTTCCCGCATGATCTTGATTCGTCTTTGTAAGAGCCTATGCCTAAGTCATTTGAACGTTTTTGCTTTTTTTCATTCCACATTTGTCAGTAGTACAAGTACACTAAGGTAGTTGTCCAAACAATTTACATTCAGAGCAGATTTGTATGCAGGTGGCTTAGATTTCAAATAGGCAATGTAATGTAACTTGTAAATCATTCTTACTACTGTTTACACAAATTAGGCGTGGAATTGGTAGAGATTGGAAGTAGGACATGGTCAACCATCACCATAGCAGACAAATGAAACAGAAAGCTCTTGGCATTCAAATAAGAGTGAAGATGCAGGGGGATGAGAAACATTGAAGAATGTTAGAGAAGTTAAGTTAGGTATTATCAAGTTGGGGATTTTCAAGCACGGCATTAATAAAATGTAGATGTAAGAAAGTGACATTCACAAGAAAAAGGCAGGTGAGGAGGAATGGGAAATACGTAGAAACAAAAGCAAATGTGAATCAATTTAGGAGCTGGATGGATGCACACCGTTTTAAAAGACCAGTTTCCAGTTTTTCAAAATGTAAAGTGCTTTTGTGACTTAAACCTACTTTCTTGCATGCATACTATTCTGAAACTTATAACATTATCTACGTATGCTACTGATCTCCAAGATATGTATTGTTCTGAATAGATTTCATTATTAATTTTTAACGTCTTGTGTGCTCTTTTTTTTAATGATTGTTTGTATTCCTGGACCTCTTTGACTTCCATACCGATATTTGTTTTGCTAAACTTAATTCTTCACAACTTGATTGTCAGCTGACCCTCATACGACTTACCGATAGATACCAAATCTGCGTCGTCATTTAAGGCAATCCAAATGTATCTGCATCTGAACCAAAACTACATTGTATGTTGCTTTAAGTTCTCTGTCTTCTGCATTCATGTGGGATGCATGTGCATTTCTAGAGTGCATATACCAACACCACCTTTATGCCGTTTGTACCCATTGATCACTCTACAGCTATTATTCACTGCCCCTCCTCTTTAAGGGTATTTTATTTATTCCATATGTTTACTACCCAATCCTCATGCCTTCTGCAGGCCTTATTCTTGGGTTATATTAGCTCAAGGTGGCCTTCATTGCTGTTTGCTTTTAATGCATGCAGACTGTTGCTGTGCGTTGTGCAAAGGGGCATAATTTAAAATGATTTTCCAGGTCCATTTAGTAGCTGTAATTACTCTTTCTTCCACTTACGTACACCCAACCTCTTAGTAAATCATAGAATCGTTTTTTATCCCAAGATGTATTACTCCATCCGAGACATCACTTTACTTTGGAAGACCCGCCAACTCGTTTTATCCCTTAAGGGACTTAATCGGGGCAACTGTCTGAGGTTTCCTTTCCCCATGGCCAATGTTTCAATTCTGGTCACATCGATTCATTGATCTATGACGAGTGGAAAAAATGGAAAAAAGAGTGATTACAGCAATTAAATTATATGTTCAGCTGATGAGAATAAGATTACATTGTTGCCCACCTATTTTGGAAAAATGCTATTGTTCACGGTATCTACTTAGTCATTTATAGAGATGGCAGGGGAGTGTGCGCATCTTTCGAACAATCTATTCGCTCTAAAACTGACAGAAAATTCTCCAAGTTCCACGTTTGCAAGGTATAAGTGTTATAGCTTTATGTTCCCTTGGGATGTTGTGCGTGCTCGTAACTGATTGCAGGAGCAGCCAACTATAATCTATGCTGCTTCTAGATGTAGAGAGAGGGCCATAGAACGTTTACCTTTTTGTTGGTGAACATGTTTGGGGGGGGGGGGGCTATTCCGAGATTTGCTTCAGGGCTTGTAATTGTGTGACAGCTTGTGTATACTTATTTGACCACGTCTCCTTTTCCCAAACAGTTTTGAGTATGATCCAAGAATGTAGTTCGTAAATTTGTAGATAGAATCATCTCGCCCTTCTTGTATACAGGGATGGTTACTAATTTTAACCAAGTTACTGGTACTGAGACTTTATCTAGAAATGTGATTGGCAAAAAATAGAAGGTAGGAACCATCCACTCTTCTAGACGCTGTAGAAATAAGTTGAGGTACAAAGACATTCCTTCTTAAAGGATGTATGATTTGTCGCTCTTTATTAGCGTTAGAAAGACTCGGGGTTTACTGTTACACATATCAAGTCACATCTCGCCAGAAATATTTTCTGTTTGGGGAGCAATATATAGGTATAATCAATTTTTCAAAGTTTGCCCATATGTTTATCCTTTGTAGCTTTATACAGAAAATCTAACCTTATTAAAGTGCTGAGTTCTTACCTAGTGTAGTGTGCTTTAGTTATTTAAGAAATGCATCATTCATATTGTAATTCAATGCAATATTGTAATGAAATGGAATATTGTAATTAACACCTAAGGACCGAGTAAACCCGAGTCAATTTGATATATCTAGTGCTTCCTCCAAAATTTTATTTATTTGCCTAGAGTATTAAACTGACATTAGGTAAGGGTTTTTCTCGATAGTGTGTGCTGGATAAAAATGTACATTTGCAGGCTTGTCCTGCTTTTTTAAAGTATATCTAACTACAATGTGTCTCAGAACGAAGGCGTATCACCAGAAGTTTTCCATTATACACTCCTCAGCCCTATCCCTCAGCTTTGTGCATAACGATGTACTACTCTGCAGTATCCTGTCCAGATAGCCTAAACCAATTAGGGTATAACGGTTTAATTTACTCGAGGCTTTTTATTTTTTTGTGTACAATGAGGTTGCTTTTCAGGAGAACAAAATAAGAGCAGAATAGCAAACTGGCTTAGACTGCTCAAATATGATACATTTTGACTTGTGCCGTGAACACCAATAAACATGTATTATTCAGTGCCAAGATACCCTTGAATGAACGTGTGCTTTACAAATGCACGTTATGTTATATGTAATGGTGACTTCTAACCCATGATAAGAAAAATAAGTATTACTAGGGAGGTACTGGCTAGCTGTAAATCAACCTGGTGACCTATCTTGCATTGTATTTACAATAGACCTTCTCTTCCACTTCAGTGTTTAAATGGTTTGTAGTGTGAATGGAGCACATGCGACTTTATTTCACTTGCTGGTGTATTGTTATATGACCCCATACCTTCATTATCTTATTTTTATGTTTGGGTATAATTCTGATGCAGTTGAGTGTTTAATTGCTATCTACATTAGTTTGCGTCATCTATACACTTTTGCTTAACTGCTTGAAGCGTGCATCCCTATATTTTATCTTCATGTTTTATCAAACCAGCACACAAGAGTGCTCTCTGAATTATTGAGCATTACATTTTCTGTAACCTGTAAGCTGCTCTGCCTCTCGTACATGATATCGTCTGTGACTTTGCTAAGCATCAGAGCCCTGGTTTGGGAAAATGTGCACCTTGCCTCTTGAGTAAACATTCTTAGTTGCTCTCGTAACTATGGTTTGTTGATCTCTTCCTACATTCAGTAGTATTAATGCATGTTTGGATAATTATTTTCCAAGAAAAGAAAACATAAAGCCAAAATTTTCCCCTACAGTGGTTAGTAGTATTAGAAGGTACTTTAATACAATTCCATGTTTAACATTCTTCTATTTAGCGCTGCCTTAATACATTCATTTTAATATGTGCTTTCAGCATTAAGTTAACATTTTTTCCTTGTGTTTGAGATTCATTTGGTAATGATAAGCTGCTCTGGTTTGTGGTTCTGTGCATAACTGGATTTTGGAATAGTGAGTAATGTATTGGCTTAACGTTGATTAGTCTGTCTAAATTGGGCACTTTGTCTTTTCATGGAGATTGGTTAGTGATGCTTCCTTTTGCACAAAGGCTCTACTGTACACAGGCCACCATAGAGTTAGTCGTCAACTTTTATAAGAATTAACTTTTTATATATATTGCAAAATTCCACGCCTCTTTGGCTTCTAAGCGCTAGGACATTGATTTTACTTTTTGCCAACCAGAGAGGAGAGGAAGAGGGGGGAGATGGAGGAGCCTTTCACTTGCCTGCAGAATTCCAATTGAGGAGCCACGTCTCAAGACCCTTTAGGAAGGTAAGACGGGCTTAAACATGTGGGTTCCAGGGGTGGAAGCTACCATCTTGGTATTAAGAAAATGTGTTTTTAACCACGTAAATGATCGTTATTTTAATTTCTTTATTTTCCTTCTGTGGCTGAGTGGTGTTTGGTTAAATAAACGTTGTCTCTAGGAAGAAACACACAGATATCTTGTCCCTTGGTTAATTATGAAAAATGTCCCCTGGGTTTCCAGGCAACATATACTCCCATAACCGATAGCCTTCTAGTGCAGCAGTATAGTAATCCTCTTCTTGATGGTGTACATCTTTGCATTTATCAAACGATGTTTAGTCCATGCCTTCTTAATCACCTTTAACATAACTTGTTCGTTCATTTCATACAGAATCCACTTCCTCCCTTCCTTTCTATTCCTTAGCGGAAGAAAGAATGTAATATTCTTCATCTCACCAAATTTATTACTAAACTCTTATCCTACTCAACCTTGTAAAAAGATTAATCATTTGATACTGTGTGTATTATGGGTCCTCGTTTATCAGATTTTGTATTTTGGGATTTTGATGATTTGAGTGCTTTAAAACTAGGTTCGAGAGAGGATCAGTGAGATCCATCTGCTGGTTGTAAATTACTACACCTCTTATCCTTATTTGGTGCATGGGACGCTCTTCGCTGCAGTTTGTGTGTTCACCGCCTGTGGTTGACTCTTCTGGTTGATGCTTGGTTTTAGCTTAGCCTTTAAAGAACCTATTGACAGTTTAGTGTTTTTTTAATTTTGAGGACCTGTTAAACACTAATCTGGTCACGTTTTTTGATTATTTTCCTCAAGGATTGAATTATGTTTATGAAACAGAGTGTTAGAATTGGGGGTCTCTGGTTGGCACAGGTAGGTACTTGTGACAAGCAGGGACCCTCTCCTCTAGTCAGGGCAAGGGAATTGCCCTCTTAGAAGAACTCCTGCTCACCTTCTAGGCGGCGTGGCGTGAGCAGTCTAGGCTAGTTCAGAGGCGATGTAAGTTAAGCATTTGTGACCACATAAAGTAACCCAGTGACAACACTACAAATGGACACCACACAAGGTTTTATATAAAAAAAATAAGTATACTTTATATAGAATTATCACAAGACAAATAAATGACAAAAAGAATCCACAGTACTATTAAATTTCAAGAGTTCTGGTTAAAAAGGTGTAAATCAAAGTTCTGTGCGAGTCGGTAGCCTTTTCCGCTACGGCGTGCTGAAAGAACACAGAGTCTAACAAATCCAGCGGACCGTGACGGTCCGGGCCCACTCAAATATCGACCGACTCACACAGTACCTTTTCCTTGAGGCGGCTGGCACAGATGTGCGAGCCGATTCCGAGGTTCGTCGCGGTGTACAAAAAGAAAGCGTTGCAGGTCACAGTGTCCCTTCCGTCGCGGTGCAGGCTACGGCTCGTTGACAGAGTCGGTGAGCTCAGAGCTGGAGTTGTTCTGGGCGGAGTTGCTCAGTGCGTTGCCTCAAGCTTTACGGTGCGGCGTTCGAGCCAGAGTTCGGGAGCTGGCGTTGGTCAGTCGGGACAGCGGTGCGAGTCGGGCGGTGCGTCACGAAGTGTGCGAGGCGGTGCCCAACTCCAGTGCGGTCACAGGACTCTAAGTCAGCAGCAGTGACGCGTCGGTCAGACCAGTTCGAGTTGGTGTAGCGAGGCGTTGCACGATGCAGTGTCCTTCCAGTCGCGGTGCAGGCTACGATTCGTTGACGGCGTCGAGACTGAGTCGGTGAGCGCAGATCTTGTGTTGTTCGAGGCGGACGTTGCTCAGTGCGGTACCAACAGGACGCCGGGCCAGTCGTGAGAGTCGGTCACAGCTCCCTGCCTCTGTAGCCACTGGAACAGCAGCAATTCACAAAGGCTGGTGAAGTCCACTGGTCCTGGGACTTCGGTCAGGGGGCAAGCTCTCCTTCAAGCTCTTGGAGATCTTTTTAGCTCAAATGAAAGCAAAGGTAAAATCCACAAAGTCCTTTCTCCTCTCTGGGCAGCCAGGCAACCACTGCAGGCCAATCCCCCAAGCAGCACTTCAGCTTGGGAATAGTCTCTCCTCCGTTTCTTCAGGTTCCTTCTCCTCAGCAGAGGTTTCTTCTTGTCAGTTCCAGGAGTGATCTAAGTTCATGGGATCAGGATCCCAATACCTATACCCCAAAATCCTTTGTTCTCTGAGGGGAGAGGGGCCTGTGTCCAGTTCAAGCCAGTTCTGAAGCACTCTGTTTACCAGACTTCTCCTTCCCTTTCACAGCACAGGGCAGGCACATCAGACACCCCACAGGAGGTGGAGCCAGCATTGTGGAAGGCACGTACAGTCCAGGAGCACTTTGTGGACAGTCTTCCTTCTCTTCTTTCAGTGTGCAGAGCAGAGACATCAGATGCACCACAGGGGGTGGAACCAGCACTGTGGGGGGCGGGCACAGTCCTATTCAGGTCCCAGGTGCAACTCCTCCATCCCATCTGGTTGCAGATCTCCCTATTCACCACCGGACTGCCCCAGCCTGTCTCCTGGAATTCCCCAGACAAGGAGTACACAACCTAGCAGAGGACGGCTCAAATGGTTAGGCAAGCAAATACCTACTTTCTAAAAGTGGTATTTGCAAACACAGATTATTAAAATAAACTTTACTAAAATATGTATTTCATTATTCTGAGTCCAGGCATACTAAACTCGAATTTCTCCCATGTTCTGAGTCTGCTAAGATTATAAACACTTAACAATCCAGCAGCCCATTCTAGCCTATGGACAAAAGGCAGCCTTGCATGAAAAACGAAAATGGCTGTAATTCACTATTAGGACATGCCACACACATCAGGGCTTGTCCTACCTTATACTTACAATGCGCCCTGCCCTTAGGCCTACCATAGGGGTGACTAATATGAGGAAAAGGGAAGGCTTAGGGACTGGCTATTGGGTGCACTTGACCAGTCAGCATGACAGTACCAGACTGCACGCAGGCTCTGCAATGGCAGACCTTAGACACATTTTACAAGGCCGCTTCTGTGGGTGGCACCACCAGTGCTGCAAGCCCACTAGCGGCATTTGGATTTAAACGCCCTGGGCACACTCTATGCACTGTACTAGGGTCTGACAAGTAAACCAAATATCCAATCATGGAACCGCTAATCAATATTTCAATTTACAGTAGGGAGCACTCGCACTATGGCACTGGACAGCAGTGGCACAGTGCCCAAAGCATCTAACACCAGAAAAACACATGAGGCAACAGCATAAAATGGAAGGGAGACCCACGCCAATGGTGCCAGGTCTAACACCGAGCAAGTGCTTGCTAACTAGATTTATATTTTTTTTATGAACACAACCTGCTACAGTACACTTAGACAACCAAAAGACTGCACATGACTAGTAATTAGCAGATTTTTGTTTATAAAATTTCCTGCAATATTAATTTCAGCTCTGGGAGTCTTGTACCACCTACATTTACACCACTGTTACCTACATTTTTAACTCTTGCTGCAGATCACATTGGTCCTTTTCTGTTGTGACTTCAGATATTGGGTATTGTAAATTCATTAGCACTGTAATGAATAGATGGTTTTACTAGAATTTCAAAGAGCCTATAACTATTTTCCATGGAATATTGTAAGGCAATTCTTCTATTATCACGTCATCCTGGTGCTGGAGGTTCCATATTTGCTCTCTTGTAGAAATATTGGTCCTTAAAACCTTGAGCTTAATGCAAAAGCTCTACATGGCTGGATGCTGCCTGCCCCTCTACAGTCTTTGTCATAACCACTGACTAAACTATTTTCTTGCTCTTAGCGAGATGAACCACTTGGAAGCAAGCAGCATGACCAAATCAATTTCCAAATATTGTTGTAGATTTAAATACTTGATCCTTACACCATGTAACCTCTGTAACATTTGATGAGTGCCAGTTATAGCTGAAGAATTAGCCTTGTTCTTGGGTTAACACCTCTTCACAGTGGAAGAGTTTACCTCTTCAATTGGTTGGCACCATTTACTGTGGAATAAACAGCCCCCCTTCTATTTCTTTTCACTGGCATTACCTTCCCATGCACCTGACTTGCACACTTTTACAGAGGCCTATTACTGCCTTCCCCCACACCCCTTTCTCAAGAAAAACCCCAACCCCATTACAGTGCAATGAACCACCTGTTCCCCTGGCTTACCCCCATTTACAGTGATATAATCCACATCCTCAACAGCCTCTGCTCCTATACAGTGTAATATTCTGCTTCTAATCCACTGCTTAAGCCACTTTACATTGAAGAATCTGCCTTTCTACCCACAGTGTTACACTTTTAGCTGAGTGTGCTAGTTGCGCTGGTATGCCCCACTTTTTTCTGAACTGCTGATGTGCTTTGACTGAGTGTGCCCTGGGTCCCTGCCAACCAGGTACCCAGGGCCTGTGTACCTTCCCTAAAAGCGGTGTTAAAACTAAAACCCAATTGGCATCTCTGGCCACCTGTCAGCCCCTAGTAAATGGTACCCAGGGCATGGTGACCAGGGAAGACCCTTGAGGACTGCAGCACTTATTGTGCCACCTTCAGGGGTCCTGTACCCTGACACCCACACACTGCCTTTGCAGGCTGAGTGTCTAGGTACAGAGCTAAACCAAGTCTCGACATGGCACACAACCCTGTGTGCCATACCCACAGAACCTACTGCCCTGGCATACTTCAGTCACCCCTCTAGCTGAGTTCCCTATGCCAGAGGTGTGGGCACAGGTGCATGAGCCCTGTACCTGTACAGTACCCAGGGCCATTCCTGGGCACTGTAAGTGCAGTGATGCCATTAAGAGTATATGGTGCTGGGAGGTTGTCATTACGAACTCCACAGCACCATAATGGCTACTCTGAAGACTGACAAGTTTGGTACCAAACTTCTCAGCACATTAAACCCGCACTGATGCCAGTGTGGGATTTAATGTAAAATGCACCGAGGGCATCTTAGAGATGCCCTCTGAAAACCTAACCTACAATCCACATCTGGGCTGAGTGGCTGCAGATGCTGCCACACAGCAGACATGTTGCTGGACCCTTGGGTGGAGAGCCCCCCGCTCTCCTGGGCCTGCAACAATGCACATCCTGGGCAAGGTGCTAGGTCTCCTCCCCCAGGATGGGCAGGGGGAAACTTCAAAGGCATGCCGCTACAATGAGCTTCTCCAGACCGTTTGCTGTACCCAGCAACTGGCTCCCACCAGTTCTGACCCCCACTCTGGTGGGAAGACTGGCGGGAAAAACTACGTCAGGAAGGGGGGGTGTCACCCTGTGCCAACCCCACCACTCAGGTGGGGGAGACGAGATGAAGTACGACCCCGGGCTCCGGCCATCTTGAAGATGGGAAGCCCTGCCCAATCCCAGCTAGGCTCCTTCCCCCCCCCCCCCCCCCCCCCCCCCCCCCCCTCCCACAGGAGAGGAGCAGGCTAGGGGTGTACCCACCCCAGGACAGGGACCTATTGGTCCCTGCCCTTGCCCTACCTGTAACGCCCCAAAATTCTGTATTTAGGGGCTCCCTGAACCTTCCTTCCTCAGATCCCGATACCAAAAGAAAAAAGATCAAGAAGAAGACCCGCCGCGCAGCTGCTAACAGGACGACAACAACTGACTCGGCCCCAGCCCTACCGGCCTGTCGATCCTGGAACCTGCTCCTGCCTAAATCCCGGCGACTCCTCCGGACAGCAACCTTGGGACACCCAAAGGACCTGCCTGCCTTGACCCTCTTAAAGACTGGGACTCCCATCAGCAGAGGCTCTGCTGCAACAACCCCCCTGGTGCCAGCCAAGAAGCTCCAGACCAGCCCACTCTGCACCTGCCGAACCCGGCCTGTGCCAGAGTGATCCAAGACCACAAGGACGTCCCCCCGGTGACTGGGACCCGAAGTCCAGTGCTCAAAAACCCTCCTCGACGAACCAGACGACGCCTGCAGACTCAGAACCAGGCCCCCCCCCCCAACCGCGACCAGATGAGGGTAAGATTTTCGGATACCCAAAGCTACCCCAGCACGCGGCGCCCTACAGCCCCCTGTGCCTCCCTTTGGGGTACCCACCTATGCTCCCAGATCCCAACTTACCTCTCGACGTGCTGGTCGCCACTGGAGTGTCCGCCCCCGAGCCTGCAGCCTTTGTTCCCTTTTGACCTTTTCCATTGGATGACATGGAGCGCCCAACCGGAGCCCCTCCGTCCCCCATTGGATAGCATTGGGCCTAACTACCTCTGCACCCGGCCGCCCCTGCGTCGCTAAGGGTGAACCAACTGTACCTACCTGACCCTGGGGGACCCCTGAGTCTATGCTCAGAACCACAACTTCACCAGTCTAGTACTCACCAGGAAACCGGTAACTCACTTACCTGCCATTAAATAACATTGACTGGTTTGACTCGAAAAATCTTCTGTCTACTTTTGAAAACTTGAAATATTTATATAAAATCATCCGAATTCCGAAATACTCACCTGTGATCAGGAGAGGAGCCAGTACTGTACCTTGTAGCCCAGTGCTGAAACGCAAAGGTAACCCCTAGCGGGTTTACTAGTGCTGGCCCAGTACTGGATTACAAAAGTAACAAGATCGTACTTTACCTGCAACCTGAACTTTCTCCCATTGGATAACATTGCCAGATTTCTGTTGAAAAGTTTCTAAGTGTGACCTTTTAAAATAGCTTTTTATTCCTGAAAAATCACTGCACTACCTAAAACGTTTTTGCTAAACTGTTTCCTGCTTAGACCCCAGGACTGAACCAAGGAGCCAGTCCTGGAATTGCCAAAGTAATCTACAAAGTATTCACCTGTGTTTATATAAGAGAATCCATTGAACTCAATGCTAAATTGTGTGTAGAACTGTGTTGCCTACTGCAACCCCTGTACCTATTGTCTTTACAAAGTTTATTGCCTTTCTGCAAAGTACTCATCTGAGACCTCTCATATTGAGAGCAGTATATTTTTGATGCCTGTTGGTTCTAGAAATAAAACCACTATATATTGCGATATAAAAACAATTAGACTGGAGTTCAGTCTTTGAGTGTGTGATACCTTTTGCTGACTGAGTGTGTACAACAAATGTTTTACACTGTCCTCTGGTACTGCCTTACTGCTCGACCAAGCTACCACTTTAGAGAGTAAGGTCACACCTGGCTTTAACCTCTGTTATACCTCTGGGGTTTGTAGACTCTATACACACTGTACCGTACTCTGGTCCAGTATATATAGAGCCACTTTCTCACATTGAGTTACTATAACTCACACTCTTTATGCTGAATGACACTTCTAAGTTAAGTTTGACATACTGCAATTGAAGCAACAACCCAGACAAAAACATTGCATATTTATTGAATGTATAGAGTAAGCATCTTTGTCTGACTCGAACTGCTTACAAATTCAGTTTTCCCCTCCCTAAATAAATTTCAGATGTGAACCTTTTACAGCAGTTATGGATTAACTTGTCCTTTATTTGGGGACATGTCAAGTGGCCTTCCGAAATCCAATGTCGGGTATCTCCCTTCCATTAACAACCTCATGCTGCCAGTTCCCTTCCATCCAAAAGTAAGCACTTTTTTAATGAACTGCAGTAAACAGAAATGGAAGATTACCCTTCAAAACCTCATTTGTGCCCTTGAACATAGAAATACTGTGCCACACTGCACTTTACGAGTTGTATGCTCCAATTCCAAACATTTTCAGCAGAGGTGCCTGATGGCGGAGCATTCTGTGCATTGCTTGCTAATGAGAACGATACATTTGATAGTAATTCATATGAAATATGGCAGGTGAGCAGAACATGCTTGAATCAAAACCTGTTTTTCCACCAGTGATGAGGAGATGCATTTTTGGTGTGAAACCTGCATTCGGTAGAAATAACAGACTCCATTGTGCCACATCTCAATGCGTAGATGCATGAATCTTGTTTAGCTATTGTTCCAATAATTGGGGATAAATATATTGGCTATGCATTGACCATATGAAATGCAAATAATGATTCTCCAAGTAGAAAAACATATTTTTTTTATTTTGTATTCGTGTATCTTCTTGTTTTGCTAGTTACACCACAATATTTGTTTGATCAAAGTCACAACTAGTGTTAAATACTGTAAACATCTTGGATGGTATAAAGCAAGCGTAAAGCTAGCCACTCTTTGTTTAATAACCTCCATATACTAATCATATATGCTACTTTATGATTTGAGTGATGTCAGATGATGGGCAGAAAAGGACAATTGTCGTTCTTCATGATATAATTTTAGCAACTCAGAACCATGTTCCACAGATGTGAGTCAAACTGCCTTAAAAATATTCTTCAAATGTTGAGTGGCAAAGATAATATCTCTCTATATCTCTATCCAAGCATAAATGCCAACCCTCATTATCACCATATGAACTGAAAGAGCTAGTTCTGCTGCTGAAAAGGGTGCATGTAATTGATTAAAAGAAGTAAGTTAAGTTGTAGCAGGACCTCCAGTCCTCCCCAAATATGCTTCTGCCAACCCAGTTTACTGCACACAACTTATTTACAGATGAAAATAAGAACATCAAATCAATAGAAGTATTTACGAGCCCTAGAAACGAAAAGTAACTCCTTCGATATAATAGAACTGCAAAGTGTTATAATTCTGAGAGTTTCAGCATCAGCCTGCGCAATTTAATCAGGGAAGCAAAATGGACTTTGAGACTGAATGTTGTGTGACCTATTCCTTTGTATTGGCATAATCGGTTTTGAGAAATCAATTATCCTGCTTGAACTCCACGCAGCAACTGAAAGCCTCGTTATTTTATCTAGAAGAATTGTTAGCCTCAAGCAAGGCCGCCTGTGGAAACGCTCATACTCTGAGATCAAAGGATATTGTAAACCTTCATGACACAGTGGTCAGTACTAAATAATGACCTTTGTGTATTTTGTTGCTGAGTAAAGCCAGTTCAGGAATATCACTTTATTAAATTGTGGCAAATGCTAAAGTATTCACTGGGATCCTATCCCCCAAAAACTAATCTAAACAGTTACTACTCGGTCATATGTCTTCCTAGTCTTTGAGCTACCCCAAATTGTTCCTCTGAAAAGATTTTGTCCTCCAGTTGCCAGATGCCTTATAGAAGCTTGGTGTGAAACACTCAGTAAGATAACCATTGATTCCTAATGACATCTTCAAAAGTACTACCCAGCTGACACACTGGTTTTGATACCAAATGTGCTGTCTGAAAAGGTTGACATCCTCATGGGGAGTCTAAAGCATCACTGTATCCGAAATCCAATCACAGTTGTTCCTTAAAGCTGCAATTCCTGATTTCCACATAAATGAATGACCGTTATAGTTTACTGTGCTTTTTGAGGTGTTTTTATCCAGGCAGCCGTGCCATAGACCTTTTACAAATGTAGTAATCACCTGACATTTTTAGCAGCCTTAGTTGAAATACGAACTCCGATAGGTTTTCCATACAAAATAACGCAGAACACTTGTTTGGCCTTAATGAGCCTTTCACAGCAAAGCTCTCGGAACCATAAATCTAGACAGTAGATATGAAGCAAGCCTTGTTTTGTCTCACAGACTTCTGTTCTTCTGTACTAAATTATATCTTTCCTCAACCAATGCTGCTCTCATTCGATTTCAGAGCGTAATATGCCTTTGTCCTAGATATCGATGGGCTGTTTCTTTTCCTTTTTTATCACAGTTTTATAGCGCCAACTTGCCCCGAATCGGGTATCGGAGCGCTTTACATAGCACCAGTTGCATTACATGCGGACACATTAATTTTTGTTAAGCATGGCTTCTTACCTCATTTTTGTTGTAACCATTTTGGGGGCTATCGTATGTGGTTCACGACTAGGTATGCACACAGCCAATTAGTAAAGCTGGCAGATAAAGAGTAAAAGAAATTACCCTTAATGTTGATTCTGGTATTCATACTCTACCTTAGATGACACCCCTTCAGCCATTACTCTGATTAAGCATATGCTGGTCGAGACGGCTTGGCATTGACACTTGGTGACACTTGGATGTGGGTTTTAAAGCTACCGCAGAAGGGGACACTTTGCTCTAGGTTTCACAGAGTTGTGATGTAACTACCTTCTGTTTAAAGATTTTCCTAGCCCTGCACACAGTACTAAGAATAGCTAATTTATAGTGAAGGATGGAAATTAATAATTTAGTGTGCATGAGTAGCAAACTTTTTTCTTCATATCCTGAAGGCAGTAGTTTTGTTTTCCCTGGAATATTAGTTTTTCCTTAAAGAGAACAGTAGGTGCCACATGCCAGTATGGCAAGTTGATTTAACAGTCTTATTGGAATTTGGGACTTGTCTACAGAGGTACTACAGTGCTTTAGTAACATACAGAAATTCATCTTAAGTGAGAAGTGTAGCTAGTTAAAACCATGAATATTGTCGCATAAATCATAAAATTCCTAATCCAAAATAGCGTTGTAAATTGATGTAATCTAGAACTGTGGTCAGTTGGAGTTGAAGATGGAACTTTAAATTCTGTTAAAGTTTTCATTGGAGACATGTATTCGTAATGTGGTACATTTAAAATGTTACAACAAACATTGTAAATGATGCTAATATATCCAGTTTTAATTTTTTCAGATGTTTTATTGGTGTCAAAGGTTGCCTTACTTTGGCCCTAAGATACTTGCTATAGGATTGGGTATTTTGCGGCCCAGATAAAGGAAAAAATCTGTGGACTAAAAGGAGCACATCAATTGTTTTGGCCATTCTGTTTTGCAACTAAATGCATTATTTGTTGCTTCTTTCTATCGTACAGCAAAAGTTTTTACCTAATCTTACATTAAAAAAATTATGCTAGACTCAATTTTTGTCTGCTCCCTGTGGCTATAATTGTTTTTTAGTTTTCTTCATTTTGTTGTGTAGTTTCTGCTGAGTAGAAATATCAGTTGGTACTCGTGTGGATGTGTATGGCTTAAAGTCTGATATTGAATTCATACTTTGGAAATACATTTCTCTTTAAAAGCAAATCTCATTGATTATTGCTTCCAGAAAGTTAGCAGCGACAATCTTTTGTAGTATTCCATTTTGAGGAGGGGGTAAAAAAATGGCTTCCATCCCAGCCTGTCTCTTCTGTCAAATGTTTTGTACTTTGACAGATTCTCTCATAAACTCTGTGGAGATAATCTATTTAGCTATATTATACTGATGTATTAGCATTTCTGTTTGTTTCGAACACTAGTGTACAATTGTAGATAGTTAAACATTTGAGAATGTTGTGGCTGAGGACTAAAATGTATTCTTTAGAATGTGTTTTTACAGAGCTTAATCGAGAACGTGCCAATTAAGAAATGGCCAACTAAAGGTAGTCCATAATGAGTTCTTGCATGCATGTTTATGCCTTATAATGTCAGGTAAATATAGGTAATGGAGACTTGTGTAAGGCTTAGAAATGCAGTGACAGCAATACAGAAAAGCATGTTTAAGGGGATGCAAGGGGGATGGCTTAATTCTGTTAATCAGAACCAATACGTTTAGTTGGCACTTCCTTTAGAAAGCCACAGTATTTAACAGGCCCTTTTGAAGATGATTAATGGATAATTTATGCTTGATAATTACAAATCTGTTGAATAGTTTGTACTTTTTTAATCTGTAAGACATTTTTCTATCATTTTTATGACAGACTATATTTCACTATGTAGTTGGACATCTTTGGTTTTACTTAGGATAATGATTGAAAGACAAAGGAGACAAGACAGGACTTTGTTTCAGTACCAGAAGGGAAAGTAAAAAGAATGTTTGGATTGATCTTTTATTTTGTCATTTCTCCAGTATTGTATCTTTCATAAATTCACATGCTTGAATCTTTCCTGTCGTCCTAGTGGGAGTTCCACTGTAGCACTAATAGCAGTGTTCAAGCATTAGCACTAAAACCCTATTTAAACAATAGACATTGGTAGCCAATTCACATAATTTTAAAACATCCAAACTACCACCAATCAGAGCAGAGACCCTGCAGCAGTCATCCCCTGCAGGGCCACCATACCTCAGATTTCATACTGCACGTCACGTCGTGTTAGGGAGTCTCCCTGAGCTGTGTTCAGCCAGTGTTTCACAGCTCAACATTTGACCCGACAGCCTTCCAGTCAGTCTCCAAACCTCCAGGAAACATCGGATGTACTGTTTGGAATTGTGTTCGACTATTTTCAACATGTCTGAGGGTTCCAAAAGAAGGCTTTTCAGGCCCAAATAGGCCTGTGGGAAATCAAGTCTCTTCTCAGAAGACCCACACAAGGACTGCTTATATTGTCTATATCCTCCGCACAAGCCCAAGGAGTGGAAATACTGCTGTTCTCCAGTATTAGGGGTGTTGTCAGGATCTGGCCGATTACGTCAATTAGACCCCCCTGTGCACCTACTTACAAGGTGCGATGTTCCCCAGTTAGGCAGATTCCAATCTGGCGCGCACTTCAAACCCAGGCACAAGCTTCCTGGTTGTGCCGCTCTGGGTTCTAGGTCAGCATTCTAGTGGTTGAACCGTCCGCCATTTCGTGCTCTAGCGCGTTCTATCTGGCGCACTTCAACTGAAATTTCCTGGCGGTTGGTTGCATCATTCCGTGCTCCAACTATTCTGTTCCCGTTTGAGCCCCGTTTGCTGTCAACTTCCCTCGGGGCATTTCCTAGTAGTTTGGTCGGGGTTGGCAGGGATTCTGTGTCCGTAGCCTGCCGGCTTACCTCGTCATTCCCTGGTTTCCGCATTCCTGTGGAGTTGTTGTAGCGGACATTAGCCACTCCGTTCCTCAGTCCCGTTTTTTCCCGCTTGCATTCCCCAGCCCAGATTCAGCTGTTTCTCGCTATTCCGGCATTGCTGAGGTTTCTTCAGAGACTGTTTGCTGTTGAATTCTTCTGGAGATCGGTAAGGAAGTCGAACTCTTGCCTCAGACTGTTCATTCCTCATTTGGTTCCGCTTCACTATTCAGTACTGTTTCTCAAGACTAGCCAGAGCCTGGTTTCTCTCAGCCAGCCTAAGACTTTCTTCATGTGAAGTTCCACATCTAGTTTTGATACCCATTGAGAAAGACATTATGAAACCACAGAGGAAGCAGAATTTCTACAAGTAAATTAGGGTATTTTGTATGCATATAATATACTGTAGTTTACCACCTTATTTGCCTTCCACAAAGAACTCAAAACGACAACAGGAGTATCACCCTCAGAAGAAAACCTAATACAGTACTCCATGTAGAGAGTTGCTCAGTCCACACTACCACAGGTACTTAAGGGGATGTTGGGAGTGAGGAATAGGTAGGCAAGGGTTGTTAGAACTGTAGTAATTATCTGTTAACTGTTACAGGTGTACCAGTCCATAATACCTTGAGGACGCTAGAAGGCACCAGTGTGGAAGTCTCTCTTTGTTGTTCGTTATCCACTTCCCCTTTCCCTTCCATTCCTGGACTCGGCGAAATCCGGGTGTAGGGGTGTTTGGGAATTGGGAGATACTCAGCACTGAAGACCTGGCCTCTCGCTCCCGCGGAATCTGGAAATTCAGGTACTACTTCTGACAGATTGAAGTGCCTTAAATTGCCTTCCGACTGAGCGAGATGGCAGAAGGATTAGATGTAAAGGCTTTGGCCTCAGTACTCGAAGGGTTACAGAAACAGTTAAGTGAGACTAGGGAGGAGGTGAGAAAGTCAAATCAGGAGACTAGTTATTTACGTCAGAGATTGGAGGAGTTATCTGAAAGCCCACGTCCTGATTTTGGTAGTATCAAGTCTCCAGCCTTTACTCCCTCTCCCTCATCTTCGTCAGAATTCACTACACAGGTTGTACACGCCATGTCCCCTACTATCCCTTTAGCCCCTCCAGAGAGATTTCAGGGTGATCCCCATAAGGCACAGATTTTTCTTACCCAATGCTCCTTACACTTCCTTTGCAAGCCCATCCTGTTTAAAGAGGACCAGTCCAAGGTGGCGTTTGTGCTGTCCTATCTGAGTGGCGATGCCGCAGCCTGGTCATTGCCTTTGGTGGCCTGCAACGATCCTGTGTTGTACAAATTCGAGGATTTCAAGGCTGAATTTCTGCGCATTTTTGATCGGAGAACCATTTCTCAAACCACAGACAACGAGCTTTTAGAGTTAAAGCAGGGGAATCGAGACCTAGTGGCTTATCTGGCCCACTTTAATAAATTGATCGTGGAAACAAGTTGGCCCGAGGCTAAGAGAGCGGCAATCTTCTATCGAGGATTAAAGGATGAATTGAAGGATGGACTGGCTCAGATTCCAAGGAGGCCTACGGAGGTGTCGGAGCTAATTGATCTAGTTTTGCAGATAGATCAGAGGCAGGCAGAAAGACGCAATGAGCGTCGGAAAGATGTTCGAACAATTCCACCGCGTTTCGACCGTGTTAGGTCTGAATTAGTCAAGAGTCATGAGGGCCAGAGTCATTCGATCGAAGAACCCATGCAGGTTGGAACTATTCGAGGACCTCTTACCCAGGAAGAAAGAGAAAAGAGGCGTCTGGGCAAGTTGTGTATGTATTGTGGCCAGGCAGGTCACTTTGTCAAAGATTGTCCGAAGAAATCGAAGAATAGTACATGGGTAAAAGACAGGCTCCACCAGTAGACGGAGTTGCACTGGTGGGAGCGAAGGAAGAGACAACTCCAAAATCACAGTTGTTGGCCAATACTCTGCAGTCAGCAGCCCCGCATTTGATTTTGTCCTGTAAGATTCGGTTTGGAAAAACTCATGTGGAAGAAGTTTCTGTGATGGTGGATTCAGGGGCCACCGGAAATTTTTGTGACATCCAATTTGCCAGATCTATTGGTATCCATTTTGAGAAGAAGTTAAGGCCAGAACCAGTTCGGGCAGTGGACGGCACCAATTTGTCTTCCGGGCCAATTGCTTACGATACGGAGGAGATAACCGTGGTAGGCCCAGGGGAACATCAGAGTTTCATCCGCTTCAATTTAATCGACGCACCACAGTTTCAGCTCATCCTGGGTTTGCCTTGGCTCACCGATCATAACCCACAAATTGATTGGTCTCGCCGCACGGTGAAGATGAACTCAGAATTTTGTGGCGAGCACTGTTTTCAGGCAATTCCAGAAACCACAGATTCCACGATGTCGCAAAACTTGGTCAATCAAATCCAAATGGTTTGTGCGCTGGAACTACCTGTCATCCCAGAGGAATATCAAGATTTGAAGGAAGTTTTCAACGAAAAGGAAGCATGTAAATTGCCACCTCATCGGGACTACGATTGTCGGATCGAACTGGAGCCGGGAGCTTCTTTACCATGTAGTCGGATCTATGCTTTGTCAGAACCGGAGAATCTTCATTTGAAAGACTATATAGAACAAAATTTGGCTTGCGGATTCATCCGACCTTCCAAATCTCCGGTATCATCACCTTTATTTTTCATTCCTAAGAAGGATGGGACCTTGAGAACTTGCATCGATTATAGAGCCTTAAATCTGGTCACCAAAAAGAATCGTTATCCTCTTCCTCTCATCTCTGAACTCCTTGATCAGGTGAAGGATGCCTGTGTATACACAAAATTGGACCTGCGGGGGGCCTATCATTTGGTTCGCATGGCCGAGGGTGAGGAGTGGAAGACTGCCTTCCGTACTAGGCTGGGGCTGTTCGAATACCAAGTGATGCCCTTTGGGCTATGTAACGCCCCTGCAGCCTTTCAGCATTTCGTGAATGATGTGCTTCGTGAGTTTCTGGATCGCATAGCTGTGGTTTACATAGATGATATCCTTATATTCTCAAACAGCTTAGAGGAACATGTTAACCATGTACGAGCAATTTTGGAGCGACTGTTGGAGAATCATCTGTATGTAAAACTGGAAAAGTGTGTATTTCATTCGGCAAGTGTGGAGTTTTTGGGTTTCATCCTGTCTCCTGAGGGGGTGTCAATGGATGATTCCAAACTTCAGGCAATCAAGTCCTGGCCTGCTCCTCGATCGGTGAAGGAGATTCAGAGTTTTTTGGGATTCGCCAATTTTTATCGGCGATTCATTCAGAATTTTTCCGAAAAGGTTAGTCCTATAACTCGTCTGCTAAAAAAGAATGTGCCATTCTGTTGGGAACGAGAATCGGAAGAGGCTTTTCAGCTTTTGAAGGAAGCATTTGTCACCGCTCCAGTTCTGCAACACCCAAATTTGAAGGAACCGTTCTTTATTGAAGCCGATGCCTCGAATTTGGCTATTGGAGGGATTCTGTCACAACGCCAGAAAGACACTGGTCAACTCCACCCAGTGGCTTATCATTCTCGCAAATTATCTCCTGCAGAGATAAACTATTCAATTGCAGACAAGGAACTTCTGGCCATAAAGGAGGCTTTCAAGGTCTGGAGGCATTATCTGTATGGAGCGAGGCATGTCATCACTGTGTTCACGGATCATCGAAATCTGCAATTTTTGAAATCCGCACGAACTTTAACTCCCAGACAGTTGCGGTGGTCACTCTTCTTTGCAGATTATGACTTCGTTCTGACCTACAAACCTGGTTCGGCGAATGGAAAGGCTGACGCCCTTTCACGTCTGAGTATGGGAGAAGAAAGTCAAGCTACGATGGAAGGATTGATCATTCCCGAAGACAAGATTGTGGCAAGTACAATTGAGGATAAACTGGAGAATCAGATTAGAGAGGAATTCGCCAAGACTGAATTTGCCACCTGGGAAGTAGATGGCCCAGATAGAAGAGTTCAGGAAGGGAAGCCCTTCTTACTCGGAAAAATGTTCGTCCCAGGTGAAAGACTGCAAAGAGAAGTTATTCAGCACTTCCATGATCATCAGTTGGCAGGTCATAAGGGTCCCAAGAAGACACTGGAGTTAATTCGGAGAACCTTCCTTTGGCCGGGCATGGACACTCAGGTGAGACAGTACATCGCTACTTGTGAGCCCTGTGTTAAGGGAAAAAGTTTGAGACAATCCCCACAGGGTCTCCTAATGCCTTTACCTGTAGCCCCATCTCCCTGGCACACCATATCCATGGATTTCATTGTAGACTTGCCCTCTAGTCAAGGTTATTCCGTGATTTGGGTGGTAGTGGACCAATTCTCCAAGATGAGCCATTTCATTCCTTTAAAAAACCTTCCTACCGCTCCCCAGTTGGCCACTCTGTTTGTTGAGCACATAGTCAGGTTGCATGGGATTCCTAAGGTGGTCATTTCTGATCGAGGTCCACAATTTGTTTCTCGATTCTGGAAGTCCTTCCTCAAAGGATTGGGGGTTGACTCCCGTTTGTCCACCAGTTACCATCCAGAAACGGATGGACAGACCGAGAGAGTGAACCAGGACCTTGAACAATATCTTCGGATGTATCTGATGGATCAGGAGGGGGAATGGCCTACCTTGTTGAGTACTGCTGAGTTTTCCTACAACAATTCTGTCCATTCAGCTACTGGTTTCTCCCCATTCTATTTGAACTCCGGCCGCCATCCCAACATGTTGGTGGGACGGGAGGAGGTTGAGGTTCCGGCTGCTGAGGAGGTGGTGCAAGAATTGCGCCAATCTTTGCTGAAGGCTACCTCTAATCTCCATAAGGCTAAAGAGGCTTACAAGACTCAGGCTGATAAGAAGCGAAGAGAAAGTCCCATTTTTGAGCCTGGGGAAAAAGTTTGGATTTCCACTCGACACATGCGGTTGAAGGGAAATCGAAAGTTTCAACCGAGATTTGTGGGTCCCTATGCAGTCCTTCGGATGGTGAACCCAGTGAGTGTTAGGGTAGCTCTTCCTAAGTCATTTAAGATTCACCCAACTTTTCATGTCTCATTGATAAAAAGAAACCCCCCAAATCTTAGACAAGTTAAACCACCTGCCCCACTCATTGTGCAGAGTTCTGAAGAGTTTGAGGTTAAGCGAATCTTGGACTCCAAATTGAGAAGAGGAAAAGTCTACTATTTAGTGGACTGGAAAGGTTATGGTCCAGAGGAGAGGTCCTGGGAACCTAGTTGCAACGTTCATGCTCCCAGATTGGTCACAGAATTCCATAAGAGTCATCCTTCAAAACCTTGGGAGGGGGCTTTGGTGGGGGGTACTGTCAGGATCTGGCCGATTACGTCAATTAGACCCCCCTGTGCACCTACTTACAAGGTGCGATGTTCCCCAGTTAGGCAGATTCCAATCTGGCGCGCACTTCAAACCCAGGCACAAGCTTCCTGGTTGTGCCGCTCTGGGTTCTAGGTCAGCATTCTAGTGGTTGAACCGTCCGCCATTTCGTGCTCTAGCGCGTTCTATCTGGCGCACTTCAACTGAAATTTCCTGGCGGTTGGTTGCATCATTCCGTGCTCCAACTATTCTGTTCCCGTTTGAGCCCCGTTTGCTGTCAACTTCCCTCGGGGCATTTCCTAGTAGTTTGGTCGGGGTTGGCAGGGATTCTGTGTCCGTAGCCTGCCGGCTTACCTCGTCATTCCCTGGTTTCCGCATTCCTGTGGAGTTGTTGTAGCGGACATTAGCCACTCCGTTCCTCAGTCCCGTTTTTTCCCGCTTGCATTCCCCAGCCCAGATTCAGCTGTTTCTCGCTATTCCGGCATTGCTGAGGTTTCTTCAGAGACTGTTTGCTGTTGAATTCTTCTGGAGATCGGTAAGGAAGTCGAACTCTTGCCTCAGACTGTTCATTCCTCATTTGGTTCCGCTTCACTATTCAGTACTGTTTCTCAAGACTAGCCAGAGCCTGGTTTCTCTCAGCCAGCCTAAGACTTTCTTCATGTGAAGTTCCACATCTAGTTTTGATACCCATTGAGAAAGACATTATGAAACCACAGAGGAAGCAGAATTTCTACAAGTAAATTAGGGTATTTTGTATGCATATAATATACTGTAGTTTACCACCTTATTTGCCTTCCACAAAGAACTCAAAACGACAACAGGAGTATCACCCTCAGAAGAAAACCTAATACAGTACTCCATGTAGAGAGTTGCTCAGTCCACACTACCACAGGTACTTAAGGGGATGTTGGGAGTGAGGAATAGGTAGGCAAGGGTTGTTAGAACTGTAGTAATTATCTGTTAACTGTTACAGGTGTACCAGTCCATAATACCTTGAGGACGCTAGAAGGCACCAGTGTGGAAGTCTCTCTTTGTTGTTCGTTATCCACTTCCCCTTTCCCTTCCATTCCTGGACTCGGCGAAATCCGGGTGTAGGGGTGTTTGGGAATTGGGAGATACTCAGCACTGAAGACCTGGCCTCTCGCTCCCGCGGAATCTGGAAATTCAGGTACTACTTCTGACAGGTGTCTTTCATAGATTCACATGCTTGAATATTCCCCGTTGTCGAAGTGGGAGTCCCACGGTACATAAAATAGTAGTAATATATATATATATATCTCCATCCAACAACAAGTTTTGCCTGCTGTAAGGACGCCACACACAGGTAGGCTCGATTTTCCCTTTCTTTATTGGATGGAGGAAAACAGTTTCAGGCAGTTGCAGTACTTAGCTCAAAATAAAAATGTCCCAGCCTACGCATTTCGTGATGCATATCACTTCTTCAGGGTCTGCGGGCATTTGGCACTGAAACACACAACAGTCTAATTGCACTCACTTAAAGTATGTTTTCCCGCCCCAGTGGGCGTGGCCACTCGCATGGCTTGCTGGGTCTTGGAGTGCCTGTATATGTACTCTCATTGAAATCTTATATTAGAGATACATCGGAAGTCATTGAAAAAGTTGAGAACTTAGACTGGCAACCCACCTATGTACTTCTGACTCATGACATAACGAGTCTCTACACGTGCATTGAGCACGAAAAGGGCCTACATGCCGTAGAATACTTCCTGAACCAAAAAACACTAAAACAGGCCATGCATAATAAGATGTTGTTGGAACTTATTAACTTTTGTTTACATCAGAACATCTTTCTTTTTCAGGATGACATATACAGGCAATTGTCTGGCACGGCGATGGGCTCCTGCTTGCCCCCAGCTACGCGAACGTATTCGTTGGCTGGTGGGAGGAGCAGGTAGCCTGGGCCCCTGAGAATGCCACATGGAACAACAAAGTGGTAGCTTGGTGCAGGTATATTGACGACCTGTTCCTAGTATGGGATGGGCCTGTGGCAGAGGCCAGTGAGTACATACGTTTGCTAAATAACAACAACTGTAACCTAAGATTTACGGGGGAAGTGAGTCAAGAAAAGGTCAATTACTTAGACCTTCAAGTAAGTGTAAGGGATGGTAAGATCCGTACCCTATTGTATCGCAAGCCCACGGCAGGAAATAGCGTGTTACACGCTTCCAGCAGCCACCCCTGGAGACTCATAAACCGCATCCCTTACGGGGAATTTCTTAGGTTAAGACGCAATTGCACTCTAGAGGAAGACTTTGAGAAGGCAGCCAGTGAAAGTATGGACAGATTCTCTGACAGAGGATACAAACGGAATCTTCTGTATGATGCCCTGAACAGAGTGAGGAAATTGTCCCGATGTTCTCTCTTTGAGAAAAAGATACGTCCAAGTACTGATGGCAAATTCCGCATGATCACCCCCTATTCAGCCAACTCCTTCAGATTAAGATCTATCATGACCAAACACTGGCATATCTTAAAAACTGACCACATTGTCGGTCCTGATATACCAGTTGCCCCACTTATAACCTTTAAAAAGGCGAGATCTTTACGTGACTATATGGTTCAAAGCCATTTAAATCCAATACGTAAGACCAAGGGAACATTGAAAGATGCCAAGGGCTTCTTCCCCTGTGGGAAGTGTAAAGCCTGTGCATCCAGCAAACAAACCTTAACATACGATGTGAGAGGCTGTAAGGGTGGAAAAAGAATAAACAAATTTATATCCTGCCACACAGACCATACGGTTTACTTTTTGATGTGTCCTTGCCAAATAAGATATATTGGCAGCACCATCAATCCAGTAAAACTGAGGGTGCTAGAGCACATGCGGGCGATCGCGAACAGAGATTTTCCTTATCCTGTCGCTTGACATTTTGCAATAAAGCACAATAGTAACCTGGATCTCCTGAGATTTTTCTGTCTGGACTGTGTCCTTGAAAGCCCGAGAGGCGGTAATAAACTACAGACACTCAGGAGACTGGAGTCTCGATATATAATTGACTTAGAGACCAAAGCACCCGGAGGTCTGAATATGGAAGAGGAAATGTCATCTCATCTGGGATAACTTTGAATATCAGTAATTGGAACGTGATGAATTCTGAAATGTGGTGACATATATGTGATATATCTTCTGCAACAGTGACTTATTTTTGAATAATGAATTGCTGAAGGAATAATTTGTATTTTTAAAAATTGATGTATTTGATATAAAGGTTTATTAGATTGTTGTTTTTAGGGGTACCATTTGAGTTGACATATGCAAGGCCATTAGAGTGTTGGGTCTGTCTGAACATATTCTATTAACCTGGGATTCTGGCGGCCAATATGGCTGCAATTGCCGATACATGGCAAGATAGGAACCATAAACGGGTATTGTTTTATTTGTACACATTATTTGTGTGTGTAACGATGTCTTGAGGTTATCAACATTGCTTCTTAGGAGAATTAGGAGAATTATGTCCAGGTGACTAATGCACACGAGGCACTTCATATGTCAAAATTCATTATAAATTGTACCTACTCTTTGAGTAGCCGTGTGCTATACAAGAGCGTTATAACATAACATAACATAACATACCTTTGCCGATACACAGCGTGATTATGGTGGGGTGAGAGATTTGACTGGATAATAAATATTATTCACACAGTCGTTGAATGATAACATTCAAAGATGGTGCGCAAACATGAATGTTTGTTGTAGTCTTATGTTGTTTCTATCACCCACTGTGAGCCAACATAATGGCGCCGCGCAGCGCGTTCGAGTGTAAACGCTGACGAAGGGAGTTACTCCCGAAACGCGTTTGTTCTGGAAATAAACCTGTGCTGAGAACTGAAACCCCGAGA